>NC_133324.1:147004462-149404462 GCF_042186555.1 Aquarana catesbeiana | reverse complement strand
TCACTAGGAAAACATCTAAAAGGATGCAGGCCCAGCAGATTTCCTCATTAGTGTTCTGCAGCTGCCAAAGCTGACCGATAATTATGAAACCACTTCCATTAGACCCACTTAGCACAGAGGCAGAGGCAAACACACTTGGCTTTCTTCAGAATAACAAAAGGTAGGAATCTGCAACAAAGGTTGTTGTAATCCTTGTGCAGTACATAGATCAACCGGGAGGAATATTTTTTCTTAACAAAAGTGGAGTTACGCTTTAAGAATCAAGAGACAGATAAAGAAGTGTAAGAAGAGGTCAGCAACAGGACATTTTTTTTAGGGAGAATCGGCCAAAAATGTACAATGTACCAGTGACATAAGGCACATGACCACGCCCCCTTATGACCTCACAGTCCCAGCATGCCCCGGGACTGTGATGTCATAGGGGGGCGGGGTCACCGCCTATATAAGTCATAGCAGAGCGCACAGACAGCATTACAGCCAGAGAGAGCGTCGTGTCAACATCTCTGAAAGAGAAGAGGGAAGAAGACGATCCAGATGTCCGGGCTCCTCTGCTAGCAAAAGAGCGGCAAAAGAGCAGAAGATAGCAGAGGAGCCCGGCAGAAGGAAGAAGGCACTGGAGAAGAACCAGAGAGCGTGGAGACGACACCGGAGAAAGGGAGAAGATGCCGGAAAGACCCCCGAAGTCAGAAGAAGACCCCCGAAGTCGGAAAAAGACCCCGGAGCTGCCTAATAAATTCATTTTAAAACCTGTGTACTGTGTTTTATTTATTGACACTTTTTTCCCTAGGTAAATGGGTAGGGGTACACTGTACCCCATACTCATTCACATAGGGTGGGGGGCTGGGATCTGGGGGCCCCCTTGGCTCCCGGATTCCGATAAGCCCCCCGCCCGCAGACCCTGACAACCAACGTCCAGGGACGTCGGGAAGAGGCCCTTATCCTCATCAACATGGGGACAAGGTGCTTTGGGGTAGAGGGGCCACAGGGCGCCCTCCTCCCCCAAAGCACTCACCCCCCATGTTGAGGGCATGCGGCCTGGTACGGCTTAGGAGGGGGGGCGCTCGCTTGTCTCCACCCCCTTCCTGACCGGCCGGGCTGCGTGCTCGCATAAGGGTCTGGTATGGATTGGGGGGACCCCCCACGCCATTTTTTTGGCGTAGGGGGTTCCCCTTAAAATCCATACCAGACCTAAGGGCCTGGTATGCCCCTGGAGGGGAACCCATGCTGGTTTTTTATTTAAAATTTGGCGTGGAGTTCCCCTTCAAGATTCATACCAAACACAGTGCCTGGCATTAGCGGGGATCCAAGTCGGATCCCCGCACCAGTGTGAACCCGGCTCGCAAGGTGTCAATCTCGACAATAAAAGTGGCGAGATTGACTCAATATTAGACAACAATACAGAAGTTGACCAAAGGGTGGTGGTAAAGAGCTGAAAAACCACGTGATTTGGTGAAAGTTGGCTGGAAAAGTCCTGTCCTCTGTATGCAAGACAAACTTCTGGCCAACGCCCTTTGTAAAAAAATCCAAGGGAAAGTTTGTACAAAGTCCTATCGTGTGTATGGGGCTTAAGACTAGGCTGTAATGTATTGGAGACACTGGGCACAGGTAAGTGTTTTCCAACAAGGATTAAAAGACCACAGTGATCTCTTAATTAAGCAAAGAATTACTTTACACGATTATATATTTGAATGTCATAATTTTTAAGCTTACTCCATTAACCTCACTTTACGATTCATTCAGCACTGTAGCATTAGTAAATCCATTGTCAACAACAGAATCACACTTACAAAATATTTTATAAAGCTCATTTACCACCAATGTCAGATTGGTGGTAAATGTTAAAATATAGAATATTTATTTATTGTAAAAAGAGCTGTATTGTCAGACAATGCTGTGGTGTCCTGCAGTTGAGTCCGTCACATTTTTGGCTTCTCATTGGAGTCGTTTATGGCTATACAGTCCAGTCCTAAAACAGGACTCTGACTTGCAAGCTTCAAATAAAAAGGAAGGTTATGTTGGTCACCAATTTTCAGTTTCTAGCTTCCTTATAGTGTTAAGTGGTGTTGCAAACGTGAAGGTCCAAACAAACCCTGCGTGGACAATTTGTACAGAGCTAGTCTGTGTGTGCTCTTTTCACTATGCAAGTTGTTGTGTCTGCCAACCTCCATTATCAGCAGAGAGTGAGGGGATGACTGAAATCTGAATTCTAACATTTTACTGACTGCATAATAATGTTTCTTGCAGAGTGGGACTCATTCAGTAAAAAAAAAGTTATTGTTTTTAAAAAAGGTTAAGCCTTTTGAATTGGCACCTTTATATAATGCATAATGTGGTTCCACTATTGCACGTGGTGCTGTCTTAAAGCGATAGGTCATTCATGGCATGTTGTGGGACATTTTGTCAATAATGTTAGAGCTGCTGTGAACATTGAAGGTCCAGGACAAGAAAAATGTATGCATCCAGGCTGCTATATTTAAAGTGAACCTGTGCTCAGATCATGCACTCTGATTTATGTAGTCTTAACAAGCCCTCATTCACCTCTGTATTTTCAGGCATTTTGTAGAAATTAATTTTAAACGTCCACAACTCAGAAACTGAAATCCTAGCTTTTCTTTGTGAAAACAGATTCTTTCCAAGCTGTTGAAGTTAACTGAAACTCTACTTTAGTGTCTTTGTTGTGATCTTTCAAGATTTTTTTTAAATGAATAACTTTACATTAAAAGCAGCTACAGAGGTCAGCATTTAGTATCATACTCTTAGGTATTGATATAATACATTTACTTACCATGGGGATAATTATTGATATGAATGTTAGCAAAATTATTAATAATGATACAATATTATAATTATTGTCTGAATATTAATAACATGTTTACTGTTGACCCCATATTATTTATTTCATTCATCCATACATGTTGGTAAACCTTTTCCTTTTTTCACCTTAGCTTAAGATTATATTTCTACTCTGACCCCTCAGTAACACATTACTGGTATGAACTTAAATGTTAACTGTTAGGCAAACAAATGATGAGTTTATCATTTGTCGTCATTGTTTGCCTAACAGTTAACATTTTACTCTTGTGTAACCACTTACATTTTCATTCTTAAAAAGTAGTTTTGACTTCCCTTTTTGAATTTTAGAAGTCACATGATATGGCATTAGACGTCACACAACACGTCTCAGTTCAGCAGGTCAAATCAAGTTTTAATGGTCACTACTATACATTAGGTTAATGATCATCAAATTGATTTTCTCATGTCATTGACATACTTATGTTAGGTTCTACACATCAAGATGGAATTTAGGCAAATATGCTTAGAATGTGACTGAAGAATGCATGAAAAGATAAGGTCAGCAGGTGTTCCTAGCATACATGTAAGATGCAATACTGACATTTTGGGACCTAAATGGAAATTATATGCAAAGCTTTAAGACAAATTGGGGAAAAAACTGAAGAGTTTTTTTAGACTATAGTAGGCTCCAATTTTTGGGTTGATTACATGGCACATGGATCACATAGTCAAAGACAGCAGATGATAACTGTAATTTTAGTAGGAAGGTTTTTTGTTTGTAGAAGTACCTATACACTTACCCGTTATTAAGACCTCCTTTTTAAATAATAATCCCACATATGGGCAACTGCATAATTTCAAGACTGATACATGCTTGGATAGCTGGTGTGTGAGATGCAGCTATAAAAAGATGACATTAGGGCATTTATGCAGCTCTCCTAATTTGAGACATGGGTTCAAATTTGTCAGCGTATAGCCTATATTGCAAGAAAATTGCATCATAGAAACTGTAACAGATAGTGAGGGAAATTATTTGGTATGTGTGAGTGGGGCACTTACCTAAAACACCAGACAGTCTCAGTGTGCAAGATCAAGCTAGAAGACAGACAGACCTCCCAACTAGGCAAATGCACAGATTAAGTGGGGTGATAGGGTTAGTAGGGTACAAAGCTATAACCTGATTTGTAGGGTTTTCATGCTACCTTGAGCTGTATACCCCCTTAGTGGAGCGTTGTTCAGTCAGAGCTGGCCAATCACCAGTTTAACATGAACACCATTCCTCATCTTGGTAGAAGCAAATGTCCATTTCCAATACATTTCATGGCAGGAAGAAGAAATCCAATGATTTAAAGAAAAAGTAAGCATTTATGATATCTGTCTGACATTTTAATCATCATTGGACAAGTGATTTGACTTCTATAATCTTACCCAGGATAGGTCACCTTTAAGGTGAAGTAAAGACCATTAAAGAAAAAAAATAAGCATTTATGATATCTGACATTTTAATCATCATTAGATAAGTGATTTGACTTATATAATCTTACACAGGATAGGTCACCTTTAAGGTGGAGTAAAGACCATTAAATAAGAGCCTGAAAATGAAATTGGAATTCCTTATATATAATAGTAGTGCTAGGGATGTCTATATTTCCTATGTACGTGCCCTGGATACAGTTCCCTGGCTCGTCTTATGGAGGGATATGCTGGAACTTGGAGTTCCATAGTAGATGGTTATCTCCTGTTTGCATGTTACTGCAGCAAACAATGTATATGGGAAACGTGAACATTCTTAAAGTCCATAATTGTGTTTAATCCCTAAGCCTCTACAGATAGAATTTCTGCTTATACTCTTTAAAGAGTTGTTGAAGTAATCACAACCAAAGACCATGGTAGATAAGAGCCCAGGAAATGCTTTGAGCTTTATACTAAGAAACTGAAGAATGTCCAAAGGTAGACACCAATGTGAAAAGAAGATGAGATCAGGTAACATATATGTCCATTGTAACCTCCAACTGAATAACTTGCTAAGAGCAATTACAATGGCAAAGAAGCATTTAACATTTATTATAAACCAAAGTAAATTTTAAAAAGATATAAAGAATTCCTCAGAATTACATTTTCTAAAGATACTGGTTATTTAATTTAACACCTATGTAACTTACACCTATGTAACTTAAAAATAACGTATAAGGTGCACTAACTTCCTAAAACTCCAAGCTGGGGGATCTTCCCAAAAATAAGAGCCCCAGACTAGGTAAATGAAGATAACACATAGAGGTTGGTTTACTAAAGGCAAATAGGCTTTTAGCTTTGCTAAAGATTTTCCCTTAGCTTAGTGAATGCGGTGAAAACTCACTTTGCAAAGGCTATCCAATCACGTGCAAGGAACATAGAATATTTTTGCTTGCACATGATTGGATGATAGAAGTCAGCAGAGCTTCAACTCGCAGTGAGGAGAGGCAGAACGGGGAACTTCCTATGTAAACAAGGTGATTCCCCGTTCTGCCTAGTGACATGACAGAGATCTACTGTTCCCAGTGTTCGGGAACAGTGATCTCTGTCATGTTCCTGGCAGTCCACCACCCCTACATTTAGAATACACCCAGGGAACACACTTAACCCCTTGATTACCCCTAGTGTTAACCCCTTCCCTGCCAGTGTCATTTTTACATTGATCAGTGCATTTTTATAGTACTGATCAATGTAATAATGTCACTAGTCCCCAAAAAGTGTCATTTGGGGTCAGATTTGACCACCGCAATGTCGCAGTGACGCTAAAAATCGCAGATCGTCGCCATTACCAGTAAAAACAATAATAAAAAAAAAAAGTCCCTAAATCTATCCCATAGTTTGTAAATGCGATAACTTTTGCGCAAACCAATCAATATACACCTATTGCGATTTTTTTTTACCAAAAATATGTAGAAGTATATATATCGGCCAAAACTGATGAATACATTCGTTTTTTATATATATTTTTTTCGAAATGTATTATAGCAATATAAGTAAAAAAAAATTTTTTTTTTTAAATTGTTGGTCTTTTTTTGTTTATAGTGCAAAAAATAAAAACTGCAGAGGTGATCAAATACCACCAAAAGACAGCTCTATTTGTGTGTAAAAAAGGACATCAATTTTGTTTGGGTACAACTTCGCACGACCACGCAATTGTCAGTTAAAGCGACGCAGTGTTGTATCGCAAAAAATGGCCTGGTCATTAAGGGGGCAAATCCTTCCAGGGCTGAAGTGGTTAATTCCTTCAGATCCATGCTATAGCCGCATGACAGCTACAGCCTGGACCTACTTTGTTGGGAGGCCGTCAATAGATGTCCTCCCCTATGCACGCTCCCCACGCGCCCCCTGCAGGGTGCATGCGGCGCGCACTGTGATCACCGAGTCAATGAGACTCGGGTGATCACAGATCAGAGTAAGGGGTTAATCTCGGCCCTCTACCACGTGATCAGCTGTCAGCCAATGACAGCTGATTACGTGATGTAAACAGAAGATCGGTAATCTTTTTTTTCTGACACGCTGACAGCGTGAGGAGAAAAAAAAGCCAATCACCGGCTTCTGTGCAAGGGACATCGGTCCCGAAGAGGGAGAAGTGAAGCCGCCTCATCTGTGCCAACCAGCTCCTAGAAGTGCTGCCTATCAGTGTCGCCTACCAGTACCGATCAGTGCCCATTACTGCCACCCATCAGTGCCCATCATTGCCAATCAGTGCCCATCACAGCCACCTATCAATGCCAGCTATCAGTGCCACCTATTAGTGCCCTTCAGTGCTACCTATCAATGCCCATCAGTGCCGCCCATTAGTGCCTCCTCTCAGTGCCCACTAGTGCCGCCTATTAGTGCCCATCAGTGCCGCCTTATCAGTGCCCATCAATGCAGCCTATCGGTGCCCATCAGTGCAGCCTATCAGTGCCAATCAGTGCAGCCTCATCAGCGTACATCAATGAAAGAGAAAAATTACCTGTTTGCAAAATTTATTAAAAAAATATAAAACGGTTTTGTATTTTTTTTTTTAAATGTCTGTCTTTTTTAATTTTTTTTAACAAAAAATAAAAAACCCAAAGGTGATCAAATACCACCAAAAAAAGTTCTATTTGTAGGGAAAATTTTGGGTACAGTGTTGTATGACCGCGCAATTGTCGTTCAAAGAGTGATAGCGCTAAAAGCTGAAAATTGGTCTGGGCAGGAGGGGGGTTTAGGTTCCCAGTAAGCAAGTGGTTAAATACATACTGTATGATTTTAATACAATACGCTATCCAATAATATGTTTAAATTTCCACTTTGACCAACTATTAAATTTGCCTATGCAGTGGGGTCCCTCAAACTGCATAGGATAACTGCATGTTGGGCTAGAGGGCAAAGAAATAAGTACAAATACTTACCGTATTCCTCCGTTTAGCAGGCTTCCTCTTCTTTGTGTGACCAGTCCCCCAAAGCTGTTCTACTTCACTGCCTGGCCAGTCACAACCCTCTGAAGTCATCACATACAATGCAGGACTGACAGTTCTTCACTGTACACTAGGAATGTCAGGCAGAGGCGGAGAGTGCTAATTGCCAGAGGAGCAAGAATTAAGGTAACTATGGTTTGACTGCTCTTTGCTCTTCAATGTCTATATGTACACAAATATATTTGGGCTTCTGTTTTTGCATTTATATTTCAAAAAAATGTAGGAAAGCAGCAGGAAAGCTGGCAAGCCTGGACCAAAAAGTGGAAGAGTCATGTAATTGGGGAGGCAGGGCTAAAAATGTGACTTCTCATTAGATCTCTTCCTGGGCCTTCTCATCTCTCAGCTAAAGCCAGGTAAATTTCACAGCAGTCTTACTTTAGACTGTACTTCAAACAGACCTAGGAATGCACAAAATAGGAAGTTGATATATTTAGATCTCTAGTTTAGGAAATGAAAAAAAAATTCATGAGAAAAGAATTGCAGTTATGTTGAAACAGCTTTTACGTAATGTATGCTACTCTATTTTTCCAATTTGGATAATCTGGTTCCTTTAAATTTCTGCTATGGTCAAAAAGAACAATTCTACCCAAGAGTAATTTCTTCTTTGAAGGCACTGATTTGCATATAATATTATTGAACAAAGCCTTATAAACAGTAGTTAAAATATGATAAAACAGATTAAAGAAAATAAAATGTCTGGTAGCGAAAAACTGGAGGTGGAGATTGCAGAGTCCCAAATGCAATGACGGCTGACAGAGCGGGCTTTGTGGCTCTAACACACAGGATGTACCAGCTGCTTTTCTTATCACACGCCTTCTGAATAAATTCAATACACTTTTTGTAATTCACATAAGTTGGGTCACTGTTTCCTTTCCATTTCTCATGCATGTGATTAGATTAGAAATGAGTGCATAATATTATTCTTGAATATAGTGTGAATTGTTGCTTTATTAATTTTCGGGTGATGGTAAGGCCAGACTGGCAGTTTTATGACTAGGAAGAGGGGATCATTAGACTGGCTGGCACAAACAGCGATCAGTAGCCTTCACAGTTCACGATCCAGCATACAACGAGTGGAAAATGTGGCTCACTGGACTTTTAAAGCTCTCAGTTGCAGCAGAAAACGCTGATTAGGAATAGAAAAACACATTTCCCAGCACAAAAAAAGTCTTCATGGTAACATAGACTAAACGCCTACTAATAAATTAGCCATATCTAGGTTAAGACAAGTGAGTGGAAATACCTTATTTCTTGGCAATCGGAACTTTTGTTATCCTATCATTTTGAACTAAATCCTGAAATGCCACAGTTAAAGCTTAAATTAACCCACTTTGTATATTAAATTAAAAGAAAAATGTGTTGCATAGTACTTTACATATTATACAAATAATCAGTAAGCATGATTAATGAAAACATCAATAAAACAATATCAAAGAGTGAGAAATCAATAGTCCCATAATTCTTGAAATTCACGCAACAGTCCAAATAGAAAAAATGAATCCCGATGGAATAGTAAAAGTGTGTGCAAAAAATATAAGGTGCTCCACTTGTGCATTTAATAGAAAAAGGAAATCAAGTGCTTCCATTGATTACCACATAAAAGTGCTCTAACCAAGGAATAAAGTTGCCTCTTATCAGAAACCAAGACCCTTTTACAGGTCTAGCTGCACCTTAGCATTAAACCCTTAACCCCCCTGGCGGTATTCCCGAGTCTGGCTCGGGGTGGATTTTACATACCAAAAGCGGTATCCCCGAGCCAGACTCGGGCTTGCATCGCAGGATCCAGGAAGAGTTTACTTACCTTGTCCCCTGGTTCCTGCGATGTCTCCCCGCTGTGATCGGCGAGCCGCTGTGTCTCGCTCGATTCACAGTGCCGAGCTCCGTTCCCTGCGAGCGTTGCGACGCACGGGGACGGAGTTCGGCGGTAAATTCAAAAGTGAAACACATAGTATAGATACAGCATACTGTAATCTTACAGATTACAGTACTGTATCAAATAATGACACATCCCCTTTGTCCCTAGTGGTCTGCCCAGTGTCCTGCATGCAGTTTTATATATATAAAACTGTTCTTTCTGCCAGGAAACTGGAGATTGTCCATAGCAACCAAAACTGTCTCTTTACATCAAAAGTGGTTTTAGACCAGCTAGAAAAAAGCGATAATAAATTATAATCACTTGCAGAATTGAGCGATAGCGATTTGTGGGGAGATCCGTCATCAAACACTAAAAGTAATAAAAGCTAAAATTCTGCAACTGTGCAAATTTCAGTGTTTTTGATTTGATTACATTATTATATAATTTTTATTATTATTATATTATTATGTGTTTTAATTATTTATAGTTATTTATTGTATTATAATTTTTTATTTCGTTTTTCAAACTTTATCATACCCGGGATGTCTACTAGACTCTTGTTTGGACAGATTTAAGTGAACTATTCCTAAGAATTACAGGCCTACAATATGAAACGCCATATTTCTGTGCAAAATAATTGTACCGCTTTCAGCACCTAAAATCTGAAATAATCATACCGCCAGGGAGGTTAATTAGATGGATTTAAAAGCACTTCACTCCAACATGTGCTAAAATTGCTTTGTCTGATTTCATTGCACAGAGTGCACAGTTCACATGTCTCACAGTGTGCATTAGAAACTGCAGAAAGTCAGACAGAGTCCGATTTATTTCCTGGCGGGAGCACTTCACTGCATTATCTAGATCTTTGCTCCCCAGCCTTACTGTCCATTACCCACCCCTTACATTCATTGGACGTCAATGTTTTCAATCATGGAGGCTCAGCATCACAAGTAGGAGTGGTCTGCATGCAAATGAAATGCCCACTCCTCTAGACTAACATGCACCCATTTTAATATTTGCATAACTCCTCCCAAGGTCAGTCCACTGCTTGGGTCTGTGCTTAGGGCTCTTAAAGCAGTAATAAAGTCTGAAAAAAACAACACCAACAGTACAATTCAAAACAAGAGGTTTAGAGAAGCAAATGTGAATATGTCCTAAACAGTGCACATTGGCAGATATTCGCTGTACCTACAGGTAAGCCTTTACATTTTTTGAGGATCCTCTTTAATTCCAAAGGAAAAAGCTCCTGGAGCAGTAGGTGGCTGTCTTATAACCAACTCCTGGGGATTCACACAGAGGGGGTTATTTACGAAAGGCAAATCCACTTTGCACTACAAGTGCAGACTACAAGTGCAAAGTGCACTTAAAATTGCACTGAAAGTGCACTTAGAAGTGCAGTCGCTGTAAACCTGAGGGGTAGATCTGAAATGAGGGGAAGCTCTGCTGATTTTATCATCCAATCATGTGCAAGCGAAAATGCTGTTTTTTATTATCCTTGCATGTCCCCCTCGGATCTACAGCGACTGCACTTCCAAGTGCACTTTCAGTTCCATTTTTCAGTGCACTCTGCACTTATAGTTTGCACTTGTAGTGCAAAGTGGATTTGCCTTTAGTAAATAACCCCCAGAGTAAGATGCATCAATTTCTATATGAACACTTATTTAGCATTTTAGCAAATAAATGTTGCATAGTAATTTGTTAATTTGATGCATAAACATTTGGAAAGCAAGGGCATACAAATTTCAGCCATAGCATTACCAGCTGAATGAAACACATCATTTTTTGTGATATCATATTTCACATTAATAACCTGTCCATTACTAAATCGGCTGGGGCCGAATCAAGGGAAGCCAACCAGCTACCCCATACCTTCTCAAATTTGGAAAAGATGCCCCTATTTTTTAACAGGCTATTCATTTTTATATTCTTATTTTTTGGTGGATTTAAGCTTTCTGTGGACCGTGCTTTTCAGAATAAGGGTTGCTTTAACACTGGAAACATATCTTACATCAACCTGATCACCTCATGCAGCTCTTGGTTGAAAAGACCATGCCATTTACATTTGTGGTGTGGCAGCCTAGGAATGTCTTAACTTAGAACAACTCAACCCCTACAATTTAAGAAAGCTTATTACAAGCACAAGGAATTCAAATCACCCATTTATATTTTTTTCCAGGTCTTGAAAGTTAAGGGGAGGAGGGGAAGGCGAACATTTTTGTCACTAGATCTATTTCAGAATAATGAACATACCTCTGTGGAAACAGAAAATCTGTAATGCCAATGCAGCAGAATGTCTTGGTATTTATTACTCATTTTATAGATTTTTATTAAGCTTTGGCTGCAATGTAGGATATTATTTAAAGCTACAATGTACTGTGCAATCTGGGAAATCAAGCTTTGCCGAGCTATCGGAGGGCCCTGTACCATTATCAATATTCAGCCAACGGGAGGATATTAGATTGGCCCAGACTATGGCTTGTATTGACTGACAGCACTAAACGCACAGGATGAGAGGGAGTGGATGTGTCATTTCATGAAAAGGAATGGGATTTTCCCACATGGGCTTCCCTCGGACCTCAACGAGTGTAAATATTTTCTTTTATTTCAAAGAAGGAAACTGAAACACGTTTTGTCAAACAGACCTCAGAGAATACTTTTTCACTCACAGATGTCTCCTACTGTTTATCTTTGTCAGTCCCTTAAGTAAATGGTGTTTTTGTTGTTTGCTCTAAATGCTCTTATTTACAATGACCTGTCGCTCCTTTCTGACAAAAAACGCTGTCAGAGCGATGAAATCTCCACACAGGATGCCTGATAAGCACACGGAGGGAGGAGAGGAGCTGGAGAACATCACATGGCCTAGAAAGCTGGCCCTACACTGGTAAATTTTCATACAGATGAAAAATCTCTTGCGATAATGCCATCAGAGACTTGACAAATGTTGTTCTTTAAAATATAATTTGCTTTTAACATTTAATTTTGGAATGAAATTTCCTAAATGAAAACCACATTCACTGTGAAGCCTCGTTCACATTGGTATAAGTCCATGAGAGGGGCCATGTTTTCTCACATGGGATGCACATGTTGGTGATCTGGATTAGCCTCTGGTTCCCACCAAGCTGGCGTAGGGATATGCTTCCCCCTGAAATAGAGTGCACACATACCTGCCCTTAAGAGAAACTCTGCTATATTGTGCCACACATACTACAGACCTGAGGACCACTCCTCTCATAGTACGCACATTATCCTGGCCTGAAGGCCACCTTCTTGAATAAAGAATGTCCACACAAGATGCTTTTCCAGTGCTTCACTGCAAACCTGTTCTTATATTCCCATATGACAGAAGCTCCACCCACCCTGGTTTATAAAGGATTACTGACTCCACCCACCAATGACACAGGGACCTTACTTAAAGGGAAACTAACCCCTGCTTACACATAGGTGTACTGTGCATCTGCGTGCAGTTAGTCCCATCAGTGTCTATTGGGACACTGTTCCTAATCTGACATCTATTTAGGTGCAGTTGCTGTGTCCCTGTAGACATTAATGGGTCTGCGTGCATGTGGATGCACGGAACACCTGTACATGCTGTGTGTGTAAGCTGGGCCCTTTGCACAGATGTATACTTAAAGTGGTTGTAAACCCTTACATATACGCAGTGACGTGATTGGCTACACAAATGAAACAAATCCTCCTATATAAGTTGTACCTGTTTATCTGCTGTTTTCTCTTCTCTCCATCCGTTTAAAGTCCAGCATTTATAAAGCTTGTCTAAACTGTCAGAATACAGGGAGCGTGGAGCTGAAATTACATTCTGCAGAGCTCAGTGAGGAGAACTCTGACAGTTGATTGGAAGAAAGGGACACACCCCCTTCACACAGCATATAGGAACAGAGTTGAGGCTGTCAATCAGCTGGAGCTCTCTCCCCTGTCACCTTTTTTCTCTTGGTGTCAGGATAAGTTGTCAAAAGAGATTCATGCTGACAGCAGAGGAATGAAGCAGCAGAAAGAAATGCAACTTAGTGCTTTGGATTGAGACAAGTACGCACTATAGAGGGATATGCGTTTTTCATATTTCATGTCTGAGGTTTACAACCACTTAAAGTACACAATGTGAATGAGGCCTTAGAATTTTTTTTTGTTAGAGAAAAATTTACCAGCTCCTTTGACTTTTTTTTTTATCGCTACGGCTGAAAACGATTGTTGATTTGACCCCATTAACTATCAGAAAGTCAAATTATTGTCTCAAAACAAAGGTTAATTAAATTCTACTAGTATATGGCCAGTTTAAAGCAGTAATAAACCCATAAACAAAATATAATATATTGCAGTTTACCAATTATTAAATGAGGTGACTGTATTCGTTTTATTCTTTTAATTTTTTTTCCTCTATTTTGTCCTCTTGATCCAGCCAGCAACAAACCAATCTGTCCAGACAAAGTGTCAGTTAGAGTGCTCTAGGCCCCTCCCCCTTGCCAAGTGCCCCTATAGCAAGCCACTTGCTGGGGGGGGCACTCATGAGTGCTTGCTCCCGAGCCAGCTCCCTGAGTCCATAAGACACAGAGAGCACGGCTCAGCATCCGCCCCCCCACCCCGCTCACATCTGTGATTGACAGAAGTGGGAGCCAATGGCTCCTGCTGCTGCATCTCAGCCAATCAGGAGGGAGAGACCTGGGAGAGCCCAAGGTCTTGTGCACATCATTGGATCAAGATCGGGCTTAAGTATTAGGGGGGCTGAGGGGGGAGCTGCACACTAAAGGTTTTTTACCTTCATGCATAGAATGCATGAAGGTAAAAACCTTCAGCCTTTACAACCACTTTAATGAGTGCTAGCTGGAGTTTGGCTTTCTCTTTTTAGTCAAGTCATGCTAAATCTGCTAGTGCATCTAATAATACCCTCTCCTCTGATTGACAATACTGCTGTCCAATAATTCACACCACTGCTGCAGAGTGATTGGCAGCAGTGGTTTTTGATCCAGGTGCTCTCGGTTCAACCTGCTTTTGTTTACTATCTTGATCCATATGTGTCTCCTGTAGCCACGCGGTATCCTCTCCCATTTTCTTATGCTGGCGGTCAGGTGGGAATCTGTTGGTGATTGCGCGATCATTTAATCATTAGTGGTCTTCAAGTTCCCTGAGGAAGCCATTATTGAAGAAACATGTCGGGAACAGATACCACAATACGAGCATTTATCTGAATCATTATGACCACATTACAGGTACTCCTCACTTAATGACCAGATTCCGTTCCAACGACCAACAACGAATTGGTTGTTAAACGAGGAGACACAAGTAATCAATATTTTAAGCATTCTTAACTACTGTACTGTATTGTGAAAAAAAAGGGTCTAAACACAAAACTCCAGCTCAATTACCTTGTTTTAATTTGCATAAGTACAGAACACAAACGAAAATTCTGTACTATACTGGACAATACAATGATGTATAGCACGTCGTTCGAGTGGGGAGGGCTGGCCGTAAGTCCGAGTGGTAAAAGTTTGTATATTTTACATTTTGATTGACATTGTTATTAGCTCCACTATAATCCCTTCATCCATCCATTGTTTGCTTCTGTCCAGTGGTGTGTCTGTTGCTTCTCCATCCAGAAAAGAGACCCCCTAATACCCTGTACACACGATAGGATTTTCCGACAACAAAATCCATGGTTTTTTTTCCAACGGATGTTGGCTCAAACTTGTCTTGCATACACACGGTCACACAAAGTTGATTGGAAATTCCGAATGTCAAGAATGTGGTGACGTACAACACGTACGACGAGCCGAGAAAAATGAAGTTCCACTGCGGCTCTTCTGCATGATTCCGAGCATGCGTGGCACTTTGTGCGTTGGAATTTTTTTTTTTTTTTCAAATATAATTTTTATTGAATTTTTGACAAAGAAAGGAGAAAACAAAAACAAATAAGAAAAAAGAAAAAGCGTATCATAATCGATATAATACATCCGTGGTCTTTCTATTAGCATTCTGACAAATACCTACATCATATATCCTTTCCATTAAAGTGTTCCATTCTATCTGCATGGAAACTGGCCTATGACATCATTTATCCTCTTTAGATTTGTGAATCCGTCTTTGTAGTCCATAGGTATATCAACCACCATGCAGTATTACATTATAACCGTAATGACATCTTCCCAGTATTTGCTTATTCTTACATAATTCCATCATAGTTGGTGTGAATGGAAAGTTGTCTGTTACTGAAATAATAGACCACTTATTGCACAGAAAAAAGAAAAAAAAAAAAAAAAAAAAAAAAATATATATATATATATATATATATATATATATATATAAGAAGTAAAGGCAGAGTGGAAGGGGTGAGAAAGGGAGGGGGGGGGGGGAGGGTTATAGATAGACGCGAGCGCGATGGACCTGGCCAAGGTTCTATCCCATAGCCGCTACCTAGTCAAGGGGTTCTCAAGAATTTAGTAAGGTTTGTCCTTCATCTGAGAAAATATATATGTTCCAGGATAACCAGTTTCTTGAATGTTTGTCTTGTTTGTGTTGGGCAGTCAGTATTAGGTCTTCCATCTTTTTGATTTCTTCAACTCTACGTAGCCACATTCCCACCGTAGGGGGTGTACTCTGTTTCCACAATGCTGGAATACAGGACTTCGCTGCATTGAGCAGATGTCTGACCACTGACTTTTTATATGATTTAATTGGGGCTGAGGTGGCATGTAACAGAAAAACGGCTGGATCTCTCTGCGTTATGTGATTCGTGAATTTTTTAACAATTGTCTCTACTGCTACCCAAAACTGCTGTACTAGTGAACAGGTCCAAAAAATGTGTAGGAGCATCCCCTCCTCAGAACCGCTGTGCGTTAGAATTGTGTACACACGATCGGAATTTACGACAACCGATTTTGTTGTTGGAAAATTTGAGAACCAGCTCTCAAATTTTGTGTGACGGAAATTCCGATGGAAAATGGCCGATGAAGCCTACACATGGTTGGAATTTCCGACAACAAGCTCCTATCAAACCTTTTCCGTCTGAAAATCCGACCGTGTGTACGGACATACGGCTTGATTCACACCTATGCATTTTTAGTGTTTTTTGCATTTTGCAGATTTGCTCTACAGAAAGTGTTCCATAGGAAACCATGTTAAATGGACTGTACTGCAAATATGCAAAATTAAAAAAACACTAAAAATGCATAAGTGTGAACCAGGCCTAAAACAGGAAATGTGTTACTGGCCAGATCATCAGGTGAAAAGAAAGGCAAAAAAGTAAAAAAAAAAAAAAAGAAAACGAATGCAGCCACCACATCTACAGATTGGTAATCTGCAATAAATGGCATCCTTGCTTCTGGGTTTAATATTGCTTTAAGTAATAACATGCTGGAAAGTTCAGTGTTGTACAGTTACCCAAAAAACCCAATCAGACTTCATTCATCATCAGCATGTAATAAAAAACTCATGTAAAAAAAATCCTATTGGCTGCTATACTCCCTGCTTTCCAGGAGCTATTCCACTGTAGAAACTCATCACTGGAAATGTTTTCCCTAGAACAGATCCTGCATTTGAACACTGATCATCCTGGCAATAAACTTGTTTTTTTGTTTTACTTCCAATGTTTGACTATTTGCTGGTTTTGGCTTTAATATTTATTGGAAGGGGAATGTTTAGAAGAAAATCTTATAACTTGCGGATTATATGAATTATCTGCAGTGTACCTGGGTGCAATTTGGTGCCAGTGCTTGTTGCCATTGCTTGAAGAAGAGGGTATAGAGAAGTGGACTAAACTGAAGCAGGATTTGGTTGTATGCTGATTCCCTTGATATGCAGCTGATGTGATGTCATGGCCCCCAGCATCTGCTGACTGTCACTGAAGTTAGCTGTATTTCCGCAGGGCTATTTCGGATTTAACAGCTCCCCCCTGGACAGAGGGGTGAACAAAGGGGCATCAAAGTAAGGCCTCATGCACATGGGCAGAGAAAGCACTGCTTGCAGAGCTAATTATCTTTTTTTTTTGTTTATGCCTCTGAACACAGCTCCTTTTCAGCCAAAGTGTCCATGCACATTGCAGCATTTAGGTTCATATTTTAGAACAGTGTTCAAGGGGCACTAAAAAAAAAAAAAATTGCAAAGGGTGACAACACTGTTTCTCCATAGATACAGCATGGAAAATTTGTGTTTTTGGATAACAGGCAATGTGGGTCATTTACGAAAAGCAAATCCACTTTGCACTACAAATGCAAACTACAAGTGCAAAGTGCACTTGAAATTGCACTGAAAGTGCACTTGGAAGTGCAGTTGCTGTAAATCTGAGGGGTAGATCTGAAATAAGGGGAAGCCCTGCTGATTTTTATTATCCAATCATGTGCAAGCTAAATTGCTGTTTTTTATTTTCCTTGCCTGTCCCCCTCAGATCTACAGCGACTGCACTTCCAAGTGCACTTTCAGTGCAATTTCAAGTTCACTTTGCACTTGTAGTTTGCACTTGTAGTGCAAAGTGGATTTGCCTTTAGTAAATAACCCCCAGTGTGTTACTGGCACCATTACAGGTGAAAATAAAGAAAAAAATCATGATAACAAAAGAAAACGAATGCAGCCACCACAAAGGATTGGTAAGCTGCAATATATTACCTTTTTTGGGGGGGTTTAGATATAAAAGTATTGTGATACTTTTTTTATTTGCACTAACATACAATTTTTCAGAACAAGCTTTCAGGTATGTCCCCTTCTTCAAGGTCCTAGCAGTACTCACATTTACCTCAAGCAAGATGCAATTTTAAAAGACAGTTACCTAATATTAGAACTTTTGGCAGCTCTACTCAAAAGGAAGACAGTGTATATGACGCCACATAATCTCCAAACATTATAGCTGGACAAATATTAGACTGAGATTGGGAATTTTATGCTGTTCTACCATTGTTCAAGCATAAATAGGTGCGCTATCCCTTTAACCACTTTACGCCCATGCTATAGCCAAAAGACGACTACAGCGCGGGCTTAAATTTCGGGGAGGGCGTCCATGTATGTCCTCCCAGGCTGCACGCTCTGTGATCAGCGAGTTCTCTGGACTCGGCTGATCACAGATCGGAGTAAATTGCCAATTATGGCCCTTTACCACGTGATCAGCTGTCAGCCAATGACAACTGATCACATGATGTAAACAAGCCGGCAATCGGCTTTTTTTTTTTCCCTCACGCAGACAGCTGAGGAGAAAAAAAGTAAAGCCGATTTCCGGCTTTTGTAAGAGACATTGGTCCCACACAGCAAACAAAAGTGCTGCTAACCAGTGCCTACCAGTGCCACCTACCAGTGCCACCTATCAGTACCATCAGTGCCTCATCGTCAGTGCCATCTATCAGTGCTGCCTATCAGTGCCACCTATCGGTGCCACCTATCAGTGCCATCTCTCAGTGCCCTTCAATGCCTCCTATCAGTGTCCTTAAGTGCCGCCTATCGGTGCCCATCAGTGCCACCTATCAGTGCAGCCTCATCAGTGCCTCCTGATTAGTGCCCATCAGTGCCACCTATCAGTGCAGCCTCATCAGTGCCTCCTGATTAGTGCCCATCAGTGCCACCTATCAGTGCAGCCTCATCAGTGCCTCCTGATTAGTGCCCATCAGTGCCACCTATCAGTGCAGCCTCATCAGTGCCTCCTGATTAGTGCCCATCAGTGCCACCTACCAGTGCAGCCTCATCAGTGCCTCCTGATTAGTGCCCATCAGTGCCACCTATCAGTGCCCATCAGTGCCATCTTATCAGTGCCTATCAGCGCAGCCTATCAGTGCCCATCAGTGCAACCTCATCAGCGCACATCAATGAAGGAGAAAAATTACCTGTTTGCAAAATTGTATAACAGACTATGAAAACTGCTTGTTTAGCAAAAAATAAAAACCCCAGTGGTGATTAAATACCACCAAAAAAAAGCTCTATTTGTGTGAAAAAAATGTCATATGGGTACAGTGTAGCATGAACGTGCAATTGTCATTCACAGTGTGATAGTGGGCAGGAAGGAGGTATATGTGCCCAGTAAGCAAGTGGTTAAATGAATTACATTGTGTCAGACCAGAAATAAATAACCATAAATTTTATGAATTCTTATGTATTTAAAAAATTATGAAGTGCAAAATAATATAAGTGAAAGTCTCAATGTGTAGATAAATCTTGTAATCCACTTATAATTTGTGACAGTAGAAAGATGCCAACATTGCAAACAAAATCGTGCTTTACAGCTGACCCACCAGTGTTTGCAAGCACCTTGCTAGATAAAATGATCTCCACCAGAGATCAAATGCATCTTACTGCCACGCTATAACTCATTCCAGTATCACCATTACATAGTAATCCTAAATCATACTCGCAATGGACATTTAAGGAGAAAAAAAAAATCCAAAAAGCGTAATAAGCTATATGTATATGTAATACGTTTATTAAAAAGACACTCATGTGGAAGGATGATAGACAGGACCTATACAATGGAACCAGCATAGCCGCAAACCACATCAGCGTGCGTGATGATGTAACATACCTGTCTCCTCCCAACTTTTCCTCTAAACAAACATCATCAGGGGAAAGAGCCCCTTGGTACACTACACAGGAATGACCTTAGGTTTTTTTAGATTGTTTTACCATTGTTGTCTGTTCTGGGTGTCTAGTCAAGACCAGATGACCTATGTACATTATGTATGGGATCTTTTAGTGTATGTGTGCTTTCTGTATGGCAGACCACTACCTATAATCGAATACATATATCAAATACATCGAATATCATTGAATACATTCAAAATTAGTTGTTTCATACCCTTCATACCAATGGACCACAACATCTAATAAGAAAAGGAACTTAACATTTGTTTTCCACTCACAAATCACACAAATATCCCATTTGACATAAGTCCAGCTGAAGACACTTCAAAATGCAAAGCAAACTCAAGAATTGTATCCTAACTCTTTGGGGTCCTGACAATTCAGTTTAACATCTGGGAACAAGGCTGAAGCAGAGACAAATGTGCAATTCCGGAGAATAATCATTAATCCCAGCTGTCCAGATTAATTTGGATATGTATAGTATATTTAGGTTCTGCAGCTCTTTAACAATGTGTTTACATGACAGCAGAGAGAATATTACTTTCTAAGAATAGGAAATAAAGTAATATTTAAAATGCAATCTCTAACAATATATGTAAAAAAATAGAACTATTACATCATAGTTTTATGACTTTTTTTATCCTGCTAGTAGGTCAATTATGTTTCCGTTTCCTGATAGGGGTTATTTACATAAGTGTTACCCTCTCCTGAGCAATCTGCGGTAGATTGTTTTTCAGAGGGCGTTTGATATGCTGTGTCACCTCTTAACATCTGTTTTAACCCCTAAATGCCTGTACCAAAGCATTGCGGTCATGGAAAATATACAACCCCATACTTAAGGGAGCAGTTGAGGGTGGTAAAAAATGTGGCTTAACCACCTGTTTTACTGTCCCCAACCGCAAGTGTAAACTTAGCCTTACCAAGCTGTCCAGCAAATGTGGGAGTTACAAGGGTTGGGAAAAACTGTATATCACTGACAGGAGTGCTTATGGTCAGTTTTTATCCATTTGGATTAAAAAGAAAATTCCAAAAGGAAACAACAAAAAATGATTTGTTTTCTCCTGCTGGAGCAAATTGAATCATGCTTTATTGGATTTTTTTGCCTTCCTCTGACTCAACTGTGGGTATAGGATTGTGTATAATGAGGTTTCTACTTCTGTGTGTGTGTTTTTTTTTCTATTGGTGGAACTAGATGGACTTGTGTCTTCTTTCAACCAGACTAACTATGTAACTGCTTAAAATTTGTTGGCTGAATTTGGGCATTAATTTGTTTATGATTTTCAACTACATATCTATCTATATATGTCTAGTTCAACCAATAAAAAAAATACAATCCCATATCCACAATCCTTCACCCACAGTTGATCCAGAGGAAGGCAAAAAACCCCAGAAAAGCATGATCCAATTTGCTACAGCAGGGGAAAATATTCCTTCCTGATCCCCCGAGAGGCAATCGGATATTCCCTGGATCAACTTTACCTATAAATGTTAGTATCCAATTATATTATGTACAGTTAGGAAAGAATCCAGGCCTTCTTTAAAGCAATTTACTGAGCTGGGCAAAACCACCTCTAGGAGTCTATCCCACATTTTCACAGCTCTTACTGTGAAGAAACCTTTCCTCATTTGGAGATTAAATCTCTTTTCCTCTAGATGTAAAGAAGGGCCCTTTGTCCTCTGTGATGACCTTAAAGTGAATAACTCAACACCAAGTTAACTATATGGACCCATATGTATATCCCCCCTAATCTCTTCTCAAGAGAGAATAAATTCAGTTCCTCTAATCCTTCCCTATAGCTGAGCTCCTCCATGCCTCTTATCAGTTTGGTTGCCCATCTCTGCACATCTAGAGCTACCCTGTCCACATAGTGACAATACTGCTCTGCAATTTCATTGCATAATAAAGAGCACTGTCACCCTCATACCAGAAGTGAAAAAATAATACATAAAAAAAAACAAAGAAAATGCAAGTGTGTTTAATTTCTGTTGACAGGCTAATTATTATATTGTATTTTTTTTTTTGCTTATAGTTCCAATTAAAATTTTTCTTGAAGAAGACTACCACCCAAAATAATTCATTGTTGTTAATGGTAAATAATTGCTGGGAGCAGTGTCATGCTTACCCCTAACGCAGGTGGTCAGGCACTATAATTAGCTTCTGTGTTCTTCACCTATAGCAGCCCCCTTTCCTATAAGGCAAGCAGGGCTACCAGTATTCGGCTGCACCCAGGACATACACAATGCTATAGTGCCTGGCCACCACGTCCGGGCAGGCACAAACTGAGCAAAGCAAACAAGTACTTGGCAGACAGGCAGAGTGTTTCAATGATAGTTCAGGTACAAGGCAGGCGAGGTTCAGAATAGTCAGGGTCAAATCCATAGTCAAATAGCAAGCAGAGTTCAGAGAGTAGTTGATATCCAATCTGAGATCGTCAACGAGGGGATCCAAACAGCAGAGCAGGACAGACAAACAGAGACCTTGGAACTTGTGTTACAAATGCAATATCATAAGCATGAGACTGCAGGCTTGGCTGGCTTGAATCAGGTTTGGTCTCCACCCAGAGACTGGCCACATCAATCACCTTGCAGTTGGACAGACAGAGAAGAAGAATGCCACAGCTACACGCTCCTGACAAGCAGCCCGAGTTTACAGTTATACCAATTTAGAAGTAATGTGAACACTTTGGGGTTGATTTACTAAAGGCAAATAGACTGGTCACTTTCCAAGGAAAGTTGAATTTTTCCCAGAGCTTAGTGAATGACGTGAAACTCTGCTGACTTCTATCATCAAATTATGCGCAAGCAAAAATGCTATTTTATCTTAATTTTTCTTGCGCGTAATAGGGTAGTCTTTGCAAAGTGAAATTTCACCACATTCATTAAGCAGTGGGGAAAATTCCTTTGCAAAGTGCAACTTCCTTTGCAAAGTGAGCAGCTTATTTGCCTTGAGTAAACAAACACCTAGGTGTCCAAGCACCAAATCATCTCATCACTGACAAGTGATAGGAAAATGACAGCTCAGACACATATCAGGAGCTAGAGTGCATGCCAATTACCCAAAAATGATTGTTAGGTGAGGAGACTCGGCCCTAGTTTCAAAAGCCTATTACTACTAAGAAAATACAAGAAATATTCTTACTCTCTTGGCTTTACTAAAGCTTACAGGAATTGAGAAGAGAACCAGCAATGGGGTTAATTTACTAAAGTCAACTAGACTGATTACTTTTGCAAGTGCAATTGCTCCAGATCCTAGTAAATGAGGTGAAGCGTCATTTTACAAAGAATACCCAATCACATGGAAGGAAAAAAAACAGCATTTTTTCTTGCACATAATTGAATGATGTAAGTCAGCAGAGCCTCCCCTCGTTTAATAAGCTCTGGAGCAACTGCACTTGCAAAAGTGCACATTCTATTTTCCTTTAGTAACTCAACCCCAATGTGTTCTATTGGGAAGTCCTTAGAAAAGAAAGGGCGTTTTTGAACAAAACAGCCAAGTATGAAAAAAAACCCAATGGCAAGGCAGAATGCTTCAGTAAATAGTGTTTACATAAGTGGATGGGAAATCTGAGGCAGAATCAGTATGTAAGACAGCAGCTGTGGGTAACTAGAAAACAAGCAATATAGAACTACCGAAGGCAATGTTGTTCTGTAGTGGGTACTATGTGTAGTCTTTAGTCTGGGCCCCAAAAGCTTTCTGGTGACATTCAATGTAGATGGGGATGACATAACTTTGTCCAACCTCTACTTAAATAACATAGCAACTGAACTCACTCCAAATCATGACTGGGTTTTACCATGGCAAAATAGTGTGGTACTTGTGGTGGAATTTATTGTTTGGTCAAGCTATATGTCTACAGTTTGTACTGGATGGATTTGCAACATTCATACTGAGACTAAACTCATTCTCTATGTGGTATAGGGTAAATATAAATTGGAGAGATCCTTTTTTACTAAATCAACATGAGAATCTGTTGTCGAAAATGCTTAAACAGTGTTAGCTGGATTATGGCTTTAATTTGCTTGGCATTTCCTTCTAAGACAATCCTGTCCACATGGTGACGGTCTTTAAATTTGAGTCCCATTTTATGCTCAGCATTGTTGTTCCTCCTATGTGGAGCAGCCAATTGATAAGGCTCTTTGTTGGTACTGTGGTACCTATAATACATTAGGTCTACATTATGACTGTCCATCTCATCATGAACTTACCCATTGTTTCCTGTCCTAGTTGGCATTGCCACCATGGTGCCTGAATCAATCTCTTTCTCAATCTATAGCACCAGACACCAGAATAATAGAGAATTCTAAGCAGTAACAGTACAAATATAAATTGTGAAAGTAGAATAAAATAAAGTCATATGATTTGGATGCCTTGCTTCTTTTTTTAAAAAGTTGAATGGTTAGTGCAGAAGCTCAAGAAGGGAGCATGTTATGTAGTTACATGACACTGGGAGGACTGCTCTGAAATAGGCATTACACAGGGAGGTATTATGCCATTAACCAGTGCTTCAGCAAAGTATTATGGTGTCAATCAAAGATACAGGAAAGTAGGCTGCCATACTATGCTCTCAATTATTCTTTTTGGCCAATTGACAACAGAGGGAGGGGTGTAAAGCCACTGATGTCACTGAAGGATTCCTCTTCCAGTCCTAGCTGTGGTGGTCCTTTAAGTGGCAGAATCACTGCCATTTTATTGCAGTTCCACGACTACAGTCCCAAGGATCCATTGCATGGATTGTGACTGACAATAAGTCTTTGACCAGGCAGGAAACCAAATGAAGGCCTTTCTAGTTCACAATGACAGGATCCACCAATGCTGTTTTGCCGGACTCACCCTGATGACTCCATGTCTTTTGGACCTTTGTGAAGTATAATCACCATAAACTGCAAAACATATGATCCAGTGTTTGTAAGCATCAGATAAACTAAAAATGATTTGTTTCTTTGTGGATTTTCGATATAGCTGTCCAGCCCAAGTCTATGGATTAACATATTAAGCAGTTGCCAATTATCCTGTTTTTCCTTTCCAAGAAATATAAATTAGAAGGGCATCATAATTGACAACCACATATGCCAAGGACTTAAATCATCTACCATGGATTCCAGCATACGACTGATGGATCACTAGTGCTGGGTTATGCTGATAAGGATGAATGCATCATTGTCCCATAGTCCATGTTATCACCCAAGGGAGCAATGGAACTGTTAAACTTTTTCTTTTTACTAACATCTGTTTTAGTGATCCATTTTGGGTGTTGAGCATAATATGACCTGCTGACACACACACACACATTGGTGTTTATGTAAGTATACATTGGGAAACTCTCAATAGCAAAATAAACAGAAAGAATGGATTCTTTCAACAAATATGGTCATGGTCCTATTTCAATTTGGCCCCCTGGGCTGTTTTGCATCATCAGTTATGTATGGCCAATTATCTTGTCATACCAAGACAACAAAGTTATTATGTGTTAATATTTTTAAATGTGTTATATTTGTGTTGTATGTGTAATAATGCTTTCACCTAGATTATCAACATATGTCAGCAAAAACATTTGACCCCAGCAACATGTTGGCTAAAACTGACAACTTTAATTTTATAATTGGAATTCCTTGTTCCTTCCAGATGAACTGTATGCATTAAAATGTTGCATTTTACTTGGGTGATCCAAATTATGCACAATGTTAAACCCTGTGTCCTTTCTTAAATATGAATAGATCTGAAAAAGGTTAGGATTCCTGACAGTTTTTTACTACTCATCTCCAGTCCTGGTAAAAACTATCTTACCAGACAGGAAGTAAAAAGCGAATGGAGGTTTTAGCATTCTGCTACTCTACTTAAGAAAAAAAATTGGGAACCTGCTTGTAAGAAAAGAATAAATGAGCAGAATAATTAATTTACTGTGTACTGTTATGCTCTTTCATAATCCATACAGTAAACTGAGGGCTGACCTAGAACCAACCTTTATTACTTGACTCTAGTTGGGAAAAGAGTGAGGACACCAACTTCGCTATGCTGTCTGGCAGAAGTGCCTGAATCGCAAGACTAAGCAGAACAGAAATATAAATTGTTTGGCAGGGAGGACAGTTTCCATATATGTATTTTAGCCATGTATGTACAGTACCTGTCTGCCTGAAGCTTACAACTTCACTGTTGACCCAGAAAAAAGGCAACATGTAACCTCAGTAAGTCAGAAAAATGTCCTTCTGACCACAGCATCAATCCTAATGTTTGTTCTGCACTGATGGATGGTCATATATCAGCATTGACAATTGCAGTATTATATTTTTTGCCATAAATAAAAAAAGTGCTGTTCCATCATCTCACAACCTGGGTGGTCTAGACCACATGATCTTGAGCTGCCAATCATTTCTGCAAATACTTTGTTGTTTTCTGGGTAAACTAAGATAAGGGAATCAAAAGACTATCATCAATTACATATAAACTACCTACAGAAACAATGTTTTTATTAGAGTAACACACTGATAACATTGTTAAAGTATGGCCAGCTTATGTACATTTAAATATATATAAGCTGTAAAACTAGCCCTCACTTTCCTCTATAAGAGTAGGAACTGTAGAGCAATGCATCCTCAAAGTTCACAACAAAAGCGCCTAAATTGTTCAAGTTGACTGTAAGATTGCCAGCTAACTGCTGGGAGGTGTGCCCCTATCTTTTTGTCCTGGTAACCATTGTCACAGGTGAGGGAAAATCTCAAAAGTTTAGTTGTCACTAGAGCACAGATAGAGGGGAAATCTTTCCCGCGATGGCGGCCGTTCTGGGGTGTCGTCATATGATGTCCTCCCAAGATGAGAGCAGCACCATCAATCCGTCATTTGACAGCGGTCAAGCGGTTAAAGGGGTTGTAAACCCTTGTGTTTTTTCACCTTAATGCATCCTATGCATTAAGGTGAAAAAACACCTGGCAGTCATCCGTCCCCCACTGCCCAGTTTTACTTATCTGAACCGGGGACGCGCTGTCCCTCTCTCCACGGGGTCCCGGCTCTTTATTGGATAGATTGATAGCAGCGCAGCCATTGCCTCCCGCTGCTGTCAATCAAATCCAATGACGCGGGTGCCAGGGGCGGGACCGAGTCCGGCATTCGTGTCTGTGGATGCAAATGCTTGACTCGGGAGCGCGCCCCCAGAAGAGGATGTTCGGGGCCACTCTGTGCAAAACGAGCTGCACAGTGGAGGTAAGTATGATATGTTTGTTATTTATTTCAAAATAAAAAACGATCCTTTACAATCACTTAAGTTGTTATATTTCACATGGCACATGTGAAATACACATTCACATGACATTTCACATCTAAAAACATTAAAAATACTATATATATATATACATATATATATATATATATATATATATATATATATATATATATATACACACATATACATATACATATACATACATATATATATATATATATATATACATATATATATATATATATATATATGTGTGTGTGTGTTTGTGTTTGTGTGTGTGTGTGTGTGTGTGTGTGTATATGTAGCAGGTACCTCTCCAAGCTGATTGAATGCATGAAGGAGAGAGCTGCCTCACACACACACACAGAGGCTAGTCTGTTCCTCCCCTGTGTTCCTATTGGCAGGAGGAAGGAAGCCGATGGTAGGAGCAGTTACAGGAACCAATGACTGGGGTCTTAACAAGCAGCAGCTGAAGGGAGGATGGGAGAGACTTAAAAAAAGATCTGCAGACAAGGCCCAAGCGCGGTTGCTTCCTAGATCCCATTGTGAGAACACCATCCTGCTTCTGTGTGAAGGGATTGCGGCATACCCAGGAGCACACAGCCTACAGTTCCAATCCAGAGGGTCAGGATGCCATCTGCTTTCCGAAGGATGCTCTGCAGGAATGCTGTATGCCACAGAATCAGCCAATTCACCAGGTCAGCAGACTGAATGCCATTGCAACATATCTGCGATTAGGAGAATCGTTAGATCGCTTTTCAGAGGATCGCTGAAAGTGTACAGGATTGGTGAGGGGGCACTTGCCCGGGAATCTCATTGCCTTTTATAAATGACACATTTAAACACTGTGCACAGACATCTGTTACCCCAATCATGTAGAGGAGTGTTATATCACAAGACAGCTATCTTACCCTGTTCCTTATCACTCTGTTACATCAAAGGACCCTTGTTCTTAAAGCTCCAACGTACAGCTGAAGAAAGTGTGAGGTCTCACTCTTAGGACACTGTTATTTGCTGCTCTTAAAGGGGACATACCGCTGCTACCTATAGTGTATTATTCCCAATAGCCTTTGAGGTATTATAGGTTGGCCCGGAGTTCCCCTTTAGTGATATTAATACCTACAAATATTCTTAGCTTGCTTAAAGATTTGCTTTTTACTGTTTAACACTGTACTCGCTGGTGTTACTTTTGTTGTTGCTAATTGCCATTTATTGCTTTAACAGAAATTGTTTCAAACAAGTCCTGGCTACTTATGCAGGACTTGGCTGACTAATATCACTTTAAACCTTTCTCTGGTCCAAGTAAACTTGAGAAAGTAGAACTGTGTCTGTATGTTATCACTGTGTTATTCCATTAATCACATTGCTAGGTGCGCCAGAGGGGCTGGGTCAGTTCTTTGGGGTTAAGAGGCAGAGTGACGGACTGAACAAACAAAAGCAGCTCCTTCGGGGGTATCGCTACATATATATACACTGTACACTGTTAAAATCCATATACTGTAAGGCAGCTGATTTACCTGCCAAATGATTTGCATTTCTGTCCATTCAGTTCTGAGATTTACACTGCCCTGTCAGGTGGCACAGCCAGCCTGGTGACCTGGCTTTTTCTACTGCAGTTAAAGGTGAACTAAACTCTCTCAATAAACATTAGCTAATTTAATTTGTATGCTGCTAGCTTTGGTTAATAGGAAGGTAGGAAGATTTTTTTTTTTTTTACATTTTCTCAGCTACTTCTTGGTTTCTGGCCTAGGCCAAAATGGTCTTCATGAGCATTTTTTTCTTTCTTCTGGAGGAGGGGAGGAGAGGCTTTCCCAGCTAAGCACACCTGAGCTAGAGGCAGATGGATTCCCGGAAGTAAATGCTACATGGATCATCTGCCCTTACTCAAGATGGCCACACCTAGAAATGCTAGGGGAGTGTTTTTCATAGTGATTTCTCAACAAAATAAAGCATGGAGATATGGATGGATGGGTGAGTTTGCTGTGAATAATAAAACATGGATTAAATAGCATTTTTAGATTGTTGTACATTTCTTTTAATGTTTTTTTTTAAATTAAAAACATAACTACGTGAATTGTTGTTTATTTTTTTATATATATCTGCCTGGAGTTCAGCTTAATTGTTAAATGCCAATGCTCTCTTGTAAGATCACCTAATCTCCTTCCCTATAAAAACTCACATGGCTGTAAAAGAAACAATCTCTTTGCATTTAAGAACACTTTGCTTCTCTCATCGAACTATGATTCAATTGAAGATCTCCGTAGATTTATTTTACTAGTTATAGACTCTGTAAATTACAGAGGTTGGAGTATTAAGTGCTGTTAAAATGTTGTGAAACACAAAACAGACTCCTTGGAATTTTTCTTCTTAAAAGCTGTTGCTTTGCCATAGGTAGTCTCTGGATTAATAGGAAATGTTACAGTTTGTTGACAGCCACAATAAATTTTTAGAGCATTCACTGAAATGCTAATCCATAAGACCCTGCTGTGTTGCTACCAGCTTTCTGTGAAGAGCTTAAGAAAAAAAGAAGAAAGCAGAAGACAGCCGGGGGTATCATGTTTAAATGCCCCCTAGAGATAAAAATGTTATATGCCTTGGTTTATTCTGTAATGATACTTTTATCCTGCCATTTTAATAGTGCAGGGAAAAATATAAATCTTTTAGATCAACATTAATCTCTTTTTATTCTTAAGGATTTGTTTAAATATCTTTCTTTGCTATAGAAAGTGTTTACCTGCGTGCACTCTCAAGGCATTGCAGCCATATGTTTGGAAGCTCTGGCTCACCCAACTTCAAAGTGCTCCTTAAATTAGTCCCAGACTGAAAAATGGAACATTTACATTAATTATCTACATTTTTTTCTTCACAATTTGCTTTATTCATAGACATAAAACATAACAATACAATTACAATTCAGCTTTCATTTTCTTCATGTTGTGAAAAGATAAATTCAGAGAAAATTCACACTGTAGAATATATTTCATCAGGACTCTGTCACTCTTGTCTCTAAAAGCCCAACTGAAGTTTTGTGTATTAGAGTAATGCAGGCTGCATGCATAAACATTCGTTACTGTGGGCATCTTTCTCTTTAACTACACTGCTCAAAAAAAATGAAGGCTGGGTTCACACTATTGAGAATTGGGTGCGGTTTTCCCCACATCCACTTCGCATAGCAGGAGATTGTGACGGGCTCTCTATGGAGCCGGTTCACACATCTCCACATTGGCTCCAGTGCGAATTGCACAGGAGTCCTGTGAGTCTTTTGGTCCATTTCAGGACCGAATTCAGACCAAAATTCGGGCTGAAATTGGACCTGAAACGGTGAATGGGGACGCACCAGACTCCTGCTGTGACCCGCTGCGATCTCTAGTGTGAACCCAGCCTAAAGGAACACTTTGATAACACATCAGACCTCAATTGGGAAAACTATCATGCTGGATATCTATACTGATATGGACTGGGTAATGTGTTAGGAAAGAAAGGATGCCACATTGATGGAAATGATCAACTTACAAAGAGCTGAATTCAAAGACACGCCAAAAATCAAAGTGAAAAAATGATGCAGCAAGCAAGTCCATTTCGCTGAATATTCATTGCAGCAACAGATCTGGACCAAGGCATCACTGGGCTTCTGAACAGACTGAGGTGCAACCTGGCAGCGTCGGATGGTCCAAAACATAATGTCCCAGAGATGTTCTATTGGATTTATGTCAGGCGAGCGTGGGGGCCATTACTCTTGCCACATGAGGCCGGGCATTGTCGTGCAGTGGGAGGAACCCCGGACCCACTGCACCAGCGTAGGGTCTGACAATGGTTCCAAGGATTTCATTCCCATACCTAATGGCAGTCAGGGTGCCATTGTCTAGCCTGTAGAGGTCTGTGCATCCCTCCATGGATATGCCTCCCCAGACCATCACTGACCCACCACCAAAAGGGACAGGCAGCATAACATTCTCCATGGCTTCCCCAGACCCTATCACATCTATCACATGTGCTCAGGGCGAACCTGCTCTCATCTGTGAAAAGCACAGGGCGCCAATGGCGGACCTGCCAATTCTGGTGTTCAATGGCAAATGCCAATCGACTTCCATGGTACCGGGCAGGGTACCGATAGGCTAGAGAGCCAATGAAATTGGCTCTTTACCACGTGACCAGCTGTGTCCAATCATAGCCGGTCACTTTGTAGCTCTGCGTGCACACCACTCATGCGCGCTGAAACTGATTAACCAGTTCCATACTGGGCCATAGTCAAATGACGCCGGCAGGAACACTCTCTCCCTCCGGGTGTATGTCATACAACGTCCACCTGTTCCCACCTCTCCTGCATGCCCCTGGGGGCCTGCAGCGGTGATAGGGGACGAGGCTTGTCCCTCGGACAAAGCCCAGCCCTGACCAGGGTAAAGAGCCAATGAAATTGGCTCTTTACCACGTGACCGGCTGTGTCCAATCAAAGCCGGTCACAAATGTAAACAAACCATGAGTAACTGCCTGTTCCCGGGTTCTTCTCCTCACACACCGATCCAGTTTGAGGAGAGGAGATCGCAGAACATTGAGTTACAGATTTCTGTGTGTACTACTGTGCGCAGATTGCGGAACAGTGAGTTACAGATTACTGTGTGAACTACTGTGCCCAGATTGCCCCCCTGAATAAAGAGGACCTGTCACCAGATCATCTGCTTACCTGTCTGTGCTCATCAGAGTACCTGTCTGTGAGCTCATCAGTGTACCTGTCATCCCATCTGAGTACTTGTTATCCCATCGAGTACCTGTCATCCCATCAGAATACATGTCATCCCATCAGAGTACCTGTCATCCCATCAGAGTACCTGTCATCCCATCAGAGTACCTGTCTGTAATCCCATCAGGAGTACCTGTCCATGATCCCATCGGGAGTACCTGTCCGGTGAGCCCATCAGAGAACCTGTCTGTGAGCCCAGCAGTGCCTGTTTTGCAGCCCAGCAGTACCTGACATGCAGCCAATTACTACCTGATGTGCAGCCCATTAGTACCTAACATGCAGCCCCTCACTATCTGTCATGCAGCCCATCACTACCTGTCGTGCAGCCAATCAGTGTCATCCGTCATACCGCCACCATGTCCAAAAAAGTTTACACTCCAGAAGAGGCATATCAAATCCTAAGCCTGACCAAAGAGAAGAGCGGGGATCTCTCCCTGCCCCATTACAGTTCTGATTCCAGTTCAGAATACGAGCCTGTCGAAGGCAGTACATCTGTGTATGAAGGAGGAGGTAGCAGTCCGTCCTAAAAGAAGATGGTCTGAAGACCAGGCAACTACCAGCAACGTCAGGCGCCCCAATGGCCAATCGGCAAATGCCAACAGTGCTAGACCCCAGGAGGAAAGGCCCAGTACAAGCACTGGAATTCCACGCCAGACCCAAAGAATTAGGACCCAAACCCATCTTACGGATGCCTTAGCAAACCCACTGTGGCTGCCTTCTAGCACAGGGTCAGCCACAATCCCCCCTTTCACAGCACAGCCAGGTGTGCAGGCCAACACCAAAAATGTTTCTGAAATAGATTTTTTAACTTTATTTTTCCCTGATGAGTTACTTCAAAGCTTCATGGATCATACAAATCTTTTTGCCCATCAATATATAGAGAACAACCTCAACTCAAGCTACAGTATGCTCATCATTTCAAATGGAGAGGCCTAACAGTGGAGGAGCTTAGATTATTTTTGGGCCTTACAATCAACATGGGGCTTACAAAAAAAACAAAGTACATGCATATTGGTCTACCAACCAATTTTTTCAGCTGTCATGTCCAAGTCCCGCTATGACATGATAATGCGCTTCCTGCATTTCAGTGATAACTCACAGTACCCTCCCCGAGATCATCCCAACTTTGATAAACTGTATAAAATACGTGGGGACGAATCCATGGTCTATTTTACAGGGTGGCTGGGATTCAAGCAGTATATTCCCAGTAAGAGGGCTAGGTATGGCTTGAAGCTCAACAAGCTCTGTGAAAGCACCACTGGATATGTGCATGCCTTCCGTGTGTATGAAGGCAAAGACTCCCCGCTCCAGCTCCCTGAGTGTCCAAAAGACATGGGAATAAGCAAGAAAATTGTCTGGGAGTTGGTATTTCCACTCTTCCAAAAGGGGTATCACATTTACATGGACAATTACTTAATCAGTTTGCCCCTTTTCCACCACCTAAACCTTGAGAAAACTTTGGCCTGCGATACAGCAAGAAAAAAACAGGAAGGGCTTCGGACAGCATCTAGTTACCACAAGGCTACAAAGGGGGGAATCGGCAAGCCTGAGGAACGAGGAAGTGTTGGCTGTGAAGTGGAGGGAAAAAAAGATGTGTACATCATGTTCACCATCCACGATGATACCTCTGTGGAACTTGCCAGAAGACGCGGTCCCATTCAAAAGCCTTGCTGTAACCACAAGTACAATAAGTTTATGGGGGGTGGATTTAAATTATCAAATGCTGCAGCCCTATCTATCAACACGAAATCCCTCTTTTGGTAAAAAAAAGTTGCAATTTACTTTTTCTATTTGGCCATTTATAATGCATACGTCACCTATCAAAAATCAACGGAAATATCCAACACCTTCCTCAAATTTATCAAAGATATTGTCACTGCCCTGATCTATCAGCAAGGATCCCCCCAGAAAGCATTTACTCCAATTTGGTCAGCAGACTGCATGAGCGCCATTTCCCTGACAATATTCCACCATCAGAAACCAGAAGAAGACGCCAATAAAAATGTTGGGTGTGCAGCAAAAGAGGAGTTAGGAAAGACACCAATTTTCATTGTCCCCAATGTTCCTCCCAACCTGGCCTATGCTCAGAGAATGCTTCAGACGCTATCACACTTTCGTAAACTATTAGCCCATATTTCTAATAGACTGCCATTTCCCTGTTTTCAATTTCTGTGCTGATTATTTCTCTGGTGCCTCAACCGACCATATCACTGCCTTCCATGTGAACTGACCCTGGCCTGTTTATCGACTATGCCTTTGCCTGCCGTCTGCAATGTTTATCCACCTTATTTCTGCCTTTCACGTGCACTGACCCTGTACTGTATCGACTATGCCTCTGCCTACCGTCTATTTCTGTCTTTTACCTGCACTAACCTTGGCCTGTTGACCATGTGTTTTGCCTGCCACTTGGACTGATATTTCACCCTGCTACTTTAGCAGTGGGATTCAAAATAACACAGGGGTCTCACATATGTGAGGGGCTTCAGAATAGTGTTCTGAGTTGAGAAAAAACAGTTTTTGGTTTTCTCTTTGTTTTGAAATTCCCAGAACAGGGTCTGGAGTTGGGAGGCCTCAAAGCAATTTGGGTGGGTGAAGCCTCTACCCCTGTCCCCATTCTTTCCTGACCGAGGCCCCAAGCTTGATGGTCCTGCCTGCTGCCTGGACCAATACTATGGCTGTGCTGACAATACTGTATCTCTGCCTGCACTGATCCAGGACTTTTTATGGACCATGTGCTTGTTGTCTGGACCAATACTTTGGCTGTACTAACCTTATCTTTGCCTGCTGCCTGTACTAACTATGGACAGTATTCCTGCCTGCTGCATGGACGATCCTTTCGCTGATGCTGACCACATCCCTGCCTGCTACCTGGACCAATGCTTTGGAGGTGCTGACAATATCTCTACCTGCACTGACTATGGACAGTATTTCTGCCTGCTGCCTGTTTTGCTGTTGCTGTCCACATTTCTGCCTGCTGCCTGGACCAATGCTCTCCTCTGTGGACCACTGCACTACTAAAACCACAGGTAGTCTTTTGTTTACCCTTTGCTCAGCAGAATGTATTTTGGTGTGTATTTGTTATGTACAGTACATGCTATGTGTTGGAAATATGAAGGGCCTTCAACAATGTGATAGGTTGGCAGGAATGTATGTGTGTAATTTATGTCCCTAGAACACCTGGAGGTACTAGTTGGATGTTGAGCCTCTCTATGTGCCTAGGCTGTGTAAAAGTCTCACACATGTGGTATCGCTATATTCAGGAGTAGCAGAATGTATTTTGGGTCATTTTTGCTGTGTACAAGCTATGTGAAATATCTTATAAATTGCCAACTTTGTGTAAAAAAAAATACATTTTCATTTTCTTTCCACGATTTCTGAAAACTTGTGGAAAAAAATGACCCATTAAAAAGACTCATAATGCCTCATAAAATATATGTTGGGGTGTTTACTCTCCAAAATGGGGTCATTTTGTGGGCGTTTCCACTGTCCTGGTGCTCCAGGGCCTTCAAAGGTGTGATAGTTAGCTAGAAAATTATACAGTGTCTTGAAAAAGTATTCATACCCCTTGACATTTTCCACATTTTGTCATGTAACAACCAAAAACGTAAATGTATTTTATGGGATTTTATGTGATAGACCAACACAAAGTGGCACATAATTTGGAAGTAGAAGGAAAATGATAAATGGTTTTTAAAATGTTTTACAAGTTTTACAAGTAAATGTGCAAAGTGTGGCGTGCATTTGTACTCAGCCCCCCTGAGTCAATATTTTGTAGAACCACCTTTCGCTGCAATTACAGCTGCAAGTCTTTTTGGGGATGTCTCTACGAGCTTTGCACATCTAAAGAGTGACAATTTTACCCATTCTTCTGTGCAAAATAGCTCAAGCTCTATCAGATTGGATGGGGAGCGTCTGCGAACAGCAATTTTCAATTCTTGCCACAGATTCTCAATTGGATTTAGGTCTGTACTTTGACTGGGCCATTCTAAAACATGAATATGCTTTGATCTAAACCATTCCATAATAGCTCTGACTGTATGTTTAGGGTCATTGTCCTGCTGGAAGGTGAACCTCCATCTCAAGACTTTTGCAGGCTCTAACAGGTTTTCTTCTAAGATTGCCCTATATTTGGCCCCATTCATCTTCCCATCAACTCTGACCAGCTTCCCTGTCCTTGCTGAAGAAAAGCATCCCCACAACATAATGCTGCCGCCACCATGTTTCATGGTGGGTATGGTGTGTTCGGGGTGATGTGCAGTGTTTGTTTTCCACCACACATAGCTTTTTGCTATTAGTCTGACCAGAGTCCCTTCTTCCAAATGTTTGCTGTGTCCCTCACATGGCTTCTCACAAACTCCAAACGGGACTTCTTATGGCTTTCCTTCAACAATGGCTTTCTTCTTGCCATTCTTCCATAAAGGTCAGATTTGTGGAGTTCCCGACTAATAGTTGTCCTGTGGACAGATTCTCTGACCTGAGCTGTGGATCTCTGCAGCTCCTCAAGAGTTACCATGGGCCTCTTAGCTGCTTCTCTGTTTAATGCTCTCCTTGCCTGGTCTGTCAGTTTAGGTGGATGGCCATGTCTTGGTGGGTTTGCAGTTGTGTCATACTCTTTCCATTTTCAGATGATGGTTTGAACAATGCTCTGTAAGATGTTCAAAGCTTAGGATATTTTTTTATAAAACCCTGCTTTAAACTTCTCCACAACTTTATCCTGACCTGTAGGGATGGGCTGAACACCCCCGGTTTGGGTCACACCAGAACATGCGAACAGATGAAAAAAAATTGTGCGAACACACAAACCCTAATAAAGTCTATGGGACACGAACATGAAAAATCAAAAGTGCTCATTTTAAAGCCTTATATGCAATTTATTGTCATAAAATGTGTATGGGGACCCGGATACTGCCCCACGGGACATATATATATTATTATATATTAATACAAAAAAAACATTTTTAAAACAACTGTTTTTTTAAAATAATGCTTAAAGTGCGTAAAGTGCTAAAAATGCTTAAATATCATGCCTGGGGGGTCCCCTTAGTCTGCCTGTAAAGTGGCGAATCTGTCTGATGTGTTTTACTGTGCCAGAGCAAAATTAAATTTCTAAAGGAAAAACTCATTTAACAGCTGTAATCAAGGAAAAAATTGGAGTGAGCCCCCCCCAGTCCGGGTCTGGTATGAATATTAAGGGTAACTCCCTGACAAAATTTAAAACAAAAATGGCGTGGGGTCCCCCCCAAAATCCATACAAGACCCTTATCCGAGCAAGCAGCCCGGCAGGCCATAAAAGGGGGGTGAGCAAGCGCCCCCACTCCTGAACCATACCAGGCCGCTTGCCCTCAACATGGGGAGGGTGCTTTGGGGTCCCCCCCAAAGCAACTTGTCCCCATATTGATGGGGACAAGGGTCTCGTCCCCACAACCCTGCCCATTGGTTGTGGGGGTCGTTGGGCGAGGGGCTTATCAGAATCTGGAAGCCCCCTTTAACAAGAGGGCCCCCAGATCCCACCCCCCCTATGTGAATGGGTAACGGGTACATTGTACCCTTACCCATTCACCAAAAAAAGTGTCAAAAAGTAAAAACCATAAGACAGTGTTTGACAATTCCTTTATTAAAAAAGAAAGAAAAAAAAAGGGTCCCACGATGTATATCCATCTTCAATCACGTCACCCGACGGACCCGAAAAAAATAAAAAACCTCAGCCTCGATGGGAGGGCCCCTGCTGACTGCCGTCTTTTTTCGCTGTGATAGCTCTTATATAGGCAAGGACGGGCCACCCGCTGACTTAACCGGATGACCACGCCCCCTCTGATGCCACATGGCGTCAGAAGGGGCGTGGTCACTCGGGTACATCACTGGGTGGCCCCGCCCTTGCCTATATAACAGCTGCCACAGCCAAGAGACAGCAGTTGGCGGGACGCCTCCCATTGAGGCAGAGGTGTTTGCGTTTTTTCTTTTTTTTGGGTCATCGGGCGGCATAATTGAAGATGGATGGACATCGCGGTTTTCTTTTTTAATGAAGGAATTGTCAAAAACTGTCTATTGTGGTTTTTACTTTTTGACACTTTTTTTTTGGTGAATGGGTAGGGGTACAATGTACTCGATACCCATTCACTTGGGGGGGCTGGATATGGTGGCCCCCTTGTTGAGGGAGGCTTCCAGATTTTGATAAGCCCCTTGCCCGCAGCCACCGGGCCAGGGTTGTTTCGGAGACAAGACCCTTGTCCCCATCAACATGGGGACAAGGTGCTTTGGGTGCTTGCTCGTCCTCCCCCTAACCTGGCATGCCAGGCTGCTTGCTCGGAAAAGGGTCTGGTATGGATTTTGGAGTGAACCACACGCCAATCTTTAAAAAAAAATTGCCGTGGAGTTCCCCTTAAATTCTATGCCAGACCCAAAGGGCCTGGTATGAATCCTGGGGGGACCCCACACCGTTTTCTTTTTTTTACATTTTGGCATGGAGTTCCCCTTAAAATCTATACCAGACCCAAAGGGCCTGGTATGGACTGGGGGGGAACCCATGCCGTTTTTTCCTCTTAATTCTGTCATAGGATTCCCCTTCACCACTTCAATACACAATGTTATATACTGTACACTGCACTATACCCTGCACTGTATTATATATACTACACTGACTGCACTACAGTATATACTCTGAACTGCTTTATATATACTACACGGACTGCACTATATACTCTGAACTGCAGTATATATACTATACAGACTTCAGTATATGTGTGAAAAATGTGTCACCGGTGCAAAAATATAAATCTATAATAATGTGTTACTTTATCTTTAAATTTAAATAGCAGATCTGCTGCAGTCATAAATCCCCCACCAGTAGTATGAGGTAAGCAATATAACAGTGAAAAGTGTAACTGTGCTGACCCTAAATGATATATATATATCTTACCACATATCAAAAACAGTGAACAATCTTTATCAGTGATTCATCAAAAATTCATCAGAAATTGGTCATGAACTCAAATAAAGTGCATATTTGGTGAACTGCAATATTATCAATAATTTTTTTTTCTTAATCTAGAATATTAGTAAATAAATATAAATCATGCGTTTAACAAAAAACAGTCCCAGTTATTCTTTTCAAAAGCTGGTTATCCAAATCCCACGTGCACAAATACACATCCGTGATTGGAAAACTTTCCCCAATTCGTGAGACACCACCACTTTCTAAAATGGACATTCACCAGAAACAAGACAAAAAGACGCCTTTGGTTTATGCTGGGTTAACCACTCCACTCATATAAGTATGTCTGAAGATTTCCAAATTGAATGCCAGTAATCACTCCACATTATTCTCAGGATCTCAAAAAAAGCAAACAGCGAACATCGCACAACATATTATACTTTATTCAATCAATAAAGTAAGTATAGGTAATTTTCACTCACAGATGTAGTGCATATAGACCGTCACTAAGTCTTTCCAGCAATGCTTTTAGGGCTAGCAAGTGCCGTTCCATCTACCCAGGAACGGCGCGCAGCCCAAGCCTTGATGTGGTACAGGTTGGAGCCGGAAGTGACGTTGGTGTTACCTAGAAGCCTCTACACCTTTCACATCCAATCATGCGTCTTCAGGAAGCTTTCTTTATAATATTGCAGTTCACCAAATATGCACTTTATTTGAGTTCATGACCAATTTCTGATGAATTAATTTTTAATGAATCACTGATAAAGATTGGACTTCACTATATACTCAACTGCAGTATATATACTATATGGACTGCATTATATATTCTGCAGAAAAATTGGGCCTTAGTTGTTGGTGGTGCCAGAACACTGTAACCCCTCACAGTTACTCTTGTTGGGCGCAGGAACGGGCCCTGCTGTAAACAATTATTTAAAAAATTGAAATTACATGCCCCAGTCAAACAGGTGCAGAAAAATTGGGCTTTGGGTGTTGGTGGTGCCAGAACACTGTAACCCTTCACAGTTACTCTTGTTGGGTGCAGAAACAGGCCCTGCTGTTAAAAATTAATTCAAAAATGTAAATTACATGCCCCTGTTAAACAGGGGCAGAAAAATTGGGCCTTGGGTGTTGGTGGTGCCCTAAACCAAAAATATTGTTGGAAGCTAGCATTATCAAGATTCAGGAGTAATAGGATAGGCAGCATAGGCAGTCTTCAAGGAATCCCAGATACCTAGCAAATTCAATCAGTTACATCAGCATCAGGGGCTTGATACTTGCTGATCCAGGACTGATTCATTTTTATAAATGTGAGCCTATCAACGGAGTCTGTGGGCAGGCACACTCTGTGAACCATTACAAACCCTCCAGCAGCACTGAATGTCCATTCAGAAAGCACGCTGGATGCAGAACAGGCCAGTAGCTTGCTGCATATTGAGCAAGTTCTGGCCAGTGGTCCATCCTCAAGACCCAGTAACTCAGTGGATGCTCTGTTGGAAAGGTCTCCAAGTCTGCTCTTGCCCCTAAAAATTCCTGCACCATATAATGCAGACGCTGGCGATGGTTGCTTGAACCTATCAGCCCTTGGCGCTGAGGACTAAAAAATTGTTTAAAGGCATCGGTCAGCCGGCCACCTTCTCCACCGCTCTTCCTGTGAACAAACAAAGCCTCAGAAACATGTTGTCCAGCACCAGGAAATGGTAACCTCCCAGGGTCTGGAAGGGCATTACACAAACTTTTCTTCAAGGTCTCCTGAAGATGTTTCATTCTCTGCTCCCTCTGCGAAGGCAGGATGAGTTCTGCAACTTTACCCTTGTAATGTGGATCAAGAAGGGTTGCCAGCCAGTAATGATCCCTCTTTTTGATACCACGAATCATAGGGTCCTTTCACAGGCTTTGCAGAATCAGGGAGCCCATGCAGCATAAATTTGCAGAGGCATGAGATTCTCAGTCCTCTGGGTCACTGAGGATGACATTGTCAGCCACTACCTCCTCCCAGCCATGTACAACTCCTTGGGTTTCTGGGGACTGAAAACCATCCCTTGAAGACTGCTGCATGTTATCCTCCACATCCATGCTGACACACTCCTCCTCCTGCTCTTTTTCCTGTGTGTTTGGTGGCCCCACAGGAATGCTATGTGCATAAAGAGGGCCTTAGGAGGAAAGGAAGTCTTCCTCTTCCTCCCACTGTTCTGCCTCAAGTGCCCTGTCCATGATTCCACGAAGTGTGTGCTCCAGCAGGAAGACTATAGAGACAGTGTCACTGATGCATGTATTGTCGCTGCTCACCATCCTTGTGGCCTCCTCATATGGTGACAAGACAGTGCATGCATCCTTAATCAGTAGCCACTGGCATGGCGAAAAGAAGCCAAGCTCCTCTGAGCCTATCCTGGTGCCTTACTCACACAGGTACTCATTTATGGCCCTCTGCTGTGTGTACAGCCACTGAAGCATTGCCAATGTTGAGTTTCACCTGGTGGGCATGACACAAATGAGGCGGTTAATGGCCAGGTTGAATTCCCATTGAGTATCAGCCAGCCGAGCACTGGCATTGTATGACCCGCGGAAATGGCCATAGATTTTTCTGGCCTGCCTTGGAAGTTCCTGTAAGCCTGGGTACCTGGTCAAGAAATGCTGCACGCATGGAACATGGGTCAAGTGTCCCTGTCGGAGAAGTCCACCTTTTTTTATTATGTGGGTCTTTCAGGTGCTGTTGCCAACGAACTGTGGCAGGTCGTCTTATGTCTTGTCAAGCATGTGGTGCTCAAGCGGGTGTTGTTCTGGCCATGCTTGATCCGCTTTGGATCAAGTGCCCTGCACCTGTGGAGCTCTGTGGTGTGATGCAATAGGGTGGATGCCCTTAAGCCGGCCCCTGAAGGACATCCTGCCTTGTTGGAGTTGTGCCTCCTCCTCCTCACTTTCCTCCCCTCTTCTCTCAGGCACCCAAGTACAGTCAGTGACCTCATCATCCCCTCCCTCCTCATCACTGGAGCAAACTTGGCAGTATGCCGCAGCTGGGGGAACATGACTGCTAGTTTATTGTCCTTCTGTGGCACCCCCTCTCTCTAGGCTCACTTTACTCCCTTTCTCAACCTGGGAACCAACATTGGAGCCTTCAAATTTCTGTGCATCCTCCATCAGCATGTAACCGATACTATGGTCGAATAATTCTGGTGACTCGTCCGTGCATGATGGTGGGGCTACAGAAGGAGTAACTGTGGACAAGGAGCTGGTGGAATAGGCCAATTTGGCAGCTGCGATGTAAGGCAAAGTAGTATGAGCCTGGGTGACAGAGGATGAGGAGGATAAGGACGGCTTAGTTATCCACTCCACCAACTCCACCAACTTCTGCATATTGTGGCTCAATAACACGGCCAGCAGCAGAAAAAAAGGACAAGCGTGGCCCGGCTGCAGAGGATGCACCATGTCCGACACCACCACTTTTCACTGTGGACACAGAGGCTGATTGCCCTTTTTTTAGTGGCCTGTGAGTGTCTGCCTCTCCTTGGTAGCCTTCCGAACATGATAAGGATTTTTTTTTCACACCACTAGAAACTGTACACACTGTATTATATACTGTGTTCACCACCTGCATTGTATTATGTACTGTACACCTCCTGGAGTGTATTAGAAACTGTACACACTGTATTATAGAATGTGTACACCACCTGCACTGTATTATGTTCTGTACCCCGACTGCACTGTATTATATGCTGTGTACACCGCCTGAAGTGTATTAAAAACTTTACACACTGTATTATATACTGTGTACACCACCTGCACCGTATTATGTACTCTACACCGGCTGCACTGTATTATATGCTGTGTACACTGCCTGAAGTGTATTAGAAACTGTACACACTGTATTACATACTGTGTACACGGGCTGCACTGTATTATATGCTGTGTACACCGCCTGAAGTGTATTAGAAACTGTACACACTGTATTATATATTGTGTACACCACCTGCACTGTGTTATATGCTACGTACAGCGTCCCCACTGTATATATATATATATATATATATATATATATATATATATATATATATATATATATATACACACAGTGGGGACGGAAAGTATTCAGACCCCCTTAAATTTTTCACTCTTTGTTATATTGCAGCCATTTGCTAAAATCATTTAAGTTCATTTTTTTCCTCATTAATGTACACACAGCACCCCATATTGGCAGAAAAACACCGAATTGTTGACATTTTTGCAGATTTATTAAAAAAGAAAAACTGAAATATCACATGGTCCTAAGTATTCAGACCCTTTGCTGTGACACTCATATATTTAACTCAGGTGCTGTCCATTTCTTCTGATCATCCTTGAGATGGTTCTACACCTTCATTTAAGTCCAGCTGTATTTGATTATACTGATTGGACTTGATTAGGAAAGCCACACACCTGTCTATATAAGACCTTACAGCTCACAGTGCATGTCAGAGAATCATGAGGTCAAAGGAACTGCCTGAAGAGCTCAGAGACAGAATTGTGGCAAGGCACAGATCTGGCCAAGGTTACAAAAAATTTTCTGCTGCACTTAAGGTTCCTAAGAGCACAGTGGCCTCCATAATCCTTAAATGGAAGACGTTTGGGACGACCAGAACTATTCCTAGAGCTGGCCGTCCGGCCAAACTGAGCTATCGGGGGAAAAGAGCCTTGGTGAGAGAGGTAAAGAAGAACCCAAAGATCATTGTGGCTGAGCTCCAGAGATGCAGTCGGGAGATGGGAGAAAGTTGTAGAAAGTCAACCGTCACTGCAGCCCTTCACCAGTCGGGGCTTTATGGCAGAGTGGCCCGACGAAAGCCTCTCCTCAGTGCAAGACACTTGAAAGCCCATGGAGTTTGCTAAAAAATACCTGAAGGACTCCAAGATGGTGAGAAATAAGATTCTCTGGTCTGAAGAGACCAAGATAGAACTTTTTGGCCTTAATTCTAAGCGGTATGTGTGGAGAAAAGCAGGCACTTCTCATCACCTGTCCAATACAGTCCCAACGGTGAAGCATGGTGGTGGCAGCATCATGCTCTGGGGGTGTTTTTCAGCTGCAGGGACAGGACGACTGGTTGCAATTGAGGGAAAGATGAATGCGGCCAAGTACAGAGATATCCTGGATGAAAACCTTCTCCAGAGTGCTCAGGACCTCAGACTGGGCCGAAGGTTTACCTTCCAACAAGACAATGACCCTAAGCACACAGCTAAAATAATGAAGGAGTGGCTTCACAACAACTCCATGACTGTTCTTGAATGGCCCAGCCAGAGCCCTGACTTAAACCCAATCTCTGGAGAGACCTAAAAATGGCTGTCCGCCAACGTTTACCATCCAATCTGACAGGACTGGAGAGGATCTGCAAGGAGGAATGGCAGAGGATCCCCAAATCCAGATGTGAAAAACTTGTTGCATCTTTCCCAAAAAAGACTCATGGCTGTATTCGATCAAAAGGGTGCTTCTATTAAATACTGAGCAAAGGGGCTGAATACTTAGGACCATGTGATATTTCAGTTTTTCTTTTTTAATAACTCTGCAAAAATGTCAACAATTCTGTGTTTTTCTGTCACTATGGGGTGCTGTGTGTACATTAATGAGGAAAAAAAAATGAACTTAAATGATTTTAGCAAATGGCTGCAATATAACAAAGAGTGAAAAATTTAAGGGGGTTTGAATACTTTCCGTCCCCACTGTATATATATATATATATATATATATATATATATATATAAATACACTGCCTGCACTGACTGTATATATAGTCTACACTGAATGCACTGTGTATATATATATATATATATATATATATATATAATACACTGCCTGCAAGCCACTAACTAACTGCCTAATCTAGCTCAAGTTATAAGTTATCTCTAGCTCTGTCCACTCTAACACACTACATACGGCCGCTGTGTAAGCAGCCTTATATAGTGTGGGGCGTGGACTTAGCCCCCTGAGCCATGATTGGCTGAAGGCACCCTGCCTTTGGCCAATCATGGCTCTCACAGCAGAGCGCACTGGGATTGGCCAAAGCATGCAGGTCAGGTGCATGCTTTGGCCAATCATCAGACATCAATGCACTGCGGTCTCGCAGTGCATTATGGGGCATTCTGTGGCGCGCAAATTTTCTGCGAACACCCCATAATGAATTTGGCGAATGGGCGAACCCCTGATGTTCTACTCGAACCGCGGGACCATCCCTACTGACCTGTCTGGTGTGTCCCTTGGCCTTCATGATGCTGTTTGTTCACTAAGGTTCTCTAACAAACCTCTGATGGCTTCACAAAACAGCTGTATTTATACTGAGATTAAATTACACACAGGTGGACAATATTTACTAATTAGGTGATTTCTGAAGGCAATTGATTCCACTCGATTTTAGTTAGGGGTATCAGAGTAAAGGGGGCTAAATACAAATGCACGCCACACTTTTCACATATTTATTTGTAAAAAAAATTGAAAACCATTTATCATTTTCCTTCCACTTCATAATGATGTGCCACTTTGTGTTGGTCTATAACATAAAATCCCAATAAAATACATTTACATTTTTAGTTGTAACATGACAAAATGTGGAAAATTTCAAGGGGTGTGAATCCTTTTCCAAGGCACTGTATGTGTAATTTATGCTCCTAGAACGCCCTGAGGTGCTACTTGGATGTTGGGCCTGGCAGTGTCTCACACATGCCATACTCAGGAGGAGTAGCAGAATGTATTTTGGGGTGTCATTTTTGCTATGTACATGCTACGTGTTAGACATATCTTATAAATGGACAACTTTGTGTAAAAAAAAAATCAGTTTTCATGTTTTCCGCAAACTTGTGGAAAAAAATTACCCATTCAAAAGACTCTTGCCTAAAAAGTGTGATAGGTCCTCATGAAATTAGATGTGTAATTTATGCTCCTAGAACGTCTGGAGGTGCTACTTGGATGTTGGGCCCCTGTATGTGGCCAAGCTGTGTAAAAGAAAATATTACAGCGCACACATGCAAAAAAGACATTTACCTCAAGCAAGGCTAGTTTAAAACACCTAAGCATTTCTAGAAAAACATTTAAAAAAAATATGGGGATTTGGTCACACCATATTGCTATATGGTGCTAAGCCCACTTACTGCGACAAAGTACCCCATAATCAGTGGGTCCTACACTATCCATGGAGTGGGAGAACCTGCATCTCTGAACCATGAGAGCATTACACTCTTCTAAATGGGAGAATCATAAGGTCTCCACCCATGACACAAGTGGACACTAATTAAAGGTACTTATGTTATGTAGTGAGGTGCTCCGCACCCAAAAGGATTTGGTCAGAATCCATACAATATACAAACAAGATATTTGGGGGGCACACTCTATGACCTTATGATTCTCCCATTTAGAAGAGTGCAATGCTCTCATGGTTCAGAGATGCAGGTTCTCCCACTCCATGGATAGTGTAGGACCCACTGATTATGGGGTACTTTGTCGCAGTAAGTGGGCTTAGCACCATATAGCAATATGGTGTGACCAAATCCCCATATTTTTTGAAAATGTTTTTCTAGAAATGCTTAGGTGTTTTAAACTAGCCTTGCTTGAGGTAAATGTCTTTTTTGCATGTGTGCGCTGTAATATTTTCTTCTACTGTATGGTCTTATGGCTGCACCATCTTTAATGCATTTTTTAGAGTGTGCCCCCCAAATATCTTGTTTGCAAGCTGTGTAAAAGTCTCACACATGTGGTATCACTATACTCAGGAGGAGTAACAGAATGTATTTTGGTGTGTAATTGTAATATGCTGTGTGAGCGAAATAGCTTGACAATTTTGTGTAAAAAAAAAAAAAAAATGTCTTAATTTTCCCTAGAATTGTGGGAAAAAATAACAACTTCAAAAAACTCACCATCCCTCTTACTAAATACCTTGGATTGTCTACTTTCCAAAAAGGGGTCATTCGGGGGGTATTTGTACTGTCCTGACTTGTTAGTGTCTCAAGAAATGAGGCTGTCAGTACATCAGGTGTAATCAATTTTCAATGATTAGTGCAATAGCTTGTAGACTCCATATCTTTCACACTAAATTTTTTCCATTAATTTGGGTTATTTTTACCAAAGATATGTAGCAGTATAAATTTTGCCCAAATTTATGAAGAAAAATTACTTATTTGCAAAATTTTACAACAGAAACAAAAAAAAAGTGGGTCTTTTTCAAAATGTCCACTCTTTTTTCGCAAAAATTAAAAAGCCCAGCGGTGATTAAATGCCACCAAAGAAAGCTCTATTTGTGAGAAAAAAATTATAAAACCTTTGTTTGGGTACAGTGTAGCATGACTGAGCAATTGTCATTAAAAGTGTGAGAGCGCTGAAAATTGGTCTGGTCAAGAAGGGTGTATAAGTGCCCTGTATTGAAGTGGTTAACAACCCCCTCTGCTACTTACTGTAACTGACCAGATCAGAGTCCCAGGAGTTTAATTGACTTGATGTTATGCTCTTATTAAAAAGTGTTCCTTTAATTTTTTTGAGCAGTGTATATTTACTGCAGCTAGGGTAAAATACCCTGTGCCAGCAGCACAGACCATCTCTTTCTCCCTGAGCAGGGGGAAAGAGATGGTCTCTCCAAATTGAGGGGAAAGCTTCTCTAAGCCTAGGTTCACACTGACTGCGGGTTAGAAATCATGCATGTTCAGCTGAACTCACATGATTTCATACCCGAATGTCAGTCCAACTTCAGGGGCGATTTGACAGACATCTGTGCATGGTCCTGCAGAGATGTCTATACAATTTGCCCACCCGAAGTCGCCAAAAGTACTATAGGAACTACTTTTGGGAATCGGTAAGGCCCTGCAAAGTCGGCGCTGCACCGATTCGGACAGTGCCATTGCCGGCAACAGCCGTTGATTTGACATGTGAAATTGCATGCCAAATCGCCCTGATGTGAAATGGGCTTAGGCTCGGTTCACACTGCCGCGGCCTGAAAATTGCGCTACTTACAGCCAGGTGACTTCAGTGTGACTTTGAAGCAACTTCAGGGAATGCCTGTGTAATCTTCCTGTAATGTTAAGATGACTTGGAGGCAACTTCCATTAAGGTCTATGGGAACAAGTTGGATAGAAGTCACCTTGAAGTAGTACAGGAACCTTTTCTAAAGTTGGAGCAACTTCAGTAGTGCTAAATAAGACAGCGCTCATTGACTATAATAGGATTTCACATGTCACATGACTTGGGGTGTGTACGGGGCATTAGTGTACTGAAGACAATGATCACAAAGTCAAATTGTGAACTGAAACCTAACCAGCAAAGATACAGACAGCAATAAAAGTGCAGAATTTTAACACTTCATCATTCTATCCAAAACAACAACAAAAAATGTGGCTTTACATACTGTACATTTAAGAGTTAGGGTCAAGGGTTTGGGGTTAAGGGCTGGATTTGAAGTCATGGTTAGGAGTTTTTAGGCTTCAGGTTAAGGAAACATTTCTAGAGTTAGGTTAAGTGTTAGGATTAGTGTTCGGGTAAGGCCTAGTAGTTATGCTGGCCACATACAGTATATAACTGTTTGCCTGATGGTGAGCTTTGAATATACAAAAAGCATGTTTGCTCCAAACTTTAATTATTAGTGTTTTCTAGAAGAAGCGTCTTTGCTCTATAGCAAGAAAATGGGTGTAACTCAAAACTCCAGTTTTGTTGAGTGAAAAGTAATAGCTGCAGGAAAACTATAATATTAGAATATTGGGAAATTAAATTGCAGATCCTTCCCTGCATGTGTTTTACTAATATACTGCACCATGGGGCATGGCCTGGACTGGCATGGTGTGAGGAGTGCTGATCGGGAGCTCTGCTTGCCCAAACTCCGTAACAGCAAATCCTGGGGCTAATATCGCTTTTCATACCCCACAAACACAGCCTCCGACTTCTCACACCCTTAGTGACCATGTCGTCACCTAAAAAAGCGACAGAAACAATTGCGAAGTTGGACAAATACCGACTCAAAGAGAATGGGGCCCCGGGAGAAAATGGCGCCAACACATCTCCACATGTGGACTCGGCCGCGGAGGACACTGCAAGAGTGCTGGAGGCAATGTCAGACTGCAAAAGCACCTTAACCTGCAAAATCGAGGAGGTTAAAATCGATGTGTCCCTGATCCGCCAAGACTTACAGAAATTCAGAGAGCGGGTCACAGAGACAGAAACCCGCGTGGAGGATGAGGTGCCGCCATTGCAGGTTGCATCTGAACGGCTCCAAGACCAGATCAACACGGTATTAGCCAAGCAAGACAACATGGAAAACAGGCTTTGCAGGTGTAATCTGCGGTTTGTGGGGCTGCCTGAGGGAGCGGAGGGTACTGACCCCCCCTCATTTCTGGAAAACCTGCTCATATCCACATTCGGGAGATCTGAGTTCTCCACATTGTGTGTATTTGCAGCCCACATGGATTCAAACCCCCACATCCTTATGTTTCCCCCATGCACACTATCCTCGAGGCCTTGTACCGGGAGTCTCACTCCTCACGCTGCTGCACGTTCTTCAGCAGACAACCATCCCCCTAGTTAGAGTCCTAACAGGCCCCGCTTTTTTCAATACCAACTGTAATGTTTGTTATGCAATTCAAGTACTGTTTCCCTGGCCTGTCCGGTCTCAGCAGTTAACCCCCAGAATACATTCAGGGTGGTGCCTGTCCAGACACGCCGGAGCGTTATTCCAAGTTCTCTTAGAGTTTTATTGTTGATTTAATGTTTTGCAAATGATTGATGTAAAGAAGAGTTTTAATTGCCGGTATTTGATCGATAACACCACACACAAGCGATGCACTGGGGCCCCACTAGTAGGTGTGCCTCCTGGGCCTCAGTGGATTGCTTACCAATATCCTGTCCTCACCGCCCTGGGTTCCTCAGGAGGCGCCTTCCACCCTCTCCTTTACGGGAAGGGCCGGTGCTGCGGGGTGCCAACTTGGGCTGGTGGGGACAACGATAGTCATTCTGCTATGCTATGCCTAATTTCAAATGTATTAGATGGAATGTACGTGGTATTAGAGCCAAGCCTAAAAGAAACGCTGCCCTATCATACTCTAAGGCACAACGTGCTGAGGTCATGGTACTGGTGGAAACCCACCTCACGGGCCAATTACTGCTAACACTCAAGAAACCCTGAGTGGGGTGGCTATACCAGGCCCCTCACACCGCTAACTCCAGAGGGGTCGCGATCTTAGTGGCCAAAATGGCGCTATTCACTTTATTGACACTCAGATCTGACCCCCAGGGCAGGTTCCTATTTCTACATGCTAGAATCAATGGACTTGAGCTCCTACTATTGGCCATCTATATACCACCCCCCTTCCAATTTAATGTACTGACAGAAGGCTTTTATGTCCCAATTTCCAACTGTTACGGCAATTTGGATGGGGGATTTTAACAATGTTGTAGACAGGGAATTGGACAGACTAACGTTGACGCCCCCCGATAATCCCACCCACTCCCACACAAGAGTTGGCAAACTCCTCACTGAACTCGCCCTGGTGGACACCTAGAGGCACTGCCACCCCCAAGACAAGGTATTCTCTTGTTTCTCAGCGACACAACTCTATGTCACAAACAGACTTAATATTAATAACCCGTTCCCTTCTTCCACTCCTGGGTGATGTAAGATTTAGCCCTCGCATTCTCTCTGACCATGCTTCGTACTGGACTGAGCTCCGACTCGACTCCCCCCCACAACCTATGTCTGGAAACTTAACCCCTTTTGGTTATCAGTGGTTCCTGACATAGAGGGGGCTGGAGATGAGTGGGAATTCTTTTTCCAAACCAATAAAGACACAGCGCCATTTGATGTAGTTTGGGATTCCTTGTTTGTATGACACTCTCCCATCGCATATCCAGATATAGGAAGACCTCCTCACAGGTGGTCAGGCAGGCAGAACAAAACCTGGTGGAGGTAGAGAAAATTTTCTCTAACAACCCCTCACCAGCCACAGCCGACCAGCTGAAACTACAGGCTCGGGTGGTAAATAGCCTCCACTTTGAAAAAGCAGAGAGAAAAATCTTTTATAGTAAACAGAGGATGTATGAGATTGGGGAATGGGCGGGATGTCTCCTTGCCTACCTAGCACATCTGTAACACAGGCCACCTACAGTGGTCTCCTTACGAACTGCTAATGATACACTGCTCAACGACCCTAACAAGGTGGAAGGAGAGTTCCGTTCCTTTTTCGCATCCCTATACTCCTCTATTACCGACAACCAACAACCAAATGAGAATTATGAGAACATAATCTCCATCCCTATTAATTAAGAAGAGAGAGGGGGTTTGGGACCAAACAACATTTTGAAATACTTATACATTGATATTTTTATATACTATCAGTCTCAAGATATACAACTAGAAACATTTACAATAATGATTCAATTACTAGTTTATTAATTTACTAATGGCTACCAATGGGTGTTTGTTGCAGGTGTATGCTCCTTCGCCCCCGGGAGGCGTATACTAGTGTGGCTCCTTGCAAGCCCCTTGGGGTTGGCTCCTCTTTTCTGGGGAGGTGGGGGCAGCCTGCGCACCCTTCGGACTCTCCAATGGCTCCAACCATCTTAGAATTTAAAATACTTATTCCATCCTTTAACGGTAAAACCCACCATTATGACTTATTTAATGTGACGAATGACAAAAAATTTTATAATTCTGAATATATGTATTATATTTTTTAGATCCAAATGTGCCCCCTAAAGAGACCATATCTAGGTCAAAACGCGCCGGGGCTTATATATCATACAACACCATGTAATCTAATGATGTGTCGAATGTGTTTTTTCACCGTTTTATGGAATAAGAACTTTATCATTGGATCAGACTTTATATGTATACACTGTATTCAACCAAATGATTTTATTGGACATTTTATTAATAAATTGTTTTTCCAATACCATCTAGAAATAATCTCTGTGATGTTGCACATTGCTGTCTTAAAGCCCCACTGGGGAACAAACCTTTTTTAGATAAACCATTCTCGGGGTGCACAGCTTCTTTGGTCTCTTTCATATGTGTCTTTCCCATTTGCATTTTCTTTTGGGTGGTTAAACACCCCTTCCCCGCTATGACACATTAGAGATCCAAACAGGAGCTGTGTGTTTTTCGCCATCTTCAAATTCCTGTATTTGCCAATTTTTTTTTATACATTTTTTGAAAAGAATAGAATTTTTCTAAAAGGTTGTCTAATGGGTAAACCCAAGTTTAGGATTACATACCCATTCCCTTTTGGGGAACTGGATTGAGATCCAATCCCTTCCCTCTCCATGCATCAGGAGGAATCCAATGGACTCCTGTATCGCATGATGCTCAAATATCCTACACGGTATTTGTGGTTAAATTTTATTGGATCTTATGCAGGAAGATGGGGTTATGGTCCTAGCACACTGCTCCTGTGTACAACACACAATATCCACTGTTCCTTTTTTGGTACATTTCATGACCTTATCTAATTCATCATTAATATGTCCCTTGGTATGTTCTATGTCATATTGATTGTCTGAGGGCCGTTTTGTGTGTTCTGTCTTTCATACAATAAGCTAAAGTTCTGTAATAGGAAACAGTGCACTACGTACTGGCATCCCTTTAGTTGTGCAAATATCTTGTCATAAGGATGTGCCAGGGATAGCATTCTCCGTGCACAGGTATGTTGCAGTGCCTCTTATGCGGTGTAATACCCAATTTCATATTTTGGAGTGCCTATATGTTTGCTGTAGGATCTCAGTTTACCAGAATGTGATGTCAGAACATAAAGGCTTTTCTGTAGAGCCTGTAAACTGTATTTGTGTGTACAACACTTTAAGGATGTTCATGCAGTATGGGTGCCTTGAAAAATGAAGTTGGTGAAAGGACTTCATGGCACTACTAGACAGAAGCAAACAGTAATGAAACAAGGCTTTACCCATCTGGATTGGAGTAGAGGGTACACTATTTGCTGTCTCAGTTTGCTTTCCATTACTCCTTTGTGCCATGACATGTTGCGTATGCGAGCAGCCCAACACTTACATCACATAACAGTCTCGGGTTTGGCTAAAGCAAGAGGAGTTTTGAGATTAGGTTTTTCAGGACATTCCATCTTACTTGTAGCACTGACTGCAAATGCCAACATTTATTCACAAATAGGACAAGGCATTTGAAAACATTGCAGATACATGTTACTGATATAGGCAGAGGAGTAGAGACACTGTCATAGGCAAAAATATTGGTTATTTATAATTTTTGTTGGAGCTTTTGCTAGCTCTGTATTCACTGCATTGTGTAAGGATCTGCCCTCACAGTGCATATATACTGCTCCTTTAACTGCACACAAGAGTCCTCAGCCACTGCCAAAAACAAGCAGAACAGAACAGGCCATGCCATGCCATCATTCTTCACTAGTTTGAGGATGTTTCTGAAGCTTTTGTAGTCAACTATGTGGCTACATCCCTTAGGGCTATATCTTAGGGCCATTACAGCAGGAGATTAGGTAGTACTGTTTATGGATTTGTTAGACTATTCATACGAGGTGGTATCAAAATGTTTCAAGACTAGTTTTGTAACACGCAAACAGATGGCAGCACAAGGCTGTACACAGTCACAGGGAGCACCGACCTTCATAAGTCAGTGTGCCAAAAGACATTGTCCTGTGTACATCGGGAGCTGTGCAACTGGTGCAATTCTGTTACCACGTCTGCTATTTAATTATGGACACCAAGCTATAACAAATGGCAAGCTATAACAAAGAGCATGTATGGTGGAATATCTGCGCTAAACCCCTATGGGAATTAGTGATGGTATATATTTATGTATAAAAACAATATATATGTCAAAAAAGAGGTGCTGCAACTAAAAAAACCTCAATATTCATTTTGTGCAAATGTGTAACAGGAATAGTCGCGCTACCATCAAAATGAACCCATTATTGCTTAAAGGCAAATATGCAAAAGGTGATTGGCAAAATTACCAAATGAAAAAAAGAGACAAGTGAAAAAATATTCCACAGATAATAAATATCTAGCAGTCCATAAGTGATTAAGTATTTATCCAGTGCAACATACGACTTGTCAGAAGATTAATCACACGTTCTGTTCATCAAACAAGCATTCAACACCGCTTACCAGATAAGATGGATCTCAGATTATAGAGATCATATAGGCATATACCAGAGGGCTCAGCTAACCAGGTGCGGTGTATCCACGGACTTCTCCAATCGAAGGAAAAACTTTCCACTCAATGCTGCTTTGCTCCTGTTACAATGTTTCCTTGTAGGTTGGTAAGACAGGGTTCACTCCCAGGACCAATTTAGGAAGGATAAAAAAGAGACTTCATGGTGCAGTACTCAGTTTTAAGTTTTTATTCAGATCTTGATACTGACATCCAGCAAACAATGTATTTTAAAAATACAGCCTGACCAGCTGGTATGTGGTGATGTCTGAGACTGTAGCTCTACCCAACGCGTTTCCCCCTAGAAGGCAACAACTGGGAAAGGAGACATGTCTGGACATCACACACCATGCTATTTAAATATAGAGAGGCACAAAAGAAGGAGAGACACCGGAAACAAGACTGTGCTACACACCCAGAGGTGTCACTGGTCACTTCATGGTGTGTAATGTATTCACCACACATCTGAGGTTCTGATATTCCTACTCGGCACTAGCAAACATGTGCATATATAATAAATTCTGTCACATGTCCACTACACATTATTTAATTTACATCTCATTGTAAATACATAAAATAATATAAAATATAACATTTCATAGAACCGTATACCACTTTCATGATTAAAAAACAAATATTATCTTAATTATAAAATTTACATATAAAAATATGCGATTGGTGAATGTAATTGAGTGGGGAACACATACATCTTACCTAATATGCATAAGAAATTGGATAGTTCAACGAAGCACATCAAAACATGGCCTATTGGGGTCTAATTAAACCTCTCTTTTTGCACATATCTCCCTCATTGTAAAACATCTCTCTTGTGACGAAAGCAACATTAAGACATTTAAAGAAAAAGGAAAACGGACAATTGGTATATTATCGGAAGTGTTTGTTCATATGCCTGTCAGGGAAGAGCAGAGAGGAGCAGGGTACAAACATTCTTGGGGTTATGCAACTAACAATTGCCTATATAACAATTGATATCCCATTCCACGTTGAGTCCCAGAGGACTATAGCACTGGATGTCAAAAATCCATCTGGTCTCCCTATGTGATGTTCAGTGTGCAAAATGTCTTAACTATGAAAATCTCCACCTTTGCTTCCCATGTCACCTTTAGGGTATACCAGATCTCAGAATTCATCACCTGTAGTACTATTGGGTTGATATATCTTCTCAGGTGTCCATGTGGCTTCCAGTACATAGGGAGGACCACTAGGGCTTTCAATGTACTTATTGGGGAGCACCTTTCTAATATACGTAGGGGTTTCGTTGGCCATAGTGTCTCATGGCATTTTTGCCAATATCACAACCGGGACCCCTCCCTACTCCAAGTCATAGCCATTGAGAGGTTTGTCCCCCATTGGAGAGGGAGAAACGTCAAAAGAGGATGGATTTTTGACATCCAGTGCTATAGTCCTCTGGGACTCAACATGGAATGGGATAACCCTGAGAGTGTTTGTCTATACCCTGCTCCTCTCTGCTCTTCCCTGACGGGCATATGAACAAACACTTCCAGTAATATACCAATTGTCCATTTTCCTTTTTATTTAAATATCTTAATGTTGCTTTCTTCACAAGAGAGATGTTTTACGATGAGGGAGATATATGCGAAAAGAGAGGTTTATTTAGACCCCAATAGGCCATGTGTCTCCCCCAATGTTGATGTGCTTCGTTGAACTATCCAATTTTTTATGCATATTAGGTAAGATGTATGTGTTCCCCACTCAATTTTTTGAGACACAATAACATTCACCAATCGCATATTTTTATATGTAAATTTTTTAATTAAGATAATATTAATGCCGTCTATGGGGAAAGATAATATTAATGCCTTCTATGGGGAAAAGCGTCAGTTGGAGCTACAGTCTCTGACGTAACCACATACCAGCTGGTCTGGCTGTGAGCCATGGCTGTGTTTTTAAAATACTTTGTTTGCTGGATGTCAGTATCGTGATCTGAATAAAAACTTAGAACCGAGTACTGCACCATGAAGACTCTTCTTTATCCTTCCTAAATCGGTCCTGAGAGTGAACCTTGCCTTACCAACCTACAAGGAAACATCGTAACAGGAGCAAAGCAGCAGTGAGTGGAAAGGTTTTCCTTCCATTGGAGAAGTCTGTGAATACACCGCACCTGGTTAGCTGAGCCTATATGATCTCTATAAGTTGAGATCCATCTTATCTGGTAAGCGGCATTGAATGTTTGATGAACAGAACATGTGATTAATCTTCTGACAAGTCGTATGTTGCTCTGGATAAATACTTAATCACTTATGGACTGCTAGATATTTATTATCTGTGGACTGTTTTTTCACTTGTCTCTTTTTTTCATTTGCTAATTTTGGCAATCACCTTTTGCATATTTGCCTTTGAGCAATAATGGGTTTATTTTGATGGTAGCGCAACTATTTCTGTTACACATATAACAAAGAGCAAACATGAAATTCTGCGTGAAACTTGGCAAATCTGCCACAGAGATGTTTGACATGATTCGGCAAGTTTACAGCGATGCTGCAATGAGTCATTCGAGGTGTTTTCAGTTCGAGGTGTCCCCAGGCTGCTGATCCAGGAGCAGACGGAACACAGCTCTGAAACCTGACAAGTACTCCATCAGCGCATCATGGGGATGAACTTGACAGCAGCATGGCGCATGTTCAGGATTGCCTGGACTGTTCCGTATGACACACCAACAATTGTATCAGTGTTGTGGATTGTTCTCCGACAATCATCAAGCACAAGTTGTCGAATGGTTTACACATTTTAGGGAGTTGAGCTCGTTGAAGGTCTTCTTGATCTCTCGTTGTCTTTCAGTGATGTTTATCCGATCTTGAAGTGTGCAAGCCACTCAAAACACCTCGAACGACTCATTGCAGCATTGCTGTAAACTTGCCGAATCACGTCAAAGATCTCTGTGGCAGATTTGCCCAGTTTCATGCATAATTTCAAGCTTGCTCTTTGTTCTAACTTGCTGTCCATGATCAAATAGCAATGTAATGCATGTGGTCAGAATAGCAGAATAGCACCAGTTGCACAGCTCCTGATGTACACAGGACGATGTCTTTGGGCACACTGACTTATGAAGGTCGGTCCTCCCTGTGACTGTGCGTGCAGCATTGTGCTGCCATCTGTTGTCGTGTTACAAAACTAGCCTCAAAACTTTTTGATACCACCTCGTACCCTACCTAAAAATAACTTTTTTACGATCTGATGGTAAATACATATTTTGTGAGTACATCTTCTGTATCCTTTTCAGGCTAATCATTCTTCTATAATCATTCCATAGTCATCAGCCAATCTCTGAAATATTGTTTTCTTTTCCGAGATCTGAAATATTGTTTTCTAAATCAAAACACTTTATCAGTATTTCAAAGTTCAAAAGATCCTGGAAATTTAAATTCCAAAGCTGGGCAAAGTTGCTGGATGATTAATTTTTGTACTGGTCCAATAGAGCCTTTTTATTACTAGTATTTTGCATGTGTGTCTGTATAAGATAGGATGGGAACTTGATCACTGTAATATAGACATTTTCATATTACAGTTTAGCAGTGAGGAATTACATACTGTATATCTGCTATAAAGTAAGAATAGCGTGGAAGCTATCATAGTAGGGTGTAAAACTTGTGGATAAAGTTATATCCCATCAGTAAGAATGTACGCATGTCTAGTTATCGTACCTTTACAGAACAAGCATACGCAAACAGCATATCAACATACATTTAATGTATCTATAATAATCTTACTTTCTGGGTTTCAATTTTATGTCCTTTACTTTGAACATCTGGTGGCTTAGGATTACTCAATGCAAGTCTCCACAAATGGTCCCATTAAAAAATGCATATTACTATTTGAAATTGATTGACACCATTATAGCGAAACAAGTCCCCAGGTCGTTTACCCCTGACGTGGGATGCAGATGGTCCAGCACTATAGTGGATGCACATTATAATATACAGCTACTATAAACTTATCATAGTCCCCAAGATTTTAAGTTATCAGCCGCAGATATTTACCTGAATTTCATGATAATCTATACAATTTTAAATATTCTAAAATGTAAATTTTCTGTTACAAATTATTATTTTAAATATAATAAGTGTGGAAATAATTTTGTCAGGAATGAAAGAAGAAATGTTTTTGCACTGACCTATATGTACAGTTAGAATATTAAGGATTGAGACAATTAACTCAAAATGCTCTGCACAAAACTACATTTTTAATCAGGCCACACAAAAGTTCTAATTAAGATTTATCAAAAAACATTAAGTGTGAGACTACCGAAACAGCCTATTTAAATTTATCCAAACAAGTAGTCCCTTATACTTCATAGTTATCAGTAAAGCCGGACATATACGTGTAGAATTTCAAATGTAAATTCTCAGAAAAAGATGGTTCAAAGAAAGTTTGTTCATTTTTCTAATCATTAGTTGGTCAAATCGCCATTAATTTTCAACTGCAATGATGAGAAAATTCTAAGGAGCAAAATGGAAAATGTATCTTAATATTCTAACAGTGTATTGGGTTTTCACTCAGTAAAGCCGATTCATTCCAAAATCAAATGTTAAAAGTAAATTAAATATTTCAAACAACAAAAAAATGCTTGAAAAGAAAAAGAAAATGTTAGAAAACGTTGAGGAAAGTCTCTTGGACTAACATATGACAAATTTAAATAGAAAATGTGCCTGAAAAGTTGAACAAGTCCCAGTGACTGAAAAAAATAAATAACTGGAAAATCATTTACTCACTGCTTTATAAATATGCAACTTGGTACCTGGTTTTACAATTAGCCTGTTTATATGGTAGCCATATTTGCACATTACATTTGCAGGCTCTTACTCCTGCTTGCACTATTGATTCTCTAAACTCTTCATCATCACAAGTCATTCAGACAGGGTCTTTTCATTGAAAGCAATATACTCTTGGTAGTCACATATGGCATGAAACACAAAAAATGAGGCAGATAGAGACCATGTGATGTGCATCTATGGCAGAAGAAAGAAAGTGTTTTACTTCCAAAAGAAAACATAAAATGTAATTTGTACATGCTGACATTCTCTTCTAATTTATTTGATTCATGCATTTTAATAATACGTCCTGGACAGGATGCCAGGGTTGGGTCCTGGAAAGCAGATATGTTTCCCCACAATTTGGGTCGTGGTCCCTTTAAGGGGGACGATAAAAGATATTAGTGCTTAAGGGGTTCTGAGGTGGTCTGATTGCAGAGGGGAAAACTCATTTACAGTTCTCTCAGGATTGGTAAATCCTCATTGGGGACCCAGAATTCGGAGGTTTGGAGACACTTTGCATGGGAAAGAGCCTCCAACTATGACTACAGGGACATTTATCCTGAAAGGGTTAACCTATCTTCGGTCCATAAAAGGAAAAGGAAACAGTCAGCAGGTGTCTGTGAGGTGGAGCATGGAACAGCAACAGTTGTGAGAGAACTGTAAGGTGATGATCGGCTGAGACTCTGCTAGGCTCTTGCTACCTTTTCGGACCCCTGGGACAGGCATGGACTTTACAAAAAAAACTCTGTTAAAGGACGAATGTTACTGGAGGTGAGCTGTAATTTACATTTGGTGCACGAGAAGTGGGAGCACTATTTTGTTTTTTTCCCTTGCCTGTTTTGAAAATGAAAGTACTGTTGTCAGGAGTGTCTAGTCAGTTTCTGGGTGGAAACCAAACCTGGTATAAGCAAACCAAGCCTTCAGTCCTGTGCATGTGATAGAGAGTAGGGATGAGCTTCGAGTTCGAGTTGAACATCGCATTTTCGACCGTTCGTTGAATTGCGAATGTTATGGGTCATTAGCGCCAAATTCGAGTGGGTCACGGCCCATAACTCACTGTGGCATCGCAGTGCATTGCTGGCTGATGATTGGCCAAGCATGCACTATGACCAGCATGCTTGGCCAATCACAGCGCCGTCTGTACAGAGAGCCGTAATTGGCCAAAGCCAGGGTGGCTTTGGCCAATTATGGCTCAGGGGGTTTAGTACACACCCCACACTATATAAGGCCGCCTGCATGGCAGCCTTGTGTAGTGTGTTGTGGCGGCGGAGAGATAGACAGAGAGACAGTGTAATTTGATTTAAGTTAGATAGAGTAGGTAGGCGAGTCAGTTAGCTGCACTTACAGTGTATTGTGCATATATATACATCCTAGGTGTTGTGTGTGTGTGTGTGTGTGTATATATATATGAACAAAATTGCTGGTGTTCTTCTGATCCTATTAGTACCACAGGCAGGCAGCTACAGTATTTACAGTTAGTGTAGTGTGTCCTCTGCACAGGTTGCACCTAAAGCTACCTGAAGAAAATTGGTGGTGTTCTTCTGATCCTATTAGTACCACAGGCAGGCAGCTGCAGTATTTACAGTTAGTGCAGTGTGTCCTCTGCACAGTGTGCACCTAAAGCTACCTGAAGTAAATTGGTGGTGTTCTTCTGATCCTATTAGTACCACAGGCAGGCAGCTACAGTATTTACAGTTAGTGTAGTGCATCCTCTGCACAGTGTGCACCTAAACCTACCTGAAGACAATTGCTGTTCTGATCCTATTAATACCAAAGGCAGGCAGCTGCAATATTTACAGTTACTGTAGTGCGTCCTCTGCACAGTGTGCACCTGAAGCTACCTGAAGACAATTGCTGTTGTTCTGATCCTATTAGTACAACAGGCAAGCAGCTGCAGTATTTACAGTTAGTGTACTGTGTCCTCTGCACAGTGTGCACCTAAAGCTACCTGAAGACAATTGCTGTTGTTCTGATCCTATTAATACCACAGGCAGGCAGCTGCAGTAAAAACAGCGTCCCACATATGACAATGTACAATGGTAATACACAGTGATCAAACACCATGGAGAAAAATAATACATAAGTCTTGTATATGAAACCGACGCGTTTCGACCCCAACGGGTCTTCTTCAGAGGGTTTTGTTACCTGTAAAAATGTTAACATGTATTAAAATTGTGGTTTGAAGGTAAAGAGCAACAGTAGTAATGAATATTTTCATGCATATTTACCAATCACATTGTATTTAAGCCATATTGGATAGCCATGTAAAAACAACCCCTTGCCTGATCCCAGCGTTATCAATCAGTCAGCACGATCAGTGAGGAAGCCAACTGGTCATGTGTGCCTTACGAGTAACCTTAACAGTAATCCCAGAAATTCAGGCAGGCAATGGAAAAGGGATAGCAAGACCTGTGATAGAGGTATTATATGTAATAAGTAGGCAGCTAGAGAGGATGATAAAGATTTTTATATTATGTATTGTATTTAAACATGTAAATTTTGTGTGTACTCAATATTATTGGAAAGTAAATAAATATATAAGTATTGCAACTGGATGGTCTAAGTGGCTGAGACGGAAGAGGGGAGAAAAAAAAAGGGGGGGGGGGAGAGGTTGGGGGGGGGGGGGAAGGTGGTGAGATATCAAAATTAGTGAAATATGGAAATAAATGGGTGGATATGGAGATATCAAATCAAATTAGGAAGGAAGAGTGAATGTGAGGATGTGAGTATATGAGTGATGGTGCAAATAGAGAAACCAAACCATAACAAACCGCAGCCAAATTTGTGCAATGAAACCTCTTATTCAAACAAAACACCCAGGAGAGCATAAAAGTGAAGGAAAGTGAAGGTGAATGAATGCTCAAGTAGAATGAGCGCAGTGAAAATTACCTTAAGTGATGTGGAAGTGATATATCCAAACAAGGAAAAGAGGACACCTGTGGGTGTTCCACCTTGGTATATACACAGTATGGGGTAATCTACAACATCAGGAAGTTATGTCAGTGAGTTGTTTTAAAGTGTTCATAATATTAAAATAAGCAAACCCCCATTGTGAGGCACACACCATGGAGTCTATAAAGATTGTAAAAATAATCTTACCAATCCCCAATTTGCACTACAGGCATGTAAGCGTTCTGGGGATAACATGAGAATCCCCAGAATGCTAGGTCTCCTTATATGGGTGAACAAGTCATTGTACAGGTGCTTGAAATTCGTTTCCCGAGTTGATCCTCCCTGATAGGGATGGTGACACTAAGCGTCACTCCACGTGTGACTCCCCCAGCGTTCCGGAAGAAGGGAATCCTGGCTCTGCCATCGTTCCCCCCTTCCCGCAATTGCGTGAACGCCGTGACGTCTCACGTGGGCACAGCCACGGCGTCCGGGAACGAACTGGAACGCCGCTGGCAGGAAAAAAAATGCACTCCAGGTGGTGCTGCCACCTGGTGGGTGCTTAGGGAGGCACAGGGCCCTTGTGCCTCCCCACCCTGCCAGGAAGACACGCTCTAGCAGAGGCTCGTCCCCCGATGAGCCAGCGGATCAGGCACGGAGGGTTAGGCTGTTCAGGGGAGAGAGAAAGGAGGAAAAAAAGTTAGCAAAAAGAAGAGGCTGTCAGCCAAAATTATGTAACACATAGATGTCAATACACTGGGCATTAATACATATTGTATGGACATATGGCGAATATGCATGAATACATAAATATAGTTGTGATAAGGATAATATAGATAAACATAATTTTGAGAAAGTTCTTAATGAGCTGTGAGCTGTTGAGGTGCAATGTGGGGTTCAAGTGTTATTGGAAACAATTGAATATGTTGCTAATGATGTTGTGAATACATAGGCATAGTGGTATAACGAGTAAAACGGAAGCCACATAAGTTCGTATCATTTTGATTGTCCCATTAAAAGGAACATGTAGGAGCATGCAAAAACCAGTAATGAAGATGCTGAGTGAGGGGGCATATCCCAGCTTATTGTCCGAGATGTCCCTCAACCAACATGTCCATCATTTTCTATTTACAAAGATGAACCAAAATAAAATAAACCAAAATGGAATAAACAGGAGCATATGAGTTACCAGAAAGGACATTAATTGTATTAGTTTGAAATGACAAATCCATCCCCGGCTGGTGTTCTCGACCCTGGGAGACATCCGGGCATGGACATGCCACTATTAGTGCGTTTTACCTGAGGAAAAACCTCGCAAGAAGAGAGCAAACGAGATGGATTTGTTAAGGCCAGGGGGTGACATGGCCTATAACTGGAATATCCATTTCTGTCCTTTTTGTAATAGGACCTTGTTCCAGTCCCCTCCTCTGTCTGGTATGTGCATCCTGTAAAGAGCTGTAAAGGTTACTTTAGGTACTGTGTAACCATGTGCAAAAACAGCATGTCTTCCCACAAGAAGGTAGGGGTTACCTATTTGCATGCTATACATGTGTTTGGATATGCGTCTCCAAAATTCCTGCTTCGTTTTGCCTATATAATAGGCGCCACACTCACACTCCATGAAATATACCACTCCCTGAGTCTGGCAATTCACGAAGTGTGTGGGCTTATATGTTTCTCCATTAGGAAGAAGAAAAGTCTTCTCTTTTCTTATTAGTGGGCAATATGAACAATGTCCACATGGAAATGAACCAACTATAGAGCAATGTTTGGATCTTCTGTGTTCGTTTTTGTATTCACTTTAGACAAGTCTGTCCTAGATTGAGGTAGCTCGTTTATAAGTTATGGCTGGTTGCTTGGGAACAAGATGCCTAAGTTTGGGGTCATCGGTTAGAATATTCCAATGTCGATGTAGAATGTTTTTAATGGCCACATGGCGTGAATAACGCATAAAGATGCGAGTAAGATTAGAATGGAGGCTTTTGGGAGATTTGGGTTTAGACAACAGGTTAGACCGAGATTGTCTTATAGTTTGATTGTATGCCTTCCTGGGGCATGATTGAGGCCCAATTTTTCTGCCCCCGTTTAACAGGGGCGTATAATTACAATTTTTGATGCAATACTTTGCAGCAGGGGTCATTCCTGCGCTCCAACTGAAGTATCTGTGAGGGGTTGCAGTGTTGTGGCACCAGCACCAGTGCCCAAGGCCCAATTTTTCTGCCCCTGTTTAACAGGGGCGTGTAATTACAATTTTTGATGCAATACTTTGCAGCAGGGCTCATTCCTGTGCTCCAACTATAGCATCTGTGAGGGGTTGCAGTGTTGTGGCACCAGTGCCTAAGGCCCAATTTTTCTGCCCCTGTTCAACAGGGAGATTTAATTACAATTCTTGATCTAATATTTCACAGCAGGGCCCATTCCTGTGCCCACCAAGAGTAACTGAGGGCTTACAGTGTTGTGACAACACCACCACCACCAAAGGCCCAATTTTTTTGCCCTAGTTCAACAGGGGCATGTAATTGCAATTCTTGATATAATATTTTACAGCAGGGACCCTTCCACCGTCCACCAAGAGATAACTGTGAGGACTTACAGTGTTGTGGCACCAGCATCACCACCACCACCAAAGGCCCAATTTTTCTACCACTGTTCAACAATGGCATGTAATCACAACACCAACACCTAAGGCCCCAATTTCTGCAGAGTATATAGGGCAAGCCCCTACTTTCAAACATCCAACTTACAAATGACTCCTACTTGCAAACGGAAGGAGACAACAGGAAGTGAGATGAAATCTACCCCTAGGAAGGGAAATTCTCTCCTGTAAGAGTTAATATGGGAAAATCATGTCTCCTCTTCACTGATGCTTTATCACCAATCCTTGTTTCACTAAAAACCCCAAATTTTCAAAAAACTTTTGTCATTGGGACAGAAAGTGAGGTGAAATCTTCTGAAGAGGTGCACAGACAGCAAAACAAATGTTACAGGGGTGATAACCCTTCCTCATGTTTTCCAAAAAGCTTAAAATAGTTTTTTTGGCCGCAGCTACACTTTAAAAATGTACCAGTTCAAAATTACAAACAGATTCTACTTCACAACAAACCTACAGTCCCTGTCTTGTTTGCACCGCCTGTATACTGCTGTTCAGAGTATATAGGGCCTGGGGGCCCCATCACTTTCCTTTTTTTTAATTTGGGTGCGGGGTTCCCCTTAATATCCATACAAGACCCAAAGGGCCTGGTAATGGACTGGGAGGGGTACCCATGCCGTTTGTCTCACTGATTTTCATCCATATTGCCAGGACCCGACATTACATTAAAGCCGCAAGCAGTTTTAAATGACTTTTATTCCTTTAAAAATGTCATTTTGTGCAGGGACTGTTCTAAGCACTGGAAACATGCGCTACTTTACAGGCACCCCCCAGGTACGATATTTAAAGGAATATTTCACTTTTTTCACTTTAAGCATCATTAAAATCACTGCTCCCGAAAAAACGTCCGTTTTTAAAACTTTTTTTTGCATTGATATATGTCCCCTGGGGCAGGACCCGGGTTCCCAAACCCTGTTTAGGACAATAACTTGCATATTAGCCTTTAAAATTAGCACTTTTGATTTTGAACGTTCGAGTCCCATAGACTTTAATGGGGTTCTAAAGTTCGTGCGAACATTCGGTCCGTTCGCAGGTTCTGGTGCGAACCGAACAGGGGGGTGTTCGGCTCATCCCTAATAGAGAGAGATACGGATGTAAGTCCTGATCAAGCCCCTCTGTCTGTCTACCCTGCTAGTTTGGATTTCCCTGTGTATGACCTTGGACCGGATATTGGACTATTCCCTGAACTCAGCCTGCCTTTTACCTGGACTGTCATAGAACCACTCTGCCTGTCTGCCAACCGCAAGTACCTGTTTGCTTTGCTCAGTTTGCGCCTGCGCCGGCGTTATTGCCAGGCACTATAGCATTGTGTATAAGTCCTGGGGGCCACCGAGTACTGGTAGGCTTGCTTGCCTTATGGGAAAGGGGGCTGCTATAGGCAAAGAAAGCAGAATTCAACTATAGTGTCTGGCCACCTGCGTTTGGGGTAAACGTGACAACTGTTTGCTTTTACCAAGTCGGCTAGCTGGTGATCTCAGACTTCCCCATTTTACAGTCCACTTTAAATTATAATTACAGACATTTTTGTTTTTCACATTTATGTGTTAATTTTCTTAAAATATTTTATATTTATTCCTTGCCTATTAGCTTTAAAAGTAAATATTTTTACTTTATAAAAGTATGTTTGATACGTTATTAATTTGTGTTGGTCTTTTTATTTAAATTCAACAGTCTAAGAAAAATCTTTCCTTGTTAGTAAAATGATCATAGGAACTAGCTTCCTAACAACTGGTGGTTTGCCTGGCAGCCTTTGAAGAATGATATATGGCTCTACAATTCAGTAAAGTTAAAACATCTAGTAAAAATCACATCTGATTTGACTTTTCAACTTTTCCTGCAGATGGCAGATATGGCTGAATTGCTGTACAACAATTTACAGATCTGTGACTTGGAATCTGGACTCACTAAACTCTTATCTGACCCTAAGGAAGAACTAGACTTCCAGGAGGATGCCTTGTAAAGTTTTCCACCCCCAAGCTGGCATCACACAGAGGGCTGTATACAAGTAAATCAGTTACAAACCTCTTGGAACACTTAGTTCTATGCTCAGTTACTATCGGTTTACTAATGGTAACAGAATAAGTCTTATTACCATTGGAGGATTTGATCAGTTTTATGTTATGCAAAAGTGCACACTATGCATAAGTGTCATATGCAAAAAATCTACTTTTGATAGGAACCTCATAGAATCTGTTTAATGAACGGTGTTGTTTGGAGAATGCTCCAGGAAGTCATAACCTTTCAGATTAAGTAGATAGTTACCTCTTTGGGAAATTTCTTTCTTGACTTCCATTTATCTGCCTGTCACAATAGTCAGATGTTGTTCCCAAGTGACTATATAAATGTATGACACATTTTAAAATGCAGTTAATGCAGAATTCAGCAGCAGACCCCTGACAGGTTTATGCATAACCAACATGGGCCATGCACTAGGGCAGCAGTCCCCAACCTTTTTTGCACTGGGGACCGGTTTCAGGGCAGCCAATTTTCCCCGGGACTGGGGGGGGAGGGATGGGTTGGTTGGGTCGGGGGATTGGATATTCATGGAGTCTGTCCTCAGCCCCCTTCACCCCACAACCCCCTTTACAGCACAATGCCTCCTTTATCTGAGTGGCCACAGTCCCCCTTTACATCACAGTTCCCCCTTTAAAGTAGTCCCACAGCGCCCTCAGTTCCCCTTCAAATGCCAGACCCCCTTTATATTACAGTGCAGTCCCCTTTACATTACAGTGCCCCTTTACAATACAGTTCACTTTACATTAATGTAAAGGGGACTGCTCTGTAAAGGGGGCACTGTAATGTAAAGTAGGACTGAGATGTAAAGGGGACTGCACTGTAAAGGGGGCACTGTGATATAAAGGGGAATGCACTGTAAAGGGGTAACTGTGATGTAAAGGGGACTGCACTGTAATAATTACAGTGCCCCTTTACAGAGCAGTCCCCTTTATATTACAGTGCCCCTAGTAATCACAGTACCCTTATATTCTGCCCTCCTCCTTTTCTCTCTAACATCACTGCCCCCATCCCAATCTCTGACTCCTGTGCAAAGGACTCTCACACCTTTGGCAGGGCATAGACTATTATCAGTCCATGTGTCCTCTCCCGACTCCACTGCCCATCCGACCAATGATATCATCCTATCAGCAGGGCAGGGCCACTAGACTGACGAATGTAATTTCTAAGATTGCGCATTTAGATTAGTCTGGTTTTATTCCAGAAAGATCTACTGAAATAAATATTAGACGTTTATTTTTTAATCTGCAGGTTCCATCTGCTCTAATTTAGGTATCAGAGCTATACTGTCGCTTGATGCGGCAAAAGCTTTCAAAAGCATAGAGTGGAATTTTTTATGGCACTGTTTACAGAAATTTAGATTTGGACCCCAGTTTATATGCTGGATACAGCTTCTTTATGCTTTACAGGTGGCACCGGTTCAGGTGAATGGACATATATCAGCCCCCAATACAATTAGGAATAAGACAGGGATGTCCATTATCACCTCTCCTTTTTGATCTGGCTCTTGAACCTTTGGTGGCTCCTATTCGTTAGTCGCCGAATATTATCAAGTTCCGCAGAGCTTTAGGAGAGGATAAGATTGCCTTATATGGGGATGGTGTGCTTTTATTTCTGGGAGATACCTCACACTCCTTAGTAGCAGGGATGTCCCTAATTACTACATACGGTTCCTTTTCAGGTTTTACAATAAATTGGGACAAGTCAGTTCTATTACCCATAGACCCTCTAGTGGATAAAAGGCTAAGCCCCGTGTCCCAAATAGCTGTAGTTTCTACATTCAATTATTTAGGTATCCAAGTTACATCACAAATGTCCCCAATGCCAGATTGTACTACTTGGCATCACAACTTCAACATTTACATGGTTGGAATGTTGTAGACTTTGAGGGCCCTATACAACATATTATATTTTCTGAACTTCCGGTGGAGCCTCCGCTGCAGTTAATAGTAGCTCATTATTTTTATAGTAAACATTGCTTTCCTACATTTAATTTAATTCATAATGTTTGGACTACAGTCCAACAACTTACTTCTCATGAGGGATATACTCAATTTATGCCCATATGAAATAATCCACGACTACCAGAGGTAGCTAAACTTAAAAACTCATGGAAAAGACTGGTATTGTCCTTCTTCATCAGCTTTTTGATAAAGAGGCTCTACAACCATTTAATAAACTGGCAGAGAAATAACATCTACCTAACAAACAATTTTTTCAGTACTTGCAGTTGTGGCATGCTCTGCAGAGTCAGGCACCGACTTTTTGATTAAAATATAATCCTTCTACAAGTTTAACTTTAGCAGTGTCTAATAGGAGTTCCAAAAAGTGATATATATTCCTCCCTACAGACAATAATTAACGCTAGTACACAGGGTGAAGCAAGCCTTGGAGAATTTGACTAGAGTCAAAAACTACATACCTGGGGTAAAATAGCCAAACTGTCCAAGCTGTACTACAGAAACGGACACACTTATACATACGATCCTAAATTGCATCGATATTGGCAGTATATATTTGATACCTTAAATACTTTAAGCTCTACACATGTTCATCCTGATCCAAAAATAGCTCTGCTAGGGATTTTATCGGAAGATATTCACCCACTTAAAATGCATGTGATGTGGCTGCGGTCTATGTACATAGCCTGTAAACTTATATTGCAGAAATGGATATCAAACTCCCCACTAACAATTGCTCAATGGTCCGATGCGATTAATTTTAATTTGAGAAGGTAGGAATTGACATACAAACATAGAAAATGTCGACCTGCACACGACTTCCACGGCGACTTGCAAAACGACTTCTGTATAGAAGTCTATGCAAGTCACCTGAAGTCGCCCCAGAAATGCTACAGGAACCTTTTTCTATGTCGAAGCGACTTGCGTCGCTCCTATTAGAACGGTTCTGTAGTACAGAACGGGAGGCGACTTGTCAGGCGGCTAGGTCGCCTGACAAGTCGCCCCTGTGTGAACCGGCACTAAGCCTACCGATGAGTTTATTGAAAGTTAGTAAAGGGATAGACCCCTGATATGGGTTAGCAGTACACATAAGACGTTAGGATGTACAGTAATTGTTAAACTGAATATAAAGGCTTGACCTATAACGCAGTCACTTTTATATATGAAGAGTGTAATTATTAACTAATTGTTATGTTGAAACATCTTAAGTAACAGTGATTGTATAATCAGGAAGTTGCATAATCTACTTGGAATTTTCTTTTTTTTGGTGTGTTAATTGTAGTTTTAAATGCTCAGATATGTTTTGTATGTGTTAGTTTTGTTGTAAAATGCCACAACTCCAGAACCACAGCCTGGAAGCAAGAGTGGAAGGAAGACAAGAGTGTGATGGCCTGGGTTCAGTCTGGTCTGACAAAAGACGCAGGCTTTGTTGTATGACCACAGCCTGGGGACATATATGTCATCTGCTGCTGTTCCTGATCTCTTGTAGTCCGGGACCAGATTGTGCTCACTATTATATTGCCTCCTCATGCTACCAATTTTGGCTGTAAAATAGTTGATGTGTGCCCTGGGGTACAAAGGCTTTGCCAATTTCACAATTTTCTCCAGCATTGCCTTCCTCTTTATTTTTTTATGACCCATAACAAATGGCTACTTTGGATTCACAAATACTTGCCTATGTGGTTTACTTCAAAAAGGACAGTTTGTGAGTAGGCAGGTAAATTTCAAAAATACAATGTCAAATTAACAAGGGACACCAACCAACCTCCTTGAGGTTAAAAAATATAAGATAATAATGGTGTTGTGGTAACTTGACACACAAAACGAAAAAAAAAATTATGGAGATCACTAGAAAAAAAAAATAAAACAGGAGATCTTGATTAAAAAAAAAAATCACTATAAAAATAAATACAAAACATCATTATGGAGATCTAACAAAAACATAACTAATATTATTCAGGAGATAACGAGAAATAATAAAGAAATCATTTATTCAGAACTCTGTGTGAATATCAGTAGCAAATTAACTTCATTATTCGAGCATTATAAAGAAGAAGCGAATGCACTGCATCAAAAGATTTAAAAATTTGCAGCGTAATGAATGTGCTATCTCCATTACGAACGCTAGTTTTACCAGACCGATCGCTTCCTTCTCGTAATTGATTCAGAGCATGCGTGGAACTTTGTGCGTCGGAATTGTGTACACACGATTAAAATTTACGAGAACGAATTTTGTTGTCGGAAAATTTGAGATCCAGATCTCAAATTTTGTTTGTTGGAAATTGTCTGATGGAGCCTACACAAGGTCAGAATTTCAACAACAAGCTCCTATCAAACATTTGTTGTCGGAAAATCCGATCGTGTGTACGCGGCATAAGGCTGCTTTCACACTGTAAGCGTCAGCCATTAGCGCTAAAGCGCCCCTCTTTTTGGACGCTAGCAGAGCGCTTTTTATCCAATAAAAAGGGTAAAAAGTCCAGTTTTGTGGCGCTTTCAAATCGCTTTTAAGGCGATTTGAAAGCACTGCCCATTCATTCCAATGGGCGGGGCGTTCTGGAAGCACTAAATACAGCACTACCAACCTGAACCAAAGATGCTGCTTGCAGGACTTTTTGGAACATCCCACAAGCGCACTGCCCCAGTGTGAAAAGACGCACTGGAATGAATGGGAGGCAGTTTTAAGGCGCTTAGCAGAGGCTAACTCCAACGCTAAAGCACCTGAAAACTGCCCCAGTCTGAAGCTGTTCCAAGAGTCATTTCTGTCTGCTGCTTTATTCCTCTGCTATCAGCATGAATCACTTCTGCCAAGTTTTCTTGACACCAAGAGAAGAATAGCGACAGGGGAGGGACCTCCAGCCGACTGATAGCCTCAGCTATTGTTCCTGTATGCTGTGTGAAGGGGGGTGTGTCTTGTCCCTCCAATCAGCTCTCAGAACTCTTAAACACCGAGCTCTGCAGAGTCTAACTGCAGCTCTCCACCCACTTTTTTTTTTTACATTTACAGACAAGCTTATAACTTCGGCACTCTGAACAGCTTTGGAGAAGATACGACTGCAGATTAACAGGTACAACTTATGTAGGAGGATTTGTTTCATCTGAGTCCAGTCACTTCACTGGGTATATGTAAAATTGATGGTCTCAGGCTTGAATAGAATAAAAATTATGAACATGAACGGACCTTTCTTTTTCTTTCTCCCACCCTTCAATGTTACTGCTCACCACGTTGGAGCATCCCCATTGCTCCCAACACAGTCGCATTATCACAGATTTCCATTACTTTGTCCTCACTTATTCTTTCACTTCATTTTTCACCGATTATTGCATTTCACTGTTTTAGCACAGGGCTTGCTCTCCTGCTCGGCCGCATGCGCCGCCTCAGCTCCCGTGTCAGATTCTGTCCCCGGCTGCCCACGCAACCACTGCCACGCCCTCACCATTGCCTCACCTGTGAGTATGGGCAGGTGATTTGAGCTAATTCCGACTATCTTTTACTTTCTATATATAAGACTTACTTATTGTCTGATACAATACTTTAATTTTATAGACATCCAGTTTACATCAGCTCCTGATGAGCGGCAAGTTTAGCCGTGAAACGCGTCGAGCTTCAGATGCCATAAATTCTACAACTATGCAGTTTTGTAACATATTCTGTATATACTGTTTCACCAATTTACTTGAATATCATCGTCAATGTGCAATATGCCTATGTATGTATCAATTAATCATGATGGAAGATGCAATATGTATCAATGCTTTTGATGTATTTTACTGTGCAATATTTAATAAATTTAACATCAGACCATATAGCTCATTTTTTGCTTCCAAATCCGCATGCTTCATGTAAAGTCCCAACTTCTTCCCTTGCTTCGTTTTGACAGGGATGGAGGCAATCGTGACGTAACTGTCCTATGCCTCATACAAAGTCCCAACTTTTTTTCCTTTACACAAATATCTACAAGCCTGACAGCTAGAATGGCAATGGTCTGCAAAATTAGTATTACTATTACTCTAAATTATTATTACTGTATATAAAATGTATGTGATGGAGAAATACCAGTCAGTACCAGTTTGCAAACGGGTATTTGCTTTGGAAGAATAAATCACCTCTAATGTTGGGTGTCCTACTTGGACGTGGATGTTGCTGCATTATGTAAAACTATTAGAATAGCTTTTACATTTTAGAATGGGGTGCCTCAAGGCTGTCCATAATTTTTAAAGGGTGCCTCAAGACTGTCCATAATTTTTAAAGGGTGCCTTGACTGAAAAAAGGTTGAGAAACACTTCTATAATCAAATGATATACAAAATAGGCTATTCTCCTACAATCCACATATTTAGTTGTGCAGTTGTGTATCATCCTTGAAATATGTCCTATGCATTGGGAAACATTGCTCTAAGATTAAGGGAATGAAGTACACTGAAAAACATTTTATCTTCAAACACAATTTTCCATGATGACCTTCTAATAGAGTATGTGATTCCGTCAATGAGTCTTTTTCAATTAGTTCTAAGAAAGAAGTGTACATATAAGTTATTAAGCTAATAAATGATCACATTTTCTCTCTGACTGGTCTTGGCATACAAGAATACCTTTTACTTCCTGTCCAATATGTAAAAACCTGAGTAATACATTGAAAATGTCTTACTAGCAATGTGTTGTATATAATGTATGTTGTCATGAATGCAAACGCATTCACCTTGGCATCATTTGCTCTTCACATTAGTTAACAGTTAAGTGTGTAATTCTGCAAAGTTGCCATGACCAGGATCATTGAAATACCATTTGGTATCCAAAGTTGTACATTCACATTATTTTTTAGCCAAAAAAGTGCCATTGACACAGCACCAACTAAACCTTTTTTATGTTTTTTACTTTGAAACTGAGAAAAAAAAAATAGGGAAAAAACAAATCTCATACGTATATTTTACATTTAGATTTTTATTCTACATTGAAATAAAACCATGTTTGAAAAAAAAAATGTAAACATTTAAAGTTCCTACAAAAATATCCTGGAGATCACGCTAACATCACAATCATGGAGCCTGTCTATGTCACAAGTGGGCCATTTGTAGAAACATTATATATTTATCACAAAATAATTGCTCCAGGTCTGTTTATTTAAGCAGAAGTGGATTAGGGGTTTAGCTAAATGTCAGTGAAAAGGTCATCTGTATCTGGAGTGTTTTTTGATGTTGGTAAGGACAGATTTTCTGGTGAAGGATTCTTGCCAGTTGTCTTTGAAAGGGCCGCTGCACATCTGTAAGAACAATGAATGTGATAACTGTTAGTTCTTTTTCTCCTCAGCATATCTTTGAGCATCAGTTAATACATTAAGAAATATACACAGTATATAAAGTACATAAATATAAAATGTATATCAGTTTGTGTGTAATATATATATATATATATATATATATATATATATATATATACATACACACACACACACACACACACACACACACACACACACACACACACACACACATTTATTCTTTTATGCAAAATGTTGGCATCATTACATCTACAAGTAATACAATTAAATATGGCATTTCTCTGCAAATGTTAAGGCACAATAATATTACATTTTTCTGGTTGCTAAGAGTCATTTTATTTTTGCTTCAGGAATTTCTAACACTCTTCATTGCTGAACAGTCCTAGTTCAGAAATTGTCTTATGTTTTGTATGTGCGTCATGACTAATATGTGTCCAAAGGTTTTCAATAATTTTTAAGCCTGGGCAATATGAAGGCCACTCCAAAACCATCATCTTTTGCTAGTGAAGCAGTTCATGGTTACATAGTTGATAATGATGCATGCTTTGGATGGAGTCTTATTGGAATATTTAATCTTTTTTCAGTGTAAGTGAAATCTGTACTGAAATACAGAGGCTGCCATTGCTGACCTCCTCCTGATTATGCTAGTTGCTGCCTTCATCTGAAAGTGCTAGATGATGGGCTTCAAAACGTTTTGACCTAGAATAAGTATGCATAGTGGGTAAGTACGAAAAAAATAACTGTCCTTATTTGTGTATTTCTTCTGGGTTAATGATTCAGAGTATTGAAGCCCAGGCAACAACCCTTAAAGGGTAGTTCCATTATTATACCAAAAAAATAAAGATGAATTCCTAACACCTTCCCCGTACCTCCTGTCCCCACTGCACGTATCTGTATGTGCTGAGAATCATCTGCCTTTCTTACTTCAAGGACAGAAGAAAAGACTCTCATTGGTCTGGGTTGCCACATGAACATGCTGACCAATGTCCGCATGCCATTGCCCACATTATGCTGCTAAACAGCCACTGGGGCTGTGTGTGGAGTTTACAATTGTATGAATCAGTACACTGGCAGATGTGGGCAGTGGATGATTCTCGGCACATGCAGATAAATAGACGCGAAGGTGTTAGAAAATTATCTTTATTTTTCCAGGTATAAAGGTGAAATTACCCTTTAAGGGTGCCTTTTTTTGGCTTGCATAAAAAATAAGGAAAAGTATATGTTATTTCACATGTGAACTTTAAAGATAATTTAATTATTGCTGAATAAAGCACAAGAGAATATGATGAAACGGCAAGGAAACCCCATATACAGATGTGATTTTATTAAAACATAAGGTATTTACTGGGCATGTTATTACTTCCATTTTAAATCAAAAAGCAAGTCATTTATTGTTTGCTTGTGGATAGTGGGCTTAGGCATGCAAGTCATTATTTACAACTGCTGGCTACCTGTGCATTAAAATTTTGATTTTGCTGATGCTATATCAATCTTGTCAGCCTTTAATAGTTATATTGAAGTGCTCTGTGGTTTAGGATTCTTGTCATATAACTTCTTTGGCACAAGGAAACCTAATATGACCTGTTAGCACTATACTTTTAAAAAACTGCATCATTTTGCTATTCGTGAGCTTCGGTAAACAAAAGTAAAAAAAAAAAAAAAAAGGTAGAAAGAGTTTTTTTACAGCAGTAGTTGGAAAGTGGTCCCCAAACACAAAAAATGTAGAACAATATTCCTTCAGTTTTTCAGGGATATCATCTGCTCTGATGTAGTACACAAGGGATAGCATTATACTGTATGATGCTGTGCCATGAATTTTTTAAGCTTTATTATGGTGTGTCATGACTTCATAAGTGTTAAAAACGGATATTCTGTCTGGATATAGTGATGGTGTACCACGGCACCCAAGTGTCAGAACCTGATGTATTAAAGTGGACCTGAGCTCAAAAAGTGAAAAATTAGCAGTGTTTTTCCTGTGCCCAGGCATTTCTGTGCATACAGCCTTCAAGCTATAGATTTGCAGTGTAAAAACATCCAAGGCAGTGCCTGAAAGTGCTAATTTAAAGGGATTTGGGGTAAGATTTGGTGGTGTCACTACTGTGCTGCTCAATGTTCTATATGCTGAAGAGAAAGCTTTCACATGCACCTTCCATCTTCTGCTTCATTTGAGTGGTTCTAAATGATAATGTTTTTTTATCTTAAAGAAGAGGTCCACCCTAACACTAAAATCTCTACATCTACAGGCATCCACAAAATCAGTATACTTACCTTTTTTGAAGCCAATCCAGCCAGGTCTGCAGCGGCGGAAGCTCTGCAGAGGACACAGCCAACAACGGCTGTGAAATGAATGCTAAGTGACATCACCCATAGACTTACTATGGAGCTTCCGTTGTCGGCTGCCTCCTCTGCATCCGCCTCTACAGCGAAGCCGCTGCTGACAGCTGAGCGTGGGATCGGGTCAGATTGGCTTCAAAAAGGGTATGTATACTAAATTTTTTTTATCTCAAAACAATTTTATTAAACATACATAATACATTCATTACTGGCTTCAGATTAATACAATGTGTTATACATTCACAATCCTTAATTCCACATAGGATACTGAAAGTTTCAAACGAACATGTGCAGTATAAACATCTACACCTTAGAAACAATAAACAGCATCATGTGACATATGTGCAGAGATCTAATATGGATCTACGCAAAGTTGTACAGACATAAAGGCACAGCTCCCCCCCTCCCCATTCAGCGTGAGCTAGGAGCCCAACAGATGATAATGCCATGTCATATTGTTTATAGCAAACTGTCCATAACAAGTTCTACTGGGGCCAACCCGGGAACGCTCAGCCATGGTTCCCATAGCTTTTCAATCTTTGCTGTGCTGCCCCTATGCTGGTAGAAATAGTTGCCTAGCCTTAAGGTGTTACCCATTTGTTCTATCCACTCCCGCACCGTGGTGGGTTCTGTTGATTTCCAGTGCTGTAAAATAAGCTTCTGGGCCTGAAAAAGGGCCCTATCGCCTGCCTAGGGACTTCCTCCACCATGCCATCGTCTAGAATATCATTGTTTGGGATCCTTTTTAATCTGAATCCGGAAAAGCCGGTTAATAACCCCTATAACCTCCGTCCAGTAAACATGTAATTTGGGGCAACGCCACAAAAGATGTATCAGATCGCCGTGATCCCGCATGCAACGAGTACGATCATCGCGCACTCCCATTCTAACCAACTTAGAAGGAGTATAATGCACCCGCACGAGTCTATACAATTGGGACAGGCACTGGGCAACATTCAAAGAACACTGTGAAACCGCCAATAGCGCCTCCTCCCATTGTTCCTCTTCAAAGGGCCTAACATCTCGCTCCCATTGGGATATCACTTTTTGGTTAGAATCCAGTAAGGACAGATTGAGTAGCATAGCGTAGCTGCAGGATATGAAGCCCTTATAAGACAACACCTCTGACATGTAATTGAAAATAGGAGTAGTGTTTTGTACCCATGCGTCCACGTCATTTTGGGCCTTTAGCGCATGCTGGAGTTGGAAGTAATAGAACTGCATGGACATAGGGAGCTGAAATTCCGATTGACAAGCAGCAAAGGCACGCAGCTCTCCATTACGGAATATTTGATATAAGTAATTAACCCCATATTACTACCTTTTTTGACTATATTGCAATTTCCCTATCCCAGTGTACCGGTCCTTGTCATATAGGACTAAACTTAGTAAACCCAGTGACCTGTTGTAGTGTTCTGACTTTATTCCAGATTTTCTGCATTAGGTTATACATGGGGTATAATTTGTTTGATTTACCAAACTGCAAGGCTTCCAATCCCTCAGCAACCCCTGTCCTGATCGTAAATATAAGGAGTTTAGTAGTTGTGTCTGCTAAGTTCATCTCCAGGGCAGGGGCTGGGTTAATCGCTCTGGCTATATGTTGCAACTGTGAGGCCAGGTAGTACAGTCATAGATTTGGCAGTGCCAACCCACCTGCTTCCTTAGGCCGCTGAAGCAGTTCCAAACTCACTTTGGCGGTAGAAGAGTGCCATATAGAGAGTTAAGAATTCTGAACTGTTTCAGTGGGATAACTAGCAGTAAATTATGTAGCACATATAAAATTTGGGGCATAAGAATCATTTTTACAAGGTTGATCCTGCCTACTGGTGACATTTTCAATCTGGACCATACCTTAATCCGATCGCGACTCAGATTAAGGAAAGGGGTGAGGTTTACCCTAAGATAGTCCAAAGGGTCTGGAGTGACCTGTATACCTAAATATTTAATGTTCCTAGATACTGGAATATCAAGGATTGTTGTTAGTTGCTTGTCTGGGCTCTTATCAAGAAACATAAGTGATGATTTAGTCCAGTTTACAACCAACCCAAAATGATGACCAAATGTTTGTACCACCCACATAGCTTCATTTAATGACACTGTGGTATACCCTAAAAGCAACATGGTATCGTCCGCATATAACAATAATTTTTCCTGTAATTCCCCATACTGAAAGCCTTGGATATCAGGGTTGGAACGGATGAGAGCTGCTAAAGGCTCAATGGCCAGAGCGAACAGGAGTGGGGACAAAGGACATCCCTACCTGGTGCCTCTGTGCAAACTGAAATCTGAGGACACTCTACCAGCCTCTGTAATGGCAGCCTTGGGGGCATTGTTTAGCAACTGGACAAGAAATAAATTCCTCTCCAAACCCAAATTTTCTCAATATGGCCCACAAGTATGTTCACTCAATGCTGTCAAACGCCTTGTGGGCATCTAAAGATAACAGCGCTCTATCCCCCCTGTTGTCTGCCTTTGACTGTATATTGAGAAAAAGTCTATGCAGGTTTATTGCCGTTGACTTCTGGGGCATAAACCCTGCCTGATCAGAATGCATGATAAAGGATATCACCCGTTCAGTCGCACAGCCAAGACCTTCGTCAGAATCTTCACATCAATCTGTAAGAGGGATATAGGCCTATATGGACCTGGATCCAGTGGATCCTTACCTGGTTTTAATAACACTACTATAATAGCTTTGGTCATGGACAAGGGAAGATTTTTGCTCTTCTTAGCTTCTTTGAACACGGCCAATAGCTTTGGTAACATACTGCCAGCATATTGCTTGTACCCCTCAATTGGAATACCATCCTCCCCTAGTGCTTTAGAGTTAGGAAACATCCCAGTTGCCTTCTGAAGCTCCTCCAAAATAAGAGGAGCATCCAATTGATTCCTAGCAGTAACAGATAAAGTAGGGAAGTCCACTGTCTCAAGGTAAGTCTGCAGGGAGTCTGCTGAGTAAGCCTGTTTAGACTGATATAGAGTGGAGTAGTAGGAGACCAACTTGGACATAATGAGGTCAGGTGCATTGGACACTGCTCCTGTCTGATTCCTTATTGCACTAATGGAGGGTGACTTCTGCTGTGAATGAGAAATTTTAGCTAGCAGGCAACTGGTCTGTTCTCTCTCCTTATAGTATGCCAGTTTATTAAAGAAGCATTTTCGCTCCGCCACCAAGGTAGCAAGATGACTAAGTGCCTCACTAGCAGATAGCCATAGCAGATCTGCGCATGGGATGGAAATAAATTAAGCCAGAAGGCGTTCCGTTTCCAAGGGGCCCTGGACATGGTTGAGATAGGTCTCCCCTCCAGGCTAGTAATTACAGGCGAGTGATCAGAGATGCCTCGGACAGCGAATTTAATATTCGATACGTACCGGGAGGCTTCAGCTGAGCAAATACTAAGATCTATTCTGGATAGGGACATGAAAGATTTAGAAAAGCAGGAGAATTTTGTTAATCGTGCCAGAGATCAGTCCAGCCCACTTCTTCAATACATTTTTTCAAGGGCGTACGGTAAGAGCCACGTACCGAGCTCACTGGGAGATGTTTATCTAGTGCGGGGTCCAAATAACAGGTAAAATCTCCCATAATGATAGGACCACCCCACCCATGAAAGTTTCCAGCAAGAAATTAAATCAGGAGTCAGGTGGGTCTATTGCAATAGCAGATAGATATTTGCGTAGGGAGGTAAATACCATGGCTTCAGGGAGTCATGTATCCCTCTAACATTCCATGATTTCACTGGAACCGTGGCCATATTAGATCCATCTGTGTAAACATAGCAAGGTAATTAGTAAGCACAAGCAAATCGCAAGGTAGATAGATGCACAGATGCAAATGTTAACTCTGGAAAATTGTCTTATAAAAGGAGGTAAAGAAATGAGATAAAATGAACAAAACATAAGAGTGGCATACCATTACAAACTCAGTTAGTTCAGCCCATGGATTGTGCCAAAAAGGCAGACCAAGAATCAGAGGCTGCCGTTCACTGGCCCCCAGCCTAGTCCGGAGGGCCCAGTGATCAGTACCTGTTACAGTTTCGGGCACGTCCCAAACTTTGGTAGTACAACCGGTCCTCATCTTCATATGCTGAGTAAGATCCAACAGGGATCCAATTCCTACCATAATGAAGAGTGAAAAAAATCACTTGGTAGAAAATGCTCTTTGTGAACAAAAGGTATGTATGTTCCCGTCTCATTGCACAGGCACATAAGTAGCCCTGAAAGCCTTCATGTGGAACTCCAAGGGGCATAGAATAGGCTCAGTAGTTCTCCGCCACTGGCCTCATGGTCCGATGGAAAGCATTCGCGTTGGCATCCAACCATGCCGATGCATTTTCAAAGAAATGTGCTTGTCCCCGTGCTGTGATACGGAGCCTGGCAGGGTAAAGCATAGCGTATGGGGCCTGCAATTTTTGTAGATGCCTTTTGACTTCGGTAAAGGGGACCCTGTGTTTCTGCACATCCGAAGAAAGGTCAGGGTAGAAGGAGATCCGCACTCCATTAAACTGGATGTTTTGCTTTTCCCGGGCCAGTTGCAAAATAATCTCTCTATCTCTGTAGTGTAGGAGCTGAGCCAACATTGGTCTTGGTGGATGGCCAGGTAGAAGGGGCTGCAGGGGAACTCTATAAGCTCTTTCAATTGCATACAATGTGGTAAAGGCCTTCTTCCCAAATATCTCAATTAGCCACTGCTCCGCAAAGTCCGTGGGGTTGTTACCCTCCCATTTCTCAGGGAACCCCACGATTAGCACATTGTTACGCTTCATTCTATTTTCAAGGTTGTCAGCCCACATATCAACTGTTTTAATCAGCATGGTGTTAGCATGTGTTTCCCTGACTAGAGCAGGAAGCTTGTCTTCTAAGTCACTGATCCTGCTTTCAGCTGCAGTTGTTCTTTCCCTGATTTTTTGCAGGTCTTGTCTGATCAGGCTCATTTTCTCTTTCAGGCCACCAAAATGATCTTGTAAAATGTTGACTCAGATTGCGCTGAAATGGCTGCCTGTGCCAGGTCCCTCTCCACTTCCTCCTGCACTGTGTCCTCCCCCTCAGCCAAAACAAAGCCTCCAGCTCTGCTGCATCAGCCAAGTCTGCCTGTCCAGAGAGCTTCCTGGCATAGTATCTCATGTCCCTGGGTTGGTCACCAGCGGAAGGTTTAGGTGTTTTGGGTGGCTTACTAAAAGTGTCCTTCTCTGTGCTGCACAGGTCACACTGCTAGAGGCCTGGGGCAGCGCCATGTTGGATTTCGGGCCGCTCGGTTCCCTCCTTGTTTTTGCGGGTAACCATCAACTCAGCAGGACGCCAAGCAAAGCAGGTAAGTCAGCGGAAGACCCAGAATCCTCGGGCATCAAAGAATCAGTCCTGCGGAGCCGGGAACAGGATGAAACACAGGGTGACTGGTGAGAGCTCTGTGATAAGTGGCTGCTCACGTGCCGTTCCTGGCCATGCCCCCCATGTATACTGATTTCTTCCTTTACAAGGTTAGATAGGTTAGTGTTAGATTGTGGATGGCTGTAGATATTTTAGTGTTAAGGTGTAGTTATCCTTTAATGGATTCTCTGCACAGGCCTTTCTGACAGCAGTGGAAGCCATTGGCTCCTGCTGCTGTCAATCCAACCCAGTAAGCAGAGAGCATGGGGCATGGCCTAGCAGCACTGTGTGTGTCCATGGGCACACACATCCGTCTACCCTTATATCAAGTGGCTTGCTATGGGGGTAGAAACAGAAGAGTAGGAGCCAAGATCATTGGCAGGGGACCCCAGAAGAGGGGGTCCGGGGGCCCTTCTGAGCAATACCGTTGCACAGAGCAGGTAAGTATAAGCCTGTTTAATATGTTATTAAAAAAAAAAAAACAAAAAAAAAAACCTTACAATCACTTTAAGTCTGTACTTCCTTCATCTCTCCTGCTGCTTCTTAATTATTGACATACTAATCAGGGGAGCAGCTCTGACACCAGGAAGCTAAACCTTCCCTTTACCAAGATGGCTGCCTTCACATTGAACACAGTGCAGAACAAGGCATGGTATGTCAGTAACGAGGAAAAGATCAGCTGCAATGAGATCACAGGCAAAACTGGAGTCTAGTATTTTGCACTGCCTACCTTTTTTGGGCACAACTTATACAGTTCAGTTCTTTGTATAGGATCATTTTCCTGGTACTAGAGGCATGATTTTCAATTACTGGTAGACTTATACCATGATATCTAGGCCCAGCTCATAAGAGTTTTTAGAATGTCCTATTTCCCAAAACTCTGTCTCATAAGCCTTTCTTTGGAACCTTTGTCAACTTAAACTCTTTACAGTATTTGACGCTTTGGGGCATATTTATAAAGTAGTGAATCTGACATTATTCAGACATTCACTGACGTGAATGTTTCAGGTGCAATTATTATTTTTTTTAACACGAAACAGGTGCAATTATTTTAAATGACAGTGATTACTTCATTATCATTGAACTGCTGGAGAAAGTCACATTAACGGCTTTAAAAATATACCCCTTCGATTTCTGAAGAATATTTGCACTTAATGAATTAGAAATATTTACATGTAGTTACCATGTGCATATAATATACATGTGCTTTTTTTGCCTTTTATATCTAATAGAGAGTTTAGCATGAAACAAAGTAAAGGGTAAATGGACCGGCTTGAACAAAGCAGACAGAATTAGCTAGCGGCACCCTATGTAGATACTAAAAGATAAAATGAAAATGATAAATCACAGAGCACTTAAAAGCTCAAATAGGTTTTGGCACTTGCATACTTCTAATCTGCTTTTAATCTTCTCCTTGGCCAATTTGGAACATGTTTCTGGAAGCAGGCTGAAATCTATCTCATGGAGACAAGCAGCTTACCAAAACAAGCAGAAAATCTGGCTGCTGTAAGTATATGTTTAGACATCTCTCCCTAAATACAGGCCTTTTCATACAAGTGAGCCTATAACACCAATAAAATATGAAAATAATGTCTAGGTATCCCCGTATAATAACATATCCAGTTATTAAACATGAGTTGGGGATGTTACACTAATGTGTGGTAGAGCTTTTTTATGTTTTAAGAGTTTTTGTACTAAATTATTAGACAGCAAAGTCAGTTCATTCCATGTTGCTTTCAAAAAGCAACATGGTACAGCTAAAGAAACATATTAAATGATTAAACCAGGGTCCCCTTAGTCATAGTTGCCTGCATGCTTGGCATTATCTGCCATCAGCATGAGCCTTTGTAAAGCTATAAATACATACATTGACCAACAGCAATGCCCTATAGCTGGTTTGTAAAACATAGCATTATGGTTATTGAGGTACTCTTGCTGATAACCAGGAGGTAATGAAAACAAGTCACGCAGAACTGCTTGTATCGCCAACCCAATAACCTGCAATAAAAAGGCAACAACAAAATAAGGGCTTAAGCTTCAATCACATCTGAATGTTTAAGGCTCCATTCACACCTGGGTGATTTGAAGCGTGGGTGGAATCGCACTGTGTTTAGGGTGCCGTTAAGAAAAAATGGCATTGCAAATGCGTCCTGTGTTTTGACACGATCCTGAATCACGGGCACAATTGTGGCGATTTTGCACGTGATTCAAATCACCCCAGCTGTGAATGGAGTCTAAGGTGTTGTTTGTTGCACATTTTAAGTGCGCTAACATTGAATTCTTATGTGATGGTAAGATGTGGCAGTTAGAACTTTTCTAACTCACTGCACCTGCACTACACCTAAAACAGCATGATGCTGGGTTCCTGGGTCAATTTCCCACCAAGAACAATATTTGGATGTAGTTCATATGTTCTCCATATATTTTTGTGGCCATCTTCCAGATGTTCTGACTGCTTACCACAACTGAAGGAGGGTTAGTTGCTTTTCACCTAAATGGACCCTAGCATGTTGACTATAGAGGCACTTAAAAGTTGTTTCAAATATAAATTACCCGATAGTAAGAAAAGTGTGCAGATGGCCAGAGAGGAGTCCCTTGCTGATGAAGAATCAATAGTATAAAACTGTTCTTCAGTTTACAACAATAATACCTGACCAGCTTCCACTACAAACACCTGAAGTAAAGTTATTCAAACAAATTAACCAGACTAGCTTCCATTGAGACACAGTTAAAACTACTTCCTGTCCGCTGTACGTATATATACATGTCCTTGGAGGAGAAGGATGAAATCAGGATCATGGCTGCAGCTGTAGCCATGATCCTGGTATCATTCTTTAGAGCAGGCGAAAGGCTTTCTGATAAAAGTGATCCAAGCGGCTCTACAGCCAACTAAACACTTTTACAGGCAGCTTTTCCGGGCTCTCTGGTCCACCAGGACTAATACAACCTGTTGAATCAGATGCATTGTGAAGAGTGAGAGGAACTTCCATTCCTTACGCTCCTTTGTGTTGTCAGAAACCGAATGCAATGAGGATTTAGTCACTTCTGGTTTTAGTTTGTTACAAGCTGTTACCGATCTTGGTTTGATCGGCTGCTTTGGATGGCAGAAGAGAGATCTCTCCAAAAAATGGGACTGTCACGGCACATGTAGTAACCCGAAAGTGACATCACATGTAGTACCCACATCCACACCCCGACATGTTTTGTCCAACACAAATGTCTTTACAAGAAATTACTGCACTGATGCCATCCACACATTAAATACTCATATAATAATTATGTGAGTGCATTGATGTCTCCTAAGGATGTCTGTTTTGGACGAAAATGTCAGGGCATGGCTACTGTATGTGACATCTCTTCTGGTTTCTGCTTTCGGGTCTGTAGAGCACATGCCGGCTTCGAGGATAGCAGTGTAAAGCAGTGACGCTTCTTCTACATGAATATGCTTTTATCTCCTAGTGCACAGAATGTGTAGCACTGGATTATGTGAGTGTAATTAATATACATGCTTATTTAAAAAAAAATAGTTTATAGTTTTGTGTGATGAGGCCCCTTCTTTGTGATTTGTATATCCTTATATGGTCCTGACATTTATGGGACTAAAGCAATGTATATGGATGTGACGGTTTCTCTGCTGGCTTGAAAATGCTCGCCTTAAAGTGCTGAGGCCTTTCTTTTACTGGGTCATTTGTTTCTGGTGAGTTATCCAAATAACAGGGTGTAAGCCCTGGAGCATTTTATTTGTTACTGGTTAAAGCACTGTAGCACTTTGTTGAAGAACTCACAGGAGATAAAAGAAAAGGACTCACATATACAGTATCTCACAAAAGTGAGAATACCTCTCACATTTTTGTAAATATTTTATTCTATCTTTTCATGTGACAACACTGAAGAAATGACACTTTGCTACAATATAAAGTATTATAGCAAAGTGTAATTTCTTCAGTGTTGTCACATGAAAAGATATAATAAATATAATAAGATATAATATGTCCCCTCAAAATAACGTAACACACATTAATGGTTAAACTGCTGGCAACAAAAGTGAGTATATCCCTAAGTGAAAATGTCCAAATTGGGCCCAATTAGCCATTTTCCCTCTCCAGTGTCATGTAACTTGTTAGTGTTAGAAGGTCACAAGTGTGTTAAATTTGGTGTTATCGCTCTCTATCTCTTATACTAGTCACTGGAAGTTCAACATGGCACCTCATGGCCAAGAACTCTCTGAGGATCTGAAAAAAAGAAGTGTTGCTCTACATAAAGATGGCCTGGGCTATAGGAAGATTGCCAAGACCCTGAAACTGAGCTGCAGCATGGTGGCCAAGACCATACAGCGGTTTAACAGGTCATGTTTCACTCAGAACAGGCCTCGCCACGGTTGACAAAAGAAGTTGAGTGCACGTGCTCAGCTTCATATCCAGAGGTTGTCTTTGGGAAATAGACGTATGAGTGCTGCCAGCATTGCTGCAGAGGTTGAAGGGGTGGGGGGTCAGCCCGTCAGTGGTCAATACGCCCCACACTGCATCAAATTGGTCTGCATGACTGTCGTCCCAGAAGGAAGCCTCTTCTAAAGATGATGCACAATAAAGCCTGCAAACAGTTTTCTGAAGACAAGCAAAACAAGGATATGGATTACTGGAACCATGTCCTGTGGTCTGATGAGATCAAGATAAACTTATTTGGTTCAGATGGTGTCAAGAGTGTGTGGCGGCAACCAGATGAAGAGTACAAAGACAAGTGTGTCTTGCCTACAGACAAGTATGGTGGTGGGCGTGTCATGGTCTGGGGCTTCATGAGTGCTGCTGGCACTGGGGAGCTACAGTTCATTGACTAAGCACTCTGTGTAGTGCAAAACGCGTAAGATTTGTTCCCCTCTGCTGTGACCTGTATTTTGGATGACACTTTATTGAATAAAGGCAAATATTTTTGGAATGCGGCTGTCCAGGATTTCTTTGATGTCTAACTGCTACGGCATTGCCAGCACCTGGACTTCTAGACTGAAGGAGATGCCTTTTACTTTGATCTGACCCACGTGGAGCGGTGATACGCTCTCTCTACAGATGAAGCATCTGCTGTGATTATCCCCACCCGTAACCTCTGGGGCTTGTCTAAGACAGTCAGTGAATCTTGTAGGAGGCTGGGCGTCACACAGATAGAAAGTGGGCCGGATCCAATGATGTTTAATAAAAACTTGAAAGCAGAGGGGAGCTAGCAGCACAGCTCTCCACCAAGCAACGGAGGCAGAAGCAGAATGGACATAAAACGTGAGGCTGGTGTTCTCCTATAATAATTATCTAAATTAAAATTTAGCAAAAAAAAAATAATAATAATATTTTGTGTTTTTTATGTCTGCTTGGAGTTCAGTTTAGCTGCAAACAAAGACAGTAACATCATGGCTGAATGTTAATCTTATTTCCACCAGGTAAATTCTACTGTACTACTTCATTGACTGCAATACAAGGCTTCATGCATGTAGAATAAAACGGATCAGCGTGAGCTCCATGCAATAAAAATATGTTTATTGTTTCATAAGTTTGCAGAGACATATTAATGTAACCAAAGTAAAGCCTAATGCTGCGTACACACGATCGGATTTTCCGACGGGAAATGTTGGATGTGAGCTTGTTGTGTGCTCCATCGGACATTTGTTGTCAGACTTTCCGCCAACAAATATTGGCTAGCAGGTTCTCAAATTTTCCGCCAACAAAACTTTGTTGTCGGACTTTCCGATCGTGTGTACACAAGTCCGTCGCACAAAAGTTCACGCATGCACGGAATCAAGTACGAGCCGGAAGCGCTCGGTCTTGTAAAACTAGCGTTCGTAATGGAGATATCACATACGTCTTGTACGTCACCACGTTCGGAATTACCATTTGTGAGACCGTGTGTATGCAAGACAAGTTGGAGCCAACACCCTTCGAACAAAAATCCATGGTTTTGTTGTCGGAAAGTCCGAACGCGTGTACGGGGCATTACTCTTACATTTTTCCACACTAAGCCTTGGCCCTACCAAAAATCTAGTGAGAACCTGGTAATGGATATGGTTACCTAAACTACTGAACAGATCATAAAATAGTTAAACCAATATATTACAGTCCATGGAAACAAGCATAAGAAACCAGTTACACTACAAATCAAGGTCAGTATTTTCCTTTCTTCATTTACTAAAGCTGGGAACCTGATTATTCAAAATGTAAATTACAAGCCCTGGCTTATGTTTACTGGACGATTTAAATGACAGGTTATCTCCTGAACTGGTACAGCTGGGAAAAATTGTGATGTGATGCCAATTATTATTTGCAGTTCCTAAATTCAAGACATTAAACACAGTGAACACAGGTGCGAAGTCTGGAGTTCACATGCTTCCATAAACATGTAATTAAAAGTAAACTCTAATCTGATATAAAAATACCATTAAAAATAAATCTATTTTTAAACAGTACTAGCATAATGCCTGAATATGCTCTGAATACAACCTCTTATAATGTCAGGCTCAGCTACACTCAGGCTGGGAAAAGGGACAGTCAGCAACCTGAGCCAATCAGAGCTCTGTTGATTATCATGGTCAGTCAGCAGTGTGAGAATGCCTAAAAAAAAATGGTGGCCCAGAATTGACTTCAATAGTGTGTTGCTTCTCTCGCACTGTCCACATATTAATAGCTGTGACCTGGGGGTAGCTTGTTGACCAAGCAGCGTTTCTTAGCCATAGCAGAGAAAAGAAAGTCACTAACATGGCAAGGCTGTCTGGCAGGGGTTTTTGGATCACAGGATAAGATGAGCACAAATACAATTCCTTTGATACGTAAAACAATTCATGCATATGTTTTTAAGCTATGTATTTAACTGTTTGTTGAAAGTACAGCTTTACTTATAATTTACATTCATGTAAAAATTGTAGCCATAACTAAATACACTTCCAGTTTTGTATTATGCACTGTTTTAGGGTGATCAACATTTGTGGAAAAAGGCATAAAGTTGACCTCTTCCCACGGGCCGCACGCATATATGCGGCCCTACGTAAACACAAAACTGTGCTTAGATTGCACACCCTGCAGCGGGGACTGGAAAGCTCCCGAAGCATACTTGCGATCTGGAGCTTTTCCATCATGTGACCACCGTGACAGCCAATCAAATTGGTCACATGACCCAAATGCCTGCCTTCCGGCATCTAGAAGTTCCTAAAGGGCCAGGAGGTGGTGGCAGGAAGGGGTTAACATTAAGGTAGAACTATAGACAAAACATTTTTATTTTGGACAGAGCAAGGGAGGGTTATAACCCCCTGTCAGATTTTTTTCCGTCATCGGTGTCCCATTTTGTAGATTTCCCTTCACTTCCTGTCCCATAGCTAAACAAACAGGAAGTGAGATCAAATCCCTGCAAATTAAGGGAATCCCTTGGGGACCCCTGGGTGACCAGAACTAGTGTCCCCAATGGAATATTTCCCTTCTATCACTTTTGTGGGGACAACCCAAAATTTGGGATGTTCTATACCAGGGGTGCCCAACCTATTGAAGAGCAAGGGCAGCTTGAGCAACTTGGTAACTGGTTGCAGGCCACAATATGTGGGTGGCAGGTCCGTGCTCTGCATATGCAAAGCAGACATGGACGCAGCCCACTCTACTCTTTTTTTTTTTAGCAGATCGGATTGGAGTTAGGTGGTTGTAAATGGGCACAACTCCGTTTACATCTGCCACAACTTAGAGGTGAATGGAGGGTCCGATTGGGTTTGGACTGACTCTGTGAAAGGGGCCTAAGGCTGCTTTCACGCTGATGCTCTGTGGTTTACCTGCAACACGGCGCAGCGCAGTGCACTTTTGGCTTTCCTGCCAGTTAGATGCACTTTGCCATAGACTTCTATCATATTCTGCAGGTGTGGTGCACTTTCAGAAAGCGCACCAAACTCACAGGTTATAACAGAAGTCTATGGCTCAGTGCAGGTAACCTGCAGGTGCACTGCTCTGCACCTGCGGATCAGTTTGAAAGCAGCCCAGTAACCACTGCAGAACAGATATGCCCATATATACACTGTGATTTTAGTAATAAACTTACCTTAACTAACAGTATTCTATTCTATTCCATACCATCCCAGAGCAGGAGGTCGCGGGCCACATTAGAGTGCTCGGCGGGCACCATGTGACCCCCGGGTCACTGGTTGGGCACCCCTGTTCTATACTTTGACTGATAATGGTAAACAAAATAAATAGAGAGGATGAATCTCCCTAATGGGGGCACAGACATAAAAATTGAGAGGGGTTCTAATCCATCGCCACTCTATCCAAAATGAAAAAAAAAGTTTTGCCTTTAGTTATACTTTAACAAAAGTAAAACAAATAATCTAAATGCTGTTTAGTCTATTACACATAAATCTCCCAAGAAACACTTTTTGTTTTTAAGGAAAAGTCCATTTTGAATTATATAATTTCTTCATGTGCCATTTTATAAAATAAAAGCTGCACAAATGTAAAATTTACTTCGGTGAGACTATGATGAGAAATAGCTACAATCATCTCAAAATTCCTTGTTATACAAAACTTAGGGGACAATTCGGTTACAGAACCACCATGTTTACTCCCTTATTAAGTCAAACTGAACCATAACCAATACAAATGTCACCCTTCTGCTAGCTTAACGCATTACTGTAAACAAATTTGATTTCCAATCAATGCACACAACACAATACACTTACATAAATAGAAATATGCACAGCAGCAAAAGCATTGAATATGAACCAAATACACACTTATGGGTTCTAAATAACCCTTTTGTCTGACTTCTGAGAACTCCCTAAGTCAGAATTAGCTTGGTGGATTGAAATGGTATGCGATCATAGATATATGTCAGAGGGCTAAATGGCATATGTGAATTTGACAAATGAGGCAGAACGTATGAAATGTTTAGTCTCAGAAACATTTTCTTGTTGAAAAAATAAAATAAAGAGGGGAAAAAATAGAACAGCTTAATGGAAATCTGCCAAGCTGCTGCAAAATAGTGAGTGACATCATTTTCTCCTTAAACTCACTTTCATGAGTACGGATACATGACAGTGAATTGCTGTGCCACCTGGTTTAAAGGACATAAAATGGTGGAATATCAAAGCATAGCACTCATTCCAATACAAAACTAGTAGAACAGAACGAGAGTGTGAATCCTGCACCCTTTCTTTCAATGTTTCTGAAAATGGAAGTGGTCCGAAGCAGAAGAAAAACCTTCATTGGGCGAATTGTTTGTAAGTAACAACTTATTTACTTAGTGGAAAGTATGAGCTGTTTTAATGCTTGTTCTGACCTAGGGTTAAAAACAAAATATGCCTGAACAGGCTCATGGAAAGAGAGAGGACCTGACCATACATCTGCACTACCAACTTTATTAGGTGAGTGCAGATGTCAATCACGATTCAGGAACCTCTGTACACATTGAAACCAGATGCTGCTAATGTAAAATAACCCAGGGTGTTATACAGATGAATCACTGAAAACGTAATTACACTTCAGACTTCACTCTTAGTAAAACAGGAGAAGTTACTTGAAGTCCTTTTGTTATTAGCCTCTGGGTTGACTTTAAAATCTCAGCAACAGCAAGGCTACCTACTCAGAAGTATGTTCTACATGAAATTTTTGGTTTACTCAGATACACAAACCCTCCAGTCTGGGTTATGGTTCTGATGACTCAGAGAGATGGAGTAACTTAAATTATCTTGTGATTACAGTTGATGACTAGACTCAATAGCATGTTATGAGGTCAACCCTTGCGTAAAGGGAAGTCTGCTCTTACTGCAATGGAGAAGTGTAAGCTGAGCTACTAATAACAATGTTCAGCAATTTATATCATGTCCTTAATATACAGGCTATCCCACAGACATAGCATTTCCACAAACTTTCTCTAGTTACTGTGTGCATAGAGGGTGAAATTGACAACACAAATCTAGACTGAAATGAGGCTGCAAGAGTTTGACATGGGTGCTCCTACACTGACAGCCATCAGCCACCCTAATAGGAGGATGTTGATATAGAATTACTTACTGACAGGGCCACCAGGTACCATTAGAAGAAAAAGCAAGCAGCTATAGGGAAAGCTACCATTCACAGAATTTTATTTTGTAGGTTTACATATACTTTACAGCTGCAACAAACCTGTGATCAAATCATGGATTGAATTAAATGGTCTTACATTCAGATGCTGATGATTCTTCAGCAAGCCTAGCTGTTAAAGTGTTATAGGTAAGTATTATTTTTTTTTTCTTGCAGGCAAGGTTTTATTTTTTTTTAAATAAAGTCCAGCAAAAGAGACTGTGATGCCGGGTGGGACAAACTGAAGCACAACCATTGCTTGCAGCTGCAGCAACCTATGTTGAGTACAAGTGCCCTTTAATAAAAGTGTAAACCGTTCATGGCATTTGCATTCTAATCTTGTACTGCAATTGGTGGTTATCTGGCCTATTCATACTATGCAATAACTAACTTGCCCTCTGCATTTATTTGTTGCACCCTCAGCAGTGCCCATAGCTACTTCTACAGAGTGTGGCATAACCAATTTTACCACTCCGCTCCTAAAGTTTCTTGGCCTACAGTCTGTATTCTTGCAAACTTACCCTCTGTGTATGTACTGTAACATTATCATTACTCTGTAGTAATGCTGTTAATAAATATAGAACTTGCTTTTAGTCAATAAATAATTTCAGGCCTTAAAACATATGTGCCGATGTAATCGTCCACTGAGGCGACATTAAAATGGTATTAAATGCTCGGCATGTGGACAAATTTTCTCAGCTTGGTTCTCCTTGATCAGAGTCCTTGCTTGGCTAGGCTAAATGTATTCTGACATCACTTGAGCAATGAAGTGTTCTGTTTTGCCTCTAAGCCGAGAAAATTCAACCACAATTGATTCAGTAATTGATTCTTTAGTATTCAGAGCTGGCTTTGTGAGTTTGAATAAAAACAGTGTTAATATAATCAGATCAAATGTCCATTTTTTTTCTGCAAGACAAATATATGTAGTTGTGTGGGAAGCGGAAAAGCCAAAATTCAGTCATGAGATAGTGAAAGCACTCTCAAGGTAGAAAGGCAATTCTTCAGAACTCGGCTATATATTTGAGACTGTATTATTGTTGCACTTTAAAAAAATTAGCTTTATTGTTCATTATTCATCTCACACAATAAAGAAATCTATGCAATGATACTTTACAGATAGTACTTTAAGAAGAAAATACACACTTTAACCACTTCAGTACCAGGTACTTAGACACCTTCCTGCCCAGGCCAATTTACAGCTTTCAGCGCTGTCGTAATTTCTTTGTTTCTGTTAAAAATTTTTGTAAAAAAGTAAGTTTTCTCCTTCAATGATGGGCACTAATATGGCTGCACTGACGGACACTGATAAGGTGGCACTGATGGGCACCGATGAGGTGGCACTGATGATGGGCACTGATAGGTGGCACTGGTATGCAGCACTGATGGGCATTCATAGGCGGCACTGATGGGCACTCATAGGCAGCACTGATGGGCACTCGTAGGTGGCACTGATGGGTACTTATGGGTGGCACTGATGGGTACTTATGGGTGGCACTGATAGGTGGCATGGATGGGCACTGATGACACTGATGGGTGGCATTGCTGGGCATCACTGATGTCTTTTAGTACATACTGGTGCCAATCAGTGCCCATTTGTGGACACTGATTGGCACAGATTGGGCATTCATTTGAACATGTGGATGGCTATGGGGTACATACCTGGCCATCCACATGTTGCCCCCTTCCCTGGTGGTCCAGTGTGTTCATCCGAGGGGGGGGCTGCACTGATAAACAATCAGCGCAGACCCCCCTGTCAGGAGAGCCGCCGATCGGATCTCCTCTACTCGCGTCTGTCAGACACGAGTGAGGAAAAGCCGATCAGCGGCTCTTCCTATTTACATCGTGATCAGCCGTGATTGGACACGGCTGATCACGTGGTAAAGAGCCTCCGTCGAAGGCTCTTTACCGAGATCGGTGTAGTGGTGTGTCAGACTGACACACCGCACCACCGATCGCCGCGATGCGTGCCTCCACGGGCGCGTGGCGGCTGTTATCTTGCAGGACGTCATATGACGCCCAGTCAGGATAACTGAACCACCGTCTGGCCGTCATTTTGCTATAGGCCGGGCGGGAAATGGTTTAAATAGTTAGGCAAAACAAAAAAATGTGATGGGTTTTAGCCTTTTGTGTATTTTTATAAATAGCTACCATATTAAAACAATCTACATTATCTACAGGCATGGGTCTGCCTTTCATTTAAACTAAATGGCAGTTGTCTGCACACAGACACTGACTCCCTGTTGCATGAATGTAAATAAAATGAGTAAAAGATGTCTTCAGCTCCTGTTCTCCACCTGTAGAGAACTCCTCAGACACATTCTGCCCTTATTGAGGCTTAATCATAGAGGCCCTACAGTTGGTCTAAAAGTAAACTTGAGTGCCACCCCTTCAGCAGCCACTTACACAACCCCAACTCTCTAGTATCCATACATACCTTACACTGCCTGAAGTGTATTAGAAACTGTACACAATGTATTACATACTGTGTACACGGGCTGCACTGTATTATATGCTGTGTACACCGCCTGAAGTGTATTAGAAACTGTACACACTGTATTATATATTGTGTACACCACCTGCACTGTGTTATATGCTACGTACAGCGTCCCCACTGTATATATATATATATATATATATATATATATATATATATATATATATATATATATATATATATATATATATCCACACACACAGTGCCTTGAAAAAGTATTCATACCCCTTGAAATTTTCCACATTTTGTCATGTTACAACCAAAAACTTATTTTATTGGGATTTTATGTGATAGACCAACATAAAGTGGCGCATAATTGTGAAGTGGAAGGAAAATGATAAATGTTTTTCTACATTTTTTACAAATAAATATGTGAAAAGCACGGCATGCATTTGTATTCAGCCCCCCCGAGTCAGGACTTTGTAGAACCACCTTTCCCTGCAATTACAGCTGCAAGTATTTTTGGGTATGTCTCTACCAGCTTTGCACATCTGGTGCACAGTCATATTGAAACAGGAAGGGGCCATACCCAAACTGTTCCCACAAAGTCGGGAGTATGAAATTGTCCAAAATGTCGTGAAATGCCGACGCTTTAACAGTTCCCTTCACTGGAACTAAGGGGCCAAGCCCAACCCCTGAAAAACATCCCCACACCATAATCCCCCCTCCACCAAATGATTTGGTCCAGTGCACAAAGCAAGGTTTATAAAGACATGGATGAGTGAGTTTGAGGAGGAGAAACTTGACTGGCCTGCACAGAGTCCTGACCTCAACCCAATAGAACACCTTTGTGATTAGAGCAAAGACTGAGCCAGGCCTTCTCGTCCACATCAGTGCCTGACATCACAAATGTGCTTCTGGATGAATGGTCAAACATTCCCATAGACACACTCTTAAAACCTTGTGAACAGCCTTCCCAGAAGAATTGAAGTTGTTATAGCTGCAAAGGGTTGGCCAACTCAATATTTAACACTACAAACTAAGACTGGGATGCCATTAAAGTTCATGATGTGCGTATAAAGGCAGGCGTCTTTTGGTAATATAATGTATGTGTATGGATATATATATATATATATATATATATATATATATATACACACACACACACACACACACACACACACTGGTATACAGTGGGGAATGAAAGTATTCAGACCCCCTTAAATTTTTTAGCCATTTGCTAAAATCATTTAAGTTCATTTTTTTCCTCATTAATGTACACACAGCACCCCATATTAACAGAAAAACACAGAATTGTGGACATTTTTGCAGATTTATTAAAAAAGAAAAACTGAAATATCACATGGTCCTAAGTATTCAGACCCTTTGCTCAGTATTTAGTAGAAGCACCCTTTTGATCTAATACAGCCATGAGTCTTTTTGGGACCTGGATTAAGGGATCCTCTGCCATTCCTCCTTGCAGATCCTCTCCAGTTCTGTCAGGTTGGATGGTAAACGTTGGTGGACAGCCATTTTTAGGTCTCTAAAAGAGATGCTCAATTGGGTTTTAGTCAGGACTCTGGCTAGGCCATTCAAGAACAGTCACAAAGTTGTTGTGAAGCCACTTCTTCGTTATTTTAGCTGTGTGCTTAGGGTCATTGTCTTGTTGGAAGTTAAACCTTCGGCCCAGTCTGAGGTCCTGAGCACTCTGGAGAAGGTTTTCATCCAGGATATCCCTGTACTTGGCCGCATTCATCTTTCCCTTGATTGCAACCAGTTGTTCTGTCCCTGCAGCTGAAAACCCCCACAGCATGATGCTGCTACCACTATGCTTCACTGTTGGGACTGTATTGGCTTCCGTCGGGCCACTCTGCCATAAAGCCCCGACTGGTGGAGGGCTGCAGTGATGGTTGACTTTCTACAACTTTCTCCCATCTCCCGACTGCATCTCTGGAGCTCATCTACAGTGATCTTTGGGTTCTTCTTTACCTCTCTCACCAAGGCTCTTCTCCCCCGATAGCTCAGTTTGGCCAGACGGCCAGCTCCAGGAAGGGTTCTGGTCGTCCCAAACGTCTTCCATTTAAGGATTATGGAGGCCACTGTGCTCTTAGGAACCTTCCGTGCAGCAGAATTTTTTGTAACCTTGGCCAGATATGTGCCTTGCTACAGTTCTGTCTCTGAGCTCTTCAGGCAGTTCCTTTGACCTCATGATTCTCATTTGCTCTGACATGCACTGTGAGCTGTAAGGTCTTATATAGACAGGTGTGTGGCTTTCCTAATCAAGTCCAATCAGTATAATCAAACACAGCTGGACTCAAATGAAGGTGTAGAACCATCTCAAGGATGATCAGAAGAAATGGACAGCGTCTGAGTTAAATATATGAGTGTCACAGCAAAGGGTCGGAATACTTAGGACCATGTTACATTTCAGTTTTTCTTTTTTAATAAATCTGCAAAAATGTCAACAATTCTATGTTTTACTGTCAATATGGGGTGCTGTGTGTACATTAATTAGGAAAAAAATGAACTTAAATGATTTTAGCAAATGGCTGCAATATAACAAAGAGTGAAAAATTTAAGGGGGTCTGAATACTTTCCGTCCTCACTGTAGATCATAGACATGAAAAAAAAACCTAAGAAACAATGTATGAAATACAGTATAATAAAGATGAGAATAAAGAGACAATAGTTTAGCTTGACTGAGTGGTTGGAGATCTTTGGACAACATCCTAGTCTTGTCTCCTTCCTAAGCAAAGATATGTCACATGTTATGCTCTAAGCTCCCAAAAGATGTTCAGGCTGTGGCTTCACAAGATTAATTTGTAAATTACTGACCCAAAAAAGGGATGTGCATACGAGGTATCCTTTCTTCTTGCATTGCCTAGAACCTGTACCAGCCAAAAATGGCATAGTTTAATTCCAATGGATTCTGTTTCAATACATTTCTCTCTGACTTCTGGGACAATCTAATGCGATGGCTCAAACTGCAGTACACTAATAATTTCCATGGCAATATGATAGAGATGCCTGATCAAAATACACATTAGATTTAATCCAGCATTTTTTGACAAATGTTACAGCTGCCTGGATAAGGATGACCATTGATAGCTCGATAAAAGCACTTTGATTGACAGGCTTATTCTGTTCCCTATGCTACAAGTAGCTGTTACTGCACCGGAAGTTTTTCCAACAGGCACATACCTATCCTTCCCTCTCCTATATAGAAGGAGCAAACCATTACATGTATACTGCTCAGAGATTTGGTAAAGGACAATGCTGGATCTCAGCCCTCATTTAAGAAAAGGCCGATATTGTCTCACCAAGTGAACTGCATGGGAAAGTATCTCTGATCCGTAAATTCAAATTTATTTTATTTTGCAATACACAAAGATGATGAATATTAAACCTTTGGAATCTTTATTTTAAAATGATTTTTTAAATAAAGAGGACCAAATATTAAACAAAATAACATGAAACAGATTCAAGTTTTGTGATTTTATTGCTGCTGTCATTCGCCAATAAAAATCATTTCCAGTCTTTAAAGCAGAACAAATACAGTAAATGTGCACTAGTATGACAGTACCGCTTGGCTTAACCAGCTGGTAATACTTTTCTCCCTTTTGCAACCATGCTTCATGCCTGTCTCCCAGAGCAGAACATTAAAACATATTGCCACATTTTATGGTGATCCTGACGTAACATCCCCATAAAGATTTAGGACAGCAAATAGGAAGCACATGATCCTGAATCAATTTATTTACTATCTCAGGCCTCATATTTTTTATTTTCCCTGCAGCATCTTTATGATTTATTTTTATTGTACTTTATACTGTGGCAATCATTTATTTTTAAGGCAGCCAACTACAGTGGTAAACTGAGCACCATGTTACGGTACAGGAGTAGAAGGAGTTCCACTTAAAATTAACTCAAATATTTTCTCTCTTTAGATATAATTATAATAAATGTACACATATTGCATGTAAAGGAAAGTGCACTTAATTTGTGAGCAAAATGGCATTAGCTACCAATATTCAGCTATATATGGTCACAGATAAAAGCCTATTGTAAAATGTTGGTAGGACACTGAAGGAAGTGTGAGGAATCAAGGTTAATTGGTGCGAGTGGCTGAACAAATAAGTATTAAACACTTTTCAGTGTGCAATTTGTATATTAATGTGCCTCTGCATAATGCCCTGTTCCAAGAACAAGGATACATTATTAAATTTTCCTAGTCTTTGAGAACTAACAGTAGCTGACACTTCACATTGCTGCTTGCTCTCAATTCCGGCTGTCAATGACAGCCAGGCTGTCCGCTGGCAAACACGAATCATTTAGATCATGTGATCATTTGTCAGCCCTGACATAGTAATTGTATGCAGGCTGAAGGCACCATTGACAGCCACTTGCAGACAGCAATGTTTATCTGCATTACCATCTATTTTGAAGTTTAACTGTCAGATAGTAAATCATAATAAATTATGTAAAAAAAATAAAAGATGGAAGTAAGTGGCAATGCTCTTAAAATTGGCTTAGGTATTTAGACATCTGTGGACTTTGATCATTAAAAAGTTAAAGTGAAACTAAATGTGACTAAAAGTGACACCTTATTCTCCACAAATAATCCATACACATCCACTAATGGCCCTGAACAGTATTCTTTAGTTTATTTGAAAGGAGCAGTGCACATTAGTTGCGGTCACTGCTTCTATGCACAGTAGTCCCTAGTCCATCTCAGAAGCAAGCAAGGGTGGCTAGGTTCCTATGTTTCAATCATAACAGCAAGAAAAAGGAATTTGGAGATTTGAAGAAGCCTGAAAGTAAGAAGATACTTTTCTGAGTTAAGAATACATACTAAAAGAGATTTTTTTCATAAAAAACAGAATTTGGTGTCACTTTAAGGATTTTCATTGCATGAAGTGCTTGTGTTTACATATACAGTGGGGATGGAAAGTATTCAGACCCCCTTTAAATTTTTCACTCTTTGTTATATTGCAGCCATTTGCTAAAATCATTTAAGTTCATTTTTTTCCTCACAGTAGTGACCTCAGCAAATCATGAGACTAGCAGTCAGATGCAGTAGTTCCTTAATCTCACATTGCAGATATACATCTACAGTGGGGACGGAAAGTATTTAATTTTTCACTCTTTGTTATATTGCAGCCATTTGCTAAAATAATTTCAGTTAATTTTTTTCCTCATTAATCTACACACAGCATCCCACAGAAAAACACAGAATTGTTTACATTTTTTGCAGATTTATTAAAAAAGAAAAACTCAAATATCACATTCAGACCCTTTGCTCAGTATTTATATGAAGTACCCTTTTGATCTAATACAGCCATGAGTCTTTTTGGGAAAGATGCAACAAGTTTTTCACACCTGGATTTGGGGATCCTCTGCCATTCCTCCTTGCAGATCCTCTCCAGTTTAGTCAGGTTGGATGGTAAATGTTGGTGGACAGCCATTTTTAGGTCTCTCCAGAGATGCTCAATTGGGTTTAAGTCAGGGCTCTGGCTGGGCCATTCAAGAACAGTCACGGATTTGTTGTGAAGCCACTCCTTCGTTATTTTAGCTGTGTGCTTAGGGTCATTGTCTTGTTGGAAGTTAAACCTTCGGCCCAGTCTGAGGTCCTGTGCACTCTGGAGAAGGTTTTCGTCCAGGATATCTCTGTACTTGGCCGCATTCATCTTTTTTCCTCGATTGCAACCAGTCGTCCTGTCCCTGCAGAAGAAAAATACCCCCACAGCATGATGCTGCCACCACTATGCTTCACTGTTGGGACTGTATTGGACAGGTGATGAGCAGTGTCTGGTTTTCCTCACACATACCGCTTAGAATTAAGGCCAAAAAGTTCTATCTTCTCTCATCAGACCAGAGAATCTTATTTCTCACCATCTTGGAGTCCTTCAGGTGTTTTTTAAGCAAACTCTATGCGGGCTTACATGTGTCTTGCACTGAGGAGAGGCTTCCGTCGGGCCACTCTGCCATAAAGCCCCGACTGGTGGAGGGCTGAAGTGATGGTTGACTTTCTACAACTTTCTCCCATCTCCCGACTGCATCTCTGGAGTTCAGCCACAGTGATCTTTGGGTTTTTCTTTACCTCTCTCACCAAGGCTCTTCTCCCCCGATAGCTCAGTTTGGCTGGACAGCCAGCTCTAGGGAGGGTTCTGGTCGTCCCAAACGTCTTCCATTTAAGGATTATGGAGGCCACTGTGCTCTTAGGAACCTAAAGTGCAGCAGAAATTTTTTTGTAACCCGTGCCTTGCCACAATTCTTTCTCTGAGCTCTTCAGGCAGTTCCTTTGACCTCATGATTCTCATTTGCTCTGACATGCACTGTGAGCTGTAAGGTCTTATATAGACAGGTGTGTGGCTTTCCTAATCAAGTCCAATCAGTATAATCAAACACAGCTGGACTCAAATAAAGGTGTAGAACCATCTCAAGGATGATCAAAAGAAATAGACAGAACCTGAGTTAAATATATGAGTGTCATGTGATAGTTCAGTTTTTCTTTTTTAATAAATCTGCAAAAATGTCAACAATTCTGTTTTTCTGTCAATATGGGGTGCTGTGTGTACATTAATGAGGAAAAAAAATGAACTTAAACGATTTTAGCAAATGGCTGCAATATAACATAGAGTGAAAAATTTAAGGGGGTCTGAATACTTTCCGCCCCCACTGTATATCTATGCAGGCAAAGGAATCTCAGGGTATCCTCACATACGAGGAAGTGCACTGCTAGTTTTCAGGAGAAATTTCATACAAAATGTAATTTTTTTAAGTTACAGCTTTGTACAGCTTTGGCACAAATAACTTTTTTTTTTAAATTTTCCTACAGCATAGCAGATCTTTACTTTTTGAGTTCAGTTGCACTTTAAAATTTTCAGAAGTGGGGAAATTGCCTCATAATCGATTATGCATGTATACCCTTAGATTTTATAGTGGCTGAATAATAGCTTTAAAGTGGTTGTAAAGGCAGAAGGTTTTTTTTATCTTCTATTCTATTCTATGCATTAAGATAAAAATCATTCTGTGTGCAGTAGCCCCCCCCACCCATACTTACTAATTGGGCCCAATTTGGACATTTTCACTTAGGGGTGTACTCACTTTTGTTGCTAGCGGTTTAGACATTAATGGCTGTGTGTTGAGTTATTTTGAGGGGACAGCAAATTTACACAACTTTACATTGTAGAAAAGTGTCATTTCTGTGGTGTCACATGAAAAGATATAATAAAATATTTATAAAAATGTGATGGTGTACTCACTTTTGTGAGATACTGTATATAATCAGGCAATACTACCATTTGTTTAGATTATAGGGCCTTGATAAAAGACCATTCTATTTTCCTTTTTTCCCTATATTTCGTCTAATGTTATTCAATCTGATTTTATCTAAAAGCCTTGCATACTGGCAAGGCTAAAAAAAACACAGCTCTAATTACAATCCAACAAACAAAAGCAAACGGAGACCTGAAATTATTTTATTATTTAAAGTATTTATTAAGCCATGTCTCTCTGTCCTGTATGAATATACCTGATTAGATATTTTCACTTAAGAATTACATAAGAACAGCTGAGACATCAAATGACTAACAGCATGCTATCCACAGAAATAAGGGGAGCCTGTTTCTCCTTGTTTCTGGAGCAGAAGACCCCTAATATCTTTATCTACTGCTGACACACAAGACAATGAAGAGACCACCCCAATTCTCAGTGTAGGAAATATAGTTTGGAAGATATAAGTATCACATCTTTGACTCCATCTCACTTTAAAATTAGGACATTAACAAAAAAGATCAAAACATTTCATGTCACCTTATCGGATGGTTATTTTGTGTCTTTGCTGACCTCAGGAGAATCTATTATATTCTCCTCTAGACTTACAAATTACCTACAGGTGAAAGGTAAGCTATATTTTTCATATTTATTCGTGGCCTGGTTTTTGTTTCATATGTAAAAATGATATGGAACATTAACAAACAAGTCTCCATTAGTGTGATGAGGTTTACTTGACTAGCTAGGTTTCAGAATTATTCCTTGGACTGTGGTGTATATTACCAAGGATGAGAGAACCACATTTGATGGACTAATGCCCCGTACACACGGTCGGATTTTCCAACGGAAAATGTGTGATAGGACCTTGTTGTCGGACATTCCGACCGTGTGTAGGTTCCATCACACATTTTCCATCGGATTTTCCGACACACAAAGTTTGAGAGCAGGATATAAAATTTTCCGACAACAAAATCCGTTGTCGGAAATTCCGATCGTGTGTACACAAATCCGATGGACAAAGTGCCACGCATGCTCAGAATAAATAAAGAGATGAAAGCTATTGGCCACTGCCCCGTTTATAGTCCCGATGTTTTACGTCACCGCATTCAGAACGATCAGATTTTTCGACAACTTTGTGTGACCATGTGTATGCAAGACAAGTTTGAGCCAACATCCGTCGGAAAAAAATCCATGGATTTTGTTGCCAGAATGTCCGATCAATGTCCGACCGTGTGTACGGGGCATAAGATTTGATCTGGGTCACCTACACTCAGTCGAACTTTACACTACAGTAAATAGGAGGCTGTGCTAATCAGGAAGGGCAACTTTGGTGCTTGCAACTTGCATGTTTATCCAATATTGCCTGATTTCAAATGAGATGCACTGAGGGTTGCTACCAGGGGCATGTCATGTGTGATGGTGCTCCATAGCAAATCCATTAGGGTTCCCCCACCTCTATAATCCCTATCTCAAAGGCAATTTCTCTAGCAATATAAAATACTAATTACAGTATTTCAATAACAATACTATAAAAGCCTCCACATATAACAATTTTATTCAAAAGCTCTGTAGACATAAATCTCGTTTGTTAACGTTCCCTCGTAGCCATTGTATGTTAAATTGCCTACAAACAGATGGTGGTCAGCCAAGCAAGCCTGATTAAGTCCTCAACCAATCTTCCTAATTAAGGATTATTGTACAAACATACAAATTCTCCAGTTTTAGCATTAAAAGCAGAAAGAGGGAGCATAACGCTGACACGTCAAGGGGTAATCAATAGCAATTGGCCAGGAAAATCCATCCCGACAGTGACTGTTAAGGCTTGGTTAGGAGTTAGGGCTTACAAACAAAAGTTCTCTATAAACTGCTGGATTGGGGGAAGGCCAGGTCTGTAGACCCCCTGGAAAAAAGGTTTGCATTGATTTAGATCAGAGGTAGGCAGCCTTTCAGAGGTTGAGTTCTACCTGGACAACATAGAAGAAATCAAAGATACCCAGGGACGTGGTGCCATTTTTTTTTTACAAATAAAAAACAACTATCAAGCTCCCAATAAAAATACAGCTTGAAGAACACATAGTGTGTCACAGTAGTGTCCTCTGCCCCCTTCACATCACCCCCCCCACCCCACAGTAGTATACCCTGCCCTTCTTTACATCACCTCCCACAGTATCCTCAGTGTCCTCTGCTCACCCACAGCAATGTCCTCTGTCTACCCACAGTGTCCTCTACCCCTCTACCCCCCACACACACAGTAGTGTCCTTTGTAATGTCACATCACCTCCCCACTGTGGTGTCCTTTACTCCTCTGCTGCCCCCAAAGCAGTGTCCTCTGCCCGTTCTCATCACCCCCCCATGTTAATGTCCTCTGCCCATCTGACCCCCATAGCAGCACTGTCTGCCCCTCTTCACAGTAGTGTCATATGCCACCCCCAAAGCCGTGTCCTCTGCCTACTCCCCACAGTAATGTTCTCTGTCCCCCCCCCCAGCAGTGTCCTCTGCCCCCTTTACATCATCCCCCTGACAAAAACACACAGCAATGTGTAAGTAGCACTCTCCTACCTTAGAATGGTTGTACAGCAAAACGGAGAGCAGGAGACAGCACAGTACTGGATGGAGGGTGGGAATGGGAGCTGCTGGGGGTATTTATTTATATTAACAAACTGATGATTGGTTGCTAGGATGCAGGGCTGATTAATTTAAAAGGTTAACTCTGGCAGGCTCCCGTTCCTGCTCTCCATCCAGTACTGTGCTGTCTCCTGCTTTGCACTCTGCTGTAAGAATGAGAGCGGCGGTGGCTGAAGGGAAGGTCCGGTAAAGCAAGGACATGTTTGCGGTCTACCCATCACTTGCATGAGGTCAACTGGTAGATTGCGATCGACAAGATGCCGACCCCTGGTTTAGAATCTTCACAATCTTTTACAAGCACTGGATTCAGCAATCTGTTCACATGTACAGCTTCCCTGCATACCCATTCCGTTTAATATTGTCTAAAAAAGGTCAAGCCTTCACCAGATTTTTACAGCTGGTTCTTACAGTGTTCCTCTGAGCTGGGCCTGCTAAAGCTAGTAAGGTATAGTCACAGAATTTCTATTTTTTACTTTAAGTTTTAAATTGTTACCACTTATTATTTTTGTAAAAATGCAACCCTTCATTAGATTTAGTTTTTACCAGAGGCGGCTCAACTCTTTGTGAGGCCTTAGGCAAAACTTAGACACGAGGCCCCACTCGCACCCATAATGGGAAAAATAATTCAAGCAGTAAAAAATAACGGTGTGACCCCCCCCCACAGTGCTGCCGGCTTCCCTCCACTTCTCTCCCACTGACTGCTGTGGGGGATCTTCAGGATGGAGGATGAGAAAAGAAGCTGGTAAATATTCTTAATATTGGTACTGATCACTCACTGTGTTCATTCATAACTGAAGCATAGTATGTGCATGAGAGGGGTGCATAGCCTATGGAGGTGGGTAGTATGTACTTGGAAAGGGGTGTGGAGTGTATGGTGGCTGGTAGTATGTACATTAGAGGGGTGTAGAGTGTATAACGGTGGGTAGTATGTATATGAGAGGGGTGTGGAGTGTATGGCGGCTAGTAGTATGTACATGAGAGAGAGATGTATGGAGACTGGTAGTATGTACACGAGAGGGGTGCGGAGTGTAAGGTGGTGGGTAGTATTGACATGGGAGGGGTGCGGAGTATATGGAGGCCGGGAGTATGTACATGAGAGGGGTGTTGAGTTTATGGCAGTGGATAGTATGTACAGTAGAGGGGCGTGGAGTGTATGGTGGTGTTTAGTATGACATGAGGGGTGCGGAGTGTATGGAGGTGGGTAGTATGTACATGAGAGGGATGCAGAGTGTATAGCAGTGGGTAGTATGCACATGTAGTGGTATCCTTGCAAGGGCTGCTGAGTATAGTAGTCCTCCTGTCACCCTGCCCAGGCAGGCACACGATTTCCAGTCACTCTTAGACAGAAAACAGTCCATGCACTTTGTTTTGTTTTTTTTATTAAGGGGAAATAACTTGGATGGGGTAAGGAAATATGGGATGCCTACTGAATTTGCAGGATATTTACATGGGACCACTTCCTGTATATACACTCCAGTATTCACTCCAGCAAAACACTTCCTTGCAGACTATTACGCCTCAATGCCTCCAGCACATCACTTACTTAGACATTCAGGACCAACTAGCACAGGTTTAGGCCTGACACTGACTCAGCCAAGCCTTGCAAGTTCCCTTTGCGGGTAGGGACCTAGGATCCCTATGGTGTAGCAAACATATGATAGTCCTTGGTGCTAGTTGTCCTACACGTGGCTACTGCTCCCAGCACCACCTGTTCAGGCCCTGCCAACCCTCCTGGCTGCAGCTGCCTCTTTCTCCTGCTCATACTTCCACAGTACATTCTCCACTCAGGTTCAGCAGCATCCGGCAGCTCCGCCTCCACCTCCATTATTTGTCTGCAGGAAGCGCTGGAGGAGGACACTGAAAGTGGGCGCTGGATTGTGCTGAGAGAAGCAGAGGGACGAGAGTAAGTCTTCAGGTCGGTGCGGTGGCGCTGTTGATATAGCAGCGCTGCATATTAGGGACACTTTACTGGCCCGGCCTGCTTACCCTGCCAACTTGGGAACAGTGACCAGGGGACATTCCCTCCCACGTCAGGCAAATTAGGCAGCCGCCTCTGATTTTCACTCAGTTCACATTAACCTCTTGCTGACCCCATAATGCACATGTCAACCACAGGGCCCGCAGCCCGCCGGGCCATTTCATGTGCCCTCATCTCTGCCCTCACCTTATCTCAGCAGTTGGCAGCAAAGAGAACGACAGATCCTGCTCTTCTTCATGCAGCCAGAGAGGCTCATTTTTGCCTCCCCCGTCTCAGCAGTCAGCAGCAGGGAGGGGGACAAAACTCCTACAGGTCCTGTGCCTCCCTGTGCAGCCACAGCACCCCCTCATCTTCGTCTCCTCTGGTTTCAGCATTCAGCAAACTTTAGCAGCTGACTCCATCCTTTTTCTGGTCCTCCGCCACACCCTGCACTTTCTTCTTCCCAGCTCCTCCCCCAGCTTCTACCCACCTGCAGCATAAGGTAAGAAGAGTGCACTGTGATGTAAAGAAGGTTGTGGGACTCTTGACTTCTGATGTTGGGGTGGGGCTCTTGACATCTGATGTAAAAAGGGGGGAGTGGGTGCTCTGGACATCTGCTTATATTTATTATGAGCATAATACAATTCTGTGCCAGTTGAAAAACCCCTGGTTGAAGGAAAGAAAATCACATAATCTATGTCTTGCCTTAAGCTTCAAAGGGCAGGTGCAGACCGCCACGGAGCCCACTCACACTCCTGTAGCAGATGATGAAAGACTGAAAAGGATCATCACACCGTTGGTATCATCCACCATTTTGTGACTGCCCAGACAGAACACCATGGCAGAACCATGTTCTGTCTGAGTAGTCTCCAATATTGTTTCTTGTGGATGATACCAGCAGTGTGCGACCCTTCTTTTCAGACTTGCATCATCTGCTACAGGAGTGTGAGTGGGTTCTGCGCTGGCCTGCACCTGCCCTTCAAAGCTTAAGGCAAGACATAGCTTGCACAATTTTCTTTCCTGCAAAAATTGCTCGATTCCCCCATCAACACACTCTCTCAGAGCTACTGTATTCAGCCAGCAGGGAGCCTTCCCAGCTGGCAAAATACAATGATTACCGCTGATGGCTATAGCCAGTGGCAGTAATCGTATGCAAAAAAAAAATGGACCAACTGAACCACTTAAGGACCGAGCCTCTTTCTGAGATTTGTTGTTTACAAGTTAAAAACAGTTTTTTTTGCTAGAAAATTACTTGGAACCCCCAAACATTATACATTTTTTTTCCAACACCCTAGAGAATAAAATGGCGGTCGTTGCAATACTTTCTGTCACACCGTATTTGCGCAGCGATCTTACAAGCGCACTTTTTTGGAAAAAATACACTTTTTTGAATTAAAAAAAAAGACAACAGTAAAGTTAGCCCAATTTTTTTATATTGTGAAAGATTATGTTACGCCGAGTAAATTGATACCCAACATGTCACGTTTCAAAATTGCTCCCCAAAATCTCCATAGGCGACATTTAAAAAATTCTACAGGTTGCATGTTTTGAGTTACAGAGGAGGTCTAGGACTAGAATTATTGCTCTCGCTCTACCGATCATGGTGATACCTCACATGTGTAGTGTGTCGAACATCGTTTTCATATGCCGGTGCTACTCACGTATGCGTTCACTTCTGCTCGCGAGCTCGTCGGGACGGGGCGCATTTAAAATTTTTTTTCTTATTTATTTTACCTTTTATTTTTACACTGTTTTTTTTTTTTTAAATTGTCACTTTTATTCCTATTACAAGGAATGCAAATATCCCTTTTAATAGAAAAAAGCATGACAGGACCTCTTAAATATGAGATCTGGGGTCAAAAAGACCTCAGATCTCATATTTACACTAAAATGCAATAAAAAAAAATGTAATTTAAAAAAAATCATTTAAAAAAATGGACCTTTAAGAGCTGTGGGCGGAAGTGATGTTTTTGACATCACTTCCGCCCAGCAATTGTATGGAGACGGGTGGGGGCCATCTTCCCCTCACTCGTCTCCATACCTAACAGAACACAAGATGCGATCGCCTCCGCCTCTGGTAAGCGTCGGAGGGCACCAGAGTGCGACGGGAGGGGGGCTCCTCTCCCACCGACGATAAAAGTGATCTCATGGGGAATTCGCCGCAGAGACCACTTTTATCTTGTAGCAGACCGCCCGCTGAAGAAGAGGATACAGGGGTTATGGCAGCTAGCTGCTGCCATAATGATAGCCTCCTTCAAACAGCCGACGTAAAACTGCGGCGAGCAGTCCGTAAGTGGTTAAGGATCAAGTACACTAAAAATAAAAAGCCTGTGCATTGATGGATCAAATCTTGGATGGTCTCTGCTGAACCAGCAGAGATTTGATCCATTTACGGTCAGTTTAAGTTATTACTAAAACCAGTAATGATCGAATGCAGAGGCAATTATTTAATATGATAAAGAGAAGATACCTCCTTATGCATAATAATGTTTAGGTACATGAACCTCGGGAAATCCTTTCTTTACTTATCCACAATTCAGATATTTTCCCAATTCATCAGCAGTCATTAATAGAAAATCAGATTTTCATTTAATCTAGGTTATTAAAGAATATGATGAAACAGCATTTTGTAATTTACACTATAGCTATGGCTAAAATTGGCAGCATTTTATTGCAAACAAATGTGCTTTCTTACATACAATTAAGTCTTTCAAAACATAACATTCACATCAGTAATTCATAAAGTCAATAAACAGTTAACAAATCCCTTAAGATACATTTACTAAAAATTTCACACATGGCACACTCTAGAAACCGTAATGGGAGCCATTACATTATCCTATGAAGTGCATGCAAGGTACCATGCGTGCATTAAAAGCAATGAACTTCCAAGAACCTTGCACGCAGTAAGTGTGTGTCATTAAGTTCGGAATGATTTTAAGGGAACATTACGAATACTTCATTTTAATGACTGAATCAATTTCTGCAGCAGGTAATGCAGTGGATGCTTGTTCTAAAGACTGGTGCTAAATTATAGCTGGGCATCATAAAATAAAGTAAAAGATTAAAAAAAATGACAGTATTAATCCTTGAAAACTATCCTTCAAACACTAGTAAAAACCTGGAGCGCGTGCCTAGTATTTCTTGTGAGAAATTACCCACCATCTATTTACACCCTGCACATTTTAGCTACATTTATAATAAGAAAAAAAACTAGTAACCAACTAAAACTAAAATGTAAAATAATATGAGGGTTCTTCAAAAAGTTTCCACACATTTTTTAATGTTTTTAAGGAAACTTTTTGAAGATCCCTCGTATAATGTCAATAAATAAGTAAGAATGTCTAAAGCAATTTAAAACCCAACTCCAGTCAAAATCATTTGTTTTGTTTGATGGAGTGGTTATAGCCTCTGTCGAGTTAACTGCTGTGTCCTTTTGGCCAGATTCTCTGTTGAGGAGATTCCTATGGGGAAAATCATTCCGAGAGGGAGACAAAAACATATTTATATCAGTGAGGAAAGGTTAGGACTTCTGACAATGTTTATATTGCTAAAAAATATGATAAATCATCAAATAAATAAAATATATGTTTAATTCATGTGTGACATGCCCAAATCAATATATGCCCATTTATATATTGTAATACATCCTTCTCAAAATTCATGTAATCTCAAAGTTCATAAATATCCAAAAGTGTCCCGTAGTCATAGTACATCAAAAAATGAATATCAACTAAAGTGACTCAACAAAGTGCGTACATATCTTCATCTGTCTGAAATGTCAAATTTGTATCCTTGCGTAAGCACCACCTTTTTAATCTAGCAACTCCCCAGAGGAAATGGTTAAGCCAATCTTCTATTTATTAAAAATAAACAAACTATTGCACTTACATTATGTGTGTGTCAATCCCAACACTTAGGTAACGGCTTGTATACACCTTTAACCACTTGCCGACCAGCCGCTGTCATTAAATTGCGGCAGGTCGGCACGATCCCACGAACCGTCTTAGCTATACGTCGGTCCCTTTAAGCAGGGTAGCAGGCACGCACGTGCGTCCGCTGCACAGTGGGGGTGCCGATGCTCGTGACTGGCAGTTGCGATGACCACCACCCACGAGCGATCGCGGGCACGAGAGGCAGAACAGGGACGTGTGTGAGTAAACACACACACATCCCAGTTCTGTGGGGAGAGGAGAGAGAGAGATCATGAGTTCCTACGAGCAGGGAACCACGATCCCTCATCTCCTATAGTCAGTCCCATCCCCCACAGTTAGAACACACACATAGGGAACACAGTTAACCCCTTGATCGCCCCCTAGTGTTAACCCCTTCCCTGCCAGTGACATTTATACAGTAATCAGTGCATTTTTATAGCACTGATTGCTGTATAATTGTCAATCGACCCAAAAATGTGTCAAAAGTGTCTGTTGTGTCCGCCATAATGTTGCAGTCTCGATAAAAAACGCAGCTCGCCGCAATTACTAGTAAATAATAATAATAAAAATGCCATAAATTTATCCCCTATTTTGTAGATGCTATAAATTTTGCGCAAACAAAATCAATATAAGCTTTTAGAGATTTTTATTACCAAAAATATGTAGAAGACTACATATCGGCCTAAACTGAGGAAAAAAAATAGCTTTTTTAAAAAAAAAAAAAAATGGGGCTATTTATTCAGCAAAAAGCACAAAATATTGTGTTTTTTTTTAAATTGTCGCTTATTTTTGTGTTTATAGTGCAAAAAATAAAAACTGCATAGATGATCAAATACCACCAAAAGAAAGGTCTATATGTGGGAAAAAAAGGACGTCAATTTTGTTTGGGTACAGCGTTGTACGACCGCGCAACTGTCAGTTAAAGCGACGCAGTGCCGTATCGCAAAAAATGGCCTGGTCATTGAGCAGCCAATTCTTCCGGGGGTAAAGTGGTTAAGTTGTGACGACTCCAACCGCAATACGCAGGCTGTGGGCTAGGCAACAGCGGTGCAGAATGATGGCACGTTGAATAGGTCCCTCCCTACGCGTTGTCAGATTGACATCTTCAGGGACGGATTGGACACCACTCATCTTTGCCTTCCTTTATAGACTACAACCATGCTTTTATTTATTAAACAATGACACAATGAAAAAAAGGCATTTAAAAACATGTCTTTACAATGTTTAAAACATTAATTCTTAGTCTACTTTAAAAACATTCCTATTCGCCAGATATCGATCTTTTAAAGAGAAATGCACAAATTTAAAGCGGAACTTGACACCACAGTTCAAAGTAGTACTCTACCTCTGTACAACATTATACTTACTGCAACATCAAACACACATTCACACAATTAAAAACATATGTTTATCTAAATATTTATATTGATTGCAATGTATTCAGCTCAAATATCCATTTTGTCTCTCTTTTGAACTTTCCTTCATCCAATCATTTTTGGTCAAGTACATATACAACATGGGAAGTATCACACAAGATAAAACTGTCTATTTCACAACTTCTATTCATATGGGTGGAGGTAAAGGTGGTCCTCTTTTTGTTTGTTTGCATTCTACATGTCAAACATCTATTTCACTTGAAAAATCCTTTCCCTTCAAACAAGGCTTCTCTAGGGGATCACCGACATTATGTCTTGGCCTCTTGGGAAGAACTTTTTTCAATTCTTTGTCCTTCAATAAAATTGATGTGTTTTATAACCCCTACCAGTTTTTGGTATTGCTGACTAAAATAAGTAATAAAGTAACATTCCATGTCATCTTTCACTTTTTTTTCTTCTTCAATAATTATTTTCTACCCTTCTCAAAAACATCTTGTCTCAATGCTCCTTCCAACTGTGTCTTCTCATATCTTTTTTTATAAACCTTTCTATCAAGACATCAGTCTGTTCATAATAGTTTACGCCCAGATCACAATTTCCCCTTATTCTTGCGAACTGTCCCTTAGGTTTACTGTAAATCCACCTAGGGTGGTGACAACTTTATAGTTGGAATCAAACTACTGCAGTTTCTTTAAAAAATATGTTTTAGTAAATATTCTGCTATTTCTTTTTTTTATAAATGTCTTCCTCTTCCCACTTTGCCATCACTAAGTTAGACATGCTGGGAGCATATTTAGCTCCCATGGCTACACCTTTCAATTGTTGAAAATACAGATTTTGATACCAATAGTAGTTATGTATTGCTAGCTCTAGTAGTTCTAGTATAAATTCAGATTGTTTCTTCTTGAGTCTAGAGTCTAGATTATTTATCTAATGCCTATCTCACTGTGTCTTTCTGATCAATACTTATAGTAGTGTATAGTGGATTAATATCCACTATCGCCAAAATACTATATTCTTCACATATTCATTCTGTTTCCATTAAGGTGATTATTTTACCACTATCTTTTAAAAAGGCATAATTCTTTACCATTACCTCGCAGTAAAGTAAAAAATAAATAAATAAATAAAATAAAAAGAGAACAACCATCACCTCCACCCATACGAATAGAAGTTATGAAATAGATAGTTTTATCTTGTGTGATACTTGCCATGTTGTATATGTATTGGAATGCCTTGCTGGCTACAAAGCGTAGGAAGTACCATGTGAAAATTACAACACCATTTCCAAAAAAGTTGGGACGCAGTTTAAAATCTGCATAAAAACAAAATCCAATGATTTCCAAATCTCCTAAACCCATATTTTATTCACAAAAGAAAACACATCAAATGATTAAGCTAAGAAAATGTACGTTTTAAAGAAAACATAAATAGGGTAATTTTGAAATTGATGGCAGCAACACGTCTCAAAAAAGTTGGGACAGGGCCGTGTTTAGAATGCTGTAGTATCCCCTCTTCTTTTAATAACACTCTGTATACATCTAGGAATTTACGAGACAGGTTGCTAAAGTTTTGGCAGAGGAATATTGTCCCATTCTTGCCTGATATAGGATTCTAACTGCTCAACAGCCCTGGATCTTCTTTGTTATATTTTTTGTTTTAAGATGTGCCAAATATTTTCTCGTCAAATTTGTTTATTATTTTTTAAATATAAGAAAAGATTGACAAATTGAGTACATATAAGGATGGTGGTACAATATTAAAATAGCAATAAAGCTAAACATAACGATTTATGAACAGGATGAGTACATAACAATGTAAAAATGTAACAAGTAGAGCAACGAATAAACCAATAAAGTATTACATTGAAAGCATTAAAAAATTCCATCAGAAGGAAAAAAGTAAGATAGCGACCATTGGTTCATTTTGCAAGAGCAGTAATAAGAAGATCAGTCTAATAGGTATATATTAAAACAGAAGAAATAATCTGTTTATAAGTACCACAGAATATAAAAGGAAGGTAAAAAACAAAAAATAGGTAGACAGAGAGAAGATGGTAGAAAAAAGGGGGTAAGGGAATGAGGGGGGGGAAAGGAATGAGTGGGGGAAAGCAATGAGTGGGGGAAAGGAATGAGTGGGGGAAAGGAATGAGTGGGGGAAAGGAATGAGTGGGGGAGGGAATTTGGGCAATCTCACCAAATATGAAGTTGAGTGCCAGACTCTGAACAGCCACGAAAACAAGCTCCAGTGTAATCAGAAGCATATTTCGATATTCTAGCGGGGACCAAATACCAATGGGTTAGCACCTTAATGTTAGTTTCCACAGCAACAACATTAGAAGAAGCAGACTTAGTGGCGGACCATATGCTAGACAATTCAGTAGCAATGAGCGATTAAGGTCTAGTTCCCATTTGGAGACATATGAGGGGGGGCCAATGTTAGTACTAGCTAAAATTTGCTTATAGAGAACCAAACAAGTCCTCTAGCATGAGGGTCAGAAATACATATGTGTTCAAAACGTGACATCTGGGATAGCTGGGAGTTGGAATTGAGATAAGGCTGGAAACATTTTTGGATTCGCAAATATCGGAACAGTTCCGATTGAGGAAGTCCAAATGTATCACACAAAGTAGGAAAAGAATGTATTGAGGAGGCAGATACCAAATTATATAGACAGGATAAATTAGCTGCATTCCATGCTTTGAAAGAATTAGGAGCGATCCAGGCAGGATAAAAAGTGGGATTTTTAACAAAAGAAAGGAGCGGTAAATGAGGAGATTGAAGGTCAAGAGAAGTTTTGAATCTGTCCCAGATGGATAAAGAATGCTATGTGATAGGATTGCAAATAAAAGTATAATCAGTTGGTTTTAACCATAACATGTTAGATACTGAAATAGGGTCACCGTCAATAGACTCAATTGTTACCCATAAAGGAATTTCTTTGATTGCATGGTATTTTGGTAAATGTGCAAGGTGTGCAGAGAGACAGAGAATGGATTTACAGGTTCGAGGTTTCGTTTTACCCCAGATAAAGGAGATAATGCTGTGCTGTATAAGCCGTAAAAAATGAGATGGAACTGGGATGGGCAAGACTCTAAAAAGATATAAAAATTTGGGCAATATAGCCATCTTAATTACCATATTTATCGGCGTATAACACGCACCCCAAGTTTAGGAGGGAATTTTAAGGAAAAAAACTTTTTAAGGAAAAAAACTTACATTTAAATGCCCATCAATACAGCCTTATCAGTGTCCATCTGCAGCCTTGCACAGCATCCATCTGCATGCTTGTCCAGTGTCATTTGCAGCCTTGCCAGTGTCATTTGCAGCCTTGCCAGTGTCATTTGCAGCCTTATCAGTGTCCATCTGCAGCCTTGCAAGTGTCCATCTGCAGCCTTGTCAGTGACATTTGCAGCCTTGCCCAGGCTGCAGTTAAACTGCAGTGACTTGTCAGTGTCACTGCAGTTTGAAAATGGCGCAGCCGGCGCCGAGATACACAGAGTCGGTCCTGGTCTCTTCTTGGCTCCTCTCATAGTCCCACCCAGTCCCGCCCTATGAAGGACATAACACAGGTCCAATGGCGGGATTGGGCGTGACTGTGAGCGGAGCCGTGCACCGCCCATATTCAGCCAGCTCCGCTCATAGTCACGCCCAGTTCCTGTGTTATGTCCATCATAGGGCGGGACTGGGCATGACTGTGAGCGGAGCTACCCGAGCCTAGCTGAGTACACTCGTCTATGTATGTATATCGGCGACGGGCGCTTGCTCCGCACAATCAGCGGGGGGATCGGCGTATAACACGCACCCACGATTTTCCCCTGATTTTAAGGGGAAAAAAGTGCGTGTTATACGCCGATAAATACGGTACATTAATTTTGCCTAACCAGGGTAGAGGGATAGAGGACCATTGTGATAATAATTCAGTAACCTGTTTTAGTAATGGAGGGAAGTTAGCGGAGTATAAGTCAGTTTTCTTAGGAGTGAATTATATTTCTAGGTAAGGAAGTCTATGACGTGTCCAAGAAAAGGGAAGTGAATCTTTAGCAAGCTGAAGGTCTGAAGGAGGCAAGAAAATGTTGAGTGCAGTCAATTTTTGATAGTTAACTGTTAAGCCCGAAATGTGTGCAAAGTGGTTTAGGACAGAGAGGAGATTAGGTGCTGTAATATGGGGAGCTGACATGAAGAGTAAGATGTCATCTGCAAAAAGACATACTTTATGGTGGCATCCAGATAATTCAATACCTTTTATGTTTGGATCAGATCTAATAAATGGGCCAAGGGTTCAATGAGGAGTGCAAATAGGAGGGGGGAGAGGGGACATCCTTGACGGGTGCCTCTTCCAATAGGGAAAGGGTCTGATTTAAAACCAGCATATTTTATAAATGCATTCGGCTTGTCGTATAAGGATGAAATCCACTTAAATTTGGTCGAAACCCCCATTTTTGAAGAGTATATTGTAAGTGTGGCCATGGGACAGTGTCAAATGCTTTTCTTATATCGAGCGATAATAAACACACAGGTAGACATCTGGCTTTAGTGACATGGGCCAGTAAAGAAGTTCTACGAATATTATCACTTGTTTGCAAGTTCACCTATTACTTGAATCAAGCAGGTTGCAAGTATTTTAGCTAAAAGTTTAATGTCATTATTAAGAAGCGAAATAGGATGGTAATCTGTCCAAGAGGTTGTATCAGATTTAGAAAGCATGGGAATTATGGCTATTAAGAATTCTAAACAAACATAGTGTCCCCTCAACAACGTATTTAAAGCCTCAGTTAGGAAAGGAGATAATATATCAGAAAATTTCTTGTAGAAGGGAGCAGAAAATCCATCTGAGCTGGGACGTTTACTGCATTTAAAAGCCTTAATAGCCACGATGACTTCTGTTGCAGAGACACTCGAGTCGTTTACGGTGGGTTTGTGAGAGTGTTGGAAGGGTATTTTGTGAAAAAAGGGAATCAGCAGCAGCATGGTCAAAATTATGGTTGGGCGAATATTATTCAGCAAGATTTGAGTGAAATGTGTATAAAATTTTGATAGGGTTATTTGTGTATGAATCACGGTTTAGTTTGAGTCGCACAGATGTCGTAGGTTTTTGCAGTGAGCGTAAGGTTCGAGCTAATAGGGTATCTGGTTTGTTTGCTTTGAAGTAATAAAGGTGTTACGTGGTGTTACGTGGTGTTACGTTAGGTGTTACGGTGTTACGTATTAATTTATCTGTAGAATCAGTGAGAAACAGGTCGAATTCTAAGCGTGCTCTATCAAGCTTAGCTTTAGTAGAAGGGGAGGGAGAATTTTGAAATACATCGTGACACAGATTGAAATCATTTTCAAATTTTTGGTGAAGGAGCTTACGCTCGCGTTTGAGAAACGATGCTTGCCGGATAAGCGTACCTCAAATTACAGGTTTATGGGCTTGCCAAAGAGTGAGAGGGGAAATACCTGCAGAAGTGTTATTAATGAGATAGTCATTGAGAGCAAGTTTAATATCTAGACAATGGGACGGGTGAGTTAGAATGGAATCATTAATGAACCAACACAAATCCTGAGATCTCGGAATAGGGGAGGAGATGGTAGTACAAACTGCACTATGATCGGACCAAGAAGAGGGCATAATAACTGATGATAGGATCTCTTGGGCCATGCCAACACTTATGCCGCGTACAGACGATTGAACATTGCGCCAACAAAATCCTGGATTTATTTCCGACGGATGTTAGCTCAAACTTGTCTTGCATAACACGGTCGCACAAATTTTGTTGGAAATTCTGATCGCCAAGAACGCGGTGACGTACAACACATACGGCTAGCCGAGAAAAATGAAGTTCAATAGCCAGGGAGGCTCTTCTACTTGATTCCGAGGATGCGTGGAATTTTGTGCGCCAGAATTGTGTACACATTATCAGAATTTACGACAATGGATTTTGTTGTCAGAAAATTTGAGATCCAGCTCTCAAATTTTTGTCGTTGGAAATTCCGACAACAAATGTCTGATGGAGCCTATACACGGTCGCAATTTCCGACAACAAGCTCACATCGAACATTTGTTGTCGGAATATCAATTGCATGAAAAAGATGGGAAATAAATGATAATGGATGTTTATTAGGAGCATAATATTATACAGTGGTTACAGCAACATCATAAATGTGCCCAATAAGAATGAGGTAACGCCCTTCAGGATCTTTAATTTCAGATGAAAGTACAAATGGGGCTATACGGTGAATAGCTATAAGAACACCTTGTTGTTTAGTAGCTGCCGAGGCTGTATATACCTGTGGATAAGATGAGCTGAAAAACTTAGGAGTAGATTGTTCAGTAAAATGGGTCTCTGGTCGACAAGCGATTAATTAACATTTGCACAGCTATTACACGACCCAAAAAATCAATAGCACATTATTTTTATTCTACAGGTCATGTGATTTCAGAAAATGATGATTATGATTTGGGGGTATTTTACAGACTGAAAGTTGTCTGTGCTGTGAAAAAGTATTTGCCCCCTTCCTGATTTTTTATTTTATTTTTTGCATATTTCTCACACTTAAATGATTCAGATCATCAAATTTTAATATTACACAAAGATAACCCGAGTAAATCCAAGATGTGGTTTTTATTTATTTTATTTTATTTATTTATTTCAGGTACTTATATAGCGCCGTCAATTTACGCAGCGCTTTACATATATATTATACATTCACATCAGTCCCTATACCCTCAAGGAGCTTACAATCTAAGGTCCCTAACTCACATTCATACCTATACTAGGGCCAATTTTTTAGACAGGATCCAATTAACCTACCAGCATGTCTTTGGAGTGTGGGAGGAAACCGGAGTACCCGGAGGAAACCCACGCAGACACAGGGAGAACATGCAAACTCCAGGCAGGTAGTGTCGTGGTCGGGATTCGAACCAGCGACCCTTCTTACTGCTAGGCGAGAGTGCTACCCACTGCACCACTGTGCGGGTTTTTAAATTATTATTTAATTTATGAAGGGAAAAAAGCTGTTCAAACCTGCCTGGCCCTATGTGAAAAATTAATTGCCCCCTCCCATGCTGAATCATGAATGAACTGTGATTAACCACAATTTTTTGGAAAGCAGAGTTAAATTTCACTTGCCACACCCAGGCCTGAGTACTGCCAGATCTGTTGAATCAAGAAATCACATAAATAGACGCTGTCTGACAAAGTGAAGCATGCTAACAGATCACAAAAAGCCACACATCATGCCACAATCTAAACAAATTCAAGAACAGATTAGAAACAAAGTAATGTACATGTAAAGGTCTAGGAAGGGTTTCAAAGCCATTTCTAAGACTTTGGAACTCCAGTGAACCACGGGGAGAGCCATTTGTGGATAACTTGGAACAGTGGTGAACCTTCTCAGGAGTGGCCAGCTAACAAAAATTACTCTAAGAGCATGACGATGACTCATCCAGGAGGTCATAAAAGAACCCAGAACAACATCTAAAGATCTGCAGGCCTCACTTGCCTCAGGTAAGATCAGAGTTCATGATTCAACAATAAGAAAGGGACTGGAAAAAAATGGCATCCGTGGGAGAGTTCCAAGGCCAAAGCCACTGCTGACCAAAAAGAACACAAAGGCTCATCTCACATTTACCAAAAAACATCTTGATTATCCCCAAGACTTTTAGGCAAATATTCTGTGGACTGATGAGACAAAAATTTAACTTTTTGGAAGATGTGCGTCCCGTTACATCCGGCATAAAACTAATACAGCATTTCATAACAAGAACATCATACCAACAGTCAGACATGGTGGTGGTAGCGTAATGGTCTGGGGCTGCTTTGCAGCTTCAGGACCTGGATGACTTACCATAATTGATGGAACCATGAATTCTGAGCTCTACCAGAGAATTCCAAAGGAGAATGTTCGGCCATCAGTTTGCGACCTCAAGCTCAAGTGCACTTGGCTAATGCAGCAGGACAATCATCCAAAACACAACAGCAAGTCCACCTCCAAACAAAGCTAAATTTAGGTTTTGGAGTGGCCTAGTCAAAGCCCAGACTTAAATCCAATTGAGATGCTGTATCATGACCTTACACAGGCCGTTCATACTGGAAAACCCCCCAATGTGGCTGAATTAAAACAATTGTGCAAAGAAGAGTGTGGCAAAATTGCCCCACAGCAATGTGAAAGACTCATTGCCAGTTATTGCAAACTCTTGATTGCAGTTGTTGCCACCAAGGGTGGCACAACCAGTTATTAGGTTTAGTGGGCAATTACTTTTTCACATAAAGCCAGGCAGGTTTGGATAGCTTTTTTGCCTTAAAAAATAAAAACATCATTTGTACATCACTGGACACAGAGCCACAGTAATTACTGTATGGGTTATATGGCACCTTCAGGAGATGGAAACTGGCACACCCTAGACAGGAAGTTCAACTCCCCATATAACCCCACCCCTTACCAGGAGTCCCTCAGTTTTATAGCAAAGCAATACACGTGACACGGGAGCCACAGTAATTACTGTATGGGATGTCCCAGAGCAATGCTATGTGAGAGGAGGGAGACACAAAAGTAGGGTGTAATCAGACCTGAGGACCTATACTGCTGCCTGCAGCACACTATGCCCAAAGACAATATCATCATCATGCCTTCTTACATCCACCTGATAGAATCTGGTGAATGTATGGACTGAAGACCAAGTTGCGGCCTTGTAGATTTGAGCCATGGAGGCTTGGTGATGCACCGCCCAGGAAGCACTAACAGGCCTGGTGAGGTGCGCTTTGATTCGAAAAGGTGGATCTTTCCTCTTCAAACCATAAGCTTGAATAATTACTTGCCGAATCCATTTGGCAATAGTAGATTTGGACGCTGCTTGTCCTTTTCTAGGACCTTCAGGCAACACAAACAAAACTTCTGTTTTCCAAATCTGAGCAGTTGCCTTCAAATACATTTTAACTGCTCTCACTACATCCAGAGAATGTAGTGACTTTTCTTCCGTAGAACAGGGTTCTGGAAAAAATGAAGGTAGAACAATATCCTGGTTTAGATGAAAACCTGAAACCGCCTTTGGCAGAAAGCTAGGATGAGGACGCAATACTACTCTATCCTCTATCCTTTACAAGAAAGAGCCGCCAATTCTGATACCCTTCTTGCAGAAGAAATGGCTACCAGAAAAACTAGCTTTCTTGTCAAAAGGACCAAGGGAATATGTTGTATCAGCTCAAAAGGCTGTTTCTGTAATGCCGACAGAACTAAATTCAAGTCCCAAGGGTTCAGGGGTGCTCTAACCGGTGGATTAAGCTGTGTTACCCCCTGTATAAAGCTTCGGACCAAAGAATGCGAAGCAAGCGGACGTTAAAACAATACCGATAAGGCCAAGACCTGGCCTTTGATAGTACTCAAGGCCAGCTTCATCTCTAACCCCATTTGCAGAAAGGCAAGAATTCTACCTATGACATACTTTCTGGTATGCCAACCCCTGGATTCACACCAGGAAACATATGCCTTCAAGACTCTATAATAAATGACTCTGGAAGCTGGTTTCCTTGCATTAATCAAGGTAGATATCACTGAGCCTGAAAGCCCACAATTCTTCAGAATGTGGGTTTCAATAGCCAAACCGTTAAATTTAGCATTTGTAAAGTAGAGTGGAAGACTGGTCCCTGCAATAGCAGGTCTGGATGTGGTGGTAGGGTCCATGGGGCCCCTACCGCCATCTTTACTATTTCTGCATACCAAGATCTTCTGGGCCACAAGAACTACTGACTTCCTTTCCCGCTTGATCCTGCGAAGAAGTCGAAGTAGTAGCAGAATAGGAGGGAATGCATAAATCAGTGAGAACTGATCCCACGGGGTCACCAACACATCTGTTCTGCATGCGAGTGGATCCCTTGTTCTTGACACAAAGTTGTTGACTTTGTTGTTGAACCCGGACGCAAACAGATCTACGTCCGGGATCCCCCATCTTTGGCATATAGCCAGGAAGATGTCGGGGTGAAGGGACCATTCCCCTGGGAACAACTGCTGGCGACTTAAGTAGTCCGCCTGACAGTTCTCTACCCCTGGAATGAAGATTGCCAATATGCACGGCACATGCTTTTCTGCCCAGGTTAGGATATGGTTTACCTCTCCCTGGGCTGCCTGACTTCTGGTGTCCCCTTGGTGATTGATATAAGCCACTGCTGTGGCATTGTCGGATTGAATCCTGACAGGAGAATTCCGCAACCTCAATGTCCAGGCCTTTAGGGCTAGGTGCACTGCCCAAATCTCCTTTCGGTTCTGGACCATTTCCCTTGGACAGACAACCTCTTCCAGGACTGCTCCCCAAACCAAAACGCTGGCATCTGTTGTTACCACCTTCCATGTAACTGGTAAGAAGGATTTCCCCTTCGGCAGATTCTCGGATATCCTCCACCAACTGAGGCTCTGGCACACTTTTGGCGACAAACGCATCGGAAAATCTAGTGCTTGGACCTTCTTGTTCCAAGCAGACAGGATACTGTTTTGCAGCAGTCTTGAATAAAACTGAGCATAGGGAACTGCTTTGAATGAAGCCACCATCTTCCCCAACAACCTCATACAAAGGCGAATAGAAGGACTCTTCTTCGCCCTGACCACCTGAACCAGCTCCTTTATGGCGCTGATCTTTGCCTGGGGTAAAAACACCCTCTTCTGGGCTGTATCTATAACCAGACCCAAGTACTCTAATCTTCTTACTGGCTTTAAAGAAGATTTCTCTAGGTTGAGGACCCAACCTAGGTATTCCAGGTAGTTGACTGTGGTGACCATGCTTTGGTCCAAGCGGGCTACCGACCGGTCTATCAAGAGCAGGTCGTCTAGGTATGCTATTATTGTTATACCTTGAGTCCTTATTCTGGCCAGAAGTTTTGTAAACACCCGATGTGCAGTAGCTAGACCGAAAGGCAAGGCTACAAACTGAAAATGAAGTATTTCTACTTCGAAGTGCAGATATTTCTGGTGAGTGTGGAAAATAGGTACATGCAGGTATGCATCCTTGATGTCGATTGATGCCAGAAGTTCTCCTTGTAGGATGGAGAATACTGATCGGATTGATTCCATGCGAAAAGAGCGGATATTCAGGAACTGGTTTAGAGATCTAGAATGGGTCTGACATCTCCATTTGGTTTTGGCACCGTGAAAAGGTTTGAATAAAACCCCAACCCCTGCTCTCTCATGGGGACCACCATGATCACTTTTTGTGACAAAAGTCGGTCTAACGCTTGAAAGAGAGACTTCTTTTTCCCCTGATATTTGGGGACATTTATACTGAGGAAACGAGGAGATGGGAATTCTCGGAACTCTAGTTTGTAACCTAGAGCTATTGTGGAGACCACCCATCTGTCTCGAAATTCTTCCTGCCAGACCCTTGACAACTGCAGAAGTCTTCCCCCCCACTCGAACGAGAGGGGGCGCCCCTTCATAAAGAGGCTTTAGCATTCTGTGTTGTAGGTTTCCTCCCTCAGGACTTCTTCTGTCCCTAGGTTTGACCCTAAGGTTTACCTCTTGAACCTGATGGTGGAGGCTGTTGCGACTGCCTGGAGGTTGATGCCCCTGGCACTGGAGAAAGAGCCCGTTTAAATGAGGGACGTTTACTCTTTTTCTCAATTGGCAAATGGCTGCTTTTCCCACTTGATATCTTTTGGATATATTTGTCGTACTTGATTTGATTATAGCCGTATTAGTGCAATTGTGACAGAGAAAATTGAGTACTGTCCGTGATACTTTTTTTATTTGCACTAACATACAATTTTTCAGGACAAGCTTTCGGGGTATGTCCCCTTCTTCAAGGTCCAACCTTGACTTTGGACCTTGAAGAAGAGGACATACCCCGAAAGCTTGTCCTGAAAAATTGTATGTTAGTGCAAATAAAAAAAGTATCATGGACAGTACTCAATTTTCTCCGGATATATTTGTCCAAATCTTCCCTAAACAGCTTTTCACCGTGGAAAGGAAAACCAGCCAGGAACTTTTTGCATGGCGCTTTGGCTGACCAACTTTTCAACCATAAGATTCTACGCATATGTACAAACCCAAGCGTAAGGCGAGAGGTTTGAAGAATAGAATCTCTGATTGCATCAATTGCAAAACACAAAGCCGCTGGCAGCTCGGCTAAATCCTGGGCCTGCTGTTCAGAAAAAACCTTGAGCATCTGTTTCAAATGGTCTCCCAAAGATTGACATATCCCAATTGCCGCCACTGCAGGTTGAGCCACTGAACCTGCCAAGGAGAAAATGTTTTTTAACAGGAATTCCAATTTTTTTCAGTTGGATCCCTAAGCATTTGGGTATTGTCAACCGGACAAGTCAAACTTTTATTTGCAGAGGATATGGCAGTGTCAATTGCTGGTACACTCCACATCTTAGTAAATTTTTCCTCCATAGGATAAAGTGTTGAAAACTTTTTAGGGGGGAAAAATGCTTATCTGGGTGATCCCACTCAGAATACATAAGCTTTTCCAGCAAGGAATGGACAGGAAAGGCACACAAAGCCTGAGGAGGTTTTAGTGAACCCAAGCAAGAAGTGGGCTTTTCAAATGACTCAGTTAAGGGTAGCTTAAATGTGGAGCGGACCATTTCAGTAAGAGAATGCACAATTTCTCAGCTTGTGAAGCTGAAGAAGGTCCTTCCCCACTTGATCCCTCGAAAGAGGAGTCATCAGTCTCTTCAAGGTCCCCTGAGGGGAATTCATCTTCCCTCTCCCACTGTTGCTCTGTTTGAGGAGCCTGGGTAGTAGAAGGTGACCTCATGCGTTTTCTTCCACTCTGTGAAGATGCGATTAGAGAGCCATTAATCTTTCCTCCAATCCAATCATGGCTGAGGAAAAACCTCCTCAGTATTATAGACAGGGGCTGAACTGTCAGAAGCAATTGCAACCCCTGATGACTCACTCTGACAGCCTCCCTAGGCCTTTCGGGGGGGATGGTGTTGCGGAGGGAGGATCCTTAGAGCCTGAGGGCGACCCCCTTTGTGCCCATGTCTTTTGAGGTATTTGTACCTCTCCCTCTGGTCATAGTGCCAAGCACAAATGCAGAGGTACTACCAAAAAAATGCACCCACTGCTGAGCAAATAGTCCAGCAACTGCCGCTGCTTTTAATGCTCAGCCTGATGCTAAATAAATGTGCCCTGGGAATGCCTGTGTCACCAACATTCACATGCCCCCGTCTGCTCTGTGTCCCTCCATCAGCTGAATGCACCTGAAAAAACATGCACTTTATAGCAGATACAGCCCAGCAATTGTGAACGCCTGAGGCACGCCAATGCTGCGCTAAGCACCGCCCCCTTTCTCCGACCTCCCCCCACGCCCCCCCCACTCTTTTCGAATAAGATTGTTTTCCTGCACAGGCGGGCCTCCGATCTGACCGGATTGCATGTGGAGGGGGGCTGGGGTCGAGGAGAGCTAATGTATGTAGAACCGCCGTAATGGCGGCGACTGCAGTGGGAGAGGTGCGGCATACCGCCGACTGGCCCATGCTCCTTCTGCTTCCTGGAGAGAAGAGGTACCTCTGTCCAGGTAGGGGACATTTGAAAGAAAAAAACCCCCTTCCCACGTCTTACCTGGGGCTTGGGCTGGAGGAAGCATGCAGCTTGTATTGACACAGAGCGAGACTGACAAGCATGGAACAGGTACGTGCTCTTGACAGCCCCCGGTGTTGACTTTATTTAAAGGAGAAAACCCACAAGAATTAGAAAAAATCCTTAGGAATCTCCCTTACCTTATCCAGCTGCAGGGTTCTGTGGTAAAACCAGACAGACCCAATCTTCACCACTCACGGTGGGCTCTGTTAAAAAAAACCTTCAGGGACCGGGGCCCCTTTTTATCGATGGTTCCACACCCCTGGACCTGTAAAGCACCCCGCCAGGAAATATGGCTGAAAAAAAACAAAGCACTGGATCCCGGGATCCAGTTCTCTAGAAAGAGAAGTGTTACAGGCAAAACCTTGTTTCTTTCGCCACAAGGCCCGGGTACCATTCAATACGGCCTGAAAAGACACTTTAAATGGATCTGGTTGCATGGCTTGCCACAGCAAAGATTTCTCCAGCGGAGCTCAGCACAGCACATCTTTACTCGTAACCAACACCTAAAACACTGGCGAAAAAACTGAGGTACTCCTGGTAAGGGGAGGGGTTATAGGGGGAGTTAAACTTCCTGTCTACGTTGTGCCAGTGCCCATCACCCGAAGGTGCCATATAACCCATATAGTAATTACTGTGGCTCTGTGTCCCATGATGTACGATAAAGAAATAAATGTTTATACTGTTTAAAATCCAGTAAGGCCCTGTCTCACCCTGAACATGCTTAATTGCTCTCTTTCCCAGCACTGTGCCTAAAATCCAAGCCACTAGAGGCCAATCAGCATAGCACTAACTGTGCTGAGGGGACACAGATTAGGGAGGGAGAAAAGAAAAGCAGGAGAGGTGACAGGACAAACTCTGCTGCCAGGGAGACAGAAAATAGTTATAATTACAAGGATAGGGTCCTATATTATCTCCTTTCTCCCTCATTAGCAGTCTGTGAATTTCAGCACTGTAAAGCTTCCATCAGCCTTTGTCTCTAACAGTGCCAAGACATACTAAAATCAAGGCTGGAAATGTGGAAAGGCACCCACTTTAATTACAGAAAGTGACATACAGCTTTTGAGACCAAGGAGAGGGGTAGAGTTTCTAATAAGGAAGTGACTACTCTGGCTTTAATTACAGAAAGTGACATACAGCTTTTGAGACCAAGGAGAGGGGTAGAGTTTCTAATAAGGAAGTGACTACTCTGGGCTTCAACAAAATGGCAGCATCCAGCAAGAAGAACGAGGAGCAATGCTGGAGGCAATTTACACACTAATTTTGGTAGCATAATAATGTGGAATGTATGTTCTTTTGTTAAAGAACAATAATTGTTATCTAACTGTTATGGTTAAAGTTCAGCTTTAATGTATATAATTCACCCGATGATGCTGCCTTGTACTCTCAATCAAACTGTAAAGCCATCAAATGTATAGTGTTATAACTGATCATATGTACAGCACCAGAGCAACTGCGGATCAGACAGAGGCTAGGATGGCAGCTTCCTGGACTGTAAATATTAGGGGAGTTTAATTCCACTTTTAAAAACTCACTCACCCACTCACTCAGGATACAGAGGCAGGGTTAATGGTTAATGTGACTGCATATAAAAGGAAAGAAAAATAGTATTGTAATAGAGATTTCTACAGATTAAATACACAAAAGTGTAAAGCTTGGATTAGTGAACGATTAAGACTGATCAATGCAAGTTGCCTTTACAACTACTTAAAAAACTAGACATCAGGGTTGATTTACTAAAGGCAAATAGTCTGTGCTAGATCTGAGGGGAACATGCAAGGGAGGAAAAAAAACAGCATTTTTAGCTCTTCCCCTCATATCTAGTGCAACTACACATGCAGTGCACTTGTAGTGCACAGCATATTTGCCTTTAGTAAATCAACCTCATTCTGTTAAAGTCAAGCAGCTGATTTTATGAAAGATCTAAGGGATAACCCAAAAATGTGGCGGGAACATTACCACAAACGGCTGAATAAAAAGCCAATGTTGCCGTTGATGCCAACAATTCTATAACTTCAAGCATTTAGCAGGGCAGTGGTGAAAAGGAAGAATCCACCATTGAGAAAGTTTCAAAAGCAAATCCAGGAAGTACAAACAGCCCCCGAACTCCCAATTCTCTCCAGCACTTCTGCTTATCCAGATAGTGGGGAAATTCCCTAAGGCTCCATTCACACCTAGACGATTTCGAATCTGCCTTCGATTCAAAATCACAGCAAAACGCAGGATGTGTTTGTGATGCCATTACTTCTTAATGTCACAAAAAGATTTTGCCACAATTGTCGTGCAATAAATTGTGCTGCAATTGCAACAAATTGCAACGTGTGATGCTGTCACCCAAAAGAAGCTCCTGCTCTTTTTTGAGCATCAAGCTTCACGTGTTGCGATATTGCCACAATTGCAGCTGGATTTATGGTGGCAAAATCGCACCGCGATTGGGGTGCCATTAAGAAGTAATGGCATTGCAAATGCATCCCACGTTTTGCAGCAATTTGGAATAGCTGGCAGAATCGCGGAGATTCCACCTGCGATTCAAATCGCCTAGGTGTGAATGGAGCCTAAAATTGAAGCAGACAGAATCTGGATTGGCAGTGCATAGTAACCAGCTTGCTTGTGTACACAGAAGCTCCTCATTGGGGGAATTAACAAAAGAAGAACATAGTAACAACAATCTTAACTATCATATTCTTGTCTCCCACTTTTTTAGCAGTTGTACAGAATGTCTTAATTAGACTAAGCAGCCCAATAGGGACCAGGGTTAAACCCTGTGCCCTCAGTAATCAACGCTCAGTAACACATTGATGGGGCACTGCACTGCAATACAATTTTGTGTAAGGACACTGGATTTTTAGGGTTTTACATTACTCAGCTATGCTTACATAAAGCACTGCAGTGTGAAGCAATGTATTTAAGGACATTTCTAAACAAAAATCTGTAAAAAAAAAGAAGAAAAATATACAGAACTTTTAAGCAACATAAAATATAAATTATAAGTTGCATTTTAGGTGATCGTTAAATATTTTAAAAAGATAAAGGCAGAAGTGATGCTTTTTTAGTAACTTGAAAGTCTGTACAGTAGCACTGCTAAGTTCCACTAATTATGGGAAAAAACAGTAAGGCTGGGTTCACACCTATGCAAATTGGATGTGGGTTTCCCTGCATCCAATTCGCATAGAAGGAGAATGTGACCGTCTCTATATGGAGCCGGTTCACATATCTCCAGGGCGGCTGCAGAGCGCACTGCACAGAAACATCTTTGGCTCAGTTTCAGGGCCAAATTCAGGCAAAGATTCGTCCCTGATTCAACCCTAAAACAGAGAACAGGGACACACAGCGTTCCTGTGCGATCTGCAGCCAGTTCCAGTGTGAACCGAGCCTTGAACCACAAAGTTGTCCTCCAAATTACCAGCTACAATCATGCAGTGAAGTCACAAGGGAAAGTGAAGTAGGCAGCAAGAAAAGTAGGCAAACTAAAAACAAGTATGAACAGCAGAGAAAAACAAAATGTCCATAGAAACCTACTGTATCTTTGTCAGCTCTCATTTTTCCTAATGCAGGGTAAAACATGAGCAAATTACACAATATATGTTCTATGTATTAAAAAAGGCAAAAGCAATAAATGATGGCACAACATTCTGTGACAATGCAACCAATATTGTGTTGAAAATCTGAAGATTATGGAAAGTCTACATTTGCTATCAGATCATTTCAAGGACAAAGTATTCCAGATTGAATGAGACTTTAAATTTCTAGGTGTTAGCGCACTTCCAAGGAGAATAAACTAAACATGGCAGTGGTTAGATATAATCTGAAACATCATGTTAGCAATAAAATTATGTCTTCAACCGATGAAAGATGCCATCTGTTCCCATTCAATACCCGTTGTGAAAATTAGGCCTTCTGGGACTTGCCACCATTCCTTATGACTTTTAATACATCCTCAAGGTTAAAACTCATGTCATTTATAATGGCATTTGTACTCTCTTAAATATACGTTTATGACATCCATATGAGTACCAACTGTTTGCCTGAGATGTGCTAGCAACAGCAAAAAATCAATTCAATGGTTTCTTTGGAACAATCTCTAAAAATCGAATGTTAAATCATAGAAATGATACCTTGAGAGCTACATTATAATTTATTATTAGAGTACATGCTTTTACAAAAGTAGAAAAGAATTTGCTGATGCTATTTTGTTACATTTACTAGAGTGCATAAGATATACGGTTTAAATACTTCTGAAGGATTTGAGCCTCAACTGCATTAGAGAATAATTTCATTAGTGGAACACTTTTTCATACATCATGGGACTGTTATTAAAATAAAGAGGTTTGTTTCTTTTATCTAAGAATAAAGAACCCCCCACAATCTGTAAATTACCATTCCTCGTGTTCAAGGTAAAATTATATTCCCTTTGACAGGCAGCATCTGACATTTTTCATGGTGCCACATGTCAGACACGGCTGTCACTAATTGCTCCAGTCTCACTAGGAAACCAATCATCTGGTTTCCAATCACGTGATCACAATTTCAGCTGTAAAATAGTGATCACATGCTGGTTGAAGTCTTAATTCTGATGCTACTGCAGCCTGAACGTGGAAGCAGGTATCTGTATAATACTGTAAGTACCTGATACAATTAAAGTATACTTTTTTTTTAATTTATTTTTTTAAATTGTGAATTTGTCTACCTTCCTGCAGGAAGTGGGGCTTTCCAATAGGGTCACAGACATCAATAAACACCTAAAAGAGGCTGTTACCCTGCCCCTCTCTAAAATGTTTGGGCTGATATTACGCTTTTAATCATGTGTCCTGTTGAATATTAGTAGTTCACTGATTGGTTTGTTTCCTAAATTTCGGTTTAATTTAAAGATGTGCTACAGGCAGGTGTTAAATGAAAACACAATTTACCGTAGTTGTGTATTCCTTTAAAAAAATAACTAAACATTCAACCATCTGTCTCAACATCAGGCTTCCTATCATCTCTGGTAAACTAGCACTGGGAGAGAAAGGGGCAGAACTAGTAGCTAATCAGGCTCTGCTGCATGCACATGTGCTAAAAGGAAACATGCTGACAAAAGGACAGCACAGAGTAAGCAGAGTTAAAACATAACAAAATTCACCTAAACAACAATGTCTTACGTTGTCCCTCCCCCTTCCTCCTCCACAATACTGAAAATGGTTTTAGTAGTTATTACTTTTTCTTTTCCTGGTGAAATTTTCCTTCACTTCAAGCTTCCTGCCTAAACTGGGCCCTAGAAGTTCACACATGCGTTCAAACGCCATGGGGCACTAAAGTGCTCATCTACCAAAAACTGGTGGCAATTGTGCACACATACGGAAATTTGCAGCGCATGTGCAGATGCATTGACCATCTATTCAGCCCCCAAATGGCTGGAAGAGTTTGACAGTGCATCTGTGCTTTTTTTTTTTTTTTTAGTAATGGTGTCACGGAATAAGGGTTGAGAGTGTTATATGGGAACAATTGACTTCGGATTTTTTTTAGTCTGGTTGAAAAAAGACACAATTCCGTCCAGTTCAACAACAAACCAAAAAAACCCCACACAAATCAAAAACCTCCATATACAAAATCCTATACCCACAGTTGATCCAGAGGAAGGCAACCTCCCCCAAATATTCCCTAGGTCAACTTTACCTATGGGTATTAGTACCCAAATAAATTTGTGTATTTAGGAAAGAATCCAGGCCTCTTTTTAAAACCACTGTAAAAAAGGGGGGAGTTGGGGGAAGGAGCAAACCCAATAGAGATGGGTTTAGAAAGGGGTTACTATGAGCAACAATGTAATCATTGGTCTTAGTTATTTAAATAAAATCAATTTTATTCAATCATTCTTAACATATAAAATCGCATCTGGAAATTGATACTGTAAATATCACAACAATGGTGCAATTGGGGCCGCGGATAGATATCTAGAGGGAGTCTATTCCACATTTTCACAGCTTTTACTGTGATGAAGGCTTTCTGTATTTGGAGGTTAAATCTAATTTCCTCCAGATATAAAGAGTGCCCCCTTGTTCTCTGTGATGACTTTTTAAGTGTTACTAAACCTAAAAACCTTTTTTATCTTAAAGGAGTTGTAAAGGTCTGAGGTTTTTCACCCTAAAGAATTTAATGCATTAAAGGTGAAAAAGCTTCTGTCCTGCAGCAGCACCCCAGAGCCCCCCTTTTTCTTACCTGAACCCGATTGTTCCAGCAGCGAGGACGAGCCCATCAGCTCCAGCCACTGTCTCGGGTTCTCATTGGATAGATTGATAGCAGTACTAGCCATTGTCTCCTGCTGCTGTCAATCAAATCCAGCGACACGGGAGCCGGGGGCGGGGCCTAGTCCTGTCTGTGTCAATGAATGCAGCAGCAGGACTCGGGAGCACCCCTGCAGGAGTGCCCCCCATGGAAAGTGTCTCTCCATGGGGGCACCCGATGAAGAGGAGGAGCCCGCCCCCGGGGGACCCCAGAAAAGAAGCACTGGGCCGCTCTGTGCAAAACCCTTGCACAGAGCAGGTAAGTATGACATGTTTGTTATTTTACGGGGAAAAAAAACAAAAACCTTTACAATCAAAGATAAAAAATGTTTTCAATCTACCTGTGTCCCCCCTTCCCTGTGTGAAGGGGAAGAGAGGGGAGAAGAGATCATCGCTGCGCAGGGCTGCATCTTTTCTCCCCTTACTTCCTCTTTACATTGCATTCGAGCAGCAGCAGGTGCCATTGGCTCTTGCTGTCAATCAGAGAAAGTGGGGGGCGAGCCTAAGTCCCGCTGTGTAAGTCTATGTAGCGTGGCTCCATAAACACACAGCTCGGGAGCGTGGGGACTACCTCTCCTCATAAAAGCAGAAATATGTCACAGCAACAAATACCATAACATTAGCAGCGCTAAAATAATCCAAACGTTTCAGGATTTGTTAAAAGTTCACTAAAATAGTTAAATAAGTATGAAGTCCACTTTATATATAAAATAAGGTAGATGTAAATGTAGGATTGTAGGAAAAAATGTTGCAGATAGTAATTCAAAACAATCGCCTCCTCCACACTGCACGTGTCACAATCCCCCTAGGAAATGTACTTACCAGATGATACTGGGTTATACGCTTATCTGTCAATGGATGATGTCTGCTCACTGCATACACTCCGTCAAATGATCCTGGGTTATACACTTGGTTTGCAATGGGTGTTGTCAGCTCTCTGCATGTAATCCATCTAGATATTTGCTCATCACAAGCAGAGAACAAAGATACACATAGTGTAATCCAGTACTAAAAGGTATTTATTATAGGTTTCCTTAAGATTGCACACTTACAATGTAATTCAAAATAAAAAGCATGTAACAAAAATGTATCACAAGTCGATATTCCTGACTACCTCTCACCGCTCCAGCGGTGTTCCAGGGTAAGGCAAGCAGGAAAGCCGACGATGTAGGTTGCTGCGTAGTCAGGCCTTGACTAGTTTCGTGACTGCTTCGTCAGAGGGCGTGGCCACACAGCACAGCTTCCCACATTAAATACACTGCAGGGCGCCGTGGAATTAACGTGTACTAGGCTTGTCCACGGAGTTTACCACCTAGTTTTCAAGCACACTTTATACATAAAAAAAGCATATTGGCATCTCTGCAAACAATTCAGAATAAAAATACCATAACATAGGAGTTTATTTAAAACAAGTAACATAATTCACCGTCACTTATCAAAAGTGGGTGCATCTGATATCCTACTGCCCATATCAATGCTTAAAATCAAATAAATGATACAAATCATGGCTCAATTCGATCGCTCCATGTGCGATCCACAAATGAACTCCAAAGGAGTCTAACATGGATCCGAATGGAAATGCATTTGTATTAACACTGCAGGTCATATTACTGTTCTACTGCACCGTACATATCTATACCAATGTAATCATGCATACTAGACCTATCATAGGTACAGTGGTAAAACATTTGAGCTTATGAAGATCCATATAACACACTTTATATCCCATATAAACCATTATTACTGTATGAGGCAGTATACTGCCCCGATGTGTGTCTCCTAGACTTAAAATTAAACAACCCAAAACCCAGGAAAACGCGCATCCTAAACATCATATCAAAGGTTAATAAATATACAGAAGAAATTACTGAAAAAATTACTGCATAAAATATTAAATCGCCTAGAACATATAAATATGATATCATAGGTCATTATAAAATTCATAAAATTCATGAAAAAAAAAAAAAAACAGCAGACTCCATTACAACCAACCAATAAAATCAATTATCGCTGATCAAACAATTTAAGTCCAACTCAACATTCATACCTCTTGGACTTAAAGTATCTGTTAAATAGATCCATTTTGTCTAGCATTTAGACAACTCCCTTACCCTATTGCTTCCTCTCCAATCAGGGTACATTTTCTCTACTCCCCAGAATTTTAATCCTGAGGGATCACTATTCTGTTTGATTCTAAAGTGCATCGAGACGCTATGTTCTTTATAGCCAATCTTGATATTGTTAATGTGCTCTGATACACGTTTGCCTAAAGTGCGTTTGGTACGACCGATATACATCAAATCGCATGGGCACTGAAGTGCGTACACCACATAAGTAGAATTGCATGATATAAAATCCTTTATTTTGAACACCCTAGAGTTGGCTGTTGATTGGAACTCGGTTATACCTCTTAATCTAGTGTGTACTTGCCGACAAGATATGCATTTGCGACATGCAAAAAAACCTGGGTTATCCCAGAACATAGTGGGTCTCACTGGTGGATTTAGAATTTTTTTCACGACCTTATCTCCGAACGATTGTCCCTTTCTGTAAATGAAAAATGGGTTTTCTGGAATGGCTTTTGTTAAGATTTTATCAGTGCTTAATAGTGGCCAATATTTCTTGAAAATCGCTTCCACCTCTTTACATTGTACATGATAAGCGCTAATAAAATCACATTCATGCTTTGTGTCATTCTGTTTAGGTCTATTAATCAGACATCTACTTTGGGGTACTTTGTGTATTTCATTAATGGCCTTATCCAAGGCACATGTGTACCCCTTCTCCACAAAGCGTTTTTTTAGGGTTTGTACTTGTTCAGAATAATCAAAACCACGGGTACAATTCCTCCTGACTCCTGTGAATTGGCCCCTAGGAATGTTCTTCAGCTATGTGGGATGATGTCCACTATGGATCGACAGGTAACTGTTCCAATCTGTCGGTTTGAAGAAACATTTAGTGACCAATTGGTGATTGAACATCACTGTAACATCTAAGTAATTTATTGCTTCCTGACTCCATTTTCATTCCAATTTGATACTATTCACATTCTTGTTGAGCTTATTGACAAATGTAGTTAGAGAAGATTCTGTGCCCACCCATATAAAGAACAGGTCATCAATGAACCTCTTGTAGAAAAGAAGCTCCTTCCTTTGTTGTCCATATATGAACTTGTCCTCCCATACACTCATAAAGAGGTTTGCTACTGAGGGCGCAAGCTTTGTGCCCATTGCTACGCCTTTAACTTGGGTAAAATATTTACCCGCATACCAAAAGTAATTGTGGCTTAAACAATAATCTAAGGCCATCCCTAGGAATTTCTTTTGGACAAATGGTAAGTCCTCCCTCTTGCTAAGTGCCCAATTTAAAGATAATAGGGCATCATCATGATTCATTACTGTATACAATGATGCCACATCCGCGGGAACCAAAAATATATCTTGGGCATCCGGGATATTCACACTATTCAAAAACTGCCTTGTATCCTTTAAATATGCTTTTGTTTCTACTACGCTTTCTTGTAGAAAATTATCTAAATATTGGTCAACTCAAGCAGAAACTGAATTGATACTGTTTACAATCGATCTAGCAGGTGGATTCTGGGGGTCCTTATGTATCTTAGGTAATGTATATACCGTTGGAACACGGCTGAAGCTGGGGTTAAGATATCTTTTTCTTTCTTGTTTAATACTCTCACATTATATTTGTGTTTGACCAGACTGGTCAAATCCTTTCTATAGTTGTCGGTGGGATCACCGGTTAGTAAATAAGTACTGTCATCGGATAACATATTGTTTAATTGAGAGTGATAAAAGGTACTGTCTAAAAATCACAACCCCTCCCCTGCTGGTCTGATAACCACATCTTTCCTTGCTTCTAAAGCTTTAAGACCATCTTCTATATATTTCAGATTCGCATTTTTCTTCGGTACCAGTTTTTCTATGTCTTTTAAAACCATTTTTTTGAAAACCTCCACATGTTTATTGGAAAATTGTGGAAGATTGAATAAAGATTTATTTTTCAAACCACTGTCTATACCTATAGTTGTATGGTCGGTTTTGTTTGTTGTAGCTGAATTGATGGCCAAAAAATACCTTTTCATATTTATTTTTCTTATATATTTCCGGACATCAATATAAAAACTAAATTTGTTAATTGGTTTATTGGCTGCGCATTTGAGTCCTGCGTTTAAAATGTTTAATTCTTTAATGTTGAGTTTGATATTAGCTAAATTGTAAATTCCCTCTAATCCATTTCCCTTCTTCTTCTTTTGTACTCTATGTCCCCCTCTACTGCCTCTGTATCCTGTATTCTTTTTACTAATGGTGGGTTGGGCTGCTGCTCCCGTCGAGGGGGGTTCCACCACCCTTCCTCCTTGGGGTATTGAGTTTTCCCTGGGGGTCTGCCTCTCGGCTGATTTCCTCTCCATCCTCTCTGTCCGCCCCTCTCCCCTCGCCCTAAAAATTCTTATTTTGTTTTGGGGTGTCACCATTATAATTATTTAACTTTTCATACCTATTAGAGGTTGGTATTGGATAGGAACTCCAATGGTCTCTATCCTCATCAGTGTTGCTGTTGGTTAGACCATGGGTACACTTGATATTGTTCCCTATCATAGTGTTGTTGTTGGTTGGGCCATAAATTGGCTTGCTGTTGATCACTATGGGGTACGGACTATAATACTCCCTGTTGTTATTGTAATGGTTCTGCAGGGAAGATCTCATTTGAGGATCCACAGAGTTAAATGGGTATTGGTGGTGTGGATATGCATTTGGTTCATTTGTCTTATTTTTGTCATTTTTCCTCCGTCTTCTCCCTCTTTGTCCACCTTTAGGGTCCAACCAACAGCAACACTTTGAAGATAGAGACCATTGGAGTCCCTATCCGATACCAACCTCTAATAGGTATGAAAAGTTAAATAATTATAATGGTGACACCCTGAAACAATATAAGGCTTTTTTAGGGTGAGGGGTGGACAGAGGATGGAGAGGAAATCAGCCGAGAGGCAGACCCCCAGGGAAAACTCAATACCCCAAGGAGGAAGGGTGGTGGAACCCCCCGGAACATAGTGGGTCTCTCCCCCAGTGAGACCCACTATGTTCTGGGATAACCCAGGATTTTTTGCATGTCACAGATGCATATCTTGTCAACAAGTACACACTAGATTAAGAGGTATAACCGAGTTCCAATCAACAGCCAATTCTAGGGTGTTGAAAATAAAGGATTTTATCTCACGCAATTCTACTTATGTGGTGTACGCACTTCAGTGCCCATGTGATTTGATGTATGTTGGTCGCACTAAACGCACTTTAGGCAAACATGTATCAGAGCACATTAATAATATCAAGATTGGCTATAAAGAACATAGCATCTCAATGCACTTTGCGATCCAACATAGTAGTGATCCCTCTAGATTAAAATTCTGGGGAGTAGAGAAAATGTACCCTGATTGGAGAGGAAGCAATAGGGTAAGGGAGTTGTCTAAATGTGAGACAAAATGGATCTATTTAAAGTGGGAGTCCACCTAAAAAAAAAATATTAAAAGCCAGCAGCTACAAATACTGCAGCTGCTGACTTTTAATAAATGGACACTTACCTGTCCCAGGGTCCAGTGATGTCGGCAGCCGACGCCGATCACTTGCTCGACTCTCAGCAGCTGCCGCCGCCCTAGGTGAGGGAATCAGGAAGTGAAGCGTTGCAGCTTCACTTCCCAGTTCCCTACTGCGCATGCGTGAGTCGCGCTGCACGTCGTAACTGGTCCCTGCTATCTCCTGGGACCTGTGCGTTTCCCAGGAGACAGCGTGGAGGGACAGGAAGAGGTGTAGACTCCCGTGGGAGTCTATGCCAGGAAGTGGGTGCAGATACCTGTCTGGTATCCCCCTCCCCCCTGAAAGGTGCCAAATGTGAGACTGGAGGGGGGGAGGGTTACGAAAAGCGGAAGTTCCATTTTTGTGTGGAACTCCGCTTTCACAGATACTTTAAGTCCGAGAGGTATGCATGTTGAGTTGGACATAAATTGTTTGATCAGCGATGATTGATTTTATTGGTTGGTTTCAATGGAGTCTGCTTTTTTTTTCATGAATTTTATAATGACCTATGATATCATATTTATATGTTCTAGGCGATTTAATATTTTATGCAGTAATTTTTTCAGTAACGTTTAGGATGCGCGTTTTCCTGGGTTTTGGGTTGTTTAATATTAAATCTAGGAGACGCACATTAGGGGCAGTATACTGCCTCATACAGTAATAATGGTTTATATGGGATATAAAGTCTGTTATATGGATCTTCATAAGCTCAAATGTTTTACCACTGTACCCATGATAGGTCTAGTATGCATGATTAACATGGTATAGATATGTACAGTGCAGTAGAACAGTAATATGACATGCAGTGTTAATACAAATGCTTTTCTATTCAGAACCACGTTAGACTCCTTTGGAGTTCAATTGCGGATCGCACATGGAGCGATCAAATTGAATCATGATTTTTGTCATTTATTTGATTTTAAGCATTGATAAGGGCAGTAGGATATCAGATGCACCCACTTTTGATAAGTGAGGGTAAATTATGTTACTTGTTTTAAACTCCTATGTTATGGTATTTTTATTCTGAATTGTTTGCAGAGATGCCAATATGCTTTTTTTATGTATAAAGTATGCTTGAAAACTAGGTGGTAAACTCCGTGGACAAGCCTAGTACACGCAGGCGCAAGTGGGTTAATTCCGCGGCGCCCTGCAGTGTATTTAATGTGGGAAGCTGTGCTGTGTGGCCACGCCCTCTGACGAAGCAATCACGAAACTAGTCAAGGCCTGACTACGCAGCAACCTACATCGTCGGCTTTCCTGCTTGCCTTACCCTGGAACACCGCTGGAGTGGTGAGAGGTAGTCAGGAATATCGACTTGTGATACATTGTTGTTACATGCTTTTTATTTTGAATTACACTGTAAGTGTGCAATCTTAAGGAAACCTATAATAAATACCTTTTAGTACTGGATTACGCTATGTGTATCTTTGTTCTCTGCTTGTGACAAGCAAACATCTAGATGGATTACATGCAGAGAGCTGACAACACCCATTGCAAGCCAAGTGTATAACCCAGGATCATTTGATGGAGTGTATGCAGTGAGCAGACATCATCCATTGACAGATAAGCGTATAACCCAGTATCATCTGATAAGTACATTTCCTAGGGGGATTGTGACACGTGCAGTGTGGAGGAGGCGATTGTATTGAATTACTATCTGCAACGTTTTTTCTGTGATGGACAATCCTACATTTACATCTACCTAATTTTATATATAAAGTGGACTTCATACTTATTTAACTATTTTAGTGAACTTTTAACAAATCCTAAAACGTTTGGATTATTTTAGCGCTGCTAATGTTATGGTATTTGTTGCAGTGACAAATTTCTGCTTTAATGTTTTATTATTAGCTGCTCTTGTTATTTTAAAGTAACATAATTTCCATGAGCACTGAGGGAGAGATACCAACTGAGTGTTGATTTATTTCTCATTTTTATACCTCTCCTCCTAGCCCGCAACTGGCTATGGTAGTCCAGCAGAATAAGAGGAGGAACCAAGATCGGCACCAGGGACCCCAGAAGAGGAGGTTTGGGGCCGCTCTGAGCAATACAAATGCACAGAGCAGGTAAGTATAACATGTTTTTAATTAAAAAAATGAGTTTAGTAATACTGTAGAGTGAATAACTCTACACCAAGTTCACTATATGGACCAATTATGTATTTATACATGGTGATCATATCCCCCTTAATCTCCTCTTCTCAAGAGAGAATAAAAACTCAGTTCCTCTAATCTTTCCTCATAGTCGAGCTTCTCAAAAGACCCAGTTATCAGTTTAAATGCCCTTCTCTGCACTTTCTCCGGTGAGCTGATAGTGCCCAAAACTGAACTGGATATTCCAGATGAGGTCTTACTAATGATTTGTAAAGGGGGCAAAATGATATCTCTATCTCTGGAGTCCATATCTCTTAATACAAGAAAGGATTTTGCTTGCTTTGGAAACTGCAGCTGCGCACTGCATGTTATTATTAAAGTGGTTGCAAACCTACTTTGGGAAAAAAAAAAGTAACACCTGCAAGACAAAGGCATAATCAGCTAGTATGCATAGAATTCTAGCTCATTATGTAATACTCACCTGAGATCGAAGCCCTTGTTGTGGTGCCCGTACACAGCACTGGCCGGCGACATCACTCCCGGGGGTTACTTCCGATGACGTCACTCTGGCGCATGCGCGCGGTAACGGCACACTCAATGAAGCTTCAGTTTGTGTCAGTGAACATGTGCCGATGATGTTGGCACATGCAAATACAAGGGATATCTCCTAAACCATGTAGGTTTAAGAGATATCCTGGGTAGCTACAGGTAAGCCTTATTATAGGCTTACCTGTAGCAAAAAGTGGTCTGTAAGGGTTTACAACCACTTTAAGCTTATGATCTATCAGAACACCCAGATCTACCAATCTCCACCATTGATTCTCCCAGTTGTTCTCCCCCATGTTTGTATGAAGCATTCATATGTTTAGCCCACAAGTGCATAACTACATTTATCAACATTAAACTTCATTTGCTACATATCTGCCCAAACAGTGCATTGAGGTGTCACAGCTGCATTTATTTACCGTTTTTGGGGCTGAAAGTGCCCCCCTCGACTTATACTCGAGTCACCGCCGTCTGCCTACATGATCAGCGTGTCATGCAGGTAGACAGCGGCCAGCGTGTGCTACATAGCACTCGGCAGCCTCTCACTGTTCAAAAGCCACGCCTCCTCGTCTGTGATAGGCAGTCAGTGTACAGCCTATCACGGACATTCTCTCATCCTCGTCTGTGATATGAGGATGAGAGAATGTCCGTGATAGGCTGACTGCTGGGAAATGGAGTTTTCTGCCTATCATAGACGAGGAGGAGGCGCGGCTTTTGAACAGCGAATGGCCACCGCACACGCTGATCGGTGCAGAGCGGCACACAGAGGATGCACAGGACACAGGTAGGATGCACACAGACACATGCACACAGGTACATATACACATGCACACATACACAGGACACAAGTACATATACACAGGTACATGACACATGCACATATACACAGGACACAGGTACATGACACAGGTACATATACACAGGACACAGGTACATGACACAGGACACAGGTACATGACACATGCACATATACACAGGACACAGGTACATGACACAGGTACATATACACATGACACATGCACATATACACAGGACACAGGTACATGACACATGCACAAAACACAGGACACAGGTACATGACATATGCACATATACACAGGACACATGCACATATACACAGGTCACATGACACATATGCACAGGACACATGACACATATACACAGGACACATGACACATATACACAGGACACATGACACATATACACAGGACACATGCACAGGACATAGGGAGGTATACAGCTGCAGATAGGCATTGTTGACCCTCTTTTTCCACTTACAGTAGCTGCTGCATTTCTCACCCTCGTCTTATACTCAGGTCAATAAGTTTTTCCCATTTTTTTGTGGTAAATTAGGGCCTCGACTTATACTCGAGTATATACGGTACTCTGAAAAGAAAGTGGTGTCACCTTCCTGGATGTGCTGTCAAAATAATTACATGCTGAATGAATGATTTACAAAAGTGGCTGGACAGAATATTTGATACAAAATTTTGCACAACGATAAATGGAGCCTCGTTGTTTAAAATATAAATAATTTCTATATATTGTTTGCTGTTTTACTTGTAAATGGGGGCAGCCATATTTACACATAATATACTGTATATAGAAGGTGATATCTATATATATTAGCATTAGATATATTTTTGATGTTAAGTGCATATATGCAGGGCAACAGCTGATCTTTGGCAATTTTTTGTTTTTTTAGCTTTAAGTGTAGTAAAGAAAAGTTTAAAAAAGTTGGGTTTTCATTTGTCCCATAGGGGAGATTTCCTTTCACGTCTTGTACCATAGACACACCAAGAAGTGAAAGGCGCTCTCTCCAAAGAGAGGGAAATTCTCTCTTGGACAGCTGGCACTACCACATTTATCACCATTGGAAGACTCTTTATTTCAGTTAAGAAATTCAAGATTCACAGGGTTGCTTGCCCTTCCTCGATCTAAAATGGTTTTGGAAAACACAGTACTTCCCCTGACTATGCCTTCATCTACTTTACTTTTCTGTTCAGAAGGTGAAGTAATCTTTGTTCAGGCTTCATCCAGTGTAACTGTGTGCTCTCTGGATTGAGCCTGAGTTCACACTAGTGTGAACTGGATGTGGGTTTCTTGCAACCAATTCGCATGTCAGAAGATTGTGACCGGCTCTCTATGGAGCCAGTTCACACATCTCCAGAGCGGCTCTGGTGCAAATTGCAGAGGAGTCTTGTGCATTTTCTGGTCTGTTTCAGGTCCGAATTCAGCCAAAAATTCGGACTGAAATCGGACCTGAACCGGTGAACAAGGACACACTGGAAACCTGCTGTGAGCTGCTCTGTGCTGCAGTGTGAACCCAGCCTTAAATGCAAGTTCATCAATCACATGTCATGCAAGATGTGATGCCTCTGCAAGAAATGAGCCCCTGTTACAGCCTCTCACCTTTCTTCAAAGTTACAATGGTAAAGTCTTATTAGATAAGGAGGAGGAGACCTGGCTGTAGCTGACTGATGACACAATTTTCGTCTAGGCAAAGTCATTTGCTTTTAGCTCAACAACTGCATTTTATTCAGAAAACATTGATTTTTTTGAAACATTATCCACTTGACAACTGGGCACTTAAACCCCCCTCCTGCCCAGACCAATTTTCAGCTTTCAGCGCTGTCACACTTTGAATGACAATTACTCAGTCATGTAATACTGTACCCAAATGAATTTGTTGTCCTTTTTTCATACAAATAGAGCTTTTTTTTGGTGGTATTTGATCACCTCTGGGTTTTTTATTTTTTGCGCTATAAATGAAAAAAGACCGAAAATTTTGAAAAAAAAAAACGCATTATTCTTAGTTTATGTGATAAAATTTAGCAAATTATTAATTTTTCTTCAGAAATGTTGGCCACAATTTATACTGCTACATATCTTTGGTAAAAATAACCCAAATTAGTGGATATTATTTGGTCTGTGTGAAAGTTAGAGAGTCTACAAGCTGTGGTGCAATTCATAAAAAACGAATGATGTACTTGCGACCCGAACAAGCCAGGAAAGTACAAATACCCCCCAAATGATCCCTTTTCTGAAGTAGACATTTGAAGGTATTTAGTAAGATGCATTGTGAGGTTTTTGATGTTGTCATTTTTTCCCACAATTCTTTGCAAAATGAAGATTTTTTTTTATTTTTTTCCACAAAATTGTCATTGTAATAGGTTATTTCTCTCACATGGCATGTGTATACCACAAATGACGCCCCAAAATACATTCTGCTACTCCTCCTGAGTATGGCGATACCAAATGCGTGAGACTTTTACACAGCCTGGCCACATACAGAGGCCCAATATTGAAATAGCACCATCAGGCGTTCTAGGAGCATAAATTACACATCTCATTTCTCAACTACCTATTACACTTTTGAAGGCCCTGGAGCACCAGGATAATGGAAACGCCCACAAAGTGACCCCATTTTGGAAAACGAACACCCCAACGTATAATCTATGAGGCATAATGAGTCTTTTGAACGGTTCATTTTTTTCCAGAAGTTTTTAGAAAATGTGGAAAAAAAATGAAAACGCTTTTTTTTTACGCAAAGTTGTGCATTTATAAGATATTTCCAACACATAGCATGTACATAGCAAAAATGACACCCCAAAATACATTCTGCTACTCCTCCTGAGTATGGCAATACCAAATGTATGAGACTTTTACACAGCCTGGCCACATACAGAGGCCCAATATTGAAATAGCACCATCAGGCGTCTGAGGAGCATAAATTACACATCTCATTTCTCAACCACCTATTACACTTTTTTTTTTTTTTTTTTAATCTTTATTTAGGGAAAGCAGATTATACATCAATGCAGTGAGTCAAACATACTCATAACTTTACATCTGTAATTAGGCTAATACATTAGCTCGTCAGATAAGTCATTGTACAGTGTTTGGGTATCAATTAAGGTTACATTTCAACTATAACAAAATAACTGTGCTCAAAAATTCAGCAGTAACTATATGTGCAATTTGACCGGGGCCGCACAGAGTACCCCCTAGTCCAGAGGACCTGTAAAACCGCTCTGTCAGAGCGGGCTTGTCCCTCTTTGTACGGGCACTAAGCTCGTGCCTATGGTGTGCTGATCCCAAACGTCATACTTTTTATGAAATATGGTTCTTTATCCTGAATTTTCAGGAGTGGAACCAGTATAATACTGCAATCCGGGGGAATTTTGTCATTTTTAGGAAAAGAGAGAAAAGGTGACACCATTGGTGTCAATGGGGGGAAAGCTATGAAAGGAAGGAAGGGTGAGCAGAAATATGGGAGTGGAAAGGAGGGGAGAAGGGGAGGTTCCGGCAAGGCCGACGGTCCAGGGCCCCAATCCGCCCCTGAGTAGAATATTTAATTGTAGGTCTTATATTCTTCCGAAAAACGGAACAGGTCCCAGTGCATCCAGCGAGTATTATGCTCCTCCTCTCTTTCCCCTAGGGCAGCTGTAAGTTGTTCCATTTGCTGAATATCGCGGACCCTAGCAAACCACTGCGCCACAGTTGGTGGGGATCGCTGCTTCCATACACTGGGGACACACGCCCTGGCTGCATTCAGAAGGTGCTTCAGTAGCGATTTACGGTATCGCTTACTAGATGCGGGGGTTAGGTTTAAGAATATTGCTGCCGGGTTATCCTGAAGAGATACATCCGTAAGTTTGTAAATGATCTCCAGAACCTGTCTCCAGAAGGGAGTCAGAACTGGACACTCCCAGAAAATATGGAGTAATGTGCCAGTCTGCGTGTTACATCTCCAACATAGAGGACTGTGATCTGGGAATATGGACGCTAAGACAGATGGAGTCCTGTTCCAACGCGTTAAGATTTTGTATGTGATTTCTTGATATTTGCTGCATAAGGAGGACTTATGTGCAAAAAAGAGTATTCAATTCTTTTGGTCTTATGTGAATGTAACATTAAGGTCTCTTTCCCACTTCTTCAGGTAGGAAGGATCATTTTGAGATGTGTGGGTAAGTAATATGTTGTATGAATAAGAAAGGGATTTCCGTATTGGCCCATCACCTAGGCACAAGTCTTCGAAAGACGAAGGCTGTCTACGAAAACCGCCGACTTCTGGGAGGGATCTGAGGAAGTGGGAGAGTTGCGAGATCCTCCATCTACCCAAGATGGAAGTATTAAAACTGGGGTAAATGTCTGAGGGGTCTCTCCAATCAGAGGGACCTAGGAAAGAGGAGGCTCTGACTAGGTTCTGGTCCGGGTATAGTCGGAAGGATCTATCGGAGATTCCCGGTAAAAAGTCCGGATGACCTATTATAGGCGTTAGAGGGGAGGGAAAACTAGGCGTTTCCGCTAGCCCAAAGTATCTATGCATTTCCTTTAGAGTGGGTTCAACCAGTGGGTGGGATAAAGACAGTCCAGAAAGACTGGTCCCACTCCATGGTAGGCCCGAAAGAGGAAACTGCACTGCTTCCTGTTCCAAGCAAACCCATAGCTTATGGTGTGAGTGTCTGCACCAGTCTACTACTCTGTTCGTGTGTACTGCTGTGTTATAAAGGGCTGGGTCCGGAAGATCGACCCCTCCTCTGAGCTTTGACCGCTGTAATAGAGTTCTCTTGAGTCGCGAGGATTTGCCTTGCCAAACGTAATTGATGAAGATCGTGCGTAGTTTGCGGAAAAAGTTTTGAGGAATCCTAACCGGCAGAGCTTGTAGAAGATAAAGCAGCCGCGGCATAATATTCATCTTCAAGACGTTACATCTACCAAACCAGGAAACTGCCAGGGTCCTCCATCTGTCAAGATCTGAGGAGAAAATATTCAGGAGGGGCTGAAAGTTAAGCTGGTAAATGAGATGTAAATCAGAAGGTATTCTTGTACCTAGATACTGGATAGCCTGAGGGGACCACCGGAAAGGAAAATTGCCGCTAAGTCGAGTCAGAGCGGTAGGAGAGAGAGAGACATTAAGCGCCTCTGATTTTTGCAGATTAATTTTAAAATTTGACAGTTCCCCGTACTGGCGTATTGCCGATAAGAGTACCGGGAGGGAGGTGTGTGGTTCTGAGATGTAGAACAGCAGATTGTCTGTGTAGGCCGCAATTTTATGGTGATATGTGTTTGTTTCGAGTCCTCTGATGTCTGGGTTGAGTCTGGTGTGTTGTAAGAGGGGTTCTAATGAGATAATAAAGAGGAGCGGGGAGAGTGGGCACCCTTGTCTTGTGCCGTTACTTATTTTAAAAGGGTTGGAAGTCACTCCATTTACTCTGACTGTTGCTGTGGGGGAGGAGTAGATGGCAGAAATGCAAGACAAGATGCAGGGTGGCATTCCAAGGCGTCGCAGGGTGGCCAGAAGAAAAGTCCAGTCCACCCTGTCAAACGCCTTTTCAGCGTCCGTGGACAACAGGATGAATGGGGTATTAAGACGTTTGACTCTTGCCACTACATCTATCGTTCTTGTGGTGTTATCTCGCGCTTCTCTGTTCCGGATAAAACCAGCCTGGTCCAAGGGGATTATGCGTTGGAGGACATGTCCCAGTCGCTCGGCCAAAATCTTCGTGAACAGCTTCAGGTCACAATTAAGTAAGGAGATCGGTCTGTAACTTGCGCAAAGGAGCGGGTCCTTCTCTGGCTTAGGAATGACCGATATGCTGGCTTGTAGAAGGTCTGAAGGCATGGCATGATTATCTAGTATAGCGTTGAAGGCCGTAACAAAATGAGTTGCTAACTGAGCTTGGAAAGTTTTATAATAGTAGTTTGTAAAGCCATCAGGGCCAGGCGCCTTCCCTCTTGGAGAACCAGCCAAGGCGCTCGTGAGTTCGTCCACAGTTAACGGCTGCGAAAGCATGACCACTTCCTCCTCATTAAGAGTAGGCAGGTTTGCCGCTGCAAGGTAAGTCTCTATGGCCTCCGGGCTGTCCTGGGGTCTGGACTGTAAATTATAAAGGGCTTCATAGAAAGCACGGAAAGATTCTGCCATGTCCTTGGAATCATGAATTCTGAATCCCGTGGGGGTAGATAAAGCGGGTATGTAGGCTTTATTACGTTGGGTACGTATGGCGTTCGCCAAAGTCCTACTACATTTGTCACCATATTCATAGAAGGTTCTGCGTGCCTTCAGTAGTATGTTTTTAGATTGAAAAAGGGAATATTCCCTGATTTGTTCTCTAATATTAGTTACTTCTGTTTCTAGGGCCTTATCTGGGTGGTTTTTATGGCGTTTTTCACAGTCATGGAGTTTAGCAGTTAGTTCTGATAATGCTTTCGCCCTTGCCACCTTAAGTCTGTGGCCATGTTTGATGAGTATACCTCTTATGTAGCACTTGTGTGTGGACCAAATAGTGAGAGGGTTAGGGACAGAGTTCCTGTTTGTCTCGAAGAAGAGATCCAATTCTCTTATAACATCGGCTTTAACCTCTGGGTCTTGAATAAGGGACGCCACGTTGCGGGTCTAGGTGACGATTGCTATAGGGTTAATGTTATAGATATCGGGGCATGGTCTGAAAGTGCTATGTGTCCGATCTGAGCCCTAGATACCAGTGGAATCGTGGCGTGAGGTACCAGGAAGAGATCTATCCTAGAATATGAGCCACGAACTGCCGAAAAAAAGGTGTAGTCCCTCTCTTGTGGGTGGAGGATACGCCAGATGTCAACCAGTCGGTGGGAGTGTAGCAAATCCCTGATCTGGTTTCGTGATCTCTGGGACAAGGCCGAGGAACCCATCGACGAGTCTTTGCGAGGATCCATGGTGAGATTGAGATCTCCCCCAAGCACCAACGTTCCCTCTGCGAATGAGGCCAGGGTGGATAAACACGTCTCAAGTACCGGAAGCTGATCAACATTAGGCAGGTAGAAGTTAGCAAAGGTGAACATTTGCGACTGAAGTGTACCTTTAACAAAGAGGTATCTACCTTCACGATCAGTATGGAGATCTAACAGCTGCCAGGGTAGGGTTTTGGCCAGAAGGATACTCGTGCCCTTTGATTTTGTGGAGGGCGAAACACTGTGATACACAGTTTGGAAGTGCTTGCTGTGGAGTTTTGGAATCTTATTGGCCCGGAAGTGGGTCTCTTGTAGAAATGCTACTTGAGGTCTTTGCCTCCAGAGCTCAGCGAGACAACTGGAACGTTTTTCTGGAACATTTAGACCCTTCACGTTCCAGGACACAAGTTTTAAAGACATGTCGAGTGGAGTGAGGCCGGACCCCACCAGGAACCAAGTCTATAGGTAGTAAGTGGGGGGGGGATAAAGGGGAGAGGGAAAGAAGTCTGGAGTAATAGTCCTGAGGAGGGGAGAGGAAAGGTAAACAATGAAAGGGACAGGTAAGAGGAGGGTACTAAAGTGAGAAATGAGGAAGGGAAGATGGGAGAGAGAGAAAGAGAGAGAAAAAAAAACTAAGTCTCCAAAAGGAGGATTACTGCCTAATAAGGCAGCTAGGGCCTAGTGGGGGAAGAGGTAAGGCACTTCAGAGGTCGAGCCCCCAGATCTCGGGGCTCCCCCAGCCACCCCCCGATTAGGGCGGTCCAAAAAAGGAACCGCATAATTATGGTATACTTCTCAATATAGAAATAACCCCAGAGGGGAACATAAAATAAAATAATCAAACGTAGTAGAAGTGTTAGCAAATTCAAAACAGTCCCCAACAACACTAAAATACTGTCTTTAACCCTCACGACTGAAGAGCCAATTCGCTCCCCCAGGGATCGAGCCCAGAGAGAGCAAGCTGATGGCCCAGCCTCTTACTATATTATAACAAAAAAAAAAAAAACCCAATAAAAAAAAGGGGGGGGGGGGAAGGGGGGGTGGATGGGGGGAGGGGGGGGGGAGGCAGGAGGGGGGAAGGGGGGGCGGAAGGGAAGGGGCCAATCACGACAAAATATCAACTCTAATTAAGCTTACATTCAACCCAAAACCTCAGTATGTCTGGATACACAAAAATAAGTCAGAATACTGGGTCTCCCTGTGGGCCACAGACGCCAAACACCCGGCGGGTCGGCACTGTTTCGGATACAGAGGGACACAAATTAGTCTCCAATCTGAAGACCTCCGTCTGTACCGTATCCCCCACCAGATTCCGCCCCCGAACCCACAAGGAGACCATATAAGGCATGACACCGTGACATAAGTGTATCAATCGTTAACCTCTTGTAGAATGTACCCATATAGGAGGCAGAGACCCGACCATGAGGGGGACTTTGACTGTTCTCCTGGTCACCGATCTCCAGTCCATATCCGTGGGTTTCAATTGGTCTGATCTCCTCCAATGTGCACTACCATAGTGCCTTCAATAGGCCCCCACCCTCCCCCAGGGCCGACCAATCCAGGAGCCAACACAGTTCAGGGTGTTTCTATGGGACCAACGACTCCAGAGAACCCATGGCAGATAGTCTAGAGGGACCGAGGCTCACCTTCTGTGAGATCTAAAAGGCCAATAAGTCAGTGGGAGATGGGTTAACGTGATCCAGATAGTGAGGGGGAAAACAAATCTTGGACACTCCTTCAGTTCAAGTAAAATGCCACCCAAGGGGCTCAAGGTTCATTATCCTGAGGAGCTTGTGGTCTTCTGCGTTGAGATCGGCGATTGCGTCGAGACCTTTGAGGCCTGTCAGTAGAAATCACTGGTGCGTTATTGTGAACAGCCGGCAGAACAAACGCCAACCAATTGGGTAGCGACATCGATGGCAGCCCGAGAGAGCTGAGAAAAGCAGGGACATCCGTGGGGTGTCGAAGAGTGTATGTCCGGCCTCCCTTCCGCGCAATCAAGTGGAAGGGGTGGCCCCACTTGTAGGTGATTCCTTGATCTCCAAATTTCTCCAGTAAGGGTTTCAAGCAGCGGCGCATCTGAAGTGTTCTCCGAGACACATCCGGTAGGAGAGTGATCTGTGCTTCATCAAAGTCAATATTCCCTCTACGCCAAGCCCGTTGAAGAATGTCTTCTTTTACAGAATAATTGTGTAGACAACAAAGGATATCTCTGGGCCTGTCCTCTGTGGGGTCTCTGGGGCCGAGGGTTCTGTGAACTCTGTCGATGGCAACAGGCTTTTCTGTGGGGTGTTCTAGAAAGTCATTGAATATTGCTGTCACGGTCATCTTTAGATCTGCCTGTCGGGTAGCTTCTGGCAGACCGCGAATCCTGATATTGCGCCTTCGATTTTCCAGATCGTCTATTAATAGGTGTAGCTGTGCAATTTGGTCTGTTACCTCTTCATATGTGGCCTGTATGGCAGAGACCCCTTGGCGGAGGGCTGAAGTGTCTGTCTCCAGAGAGGAGACTCGTGTGGTCACCTCTGCCATTTCCTGTTTAATTCCCACAATTTCCCCGCGGAGAGCCGTCTCCATCCTGACTGCCACAGAGTCTAAGTCTTCTCTAGTGGGAAGTTTTTGCAGAAGCGCCCAGATGGCTCTATCACTACTGGGCATAGACATCTGTTCTTGTGAGGGCATAGGAGCAGCATCCATTTGTGTCTGTGGATGCTGAGAGAGAGGCAGGGGTGCATCCAGTGCTGTAATCTGGAGCTGAGAGGGCAGTGTGCCTTGAGGGGTCCAGTGAATGGAACTGCCAGGTTCTCCTCCCAGGCTGCTCAGGGACGTGAGGGACAGAGAGTGGAGGAAGCAGGGTGAGAGATCGCTAGGAGGGGAGAACGGCGGCAGGTCGTTACCTCTGTGTTGTTTCTCTTCTCCTCCCACAGGCGCGCCGCTCCCCTCCCTCGTATCTGATGCCGGCGCCATCTTGGCTGGGTTCGGGGTGGACGCCACTTGCTGTTTAGGAACGAGAAACCATTCCATTCCTCCTCCGAAGTGTGCCATTACGCCGTGTAGCCTCCCTGTTAGTGTCTGCAGGGATTGAGAAGCAGGGATAAACGATATGGCTGATCGGGTGGTCTGTTAGGGAGCCGAGGTCCGGGAGCCCTAAGGAGATGCGGCTTCACTCCTTCATGCCGAGACCACGCCCCGCCTATTACATTTTTTGAAGGCCCTGGAGCACCAGGACAATGGAAACGCCCACAAAGTGACCCCATTTTGGAAAGCTAACACCCCAACGTATAATCTATGAGGCATAATGAGTCTTTTGAATGGTTCATTTTTTTCCAGAAGTTTTTAGAAAATGTGGAGAAAAAATGAATATGCATTTTTTTTACGCAAAGTTGTGCATTTATATTTCCAACACATAGCATGTACATAGCAAAAATGACACCCCAAAATACATTCTGCTACTCCTCCTGAGTATGGCGATACCACATGTGTGAGACTTTTACACAGCCTGGCCACATACAGAGGCCCAACATGCAAGGAACACCATCAGGTGTTCTAGGGACACATAGCATTCACATACCAAGAATTACACCCCAAAATACATTATGCTGAGCAAAGAGTAAACAAAAGATTACCTGTGGTTGCAGTAGCGCAGTTGTACAAAGGAGGATAGCACTGGTCCAGGCAGCAGGCAGGGACTTGGTCAGCAAAAGCGAACGCAATTTTCCAGGCAACAGGCAGTAATACTGTCCATAGTCAGTACAGGCAGGAGGCAGGGATACTGTCCATATACAGTCCAGGGTCAGTGCAGGCAGAGATTGTCAGCAGTGCCAATATGGTCCTGGTAGTAGGCAGGTCCATGTGGTGTGGTCAGTTCATGCGACAGGCAGAGGCATGATGGCATAGGTCCTACAGGCAGCAGGCAGAAATAGGGCCTCGTTCAGGACAGAATGGGGACAGGGGTAGAGGCTTCTCCCACCCAAATCTCTTTGAAGCCTCCGAGTCTCCAGACCCTAATCTAGGAATGAGAAAACAAATGAAATTGTTTTCTTCATCCAGAAAAACTATTCTGGAGTCCCTCACATATGTGAGACCCCTGTGTTCTGAATCCCACTAGTCCACTGGCAGGGTACAAGATCAGTCCAAGAAGCAGGCAAGAGGCATGGTCAAACAGTCCAGGGTCAGTTCCAGATCAGGCAGAGGTATGTACAGAATCGGTAGGCAGAAGCGTGGTCGAATAACAGTCCAGGGTCAGTTCCAGATCAGGCAGAGATATAAACAGAATCGGTAGGGCAGTTACAGAGCAAGCAGAGGCATAAGGGGTGTGAAGGTAAATGGCAGGAAGTGAGGGTTATGTTTACCATACTTCACTAATAATTTAGTGAAGTATGGTAACGGCGGAAACAGTCAACTATGCAGAGGCCTGGTTGGGAAGGACATTGGGGACAATGATAAGTGGTGTCTCTTCTCACTCCTCGTTTGGAGCACACCCGGCATTTTTTCTGACGTTTTTGGCCTGTTGGTCTGGGAGGGAGTTTATCGAGAAGTGGCGTTTAGAGAGTCTGCTAATCACATCGGATCTAATGTTTTCTGTTGGGCCCTTCGGGTATATAAGGGCAGTGGTGATTTCCTCCTGGTAGCCAAGGAAGGGTTTGGGTCTGTCAGTGGAGTTGCGATAGATTACATAGGTGTTGTATATGGCCAAATAAAATAAATAAATTGAAACTTTTTTATACCACTGGTATGTTCTTCTAGTGCAAAGGTAGGGTTCGAGCATCTGGTCGTTGAAGTCGACACCCCCCATATGCATGTTGTATTCATGGATACATGTTGGCTTTTGGATTGGGCCATTCCTCCCGGTGATCTCAACAAATGTATTGTTGTGGATGGAAGAAAGCATGTAGACGTCCCTTCTGTCCCTCCACTTCACAGCCAGAATTTCCTCATTCCGTAAGCTTGTCACCTCCCCTCTTCTTAACTTCTTGTTGACGAGGCTTTGTGGAAAGCCCTTCCGGTTCCTCCTTACGGTGCCGCATGCTGGAGTCTTCTTTCTGTGAAGGTTTCGGAACAGGGGCAAACTAGAATAAAAATTGTCCACATACAGATGGTAGCCTTTCTCCAGGAGTGGGTTTATGAGTTCCCAAACGACTTTCCCACTCGATCCAATGTATTCTGGGCTATTAGGGGGATGTAGCTGGGTGTCCTTCCCTTCGTATACCATGAAGGCATAGGTATACCCTGTAGCATGATCACACAATTTGTACATCTTCACCCCATAGCGGCCCTTTTGGTGGGAATAAATTGTTTTAAGCCCAGCCTGCCAGAAAATTTGATAAGGGACTCATCCACACATATGTGTTGGTCTGGGGTAAAAAACTGGGGGAAGATTTCAGAAAAATAATTTATTAGGGGCCGAATTTTATAAAGCTTGTCAAAATTTGGGTGATGCACTGGGTATTGTCGTTATAGTGTAGGAATCTCATAATCATGAGATATCTGGTCCTGGGCATTACTGAGGAAAAGATGGGCATGTGGTAGATGGAGAGGGTAGACCAATATGAACGTAATTCATTTTTTCTGTTTAGTCCCATACAGAATGTAAGGCCCAAAAAAATTTTAAACTCCTCCACTGTTATGCCCCGTACACACGGTCGGATTTTCCGATGGACAATGTCCGATCGGAGCGTGTTGTCGGAAATTCCGACCGTGTGTGGGCGCCATCGGACATTTTCCATCGGATTTTCCGACACACAAAGTTGGACAGCAGGAGATAAATTTTTCCGACAACAAAATCCGATCGCGTCAATTCCGACCGTGTGTGGCCTGTTCCGACGCACAAAGTGCCACGCATGCTCAGAAGAAATTCCGACACGGGACAGCTCGTTCTGGTAAACGTAGCGTTCGGAATGGATACAGCACTTTCGTCACGCTGCAATGTTCAAAATGGTTTAATACAGCGCACTCTCTTCTTCTTTATAATGTGACAAGCATTAAGTAGTTTTGCTGCTCATATTCACACACACTTCTCACAAACTTATTTCGTTACTATTTATCGGGATTCCCTCAATATATTTTGATTTCTCACATCTGACAACAAAATTTTTTGTTTTTTTTGGACTTTAATGTAGATTTTTTTTTGTGTTTCTCTTTTTTTTTTTTTTTGGTGATTTTGATTTGTATTCCCGAAAATGTTTGTGTGTGTTTTTGGTGACAAGTTCCCACAACACCACTAATATGTTGTCCTATTTAATCTGTAGGAGATTGTTTGGTGTTGTTGTCCCTTATTGTACTTTAGAAATGTACCTGAATCGTCACCAACAAACTGTCCTTTTTGGATGAAAACACACACAGGAGAGTAGAATTTACCCAAAAAATTTATTAAGGGCTCACAACAATAAACAAAGAGGGAGGCAACGCTGGAGAAACTGCAGAAGTGGGCGAAGCCTTGGACCCCCAGGGCAGACATCAATTATTTAAAAGCAAAATTGGTGGCCTGAGGAGTCCTTATCTAAGGGAGGGCAGTCTGGTCCAGAAGTCCCAGAGATCATGAACAGCAGCAGATGACATCTGTGTCCCCAGGCTGTGGTCATACGAGAGACTGCAGCTTTTGTCAGACCAGACTGAACCCAGGGCCATCACTCTTTGGTCTTCCTTCCACGCTTCCTTACAGCCTTTGGCTGTGGTGGTGGAGTTGTGGCAGCAGGAGGAGGAGGAGGAGGATCGTCCCTCTCCATGACATCCGTCTTGTGTGTTAGTTCCCCACTCTCCCCCTTACGAAGGACTTTATAAATCAGGTCCTCAGAGATCTTGCGTTGACCCTCCTGCATGCCCTGCAATTTTGTGGCAGCCATGCAGGCAAAGGCCTCTTCAGGACTGGGGAAGGCTCGGAGGGACGCCGAAGCCTCCTGGATCAGCCTGTACGCTGAATCCTGCACAGGACTCGGAGTGGCCTTCCTGGCTCGTTTATATGGCAGGCGGAGGGGAGGGACCTGAGACTCAGTCAGGCTGCGACTTGTCCCAGGCTTCTCTTGGCTGCCACTTAGCCCCGCCTCCTCCTGGCTGCCACTAATCCCCGCCTCCTCCTGGCTGACACTAATAATCCCCGCCTCCTCCTGACTGCCACATTCCACAGCCTCCTCCTGGCTGAGGTCTTCCTGTGTATGAAAAAGGGACATAGTTTTAGTTTTTTAGTCATCAATCACACACAATTTTCACCTCCTGACTGCTGCAAATTGAATGTTAACAAATATAACAGACTATCCTTCTGAGCCCAGCAGTTTTCATTCTTTTCCCAATTTTGGGTGCCCACTACTGTCTATTGATATGTAAAGCACTTTTTTTAATCAGCAATTAGTGATCAATAATAACATCTAATAAACATCATTTATTTATTGCCCAGAAATCAGTAGAAGAATGCTATACCTGACTCCAGCTGGGCTCCTCCACTTCTTCCTGGCTGGAAGGCCCAGGTTGGACATCGGAAGCCTCAGCTGGTATGGAAGGAAGAGTGGAAGGAAGAGTAGAGAGGGATTCCCTGACTTCAGTGTGGTCTGACAGAAATCGCAGTCTCTCATAGTACCACAGCCTGGGGACATAAACGTCATCTGCTGCAGCTCCGGATCTCTGGGAATCTGTGACCTTCTTGCGCTCCCTAAGATATGTGCTCCTCAGGCCACCAATTTTAGCTTTCAAATAAGGGATGGTTGCTGTGGGGACCACCGGCTTCACTAACTCCAGCAGTTTCTCCAGCGCTGCCTGCCTCTTCTGTTTGTGATTATAGTGGGGGTGTCTCACTTGCCACAGACAGGGCAGCTCCCTGTACTTGTCTATGAACAGGGGCAGGAAATTGTGGTCGTTGAACCCATCCATTTTCTCTGTAAGACACAACACAAGACAAAGCCTAATGTCAGGCCAAACTCCCCTAATCTTGTTACAATATAGGCTTCCATTTTGAAGCAGTATAGGCCCAAGTTTAGATCCTACCTTCGTTAGCACGATCGGCGTCTCCGATGCTCCTTCCTCCGCTCACAGATCGTACGTAAGACGCGCGCGTTACGATTTATAAACACTACGCATGCGTATAACTCCGCCCGCCCCTGACGTTCTTTCTAGTCTATTCCCCGCCCCTTTTCATTCGGCCCAGTGGGGGAAGAGCACATGGCGGATAGACAGCAGGATCGTGCTAATTGTAGCAACGAGGAGGAGGAGGAGGAAAGGCTGGAGCCTGAAACGTCCCGATCCAGAAGGAGATTAAAGGACTCAAATATGTCCTTTGGGGAGATGTTGGAGATGGTGGACATTCTGAAGAAGGCCGACTATGATGGAAAGTATGGGCCTTACCCCAACCCCAATGTCCGCAAGGCCAAGATCATGGCGAAAGTGGTCAGGAGTCTGCACCGGAAATTCAGGGTACGACGATCGAAAGATCAGCTCAGGAAGCGGTGGTCGGACCTGAAATTACGAGAACATGAGCAGTACAGAAAGATCCGGAGAGTGCTGCAAAAAAGTAAGTAGTTGTGCTGTGTTCCTATTCTTTATGTTTATGACGTTCGTGCTGCTCCATGTGCTTTTAGGAACTGTTGTACAGTTTAAAATGGCAACTTTCATGTTCATGGGCACATTATTCGTTCAGATCAAACATTTTTATTTCGGACGATAAAATACCATTGTTTAGGCCATATGCATTTGGCCACCATTTTGACGCCCTATACTTGTCTTCAAAGAATTGGGTTGTGTAGATGGCTTTGTTACTAGAATGAAATGCAAACTAGATTCTGTGTAAGGAGAGGACACTGAGCAGCTGTTTTCACATCTGGACACTGGAGCACTAGTGTGGGACCCCAGAACACCATTTTTATTAGGGGGCCACACAGGTGCTCCAGTGTATACTATAGGGGGGGCTACATCTGTGAAGCTTTTACCAAACAGGTAAAGTATTGCAGGTTGACAAAGGACACTAAAAAAGCTACATGTTGGAACTCTGCTAAAATAGACAATTTTACCCCACTTCCAAGCAATGTTTCATCTTTATAGTTCTGACATTAAATATCTGTGTGCTAATTATACCATTTTTGTTTTACATAGGGGAGAAAAGACTCGGAGGACACCCCTCATCCGAGGAGACCAGAGACCCCCCCCCTCTGGAAGAAGGGGAAATCCCCCCAACACAAGATGAGCAGGAGGAAGAAGACGTGGTGGAAGTAGTCACCACAACAGGTGAGTGTCTGCGACCACAGGCTCAGATAAGAGATGGATGCATTTTTTTGAAACCTAATTTATTTTGGGGTTCCTCTCTTTTTAGGTGATCGTGATGTTGTGGATGAAGATCCTTTCACATCTGAAAGTGCCCAGATCCTGATCGGGGAGATCATGGGGTGTAATTTACAATTGGAAAACATCAAGCAAAACATCAATGATGTTATTCCAAAATATAAAAACATCATTGATGTTTTGGGGCGAGTTTAAAACCCCTCCAAATCACTTTCTTCTTTTGTGTGCTACAATGTGCGAAATGTTTTTGTGATTTTTCCCAAAGCCAAATTTGGAGGATGCACACAGTGTGCCAACATGTGCTATCTGCCATCACGGGAGATCAATGGACGCGTTTGGGGGGTGCAACCCCTTCCTCAATAATAAATTAGCGGTGAGGAAGGGCTTTCTCTCCCAAAACACGTCCCTTGATCCCCCCTGATGGCAGATAGCACATGTTGACATTCTGAACTTGGTGTGCATCTTCCAAATTTGGCTTTTCCAGGGGTGATTTCCCCCCATCTGAACGCAATATCAAACACAGTTCCTAAATACTCATACTCATACTAAATAGCCTTCCAGTTCTACCAAATGTGAACTTTGTAAGATCAAGATTTGTGTCTTTCTTGTTGGTTTTACACAGGCCTGTTTTCTATAAAATGCACATTTTGATTTTGGATAATGACACCACAAAAATTGTTATACAACAAACATGTTGGTTTGTCAGAAAAACCTTTGGTAAATGCACATGTGATTGTGCAGGTATTAAAAAGATTGTTCATCAAGAATGTGTGGATTATTGTCTCACGCTACAACACTTTTGGGGTGATGTAATTGTTGTTTTATGAGAAAATGGGGGTAATTTCCTAAGGGCAAATCCACTTTGCACTACAAGTGCAGTTTCAGTGCAGTTGCAAGTGCACTTGTAGTGAAAAGTGTCTTTGCATTTAGTAAATAACAGCCAACAGTGCTTTGTATAAGGTTACACAATCACGACATTTTCTGGACTCCACACATTTCTGTCAGGGTCAGCTAAAACAAACACAAGCAGTAAATGTCCACAAAGAAGAGCCTGGGGGGAGATGCCTGTCGAGAACTTGAGGTCCTGCAGGCTTCTCCCTGTGGCCAAATACCGCAGGGTAGCGACCAACCTCTGCTCCGGAGTGATGGCTTGCCTCATGCAGGTATCCTGCCTGCTAATATAAGGGGTCAGCAAAGCCAACAAACGGTGAAACACGGGGTCCGTCATCCGGAGAAAGTTCCTGAAATCATCAGGATTATTCTCACGGATCTCACGGAGCAAAGGCATATGAGAGAACTGGTGAAGCAACCAATTCTTGGTCCATGAACCCCTCCCCACCCTGTTCATGGACTGGACTTGTGTCAAGGTCAGGACCCCAACACCAAGCCCCCGCACAGCACGAACTGTACGAGGAGTACGCATACGAAACATGGCTAGAAAACGGTCGGCTGCTCAGAACGAAGTAACAGAACGCACTGAAGAACAGCAAGGCCTGTGAAGAGCGACCTGAAAAACAGCAACGAGCGGGCAAGATCACACAGAAAACTCTGATACGAACTGACTGCATGCACTGAAGAGCAGATACAAACCCACAAGCACAAACTGAACGGCAGAAAACGATCTGAAAGCCACGAGTCTGAAAAAGCGCGAATCGTCTCTCACCAAACTTTTACTAACACGAGATTAGCAAAAGGAGCCCAAAGGGTGCCGCGCTTGGTTCTGAACCGGCCTTTTCTAGTCTCGTCGTACGTGGTGTACGTGACCGCGTTGTTGTCGATTGGAAATTCTGACAACTTTGTGCGACCGTGTGTACGCAAAACAAGTTTGAGCCAACATCCGTCGGAAAAAATCCTAGGATTTTGTTGTCGGAATGTCCGAACAAAGTCCGACCGTGTGTATGGGGCATTAGGGTTCTCCACTCGTAGGGACGGGCATAGAAGGACGTTTGGTTACTTGCTATACATTGTTGTGCATACAGGTTGCACTGGGCCAAAATTGATGCAAGCATGTCCTCTGTAAAAATTAAATGGAAAAGGTCTATCGTTAGTTAACGTTAGCTTCTCCTGAATTAGGAGGCAGTCACAAGGCGTTTTGAAGGGAATAGGGAAGGCTGGCATGGGACCTAACCCTTTGGGACTGAGGTGACACCCCACTGGTACGTGGCCTTTGCCGAGGTACTGCGGTGCTGGTGGATGGCACTGTCTCCTCACCAGTACGCCTTCGTCTGGCAGGCAGACTCTCATCCTCCTCCTCTGAGGCTGTCAGTGTACCACTGGTTAGGAGAGGCTCGTAGTCCACGTCAGACTCAGAATCTGAAAATGAGGAGGAATCCGAAGCGGAGAGCTCCCCGTTGCTCTCGTCGCCCGCAAGAATATTGTACGCCTCCTCAGCTGAATATAATATTCTAGCCAATGTTGGTGATGACAGAAGGCACTGATGACAAGTGACACTGATGATAGCTGGCACTCTTACGTGGCATGGATGACATGTGACACGTACGTGACACTGATACGTGGCACTGGTGACACTAATAACAGATGGCACGTGGCACTGACAGGTGGCAATGACAGATGGTACTGACAGGTTGCACTGACAGATGGCACTGACAGGTGGAACTGATGGCAGGTGACACTGATGGCAGGTGGAACTGATGGCAGGTGGCACTGATCGCAGATGGAACTGACAGATGGCACTGATATATAGTGTTAGCACTGTCTATGTGTTTTTTTTTTCACTCACAATTCACAATTCAGAAGCACAGGTCGCTCTCCCTCCTCACACGTGGTCTCTGTGTGAGGAGGGAGAGCCGGCAATGAGAGATGATCTCATATGTTTACATTTGAGATCATCTCCCATTGGAAGCTGAGATTGCGCTGTAAATGGCCGCTGTGATTGGCCGTTTACAGCGATCTGTGACTGGCTGTGTCCAAATGACACGACCAGCACAGAATTTCCCCGATGCGCGCTCACGGGAGCGCGCACCGTGGAAGTAAACAGCAGGACGTCCAGGGATGGCCACCCGGCAGTTAGCGTACGCGCTGCAGCCGTCTTTCGGTTATAGCGCGGGTGTGAAGTGGTTAAACTATTTCTGTATATTGTGATATGTCATGAATTTATTTTCATCAGCATATATACAGTGTTTGTTACTTTGATAGCTTATTGAAAAATCACTTTGATGAATTATACCTCTCTCTTTGATTAATTTCTACTAAACACAGGATCAACTGTCAGCACAGTTTTATCAAGTAAATATATATTTTTTTTTTAAATGAGCAGGATAACAATTGCTTTAAATAATGGTATAACATCACAACCATGAGAACACGATAAAGCAACTTTTTTTCTATCAAAATGTCTTCACAATCATTTAAATTAGTGACTGTTCTCAATTATTTAATGTACAGTATTTTAATCCAATACTAATTTGCAAATTAGTGTAAGCATGTCTATGCTGTAGCTTTCTACAAAAGCACAACTTTGCCTTCTTATTATCATTCCTTTGGTTGACACCTTAAACACAACATCATTTTAGCAGGGAAGAATGCCTGAAACATTGTAATTATTTCCTAAGTGAGAGAATTCCACACCAAATACTTTCTGTGTCATTCTGTTTTCTATGGGCCAATTGGATCATTCCCTAAACATATGTTACTACATGTCACACTAAAGAAAAAAAGTCTTACTTTCATCCGGTGTTTGTTAGTAATGAAAACATGTCATTAAGTTAATTTTCTGTGAATGATGTTCATGATTGACCTGGTCCATGGGAAAATTCTTCAATGAGATATTTACTGACAATACAGTATCTGAATTGTAGTACTTGAAATTCAACTGAAAGGCCTTTACATTTTCAAAAAAAAAAATCAATGCAACAACATTTTTATTTCTACTGGTAAATGAAATATATGTTGTTTCAAAGAAAACTATAACTGGCATGAGAATTTACAGGAGGCATTAAAATGAATAGAACCAAATAATTTTCTCTCAAAATAAAAAAAAAAGTTACACAAGGAAAAAAGCATGAAGTCAAACTTAGTTGGAACTTCAGGACTCATTTCTTTCTGCTAAAAATACAAATAGCTACTTAAATAGTTGCTTATTTTATTGATATAACTTATTTTGGATGGTTTATGATCATGTGCACTGCAAGTATAATCCTTACAGGAGAGGTACACCCAAAGCTCATTTGGCTGTACATCTCCTATGGATCAAGAGGAGTGCAGTTCATTCTGCACGCCTGTGACCCGTTTTTAGCAGACAGCAGGCTAAAGGCCGCTGTTGGCTGACGTCACAGAGCCAAACTGGGATCCGCCCACATGCCTGGACCGGCACCCGGCTCAGCCTCTCAGTAAGCTGCTCCCACCCCATCCACAGCCCAGCGCTACAGTGAGCGTGGGGGGCAGAGCAAAGAGCCGGTGACTGACAGTCACGTGCTCTCTGCTCAAGGAGCTGTGAGAACCGAGTGATAGGTGGTGTTTGATCGCTCGGTTCTCAGTGCTAGAGGTACCGAGGGACAGACCGATGCTGCATCCACTTAGGTAAGTATGGTTCTGAAATAAAAAGAAAACCCATAATTATTTTTTTAAAGTGTATGTAAATCCGAGAACAAAAATGTAATACAGTGCCTTGCAAAAGTATTCACCCCCTTTGCTTTTTACCTATTTTGTTACATTACAGCCTTTAGTTCAATGTTTCTTTAATCTGAATTATGGATCAGAACACAATAGTCTAAGTTGAAGTAAAACTAGAAAAATATATACATAAAACTATTTTTTCAGAAATAAAAAAACTGATAATTGTCATGTGCGTATGTATTCACCCCCTTTGTTATGAAGCCCATAAAAAGCTCTGGTGCAACCAATTACCTTCAGAAGTCACATAATTAGTGAAATGATGTTCATCTGTGTGTAATCTAAGTGTCACATGATCTGTCATTACATATACACACCTTTTCGAAAGGCCCCAGAGGCTGCAAGCAAGAGGCACCACTAACCAAACACTGCCATGAAGACCAAGGAACTCTCCAAACAAGTAAGGGGACAATGTTGTTGAGAAGTACAAGTCAGGGTTAGATTATAAAAAAAATCCAAATCTTTGATGATCCCTAGGAGCACCATCAAATCTATCATAACCAAATGGAAAGAACATGGCACAACAGAAAACCTGCCAAAAGATGGCCGCACACCAAAACTCATGGATCGGGCAAGGAGGGCATTAATCAGAGAGGCAGCACAGAGACCTAAGGTAACCCTGGAGGAGCTGCAGAGTTCCACAGCAGAGACTGGAGTAACTGCACATAGGACGACAATAAGCCATACGCTCCATAGAGTTGGGCTTTATGGCAGAGTGGCCAGAAGAAAGTCATTACTTTCAGCATAAAACAAAATGGCACGTTTTGAGTTTGCAAAAAGGCATGTGGGAGACTCCCAAAATGTATGGAGGAAGGTGCTCTGGTCTGATGAGACTAAAATTAAACTTTTTGGCCATCAAAGAAAGCGCTATGTCTGGCGCAAGCCCAACACATCACCCAAAGAACACCACCCCCACAATGAAACATGGTGGTGGCAGCATCATGCTGTGGGGATGTTTTTCAGCAGTCGGGACTGGGAAACTGGTCAGAGTTGAGGGAAAGATGGATGGTGCTAAATACAGGGATATTTTTGAGCAAAACCTGTACCACTCTGTGTGTGATTTGAGGCTAGGATGGAGGTTCACTTTCCAGCAGGACAATGACCCCAAACACACTGCTAAAGCAACACTTGACTGGTATGTATATGTGTTGGAATGGCCTACTCAAAGCCCAGACCTCAATCCAATAGAAAATCTGTGGTCAGACTTAAAGATTGCTGTTCACAAGCGCAAACCATCCAATTTGAGGGAGCTGGAGCAGTTTTGCAAGGAGGAATGGGCAATAATCCCAATGGTAAGATGTGGCAAGCTCATAGAGACTTATCCAAAGTGACTTGGAGCTGTGATAGCCGCAAAAGGTGGCTCTACAAAGTATTGACTTTAGGGGGGTGAATAGTTATGCACGTTGACTTTTTCTGTTATTTTGTCCTATTTGTTGTTTGCTTCACAATAAAAAAAAAAAAAAAAAACATCTTCAAAGTGCTGAAACTGTACACTAAGCTGCGCGTCACTTCTGCATTAAAATGCAGAAGAGATGCACAGCTCAGTGTACAATTTCAGCATCTGGCGAGATAAAGGAACACCCATGCACTGGCTTGGCCAATCAAAACAGGAGAAGATCAGAACACAGAAGACGATGGCCCAAGATGTCAGTGGTTGGCGAGGAAGTTCTAGGACACCACAGCACTAGAGGGGAAAGGAGTATAGTCCAGGCTGAGACTGCCATTCACTATCACACAGCAGGCTTCGACGGGCACCTGTGGGGCTCCGGGGCACCTATCACTTTCTACCATTGCCTGGAGCATTGACAAGCTCCCTTCCTGGCCCAAGATGTCAATGGCTGGCGAGGGAGTTCTAGGACACCACAGCACTAGAGGGGAAAGGAGTAAAGTTTTGCTTTAAGCTGGTTTTCAAAACCAGCCTTAGAAGTTTGAAGGTGGAAGTTTGAATGTGATTGGTGATGCAGGAAGCACCAAGAGAGAGGAACTAATACAGCACAGGCTTCCAGAACTGCACTCACATTTATCTTGTGATATGGTCTGTTTGTGCTGTGGGTGCAGTAGATTACTTGGATATGCAAGTGTTTTTGTTTTTTTTTTAGGTTTTTTATAATTGGTGGTAAGGTAAAAAATGTATCTGATGAAAGAAAACAAAGAAAATAAAATATTGTTGTAAGGTTTTTTTTTTTTTAGGTCTGACCATAATGGAATAACATTTGTACAAATCCACTATACAGTATATAGTGAAAGAAAGTCTGGATCCATATGTAAAACGACAATTCATATAGCAAGATGGAGGTAACAGATACAGCACAGCTAATCTGTTTCACACCTTTCCTGGTGCTTAGTCATTGCTCAAAAACCACTATACATTCCTATTAGAGTAAATTTAGTGAACATAATGATTTAGCACAGCTGCAGTGTGACAGAATGCATTAAAGATCTGTCACCAATAAAATCCAAGCATCTTTGTTTTCTAGAGAGTGATACAGTAGGTGGACCCTTCACCAGGCCACACCCTCAATGCATTTCACTCCGCCCACCAAAGTTTACTCATGAGTAAGCTCTGGTGGGCGGAGTGAAATGCGTTGGGGGCATGGCCTGGAGGGGATCCAGGCTGAAACTGCCATTTACTATCACACAGCAGGATTCAACGGGCGCCTGTGCAGCTCCGGGGCACCTATCACTTTCTACCATTGCCTGGAACATTGACAAGCTCATCCCGGCGATACCTCACGTGTGTGGTTTGAACACCGTTTTCATATGCGGACGCTACTCATGTATGCGTTCGCTTCTGCACGCAAGCTCGGCAGGACGGGGCGTGTTTAAAAAATAAACATTTTTCTTATTTATTTTACCTTTTATTTTTACACTGTTCTTTTTTTTTTGACAAAAAAAAATGTCACTTTTATTCTTATTACAAGGAATGTAAACTTCATGTTGGTACCTCCCAATCAATTAGCTATATTGTAGCATGAGTTATTGGAGATACAGGAGGCTGTTACTGCTCTAAACATAGCTTAATTCCACTCTCATTTCTGGCAGCTCAATGATTATAAGCATATAATGCCATATGAAAATGTAAAACAAGGTCATATCCTTTTAATGCTGAGCAATGAATTAACTAAAGCTATAAAAGGAGAGCAATTAGAGGGCTTTGACCCTGGATTTATTATTTTGTATTATGTCTATTTGGGTATGACAATTCAAATCTGTATTAAGGTTAGTCAGTGAATTCATCAATAATAGTTCTCCTGGTGATCAGTTGCTGCCTTTAACCACTTCAGCCCCGGAAGATTTGGCTGCTGAATGACCAGGCCATTTTTTGCGATTCAGCACTGCGTCGCTTTAACTGACAAGTGCGCAAACATGCGGCGCTGCACCCAAACAAAATTGATGTCCTTTTTTCCCCGCAAACAGACCTTTCTTTTGGTGGTATTTGATCATCTCTGCGGTTTTTATTTTTTGCACTATAAACAAAGAGCGACAATTTAAAAAAAAAAAACGTTATTCAGCAGCATTCAGAATTTATAAAGAATGCAATAAGAAATGTAAGGGTGCAATTAGGATGGCTAAGATAGAACATGAAAGACACAGCGGAGGAGAGCAAAAAAAATCCCAAGAAATTCTTTAAGTATGTAAACAGTAAAAAAGGGAGGACAGACCATATTGGCCCCATAAAGAATGAGGAAGGACATCTGGTTACAAAGGATGGGGAGATGGCAGAGGTATTAAATTTATTCTTCTCCTCAGTCTTCACGAGTGAATCGGGGGGCTTCAGTAACCAAAACTGCAGTGTTTATCCTCATGACACAACACAGGAAGCACCTACATGGTTAACAGAGGACGGAATTAAAATTAGACTTGAGAAACTTAACATTAATAAATCACCGGGACCAGATGGCTTGCATCCGAGGGTACTTAGGGAACTCAGTCAGGTGATTGCCAGACCGTTGTTCCTAATTTTTACAGACAGTCTATTGACTGGAATGGTACCAGCTGATTGGAGAAAAGCCAATGTAGCACCAATATTTAAAAAGGGCCCAAAAAACATCCCTGGGAATTATAGACCAGTTAGCCTAACATCAATAGTATTTAAACTCTTGGAGGGGATGATAAGGGACTATATACAAGATTTTAGTAATAAGAATAATATCATTAGCAGTAATCAGCATGGATTCATGAAGAATCGTTCTTGCCAAACCAATCTATTAACCTTCTATGAGGAGGTGAGTTGCCATCTAGATAAAGGAAGGCCCGTAGACGTGGTGTATCTGGATTTTGCAAAAGCATTTGACACAGTTCCCCATAAACGTTTACTGTACAAAATAAGGTGCGTTGGCATGGACCATAGGGTGAGTACATGGATTGAAAACTGGCTACAAGGGCGTGTTCAGAGGGTGGTGATAAATGGGGAGTACTCAGAATGGTCAGGGGTGGGTAGTGGGGTCCCCCAGGGTTCTGTGCTGGGACCAATCCTATTTAATTTGTTCATAAACGACCTGGAGGATGGGATAAACAGTTCAATCTCTGTATTTGCAGACGATACTAAGCTAAGCAGGGCAATAACTTCTCCGCATGATGTGGAAATCTTGCAAAAAGACCTGAACAAATTAATGGGGTGGGCGACTACATAGCAAATGAGGTTCAATGTAGAAAAATGTAAAATAATGCATTTGGGTGGCAAAAATATGAATGCAATCTATACACTGGGGGGAGAACCTCTGGGGGAATCTAGAATGGAAAAGGACTTGGGGGTCCTAGTGGATGATAGGCTCAGCAATGGCATGCAATGCCAAGCTGCTGCTAATAAAGCAAACAGAATATTGGCATGCATTAAAAGGGGGATCAACTGCAGAGATAAAACGATAATTCTCCCGCTCTACAAGACTCTGGTCCGCCCGCACCTGGAGTATGCTGTCCAGTTCTGGGCACCAGTCCTCAGGAGGGACGTACTGGAAATGGAGCGAGTACAAAGAAGGGCAACAAAGCTAATAAAGGGTCTGGAGGATCTTAGTTATGAGGAAAGGTTGCGAGCACTGAACTTATTCTCTCTGGAGAAGAGACGCTTGAGAGGGGATATGATTTCAATTTACAAATACTGTACTGGTGACCCCACAATAGGGCTAAAACTTTTTCGCAGAAGAGAGTTTAATAAGACTCGTGGCCACTCATTACAATTAGAAGAAAAGAGGTTTAACCTTAAACTACGTAGAGGGTTCTTTACTGTAAGAGCGGCAAGGATGTGGAATTCCCTTCCACAGGCGGTGGTCTCAGCGGGTAGCATTGATAGCTTCAAGAAACTATTAGATAATCACCTGAATGACCGCAATATACAGGGATATGTAATGTAATACTGACACATAATCACACACATAGGTTGGACTTGATGGACTTGTGTCTTTTTTCAACCTCACCTACTATGTAACTATGTAACTATGATATTTTGTACTTTTTGCTATAATAAATATCCCCATTTTTTTAAAAAAAGCTATTTTTTTCTCAGTTCAGGCCGATATGTATTCTTCTACATATTTTTGGTAATAAAAATCACAATAAGTGTATATTGATTGGTTTGCGCAAAAGTTATAGCGTCTACAAAGTAGGGGATAATTTATAGCATTTTTATTATTATTATTTTTTTTACTAGTAATAGCGGCAATCTGCAATTTTTATCAGGACTGCGACATTATGGAGGACACATCAGACACTTCTGACACATTTTTGGGACCACTGGCATTTATACAGCGATTAGTGCTATAAAAATGCACTGATTACTGTAAAATGTCACTGGCAGGGAAGGGGTTAACACTAGGGGGCGATCAAGGGGTTAACTGTGTTCCCTCTCTGTGTTCTAACTGAAGGGGGGTGGGACTGTCTAGGGGAGATGACAGATCGCTGTTCATACTTTGTATGAACAGACGATCGGTCTCTTCTCCCCTCAGAGAACCGGGATCTGTGTGTTTACACACACAGATCCCGGTTCTCAGTGTGTCACGAGCGATCGTGGGAGCCCGGCGGTCGAACTTGCATCAGCTCCGGGGGCGAGCAGCAGGCCACAGGGTGAAGCGACGTTACATAACGTTGTTTCACCCATCCGTGCCATTCTGCCGCATTAAAACTGCGGCGGCTGGTCGGCAAGCAACACTTTTTCTTAATACAAGTTGAAAGATTCCACTTTCTCTATGCCATGAATAGCAGGCTGCAAGTCCAGATTTAGTAAAAACTAAAGATGAGAGATTAGAAGACAGCACTGCAATGTTCTGTCTGGCAGGTTAGGACGAGAGAAAGGGGCTGTGTAGGCTCTGTGTGCACTTGCCTGTCACGCCCCCTCTTCTCCTGACCTGTCACTCAGAACTCTGTCTCAATTGATCAGATAGCTAGGTGAGTGGGTGGGGCTAGCTATCCAACAACATAGCTCAGCAACCCCTGAATGGATTAGATGGGGACAAGTGCTATTTGCACAGGATCCCCTGGGGAGTTTACCAAGCTGTCTTTTCTTCCGGTGCTGGATCATCTCTAATTATTGCCTGGAATTGTTCCTTAAAAGTAAATATGTATTACCAAACTCTCATTGAAAAATATTTAACATTTTTAGCAAGAAGAGAATATATTTATATATGGCGGTACTGTGGCCAGTAGTAATTTACAATGCAAAACTTACATTCTCAACTACAGTACAATCTCATGGAACAAAACTACCAAATGTATTTTTTTTTCCCTCCATTTGTCTAACAGGGTAGCTAGCATTGTATAAAAATATGATTTACAATGTGCTATAGTTGAGTTCTGGTTCAAACTGAATTTTGAATAGAAGACCAAAAAGTTTTTGTGACCAAGGAGCTAACAATTGGGTTCCAAACTTTATTAGAAAATAACATTAAAGAATGACATTGTTCTGGGGGAATATTTCAGGAACACTGATAATTAGGCCTAAACCAGCTTTGCGTAATATCCCTGCAGGCAGGGCCTGATTGCAACTTGGCAATCTGGGCTGAAGCCTAATGCCGCGTACACACGAGCGGAATTTCCATCGGAAAAATCTTGGATAGTTTTTCCGACGGAATTCCGCTCAAGCTTGGCTTGCATACACACGGTCACACAAAAGTTCGCTGAACTTTCGACCGTCAAGAGCGTGGTGACGTACAACACTACGATGAGCCAAGAAAATGAAGTTCAATGCTTCCGAGCATGCATCAAATTGTTTCCGAGCATGCGTAGGAATTTTGCACGTCGGAATTGGTACAGATGATCGGAATTTCAGATCTTTTGGTCGGAAAAAGTTCCGAACATGCTCTCAATCTTTTGCTGGCTGGAAAGTCCAATGGAGCATACACATGGTCGCATTTTCGGACCAAAAGCTCTCATCGGACTTTTGCTGCGGAATTTCCGCTCGTGTGCACGGGGCATTAGACCTTTTTTTTTTCCTGCAGGCTAGCTGGTAAATGTGCTGGGAAATTTTTGTCTGTTTGTGAAGCCTAAGACCTAGATGGTCTAAGGAGGGTCCACTCTTCCTCTGTAATGGATCTGCCTTCCAGTATTCACCTTAAGTTCTGGTACCCCTCACTGTATACTATTGTCTCAGCGTGCTTGGAGCCTGCCTTGACGTGAAGAACAAGTTGCAGTTTGATCATTGTTTTAGATGCTGGCTAAAAAAATGAATATGATTATACTGCCAAAATAAGCAGGGTGGTACCCATATGTTCTATATTTGTCTTGCACTACCAGAAAGAGGAAAGCATATTACACTGTGCCAGGTGAGGAAACTGGTATCTACAACTAGTATGTTTTTCCTATAGTTCTAGGAAGTCTAGTGGTAATACAAAGGCTTCAGGTGAAATCTGATCCAAGGTAATTCAAGAGGAAGGAGGACTGCACTGTAATGCAGAATGTGTGGAAGTACCAGTATTACATAGATATCAGCATTTTAAAATACAGGTATACTTTACTACTGAAGTGGTGAACCTACGTTATTTGCATAGGTTTATAGTTGGGAGGTTATTATTATTATTATACAGGATTTATATAGCGCCGACAGTTTACGCAGCGCTTTACAACAACATTAGGGCAGACAGTACAAGTACAATACAATTCAATACAGGAGGAATCAGAGGGCCCTGCTCGTTAGAGCTTACAATCTAGGAGTTGAATAAAGACACCAGTCCAGCCAATTCAATGTGTGTGTGTGTGCATGTATTTACGTCACTACTATTTCACATATCCCTGTATATTGCGTTCACTTAGATACGCATGTAAAAGTTTTTTGGAAGCTATCGGCACTCCCCATGATACCACCAACTGTGGAAGGGAGTTCCACATCTTTACTGCTCTAACAATGATGAACCCCTTGCACAGTTTAAGGTTAAACTGCTACTCATCCAACTTCATTGAGTGGGCATGCGTCCTCTTAAAAGACCTAAGATTGAATAATTTACCCCCTATCCTGGAACCACCATTTAAATATTTGTATATTGCGATCATATCCTCTTAAGCGTCTCTTCTCCAGGGAGAATTTGCATAGTATAATATTATGCAATATTATCATGCCATGCTTACCATATTTCAAAGAAATGGCAAATCTGGCAACTAGAGCATTAGCGTTTAGCAGCCTAAAAGCTGTCCAGATTCAGTAATATTGGAGAGAAGAAACAAATGACAGATGTGAAAACAGCCAGAGATTCTATAGCGAAGTTATTATTACACACCTTAACAAGCCTTGAGTAGAAGGAAAATGGGATCATTTTTTATAGCTACAGATCTGTAAGCTCACGTTCAGGTTATTTGCTATGCAATGTGGCAGGGGTGTGTGAATCACAACTGATATATCAAATGTGTATCACTTAACCTCTCAGGCGGTATGATTATTTCAGATTTTTGCGTCTCAAAGCGGTACAATTATTTTGCATAGAAATTTGGCGTTTTATATTGTAGGTCTGTAATTCTTAGCAATAACACACTTATATCTGTCCACCAAGAGTCTAGTAGATATCCCGGGTATGATGAAGTTTGAAACACAAAATCATAAATTATAATATAATAAATAAATAATTAACCACTTTAAGACCAGCCTCGTTTTGGATTTTAGGTGTTTACATGTTTAAAACAGGTTTTTCTGCTAGAAAATTACTTAGAACCCCCAAACATTATATATGGTTTTTCTTCTAACACCCTAGAGAATACAATGGCGGTCATTGCAATACTTTTTTTTGCACCGTATTTGCGCAGCGGTCTTATAAGCGCACTTTTTTTGGAAAAAATTCACTTTTTTGAATAAAAAAATAAAACAACAGTAAAGTTATCCCAATTTTTTTTAATATTGTGAAATATAATGTTACGCCAAGTAAATTGATACCCAACATGTCATGCTTGAAAATTGCGCCCGCTCGTGGAATAGCGTCAAACTTTTACCCTCAAAAATCTCCATAGGCGACGTTTAAAAAATTCTACACGTTGCATATTTTGCGCTACAGAGGAGGTCTAGGGCTAGAATTATTGCTCTCGCTCTACCGGTCGCGGTGATACCTCACATGTGTGGTTTGACCACCGTTTTCATATGCGGGCGCTACTCGCGTATGCGTTCGTTTCTGCGCGCGAGCTCGTCGGGACAGGGGGGGTTTTAAAATTTTTTTATTTTTTTTTTATTATTTATTTTACAATATTTTATTTATTTTTACACTGTTTAAAAAAAAAAAAAATTGTGTCACTTTTATTTCTATTACAAGGAATGTAAACATCCCTTGTAATAGAAAAAAGCATGGCAGGACCTCTTAATTATGAGATCTGGGGTCAAAAAGACCTCAGATCTCATATTTACACTAAAATGCAATTAAAAAAAAAAAAAAGTCATTTAGAAAAATGACATTTATAAAAAATATGCCTTTAAGAGGCATGGACGGAAGTGATGTTTTGACGTCGCTTCCGCCCAGCAGTGTCATGGAGACGAGTGAGCGCCATCTTGGCCTCACTCGTCTCCAGACACACAACGGCACAGAACGCGATCGCCTCCGCCGCTACCGACGGCTCCGGTAAGCGTCGGAGGGCACCGGATCGCGGCGGGAGGGGGGGGGCCCTCTCCCGCCACCGATAAAAGTGATCTCGCGGCGAATCCACCGCAGGGACCACTTTTATCTGAAAGCCGGCCGCCGCACGAAAACGGGGATACCGGGGTTATGGCAGCTAGCTGCTGCCATAACAACGATATACCCCTTCAAACTTAGGACGTACATCGTCGTGCGGCGGTCGGGAAGTGGTTAAAAAAATAATAATATAATAATAATAAAATAAATTTCCCCACGATTAACTATCGCTCAATTCTGCAAGTGTTCTAATTTACTATCGCTGTTTTCTAGCTGGTCTAAAGCCACTTTTGACGTAAAGGGACACTTTTTGGTTGCTATGGACAATCTCAAGTTTCCAGGCAGAAAGAACAGTATATGTAATATAAAACTGCATGCAGGGCATAGGACAAAGCACTGGGGACAAAAGGGAAATGAAATGATTTCATACAGTACTGTAATCTGTAAGATTACAGTATTGTATGTGTTATGATTTTCAAATTTTTTTGAATTTGCCGCCAGACTCCGCCGCCGTGCGTCGCTTGCAGGGAACGGAGCCTGGCACAGAGAGGCTTCGGGCAGAGGATGGAGCCCGCAGACAGCGCGAGGGGACATCGCAGGATCCTGGGGACAAGGTAAGTAACCTGCACCAGGATCCTGAGATGTATTCCCGACTGTTGCTCGTGGTTCCGCTAATGGTGCTGAAATTTAACCCTGAGCCACACTCGGGAATACCGTCAGGGAGGCTACATAGCTATACAACTAATATACATGTGTAACACAAATACAAAAAATAACCAGAAAATATATCCTGTGATGGAATGGTAATTAATAAATGTCCAAAAAATTATTAATAATATAATAAAGTGCTCGTGCTCCAAGTATTGCACAAAGATCCTTAACCACTTAAGCCCCGAACCATTTTGCTGGCCAAAGACCAGAGCACTTTTTGCGATTCGGCACTGCGTCGTTTTTAACTGACAATTGCGCAGTTGTGCGACGTGGTTCCCAAACAAAATTGACGTCCTTTTTGTTGCTACAAATAGAGCTTTCTTGGTGGTATTTGATCACCTATGCGCTTTTTATTTTTTGCGCTATAAACAGAAATACAGTGACAATTTTGAAAAAAACGCATTATTTTTTACTTTTTGCTATAATAAAGATCCTCAAAAAATATAAAAAAAAAAAAAACATTTTTATTCCTCAGTTTAGGCCGATATGTATTCTTCTACATACTTTTTGTAAAAAAAAAATCGCAATAAGCATTTATTGATTGGTTTGCGCAAAAGTTATAGCGACTACAAAATAGGGGATAGTTTTATGGCATTTTTATTAATAATTTTTTAATATTTTTAGTAATGGTGGCGATCTGCAATTTTTATCGTGACTGCGACATTATGGCGGACACATCGGACAATTTTGACACATTTTTGGGACCATTGTCATTTTCACAGAGATCAGTGCTATAAAATTGCACTGATTACTGTAAAAATGACACTAGCAGTGAAGGAGTTAACCACTAGGGGGCTAGGGAGGGATTAAGTGTGTCCTAGGGAGTGACTATAACTGTGGGGGGAGGGGCTGTTTGTGACACATCACTGATCATAGCTCCAGATCACAGGGCGCTATGATCAGTGACAGTGTCACTAGGCAGAACATTCTTCCTCTCAGTTAGACGATCGCGGGTATGCCCACGGACATCGAGTCCGCGGGACCCGCGATCCTACTCAGGGAGCTCACTGTAGGAGTGCGTGTGCGCCTGCGCGCACGCGGGGGCACGGCGCCAAATTCAAAGGGACGTACAGGTACACCCATTTGCGCAGCCGTGCCATTCTGCCGACGTATATGACATACGGCGGTCGGCAAGCGGTTAATAATGTAGTATCCTGTGATACAAAGGTAAATTGTCCAAAAAATATATATATAAATAAAGTGCAAGTGCTCCGTGTATTGCACAAAAAATCCTTAATGATAATATTTAAAAAATCCATTATGGAAACATAAAACATGATAATATCTGCATGCAGTGTGCACACACCCTCCACCAGACATACACTCACCTTAAGGTCTTTATTTAAAAGCCTGTGATAAATATTATCAGCTTGAAACGATCCTCCTGTGTTTCCTCTTTCCTGTGGTTGCTAATTTTGGCTTAAAACAGTGGTTCTCAACTCCTCTCCTCAGGACCCACTAACAGACCAGGTTTGCAAGATAACTGAAATACATCACAGGTGACATCATTTGCTCCTCAGTGATTGATGAATTCTAGTCTGCATCTCCTCAAGGTAATACTTGAAACCTAGCCTGTTAGTGGGTCCTGAGGACAGGAGTTGAGAACCACTGGCTTAAATGCTGATACAAGGATCACTCCTTCCTCCTGATAAAAGTGCAGATCAAAAGCCACTGCTTCCTCCTGGCTATCAGCAGTCTCCTCATATATAACACATGTGGATAATAATAATGATGATAATAGTATTTATCACAGGCTTTTATATAAAGCCCTTAAGGTGAAGGTACATCTGGTGGAGGGTGTGTGCACACTGCATGAAGATATTATCACCATCATCACGTTTTATGTTTTCATAATGGATTTTTGAAATATTATCATTAAGGATTTTTTGTGCAATACATGGAGCACATGCACTTTATTTATATATTTTTTTGGACACTTTATCAAAGAATACTACATTTTTAAGGATCTTTCTTCAATAAACGGAGCACGAGCACTTTATTACGTAATATATTTTTTGGACATTTATTATTTACCCTTGCATCACAGGATACATTTTCTGGTTATTTGTTGTATTTGTGTTACACATGTATATTAGTTGTATAGCTATTTAAGTGCAGCACATTTGATATATTAGTTTGCATTGTCACATTTGGGGATATGTGGGTAGTGCTGGCAGCTGTTTATTAGTTTATTTTTATATTTGTTTTATTTTAGATTTTCACTTTAGAGGAGGAGTTTGGCAGCTCACAAGGTTTTACCCACTTGTGTGAATCACAAATTACACTTCTTTTGGTGAAGCAAATAAATGTATTTCAAATAAATATTTAGAAATTACCTGGAGTAACTTTTCTGAATACAATTGAATGCTATGTGTATCACTATGTAAGGAAAACACAATACCCAAGGTTAAAATGCAATTATTACCAGACAATTCATTTAAATGTATCAATAATCAGAAAGAATGACCTTTATTTGGCTTTGGCCAATGTCCTTTTGTTTTTTTATACGCTTCTGCTTACTTTGAATATATATATATATATATATATATATATATATATATATATATATATATATTACACAAGGTATTTTTTTCTTTATCTAGTTGTTTATGGATATAATATTCCAGCACTAAAACAGGCAGCTGAAAAAAATAAGCCACAAAATAATGTGGCTGCAAAACTTAAGGCTACTAATGATAAATTATCAAGTGATTCAACCTATTCTACATGACTGCTACAACTTACCAAAATGATAACGCCACTATGTGAATGTCGGATACAAAGACTTCAATTGCACTTAAGCTAAGACAAATAAAGCATTTCTGTGTATCCTTTATACTCTCACTGTCTGACCCATTCAGGGAGAACTGCTGTTTATCTTTTTCTTTTTTTTTTACGCATGTTCACAAAGCCTTTGCATTTGTTTGAAGAAGATTCCAGCTAACAACTCTGTAGTTTCATAGGAAAACACTGTTTTATTTCACAGATGTGGTATAGAAAATGAAGGAAAGAAGGAGCACCTCCATCTGACATATTCTATGCTTCAAGTCATGTATATACTCCATTATACCTTGACAGGGCCTCCATGTTTGAGAGAAGGTAAACATATGAGCCATTACCATTTCCTTAACCATTTCATCCTGTTAGCTCCTACATCAATTGCAGATTTCACCTTTGTACTTTAGGCTGAGCCATGAATAAAAGGATTACACGGCTTTCAGAAAATGCCCTGATTAATAAACTGCAGGCTGCTTTCATGTAGTGTGTACAACGTATTGATGCTGCCATGTGGGGTGAAAGTCCAGCTGATCAGCACAGAAGGCTGATCTTGCGTTCCAGAAAATTACTGTGCAATCAACATTGACCTGCTCTTCCCCTGTTAAACATAAAAGTCAAGTAAATGGTACATAGGAGGAGATATTTACTAAGACAACATCAACAGAATGGAACTAGTCTGTGGTTTTGAACACATGCATTTACTAGTCAGACCACCAACTGCACGAATATTTTAGTACACTACATGTGTTCATTCTTATTTTTCTCACACTTGCAATTGTTATATTTTGATGGCTTTTACAGCTATAGGAACATTTTGAACACAACAGTAATGCTCTCTTATAGCAAAAGAGACAGATGGGTCCAATGAGAAATGACCGCTTTACTGATCTAAAGTTTTGTAAATGGCAGGCACATTGGGCCTTACTCACCAATGTCTGAGTATCGATCAATCATACTCTTTTGTCTAACACTTTGTTCTCAATCCTGCCCTGGATAATGTTAAAAATCGCTATTATCAATTTGAAATGAGCTGTATTTATCAAAGATGTATGATGTATTACATCAAAGATGTAATCTAAAGTCTACACCTCTATTTAATTTTCTACCCAGGGAGGCCTTTGCTGGCCAGTCTTTTAAAAGCATACTTACACTTTAAACTGAAACACACATACTTGTGGTACAAACACCAATGTTTTGGCTGAAGCAGTTTAAGTTCTGCTGACAGCTGGTCAGCATATTGGTTACAGGCAATAATGCTTTTCAAACCTAGGCATTTCCTAGTTTGATTAAATTCCAGCAGCATACAATCACATAAGATAGGTTCCTTATATTGGTTCCTCCAATATCACATAACCACCATAAATCGAGAAAGCAGAAAAGCTTAAAAATGTTTATTAAAAAAAAATTAAACATGCACTCTCATAATATTAGTGCACATTAGCACTATAAGTAACAGCATGATATCAAGAAGTTCAAATTTCCATTTCCAGTCAGTGTCCTGCAGCTTGCCCCAGTCTCTGCACGCTGAGGATCAGCTCACTACACAGCACTCCTTTTCTGCCATAGGTCTCCAGGCCCAGCTGCACTAAAGATGATGAGATGATGACATGTCCTCTCATCCTCCTCCACTGAGCAAAGGTCCTTCACCGATTATACTACCTGCAAGACAAACTGTGAATGGGGGAAGGGTCTGATCAGGCACAGGATTCTTTCTCCCATTTACAGATTGTGTAACAGGCAGAACTCATCTAAATGGAGGGGAGGGCAGAGGAGAGGACATCTCCCACAGAGCTGGAAGCTTCAGCAGCAGGAAGAAGACAGGGCAACCCTGCAGCGAAGATTTCTACAGAATTCAGATGTCTGCACATCATCAGACATACGTCATTACAGGGAACTAATGTAAATAAAGCCGCAGAGAGAAAAAAAATGTTTTTTTAGCTCAACTTCGGCTTTAAAGGAAAAAACAGATCTTCCTTCTATTAAAATCTTCAGACTCTGCAGCACAGAATGACTGAAGTAGAGAGGACAAATTAACTTTTCTATCCATCACTGACATTATTCAGCAGTTACACCAAAAAGAAATACTAAAAAAGCAGGCTATGGATCAGGAACATTCCATAAACCATAGCTACATAAAACTGACTGTGATCCATAGCGGACTGAAAATATTCTGCAGAAAACCCATCTCCAACATTTTTGACTAAAAGAACAAACAGATTTCAGAAATTTATGTTTTACAAGATACACAGAACTTTTACACGTGCAAGCTCATAAAAGGCCATAAACAAGTATATATCTGTAAAATTTGACAGGAAATTCAGAAGTTTCCTGGATTTGTAACAACCATGGAGGCTGTGTTTTTAAGACCTGGATCATTCCGCTTCTATTCTAAATTCTACTTTTCTGTAGAAATTTCTCCACAGAATACTAAGTATTCAGTAATGTTGCTCCATTTTACACCAATTTTGACAAAAAAGCAACACAGCAAATAACCATAATCTGTAAGCCAATGAGGTCAATTTGAGGATCACGAAGAGCAATCATGCAATGAAAGGGTTAATGATTGAGTGGTGACATGTGCATGTAGAAAACTGGCTCATTATGAATATTTACTAAATATGCCTTTCAGCATGTGAAAGAATTCTTTGCATTAAAGTGAGCATAGCCAAGACAAAAATATGAAAGCAGCCAGTGTGAATTTGTTTTTTAATGTGCAAGCTCTGGTACTGTCATCCTTATCCTTGGTTCGGACTCGGATATGAATACCAGCCCTGCATCAGAATTCACAATACATCAGAGTTCACAATGGCAACGTCTATATTTCTCTACTGATGGATTCCTTTTAAGCCATGCTCTCTTTACTCCATAGTAAAAAGAAATTGCACATTTTATTTACCTTTAGTTGAAAAGTAAAGTCTCTAGAATCGTCAAATTGTCCTAATGTTTTCAGTGGCCAGACCATTGTAAAGAGGGCCATCTGTCTTTAAAAGTGATGGGAGATGTGTCTGTTTTGTCAGCCTTAATAATAAACTACCTCAATAAGACCTGCAGATAAATATGTTTTTTTGAACATATTATTAGACACTATTCAGCTATATGAGACCCAGCATGGCTCAGTAATTCCATATTAGCTGTATGAAATCACCCAGTCATCAGGGGGAAACTATTCATCCTGGTTGAATGCCTCCATACAAGACTGCTTTGGAAGAGAAGTCATATCTCAACAACAGTGACACCTTCAGATGAGAAACTACCACTCTTCTGCTGACTGGGGACAAGACTGCTAGATGAAATGTAGAAACGGAATGCAATACTTCCCTTTTCTAATGCTGTGTCTTCAGTATCTTACCTTGCACATCCCTCAATATGTCAAGAAACAGATTTCTTAAAAATGTCAATATTTCTGCACGGCCATTGGAAAGAATTAGTGAGTCCCATTTAACTTAATGTCAGTAGTACAGTTATTTATCTAAGGAAAGCTGTGCAGAGACAATATTAGATATTTTTTATAGATCACGTGTAAAAAAGGTGTGCTAGGAACAACACATATCAAAGTTCCTGTGCATAAATGTATGTTTCAACAGAAGCGTGTAACTATAGCACTATATACCTAGCCACAGGGGCGCTGTGCCCCCTACACTGCACAATAAAACTCCTATTCCCCAGCCATTACCACTACCACCCCATTTCCACTAACAGATATTTACAACTAGTTTAGGCTACAGCTACACAACTGCAGCCTATGAGGTTGGTTTACTAAGGGCAAATCCACTGTGCACTATAAGTGCACTGAAGTGCACTTGGAAGTGCAGTTGCTGTAGATCTGAGGGGAAGCTCTGAAATGAGGGATGAGGGGAAGCTCTGCTCATTTCTATCATCCGATCATGTGCAAGCAAATATTTTGTTTTTTATTTTCCTTGCATGTCCCACTCAGATCTACAACAACTGCACTTCTAACTGCACATGTAGTACACAGTGGATTTGCCTTTAGTAAATAAACCCCTAAGTGTCTTAACTAAGAAGGCTATGTGTATTTCTATAATTTTGACTCTTGCAACACTGTATGATCTATGAACAGTCTTTATTGAGGAGGGGAAGAAGAGAAATCTGGTTTTATAGCATTATGTTTTCTAATATATTGAAAAAACATAAATACACCCACTTTTTCTTTGCCATTGTTTCTAGAAACCACTGCAAACAATTAAATATTCAGTTGAAAAACAGCTTACAGAAATGTAAGCCTCAGTCTTTCCCCTGACACCTGTTTTCCATCATTGGGTGCCAGCGCATTGCCTCTAAAATAACCTAAAGAAGGTGAAGCCAGACTGATTCATCACAACTCTAAACTCAAAGACACAACTGCCTAGAACAGTCACTGCTCTTTTCATATGACAGCAAGGGGAGTGGTTAGAATTGGGGATGACGTTTCAGCTCTTGGCTCTTAACAAAGAAACCAACAGTTGCATATAACTAGTAGCACTCTACTAAGCCTAGTTATAGTGTACCTTATGGGGGAAATTGAATGCGGTTGAAGCAACTTTTGAATTATACATTTATCACTTATGTTTCATACTTCATACTATCTCTAAGTTCTTTTTTTTAGCGATAGTGTGGGTAAAAACTAGAACATTTGGCAAGTTTATATAGCTGTCTATGTCCCCATTGGGAAGAGTCACCCCTGTATTTGTACTGGTGACCGCTGTCACCAAAAGACAAAGTGAGGGAAAATCTTTAATTTGTCCCCCAGAACAATAGGTAAGGAAAAATCATCTGACACTTTTTTTTCAGGGACAACTATTTATGAAGGGAAGTTTCATTTACTTTAGGATATTTCCTCTAGGTTCCTGTTGTGTCCCTTGACAGGAAGTAAAAGAATTTTCCACAATTTACCTGACAAGGGTTGTAACCCTTCCCTATTCTATTCAAAATCATTTTTAAAAAATGGCTGTACGTAAACTGTAGAACTTCAGAAGCTCACACAGCTCATTATCTTCAAGTACTTTATTGTTGTTTTGGCTGGACATCACAGTTTAGATTGGTTCCATTTCTTGTAAATATAAATCTGTAAGTGTACTGATGACATGAGAGTTCAGAAACACAAAGATGATGTTAACTCCCAAACACTATTGTGCTGATCGCCAAAATTATATTTGCATCTGACAAAGCTGACAAAAGGTAATATGTTAAGAAAATAGTCTATATAGGGACGGGTAATTGGAGATGTTTTCCCGTTATAATTATTTATGTGGTTTTACAGCAAAAGCTGTCTATAGCGTCAAACACATATACTAGTAAGAAATGTAACATTAAAGGAAAGCTCTGCACATATACATCTAAAATGCATTCACCTTGCCTAGTTCAGTCACAATGGAGAAGGTCTGAGTATTGTTAAATTGTCCTTGCTCGTTCATTACATTTTAACAAAACAACTTAAATGCTATTTTCATTTCCAAGCTAAAGGCAAGCTAAACTTGTATACAGTTATTCAGCTGGATCAGAGAGTTTCACATGACAGCACCTCTGTATGAAGGACAAAAAAAGCAAGGTTACTAACAGCAACAATTCAGATGTGTTGGAAAGACTGTGAATTACATCTTCACTTGTATAACCACGATTACTTGTTTATATCTGGTTAAAACAGTAAGAAGAGATGACTACATGGAACAGATGATTGTCTGGGCCTTCTACCAAATACTAACAACCTGATTCCCTGATAATCATGCCAGTTGAACTGTTAAGCTACACAATGCTCCAAGGATTTAAAATTATTAAATGTAATGCAAATTACCACCCCCAGTATTTTGAGAATCTGTAGTTGTTTCCCAATTCCCAGTGCTGTTTAGCTGTTCCTAATTGGGTAAATAATAGTTATAAGGAATACTATATTTAAATGTAATTTATTGTGTCTTACCTTGACTAAAAAAAAAAAAAAAAATCAGTTTATTCAAAGAACTTTGTTAATAAGAAAAATACTTCAGAAGGAAATGAATGCTTTTTTTAAATTTGTTTTTCCAATCTGTAGTCAATATTTATTTGCATTTTTTTATTCCAAATATCTTTTTACTGAAAAAGAAAGGGTTATCATGATAAATATGATATTACATTAAACATCTGTTTACAAGTTTCAGGAAATATAGGTATACAGAAGGGAGAGAGACTGTGAGAATCAATCCCAGGCTCCCGTAGCTTTTTTGATTAGGCATTTAATGAAAACTAAACTTTCCTTCGCAAGTGTTATTGGCCAAGTTGGGTGTTTGGCCACAGTCATTACCTCATAGCCAGTGTTTTGATGTATTCAACCAAGGAGAGTGGGTTATCTTTGACCAGCGGTTCTGTGTCCTATGGAGAAGCTTGTAGTAAGGGAGAGGTCGGGTGTGCAACATAAGACCTTAAGAGGGAAGAGGGGTGTCTCGGGGGGTGGTAGGTTGGGCTCTAGGAAAGGATAGGGGACATGGAGCCACCCAATAGTGGATTTTGGGAAATTACTTTAGTGTGGTTAAAGTTCCGCCAATTATCTGCTACCAGTTTGACTGTGTGAAGGATCTGTAATTGGGTGCATTAGATTGCAGAATGTTTCAGTATATTTGAAGAGTTGCCAATAGCTCCAAGTATACATGGAAAGCAAAACATTTTATTCTGGCTAATTGACATTAGTTCTTCCATTATAGCCATCAAACCTACATGCGAGGGCCATTCCTGCACTATTGGATGATTATGGGAACTCCAGTGACATGGCGCTAAAGACTTTGTGGAGTGAAGTCTGAAGGAGTGTTTGTATTGCCTCATGGCCATGTTTGTGTGATGAAGCAGGTAAGAAGCAGGTTGGAAAGGTAAAGTCAGTGATCTTTGTAATAAGATGACAGACTGATGACCAAATCAACTGAATCAAGGAAATTCTACCATATATGTAGAAGTTTGGTTATTGCATTGCCAGCATATGTCAGGTAAAGCAGCCAACATGTGGTGCAAGACTACCAAGGTCTGGTACCATCTGGATCCAAGCTTATAGTTAATTTCCTGGGTGTTAATATTGAAAGGCCCTTTGAAAGACAGATTTTTTTCAACAGTACAAACAAATAGCACCACCCCAACCTTTAACTAGCTTTTGATGCTAGGATTACATGGAAGGGTGACACATGTCAAAAAGCAACAGTTTGCATCACCTCCACACTATTGTCCCAACTCATATCAATTGTATATTATTAATTCTAAAAGCTCTCTCTGACAGACCTCCTGTCCAGAGTTGGAGTCCATGGATAGATTAGGTTGGGGTGGTTGACATTTGTTTGTACTGTTGGTTTATTGGTGAGGGGAGGCACTGGATACCTTTGCTGCCATTGTGCTATTACCGAGTGTCCAGTGTGTCCCTGTAGCTTTAAGGAGGGGTGTGCTCCCTTCAGGCATACCTGCCCTTAATCTATCCATTAATACATACGTGCTCCAACTTTGGACACTCACAAAATTTTTGAGAGTTGGGATTGCAGTACACTGGGGTGACATGAAGTGGCATTGCAGCTTATGCATATATTTGCAAATGTGGGCTAACTAAACCAGTTGTTTTTATGTGAGCTGTTATACAGGACAATTTGGTTTGTTGCAGGCTGACAGGTAAGTGAGCTAGGAATTTTTCTTGCTGGAAGTAGGTGTAAGGTACCTGTGGTAGGTAGTGTCCGAAGTGGAGCTTGTATGCTGAGGATTCAGACGAAAATGTACTCAGGCAGGTCAAGTCGGCAACAGATCAGGCAAAGCAGTACAAAATCAAAATCCAAAGAATGGTCAGACAGGCGGAGGCCATACATGAGCTGGCAGTGAAGTACCAAATCAGCAGGCTGGAGAATGGTCAAGAATTCAGGTAGAGGTTCAATAAATCAAAGAGTTATCAATACACCCGGGGAGCTAGTCCAAACAAATGCGCACTGAGTAACAGGAAGTGCTGCTATTTATGGGCTGCTTGATTGTACATTGTCTGCAGCTGGCAGCAGGAGGGGCTAGTGAGTCCAAGGCAATGCAGCAAGCTGGGAGAACATTGCAATAACTCCAGAGATCCTCTGTGACACAACAGGTAAAACTGCAGCTGGGGGACCAGGAACATCCCAGTTCGAAGACACCCAGGTATATGACAGGGCCCCCTCCCCAATGGACCCCTCCAGAGGCCTAGCCGGTCTTAGCGGGAAAGGAGGCATGGAAGTCTTGAATAAGAACAAGGGCATGCAAATCTTTGGCTGGGATCCAGTAACAGTCTGTGACGGGATATCCCTTCCAATGAACCAGATACCGTAAGGCCACGACCCTGCCTTCTAGAATCAAAAATCTTAGAGACTTCAAACTCATTTTGTCCATCAACAAGAACAGAAGGAGGTTCTGGAGTTGCGTTCTGGAGTAGTGATTGAAAATTGCCTTTTTGAGGAGGGAAACGTGGAATACAGGATGTATCCAGGGAGAGGAGGGCAATTTCAACCGATAGGGGACTGGCCCGACTCAAGCAATAATTCTGTAAGGACCGATGAATCGAGGGCCCAATTAGGTAGAAGGTTGTTTCAGTCTCACCTATTTGGTTGATAGCCAAACTCTTTCCCCCACCACATATGGAGGTAAATGGCGTCTTCGTTTGTTGGAGAAAAGTGCATACTTGCCTGCTGACTTCTGTAGTTACATAGTTAGGTTGAAAAAAAGACACAAGTCCATCCAGTTCAACCTTAAAAACAATAAATAAATAAAAAATATTGCACAATCCAATATACCCAATTTAATACCCACAGTTGATCCAGAGGAAGGCAAAAAACCCCAGCAGAGCATGCTCCAATTTGCTACAACAGGGGAAAAATTCCTTCCTGATCCCCCAAGAGGCAATCGGATTTTCCCTGGATCAACTTTACCTATAAATGTTAGTACCCAGTTATATTATGTACATTTAGGAAAGTATCCAGGCCTTTCTTAAAGCAATCTACTGAGCTGGCCAGAACCACCTCTGGCCAGTCTATTCCACATTTTCTTACTGTGAAGAAACCTTTCCGTATTTGGAGATGAAATCTCTTTTCCTCTAGACGTAAAGAGTGCCCCCGTGTCCTCTGTGTTGACCGTAAAGAGAATAACTCAACACCAAGTTCACTATATGGACCCCTTATATATTTGAACATGTTGATCATATCCCCCCTTATTCTCCTCTTCTCAAGAGTGAATGAATTCAGTTCCTCTAATCTTTCCTCATAGCTGAGCTCCTCCATGCCTCTTATCAGTTTGGTTGCCGTTCTCTGCACTTTCTCCAGTTCCCCGATATCCTTTTTGAGAACTGGTGCCCAAAACTGAACTGCATATTCCAGATGAGATTTTACTAATGATTTGAACAGGGGCAAAATTATATCTCTCTCTCTGGAGTCCATACCTCTCTTAATACAAGAAAGAACTTTGGAAACCGCAGCTTGGCATTGCATGCTATTATTGAGATTATGATCTATCAAAACCCCCAGATCCTTCTCCACTACGGATTCCCCCAGTTGTACTCCCCTAGCATGTATGATGCATGCATATTCTTAGCCCCCAAGTGCATAACTTTACATTTTTCAACATTAAACCTTGTAAATGGAGACATCCTGTAAGGACGTTATTCAACTGCATAGCTTGGTGGCATCTACAAAGACAGAAACGTTACTTTTGATCCCAGACCCAGATCATTTATAAAAATATTAAAAAGTAAGGGTCCCAGCACTGAACCTTGGGGTACACCACTGATAACCTTAGACCATTCAGCGTAAGAATCATTGACCACTACTCTCTGAATTCTGTCTTTTAGTCAGTTTTCTATCCATTTACAAACTGATATTTCTAAGCCTGTAGACTTTACCTTACACATGAGCCGCATGTAGGGAACTGTGTCGAATGCTTTTGCAAAATCCAAGTATACCACGTCCACAGCCACCCCTCTGTCCAAGGTTTTACTTACCTCTTCATAAAAAGAAATCAGGTTTGTCTGACAACTTCTGTCTTTCATGAATCCAAGCTGTCTATTGCTTAAAATGTTTTTTTTTTCCAGCAAGAACTTGTCTATGTGGTCTTTTACTAAATGCTCCAGTATCTTCCCGACTATAGAAGTTAAACGAACAGGTCTATAGTTACTTGGTAAAGACTTTGATCCCTTTTTAAATATAGGCACCACTTTCGCCCTGCACCAATCCAGTGGTACTATTCCCGTCATTAATGAGTCCCTAAAAATTAGATACAATGGCTTTGAAATTATAGAGCTCAATTCTTTTAGGATCCGTGGGTAGATGGCATCAGGTCCAGGTGCTTTATCCACCTTTATTCTGTCTAAATATTTCTGGACCATATCACTTTTGAGCCATTGTGGATCATTCGGGGCTGTGTCAATACAACCCCCATTATGGACATGAGCTCCCCCATGCTCTTTTGTATACACAGAGCTGAAGAGAGTATTTAATAAATTAGCCTTCTCTTTGTCCCCAGTCACCCACTCTAGATTATTTTGTAAGGGGCATACATGCTCAGACCTGACCTTTTTACTATTAATATATTTGAAGAATTTTTTGGGATCTGTCCTACTATCTTTTGCAATCTGTCGTTCGTTTTGAATTTTTGCATCCTTGATTTCCTTTTTACATATTCTGTTAAATTCTTTGTAACACTTAAACGACACAAGTGTTCCTTTATTTTTATATTTTTTAAAAGCTCTTCTCTTATTGTTTATAGCTTTTTTAACTTTGACCATGAGCCACATAGGTTTTGTTTTTAGCCTTTTAAACTTATTGTCCATGGGAATATACTTTGCAGTGAGGTCCCAAACAGTCTTTTTGAAGAATTCCCATTTCTGTTCTGTGTTTATTGATGCAAATATTCCCTCCCAGTCTAAATCCTGGAGAGCAGCCCTTATCCTTGGAAAATTTGCTCTCTTGAAGTGTTTTTATCTTTCCCGTATGTATTTCTTGTTTACAGCTAACATCAAATGAAATCATGTTATGATCACTGCTACCCAGGTATTCCTTTATCTGGACATGAGTAATCAACTGGATCAGCTGTGGGTTTCAACTGTAGTAATAAGCAAATCTTTTTCCAGTGTAGCAGAATATTTTTCACCCACTGATCTGCTGCTGGTACACCAGAAAAAGGCTGAAGTAGGGGAAAAGTCTGAGGGTGATAGCCTAGGGCTGCATAGAACAGGGTGGTATGAAGACCACTGTGCCAACGAGAGTTAATGGTGAATTCAGCCAAAGGCAAATACTCAGACCAGTTGGAGTGTAACGCATTGACATAATGTCGAAGTTAGGTTTCTAGGGTCTGGTTCATGCGTTCGGTTTGACTATTTGTTTGAGGGTGATGTGAGGTAGAGAGTGAGAGCGTTACTCCCAGTTTCTTGCAGAATGCTCTCCAGAATCAGGAAACAAACTTGGATCAGCGGTCTGAGACGACATTGGTAGGTATGCCATGATGTTTCACAATATGGGAAAGGAAGTGAGACATTTTGGAAAAGCGATCCACTATGACCCATATAGCAGTCATGCCCTTGGACTTGGGTAAGTCTGTAATGAAGTCCATAGTCAAATGGGTCCAAGACTGGCGAGGTGCAGGAAGTGGTTGTAACAGCCCAGTAGGCAATGTGCGGGGTACTTTATTAGCAGCACAAATTGGACAGGCAGCCACAAAGTCAGTAACATCTTTTTGCATATGAGGCCACCAGACATAACGCTGCAAGGTCTTAAGAGTGATGGTGACACCAGGATAACCGGATAACACACCATCATGTGCCCAGAGGAGTACAGGTTTTCTGAAGCTAGGGACTACAAACAGGCGACCTGGTGGTATCTTCAAGCCTTGGGGAACACGATTCTGGGTTTCTTGTAACTGTTGGTAAAGAGCCGTAGAGATCTGTGCAACAATTTTGTGAGGTGGGATTACATACTGCTCGGTAGGTCGATCTTCTTTAGAAGTAGAGAACTGTCTGGAAAGAGCATGGCTTTCTTGTTTTTATGCCCAGGGACATAAGAAAGAACAAAATTAAAATGGGAGAAAAAAACAGAGCTCATCGAGCCTTACGTGAATTCAAACGTTTAGCAGTCTTAAGATACAGCAGGTTTTTATGCTCAGTCAGGATAAAAAAAGTCTTGGGAGCCCCTTCCAGAGGATGTCGCCATTCAGACAATGCCAATTTGATGGCGAGTAGTTCTCAATTCCCAACATCATAATTCATCTCCACCGGAGAAAACTTTCTAGAAAAAAACGCCACTGGATGGATTCTACCGGACTTAGGCTATCTCTGGGACAGCACGGCACCTGCTCCTACCTTGAAGGATCAACCTCAACAATGTACTGGAGATCAGGATTTGGATGCTGAAGAACTGGAGCTTTGCTGAACATGTCTTTTAATTGCTGGAAAGCTGATTCTGCTTCTGTGGGCAACACCTTGCAATTTGTATCTTTCTTAGTCATAGCAGTAAGGGGGGTAGCAATGGAGGCAAAACCTTTGATGAAGCGTCTGTAGTAATTTGCGAACCCTAGAAAGCGTTGGAGCTCTCTTAAAGTGGTCGGTTGGGGCCATTGCAAGACAGCAGAAAGTTTTTGAGGGTCCATTTGGAAACCGACAGCACTTATAATGTATCCAAAGAAAGGTATACAGCTTTGATGGAAACTGCATTTCTCAATCTTCGCGTAAAGGTGGTTTTCTCTCAGTCATTGTAATACCTGCTTTACATGTGATGGGTGTTGAATGCCGTCTTCCACTCGTCCCCCTCTCTAATTTGAATCAGATTTTAAGATCCTCGGAGGTCCAGCTTAGAGAAGATAATGGCTCCCTTTAGTACGTCAAACAGTTCTAGAATGAGAGGCAAAGGGTAGGAGTCTTTTACACAAAAACCTGCCCCCTACTGGAGAAGAAGAGGGTCGGATAAAACTTCTTTCCAAGTTGTCTTTTACGTATTCCTCCATGGATTTTTGTTAAGGCAATGATAGGGGATAGGTCACTCCTTTGGGAAGAGGTGCTCCAGGAATCAAATTAATTGCGCAGTCAAAAGAACGATGTGGAGGTAAAACCTCTGCCCTTTGCTTGCAAAACACATCTGCAAACTCATGGTATTCGCGAGGCAAGGTAGGTGGGATGGCCACGGAAGCCAAAAGACAACCAGAAAGTCTTTTGGGTTGAGACAAACAGTTTAGATAACAGGACAGCCCCCAAGAGGTTAGTTCTCCATTTTCACAATCAAAAGAAGGGATGTGTTGTAACTATGGGTAACCAAGGATAACGGGGAGAAGTGGAGAATCAATGAGAGACAAGACGATTTCCTCTTTGTGGAGTGCGCCTACCTGAAGGGTGATTGTTGTAATCTCAAACTTTACAAGGCCATCTCCCAATGGTTGTCCATTCAGGGTGGTGATGCTCAGGGGTCTAGACATAGGAACAAATGGGATGTTATTTTCCTTAGCAAAAGTGTAGTCCAGGAACATGCCAGCGGCTCCAGAATCCACAAAAGCCTCACAGGAGACAAGTTTAGAGGCTAAATGGATAATTGCAGGAACGGTAATCTTGGTCTTGGAGGATATACCTGTAAGGTCTAAGCCAGCTCCTCCAACACTGGTTAGACACTGGTCACACTAGCGCTGCATTTTTTTATCTTTTCACTGGTTAGACCCTGCCTTTTACTGGACGGGAAGGGCAGACAGATAAAAAATGTCCTTTAAGTCCACAGTACAGGCATAGGCCCAATGCATGCCTCCTTTGTTTCTCTGACTCTGTTAGGTGGAGACAGCCGACTTCCATGGGTTCCACAGGTGTCTGGGGTTCAACTCAGATTCAGGTTCTGGCTGAGGTGGTGCTTGGAAGTTAGGGGCCAAACGGTAAACTGGCCTAGGAAGCTTGCGAGTTCTAATGCTGCGTACACACGAGTGGACTTTACGGTAGACTTTGCCCGGTGGACTTTGACGTACTTTCTGAATGAACGGACTTGCCTACACACAATCCACCAAAGTCCGTTGAATTCGTACGTGATGACGTACGACCGGACTAAAACAAGGAAGTTCATAGTCAGTAGCCAATAGCTGCCCTAGCGTGGCTTTTTGTCCGTCGAACTAGCATACAGACGAGCGGACTTTTCGACCGGACTCGATTTCGACGGATTGATTTAAAACATGTTTCAAATCTAAGTCCGTCCAACTTTTGAGAAAACAAAGTCCGCTGGAGCCCACACACGATCGAATTGTCCGACGAAATCCCATCCGCCGGGCAAAGTCTGCCGTAAAGTGCGCTCGTGTGTACGCGGCATAAGTCTCCCTTGGCACCTTTCATGATACTGGACATCTAGATGAACACACAGCTCTATGAATTTTTCAAGGTCTTCTGGGGAATCCTTATAGACTAATTCGTCCTTGATGCATAATGTCCTTGCGTCCCAATTAGTCTCAGCAGCTAGGGTACAGAACTCAATAGTATACTGTGCCACAGACGTGGTACCTTGCTGTATGTCCAAAAGTGAGTACTCAGCTGTAGAAGCTCTATCTGGCTTGCCAAATACAGTCTGGAGAGAAGCCAAAAAATGTTCAGTGTCTTGCAGCACAGGATCATTGCATTCCAGGTAAGGAGAGACCCAGGCCAGGGCCTTCCCCTTTAACAAGGAAATTACAAAAGTAACTTTGGCAGACAAAGTGCTAAACGTCCCATTGTTGTTGCGGAAATGCAAATGGCAAACATTTTAACTCTGCAGTCCTCAGTATCACCACCAAATTTTTCAGGCAAGGGAAGTTTGGGTTGTACAGAAGATTGGTTGGATTGAAGCAGGAGTAGGAGCCAGAGTCTGGACCGGTGCAGAGGAACCAGGCAAGCAAGATTTAAGCATAGCACAAAGTTCATCTTACTTGGCGTCCAGAGAAGAAAGATGCTGTTCATGAGCTCCAATCAACTGTCCCAGTAGGGTCCACTGCCATTGTGGCCCATTTGTAATGTAAGGTACCTGTGGTAGGTAGTGTCTGAGGTGGAGCTTGTATGCTGAGGATTCAGACGAAAATGTAGTCAGGCAGGTCAAGTCGGCAACAGATCAGGCAAAGCGGTACACAATCAAAATCCAAAGAATGGTCACACAGGTGGAGGTCATACAAGGGCTGGCGGTGAAGTACCAAATCAGCAGGCTGGAGAATGTCACAAATTCAATACATGGCATTCCAAATCACAGAGATACACCCAGGGAGATAGACCAAACAAACGGGCACTGAGTAACAGGAAGTGCTGCTATTTATGGGCTGCTTCATTGTACATTGTCTGCAGCTGGCAGCAGGTGGGGCTAGTGAGTCCAAGACAATACATCAAGCTGGGAGAACATTGCAATAACCCTAGAGCTCCTCCGTGGCACAAAAGGTAAGACTGCAGCTGTGGGACCAGGAACACCCCGAAGACACCCAGGTGCATGACAGTAGGATAGGTTGGCACAGGGTTGTCTTTGTTCATGACATTCAATATGTGCCCTTTACAGAAATTACCTTTGATAAAGAATGTTCAGGCTCTCAGATTTGTATCAGGGTGCCAGTCAGAAAGGAAGGTCTTGGTCTGACCCGGAGGAAATTCTGAGTTGTATCATACAGAGGTTAAAGGGCCTGTCAAAAGGGAAACTGCAATCGTCTTGCATGCAGAGGATAAAAATATTAAATTAGCTCCTATGGTGGGGGAGGGCAGGTATTGTTTCTTTATCCAAGGGCAAGGGTTGATAGAAATGTTACAAATATTTCTATGTTCCTATTCATCTGTCAAGTCTTTGCAATGTTGGTGAATGTTCCAATCTATGATTCTTGTCAGAGTTTGCCCAGAAATATCCTTTAATGGCAATAATGCTTTTTTAAAAGATTTGAGTATCTGTATTCAATAGTAGTCTACAGTCTGCAGCTGAGCATGTATGTCTGTCTGCAGAATTAATGTTTGATCTCAATCTGCAAAGGTGGATAATAATATTACTGTATATACTCTCTACTGTATAAATGCCCTGTGAAGTGACAGGTGGCTGACTGGCTTCTCTGGAAAGACACTAGAATGACTTTCTCACTTTCTATTACCCCCAGCAAATAGATTTTGTTATTTTCAACTACAGAATTACTAAATTTCATCCACACATCAAGATGCCTCTCCCCCATATGAACTGCATAGAAGGAAAGGGTAATGTGTCATTCTTCTGACCTATTAAGTTATGTGTGTAAATTTGAGCCTAGTTATTGAGCTTTGTATACAACAGTCTTTTTTTCAGTAAAGCACTTAAGAAAAGAACAGAAGAAAAAACAAAACGCAAAGAAATACTGTATATAGGCTGTCAATTCCGAGCTGCAAAAAAACATTAGTTTTAGTAAATTCTGAGACCCTGACCCAAAACAAGTCTTAGATCAAGAGTTTCAACTTCTCCCTGGCCCTTCCTGCTGCATTATTATTAGTGAATAATGATTAATATTATTATTATTCGTGAATAATTGCTTGCGCTGAGAAATGTTAGAGACAAATGGCAGGGGTTACAACAATAGAGTGAACATCATCCGATTCCTCTGCCTATAGAACCGCATAATGTGCTACACACTGCAGATATTGTTAATAAAAACCACACACCAGTGTAAACATATAGGGAAACTCTGTCTTACATTGGGCCTACTAAAGGTCCAAGCTTCCCCTAACACAGTGGTAATACCCCTGAAGGGGTCTTCAGAGTTTGTTAAACACAGAAATGGGCCATGACCCTGGACCCATATAGCACCCTGCAGCTAAGTATACACGTTGCACTTCGTGCCAAGGTGAACACCTAATGCATGATCCAGTAAACATTATAGGATAGCCCCACATAGTGGGGTCTAGGTACGGTCCCCAAGGTGCACACCAAGCGTAAATATGGAAACTGCTAGATAGCCCAGGGCACTAACAGTCAGATCCTGATAGGAGTGTCAGAAAACACTGAATGGTTTAAAAAGGAAAAATACTTTTCCACAGGAGAATAGGTCCATCACACAAGGAGACTAGCAAAAAACTGGAGTATCAGAGTGGGTGGGGTTATATAGTGCGGCCCTAGTGTCCAATCACCTAAAGGTAGCAGCATAAAACCCATGGTTCATGAATAGAAGTCTATACAGAAAAAAGGACGTAACCAGATTGAAGGTAATGTGAGCAGTACCACATAATTGAGCCTCAGGGGTGTAGTAACAAGTAATATATGAAAAACCTCTTAATGTTACAAAAATGTATTGGCGCAAATCTATATATAAAGGAAAAGAAAAATCAAGCAAACCTCCACCTTCCACCACCTTTAAACTAGACAACGTTTATTTTTTCTTGAACAGGATTGGGTATTCTTTGCAAAGAAGAATTGAAGTCAAGGAGAGTAAGCCAAAAATCTTGCAGCTTACCAGTTCTTAGATGTGATGGCTGCTTTTTTTTCCTGTACTTTCACCTTGTGATTGCATGTAGTACTTTGTCTTGTTTTGAACGGTGCAGTGGATGCAACGTTAGTGTGGTCCCCCCCATTTCTGTATGACCATGTTGCTCAAGAGACAAACATGTACAAATTATAACTGGGTACTAACATTTATAGGTAAAGTTGATCCAGGGAATATCCGATTGCCTCTCAGGGGATCAGGAAGGAATGTTTTCCCCTGCTGTAGCAAATTGGATCATGCTTTGCTGTTTTTTTTTTGCCTTCCTCTGGATCAACTGTGGGTATAGAATTGTGTATTTGGGATTGTATGATTTTTTTTTCTCTTTTATTGGTGGAACTAGATAGACTTGTGTCTTTTTCAACCTGAATAACTATGTAACAACTATTTATTAGTGAGTGACAATGCATACAGAGGAGTAAGCTGTCATTCACCAGCCCCTCTCCTGCATGCACACAAATAAGAAAGGGGGTCGGGGATACACACAGAGGAGAGAATCTGGAGAGGAGATAATCACAGATGAACCTAAAATGGGAGATCTTCCATAAGATGACTTCAGGGATGATCTATTTCGAAATGTAGGTTTACCTTCATTTCTGCGTATACAAGGTTTCCCACATGGTATAAACAGGCATTGGCTGCCTCTGCTTGAGGAATTGCATAGTAAGCCCTCCTGTCATTGTGCACAGACAAGTTTTGAGAGCCAATAACAACTGTACTTGGAAATATCCCTGACTGATATTCAGCAGGGGTCAAAACACAAGGCAGCATCTAGTATACAGAGGAGGCAAATTGGTACCTAGTGCTGTGATGTAATGCTGCGAACACACTAGCGGAATTTCCGACAGAAAAAGTCTGATGGGAGCTTTTCATCATATATTCCGACTGTGTGTATGCCCCATCGGACTTTTTACGTCAAAAATTCAGACAGCCTTAGATAGAGAACATGTTCTATATTTTTCCGACGGAACAAATTCCTATCGGGAAAACCGCTCATCTGTATGCTGTTCCGACATACCAAAAATGACGCATGCTCTGAAGCAAGTACGAGACATTGTATGTGTTGTCCCATCGTACGTGTTGTACGTCACCGCGATCTTGACGGACGGAATTTGGTGTGACCGTGTGTATGCAAGACAGCTTGAGTGGAATTCCATCGGAATTCTGACAGAAAAACCTTCAGTTTATTCCGATGGCAAAACCGGTCTTGTGTACAGGGCATAGCTCTTCCATAGGAATGTCGATAAATTGGGCTTTAGCCTGGGAGGGAGCTACAGCCAGCAGTGACAAAAAAGGCATTTTATTACTAAACCACAGCATGGAATTAAACAGGACCAGGAGAGTGTCATGTGCACTTGGTCCCCTGGGGGTTTTAACAAGGAATTTCTGATTATGGTGATACTTCTATAATATGAAAAAATGAAAACGTAAATAAAAATGAATACTGTTTGAATTATTTTTTTAGTCCTGAACATGCTTAAGGATGAAATTTACACAATATGCATTCCTTTAGGTGTCAGATTAAATTCAAATTCTACTTTATAATTAATTATAATAATTACATAACTAATTATAATAATGAAAACTAAAACATTAATTGTCCATCACTTTAACAGCTCTTTCGTATCTCCTCTGTAGTGCTTGCCCTTGTGAACTTACCACCCAGAGTCCTTTAACACACTTCCGGAGAGCTCAGGGTGTCAAAGACCCCCTGGTGGTACACCATCAAGCTTCCCAGAGCTCACAGGAAAACACTGCGGAGAATAGAGCAATGACAAGGGCTGTCATTTTCTGCAGCATTCAGGCCCATTCAGAACTGTTACAAGTTAGGGTGAGTGTTAGGGTCAGGTAAAGAGTTCAGTTTTAGTAGAATTTTAAGAAACTATTTTATAGGGTGGGTTAGGCGAGTTTTATAACTCTAAAGAACAGGAGGTTATGAAGCATTAGGTTATGGTTAGGGGATAGAACATGTGGGGAGTACTTTTCTTCCCTTTTTATTTGCTTTTAATAGCAGCGACACCATGCCAAACATAATTTAACATTTTCACTACCTAAGCCCCGTACACACAATATTCGGCCTGTGTGCACGGCAGCCTGTCTGACATAAGTCAACTGTAAGTCCAGTTTCTGTCCAAGTGGCATGACAGAAAAATATCTGATCAACGCTCTCAAATAATGGCTGCGAACGCTGACCGGTGTGTTCTGGCAGGGGGGCAGTCCCCCTATCAGAACACAATAGCGGGGAGCTTGCTGTATTAACATTGGATAGTTAGTACAGCAAACTCTTGCACTTTCACCTAGCAGCAAAAAGGGTCGCTGGTTCGAATCCTGACCACGACACCATCTGCCTGGAGTTTGCATGCTCTCCCTGTGTATGCATGGGTCTCCTCCGGGTACTCCGGTTTCCTCCCACACTCCAAAGACATGCTGGTAGGTTAATTGGATCTTGTCCAAATTGGCCCTAGTATATGTGTGAATGTGTGTCCCATGTGCGTCAAGCTGCTACGGGGTAAATGACTGTGCTATATCAAGATGCAAATCATCTCATCATCATCTCATCATCCTCAGTTTTCAATGTGTACCTAGCTTTATTGTACACATTTATGCTAAATGATTCAGATACTGAAAGGCACCTTTTATTACTGTGACAGAAAGTGGTGATCCAAGGATACAGTGCAACATTCCCTTACGTGGCAGGTTTGCTCTCTAATCCTGCCAAAATATAATGTACTGTATAACAGATATATCATCTCTACAAACCTATACAAATGTTGACCTATACAAAAGTGACTATACTGTGATTAGCTCTGGATGCAAATCAGCTAGATTTTAGGGGCCTGAGACATGGCCTTCCACTTAACTTAATAGCTACAATTTTCTTCTTTTGCTTATCAATAAAGACAAAAATGATGGCATACCTCAGTCAAAATTGAAAATTATGCTTTGAAATGCATACAGACAACACAGCCTTGTTGGGTCTTCTGCATTTCCATAGTTATAAAAATACTGTATACTGTATCTTAAACCCTGAGTTTAGCAAAAAGAAGAAAAACAAAAAAAACATACACCCCCAGCTGCTGGTGACACACTGACACCCCGTGGGGTTTTAATATATAAAAAAGAAAAAAACAGTGCTTGTGACAAAACTTCTAAACAAACTGATAAACCATAGAATGCAAAATTTACATTCAGACTATAGTGACAAGAGTATATTACAAGAAAAATTGGGAAAAAAACTGCGCATCAAAAAGAATGATAATAATATGTGCTGCAAAGTCCTATATGTGACACAAACACACAAACGTAAATAGGAAAATTATTGACTCGCGCATCTAAACAAATTACAATATATGTGACTGAATATTTTTAAAGCAAAAGTGCAAGAAACCATATGTGCATACAATAAACCCAATTATGGGTACGAGGTTTAAATGATCCAACCTCCCCCTAGGCAGGTATAATAGACCATATAAATATGGAACATTAGTGCAGAAAGTAAACGTGGAAAACTGCAATGTATATTAAATAAGAAATGTAATAAAAGTCCACACACATAAACACCAAAGGGTGATGTTACAATCCAAAATGTATCCAATAATATGTGAAATCCTAGGTATATGGGTCCGCCACCATGAATAAAGAGCCTGGCCGCTTACCAGAACCCCATGACCCCCCGTTACAGAGGGTCTAAATGGGCTTTGAAATCCTGCTGTTAAACCGCCAAGGTAGGAACTGTGCTAGGACATCAAGAGCTTAAATGCAGATAGATGGATCCACAAGGAAAGGAGGCTCATCTCTCAGCGAAGTATTATCATCATAAAGGGAAAAACAAAAGGCTCCAATAGTGTAAAACCAAATGATATTTATTAAAATATAGTAAAAACTCACATGTAGTTAAGAAAAAACCTCTGAAGAAAGACAGTCTGCGGCACCGGCCGGATGTTCGCAGATAGCCCGTCCAGCTGGAGTAGCAACGACAGAGGGAGGTGACGCGATGACACCGCTCAGCCCTACGCTGCGTTTCGCAAAAGATTTGCGTCTTCCAGGGGCACGGGCGGCACATCACGTCACCTCCCTTAAATACTAACAACATTATGTTGTCTGCGAACATCCGGCCGGTGCCGCAGACTGTCTTTCTTCAGAGGTTTTTTCTTAACTACATGTGAGTTTTTACTATATTTTAATAAATATCATTTGGTTTTACACTATTGGAGCCTTTTGTTTTTCCCTTTATGATGATAATACTTCGCTGAGAGATGAGCCTCCTTTCCTTGTGGATCCATCTATCTGCATTTAAGCTCTTGATGTCCTAGCACAGTTCCTACCTTGGCGGTTTAACAGCAGGATTTCAAAGCCCATTTAGACCCTCTGTAACGGGGGGTCATGGGGTTCTGGTAAGCGGCCAGGCTCTTTATTCATGGTGGCGGACCCATATACCTAGGATTTCACATATTATTGGATACATTTTGGATTGTAACATCACCCTTTGGTGTTTATGTGTGTGGACTTTTATTACATTTCTTATTTAATATACATTGCAGTTTTCCACGTTTACTTTCTGCACTAATGTTCCATATTTATATGGTCTATTATACCTGCCTAGGGGGAGGTTGGATCATTTAAACCTCGTACCCATAATTGGGTTTATTGTATGCACATATGGTTTCTTGCACTTTTGCTTTAAAAATATTCAGTCACATATATTGTAATTTGTTTAGATGCGCGAGTCAATAATTTTCCTACAAGAGTATATTAGTGCAGAACATACACCCAACAATATAGTGAATTCAGTGTAAATATCAGGGATAAAATTGTCCACATAATAAAGTATAAAGTCTTTATTCCTTAACTAAATAATCCAACAGCGTTTCCACCTCTGTACTCAATAATTTTAGGATAGGTAAAAAGGTTTACCTGATAATTATGACCCCTTATAAGTAAGTGAGTCATAAAATACTTTTCACAAAAGGTTATACGTGGCAAGACATCCAGGAACTCCCTTTTCCACCAGGCATGGACAAGTCAACAGAATGTGCTCTAGCACAGACAGTGGGACTTGGCCTCAGCCCCGCCCCCCCTATTAGTGTGTCACTGGATTTGATTGACGGGGGGTAACTGCAGCACAGGTTTTTCACCTTAATGCACAGAATACATTAAATTGGTTGTAAAGCCTCAAGGATTTTCACCGTAATGCATTCTATGCATTATGGTGAAAAACCTTTTGTGCTGCAGCTTCCCCTCAGCTCCTCCCCCTTTTCTTACCTGTGCCCATCCGTTCCAGTGATGTGCACGAGTGCAGCGGCTCCAGCCGCTGTCTCGCTCCACATTAGACAGATTGCCATTGGCTCCCGCTGCTGTGAATCAAATCCAGTGAGCAGGGCCGTGTCTGCATGGGTACCACTAGGAAAAGAAGCATTCTGTGGGGGCACCCGACGAAGAGAAGGGGCCTGGAGTGCTGGCAGGGCACCCCAGAAGAAGAGGATCAGGGCTGCTCCGTGCAAAATGATTGCACAGAGCTGGTAAGTATAGGCTTGTTTGTTATTTTTATTTTAAAAAAACTAGGGCTTACAACCCCTTTAAGGTGAAAAACCTTAAGGCTTTAGAACCACTTTAGGACACTCACAAGAGATATCTCTTCCCTGGAATGCCATATGCCTATGGTGTCATCTACAATTCTGAGCCCTAGTACGAAGAACTGCAAAAATGGATTAGGAGAGCTGACAGTGGTCCTCTAGGGTTCTCCATGTGAGCACTTGCAAAAGTTAAAAACTGTAAAATCTGTGACCCAAAGAAGGAACAAATCATAGAACAAAGCTTTTATAAGTCAGCACAGTACAAACAGCGTATGATATTTTAATGTATTTATATTTACTGACAAATTAAAAAAAGAGTAAACTGTGTAAAACATAGAGCATATCTGTATTAGTAGCCATGTGTGGAAGGATGAATGAAACAGATGCAAATGCTTAGAATCTTTGAAGGCATATGCACTGTTTAAAGGGTTATTATATATAAATATGACTGCTAAATTAGGCTGATGAAAACAATTGACATCTTTATCTTTCTGGGGTATCTGGAAACGACCTCTTTGAAAAATTATATCAGGGATACAATTTCAGTGCACATTAGCTGAAATTTGGTGTAACAAGAATCATCTGTTAAATAGCTCCAGCACAGGTCACATGGTCACTGCCCTTTAATATGCTTGTATTCACATTACCTCACATCTTAAGGCCTGGATATAATAATATCAGCACAGGCTTGCAATGTTAAGCACTTGAAACACTACCTAAACTATTTAGTGTTCTCAGGACAAATAACTGCATTAGCTAAAACTGTTACTAGATATTTATATAATTTACAACCAGGCCTAGTTATGCTTAGATACCCATACAAAGAGAAAATGTATAACTCTTAACATATGATAATCTACGTGTAGCAACAGTTTAAAGTAGACCTAACCTTGCTGAGATTATTAAGAATAGGGAGCGGAAATACTTACTTTTTCTGATAAATATACTGTTCCAGGTTGATACCAGTACTGCTCACATACACAAAAGCCTTGGCATGGACCAACTCTATTCTTCAGCAAATGCCACGTGAGCAAAGTCTTCTGGTTATACAAACAGCACTGAAGAAAATCTGTACAAGTATCTATTCCAGGAAAAGCTTCCGATTTCGACCCTACTACAGACCCAATCCAAAACAAAACACATTCTGTATGCCATTTCCCAGGGACTGAATGGGAACAATTGATAGGCATAATATTGATGTGCAATGCATCATATGGATTAGGTGCACAACAGTGCAAAATTATTTTACTAAATGGTATAATGATAGAATGCAATGAAAAAGCACAATGCTTGAAAAATGTCTGTAGATGGTTCTCTGTATATGGTGTACAGATAAGCACTGTCGACGAGGAGCTTGTTTAAGATACACTCAATACAATACACGTTCTTTCAAAAAGAATAATCAGAATGTCCTGTTTACACTGAGATTTAGTACATCTTATTTACTAAGATTGTACTTCAAATAGCTGATCAGATACAGCTTTCATAATTGCTTTTTACAGTGATTTTACAGTATATGTATCTTTATTAAGGAGTAGAAGTTACATTTATATTCCCTATTGAACCATTTACCTGTGTTCATTTGTCAGTGTAGCCAGCAGTCTACTACCCCTGGATGGATATAGAAATGTATTTAAAAACTCCATGGATATGCTTTTAAAGAGCAAACAATTGGTAACAGGAACTGCAAAATAATTGCAACTTTTTTGTTATTACGTCACCGCTCTCATATGGTGCACGCACAAGTTACAGGTTTTTTTTTTTACCTTTGCTCATAGCAGACATCACTAGAAGCTCCATTATGGACACCACTAAAGTATAGAAGCCCACTATTTCTCCCAGTGGGAGCCATTATTTGTAGCAATACAGGCCCCATATATCTTCAGCCAGTACAGGAAACAGTGTGGGAACAATAACTGGCTGGTGTGATGTGCCTCCTAGCCACAGCTGTTACAGAGGCAACTGATCGAGATTTGATTTACATACAGTAAGGGTTGTGGTCTGCAAAGGGAAGAGTACTTCAAAGGTTATGGATTTTATGATAACAATAAATCTGTATTTCTAATGATGTGCCCAGAGGAATGTGTATATATGTGTATATATTCCATAAACGTTGTTTAAAGATTGCATCCAAAGGAATTTGTGGTTAAATCTACATACAGCAATATTATCTAATTTATGTGTGGTATGCTGGGGAAATATCAACCAGCCTGATAGATGTACTGTATTATGAAACAATGCATGCAGGGCACAGATAATGATTTACACTCAGCAAAGTACATGTCCATGTCTCATATTAAGCAACCTGACAACACTCTTTTCTTAAAGTGGTTGTAAGGGCATTCTATGCATTAAGAAAAAAACCTTCTGTGTGCAGCAGCCCCCCCCCCCCCCCCTCCAATACTTACCAGAGCCCCCTCTTGATCCAGCAATGTCCACAAGAACCTTGGCTTTCTGGGGATTCGTGCTCCTGATTGGCTTTGGCAGCAGCAGGAGCCATTGGTGGAGCTGAGCCGTGGCTCCGTGTGTGAATGGATACAAAGAGCTGTGGCTCGGGAGCATGCCTGCTTGGGTACCCCAGAGCAAGCTGCTTGCTGTGGGGGCACCCAGCAGGGGCCAGGAGCACCGGCAAAGGGACCCGAGAAGAGGAGGATCTGGACTGCTCTGTGCAAAACCATTACAGAGAGCAGGTAAGTATAACATGTTTGTTATTTTAATGTAAATAAAAGAGGGTTTAGTAACACTTTAAATAAGAAGTTTAATAACACTAAATGATAAAAGCTGGTACAGTATCACAGCTTAAAGAGTAACTCCACTTCCGTGGGGAAAAAAATAAAGAAAAAATAATATAGCACATACAATTGCGAGACTAATCATATTGTAATTGAATGTTATTAAAAATTACCTTTCCTTTTCAATCTGCAGCCACTGAAATTTTCTGAGAATGCATTGCAATATGGCTACCTGGAGTTGTTCTGTACACAGAGTGTGTACTGACCACTCCCCAGAAACATAATTTCCTACTTGTGTGATTGGCTCACCAATTTTCCCAGAAATCTGCCTAATAAGTCAAAATTCAGGCTTCCCTTGCAACAAAAATGTCATTTTTGGAGAGATACTTTCAATAGGATCATGTCTAAAGGAATGCAGACCCTGCAGATTTCCTCAATAGTGCCCTGCAGCTATATACCTGACAGCTAATTATAAAACCACTCCCATTAGAGCCACTCAGTACAGAGGCACAGACAAACGCACATGGATTACTTCAGGATAACAAAAAGGTAGGAATCTGCAACTAAGGTTGTTATAATCCTTGCAATGTACATAGATCACCCAGAGGGGAATGTTTTTTTCTCAACAAAAGAGGATTTACACTTTAACATACTTTCTGTTGTGCTGTTCTTAACAAGCAGTGGATTAACTGCAAGCAACTCAACCTCTTTAGCTGCTTTTAATATGAAATTGAGAGGTCCAGAGATGCAGGAACAAGAAAATCTACCTCAGTAATAGTGAATAGCAATCCAGTAATCTTGAAAATTCTTAATAGAAAAACAAATAACAAAAAACTGCACAGCTCAAGCTTCCTGATGATGCTGATAAGCCAAATGCATTGAGGCTGGGCGTCCGCCATATGTGACGTCACTTCCTGTTGGATCTGGTTAGGATATTCGGCCATTTGGAACGCACGCCGGCTTGGACAGAGCAGTTTGCAGGACAACTAATACCAGGCTGTTTGTGTTGGTGCTGACTATAGCACCTGCAAATGTAAGTGTAAACTTCGTATTTTATCTCTGTTTTAAAATAAACGGTGTTACACTATCCTGGATTATTATTTTTCCTGGGTCTCGGTTATTGATGCTTGAGGACGACCATTTCAAAGTAAAGCAGTTGGCAGATTCCTATTAATTATTACAAAAGTGGGACATCATGAATACAACTGGAAAAAGGGTGGTACCCCAAGACAGCAAAGGCTTATGTTATAGATGTGGTCGTAAGTGTGCATTTTGTACACATTGTGGTGGAGCGCTTAAGGCACTTTAACACCAGGAACACGGTGGTTGGAGTTTTTTTCAGCAAAGACTTGATGCTTTCTCATGGACTGTGCAGTTCTTTGCTATTGCTTGTTATTTGTTTTTCTATTTAGAATTTTCAAGATTACTGGATTGCTATTCACTAATTGTCTATATGCAAACAATAGATTTATGTTAGCGCCTTACTTTTCATTTTTTTCCTGTTCAGAGGTGGTTAATCCACTTAAAGGAGAAGCTGTACACACTCATTCTTCAAGGTTTTTGATATTTGGGTTGGGGTCAAGATTTACTAATTTTAATTGCACTCAGCTCAAGGATGTTGTCCTGAACCTGGGCTTCTGCCAATGACCAAGTTCCATGTCATTGTGAGCACCTTCCAAGAAAATGGGAGAAAGCACTTCCTCCAATTACAGCAAATGGGATGATCCAGAGTCTGCTTGTCCCGTGTAGCTAGAATGTTGAGTAGCAATAGTATGATCTGGAATGAAATTAGGTGTACAGTACTGCCTCGAAGGAAGATAGCATTAGGCCAAAGACCCAGATACAAAAATTAATGCTGGGGCATGAGATCTAAACATGGGAGTGGAGGGATAAGAGCTTATTCAGAGGGAGAAAAACCTTGGACAGGACTGTGTCCAGAATCTGGATACTCTAAGCAGTGGGTCAGTTCCAGTGCAGACTTCTTGAGATTTAAGATCCAGCCGAGCCTCTGTAGGGTCTGCACCATTCAATGGACAATGAAAATCTGAGACTGTTTCCTTTAGGTCATCTACATAAATATCCAACCAAGGGGCTAGCCTGACAACATATCAGAGCTAGGATAGGAGCTAACATTTGATAAAAACCTAAGGTGCTGTGGACAGGACAAAATAAAAGCAACAAACCATTAATGTTGCAAGCCCACACGTAAGAGCAGGTAGCGTTTATGCAGAGGAAAGATGGGGATGTGCAAGTAGGCCTTCTTGATGTCTACAGAGACCAGAAGACCTCCTGTCCAAAGAAAAGTGATGACACACCTCATGGATTCAACACAGAATGTTTGAACCCAGAAGAACCTGTTTAGAATCTTCAAATTCAGAATGGGTTGAATGCCTCCTTTTGCTTTGGGGACAAATGAACAGGTTTGAGAAAAAACCCTGAAACCTTTTCTGTTCTGGGAACAGAGCAATGACCCTATGTGAGTACAATTTGTGGAGAGTTGATTTGGTGGGGAAGATGGCAAGTATGAAACAGGGTTGAAGTAAAGACCAAAACTCTGGCTTGTAGCCCCTGATTACAACGTTCTGGACCCAGACGTCTGAAACATCCCATGCCCCAGAACTGAAGACTTGACTGCAGGCACTTTTGCCTCCTTCTTCTGCTGTAGGAGGGTATTTTTACCACCCATGACTTCCTTGATGTAGATGTCCAAGGAGTCACCAAACAGATGTTTCCCTTCAGAGGGCATATTCATGAGCTACTTCTTTCATGGAAGTTCTACAAACCAACACTTGAGCCAAAAGATCCTTAACAAAAGCAACACAAGTGGGGTAATCCTGATGGGACCCTGGACTTGTATAGCATTCTGAAGTTAATTTATGTTCCTCTAATGCCAAGGTGAGCATCAGATGCAAGAACCATTGCATTAAGCAACATTGCAGGCTGGATGTTATTCTTGACGAAGTCTAGGTACGGTCCCCTGAGGTGCAGAGAGAAGAAGACTGTCCTTGCAGCTTTTTTTGACAATGTTTAGTTACTTGAAGGTAGCAACTGAAACCATTATCTAAGACCAAGAAGCTGTTATGTATGACAATGAATGATCACCAGGTGAAAATTAAGAAAAAAAGGATAAAAAAGAAAACAATACAGCCACCACATCTAAAAACGAATAAGCTGCAAAATAGTGAATTTTGTTTTTTTAGGTTTAGATAGACGTTAACAGGCAATTGCTCCAGGACATTTTTTTTGCTTACATAAATCTACTAATATGGCTATATTTTTAACTAAATGACTACCTCAATATAGTAATAAAAATAATGATAATAATGTCTTCTAACATTATTTTAATATTACAACTGACTAAAGTAGCTAGTTTCCAAAGTCAAACTTCAGAGGCAGAGCTCCTTCAAATACTTGAAGGCACATGATACAGTGCATTAGATTAGTAGTTCCTTTAAGTACAGTCATGAATCAAAGCAACAGCCTTTTCCTGGGAAAAGCGAGCTCACCATGAAAATTTACAGCAGAAGGTTCATGGAGGTGCTGAGACCAAAATATGTTTCAGATGTGGACAAAAATTACAGGCAAGCAAAGTCAAAGACAAGCAGCTGCATTTACTGGAGGTATATCCAGGGTAATTTCAATGCTCATTCCCTGAAGTGACAAAACAATTTTGTCAGTCGTGCAAACTTTAATATGCAGGGAAGTACAGCAAGAGGTTTCATACCTTAAGTTGCTTCACACAATAACGTATGATTGTACATACAGCTACTAACAATTATAAATTCTCATTATAATCAAAAGGGTTTCTGTGTCACAACTCTTACTTCTGTTTAGCTAATGGCTCTTGAGATAAGGGTAAATTATTGTGGCAATTTCACTTTGGTGCCAGCTAGAAAGGATATAGAGAAAACTACTGGTAGTTAGACGCAAAAGCTGAGTTGAGAATAAAAATGATCAAGTAACTGAACTGATATCTGAACTGCACTTTATAGAGACAAACTACACCTCTTCTTTTTTCATGGTCTCCTTGTGTCTTTATTAGGGCATAAAATGTGGAGAAGCTTGCATTTGTGTGAACAGCCACTACCCCTCTTCAGCTAAGAACAACTAAACCTAAAAAATAAGCCCATCTTTGACAAAAAAAAAAAATGCAAACTTTCAGGGCCTGTTTAAACTTGTGCATTTCGGTAAAGTGCGCCAAAATGCTGTTACTGCAATGCACAGTAACATTTAGCAGGGAGCAAGAAACATATGTGAAGCATCTGTGCACTATGATGTGCTGCATTGTTTTGTTTTTTTTTGTTTGTTTTTCACTAACAAAGATCACTATGCAGTGTTAAAATGATCTTTACCGTACTAAATTAGTGAGTGTGGGGCAGACGCATTATAAGTTCAATGTAAGTTATCTATGTACTGCTAGTGACTGGTAGAGTAAAAGTAAGTGATTAGGATTCTGGGATTTCAAAAGCAACTTGTATTGAAACTACATTCTGCATTTTAGTTGGAATAGAGCTCTTTAAATGTCACAGATAGTAGCATATTATCTTTACAGTGCGATGTTTTACAATCGGATTTGGCACTGCCTGGCAGAAAAGTCATAAGGTATACTGGAGCAAATTGTATTTATTACCTATCTTGTTCCATTATTTCTATACAAATTAAGGAAGCATTCATTGCATCTTATAGTACTTAAAGCGTTTGTTACCCCAACACTTCATATTCTTGATATGTACCTGCTGTACCATGTACTTGTATAAGCAAGTTTCCTGTTATCTTTGTATTGCTTCCTTTATGTGAAATCCCTTGTGAGTCCGCTAGTCCCCCTGCTTTCCTATTAATAAACGGACCACACTAAGCAGGAGAGCACACCGTGGTCAGCCATTCATTGGGAAGCTCAGTGTACTGCTGCTTCTCCTCCCCCCAGCTCTGACGCAACTGAGAACAGAAGGAATGTGATCCTTTAAAAAAAAAAAAAGGGAAAAAGGTATTTATATATATCTTTTTATATCTATACAAAAATGTTTTGCATTTCATTTCTAATTTAAACTGAATGGGCTGTTTTACAAGGTGATCATTTACAATCACTTTAAGCTGTGATTGTCATGCTGAAATAGGTACAGACAGTGTTCTATAGTTCACAGAAATAAGAGTTTCAACATTTCTTCCATTCTGTAAATACAATACTGCTGCTGAATGGATTTAGCCTGTGTTCCTTAGGGTTCAGCTCAAATTTAAGCTCCAAATTACCAGTATTTTCACTAACGGAGGGGTTTATGTATTATATAACATGTAGCATAAAATGTTCAAGAACAAAAAAAAAATAATAATCCAGTTAACAGTAGGAATCAGGTTTCAAAATCAAATACATGTAAATACATACACATAAAGTATATGAACAAAATGGAAAAAAGGTAAGAAAGGGTAATATGTAGACTTTTACTCAAAATCATTTCTGCAGTACAGCTTTGTATAGAAAAGTTATTTCCAAGGCTTATCTTCCATTTGTATTGCTGTGTCCTTGTCCTCTGTCAGGATTTTTGTCTGTGTCCCTACGTGGAATTATTCCTACTTCCTGTCCCACTGACAATGGTCACCAGGAAAGGAAATTAAAGTGATCTTCCCTAACTGTGCACTGTGGCTAATAATGCAGAGGTCAGGCAGCTACAGTGGGTTCAGTAAACCTAGAGTAAAAGCTGTGAAACTGAGTAATGACCAGATCACACTGGAACAGACGTGTTCCTGTGTGGTCCCTCGCATTTCCGGTTTGACAGCCCATTAATCTGAATGGGCTGCAAAATGCACTGGAACATGCAAAAAGTAGTGCAAGCTTTACTTTTGCAAATCACCAACTGCATGGTGCTGCATTACAATGCAGTTTGGTGGCCGCAAACATGCTGAGTTTGCGACATGTGTTTGGAGTGCCATTAACAATTAATTAGCCCCACAAGGCTAGTGCGTTTGACATGCAACACAGGAAATACACAAGGAATGTGCCCCCCCCACTGCTGTATGATGTAAGCAGGTCCTAAAAACAGTAAACCAACAGTAAAAACTATGCTGACCGCTCAAGCCTTTGGGAAATCCGACTGGGCGTAATGCGTCGGGCGGACAATGACGTCATCATGCTGGGTGGGGGCCGAACGCCATTTTGTTGGAAGAACTGCTGGTATTATATGGGCCTATATAGATCAATTTATGTGACTTTACATCTGTATGTTTTTATTAGAATAAAAAGTTTTTTAGCAGACATATTGCACTATTAGCTTCTCCTTTTTATCCCGCTTGAATATCCTTTATGAATCTCTGTGGAATCACTGTGGATTTAAGAGACCTATAAGTCTCACAAGTGTATATGACCTCCAATTTGTTTGAAGGGTCCACTGGATGAGGTGAGGGCAAATTCTAAGGGGCTTTGGTGACAGGCACGTTGGTGTTTGGTGTGTGAAGATCTGTTCACCTATATGCGGTGGAATTTGAAATTTTGCGGACTTTTGCATTTGATGGGACATTTACAGTATTATATATGCACATTTATGAATTAATATATATTTTTTAGCACATATTTAATATTTTTACGAAATACTGAACAAGATGTTGGCAAATATACAGTGCTCAGCATAAATGAGTACACCCCAACAGATTTGTCAGAAAACCTTTCCTTTCAGAATCAACATTTTCAATGGGACATTATACTACAAAATACTCCCACAAATGCGGGCCATTGATTGCAACCAATATTTATTAATCTGCACACACAAAAAAGTTTTTTTCCTAACAAATTCATTCAAAACCATGTTGAAAAAATGAAGACACCCCAAAGAAAGTCTTATGCCCTGTACACACGGTCGGACTTTCCGATGGAATACGTGGGATCGGAGTTTGTTGTCAGAAATTCCGACCGTGTGTGGGCTCCATCTGACTTTTTCCATCGGAATTTCTGACACACAAAGTTTGAGAGCAGGTTATAAAACTTTCCAACAACAAAATCCGTTCGCATAAATTCCGACCATGTGAGGACAATTCCGACGCACAAAGTGCCACGCATGCTCAGAATAAATTAAGAGACGAAAGCTATTGGCTACTGCCCCGTTTATAGTCCCGACACACGTGTTTTACATCACCGCGTTCAGACCGATTGGATTTTCCGACAACTTTGCGACCGAGTGTATACAAGACAAGTTTGAGCCAACATCTGTCGGAAAAAATCCATGTATTTTGTTGTCGGAATGTCCGATTAATGTCCGATCGTGAGTACAGGGCATTAGGAGCATTGCTAAATTTTAGACAACTAAATCCTAATTAACAAGAATTCAACTACAGGTGAGTCTAATTATTCATTAAACAGATGTATAGCAGACAGTTGATTATAAAAGGGTATTACTTAAAGAAAACCCTTTCCCATTTCATGGTGTCAGCAATGGTACCACATGGAAGAGAAATGTCACAAGGCCTGAGAAAGAAAATCATTTATTTACACAAGAAAGGTGAAGGCTACAAGAAGATCAGCAAAGCTTTACTTATCAGTCAGAATACTGTAGTAAAACTGATACAAAAATTTAACAAAAATAGAACTGCAACCATCTCATAGAGTTGTCTAGTTGACAGATGCAAGTTCACTGCAGTTAGCTAAAGAATTAGAAAGCCAAACTGGGGCAATTGTTTCCCATGGCACAATATGGCATACACCGCAAAGGAATGGCATGCATGGGTGTCATCCACGAAGGAAACCTCTCCTAAAGCCCATGCACAAAAAAACCCACCTAGAATTTGCCAGGGCTCATGCTGAAAAAGAAGACGACTACTGGGACTAGGAATGAGCTTCGTGTTCGAGTCGAACCCATGTTCGACTCGAACATCGTATGTTCGACCGTTCTCCGAATTACAAACGATATGGGCCATTTGCGCCAAATTCGAGTGGCGCGTCACAGCCAATAATTCACTGCGGCATCACAGTGCATTGCTGGCTGATGATTGGCCAAGCATGCACTATGACTGCATGCTTGGCCAATCACAGCGCCGTCTGTACAGAGAGCCGTAATTGGCCAAAGCCAGGGGGGCTTTGGCCAATTATGGCTGAGGGGTTTAGTACACGCCCCACACTATATAAGGCCGCCTGTGTAGTGTGTTTCGGCGTTGAGAGAGAGATAGATAGACAGAGAGGCAGTGTCATTTGATTTAAGTTAGAGTAGGCAGGCGAGTCAGTTAACTGCACTTACAGTGTATTGTTTATATATATATATATACATCCTAGGTGTTGTGTGTATATATATATATATATATACACTGTATTCAGTTTAGCTAGATCCGTTCCTGTTATTCTCTTCCTACTAACAGGCAGGCAGGTGTTCTTCTGATCCTATTAGTCTTATTAGCTACAGTATTTACAGTTAGCGTAGTGCGTCCTCTGCACAGTGTGCACCTAAAGCTACCTGAAGAAAATTGGTGGTGTTCTTCTGATCCTATTAGTACAGTACCGCAGGCAGCTGCAGTATTTACAAGTTAGTGTAGTGCGTCCTCTGCACAGTGTGCACCTAAAGCTACCTGAAGAAAATTTGTGGTGTTCTTCTGATCCTATTAGTACAGCACCGCAGGTAGCTGCAGTATTTCAAGTTAGTGTAGTGCGTCCTCTGCACAGTGTGCACTAAAGCTACCTGAAGAAAATTTGTGGTGTTCTTCTGTTCCTATTAGTACAGTACCGCAGGCAGCTGCAGTATTTACAAGTTAGTATAGTGCGTCCTCTGCACAGTGTGCACCTAAAGCTACCTGAAGAAAATTAGTGGTGTTCTTCTGATCCTATTAGTACAGTACCGCAGGCAGCTGCAGTATTTACAAGTTAGTGTAGTGCGTCCTCTGCACAGTGTGCACCTAAAGCTACCTGAAGAAAATTGGTGGTGTTCTTCTGATCCTATTAGTATCGCAGGCAGCTGTAGTATTTACAAGTTAGTGTATTGCGTCCTCTACACAGTGTGCACCTAAAGCTACCTGAAGAAAATTAGTGGTGTTCTTCTGATCCTATTAGTACAGTACCGCAGGCAGCTGCAGTATTTACAAGTTAGTGTAGTGCGTCCTCTGCACAGTGTGCACCTAAAGCTACCTGAAGAAAATTGGTGGTGTTCTTCTGATCCTATTAGTATCGCAGGCAGCTGTAGTATTTACAAGTTAGTGTATTGCGTCCTCTGCACAGTGTGCACCTAAAGCTACCTGAAGAAAATTGGTGGTGTTCTTCTGATCCTATTAGTACAGTACCGCAGGCAGCTGCAGTATTTACAAGTTAGTGTAGTGCCTCCTCTGTACAGTGTGCACCTAAAGCTACCTGAAGAAAATTAGTGGTGTTTTTCTGATCCTATTAGTACAGTACCGCAGGCAGCTGCAGTATTTACAAATTAGTGTAGGGCGTCCTCTGCACAGTGTGCACCTAAAACTACCTGAAGAAAATTGGTGGTGTTCTTCTGATGATCCTATTAGTACCGCAGGCAGCTGTAGTATTTACAAGTTAGTGTAATGCATCCTCTACACAGTGTGCACCTAAAGCTACCTGAAGAAAATTAGTGGTGTTCTTCTGATCCTATTAGTAAAGTATCGCAGGCAGCTGCAGTATTTACAAGTTAGTGTAGTGCGTCCTCTGCACAGTGTGTACCTAAATCTACCTGAAGAAAATTGGTGGTTCTTCTGATCCTATTAGTATCGCAGGCAGCTGTAGTATTTACAAGTTAGTGTAGTGCGTCATCTGCACAGTGTGCACCTAAAGCTACCTGAAGAAAATTAGTGGTGTACTTATGATCCTATTAGTACAGTACGGCATGCAGCTGCAGTATTTACAAATTAGTGTAGTGCGTCCTCTGCACAGTGTGCACCATAGCTACCTGAAGAAAATTGGTGGTGTTCTTCTGATCCTATTAGTACTGCAGGCAGCTGTAGTATTTACAAGTTAGTGTAGTGCGTCCTCTGCACAGTGTGCACCTAAAGCTACCTGAAGAAAATTGGTGGTGTTCTTCTGATCCTATTAGTACAGTACCGCAGGCAGCTGCAGTATTTACAAGTTAGTGTAGTGCCTCCTCTGTACAGTGTGCACCTAATGCTACCTGAAGAAAATTAGTGGTGTTCTTCTGATCCTATTAGTACAGTACTGCAGGCAGCTGCAGTATTTACAAATTAGTGTAGTGTGTCCTCTGCACAGTGTGCACCTAAAGCTACCTGAAGAAAATTGGGGGTGTTCTTCTGATCCTATTCGTATCGCAGGCAGCTGTAGTATTTACAAGTTAGTGTAGTGCGTCCTCTGCACAGTGTGCACCTAAAGCTACCTGAAGAAAATTAGTGGTGTTCTTCTGATCCTATATTAATACCACAAGCAGGCAGCTGAGGTATTTACAAGTTAGTGTAGTGCGTCCTCTGCGCAGTGTATACCTAAAGCTACCCGAAGAAAATTGGTGGTGTTCTTCTGATTCGATTAGTACAGTACTGCAGACAGCTGCAGTATTTACAAATTAGTGTAGTGCGTCCTCTGCACAGTGTGCACCTAAAGCTACCTGAAGAAAATTGCTGTTGTTCTGCTCCTATTAATACCACAGGCAGGCAGCTACAGTATTTACAGTTAGTGTACTGTGTCATCTGCACAGTGTGCACCTAAAGCTACCTGAATAAAATTGAGGGTTTTCTTCTGATCCTATAATAATACCACAGACAGGCAGCTACAGTATTTACAGTTAGTGTACTGCGTCCTCTGCACAGTGTGCACCTAAAGCTACCTGAATAAAATTGGTGGTGTTCTTCTGATCCTATATTAATACCACAGGCAGGCAGCTAGAGTATTTACAAGTTAGTGTAGTGCGTCCTCTGCACAGTGTGCACCTAAAGCTACCTGAAGACAATTTCTGGTGTTCTCATACTAATAATACTACAGGCAGGCAGTTGACTCTGCTAGCTGCAGTATCAGTTTATATATATATATATATATATATATATATATATATATATATAAACATCCCAGCTTCGTGCAGCTACATCTCACTGCAGGCCATTAGTATGTCTGGAAGGCCAACAAGGAGAGGCAGACAGTCACAAGCCAATAAAAGAGGGCAAGCAGGCTCTGTGTCTAGAGGCAACAGTGCTGGTCGTGGAGATGGTGCATCCTCATCAGCACGTGGACGTGGGACACGCTTGTTCTTTTTTTCGGCAGCTGCCCGTGTTGAGCCGCAACATGTGGAAGACTTGGTAGAGTGGATGACCAAGCCGTCCTCATCCTCCTCATTGTCTCTCACCCAGGCTCAGGGTACTTTGACTGGCAAAGCAGCTGCCAACGCGGCCTCTTTCCTCGGCTCAATGGCATCAGACACTCCTTCCCTAGCCCCACCATGTCCTCCTGAGGAGTCCCCCGAAATGTTTGACTACAGTATTGGGTACATGCTCCAGGAGGATGCCCAGCGTTTTGAAGGCTCCGATGATGGTACCCAGCTAGAGGAAGGCAGTAACGTGAGCCCAGAGAGAGGGGGTGCCCAAGAAGGACAGCAATCTGGCAGTCATGTTCCCCCAGCTGCAGCATACTGCCAGCTTTGCTCCAGTGATGAGGAGGGAGGGGATGATGAGGTCACTGACTCTACGTGGGTGCCTGATAGGAGAGAGAAGGAGGAGGAGGAGGCACATCACCGAGGCAGGATGCCCTCCAGGGGCCAGCTTAAGGGCAGCACACCAACTGCATCACACTGCAGAGCTCCGCATGTGCAGGGCGCTGCTGTCTTTGCGCGTTATTCCAAAAGTTCTTTGGTGTGGGCCTTTTTTGAGACGAGTGCATCACATTCCCACGGCTGCTATTTGCAACATATGTTTCAAGCATATCTCGCGTGGCCAAAACATCTCCCGCTTGGGCACAACATGCTTGACCAGACATATGTTGACCTGCCATGCAGTTCGTTGGCAAGCGTACCTAAAAGATCCACACCAAAGAACAAAGAGGACCTCTCCTTGCTCCTCATCAGCTGGGATCTCCAACCCCACTATACCTTCAGTCCTCTCTGAGACCTGCAGTGAGAGGAATGAAGGTGTAAAATTAGGTGTGTCACAGCCAAGTACTTGGGGCAATCTGCTATCGGTACACCGACGTCAGATTGTACCAGGCAAATTTCCCTGCCCCAGCTGCTGCACCGCCGAAAGAAGTTCGCTCCCAGCCATCCACATGCCCAGCGGTTGAATACTAGTTTGGCTAAATTGCTAGCACTTCAACTGATGCCTTTTCAGTTGGTAGACTCTGCCCCCTTCCGTGAGTTTGTGGAATGTGCGGTTCCTCAGTGGCAGGATCCCAAACGCCACTTTTTCTCACGGAAGGCGATTCCGGCTCTCTACCGGCATGTGGAAGGCTATGTCTTGGCCTCGCTGGACAGGGTGGTCAGCGGTAAGGTGCATATTACCGCTGACTCATGGTCCAGCAGGCATGGACAGGAACGTTACCTATCTTTCACCGCGCACTGGGTGACTCTTCTGGGAGCTGGGAAGGATGCAGGACAGGGTGCAGTAGTGTTGGAGGTTGTTCCACCACCACGCCTCCAAAATACTACAAGTGGTAATTCTGCCACACCCCTCTCCTCCACCCCCTCCTCTTCTTCTTCCTCCATGGTCTCTTCCTGTGCTGATTTGTCTTCAGAACCAGCGGTGCTCCGTAGGCGTTCAAGGGGCTACGCAAGCACGCAGGCCAAAAGATGCCATGCGGTGCTTGAGCTGGTGTGCTTGGGGGACAGGAGCCACACTGGGGCAGAGATTCTGTCAGCTCTGAAGGGGCAGGTTCAGAGGTGGTTGATGCCATGCCAGCTTAAGGCAGGTATGGTGGTTTGCGACAATGGCACCAACCTCCTGTCCGCCCTCCGTCAGGGACAACTGACCCATGTGCCCTGTTTGGCTCACTACCTTAACTTGGTGGTGCAGCGGTTCTTGGGCAGGTACCCGGACTTACAGGATGTCCCGAGGCAGGCCAGGAAAGTCTGTGTGCATTTCCGCAGGTCATATAATGCCAGTGCTCGGCTGGCTGACCTCCAAAAGGAATTTAACCTGCCCAAGAACCGCCTAATCTGTGACATGCCCACCAGGTGGAACTCAACGTTGGCCATGCTGCAGCGGCTGCACACACAGCAGAGGGCCATCAATGAGTACCTGTGCGACTATGGCACCAGGACAGGGTCAGGGGAGCTTGTTTTTTTTCCCCCACACCAGTGGGCCATGATCAGGGATGCATGCACTGTCCTATCACTATTTGAGAAGGCCACAAGGATGGTGAGCAGTGACAGTGCATGCATCAGTGACACTGTCCCCCTTGTCCACCTGTTGGAGCACACGCTGCGTGGAATAATGGACAGGGCACTTGAGGCAGAACAGAGGCAGGAAGAGAAGGACTTCCTTAGCTCTCAAGGCCCCCTTTATCCAGACAGTGTTCCTGCGTGCCCGCCGATTACACAGGAAGAGGACGAGGAGGAGGAGGAGGAAGAGGAGGATTGTGTCAGCATGGAGGTGGAGCCTGGCACTCAGCATCAGCAGCAGCCTTTAAGGGATCATTTACAGTCCCAAAAAACCCATGGACTTGTACGTGGCTGGGAGGAGGTGGCTGCGGATCATGTCGTCCTTAGTGACCCAGAGGACTCCGGACCGAATGCCTCAGCAAACCTACGCTGCATGGCCTCCCTGATCCTGCAAAGCCTGCGGAAGGATCCTCGTATTCGTGATATTAAGGAGAGGGATCAATACTGGCTGGCAACCCTCCTTGATCCACGTTACAAAGGTAAGGTTGCGGACCTTATCTTGCCGTCGCAGAGGGAGCAGAGGATGAAACATCTTTGGCAGGCCTTGCAGAAAGGTCTGTGCAACGCGTTCCCAGAGACTGGGAGATTAAAAAACTCCTGTTCCTGGACAACGTGTTGCTGAGGCTTCGGTCAGTCAAAGAAGGAGCGGTGGTGAAGGTGGCTGTGTGACCGATGCGTTCAGACAATTTTCTAGTCTGCAGCCCCAAGGTATGATCGGTTCCAGCAACCATCGCCAGCGTCTGTTTTACATGGTGCAGGAATACCTAGGGGCAAGATCTGACTTGGACACCTTTCCTACCGAAAATCCTCTGAGTTACTGGGTCTTGAGGATGGATCACTGGCCAGAGCTTGCACAGTATGCAATTCAGCTACTGGCCTGTCCTGCATCCAGCGTTCTTTTGGAAAGCACATTCATTGCTGCTGGAGGCTTTGTAACCGATCACAGGGTGCGCCTGTCCACCGACTTGGTCGATCGACTGACCTTCATAAAAATTAATCAGTCTTGGATCACCACCAGCTACCAAGCACATGATGCTGATGACTATCCTCTTCCTCCTCAATGATCATGCTGATAGCTTGTAAGGATATTTTTTGTTCTGGGTGCCGCCACCAGTGGCTAAGGCCCAATTTTTCAGCCCCTGTTTAACAGGGGCGTATAATTACAATTTTTGATGCAATATTTTGCAAGAAGGGTTCGTTGCTGCGCTCAACTAGAGTATTTGTGAGGGGTTGCAGTGTTGTGGCACCAGCACCAGTGCCTCAGGCACAATTTTTCAGCCCCTGTTTAACAGGGGCGTGTAATTACAATTTTTGATGCAATATTTTGCAGGAGGGCTCATTCCTGCGCTCCAACTAGAGTATCTGTGAGGGGTTGCAGTGTTGTGGCACCAATGCCTAAGGCCCAATTTTTCTGCCCCTGTTCAACAGGGACATGTAATTACAATTCTTGATCTAATATTCCACAGCAGGGCCTGTTTCTGCGCCCACCAAGAGTAACTGTGAGGACTTACAGTGTTGTGGCACCAGCACCACCAAAGGCCCAATTTTTCTGCCCCTGTTCAACAGGTGCATGTAATTACAATTCTTGATCTAATATTTCACAGCAGGGCCCGTTTCTGCTCCTACCAAGAGTAACTGTGAGGGCTTACAGTGTTGTGGCAAAACCAACACCTAAGGCCACAATTTCTGCAGAGTATATAGGGCAGGCCCCTACTTTCAAACATCCAACTTACAAATGACTCCTACTTGCAAACGGAAGGAGACAACAGGAAGTGAGATGAAATCTACCCCTAGGAAGGGAAATTCTCTCCTGCAAGAGTTAAAATGGGAAAAACGTGTCTCCTTTCCACTGATGCTTTATCACCAATCCTTGTTTCACTAAAAACCCCAAACTCTCAAAAAACATTTGTCATTGGGACAGAAAGTGAGGTGAAATCTTCTGAAGAGGTGCACAGACAACAAAACAAACATCACAGGGGTGATAACCCTTCCCTATGTTTTTCAAAAAGCTTAAAAATAGATTTTTTGGCTGGAGCTACACTTTAAAAATGTACCAGTTCAAAATTACAAACAGATTTTACTTAACAACAAATCTACAGTCCCTGTCTTGTTTGCACCGCCTGTATACTGCTGTTCAGAGTATATAGGGCCTGGGGGCCCCACGCCTTTCTTTTTTTTAATTTGGGTGCGGGGTTCCCTTTAATATCCATACAAGACCCAAAGGGCCTGGTAATGGACTGAGGGGGGGGGGGTACCCATGCCGTTTGTCTCACTGATTTTCATCCATATTGCCGGGACCTGACATTACATTAAAGCCGCAAGCAGTTTTAAATAACTTTTATTCCTTTAAAAATGTCATTTTGTGCAGGGACTGTTCTAAGCATGGGAAACATGCGCCACTTTACAGGCATACTATAGACACCCCCCAGGTACTATATTTAAAGGAATATTTCACTTTTTTTTTTCACTTTAAGCATCATTAAAATCACTGCTCCTGAAAAAACTGCCATTTTTAAAACTTTTTTTGCATTGATACATGTCCCCTGGGGCAGGACACGGGTCCCCAAACCCTTTTTAGGACAATACCATGCAAATTAGCCTTTAAATTTAGCACTTTTGATTTCAAACGTTCGAGTCCCATAGACTTCAATGGGGTTCTAAAGTTCACGCAAATTTTCGGTCCGTTCGCAGGTTCTGGTGCGAACCGAACCGGGGGGTGTTCGGCTCATCCCTAACTGGGACGCTGTACTCCCGAATGATGAGATCAAGATGAATGTTTTTGGAACTGTTTAAAAGTGTATGACATCGCAAAGGTAAGGAGTACAAAGAAAAATGTATGGTGCCTATAGTGAAACATGGAGGTGACAGTGTCCTTCTGTGGGGCTGTATGAGTGCTGCTAGTGTCAGGGGGCTGCATTTCATTGATGACTTCATAGATGTACTGCTCTATATTAAAAGAGAAGATGCTACCATCACTCCGTGCCCTTGGTTGTCGTGCACTTTTCCAACATGACAATAATCCAAAACACACATCTAAGGCCACTGTTGCATTTCTGAAGAAAAACAGAGTGAAAATGATTCAGTGACCAAGTATGTCTTCTGATCTGAACCCAATGGAACACCTATGGGGAATTCTGAAGAGACAAGCATCACTCTTCATCCAGCATCTAAAAGAGGTTGTTCTTGAAGAATGAAAAAAAGATAGATGTTGCAATATGTCGCCAACTTGTTCATTCCATGTCTAGAAGACTTGGTGCTGTCCTTACAAATCATTTAGGTCATACAAAATACTAGATGTAGTAGTTTTTGTTGTGGGGTATATTCATTTTTGCATCAACTAATTTGAGCAAAACTAAAGATTTTGTAATGTATGCTATATTATTAACCTTACTTTCATGTAACAAATGTTCTACAAAACATAAAAGTCTTGTCAAAATTTGGGAAATTGTTATTGTGCTTATTGAGATTTTGATGAAAATCTTACTTTTCAAAAGGGATATACTCATTTATGCTGAGCACTGTACATATTTTGTTTATATATACAGTATCTCACAAAAGTGAGTACAACCCTCACATTTTTGTAAATATTGTATTATATCTTTTCATGTGACAACAAGAAATGACACTTTGCTACAATGTAAAGTAGTGAGTGTACAGCTTGTATAACAGTGTAAATTCGCTGTCCCCTCAAAATAACCCAACACACAGCCATTAATGTCTAAACTGCTGGCAACAAAAGTGAGTACACCCCTAAGTGAAAATGTCCAAATTGGGCCCAATTAGTCATTTTCCTCCCCAATGTCATGTGACCCGTTGGTGTTACAAGGTCTAAGGTGTGTTAAATTTGGTGTTATTGCTCTCACACTCTCATACTGGTCACTGGAAGTTCAACAAGACACCTCATGGCAAAGAACTCTCTGAGGATCTGAAAAAAAGAATTGTTGCTCTACATAAAGATGGTCTAGGCTATAAGATTGCCAAGACCCTGAAACTGAGCTGCAGCACGGTGGCCAAGACCATACAGCGGTTTAACAGGATAGGTTCCACTCAGAACAGGCAGCGCCATGGTCGACCAAATAAGTTGAGTGCATGTGCTCAATGTCATATTCAGAGGTTGTCTTTGGAAAATAGACAAATGAGTGCTGCCAGCATTGCTGCAGAGGTTGAAGGGGTGGGGGGTCAGCCTGTCAGTGCTCAGACCATACGTCGCATGCTGCATCAAACTGGTCTGCATGGGTGTCGTCCCAAAAGGAAGCCTCTTCTAAAGATGATGCACAAGAAAGCATGCACAAAGTTTGCTGAAGACAAGCAAACTAAGGACAAGGATTATTGGAACCATGTCCTGTGGTCTGATGAGACCAAGATAAACATATTTGTTTCAGATGGTGTCAATTGTGTGTGGCAGCAACCAGGTGAGGTGTACAAAGACAAGTGTGTCTACAGTCAAGCATGGTGGTGGGAGTGTCATGGTCTGGAGATGCATGAGTGCTTCCTGCACTGGGGAGCTACAGTTCATTGAGGGAACCATGAATGCCAACATGTACTGTGACATACTGAAACAGAGCATGATTCCCTCCAATTCGGAGACCCCAAACATACCTCCAAGATGACCACTGCCTTGATAAAGAAGCTGAGGGTAAAGGTGATGGGCTGGCCAAGCATGTTTCCAGACCTAAACCCTATTGAGCATCTGTGGGGCATCCTCAAACGGAAGATGGAGGAGCGCAAGGTCTATAACATCCACCAGCTCTGTGATGTCGTCGTGGAGGAGTGGAAGAGGACTCCAGTGGCAATCTGTGAAGCTCTGATGAACTCCATGCCCAAGAGGCTTATACAAGCTGTACACACACTACTTTACATTGTAGCAAAGTGTCATTTCTTCAGTGTGGTCGCATGAAATGATAACAATAAACTATTTACAAAAATGTGAGGGGTGTACTCACTTTTGTGAGATACTGTATACTTGTATTTCTTATTTTTTATAAAGAGGATTTATGAATGTGTTTTTACATTATTTACAGCACTATATTTATTTAAATATTGGGTACAGCAGATTTATGAATTTTTCTCGCATTTTTTTAAGCACTTATATGGAAGGAATTAGAGCACTTCACTGAGTTTTTTTTATTTAGTTATTTAGTGTGGTGTTTGCACCATTTAGTGGCAGCTGCTCTGAGACCAGTATTTTCCCTTAAAGAGATAGTACTGATTTAAGTTATTGGTATTAGCACAGGGATTTTCTTATATAGTTATTATTGCCCCTACTGCTGTTCTAATTTGAATGCATTAGGGAGCATAACATTTTCAAGAGCACCTTAAAGCATTCTTATTTTAATGTGATCTACACAAGAAATGTATATGTACCTTTAACAATTTCTGTCTGCATCAATGTAAAATATAATAAATAAATAAAAAATATCATATATCCCTCTAGCTAGCACCAAAAGCTCACTTCATTTAGCACAATATCATGCTAACAATTCACATATTGTAACAGTCTGGACATGTCAGGGGTCACACTTGAAGCCCCCTATATTTACCAAGTTCACCACTACTTATGTAGAACAATCCCTATTGGAGACCTAGAAAGTCTCAGCTGCATTTGAAATATGACACACAGCATAATAACGGCAACAGCTTAATAAGGGCCAGTATACCTGTGTAAATTACCAAGTTATTTGGACCCCGAGTGATTCAATAGGACAATCACATACAGCTGCTACAAAGCATTCACTTCCAAGGTCTGCAGCTACCATATTAACATATCATTTGCAGGGGGTATCCGGACAGGGCAAAATAAGTCAGGGGCTGCTTTGTATTGCACTACAATAGGCAACTCTGATGATTTAGATGATATTTGGTAGTCTTCTCTGCTGGTGCACTCAGTAGGAGATGAATGATTGCTTCTTATTAGCTGATCTACAAGCCCCCTGTGATGTCTATAGCTGTCTTTGTGTCCTATGTCCCATCACTCCGCTATTTCTACGGTAACTTGACAAGACTTGTCTTCTTGGAATGTACATATGTTCTAACACAAATCATGCTTCTTTACTGCGTATGCATGGATTTCACAAATGGAAAATGTATATATGGAAAGATAGAGATTTGTGACAGATGTCTCCAAAGTGGATCAGAAAATCATAATATGGGATTAGAATAATAGTTACTTCCTTTCCCCTTTATTTTTCTTTGCCCCTGATGGTGGCCAGATGCAGGAAATCCCAAATGTGTGATCTTGACATATTAATACTACCAGTTGTTGTATCAATATTGGCTAATATCAATTCAGAAAGAGCAGAAATGCAAATTAAAAAAAGTTAAATGTTTGCTTCCGATGCTGTAATATCAGACAAGACAAACATCTTTAGTAACAAATAAATCTAATGAAACCAATTACTTTTCTTTTAAAGGTTACCTCTTTGACAGGTTACCTTTCTGCCTGGAGTTTGCATGTTCTCCCTGTGCCTGCGTGGGTTTCCTCTGGGTACTCCGGTTTCCTCCCACACTCCAAAGACATGCTGTTAGGTTTTTTGGCTTCTGTCCAAAAATTGGCCCTGGTGTATGGGTGTGAGTTGGGGACCTTGGATTGCAGACCCCTTGGGGGTGGGGACCGGTGTGGGTGTGTGTGGAGCGCTGTGTAGATTGATGGCACTACATGGGTACCTTAAATATATATAAAAATAATAATATAGTGGATGGGCATCTTGATGGGACGCAGTGTGCGGGGATAGGGACAATTGTGGGTGCTCACTCAGGTTGAACTGGATGGACTGGTGTCTTTATTCAACCTTACTAACTATGTAACTATGTGACAGAGATCTGAGAGTGGACATTGCGGTCTTGTTTTTAAAAGTGAAGGGTGCAAAGCCAACATTCTTTTTCTCCCTTTGCTACATAGTAAGTCACTGATCCTGAACAAGCATCCACTGAAATGAGAACCACAGGGTCACTTTTACTTAAAGAGTAACTCCACTTTTGTCGAAAAAAAACCCCCAAAAAACAATACCCTCTGGGTGATCTATGTACATTGAAAGGATTTTAACAAACTTTGCAGCAGAATCCTACCTGTTTCTGTTCTTAAGAAAAAAGTGTAGATTCAACTATGTCCTTGGAAAGTTGATTCCTGAAAGAGAATGCCTTTGTTCATTGCCAAGCAGCTGATGCACTAGCAGTGCTCTACTGGGGAAACTTGCAGTGCCTGCATCCCTTTAATTAACCCTTAGGGAGTATCTTACCAAAAATATAATTCCTATTGCAGAGGATGCCTAAAATTTGACTTGTACAGTATCTAAGTGCAGACTTCTGGGAAAATCAGTGAACCAATCACACAAACTTTTCTTTTATATATAGTTTATTTTTTTTACGAAAAAACAGTTACCCTTTAACAATCCATCTGTAAAAGAAGTTTGGCTATACTCACTTTCCTGGCAACCCCTTATGGCCAACAGATATGTGCGACAGCAAAAGGGTGAGCTTTAATGCCCACATGCTGCAAATATATGTTGCGGCGATGTTTATGTGCTGAGAGCGCACTCATTGCACTTAGCACAACTCTTGGTCTGGGTAAAGAACGGTAGCTAGCAGGACTAGTGTCCGATCATGTGACCAGTGTGGCAGTGGTCACATGATCGCCAATCCTTCCCACTCCCCATGCATTCTGAACCATTTAAAGAGACACTGGGGTGTGTGGGAAGGGATCAAAAACCCTCCATTCAGTTCCATAGCTGCTGCTTTCTACATATGTGGGTGTCCAATACTTGCTCCCTGTTGACCACTGTGGTTTCCTCCATGGCTTGTATGTCACTACAGAAAGTACAAGCTGGCAGAAGGAATAACAGCTAGTGTGTGTGTGTGTGTGTGTGGGGGATTTATACCCAATACAGGTGTGGGAGCAGAGAAGCAGTGGCTTTTCAATACAAGGGCTTTGAGAGGGGAAGGATGTCCAAACTTTACAGGTGAGCTATTCTGTGTCAGCATAACACAAAGTGGTAAAGCGAGGATAATGACTACAGTCAGCATGGCTTTTCTTATATTTTTATTTCAAAGTCTTCCCTTTTCATTTTTGCTATTCAGAAAATATAGTATTACTATTAACCCAAATAGACATTTAATGCCTGTATTTTCATATATTTATGAGGACATTTTACTTATAGATAAAAGCCTTGTTGCAGTTTTTTTGTATTGAGGTCTCACCTTCTGCTATAACCAGTATGATACATTGAGATATATAGATATATCTATATATATAGATAGATATCTATATATAAAAGGAGAAAATGGTCGTATCAATATACTTTTTGTTATACCCTTCTTGTATAAGCAAATTACAGATCTCATCTGATTCTATTAGGTAAAGGCCTGGGTCCTCTTTTTATCTGGGCATCCCTTGAAGCAAAGTTGCTATGTGAGAAACTTAGAGGCTGCCATTATTAATCTTCAGTATCTTTTGGAAAATGCTAATCGCCTAGCTGTCATGGTGAACCCTTTGCTTCAATTCTTGCAGTCACCGAGCTGAAAAAAGTATCCAGATCAGGTAAATCAAAGAAAAGTAAATAAAAACTTAACTGCGTGCTGCTTGTGATCAAGTGACTCGCTGGGGCTAATTTACTAAAGTTAGAGGCTGTTCACTTTGCAAAGCGAATGTTCATGGAAAAGGTGTAACTGTATTCTTTTTGAATACCTAATCAAGCATCAGGAAAGGGAACTTCGAAAAACTTAGGAAATTTTGCCCATGACTGGGTATACAAAGTCAGTGCAGCCTCATCTTATTCACCAATATTCATTTGTCAAGGTGAAAATTCGCTTTGCAAAGTTAACATCCTCCGCTTCTTCAGTAAATCACCCCCAACTGACTTAGTAAGTGAGGCAGCAAACAAGCATTTTCAGAGGGAGATTAGTGATGCTTCTCAACACAGGTTTAGTTAAAAGGGACCTTTGCACCTGAAACATAAAAGTAAATGTTGCATGGAGCACTGCTTGCAAGTGTTTAAATATCATAAAATTAATTTGTACAACCAAATCATTTTTTGTAAATGTACATTTTATTTTGGCAAACTGTAAATTTTTTGGTTAAAGGTGCCAGTATTTTTTTTTCTACTGTCTTTATTGTCAGAGAAACTTTTTCAATTTCTGGAACCTACTGATAGACTCTCACCGCTGTGTCTGCACAGAAAGCCAGGCAATGTTATGTACAACACTGCACACATTTCACAAGTCTCTGATATACTCCAGGTAGACAATTACTAATTTCTTCCTTGTGGAGGAAGTAATAGGAGATTCATCCAGGAATATGCCTGAAGGATGAATGAAGTGTCTACTACACATACAGAATAATATGAAACTGTTACACAAAGAAATAAACATACAGTGATGACCATGTGGAGAAGAATGCAGAGGACCTTTATTTCCTAAACTTTTTCCCAACAATGTGTGATAATGACTCATACACAGGTGTCTACCCTCAGAGATAATGATTAGGCTCATCTAAAGTAAACTTTTCCTAAGAGATAATGTGGAGGCTGTCATTGTTGACCTCCTGAAATTTCTAGTTGCCTGACTTCAATATTGTCTCAGTTATTGACCCAGAACAAGCACATAGACAATATGTTTTTAGTGACCAACTGTGGGAGAGGTCAGCCGTGGAAACCTACGTATTTCTCTCAGTACGGCCTTATTCACACCTATGCATTTTTAGTGCTTTTTTCATTTTGCAGATTTGCACTATAGAATGTGTTAAATGGACTGTAGTGCAAATCTCCAAAATGCAAAAAGCACTAAAAATGCATAGGTGTGAATCAGCCCTAAAGATTTGTTTTAAGGAAAAAGAAAAAAAAAAAAAGAAACGCCAATTCAATTAAAGGCAAAACACAAAATACACCCATAATCATCAAAACTGAAAACCTATTTACCCCTTGTATGCAGTATGAAAGGAAAATAATAATGATGCCAAATTTTCTAAGATGTAGCAGGGAATTTCCCCCAAAAAATGATGCATCTCCTGCAAACATTTTAGTTTTGGTGAGATACTCCCAAAGGGTTCATCACGTCTAAGGGTATTCAGACCCTGAAACTTTCATCATTAGAACCCTGCAGGTGCAGTTATTGATTGATAATATAAAGTCACTCCCATTCACATTCAGTTTGCATATGGAAACAGACAAACAGGTATTTATTCAGCATAACAAAAGGTAGAAATTTGCAACAAAGTTTGTTAAAATCCCTGCAATGTACACAGATCACCCAGAAGGTAATGTTTTTCTTAACAAAAATGGAGTTACTCTTTAAGTGAGTTTCACCATTATCTATTCAGGGAGTCACATGTATGCAAGTTAAGTCAATGTTACATATCTTTGGAAATGGGTTTAAAGATACAGGTCTTCATAACTTTAATTATAAGGAACTAGGCTATGCACTACATTGCATAGCTACCAAATGTCCCCAATTTCCAGGCAATGTACCCAAAATTTCATTTTAAATTAAACTAAATTAAACTGAATTGTTTTCATTCTGGTATGCAAAGCAAAAGTTATACCTTTTTTTGTGCAGCCTGCCTGGGCATAGGTTGCACTCAATTTCATCTGAATTGTAAGCACACTTGAAAACAGGTGTTTCCAAGGAGGTACTGCATAGTGTATTTCTTTTATATGTTTTGACAGTTGTGGGTTGGGTTACTTCATCTGCATGTCTTTGTAAAATTATATATCCTAATGTGAGTTAATTGCACTGTTTAGTTGTGCTTGCCCTGCTGAGGTGGTAATCCCTGCGAGGTAAGGGTTAACTCTGCTGGCCATGTTTTCCTGGGCTTTTTGGGAAATACAGGCCACTGCAGGGGCAAACCACCTCTTGGAGTCAACACAGTATGTAATACAGCAAGATGTATGGTCCCAGGTCTCCCCAGCCAAGGACATGCTGCTAAGGATGTGATTCACTGCTTTGCACTTAACCACTCCTTGTGGGAACCCAGCCGGGGTTCCAGGGATATGCAACTGCTAAATGCACTTTGTGACTTAAGGATTTTCTCACCTTTATAAAGGTATGACTAACTCATGGACATTCAGGGGCACCAGGAGAACAGCTATGGGTACTTAACAGATAAGTATGTGAATGTAGATTGAAGATGTGATGTAAGTGGTATATTTATTACTTTTTGAACAACTTTAGTAAAAAATGTTTGGTTATTCAACTTGGCCTGTTGAAGTTACTTGAGGACACATTTAAAGCAGTGCAATTCATGTATGGCGTATCACAAAGAACAGGGCTTAATTAAGCAACAAGACAAGTTAGAGGAGATACAGTACAAATGTCTAACATGCAGTGAAGCTATTTGGAGGAAGCTTTAATGCCACTGCTAATGATTACCATACTAGTGTCTAATGCATAAGCAGTCAGCTAGTTGGGAAGTGGTGACTTGGCAAAGGTGACAAAGGCCCTGATAGTGAAGGTGCTTTTGTGCTTAGGCTCCCTCCCTGGTGATCAGCGAGTTAATGATGTATACTTGTGTAGAAACATCTCTTTTACAATGGAGTACTGCCTTAAAGGCCAGCCTTGCGTCGTATGGCAGCCTCAGCCCAACTTTTGTGTCACTAGCAAGAGCTCCCTCCGTGTAACACTCTCTCCACCCACACACTGCCTAACTACATGCCCAGAGGTGATGAGGGGTGAGGGGGGACTGCCATGGAGACTAATGGCAGTCCATCAAACTTGCAACCGCTACTATTCTTTATGGCAGTTCCTCATTATCACCCCATGGCAAGTACTGTATCTGACTGGTCGCAGGTTAAATGGAGCTCTTTACAAAGGGTGACTGCTGCTGAAGCCTGGAGGGAAGCATTCTGGGGTGATGTAATAAAGATATCTGTCAATACTATGTTCTTTGTTTGAAAGACACAGGACTGCTTTAGTTTTATTGGATTATAGAAAAGAAGGCTCCTTCTGATCAATTGCTGCTTGAGACTGGGGATTTTTTTCTAGGCTCTCACTTAGCTCTCACTTAGCTCTCCTTAAAGCTAAGTATAAACACTTCCAATTCAGGGCTTGCCGTAAAGTGGTTGTAAAGGTAGGAGGTTTTTACCTTACTGTATTCTATGCAGTAAGGTAAAAAAACTTCTGCATACAGCTCCCCCCCAGGCCTCCCTAAATGCTTACCTTAGCCTGATCTCGATCCAGCGATGTTCACAAGAGCAGCATCTCTCTTTCTTCCCTCACTGGACAGAGACGCAGTAGCAGGAGCCATTAGCTCCTGCTGCTGTCAATCACAGCCAGTGAAGAGAGGGGGGCAGGTTTGAGCCAAGCTCTGTTTCAAAAGACACACAGAGCCGGCTCAGGAGCAAGCATGCACAAGTGCCCCCAGAGTAAGTAGCTTGCTATGGGCAAAAACACAATACTAATCCAGCGCCAATGTGTGTAAACCCAGGGACCTCAATCAAGGCATGTAGAAAATAAACAAATAATACAAATGTATACCATATACCTTATAGTCAGTCATCCATGTGACACATAACATGTACTGAGTAGATTGACAAGACTTAAAATGGGGGAGGGGGGGGGGTTTGGGGAAAGGGAAAGGGAAATCAGTGCAGCTGGACTAACCGTAACTGATAGATACAGATTTAAAACAATAACCAAAGAATGTCCAGCGCTCTGAATGTCTCATAAACAGTTACCAGCAGTCCAATAATAAAGGTTAAGAGATTTAATGTTTGTGTGTGATAAAAACACTGTAATAAAAACAATAAATGAACAGTATGTCATCCTATGTTAATAACACTGTAGGACACTTGAATAAGGAAGTTTCTGACAGCCAGAAGTTCCAATCAGCAGCAGGCAGTTTAAGACTGGAGATCCATCCAAAAAACCTAACCCCAAGCTGGGAAGCAGATGGAAGAGAGTTGGAGGGGAGATGGAAGCCCCATCCCGCCAAACTCAGGGGATCCACAATGTAAAAATCAGCTTAAGATGGAGAGGCTCACCGATTCCGGAGGACAGATCTGTGAATGTGATGTGAAGGCAGGCTGTGAATCCACCGGGAGGGAAAGGTCTCGCAGACGCTCTGTGTCAGGGGATGATGACGTCAGCCCAGCTGGAAGATGAAGGCGCGGCTTCACACAGGGGAACCGCCGGAACAACAGCTGATAGCGCTGGGCAGCTGCAATGCCGGTCTGTGTCCCCTCTGACTGGAAAAACCTCAGTGAGAGGCAGTGACACTTGGTGAAGCCGTAGTGGTGGTGATAAAACTTATCAAGAGGTGACAAGGTGGACAGGAAGCCACCAAGGGACAGGCTGGGGGCATAAACCAATGAGTCTGCCGGTTTGTGTCACCTCTGCATGGAGTAAACCTCAGGAAAATATATCTCCACATACCTTAAAACTGAACATTGCATGACTGCAAAAAAGCTTATTGGGTAAATCTGTTTGTCACCACTGTTTCAACTCCATCTGTAGCCATGCTCACATTATTTCAATGTTTATTTAGCCATCAAGTCTTACCTAAATTATGGGTTGCCTTATCTTTACAATTTTGGCCTTTTAGTCCCCTTGCAGTTTGATTGTGGTGTGAAAGTTATGCCCTGCTAGCTGTGTTGCTAATATGCCCTCCTAATTGATTAATTGCCAGATTCAACCCACACCCAACACACAGTATAAAAACAAGGCCTTCCTTACGGGGGAACACATACAGGGGGCTGCACATACAGGGGGTTCTTCCAAAGAAGTGGGGTTCTGAAAATAAGTGACACTTCTGCTCTTGCACTTCAGCGATTTGCACAAAGCAAACTATAAAAGACTGCAGGTGACCCCATTTCCTAATTTTCTCATCTTCCTCTCTGAAACATGCACTCTTTACCTTTCCTCCTTTTCACAATTGCTGCCTCTCTCCTCAAACTCTCTTTTCTACATCCCTCTGCTCCACCCCACAACCTGTACATATCACCCTCACTTCTCCCCTCCCCCTATTACTGCACTCATCACCTCTTTCTAACTCTAAGCCCACTTGCTAACATACCCCCCAGGATACTGAAGCATGTCCCCTCATACAAATCATATTCTCATATTACCTCCCTCACTCTTCTGCTTCTCCTAATCGCTGGAGATATTTCCCCAAACCCTGGGCCCACTTTATTTAACTGTGCCCAACACACCCATCACCATCACCCTACACCCTCTGGCAGTAGTCGCAATCTACACAATCTAGTCTCCATTCCTCTTCTTGCCAACACCAGCCTCACTCTCTCCTGCGCCCTCTGGAACGCCCGCTCTGTCTGCAACAAACTCACTGCTGTTCATGACCTCTTTGTCACTAATTCCTTTAATCTACTTGCTCTCACAGAAACCTGGCTCCACGAATATGACACCCCTTCTCCTGCTTCCCTCTCCCAGGGTGGCCTTCACTGGACTCACTCCCCCAGGCCTAATGGACGCAAGGGAGGTGGAGTGGGATTCCTCCTATCCCCCCAGAGCACCTTCCAGGTTATTCACCCTCCTCCCTCTTTTTCACTCTTATCATTCGAAGCCCACTGTATACGTCTATTCTCTCCCACTTCCCTAAGAATTGCTGTGATCTACCGGCCCCCTGGACCATTATCGACTTTCCTTGATGAGTTTTCTGCCTGGCTACCCTACTTTCTCTCTTCGGAAATTCCCACAATCCTTCTCGGTGATTTCAACATCCCTGCTAATACAAACATTCCTGCTACTTCTAAACTTCTTAGTCTAACCTCTTCATTTGACCTGAAGCAATGGGTACAGGCTTCTACTCACTCTGATGGCAACACCCTTGACCTTGTATTCTCCTACCTATGCACTCCATGCAACTTCTCAAACAATCCTTTTCCTCTCTCTGACCACCACCTTATTAGTTTCTCTCTCCCCCTGTCTTCCACCACCTTTCCCTCCAATCGCCTAACCGTCACCCGTAGAAACTTTCGCAACTTCAACTCCTCTCTCCTCTACTCTGCTACCGACCACCTCTATGACAAAATCTCCCCCCTGTCCTGCCCCAACCAAGCCATATCCATCTACAATAAATCTCTGTCCTCCACCCTGGACAAGCTCGCTCCCCTCACTACACGCAGAATCAGGCCTCGACCCCTACAACCCTGGCAAACAGATGACACTAAAATTCTCAAAAAACGTAGTCGCGCTCTTGAGCGTCTGTGGCACAAGACTAAGTCTCTCAAAGACTTCAACCAATACAAATCTGCCCTCCAAAAATACTATTCTTTCCTCCACACTGCCAAGCAAACCTATTTTACAACTCTTATTAATACCTTCTCATCCAATCCCCGTAAACTCTTCTCTACCTTCAACTCTCTACTTTGTCCTCCACCGCCTCCCCCCACTGATCTACTCACTGCCCAGGAAATCGCTAATCACTTTAAAAACAAGATTGATACAATCCGTGATGAAATCTCCACTCTACAGGTATCTCCCCCAGCTAAGACCCCATGTCAACAGATACAACTGACACTACCTCTATTCAAATCTACTACTCCAGACGAAGTTGCTAAACTCCTTTCTATCGCCCACCTAACTACCTGTCCCCTGGACCCTGTTCCCTCTCAAATGCTACGGTCACCCTCTGACCCCATCCTCCACTCTCTAACCCACATCTTCAATCTCTCTCTCACCTCTGGCGTCTTCCCCGATGCTCTAAAACATGCACTGGTCACTCCCATACTCAAAAAACCATCCTTGGACCCTACCAATCTTAACAACCTACGCCCTATCTCCTTGCTCCCCTTTTCCTCTAAACTCCTTGAACGCCTGGTTTACAACCAACTGAGTGACCACCTCATTAAAAACAACCTTCTTGATCCCCTTCAATCTGGATTTCGCCCTCAACACTCCACAGAAACTGCTCTTTTAAAACTCACAAATGACCTACTAACTGCAAAAACCAACGGACACTATTCTGTACTCCTACTTCTGGATCTCTCAGCTGCCTTTGACATGGTTGACCACCCCCTCCTCCTCAAAAAACTTCACTCCATCGGTCTCCGTGACTGTGCTCTTCAGTGGCTCTCATCCTACCTATCCCAACGCACCTTCAGTGTCACTTACAATTCTACTTCCTCCACTCCTCTTCCCTTCTCTGTCGGGGTCCCCCAAGGTTCTGTTCTTGGACCTCTTTTATTTTCAATCTACACCTCTTCCCTGGGTCAGCTGATAGCCTCTCATGGCTTTCAATATCATTTCTATGCTGATGACACACAAATCTATCTCTCCACCCCTCAACTCACTCCATCAGTCTCTTCACGCATCACTAACTTACTAACTGACATATCTATATGGATGTCACACCACTTCCTCAAACTCAACTTGTCCAAAACTGAGCTTATAATATTTCCTCCCCCACGTGCCACTTCCCCCAACTTCTCTGTCAAGAGCAATGGCAAAACCATCCACCCGTCCACACATGTCAGGGTGCTAGGTGTTATCCTAGATTCTGAACTCTCCTTTCAGCCCCACATCCAATCACTTTCCAAAGCTTGCCGCCTCAACCTCCGCAACATCTCTAAACTACGTCCCTTTCTAACCAGTGAAACTACAAAGCTCCTGATTCATTCCCTGGTTATCTCTCGCCTTGACTACTGCAACTCACTCCTCATTGGCTTACCTTTAAATAGACTATCCCCCCTTCAGTCCATCATGAATGCTGCTGCCAGACTCATCCACCTTACAAACCGATCAGTGTCTGCTACCCCTCTCTGCCAATCCCTCCATTGGCTGCCACTCACCCAACGAATTAAATTCAAAATACTAACAATAAGTTACAAAGCCATCCACAACTGTGCCCCCAGCTACATCACTAACCTAGTCTCAAAATACCAACCTAAACGCCATCTCCGTTCCTCCCAAGATCTCCTGCTCTCTAGCTCCCTCATCACCTCCTCCCATATCCGCCTCCAGGACTTCTCCCGAGCCTCGCCCATCCTCTGGAATTCCCTACCCCAATCTGTCAGACTGTCTCCAAATTTATCCACTTTTAGGCGATCCCTGAAGACTTTCCTCTTCAGAGAGGCCTATCCTGCCTCCATCTAACAACTGCATTATTTTCTCCATTAGCTCATCCCCCACAGCTATTACCCTTTTGTATAACTTGACCCTCCCTCCTAGATTGTAAGCTCTAACGAGCAGGGCCCTCTGATTCCTCCTGTATTGAATTGTATTGTACTTGTACTGTCTGCCCTAATGTTGTTGTAAAGCGCTGCGTAAACTGTCGGCGCTATATAAATCCTGTATAATAATATAATAATAATAAAAAGGAAAAAGTGATGGCAATCAGGAAGTCTAGTGAACCACATGGGCTGCCAGCCAGAAGTAGATGGATGGAATTGGCAGGCGAATGGGAAAACGCTGTGTGTGGACCATATGAGGCTCCCACGGGTGGGTAAAAGAGAGGATGGATTCACCGTGGCGTGGTGCTGAGTGGAAACTCTGTTAGTAGTTGCCTTGACGACGCGTTTCGCGCGTTTGCGCTTTTTCATAGCTGCCCAGCGCTATCAGCTGTTGTTCCGGCGGTTCCCCTGTGTGAAGCCGCGCCTTCATCTTCCAGCTGGGCTGACGTCATCATCCCCTGACACAGAGCGTCTGCGAGACCTTTCCCTCCCGGTGGATTCACAGCCTGCCTTCACATCACATTCACAGATCTGTCCTCCGGAATCGGTGAGCCTCTCCATCTTAAGCTGATTTTTACATTGTGGATCCCCTGAGTTTGGCGGGATGGGGCTTCCATCTCCCCTCCAACTCTCTTCCATCTGCTTCCCAGCTTGGGGTTAGGTTTTTTGGATGGATCTCCAGTCTTAAACTGCCTGCTGCTGATTGGAACTTCTGGCTGTCAGAAACTTCCTTATTCAAGTGTCCTACAGTGTTATTAACATAGGATGACATACTGTTCATTTATTGTTTTTATTACAGTGTTTTTATCACACACAAACATTAAATCTCTTAACCTTTATTATTGGACTGCTGGTAACTGTTTATGAGACATTCAGAGCGCTGGACATTCTTTGGTTATTAGCTTGCTATGGGGGCACTTGGCAGGGGGAAGTAGTGGAGTGTGCCAGCGGGGGACCTGAGAAGAAAAAGGTTGGAGCTGCTCTGTGTAAAACCATTGCACAGAGAAGGTAAGTATAACATGTTTGTTATTTTAATTAAAAAAATAAATAAAAAATGTGCCTTTAGAATCACTTTAGGCTGCCAGGCATCCTGCTCAAAGTTAGTAGTACAGTGCTCCACCTGGTACTCTATTATCAATACCCCCCTCTTTAACAGTTGCATATTGGTGTAATTTTTCCAAAGTGCAAATAGACAGTTAAAAATAATACTTTAGCTCTGAGGACAAAGATAGTGGACAAAGCAGCAGCCCAACAAGAAATCTGACCCCAAAAGATCCTTATAGAATGGCACCCTATGCAGCCACACTGGGTACCAACAACTCAATTAATGCTGTCATGCTGTACATGATGAAGGCGGTGAGAGCAAACTGTAACCCAAAAAATGATGTAATTCCATTAGAGTTGCAGAAGTCTTCAGGAAACCACAAGCTATGTAGCAGCCAATTCAACAAACCAGCTTGAGATAAAAGCTTGAGGCTTATACTGTTTCGGTTTCCAGAGATGGAATTGCATGCACAAAAGCTTCCATCTAACACTGTCAAAATGTAGCAGCAGATTTTCCTTTGTGTCCTGTTTGCCAAATTTATTTTGGAAATGTGGAAGAAGGCTTAAAAGGGAATATTATTTTACATGGTTATAGCATTTTCTATAGACCATAAACAGTGAACTGATATTTCTAGTGCAGAAAAGAATCCTATGCATGACAAGTCTACGGTCAGCTGTCCAAGCTAAAAGAGTCCAAATGCAGCTTTTGTCAGGTTAGGGCGGATTGTTTAGTGTTGAGAAACACGAAATAAAAGCACATTCACAATTTGACAAACATGACCTGAGTAAAACAACTGTACTGTACAGAGTATGAATACAAAAGGTGTCTATCAGGATGCTTGTAAAGTGCAACACAAAGGTGCCTGATTGTTCATTTTATAACCTCCTTATAAAAAGAAACCCTCTCTTTTGTAATATTGACCTTCTGGTGGGTGTAATAGCCACCCAAGTTGAGATTGAAGCTATGAAGTAATACAACCTCCAGATTTTTGTAATGTTGTCCTTCCCCATATAGAGACAAAGAGAAAGTTTAGCTGGATGATAAAGTACTGATGCTCTGTGTACTATGAACCAAAGATTAAAAAAAAAAAACAAAAACAAAAATCTTTTAACTTATTTTTGGTATTGCAATGCAGATAATCAGACCCATGATATTTTTAAAGTAGAACTCCAGCCAAAAATAACAAGATAAAAATTAAAGACCCATTTAAAGTGACACTAAACTAGGATTAAAAAAGATGTACACTATATTGTCAAAAGTATTGGGACGCCTGCCTTTACACACACATGAACTTTAATGGCATCCCAGTCTTAGGCTGGATTCACACCTATGCATTTTTAGTGCTTTTTACATTTTGCAGATTTCCACTACAGCCCATTTAACATGTTTTCCTATGGAACATGTTCTGTAGAGCAAATCTGAAAAATGCAAAAAGCACTAAAAATGCATAGATGTGAATCCAGCCTTAGTCCGCAGGACTTGCTTTGTGCATTGGTGTGCAGTCATGTTGGAACAGGAAGGGGCCATCCCCAAACTGTACCCACAAAGTTGGGAGCATGAAATTGTCCAATATGTCTTGGTATGCTAACGCCTTAAGAGTTCCCTTCACTGGAACTAAGGGGCCAAGCCCAACCCCTGAAAAACAACCCCACACCATAATCTCCCCTCTACCAAATGATTTGGAGGGGTGGCCCAATACCTTTTGGCAATATTGTGTGGATGAGCGAGTTTGGGGTGGAGGAACTTGACTGGCCTGCACAGAGTCCTGACCTCACTGGAACTAAGGGGCCAAGCCCAACCTCTGAAAAACAACCCCGCACCATAATCCCCCCTCCACCAAATGATTTGGACCAGTGCACAAAGCAAGGTCCATAAAGACATGGATGAGCGAGTTTGGGGTGGAGGAACTTGACTGGCCTGCACAGAGTCCTGACCTCAACCCGATAGAACACCTTTGAGATGAATTAGAGCAGAGACTGTGATCCAGGCCTTTTCATCCCCAACAGTGCCTGACCTCACAAATGCGCTCTCTCTCTCTGGAGTCCATACCTCTCTTAATACAAGAAAGGACTTTGCTCACTTTGGAAACCGCAGCTTGGCATTGCATGCTATTATTAAGCTTATGATCTACCAAAACCCCCAGATCCTTCTCCACTATGGATTCCCCCAGCTGTACACTGTGTAAAGGCAGGCGTCCCAATACTTTGACAATATAGTGTATATGCACCTTTTAATGCCCTTAGCCACCTCCAAATCTTTAAATTTCTTCTCTCCTGCTGCTGTGATCCAACTTCAAACTTCATGTTAGAGGGTAGCTACATTTGTCCACCATTGCATCACTGTATGTGAGAACATAGCCACAATCTCTTGCTGACTCCTAAAATGGACTACAAACTTATGTGCAGACGGACTTAGAGCCAGCACGTATCCTCCCCTTAGGTCTTCTGTCAGCCTAATCACCTACCACATATCATCTCAAATCAGCACATGCTCTCTAACATAGGATGGCGCTATGAACTATGGTATTTGCACTGTGCAAAGAGCAGTGAACAGGATGGGAAAATACATGCACTGCTCGTTCCAAACAAATGGAAATGGGGGGGGGGGGGAGACACATTCAAAAGTTGGCAGAAGGTATTACAAAAAGGCAAAACAATAAAATAAGCAATGATTTTATGAGAAATAGATACAGCATCTTTTAGAAGGTCATGTGTATGGTTGAGTTCATGAGAAAATTGTTTAGTTTCACTTCAAAGCTGAATTCCAACTTTCTTTTACAAAAACTGAATGGAATGATCAACACCAGCTTATGGCATACCTCTGTACCATGTTGCTCTGTTGTCTGCTGATCCCCTGATATTCTGGGTTTAGTTGTGGCTTTGTATTATGTGACACTCTGTGTACGCTGCTGATAGACTCTGTCCCTTCCACAGCCTCTTCCTGCAGTGCCCAAAGTCTGTAATTTCCTTAACAGCTCTGATGGTGGGTGGGATTGAATACATGCCAATTAGCATCCAATCCCACCCAGTCACACCTACGGGGTCCGGAGTCCAGACCTCCCAAGTCCCGCCTCACAGATCACAGCATTATTCAGAAAGGAACCCCCTTTGTACACAGCCTGTTCTGAAAGCTAGCTGTGCTCTTTTGCTGGGCAGGACTGAATGGATCACAATTAGAAATCAATCCTGCCCAGTTAAATATGCTGACCAGTGTGAATAGAGAGAGTCCTGCCCCTCAGATCCCTACTCTCTGTGAAGAGATTAATTTACATATGAAAGACACACCTTCATAATATCCTCCCATAGCCCTTCCTCTGTAGTCTTGCAGTAAGCCATTATTCTTTGGGATGCTCTAAGACAGGAATAACACAGGAGGAGGTATGAAATATGACCATTTACCACCCACATGATGGTCCAGAAACATCCACAGTAACCCTAGGATCCACCCACATCAACTCCCAGAACTGGTAAAAATGACTCCCATAGCCCACCCTAAAGCTACAGAGGCTCAAAGGATCATGGGACACATATTACCAGGACTGGTAAAAGAAGGAAACAAAGAAGTCAGAGAACTCTGAAATTCAGCCAGGAGGAGGAGTGACATCACAGACACAGAAACCTGCTGTATACACTTAAAGGAGGGAAGTTATGAAAGTTGGGTTGTGATTCATTTACATGCACACTGCATCTGTTGTTTTGGGGAGGAAAAGTTGGAGTTCTTCTTTAACCACTTCAGCCCCTGAAGGTTTTATTCCTTAATGACCTGGCCATTTTCTGCGATACGGCACTATGTTGCTTTAACTGACAATTGTGCGGTTGTGTGATGTTATACCCAAACAAAATTGATGTACATTTTCCCACAAATAGAACTTTCTTTTGGTAGTATTTGATCACCTCTGCGGTTTTTATTTTTTGCGCTATAAACAAAAAAGATCGACATTTTTGAAAAAAAAAACAATATTTTTTACTTTCTGCTATAATACATATCCAAAAAAAAATATATAAAAAAACAAATGTATTCAGCAGTTTAGGCCAATATGTATTCTGCTACATATTACCAGTTAAAAAACAAAATCGCAATAAGCATGTATTTATTTTATTATCTTTTTACTGGTAAAGGCGGCGATCTGCGATTTTTAGTGGGACTGTGACATTGCGGTGGACAAATCTGACCCTTATGCTGGCCATACACTATACGAAAAATCGGCCGAAAAATCGTTCGTATGGACACTTCGTTCGTTTTTCGGCAAGTTAGTGGGTACAAATCGATAATCGTTTGTGACGTTTTTGTGGAAAAAAAACGAACGGCATGTTTGGAAAATTTCTGCCGAACGTACGATAAATTGCAAGGTTAATGTGTTTCCCGTCCGAACTGCCTGCACTAGGTATATGTAAAAAAACGAACACAAAATTATTTATTCATGTCCACTGAACAGATTATCGGACATTATATGATGGCACGATCGTTTGCGGTCACGGTCGAACGTTCGTTTTTCGAAAATGGGTTCGGCCGATTTTCTGTATAGTGTATGGCCAGCATAAGTGACACTTTTTGAGACCAATGACAGCTACAAAAATGCACTGATCAATCTATAAATGACACTGGCAGGGGTGGGGTTAACACTAGGGAGCGATCAAGGGGTTAACTGTGTTCCCTGGGTGTGTTCCAATTGTGTGGGGGCTGGTCTCACTGGAACACCACAGAGATCACTGTTGTGCTGTATGCACTCACAATGGATCCCAGTGCTGGAGTATAAGACATATAAAATAAAATAAATAGACCAGGTAGGCGGCTGTACTGACGTCACATAGCCCCCCGCACTGCACTGGGATCCAGTGCCACCTTTGTGAGTAACATTTTTATTCAATAAATTTGTCACTTTTACTATATGGAGAGCACTATGTCCTTTTATTTGTTTTAACATGACTTGTACATGCCGATGAGAATGATATCTGGATATCGCAAGATTGAGTGGAGGACATATGTAGCCAGCCGTTTCATCTTTATGATAACCCTGTTGTAGGGACTGCATGAGTTACCTGTCTGTTAGTTCAGAAGGTCTACTCAATAAGGTGAGCGGCCTATACTTCTGGTGGTGGAACACATTGGTGTGGATACACGATCGCTACTATAAGTTCTATCACAGCACCCTTTTCACCATTAAGGGGCTTCAGGAACAGCCCAGGATTCGGTGACCCCTGGCAAATAGCCATTCGACCCCCAAGTTGAGAACCACTGTCCTAGGGGGTTCACCGATGCGAGGAGTAGCCGCGAGCGCCGTTGGGGGACCCCAGAAGATGATGATCGGGGCCACACTGTGCAAAAGAAACTGCGCAGTGGAGGTAAGTATGATATGTTTGTTATTAAAAAAAAACTAGGGTTTACAACCCCTTTAAGGTTGTTTGAACTATTGAGGAGTGTCATTTGATATTTTTTTATTGTTTTTTTGTATTGGTTTACATCAGCTCACAGGTTAGGAGCATGTGTCATTTTAATAATCTATACCAATACCTAGCAGCACCACTACCACCACATTTACAAATACTATTTTTCATTCTCAGAGTAGTAGGTGTCACGGTGGAGGCAGCAGCTACTAGCATCAGATTATTAGGTTAATTGCCGTTAGCGCGGGACATTCCTTGTTAAGATCCCAGTTCTGCCTCTGTTTACCATGATCACAGGTCGCCGGCGGACATCAAGGCCGAGGGACCCACGGACAGTGTCACATGCACGGACCACCGTACGAAGGTTCACGCAATAGAGCCAACCTGCCACCATATATATACAGTGGCTGGTCGGCAAGTGGTTAAAGCTAAAAAAAAAAACATAACTAGCTTCAGCCAAAGTATCTAGCTTCAATCCTGAGAGAACTCTTTTTGCCACTAGATGTCCTTAATCTGATGGCCATCATTAACCAACCACTTTCCTGAGATCAAGGCCATTTGAACCCATCCCAACATGTGACTGGACAGTGAAAGCAGAAGAAGCAAAGCTTTTCAGCCCATGAAGAAATTGTCTGCTTGTGCTGCTTCTTTCTCACACACTCCAGTCCTGCTTTACAGGGACTGAAAGAGGCTGATACAAGGTCAAATTCAGGTACTTACACCGCTTTCATTTAAAAAATAAATGTACAGGGGGTCCCCGACTTACGAACATCCGACTTACGAACGACCCCTACTTACGAACGGGGCCCGAATGACGTCACTGCTGGCCGAATCTTCCTCTCCTGAGCCTTTCCTCCGTTCCTGGCTTGGCTGCGGGTCCCCTTCGTCCTCCTGCCTGCCCATCCACAGGCCTGGTATGGTCCGGTGGCTTGCCAGGCTGCTGAAACTGCCCGTCGTGGCCGAGGCCTTGTGCGGCCTATGAAGCCTCCACGATCCCCGGTCTTTCCTACGCCGCTGCCCCGCGATGGTGCACCGCGGCCGGCCGCCCGGCCGGCCAGCCTGCCTGGCCTCTGATGGCTGCTTTCACCATCCATCTCCCTGCTGTGCCATACAGTGTACCTCTCTGCTGTACACAATAGTGAGAGGGGAGAGCTGTGCTCAGCTGCGATCCTGGACTCCTGTTTTGGAAGTGACAGGGTCAATAAAGAGAACCTGTCACCTCCAATTGCTATCACACAGGGAATTGTTTCCTCCTGTGTGATAGCAATAAAGTTAAGTGAAAAAAAAATTGATAAAAAAAAATAAAAATAAGAAATACAGTAATAATTAAATTAATAAAATAAAATAAATAATTAAAAAATGTAAAGAATAAGAAAAATAATATTAAAAATAAGAAAATTATACAAAAATAAAAAAAAAGTAAACGACAAGCTACAAATAAATACAAATAAAAGAAAGTGTTTAAAAAGTAAAAAAATAAAAGAAACAAAACATATTTGAACTAACCATGCCGCCCCTGCCATCCGGTTGCCTTTCTCTGTTGATTTGGGTTTACATTCTGTCTCTGAGACTAGATTTGCACTTAAAAAAGGTACTGTTCCGACTTACAAACAAATTCGACTTAAGAACAAACCTACAGTCCCTATCCTGTTCGTAACCCGGGGACCCCCTGTAATTAAATGTACTAATAATTACAGAGCTGTGTTAAGTAGAGTCATTTATATCTGCCTAGAGTTCTCATTTAATTTGGATACAGAGAACAGAATAAAAAAAAAAAGCATATCTGTTGATCTCAAAAGTCTATGTACCCTGCCCCTTGTGTCTTTCTCTGTTGCTAAACACAAGAAGTCATAAGCTATATGTCACCTGGTCTCCTGGGTTCTGTGTACCTTGTGATCAATGGAATTCAGCTCAGAGAAATGTAAAGCAACACCGGCCCTTTACTGTCCAGCATGACTAGCCATGGCAGCACATTCTTTTCTGAATTAAAACAGAAACATAATTTAAATGATCAAAAATTGCCAGGCAAAAGGAATGAAATGTTGCTGCCAATATATTCCTCCAAGCTTGTTGATGCTTAAATGGTTGTCTATAAGATGTTGAACTAAAGCTCTGGTTCACCATATGTCTAGTGATATATCATCTGGGTGACATCTGGAAGCTGAAGAATAGATGCGCCATACATGTGTTTGATAGCCAGCAAGGGACATATTGAGATTCATGTGCTTACAAATAAAAGGTAAGAAAAGTAAGCAGAAGCAGTGAGCATGGTGTAAACGTTATACTCTCTGCGGGTGAAGAAAAGTGATTGTATCACAGAAGACAGGGTCAAGTTTCACCCAAGTGAACTCTTACTGGAAATAATTATTTCATGCTTCAGACAGTAAAACTTGCATGTGTATGCCAAGTTGGATTTTAAGATAAACACGTTACCTGAATCACCATATCTTCAAAAAGTCCTGCACTAGAAGCAGGAAATCTGCAAAGCATGACACACTCAGACAGGAGTCAGCCATCAAAGAACAAGAACCGCATTCCCTAATTTAACCTACAGTATCTGCATGTATAGCACTGGTGTCAGTTGTTTTATGCTTTTGTTACAAGTCTATACCATTAGTTCTGAACTGAGCTTCAACGTGTTGTCATTAACCCCTTCCCAACCAGCCGTCGCACTTGTTCGCCTTTTGACCACTAGATGGCTCGTGCGCGGTCGCGATGACTACCGGGCACCCACGATCGCTCCTCACAGAGACAGAACAAAGAAAGGAATAGTGTATAGAGGAGTATTTATAGCAAGATATACCAAAAGAGTATTTGTATATTTTATTTTGACATATATACAACAAGTAGGTGTATATATAAATGCATAGGCAGGGACCATAGTATATAATGTATACCGTCCATATAGATGCTACTAAAGGCGAAAGGGAAGTGCTGCTGGAATTAATATCCAGGGCAGATGAAACACTTGTTATTGAAAATTGAAAGATAGATTTGAGAATAGTGGGATAAAAGATATGCCTATGGAGCATGCAGATAGCAAGACATGAGTAATGACAGGGGCAGTAAACCCCTAAATGAAAGCAAATGTTACCTGAAGAGGAAGGCGATGGAACAGTGCAGATTAGCCCCCCAGGAGAGGGCGCACACAGAATAGATGTAGCCAGGCAAGTGGGAGATGGACGGAGTCTAGAGTGCTGAAATGAGGAGTTTCCTGAAACGCGTTGGGTGTGGTTCATGAGACTTGTCGTGGTGATCCTATCATGATAGTCCCTGGACCTCTCTAGAGTTTTGTTCTTCTGTTTTTTGCAATATATATGTATTTCAGATGTCTATAGCCACCTATTGATTCAAATTTTAATTTTTTATATCCCAACATATTTTGTATACTCCTTTTACATACTCTTTGTGTACTACTACATGGGCCATTAAAGTCGCGTAAGGAGAAGTTCCTTCTCCATCCAGCAGGGGGAGGACAAATCATTACATCACTTACAGAAGGAGAATTGTTTCCCATCTGTGTATGCTGCTTTTCAGAACGCTGTGTGCCTTCTGCTCTCTGTGTTCCTACAGGTGTAAAAAGCTGCACAGCCATCTGCACACCCCTACTGCAACTGTAGAAAGAGTATGGAATTGCTGGAAAAGGTCAAAATAAATAACATTATCGAACAATTCTCTGAAAACTTCCTAGAACTACTGGCATAGAGCAGCAGCAGTGTGACAGTGATCATATAGTGGTCAATCAACCAGGCTGGACTGGGCAGGGGCAGGTAAACAGAGATACCAGAATGTTGTGTGTTGGCACAGCGTCCTGTACTTCTTAATAGCAAGCCCTGAGATGCATACTAATCATATAAGAATGGATTTGTTTTCGTGTTTTGCATGGTTAGCTTACAAAAAGGGAAAAGCAGGATTGGCAGGATCAACCAGGTATTTATCCTGTATGAGTTGAATCAAACGACTAGCAAACACGTACATAGATAAAAGCTTTTAACTGCTGATGAAATATGTTTATCAACACATCCCTTTAGGTCCTATACTTTTCATTTTTCCTGTATTGAGATACATGGATTGTACTGCATAACCATCTACTGCAAGTAGAAATTCCTGATTTTACTATGTGGCTGGTTTACATCTGGCTAATTCTAATTGCCACCTTTATCAGCCACAGAACCTGTGTTATTTGTTTATGGTAACCCTAATTGTCTGATGGCTTGATTATTGACTTAAACTCAAAAAAGCTGGACATTGTTCATGATATTGTATTTGATTGACTATGTCTATATTTTGTGTTACCATTAGCTGCTACTATTTTTTTCTAAAAGAAACCATAATGCCACGTACACACGGTCGGACTTTTTGGCTACAAAAGTCCGACAGCCCTTCCGACAGACTTTCGACGGACTTTTGGCAGACTCGCAGCAGACTTTCTAACGAACGGACTTGCCTACATACGATCACACAAAAGTCCGACGGATTCGTACGTGATGACATACACCGGACTAAAATAAGGAAGTTGATAGCCAGTTGCCAATAGCTGCCCTAGCGTGGGTTTTTGTCCGTCGGACTAGCATACAGACGAGCGGATTTCTGGGTCCGGCGTAGTTACGACGTAAAGATTTGAAGCATGTTTCAAATCTAAAGTCCGTCAGATTTGCGGCTGAAAAAGTCCGCTGAAAGTCCGGGGAAGCCCACACACGATCGGATTGCCAGCCAGCTTTGGTCCGTCGGACTTTTGTAGATGAAAAGTCCGACCGTGTGTACGCGGCATTAGGCTACATTCACACTTGCTTATTGGCCGGATGTTGTGTACAGTGAGAACCCCAGGGTCGATCACTACGTTCAGGGCCGATCAGTCACAGTTAAAGTGGAAGTCCACCAACACTAAAATCACTACATCTATAGACATCTACAATCTAACACTAACTTATCTAGCACTGTAAAGACTAAATCAGTATACATACCTATTTTGAAGCAGCCCCGGTCCGGTCTCCGGTGGCAGAAGCACTGCAGAGGACATAGCCCACAACGGCAGTGAAATTAATGGGAAGTGACGTCGCCAATAGAGTTACTATGGGGCTTCCGTTGTTGGCTGTGTCCTCTGCACCTGCCTCCACAGCGAAGCCGCAGCTCGGATCGGGTCGGATCGGCTTAAAAAAAAAAGTAATGTATACCGATTTCTTCTTTACAGGGCTAGATAGGTTAGTGTTATGCAGTGTACACATGGGCGGACTTTTCGACCAGACTGGTCCACAGGTCTATCCGACGGACTTTCGGCAGACTTTCCCAACGAATGGACTTGCCTACACACGATCACACCAAAGTCCGACGGATCCGTACGTGATGACGTACAACCGGACTAAAATAAGGAAGTTCATAGCCAGTAGCCAATAGCTGCCCTAGCGTCAGTTTTTGTCCGTCGGACTAGCATACAGACAGGCGGACTTTTCGACCGGACTCGAGTCCGTTGGAAAGATTTGAAACAGGTTTCAAATCTAAAGTCCGTCTGATTTTTGACCGAAAAAGGTCCGATGGAGCCCAAACACGGTCGGATTGTCCGCCGGATTTGGTCCGTTGGACCAGTCCGGTCGAAAAGATGTAGCAATTTTAGTGTTAGACTGGACTTATCCTTTAATTGTTGCCCACCCACTGGGGTTCTCACATGTAAACGCCGCCAGGAAAGAAATTTGCATGATTCCCCCATTAGTGATAATCGCAAGTGAATCCAGCAGACTGGTTGTACCCAAGTTCATCGATCGCTCAACTTGGTACATTCACAGCCTGCCCACACACAGTTTAACAATCCGGCCTAACTCCACTTTTGTGAGGAAAAAAATGAGCAAATAAAAAGAATTAGTATAGCGTATACAATTGTGACTCAAGTCATATTTTAACCACTTCAATACATGACACTTTTCCCCTTTCCTGCCCAAGCCAATTTTCAGCTTTCAGCGCTGTCGCTGTTTAAATGACAATTGCGCAGTCATGCTACGCTGTACCCAAACAGAATTTTTATCATTTTCTTCCCACAAATAGAGCTTTCTTTTGGTGGTATTTGATCACCTCTGGGGTTTTTTTTTTTTTTGCTAAACAAATTAAAAAAAAAGAAAATTTTGAAAAAAAAAGTTTTTCTTCGTTTCTGTTATAAAATTTTGTAAATAAGTATGTTTTCTCCTTCACTGATGAGGGCTGCACTGCCGGGCACTTATGAGCACGGATGAGGTGGCACTAATGGGTACTCATAGGCGGCACAGATGGGCACTAAATGCGGCACTAATGGGTACTTATGGGTGGCACTGATAGGCGGCACTGATGGGCAGTGGTCACCACCATCAGTGGTGGCCATCCCTGGTGGTTCTGGGTGGGCATCCGAGGGGGGGGCTGCACTGATAAACAATCAGCACAGACCCCCCCTGTCAGAGGAGCAGCCGATCGGCTCTCCTCTACTCGCGTCTGTCAGACGCGAGTGAGGAAAAGCCGATAAATGGCTCTTCCTGTTTACATAGCGATCAGCCGTGATTGGACACGGCTGATCACATGGTAAAGTCTCCGTCAGACACTCTTTACCTAGATTGGAGTTGCGGTGTGTCAGACTGACACGCCGCAACAACGATCGCCGCTATGTGCCCCTGGGGGCGCGCAGCGGCTTGTTATCCTGACCACGTTATATGATGTCCGGTCAGGATATCGCAACCACTTTGCCGACATCATTTTACTATATGGCGGGCGGCAAGTGGTTAATTAAATGTTATTAAAAATTATCTTTCCTTTTCAACCTGCAGCACTGCAATTTTCTGTAAAATTCAATGCAATATGGCTACCTGGAGGCATTCTGTACACAGATGTTGCACAGAACGCCCTATGAAAAATGTCATTTTCTGCTTGTGTGATTGGCTTACTGATTTTCCCACTTGTCTGCCATGAGATACATGTCTGATTTTTGGCATCCCCTGCAACAAAAAATGTTGTTTTTGGTGAGATACTCCCAAAGGGAAATCATGTCTAAAGGGATGTAGAACCTGCCTCTTTCCTCATTAGAGATAGCTGATTGAGAATTTTAAAATCACTCCCATTCACATTGATGGACACAGACAAACAAACAGCTTTTTCTTCAGAATAACAAAAGGTAGGAAACAGCAACGTTTGTTAACATCCTTCCAATGTACATAAATCACCCAAAGAAGAGAGGTTTTTTTTTTCTCAACAAAAGTGGAGTTACTTAAAATACCTGTTGCCTGACTGTCTTGCTGATTCAAATGCTTAATTGTTTTCAAAACGACTAATATAGAAGCTGTAGGTATGTGCCATATCAATATTGAGTTGTGATGGTAAGTGTATTTTTAACCACTTGCTGACCAGCCACCGCAGTTGTAACGTCGCTTCGCCCTGTGGCCACTAGGGGCGCCTGCTCGCCCATGAACCCGATGCGAGTGCCCGGCAGTCGCGATCACCGCCGGGCTCCTGCGATCGCACGGGCACACGGAGAGCCGGCATCTGTGTGTGTAAACACACAGTTTCCAGTTCTCTGAGGGTTCTCATACAGAGAATGAACAGCGATCTGTCATCTCCCCTAGTCAGTCCCCCCCCCCCAGTTAGAACACACACTAGGGAACACATTAACCCCTTGATCACCCCCTAGTGTTAACCCCTTCCCCGCCAGTGACATTTTTACAGTAATCAATGCATTTTTATAGCACTGATCGCTGTAAAAATGCCAATGGTCCCAAAAATGTGTCAAAATTGTCCGACGTGTCCGCCATAATGTCGCAGTCCCGATAAAAATCGCAGATCGCCGCCATTACTAGTAAAAAACTATCCCCTAATTTGTAGACGCTATAACTTTTGCGCAAACCAATCAATATACGCTTATTGCAATTTTTTTTACCAAAAATATGTAGAAGAATACATATCGGCCTAAACTGAGGAAAAAAATCATTTTTTTATATATTTTTTTGGTAAAAAATATTGCGTTTTTTTTTCAAAATTGTTGCTTTTTTTTGTTTATAGCACAAAAAATAAAAACCGCAGAGGTGATCAAATACAACCAAAAGAAAGCTCTATTTGTGGGAAAAAAAAGACATCAATTTTATTTGGGTGCAACGTCGCACGGCTGCGCAGTTGTCAGTAAGTCCTCATGCACACGGACGTTTTTACAGCTGCTTTTTTGAGCTTTTTTTGCAGCTTAAAAAGGCCTGTCTATGTTAGTCTATGGCTTCATGCCCACCTAGGCATTTTTGCGCTGCAAGTGGCATAGGCGTTTTTAAGCTGTAAAAAAACCCAGGACCAGTGGGTTCTGAGAGATGTTTTTCAGCTGTAAAAACGCTCTAACGCTGAAAAACACTCAAAAACGTCATTCACCTACGTTTTTTTAACGTTTTTGATCCATTGAAAAAAAAAAAAAAAAAATTTGAAAAAAAAAACCGCTAAAAAACGCTAATGCGGAAAAACACTCAAAAACGCTAAAAAACGCTATTGCAAAAATGCTGAAAAAAGCTGAAAAAAGGTAAAAAAAATCACTGCAAAGATACTGGCGTTTTCATAACGTTATTTTAACAGCCTGTGTGCATGAGGGCTTAAAGCGACGCAGTGCTGAATTGCAAAACGCGCTCTGGTCAGGAAGGGGGTAAAATCTTCCGGGGCTGAAACGATTAACTGGTACCAGTGAATGTTCATTTGTCAATGCACATCTCTTTGCTCGTGTAAATGACTTGGAAAGAAAGGCTACACGTATCCCTAGACATTATGTTAACTGCTGCTTAGGTCGATTTCTGACAAAATATACAATTTACCTTTCAGTATAAATTATGAACTATTCTTACAGGGAGAGATTGTCTTCTTTGTATATTGTTTTAAGTTCAATGTGTAATGCAGAACAAAAGTGTACACATGATCAGGATTATTGCGTCCATAAACAAAACAGATACGTTTATTGATTTTGTTGGCCTGGCTGTAAATGGACCCTGTTAATCATTGGAGTTCATCGGCTGACAACTAATGCAGCTTTCACTTCTATAATCAGAAACCATTTTGGGCTCATTTATCTTTTTTTTTCAGGATAAATTTTCCTAAATGGCAAATAGCTTCAGCAAAAATGGACGAAAATATCAACCCGAGAAGAGAGAGGCAGCTGCATCAGTTCTTTCAACTGCAACATTTTATGAAAGATTGCTTAAAAAAATAGCAGAACTTACAAGAATTAGGTAGCTGTATGTCATTTTAATCAATAGGAACAAGATCATTTCTGTTATCCCAGATGCTTCACTGTAGACCATCCTTAACCTGAAGTGATCATATAAGGCCATCACAACCTCTGCCATGTCCAACTCCCAACTGCAATCATTCCATTCACCCTACAGCATACATGTACAATTTATACTGTTGTACTAAATTTTAAAGTGATAATAAACGCCCCCCGCCAAAAAAAAAATATATATACAATATATTGCAGATTGATATTCTTTAAATGTGGTTGCTGCATTCGTTTTCTTTTTTTTAGACTTTTTGCCTTTATTTTCAACTGGTGATACAGAAAGTACCATACTTCCTGTCTTAACAGTGTGTTCACAGAAACCTCCTTGGACAGCAGCATTGTCATTCTGGGGGGAGGGTTGTGTTAGACCAGTGATGGCGAACATTGGCACCCCATATGTTTTGGAACTACATTTTCCATGATGCTCTGGCACTCTGCATTGTAGTGGAGCATCATGGGAAATATAGTTCCAAAACATCTGGGGTGCCAAGGTTCGCCATCACTGTGTTAGACTATTAGGTTTAGATGGACTTGACTAGCAACTTGAAGCTGATCTCCAGCTAACACTTTATAAGCAGTTACAGCAAACCATTTTGTTTTCTTTTGGAATAAAGTATTCACATAAATGAATAAAAGCTGACCCTGTCAGTGGTAAATGGTTTATATCAACCCTGTAATTGCCACTTTTGCTGAACAGCTTGGTCTGTTAAAGGAAGCTAAAAAAATAACAGCCTTACTGGCCAGATCATCAGGTGAAATAAAGGTAAAAAAAAAAAAAAAGACTAATGCAGCTACACTATTTAACCACTTCAGCCTGGACCATTATGCTGCCTAAGGACCAGAGGACTTTTTCCAATTTGGCACTGCGTCACTTTAACTGCTAATTGCGCGGTTATGCAATGCTGTACCCAAACAAAATTTGCGTCCTTTTCTTCCCACAAATAGAGCTTTCTTTTGATGGTATTTGATCACCTCTGCCGTTTTTATTTTTTGCCATGTAAACGGAAAAAGACCGAAAATTTTGAAAAAAAATGATATTTTCTACTGTTTGTTATAAAAAAAATCCAATAAACTCAATTTTAGTCATACATTTAGGCCAAAATGTATTCGGCCACATATCTTTGATAAAAAAAATGTCAATAAGCGTATATTTATTGGTTTGCGCAAAAGTTATAGCGTCTACAAACTAGGGTACATTTTCTCAAATTTACGCAGCTTTTAGTTTATGACTGCCTATGTCATTTCTTGAGGTGCTAAAATGGCAGGGCAGTACAACCCCCCCCCCCCCAAATGACCCCATTTTGGAAAGTAGACACCCCAAGGAAATTGCTGAGAGCCATGCTGAACCCACTGAATATTTATTTTTCTTGTCCCAAGTGACTGAATAATGACAAAAAAAAAAAAAAAAAAATTACAAAAAGTTGTCACTAAATGATATATTGCTCACACAGGCCATGGGCCTATGTGGAATTGCACCCCAAAATACATTCAGCTGCTTCTCCTGAGTATGGGGATACCACATGTGTGGGACTTTTTGGGAGCCTAGCCGTGTACGGGGCCCCGAAAACCAATCACCACCTTCAGGATTTCTAAGGGTGTAAATTTTTGATTTCACTCTTCACTACCTATCACAGTTTTGGAGGCCATGAAATGCCCAGGTGGCACAACCCCCCCCCCCCCAAATGACCCCAATTTGGAAAATAGACACCCCAAGCTATTTGCTGAGAGGCATGGTGAGTATTTTGCAGCTCTCATTTGTTTTTGAAAATGAAGAAAGACAAGAAAAAACATTTTTTTTTTCTTTTTTCAATTTTCAAAACTTTGTGACAAAAAGTGAGGTCTGCAAAATACTCACTATACCGCTCAGCAAATAGCTTGGGGTGTCTACTTTCCAAAATGGGGTCATTTGGGGGGGTTTTGTGCCACCTGGGCATTCCATGGCCTCCGAAACTGTGATAGGCAGTGAAGAGTGAAATCAAAAATTTATGCCCTTAAAAAGCCTGAGGGCGGTGCTAGGTTTTCGGGGTCCCGTACGTGGCTAGGCTCCTAAAAAGCCTCACACATGTGGTATCCCCATACTCAGGAGAAGCAACAGAATGTATTTTGGGGTGTAATTGCACATATTCCCATGGCATGTTTGAGCAATATATCATTTAGTGAAAAGTTTGTGCAAAAAAAAATAAATTTGTCTCTTTCCCGCAACTTGTGTCACAATATAAAATATTCCATGGACTCAACATGACTCTCAGCAAATAGATTGGGGTGTCTACTTTCCAAAATGGGGTCATTTGGGGGGGTTTGAACTGTCCTAGCATTTTATGCACAACATTTAGAAGCTTATGTCACACATCACCCACTCTTCTAACCACTTGAAGACAAAGCCCTTTCTGACACTTTTTGTTTACATGAAAAAAATTATTTTTTTTGCAAGAAAATTACTTTGAACCCACAAACATTATATATTTTTTTTAAAGTAAATGCCCTACAGATTAAAATGGTGGGTGTTTCATTTTTTTTTTTCACACAGTATTTGCGCAGCGATTTTTCAAACGCATTTTTTGGGGAAAAAACACACTTTTTTAAATTTTAATGCACTAAAACACACTATATTGCCCAAATGTTTGATGAAATAAAAAAGATGATCTTAGGCCGAGTACATGGATACCAAACATGACATGCTTTAAAATTGCGCACAAACGTGCAGTGGCGACAAACTAAATACATTTTTAAAAGCCTTTAAAAGCCTTTACAGGTTACCACTTTAGATTTACAGAGGAGGTCTACTGCTAAAATTACTGCCCTCGATCTGACCTTCGCGGTGACACCTCACATGCATGGTGCAATTGCTGTTTACATTTGACGCCAGACCGACGCTTGCGTTCGCCTGTGCGTGAGAGCAGGGGGGGACAGGGGTGCTTTTTTTTTTTCCTTTATTATTTTTTTGCTTTTTTATCTTATTTTTAAACTGTTCCTTTCATTTTTTTTTTTTTTAATCATTTTTATTGTTATCTCAGGGAATGTAAATATCCCCTATGATAGCAATAGGTAGTGACAGGTACTCTTTTTTGAAAAAATTGGGGTCTATTAGACCCTAGATTTCTCCTCTGCCCTCAAAGCATCTGACCACACCAAGATCGGTGTGATAAAATGCTTTCCCAATGGCGCTGTTTACATCCGGCGAAATCTAAGTCATGAAATGCTCGTAGCTTTCGGTTTCTTAGGCCATAGAGATGTTTGGAGCTACTCTGGTCTCTGATCAGCTCTATGGTCAGCTGGCTGAATCACCGGCTGCATTCTCAGGTTCCCTGTTGAGACAGGAGAGCCAGAGAAAAACACGGAAGACGGTGGGGGGGGGGCATTCCCTCCCACTGCTTGTAAAAGCAGTCTAGAGGCTAATCAGCCGCTAGGATTGCTTTTACATGAAAGCCGACCGCTGGCTGAAAAGAATGATACCAAGATGATACCTAAATCTGCAGGCATTATTCTGGTATAACCACTCAAAGTCGTGAATGGCGTACCTGAAGACAAAAAATGGTTAACAATAAAACACAGTAAACAGTAAAGTATAAAAAACTGCATACCTGAAAAGCAAACATGATAAAACATAATAACAATAAAACATTGCAGAATATCGTACAGTAAAAAAGAGCAGAACAATAGAGAGAGAATAGAGAGAGAGAGAACAGTAAAACGACAACTATTTTTTTTTTATTTTATATATATTTTTTTTTTTTTACACTTTTTTTTGTAACTAACTTTTATAACTGTAACCGGTTCCAGGTTCGGGTCTCTCAAAATGCGATGGCATCTTGGGAGACCCTGTGAAAGTGTGCCTAGTCTGTGCAATGCTGTACCCTATGCTAATACTCAACTAGTGAATGGTAGCGTTCAAAACATTCACCAATGCAAAGACCAGGATTGTCAGGACAGGAGGGACAATAATAGGTGTCACGCCTATATCCGTGCTTTCTACAGACACAACATCTTTTTTTGGGGGGGGGGGTTCGCTGGGTAGGGGTACTCAGGAGGACATAAAGAAAATGCCTCTCATGCAGCCGATTGCATTTGGCTGGGGATGTGAATGGGGGAAGTATGGGCGCTGCAGAAGTGGTGGGTTCCCAATTAGGATTGGCAAATGCAGCAGGAAGGGCACTATGGGCATGACGGGCCTGTGTTTGTCTTCTTCTTGGTGGCAGCGGGACACTACTTGTGCTTGCCACCTCACCAGCTTGAACTGTATTTATGGGACTTGCCACATTACCAAGTGTTACTGCAGTGCTGGTTTGACTAGGACCGGGATGTACTAGGCCGCTGGTGCTTGCCAGTTCACCAAAACGCTACCAAAAAAACTGTTAGCGATCGCAGGGATCAGGCCTGACTCTGCGAACGCTGCAGTTATGCGTTTAGTGTTTTGTAAGTGACAGTGATCGATCGATACTGCACTTGGGTGGGCTGGGCCGGGCGGAGGGGCAAAACACAGGTGCTAGCAGGTATCTGGGCTGATCCCGCTAACACTGCATTTTTGGGAACCCTAAACTGCTGGGGACGCTAGTATAGATCTGATCGGATCAGATATTGATCCGTACAGATACTATACCACTAAGGGAGGCGTATGCTGCATGCGTGGGTGTTAGCGGTACTGGCGCTAATCTGACACTGCCTGGGGCGATGCATATCACTGCCGGGCGATCAGGGGGCTAAACCTTTATTCGGTAATAAATGGCGGGTGCCCTGACACTATAAAAAATAAACGAACTAACCAGCGTCACCCGTAACGGTTATACGGTGATCAGTGGTGAAAGGGTTAATTAGGGGGCAATCAAGGGGTTAAAACATTTATTAGGTAGTATATGGGGGTCCCTGTTGCTATAAAACGCTGACAGCGAACCTAAATATTTACCTCCCTAACTAGCGTCACCAGTGACACTAATACAGCGATCAGAAAAATGATCGCGTAGCGACACTGGCGACGGGGGGTGATCAAGGGGTTAAAACTTTATTAGGGGGGTTAGTGGGGTACCCTAGACCTAAAGGGGGCTAACAATAACTGTCCTACCACACTGTTACAAACTGATACCATGCAGTAATCAGAAAAAAAAAAACAAAAAAAAAACTGCTTGGTGTCAGTGTGATGGGGGGGGGGGGTGATCGGGGGGTGTTTTGTGTGCCTGGCATGTTCTACTGTGTGTGTGTAGTGTGTTTTCACTCACATTGCAGTCTTCTCTCCTCGGCGCCGGAACGGAAAATACCAAGCCGAGGAGAGATGACATAATTTCCTTTGCTGCTGTTTAGCATACAGCAGCATAGGAATGATCTGATTGGCCGGCGGCGATCGCGAGGGGGGGCCACGAACGGATGGTCTCCTCCTCATCTCCGATCGCCGCTGGACAAAAGGGGACCGCCTCGGGCACCGGGGGCGGGAGGCAGATCACATACATATACGTGATTCTGCCTGCCCGTGCCACCTTGCCGACGTACATCGGCGTGAGGCGGTCCTTAAGTGGTTAATGTTGCCAGGCCTCAGTCATTATTCACATCTCCTACTTACAGTGCCTTGAAAAAGTATTCATACCCCTTGAAATTTTCCACATTTTGTCATGTAAATGTATTTTATTGGGATTTTATGTGATAGACCAACACAAAGTGGCACATAATTGTGAAGTGGAAGGAAAATGATAATGGCTTTCAAATTTTTTTACAAATAAATATCTAAAAAGTGTGGCGTGCATTTGTATTCAGCCCCCTTTACTCTGATATCCTAACTAAAATCTAGTGGAACCAATTGCCTTCAGAAGTTACCCAATTAGTAAATAGAGTCCACCTGTGTGCAATTTAATCTCAGTATAAATTCAGCTGTTCTGTGAAGCCCTCTGAGGTTTGTTAGAGAACCTCAATGAACAAACAGCATCATGAAGGTCAAGTTACACACCAGACAGGTCAGGGATAAAGGTATGGAGAAGTTTAAAGTAGGGTTAGGTTATAAAAAAATATCTCAAGCTTTGAACATGGAGCACTGTTCAATCCATCATCCAATGGAAAGAGTATGGCCCAACTGCAAACCTACCAAGACATGGCTGTCCACCTAATATGACAGGTCGGGCAAGGAGAGCATTAATCAGAGAAGCAGCCAAGAGGCCCATGGTAACTCTGGAGGAGCTGCAGAGATCCACAGTTCAGGTGGAAGAATCTATCCACAGGACAATTATTAATCGTGCACTCCACAAATCTGGCCTTTATGAAAGAGTGACAAGAAGAAAGCCTTTGTTGAAAGAAAGTCATAAAAAGTCCTGTTTGCAGTTTGCAAGAAGCCATGTGGGGGACACAACAAACATGTAGAAGAAGGTGCTCTGGTCAAATGAGACCAAAATTACACTTTTGGTGTGAGTGGAAAACTAACACTGCACATCAACCTGAACACACCATCACCACCATAAATCATGGTGGTGGCAGCATCATGTTGTGGGGATGCTTTAATTCAGCAGGGAAAGGGAAGCTGGTCAGAGTTGATGGGAAGATGGATGGAGCCAAATACAGGGCAATCTTACAAGAAAACCTGTTAGAGTCTGCAAAAGACCTGAGACTGGGGCGGAGGTTCACCTTCCAGCAGGACAACGACCCTCAACATACAGCCAGAGCTACAACCAAATGGTTTAGAGCAAAGCACATTCATGTGATAGAATGGCCCAGTCAAAGTCCAGACCTAAATCCAATTGAGAATCTGTGGCAAGACTTCAAAATTGCTGTTCACAGACGCTCTCCATCCAATCTGACTTGAGCTATTTTGCAAAGAAGAATGGGCAAAAATGTCACTCTAGATGTGCAAAGCTGGTAGAGACATACCTAAAAAGACCTGCAGCTGTAATTACAGCGAAAAGTGGTTCTACAAAGTATTGACTCCGGAGGGCGGAATACAAATTCACACCACACTTTTCAGATATTTATTTGTAAAAAAAAATGTGAAAACCATTTATCATTTCCTTCCACTTCACAATTATGTGCCACTTGGTTGGTCTATCACATAAAATCCCAATAAAATAAATTTACGTTTTTGGTTGTAACATGACAAAATGTGGAATATCCTTGGAATATCCTACTATCACGAAAATAACCACCTTTTTATAAATCAAGCACCTCAAGTGTCCAAAGCAGAAGACACTGGGTAGTCACTGAACTGCATTTGGTAGCTGAATACAGTGAGGACGGAAAGTATTAGGACCCCCTTAAATTTTTCACTCTTTGTTATATTGCAACCATTTGCTAAAATCATTTAAGTCCATTTTTTTTCCTCATTAATGTACATACAGCACCCCATATTGACAGAAAAACACAGAATTGTTGACATTTTTGCAGATTTATTAAAAAAGAAAAACTGAAATATCACCTAAGTATTCAGACCCTTTTCTGTGACACTCATATATTTAACTCAGGTGCTGTCCATTTCTTCTGATCATCTTTGAGATGGTTCTACACCTTCATTTGAACCCAGCTGTGTTTGATTATAGTGATTGGACTTAATTAGGAAAGCCCCACACCTGTCTATATAAGACCTTACAGCTCACAGCGCATGTCAGAGCAAATGAGAATCATGAGGTCAAAGGAACTGCCTGAAGAGCTCAGAGACAGAATTGTGGCAAGGCACAGATCTGGCCAAGGTTACAAAAAAAATTCTGCTGCACTGAAGGCTCCTAAGAGCACAGTGGCCTCCATAATCCTTAAATGGAAGATGTTTGAGATGACCAGAACCGTTCCTAGAGCTGGCCATCCGGCTAAACTGAGCTATCGGGGGAGAAGAGCCTTGGTAAGAGACGTAAAGAAGAATCCAAAGATCACTGTGGCTGAGCTCCAGAGATGCAGTCGGGAGATTGGAGGAAGTTGTAGAAAGTCAACCATCACTGCAGCCCTCCACCAGTCGGGGCTTTATGGCAGAGTGGCCCGACGGAAGCCTCTCCTCAGTGCAAGACACACGAAAGCCTGCATGGAGTTTGCTAAAAAACACCTGAAGGACTCCAAGATGGTGAGAAATAAGATTCTCTGGACTGATGAGACCAAGATAGAACTTTTTGGTCTTAGTGGAAATAAACCAGGCACTGCTCATCACCTGTCCAATACAGTCCCAACAGTGAAGCATGGTGGTGGCAGCATCATGCTGTAGGTGTGTTTTTCAGCTGCAGGGACAGGACGACTGGTTGCAATAGAGGGAAAGATGAATGCGGCCAAGTACAGGGATAGCCTGGATGAAAACCTTCTCCAGAGTGCTCAGGACCTCAGACTGGGCCGAAGGTTTACCTTCCAACAAGACAATGACCCTAAGCACACAGCTAAAATATCGAAGGAGTGGCTTCACAACAACTCCGTGACTGTTCTGGAATGGCCCAGCCAAAGCCCTGACTTAAACCCAATTGAGCATCTCTGGAGAGACCTAAAAATGGCTGTCCACCAACATTTACCATCCAACCTGACAGAACTGGAGAGGATCTGCAAGGAGGAATGGCAGATGATCCCCAAATCCAGGTATGAAAAACTTGTTGCATCTTTCCCCCCAAAAAATCATGGCTGTATTAGATCAAAAGGGTGCTTCTACTAAATACTGAGCAAAGGGTCTGAATACTTAGGACCATGTGATATTTCAGTTTTTCTTTTTTAATAAATCTGCAAAAATGTCAACAATTCTGTGTTTTTCAGTCAATATGGGGTGCTGTGTGTACATTAATGAGGATAAAAAAAATAAACTTAGATGATTTTAGCAAATGGCTGCAATATAACAAAGTGAAAAATTTAAGGGGGTCTGAATACTTTGCGTCCCCACTGTATATTGTAGCTCATGAATGGGTTATTGGAAAACGAGTATAGTTGTTTGATAGGTCAGAAATTGATTACTACCATTTATAGAGTAATGATTGACTTCTCATGAACAGGCTTAGTTGAAACATTTCTGTCCGATCAGTGCTACAGCCAATTAGCTGATCAGTGTATTCTAACAGCGGAGGAGTCCTCCATCCACCTCCCTTCTGTGTATAAGGGAATCCGTTAATTACACAGGCATAGAGTGTTTGTCTCAAGAGCTCATAGCCATGAGATAATTTTTGTCTAGTCTTGTCATATACAGTTGGATAAAGAAATAAACTGTGCAAATCCTGCAGCCAAATCCTGAACTCAAGGTAAGCCCAAAATTGGCACTATACTTAATTAGGCAAAACTGGAAAATTTAGGCTATAGACACATTTACTGCAGAGAAATGTCTGTTCTATATTTAACAGGTTATCCAGGTTCTAGAAAGTAGTTATTAGTCATATGAAAACTCAGGCATTACAACCAAAAAAATGATCATGCATGCATGTGAAGCTAAAGCAGGCCATACATTATACAACTTTCTTATTCAATTTCCTTTAACCACTTGCTAACTGGGCACTTAAACCCCCCTCCTGTCCAGACCAATTTTCAGCTTTTAGCGCTGTCGCACTTTGAATGACAATTGCGCCGACATACAACACTGTACTCAAATGAATTTTTTTATCATTTTTTCCCACAAATAGAGCTTTCTTTTGGTGGTATTTGATCACCTGTGCGGTCTTTATTTTTTGTTAAAAAAAATTGAAAATGACCGAATTTTTAAAAAAATGTTTTATATTTTTTTATATTTTGTTATAAAATTTTGCAAACAGGTAATTTTTCTCCTTCATTGACGTATGCTGATGAGGTGGCACTGATGGACACCGATAGGTGGCACTGATGGGTGGCAGTGATGGGCACTGATGGGTGGCAATAATGGGCACTGATTGCTTACACTGATGGCACCACTGCTAGGTGGCACTGATTGGCACCACTGGTGGGCATTGATAGGTGGAACTTGTGGGCATTGATAGGTGGCACTGCTGGGCACTGGTAGGTGGCAATGGCAGGTGGCACTGGCAGGCTCAGATGAGGCATATGTGCCTCCTTCCTCTTTGGGACCGATGTCCCTTTAACATAAGCCGGTGATCAGCTTTTTTTTCTCCTCGCGCTGTCAGCATGAGGAGAAAAAAAAACAATTACCGAGCTTTTGTTTACATCATGTGATCAGCTGTCATTGGCTGACAGCTGATCACATGGTAAGGGGCCGGGATCGGCCCCTTACTCAGATCTGTGATCATCCGAGTCTCCGTGACTTAGTGATCACAGCGGGGCGTGTGCACAGGGGGGGGACGTCCCATGACGGCCTCCCAAAAATTGAGGTCCGCGCTGTGGCCGTCATTCGGCTATGGCCCGGACCTCAAACGGTTAAATTTACCTTCAACTAGGTAGTGTAAGGGCTGGCCTGATTGCATACAAATTGAAAGTGTTTAGGTTTGACTTCATATTATATGGTTTTGGTAAATCTAAAGGAAAATTGTACAAGACAATTGTATAATGTATGGCCAGCTTTAGGGATGCATCTTGCTAAAGAAAAGAAAAAAACAAAACGGATTTTCACTTAAAAGTGCTCTATATTATTCATTTATATGCAGCTTAGACAGACATAAAATTAGGCATACAGAAAATGAAAGCTGAACACCAAGCAAACATCCAAATACATACAATATAAGGGAGCTGTTTTAGCTGCCAAAAGATTTACATTTTTGCAGGTTCTTGAGGTTTGTACAGCTCTGCCCCAAGTACTGCCAGGTGGATAATGCCAGTTTCTCTGTTACAATTACAAGGAATACACTGCTAGTATCACTCTGCGTCACCCTACTGATGGCACAGTGAAGAAGTGGTAGAAGTCTGGTGAGATCAATCTTTTGTTAACTCTGCTCTCTCCTCTTATCCGATTGTTCCATGTTGGCATATCCGCATGCAGTTCATCTGATTGGCTCCCAGTATTGCCCCACCCCCTCCCAGTATGTGAGCGCCTATACAGTGGATTAAATGGGGCTGAAATCAAGTAAAATGTTGGTAGTTATGCTGGTTACATTTAAAACAATAATTTTAATAAAATATTGATGAATACAGAGCTGCATTGTTTGTGCATTTTATATTTCCCCTTGAGCGTTAATGAAATAAAAGAATTATAGCACATTACAGCCCAACCAAGGTAATGAAAAAAATGTACTTTAAGGTAGTTTTGCTTTGACAAACATGAGTCATCTCAGAAAAGGAAAAGGTGAGAGGGTCAATGTCTCACATAAGAAAACATTATTACAGTGCATGGTCTCTACACATAACTATTTCACCAATGTCTCTGACCCATACAAATCAAAGTCACAGATACAAGCTTTTAAGGTACAGAAAATGACACAACAAAACAAAGGAAACAAGCCTTGCACACACCATGAGAATATTGGTCGACTGATCGTCTGTTTTTTTTATTTTGCATGCTAGTCTCATATCTATAATTAAGAGATTACTCAACTTACAAAAATTCTCGTACGACAGAATACAATTTCGGAACTGATGTAATGTCTTGTAATGTATTCTTTCGTTTCCGAGCATGTGTGGGCTTGCTCTTCCAATTTTTTTTGGATGAATACTGTACTGATTAAAGGAAAATTATATGATGTAGTATTGTACAAGAAAATTTTTTGTGTTTGTCCCTTTGGATAATTTCAGATGAACGTTCGTGATCAGTTCTCAAAAGCAGTGTATGATCATATTATTGTACGATCACTTTGAAAGTTGTATTTTTCATCTGATTTTGGGTACTAGGCCTAAAGCTGCTAAATATTCATGGCTAATTATCTATGCATTATTTTTTAATGATTACTTGTTATTGTAAAGATAGGCATCCTGGTGTAATATATCTACTCTTAGGCCAGAGGTAGCCAACTGAGCCACTGACTGCTAGTTGGGGGGAGTGGAAGTAAAATTAAATTCAGTTATACTTTAAAGTAAAACTAAAGGCAAAACTTTTTTTTTCCATTTTGGAAAGATTACAGCAGGGTTATACCCCCTGTCAGTTTGTATTTAATGACTTATTGTTTGCGATCTGTGCCCTATTGGGAAGATTCCCCTTCACTTCTTGTCCCACAGCCAAAATAGGAGTTGAGAGGAAATCCCTCCAAAGTGAGGGAATCTCTGATTGTCACCAGGGTTCCCAGGACTCATTGTCCTCATTGGAAGATTCCCCCTCTATTGCTGTTCTGGTGACAACCCAAAATTTGGGATTTTCCAGATGAAAATGGTAAACAAGACAAAAATAGTGAGGAGTGAATCTTTTCAAGGGCATAGAAACCAATAAAAATTGACAGGTTTTTTATTCCCTCTCCGCTCTATTCCAAACTAAAAAAAAGCTCTGCCTTTAGTTATACTTTAATTAAAAAAAAAATATCCATATCCAGTTTACACTTTTGTGCCACGTTATCATTCAGCTTAAAAAGCAATAACTGCTTACACAGTCTGTACACTGAAGATTGCGCAAGTCTAAGTCTGCAAAAGTGCCAGCGTCAGCAAAAAAGAAAAAAAAAATGAAAAAGTTTCAATAGTAGCCAAACTCTGAAAAATCACAGAAAGATTATGTTCTGTGAAAGGTATTACAGGATGAAGTCTGCAGAGCTGAAATCTGGCTACAGAAATATTTACTCAAACATCTATGCGGTTAGGAAATGGGCTAATACAACTCTGAAAAATTGAGAGCTGTCTTGTTTAATCTTCCATCTTTCCATGTACCCTTAGCCTAAAATTACAGCCATAACCACTTTATTCTTCCTCACTTTGGATGCTGATGAATGTTTAAATTTTGCACTGAAACATCTGGGTGACCGTAACATACACCAGTCTGCCAGACGGGTTTCAAACGGGGCGATGACAAGTCGTCTGATTGACAGTCCATACAAACTGAACTTTGACAGTTTCTAGAATCTACCTTAGATGACCCCTGAATGGCCCAGAACAGGAGACATGGGCTAAACTACCAAACAATCACTTTGTTTAAAAAGAGATTGCTGGTAAGGATTTCATTTTGAGATCTGAAATTCACAAAGTTATCCGAAAAAGAATAACAGCAGAAATTGACACAACTGTCACACCTTGAAACAGATGAGGAATATCTTTAGCCGACTTGAACATGGTTTATATTTCCACTTATAACATCAAACACTGGGCCTCTGCTATTTTACTTACAATTGCACTTGCTAGATTGTTAAATGACAACAATACATTAACATTTTTCTTCCACCTGGATGTCTTTATTTGATTTATGTAGAAGATGTCCTAACAGGAAGAGGTACAAAGCTATTACTCGAGCATGTCCTGTAATGTCAAGTGCTACAGGCTTCCTGCCACTTAAACTGCTGCTGTTTCATGGTATCCCATGAAATCATACTGTATGTACAAAGTAAACCACACACGAGAATGTGGTCAAGCACGATACTGCTTTTCATGTTCTGAGAACACTCACTTAGCGGGTCATTATAACTGAAAAAAAAAAAGAAATGAGCACAATAGGGGAATTGTTACCAGTATTAACCAGTTAGACTCCGGCTTTCATTTTATAGTATTAATAAACAAGAATTCTGTTTGGTCTCAAAGGCCTGTTTCACATGGGCTTCGACTTGTATAAGAGCGGTGTGAACAGCAAGCTTTTATGAAACTTTCAGTAAGCTTTTGCAAAATAAAAAGAAGTTCCTGAACAAGGACCTTCATGGCAGGATCACCAGGTATTATTATTATTTAACCACTTCAGCCCCGGAAGGATTTGCCCACTTCCTGACCAGGCCATTTTTTGGCAATACGGCACTGCGTCGCTTTAACTGACAATTGCGTGGTCGTGCAACGTTGTACCCAAGCGAAATTGATGTCCTTTTTTTCCCCACAAATAGAGCTTTCATATTTGATCACCTCTGTGGATTTTATTTTTTGCACTTTAACCACCTGGCATCCGCGCTATAGCCGAATGACGGCTACAGCGCGGACCTACATTCCCGGGAGGACGTCATATGACGTCCTCCCCTGTGCACGCTCCCTGCGCGCGCCCTGCAGGGCGCGCGCCGGGCGCGTTGTGATCACCGAGTCACTGAGACTCGGCTGATCACCGATCTGTGTAAGGGGCCGGTCCCGGCCCCTTACCATGTGATCAGCTGTCAGCCAATGACAGCTGATCACATGATGTAAACAAAAGATCGGTAATCGTTTTTTTTTTTTTTACTCACGCTGACAGCGCGAGTAGAAAAAAAAGCCGATCACCGGATCGGATGTGAGGGACATCGGTCCCCAAGTGGAAGAGGCACATCTGCCTCATCAGTACCCAATAAAAGTGCCACCTAATAGTGCCCACAGTGCCACCTAATAGTGCCCACAGTGCCACCTAACAGTGCCCACAGTGCCACCTAACAGTGCCCACAGTGCCACCTAACAGTGCCCACAAGTGCCACCTATCAGTGCCCACAAGTGCCACCTATCAATGCCCACCTGTAGTGCCAATCAGTGCCACCTGCCAGTGCTGCCCATCACTGCCACCCATCAGTGCCCATCACTGCCACCCATCAGTGCCCATCACTGCCGCCTATCAGTGCCCATCACTGCCGCCTCATCAGCGTACATCAATGAAGGAGAAAAATTACCCGTTTAAAATTTTTTAAAACAAAATATAAAAAAATAAACTTTTTTTTAAAAAAAAAATCAGTTTTTAAAATTTTTTTAATAAAAAGTAAAAACCGCAGAGGTGATCAAATACCACCAAAAGAAAGCTCTATTTGTGGTGAAAAAATGATAAAAATTTCATTTGGGTACAGTGTTGTATGACCGCGCAATTGTCATTCAAAGTGCGTCAGCGCCGAAAGCTGAAAATTGGTCTGGATAGGAGGGGGGTTTAAGTGCCCGGTAAGCAAGTGGTTAAAAAAAAAAAAAAAGAGCGACAATTTTGAAAAAAAAAAAAAAAACAATATTTTTTAACTTTTTGCTATAATAAATATCCAAAAAAAAAAGTAAACAAACAAATTTCTACTTCAGTTTAGGCCAATATGTATTCTTTTACATATTTTTGGTAAAAAATACCAATTAGTGTATATTGATTGGTTTGCGCAAAAGTTATCGCATCTACAAAATAGGGGATAGACTTATAGCATTTTTTTTTTTTACTAGTAATGGCGGTGAGCTGCGATTTTTTTTTTCCCGACGTACAATGATGGCGATACGCGCAGGAGAGCCAACCTGACGCAGTACAACTACGGCAGCTGGCTGGGAACAAACCCTAACTGAAAGGTTTGTTTTTTAGTGGATGTAGTGGCCAAAGATTAGCGTTGGTCAGGTTTGTATTGTTGCCAGAGGAAATCTCCCCAATGAGGACACAGGAAATAAAAACCGGACACATTTTTTTAACTACTCTTCACTCTATTAAACCCTAAAAAAAAACCTTACCCATTATAGGATGTCCAGCAATGACTGAATCTTACAAGGCAAGTATTTCAAAGAGAGGTTTGGATTTAATTTACTATTACGTTCATGAACCTGATACAGACCCTTAATGGAGACCTTGCTCTTGACTATCGATATAAAATTAGAGTTTAAACCAAGGACATCTAATGCACACTTTGTTTTAGGATGCACAATAATGGATTCCTGGGGCACTATAGATTGGCTAAAGAAAAAACCCAGCAGGCACTTTTTGCTTCTGAGGCATAGCTTGAGCCACCTTTTGAGAAATGGATAACTGAAATGTCACTGCTCTAATTCACTTATATGTAAAGTTTAGCTTGAGCAATTGTGTTCTGTAGACAAGCTTTGCATCAAAGAAAGAAAGTTAGATCTTGCAAACTGTGAAAAAGAGCATAAAGCTGCACTAAAAAAGATGCCTGCAAGATATTACTTGTGATAAGGCCTGTTTCACATGGGCTTCAGCTTGTATTAGAGCAGTGTGAACAGAAAGCTTTTACTAAGCATTTGCAGAGCTTTCAGCAAGCTTTGTTAGGATCCGTGTATAGCATTTCCCAACAGGAGCTGAAAGGTGCTTTAAAGGCTTGGAGAAAGCAGCTCGAATCTTGCCAAAAACTTTGCAAAATCTTGCTGTTCACACTGCTCTTATGAAAGCTGAAGCCCATGTGAAAGCAGCCTAAGGCCAGTTTTACATGGGCTCCAACTTGTAAAACAGTGTCAAAAGCGAATATTGACAAAGCATTTTTGCGGAGCTTTCCTCAAGCTTTCTGGAAGCTTTTAAAGTACGATTTAGTTCTAGTTTGTAAATATTGAACACAGATTTTAATATGAACGTTGATTGCCACTTTAAACAAGCTGCTAGCATGCTTCAGCACTTCTTGAAGCTTGTTAAAAGCATGCTGAAGCATGCTACCAGTTTGTTTAAAGTGGCAATCAGCACTCTCTTTAGGGGCTCACCACACCAGTGCAGCCAGTCACTCTGTCCCTGAACACCAGCACACCGGTCCCAGTGTCACCATAAAGACTCATACACATGGGGAATATTAAAGGGCACCCTGTGCAAGGGCCAGAGTTGCCTGTGTGGGGATGCACAGGTGTTCGGTTTCTGATCACCGCCACACCAGTGCTGTGTTTCCTGCCATCTGTACTGAGACCCTGGCCTATTTATTGACCATGTTTCTGCCTGCTGCCTGGACAAACCATTCACTTGTTTATTGACAGTGTTGCTGTCTGCCACTTGAACTGACCCATCTGCAGGTTCTGATGACTATGTTCCTGCGAGACACCAGGCCCAGCCAACCCCTGCAGACAACTGCACTCCTGGAACCACAGGAACTCTTATTCTTCCTTCTTCAGCCTCCTATACTTCCTGGCCAGTGAACATGGCATTTCTGGGGGGCAGCCATGTACCAGCAAGCTAGGCTTGTATGGCTTATAGGAATGGGGACTCCTATGGGTGACGCTAAACTACGCTATATTCCCTGACCACTCATACTGAGGCAAACATTACAGTAGTGTTTTCTATGCTGTGTGATACACAAGCTACAATGTCTGGTACAAACTCAGTCCATACATTAGAAAGCAGTAGAATGTGTTTCGATGTGAAATTCTAAGTATGCCTATGCTGTTTGTGAGAAATGTCTTATAAAACGAACAACCTTGTTTAAAGAAAAAAATTAATTCTTTTTGTTTCTGCATTAAAAAAAAAAAAAACTAGGAAAAAATGAAGTCTTCAAAGGATTCACCCATGCCTCTTAAAAATACCTTGGGGTGGTTGCTTTCCAAAATGCATCATTTTGTGGGTGTTTCCGCTGTTCTGGTGCTCCAGGGCCTTCAAAAATGTGATAGTCAGGAAATTAGATGTGTAATTTATGTCCCTAGAAAGCCTGACATTGTCCCTTGGATTTTGGGTCCCTCTGTGGTTAGGCTGTGAAAAAGTCTCACACGTGGTATGCCCATACTGGGGAGGAGTAGTAGAATGTGTTTCCATTGTTCTGGTGCTCCAGGGCCTTCCCAAATGTGATAGTCAGGAAATTAGATGTGTCAATTTTGATCCTAGAAAGCCTGAAGTTGTTCCTTGGAATTTGGGTCCCTATGTGGTTAGGCTGTGAAAAAGTCTCACAAATGTGGTATCCTCATACTGGGGAGGAGTAGTAGAATGTGTTGTGGGATATAATTCTAAGTATGCCTATACTATGTGTTAGACATATCTTATTAACTGACAACTTTGTTTAAAAAAATACATTTTTATTTTCTTTCCACATTTTTCAAAAAACTCATTATGCCTCTTAGAAAATACATTGGGATATTTGCTTTCAGAAAAGTGGGGGTAATGTTGGGGGTATTTGTAGTCTCCTGCCATTTTAGGGCCTCAAGAAATAAAACAGGTAGCCAGAACATCAGGATTAATCATATTATAAATATAAATACCATAGTTTGTAGACTCTCTAACTTTCACACAGACTAAATATTAATACACTGATTTGGGTTACTTTTACCAAAGAAATGTAGCAGAATAGATTTTGGCTTAAAATTATGAAGAAAGGTTATTTGCAAAATTTTATAACAGAAATTAAGTAAAATGTTTTTTTTTCAATTTATATAGCAACAAATAAAAAAAACAGTGTTGATTAAATAACACCAACAAAACTAAATATGTGTGTTCTTGTCAAAGTGTGACAGCTCTGAAAACTGAAAAATGGCCTAGGTAGGAAAGGGGGTGAAACTGTCCGGTCATGAAATGGTTAAATTAATAAAAATATCTGTATTCTGAAATTATATAGATGTTGTTATATACTGTAATTCATGGTCCTACTAGACTGCTTTATGCTTAGTGACCTAGGAAACAGAAGCAGAATAGGGTCCAGTATGCTTTAGAGACCTTATAATGGCACTTGTCAGGGCCCTTTTTGAAAAGTATTAAAAGTAAAGCTGAGGGAAAGATAAAACAAATCTACTTAGACCCTAGTTTCTGATAAAGTTTAAAACTTTGGTTAATTCCAGTAATAGCAACACACTATAATTAAAAAAAAATCTGTAATGCTAGGTTTACAGATATTACAAGTTGCAACAGTTCTAAGGCTAGAAATTGACACTTAGGCTCCATTCACACTAGCGCGTTTTTTGATGCATTTTGCATTTTGCAGAAATGCACGGGAATTTTTTAACATGGATTCCTATGGAACATGTTCACATCAATGCTTTTTTGTTTCTCTGCATTTTTGGAAAGGGTCAGGGACTTTTTTTCATGCAAAATGCAGCGTTTTGCATGTAATAGAATTCAATGGACAAGCATCAAAAACGCAAGTGCACCGTTTTTGCAGCGTTTTTGCAGCGTTTTTGCCGTTTTTTTTTTTTTATTTTTTTTAAATTTTTTTTTTAGACTGTAAAAAAAAACTGTAAAAAAAAAACAAAAAAAAAAAACGCAAATCGCGGCAAAAACGCTGCTCAAAAACGTGGCAAGCATGAAAAAAAAACCTCCAAAAATGCTCAAAAGCAACATGCATAGGTGTGAATCGAGCCTTAGAGGGAGATTTAATAAAACTGGATCACTCAGAATCTGGTGCAGCTGTGCACTACAGCCAATCAGCTTCTAACTTCAGCTTGTTCAATTAAGCTTTGACAATAAAACCTGGAAGCTGATTGGTTTGTAGCTTGTGCATCCTCTAGTTTTAGTAAATCTCCCCTTTAGATTTCTCCATCCACGCTAAACAATTTGAATGGAGGGATCTCTCCTGACGGCAATTGTATTTAGGCAGCTGCAGTAATGGCAGCTGCTTGAATACCCAAACGGTGACGGGATCTGCTAGGATGCCGTCACTGTTGGGTCACTAATTTTCCACCCGGCTCAGTCAGCTTTTTAAATTGACTTTTGTTGAGCCAGATGGTGCTGACAGGGCCACCCACTGCTTGAATTTTGACATGTTCAGCAGTAATCGGACAGAATTCATGCCGTGTATGGCTAGCTTAACTAGGAAAAATCTTACAATAAAATAATACTGTGTAGTCCTATGAACTAAATGTAAAACAACATACACTTGAAAGACTGACAATACACAGTGCTAAAGTTACAAAACCTACATATAGACATCTATTTGTCAGTGTATAATATGTCCACAAACAGATTTAAAAATATACAAAGTTTATCAAAAACTCTCTCCTATACCTTCACATTAAACAACAATTTGTATTCATTATAATAATTTATCTTAAGAAGTAATATAAAAATCAACCAAATACTATACGAAGAAAAGTGAAACTAATCTCTCACAAAAAAATACTATGATTGTTAAAGTGGAAGTCCCGGCTATTACGAACTAAGCTTTAATCTGCTCCTACCCACCTTCTAACTCCTATTTTACCTACCCTGCAAAAGGAAGATGCATATACTTATCTTTTCTCAGGGCACTTCAGTCTGACCATTTGCTCTCCCACATGACTAGCTTCATTGTAGAGGAGAGAGCAGTGATAATGGCTGCAATGCCTGGGCGATGACATCACCCATAGGCCTACTATGGAGCATTCGTTGTCGGCTATTCCTCCTCTCTCTCCTGAAGCCACCACTGAAGCTGATTACATGACCAGACTGGTAATAGGTAAGTACTGTATAACCATCTTCCTTCTACAGGGTAGTTATAACAGATTTAAGCTTAATTAGTAATTGCCTGGACTTCCATTTCAGTACTGTAGGTAAAACAGGGTCACATTATTTTTTGTACAAAAATAATTACAGTTTCTCACTCAAACAGTACAGTACACAGGCTATATAGTCATAGACGACTGGATTATATGCTGCTACCTTCAGGTGATTGTATAATCCAGTCGTCTAAAACTATGCCTGTGTACTGTACTCCAAGAAACAGATTTTACAGGTACATCAAAAATCCTTTTTTCTTTGCTGTGTTTTATTTTTTCTCTCATTAAGAGTGACAGAGATAGATATTTAAAAGGATTTTTAAATTTTACTAGAATTTACTACTGTTCATTATGGGCTATAGGTGAAAACGACAAAAAGAGGCAATGACTTCATAAAAGTTTACCGTCATTCAGTTATTTCTAAGGAAGCTTGACCTTCTAAAATTAGCACATAGACTTTCCTTCAGCTGGAGAAAGATTCAAGGTCTTGTGCTTTTGATCTCCAGGTATCTATCTATGCTTCTCCTGAAGAAGCGAGACTCCTCTTGTGAAACGCGTCGAGACCTAGCACAGCTATCCCAGACAACTGACAGTCATCTGTATGACACATCCAGGTCTCATGGAAAGGTTCATTACATGAATGTAAAATTTACCAATATGCTGATATTTAATATATTTTCTTCTTTCTGTATTATTTGTTTTTAAATGTTAAATAAATAATTTATACATTTTACTCGAGGTGTGCTCTTTCCCATGGGCAATTTTGTTTTTTGTTGAGTGCAAAGATTCAAGGTCAATTTCTGTCCTTGAAAGTGCAAACTGATACCCCAATCAACATCTAAACTGTTTAAATCACAGACATGAAGTCCTGGCAACAAGGTACATGAGAGGAATGGGTACTGGTATGGGGCCCTATACAAACTACTGCTGTCAATGCAAAATCGAGCAGTCTTTTTTGATACTTAGGGGTATGAGGAGGCACATTTAAAATAAAAATCAATATTTAAACAATGGTGCTCTATCAAGTAATGCTGTTGAATGAGAGTAATAACCAGCTATTAATAGTAAGTTTGATTCATGATCCCTTCAATGTTAACACAAATCTTAGTAAGAGCACGCCAGGGACATGCAGTCAGGGGAGGCAGAGCCTCACCTGCCATAGACATAAAAAAAACACTAAAAAATAAACAAATAAACAATCGAGCTTTGAGGGTTGTAGCTCAGCGACCTGAAGTCCTACCCCACCACTGGTCAAAATTTGGGGCTTCTGCCGCCTATAGTTCCTGAGATACTGGTCTTCTTGTGCAGCCTGTCAGAAGCTACATACAGAGTGGCCAGTTTAAATACAAGCTGGCACAATCTGTTTGCAGCAAACTGAGAGGATGAGCTCACAGTGCCTCTCACTTCTTGTCAGAAGCACTGAGCTTGATGGACAGCTTGGAGCCTTGGCCCAATGGTAAAGCACCATTGGAACAAGCTGTCCAATAAAAATGCAGCAGTGGAAGCTGTCCTCTTACTGCAGTGTCATAGAAGGGGGCATGTGTCTAAAAGACATATGCTCCCTTCCAGCCCAGCCCTCTTAATTAGAAGGAAAACGAATGGGTTTATGGGTATAAGATTTACCCAAAATCCCATGTTTTTCTCACACAGTTAAGAGGGAGAATGAGAATCTGCTGCCTGCTGAAAAGGTACTGTTTTAATCAAGTTGAATCAAATATTATTATGCTTTATGTTATAACATAATAATTTATTATTTATCTATTTACTGTGAAATTACTGGTTTGAAGTTATAACTTCAAATTTCAGTAATTTGTCCTTTAAGCCACCTGCTTGAGTACAGTTTTCGAAAATATAGTAAATTACCTTAAAAACAATATATATTAATTATTTGTATATTACTTAATTTATTTTAGTAAAAAACTGTTTCATGAACATATATAAAAAAAACAAAACAAAACACTAAGGTTGGGCCTATTTTTTTGTATAATGTGAAAGATGGTGTTATGTCAAGTAAATAGATACCCAACATGTCACACTTTAAAATTGCGCACACTCATGGAATGGCGCCAAACTTCAGTACTTAAAAAATCACCATAGGCGATGCTTTACATTTTTTTACAGGTTACAAGTTTAGAGTTACAGAGGAGATCTAGTGCTAGAATTATTGCTCTTGCTCTAACGATCGCAGCGTATGTAACCTGTGTGCATCTGGCTCTGATACTAGCCAGTGCCTCACCAGCCACTGACCTCACCGCACGTCCCTGGAGCATGCTCACAACTAGGGATGAGTAGAGCAATGTTGGTAAAATTGTCAGCAAAATTTCACCTAATCATAAAATCAAATTTGTGATTAATAACTTGCTTAGGTGAATACTGTTTTTAATTTACTAAAGGGGTGTGTTTATTGGAGAGTACTTAATTTATTGTGTGTGCACTTTTTTCTATTATGTGTTTTTCTTTATTTAAATAATTAGGCTAATGAGGGTGACTTTTTAAATCTTTATTTAGAGGTTTTCATGAGAACACATCAACTGAAGTGACAGAGCACCTAATGTCGAGCAAAAACGTTAACATACTTGTATTGGTGCAAAGTATAACATGCTATAAAGAGCACCCCCCCCCCCCCCCCCCGCAACTACACGTTAGCACCCTTGGGAGGTACAGTATGTCTATGAATCCAACAACAACAACCAATTTTTTTTATATATGAGTTTAAGGGGGTATAACTAAGGTATAGGGAAGGAAAAATATGGGTACAGGGCCATATGGGGTTAGAAATATTCTATTCACTCGGGCATATAAGAAAAAAGGGAAGAAAAAGAAAAGAAGAAAGAAAAGGGAGAGCAGAGAGGTGGGGAATTGACATTTTTGGCACAAGAACAGGTCCTGTCTACTTGAAATGTGCTACAGTAATCCTCAGGAGCCATATAAACCTACTGTATGACAACCTTAAAAAACAAAAAAACCTTCTTAGTTTTGCCTTCCACCAATACTTTTTTGCCAAAATTAGGAGATTTTCTTGGAACCTCATCCTTTTGAGGACATGAATACAGTCAATTTTGCTCACAACCTTGGCATACTACACACCTATCATGGTAAAATTACTGTACCTTTGATTTACATCTTCAGGCTGATTAACATTTTCCTTTACTTCTGCATACAAATTTTTTTGCCCACGTTGTCTTCGCTTTCTGCTTGGAGCAATATCTGGAGAATCGTCAGGGCTGTGCACTAGAGATCGTCGTCTTGATAAAGGAGGTGGAACTATAAAATACAAAATAAATACAACATAAATCTATAAACACAATTTCTGTATTAGATTAATGTTTTAGATTTATTTTTCTGTATTTATGTATACATATTTTATATGCGGCAACAGTATACTTTAGGTAGGTATGTGTGGTATGAAAAATGCACAGGTATGTAGTGTGTTTTCAGGATTGTAAGATGATGGGCTGCCAATCCCATAGTAACTGGCCTGCAAACATACAGGCTCTCTGCTCTGTTAGTATCACCATTTTCAGGTGGGTGTTTTAACAGTGGGCCCAACAAACTGGATGTCTCATGAAGGTGGTATGGAAACCATGAACAGTAAGTTAGCCCCTAATAAATATATAAAAAGTATTTAAAGTAAACCAAGCCATCTGTCTTGCTATCCAATCCAAAAGTACCTGTGCATAGAGGCTGCTGACATTTCTTTCATTGTCCCCTCTTTTATGTCACAGATATTAAGCAATCCTTAGACAGCAGTTGTAAAACTCTACTTTAGTTAGTTCCTTTACCGTTCTTTTGCCTGTTGGCTGGAATGATAGTTTTTTTCTATTGAAAGATGTCAGCCAATTGGGAAAGAAAAGACGATGTTATGGTATTTAGACTGCATACGAATGTTCAAAACTGATTTTTCACAGCTGCTATCTAGGGATTGCTGGAAATTTGTGACATAAAGAGAGGCTCAATTTAGTGCTTAAAATACATACAACAGTGCCTATGCACATTTGTTGCTAAATAGGATAGCAAGGGGACTGACATGGACAACTTTAAGATTAACAGTGTGAAACCTGCATTGTGGAAATCTTCCAAAAACATGTATACTACTGTAATGAACTCCTGTGACATACATTCACACCGAGGCTGTAAAGCCCTAAATAAATACATGAAGGAGTTTTACTCCTCTAAATTAAATCCTAGATGGATTTTTTTCAATAAAAGGATACCCAGAGCATAACAGGAAAGAAGACGATCATATAGAGCTATTTTTATTTTGTAAACAGTAATAAATACATCAATAATATAGTGAATTGGAGGTGATATTGTATTTTTCATTTTGTGTAAACTATTGATAGCCAGGGTTTGTATTTCTACTCCAACTAGCATCAGGGTGAGCAGGTAAAGGGATCCAATGTACCCTTAAATAGTTCAGTGATGCAGGAGTTAGAAACTTGCCACAGCTGTGAACAGCATAGTTGCCCATAAGTTCTCCCCAATCACTTGTACTAAAAGAGATAAAAACACTTTTAATGTCCAGCACTGCAACTGTAACATAACAAAAACAGTGCTGAAAATGAGCTGTCCTGGCTTAGCTAGTTGTTAAAATAATGATGACTGAAACTTGGTCATTTTCTATGTTATTGGGATCATTTAGAAATGTTATTGTGCTTAAGCAGTACACTGAAAAATGTAAATTTAATATTCGATTTTAATCCTGTCAATTTAGGAAGGTGCTCCTAATGACAACTTATGTGTATAAAAGACACCGGTCCACAGAATCTTTTTTCCATTCAAACCTCACCATCATGGGCAAGACCAAAGAGCTATCAAAGAATGTCAGGGACAAGATTGTAGACCTGCACAAGGCTGAAATTGGCTACAAGTCCATCAGCAAGAAGCTTGGTGAGAAGGAGACAAATATTGGAGCAATTATTTGCAAATGGAAGAAATAAACATCACTCGCCCTCGGTCTGGAGCTCCATGCAAATTTTACCTCATAGGGGAACGATAATCATGAGAAAAGTGAGGGATCAGCCCAGAACTACACAGGAGGAGCTTGTGAATGATCTCAAGGCAGTTGGGACCACGTTCACCAAACAAACCATTGGTAACACAATATGCCGCAATGGGTTGAAATCCTGCAGCGCCCGCAAGGTCCTTGTCCTCAAGAAATTCACATGTACAGGCCCGTCTGAATTTTGCCAATGAACATCTAAATGATTTAGAGAAGGATTGGGAGAAAGTGCTGTGGTCAGATGAGACAAAAACTGAGCTCTTTGGCATTAACTCGACTCGTTTGGAGGAAGAACAATGCTGGCTATGACCCCAAGAACACCATCCCTACAGTCAAACATCCCTACAGTCTGTGCTTGCCAACAAGGCTTTCTCCACCAAGTACTAAGTCATGTTTTGCTTGGGGATCAAATACTTATTTTACCCACTGAACAGCAACTCAATTTATAACATTTGTATCATGTGCTTCTTCTGCATTTTTGGTTGGTATTCTGTCGCTATCATTTATGATACACCTATGATAGAAATTAAGACCCTCCATGGGCAAACTTATAAAATCTGCAGGGGATCAAATAATTCCTTTCGCCACTGTAGAAAGGGTGGAGTCTTGCTTTGCTTCATTCTGATCAGTTTTGTTGTAGGGAAGTACAACTTCTGTTACTTCATAACATTATTTCCAACCTTGTAATGCATCTCTGTACCAGCTATATGAATATGATAAAAATCTGTTAAAATGTAATGTCAAAAATATATTTCATTGAAAATTCTATGCTATATGTGATTGATTAACTTGAGATTCTTTACTGATTGCTGTTATTTCTTTACTGCAGACTGACAGTAAAGGTATATGCACCTATCGTCTACAACTCCTACACACACACTAATTCTTCTATTTTATCTTCAATGATTATAACGGCATGGTAATGGTACACTTGTATACATGTTTTGATAAAAGCTAGCTGAAAAAGTGTAATTTTTACATACAACACCATATATATTATACTGTTGAAATGCCTGGTAAAGGGAAGGCCTTTGTAGAGACATTTGTACGCATTTATGAGAAAGAACATAGAAAAATTCAGTGAAAGTGAAAGGGTGGGCTTCTGAAAAATGGATAGACCACTCAGAAGAGAAGCCCATGTTGCACATGCTTTGACTATGTCTTTGGCAGAAGGAGTTAACTTTGAAAATAGACAATCTTTCAAGTTCACAAGCATCCCCCCCACTCATTAACTGTCAACTTGTCCTGTTTAATCTCCCTTCCTTTTAGATAAGGGCATTCTTAGAGCAGACACATTGATTTCTTGGGTGCCTTGATAAGTGCCCAAATGAACCAAGAACCAGAGCAAAAAAAGTTGCTGAAGTCTGTTGACATAGATGTCAGATCTGCAAAAAGAAACTTCTGCTTTCAAATAACCATGTCTGAAACAGACCTCACATATACCCTTCTTATATAAATGTCTGGACTATATCTCAAAATGATTAAAAATCATTCACATTAGTGACTAAAGTGTACAGTAAGATGAAAGGATTTGATTCAGTGCATATGCAAAGAAATAGTGGCCACCTCCTTGCTCACTTATCTGCTTTTTCATTTCCTCTAGTGTATTCTGTCTCTTTTTTTCTCTCAGGATTCTGGTTTGAAGAAGTGCAGAAAGCTCTTGGGAGAAGCAAAGAAAAAGTGAACATGATGTAGTGAAGAAAGCAGAATGGCTTGTTTGAATGAATCTAAGTTTATTAACACATTCAATTTATGTTTTCTTATTTATTTTTTTAATTTTGAGAAGTATATGACAGTTGAGGGACGGTCACACAATCCATTCAATTCCCAATTTCTATTAATTCCCTAGCTTCTGCAAATCAGCAGTTAAAGTGATTGTTAAACCTCGTTTTATTTTTTTGTTTTTTAAAAACAAACATGTTATACTTACCTCCTATGTGCAGTGGTGTGCCTGAATCCTCCTCTTCTTGGGTCCATCTTTGCTGCTCCTGGCCTCTCCCTCCTGTTGAGTGCCCCCACAGCAAGCAGCTTGCTATGGGGGCACCCGAACCGAGCTGCAGCTCAGTGTGTTCATTCAGATATGGAGCTGCTGTTTGGTCCCGCCCTCTCTCTCTCCTGATTGGCTAACCAACTTTGATTGACAGCCACGGGAGCCAATGGCGCCACTGCTGTGTATCAGCCAATCAGGAGGAGAGAACGGCTGAAAGGACTTGTGGACATTGCTAAACAGAGAGAGGGCTCAGGTAAATATTAGAGTGGGCTCAGGTAAGTATTAGGGGGTGCTGGGGAGGCTGCTACACATAGAATGCATTAAGATAAAAAACCTTCTGCCTTTACAGCTCCTTTAACAACAGGGGTACACACAAAGAATTCAGAAAATTGTAACTATGTCTAATAATGATATGCAACAAATGAAAGCAAACAGTGGGCTACTAATAGTATCAAGTGAACAGTGCAACTGTCCTGAAGTCAGGAAGTCCACTCAGTTTTAACTTAACCACTTCCCGACCAGCCACCGCAGTTATACTGCGGCAGGTTGGCTCCCCTGCGCGAGCCGTCATAGCTATACGTTGGTTTGCGGGGTCGGGATAGCAGGCACGCACGCGCGCTGCACAGCGGGGGTGCCGATGCTCGTGGCCGCCGGCCACGAGCAAACATGAGCAGGAGACACAGAACAGGGACAAGTGTGTGTAAACACACACTTCTCTGTTCTGACAGGAGCGACATATCGTGTGTTCCTATTAGCTAGGAACCACGATTCGTCACTTCCTCTAGTCAGTCCCCTCCCCCTTCAGTTAGAATCACCTCCCAGGGAATGCAGTTAACCCCTAGATCACCCCCTAGTGTTAACCCCTTCACTGCCAGTGACATTTTTACAATAATCAGTGCATTTTTATAGCATTGATCGCTGTATTAATGCCAATGGTCCCAAAAATGTGTCAAAATTGTCTGATGTGTCCGCCATAATGTCGCAGTCAGGATAAAAATCGCAGATCCCTGCCATTACTAGTAAAAAAAAAAAAAAATAATAAAAATGCTATAAATCTATCCCCTATTTTGTAGACGTTATAACTTTTGCGCAAACCAATCAATATACGCTTATTGCAATTTTTTTACCAAAAATATTTAGAAGAATACATATCGGCCTAATCTGAGGAAAAAATTAGCTTTTTTTTAAAAAAAAATGGGGATATTTATTATAGCAAAAAGTACAAAATATTGTGTTTTTTTTTTCAAAATTGCCACTCTTTTTAACCGCAGAGGTGATCAAATACCACCAAAAGAAAGCTCTATTTGTGAGGAAAAAAAGGATGTCAATTTTGTTTAGGTGCAATGTCGCACGACCGCGCAAATGTCAGTTAAAGCGACGCATTGCCGAATCGCAAAAAGTGCTCCGGTCAGGAAGGGGGTAAATTCTTTCGGGGCTGAAGTGGTTAACCACTTGCTGACTAGGCCTTTTCTGGAACTTTTGGCTTACAAGTTTAAATTAGTATTTTTGCTAAAATTAAAATTACTTAGAACCCCCAAACAAACAAAATTAAAATTGCAGTATTTAGCATAAATAGCGTATCTAGAGCTGCAACCATTCTGTGAGCCAAAGATATATCCTACATTCTGTGTCTATTTCAGGCAAGTTATAGTGATAATGGATTGTCAGCTGCCTACCCACAGCAAACAGGCTTCTTCTTTCAATAAAGAATTAGACCATAGGCTATGGGTAACAGTTTAAGTTTTCCCTTGTCGTTCTTGGTCCTTTGCCTTATCATCTCTGATAATTGGGGGCAGTGAGGGAAAAAATTACCAATAAGTACATGGGCAGCAATAACAGGAATTTTGACTTACCGGTAAATTCTTTTTAGGGGATACAAGGCATTCTGAAACATATGAGTTATACTGCTGTCTATAGATAAATTGGACATTGGCAAACAAAAAAACTGCTAGTCAGCCAAGTATAATTCCTCCCACTCACATCATGCTTCAGTTTTGTGGAGAAGCTGTAGTAGGAGTGGATCATAAAGACAGAAGGGCCTGTGTTCCTTAACGAACTCCAAGAAAAGGATTTGACGGGGAGTCAGGACCCTATTTTTCTAATCATTCATCAAGGGACACAGGCCAAAACTAAATTCTGGGATGTCCAAAAGCAGTCTAACAGAGAAGTGGGCAACACAGCAAACAAAATGCTAACAGGCCCACAAAAACAGCTAGGTGAGAAGCTGTTTGTAGCTCAAAAAGCTGCTTGAAGGACCTTATGTTTGAAGCTGGCATCAGATGAGGCCTGAACATTCACCTGGTAAAACAGAGAATAGTGTGCACAGTCGACTTGGTGGCAGCCTTGCAAAACTGTGATGTCCAATGTTAAAAAGCCCAAGCGGCACTGATCTAGTTGAGTGTGCCTTGACAAGAATAGGTGGAACATTATCCACAAAGTCCCACTTCAGGTTAGATCTTTTCCTAATGGTCAGTTAGGAACATTTATATCTCATAAAAACATTAGCTGCATTTATCTCCAATAAGGAGCATTTTACTCTAAATTTCTGTCAAAGCCGTCTTTTACAGTCTGTAGGATTGTAAGTAGGGCTGAAACGATTAATCGATATTATCGATAATAATGATAATGAAAATAGTTGTCAACGATTTTCATTATCGATTAGTTGGTCCGCACCTTCCTTCTGTCCGTCCGTTTAAATAAATCCTCCCTCCTGTGTCCTCGGCGCCGCCGTTTGTGACCAGGCACGTCTGCGCCGCCGCACGTACACGGCACGCCTCTCCTCCTCCTGCTCGCTGACGTCATCCCCACTGATCTTCTCAGCCCCGCCCGCTGCCTCGAGGGAACAGGGAGGCGAGGGCGAGAAGCCGCGAGGAGAGCCGAGCTGCACATTCATTGTGAAAGGTAGCGGCTAAACACATTAAAAACATAGGAGGAGCCAGTGACAAGCTTTGCCATTAAAAGTTACGAGCAGCAGCAGCTCTGGGGGAGTCACGCTATCAGTGTCTTGACTGTTTTCCATTTATGCCTAAACACTTGCGAGGCTATGTGAGTGTATCTTTTTGTGGTTATCTCTCTGCTGTGTTCCTTATCTGATCATTGGGCAATGGTGTCTTTATTTTCTCTTCACATGAATCATTTACATTGAGATGATAAGAAAGTGAAACCAAGCGCAAGCCATCATTTACTCTTAACTTGGAAAAGATACTTTAAAGCTATTTATGTTTGTGAGGTTAACTATCAGGCTGAATACCAACTTTACTGAGCTTAACCCTTTCAATGCATTTGCCATTGGACTAATGGGTGAATATTGATAGAGGAATATTCCATTTTTTTAAATTGCTTTCCTCCTCTATCTCCCAGTCAGTTTTTTTCAAAAAATGTTTGCAACCTATCACATTTTATTTTTAAATGATTTAATATTATCATGTACTATTCACTAAAGTGGTAGTTGGCGATTATTGGAATTATCACGTTCTCACTAATCATATTTCTGGAAAACTAATTATATAATTTTTTAATTTTTTTTGATGTTTGGATTTGTGCATAGTATATTATAATTATAGTGGTTATCACACAAGTTAATAGTTTAAATTGGAGTGCATCAATATATTTTTTATTAACATTAAAAACAGTACATTTTTATGACCAGTGCCCTATCCTAACAGTATTCCTGGGGAGGGGAGGGGGGGAGTACCCCATCATTGGTGTTCCGGGGGGGTGGCTGCCTGGAATAGTAGTGCCCCATCATTGGTTTTCCTGGGAGGGAAAAGACATAGTGCCCCATTGGTGTTCCTGGCGGGGGGGGAAATAGTGCCCCATTGGTGTTCCTGGGATGGGGGGAATAGTGCCCCATTGGTGTTCCTGGGAGGGGCGGGGGGATAGTGCCCCGTCATTGGTGTTCCCGGAAGGAATAACGCCCCGTCATTGGTGTTCCCGGAAGGAAAAGCGCCAGTCATTGGTGTCCCCGGGAGGAATAGCGCCCCGTCATTGGTGTTCCCAGGGTGGAATAGCGCCCCGTCATTGGTGTCCCCGGGAGGAATAGCAAAAATGGCACATTACGATTTTTTTTTTTATGATTTTATCCGATTAATCGATTAATCAAAAAAATAATCGGCCGATTAATCGATTATGAAAATAATCGTTAGTTGCAGCCCTAATGGTAAGTTTCTGTCTAGAGGACCAGGCTGTATTATTTGCTCTCTCCTTAGTAGGGTGGCTGGTCCCCTCACAGACTCTGTATAGCTTTCTCGGAAAATACGCTGACGTTATTATCTCAGCATTTTAGGGAACAGTGAGTGGTACTCTCAACATTCCCTTGCAAACTCCTGCTTGTCTTTCCACATGCCTGCCCATCTCCTACCCCTGGACATCAGACCTGCCCTAAAACTGCCCACATGCCCACAAAATGAAATATCCCAATAGAAATTAACATCCTAGTGCATGCTGGATGTGTAGTTTACTGTGAGAAATGACATATGAGCCCCACTCTGTGCCTGCACACCTAACCAGGGGAGCTGTGAACTGGGAATTTGTGTACTCACAAACCAGACCTGTAAAGCCCTCTGCAGCTAACAGTACTTCAGGTGCTCAAAGGCCACAATCTTGCTTGAAGACAAAATAACTGGAGAAAAAAATGTCAAGCAAATGGGTTTGCTTTTCTTTGAGGAGAAAAGATGTCCGTCCATTCCCCCAGCATCCTAGCAGAAAATGGAAGCATGATAATAGTGGGAAGGCATATACCTGGCTGACAAACAGCTTTTTTTGTTTGCCAGTGTCCAATTCTCCTGTAAACAGCTGTATAATTCATACACCTCAAAATTCCTTCTAACCCTGTGTCCCTTAACCGCTTGCCCGAAATGTATTGCAGGCGGGCTGCCCGCACAAGCAAAGCGATGTATCTGTACGTCGCTGCCTGCTTCTGGGTTTAGGACGAGCATGCGCGCCCACTGACTCCTGCTGTGATTGTACACAGTGGGAATCTGTCAGTAAGTCCCAGCCAATAATTCATGTCATTAATACAGTGACAGTGTGTATTATTAGCACCGATCACTGTATTAATGTCACTGGTGATGTCAGTGGCAGTTAGTCAAGTCCTCCCAGCAGTTAGTGTCAGATTGGCTGGCGCACTATCGCAGTGCCATTATAAGTCGCTGATCACCGCCATTAGTAGTAAAAAAAAATTAAAAATCCAGTATAGTTGTGCTCATAAGTTTACATACCCTGGCAGAATTTATGGTTCCTTGGCTATTTTCAGAGAATATGAATGATAACACAAAAACTTTTCTTTCACTCATGGTTAGTGTTTGGTTGAAGCTATTTATTATCAATCAACTGTGTTTACTCTGACCCTGATCAAAAGTTTACATACCCCAGTTCTTAATACCGTGTATTACCCCTTTAACATCAATGACAGCTTGAAGTCTTTTGCGGTATTTGTGGATGAGGCTTCTTAGATGGTAAAGCTGCCCATTCCTCTTGGCAAAAATCCTCCAGTTCCTGTAAATTCTTAGGCTGTCTTGGCCACTCTAGAACCTTCACTTTATTCTGCTGTAGCCAATGACAGGTCGACTTGGCCTTGTGTTTTGGATCATTGTCATGTTGTAATGTCCAAGTTCGTCCGATGTGCAGCTTCCTGGCTGATGAATGCAAATGTTCCTCCAGTATTTTTTGATAACATACTGCATTCATCTTGCCAACAATTTTGACCAAATTTCCTGTGCCTTTGTAGCTCACACATCCCCAAAACATCAGCAATCCACCTCCATACCTTTCATCATAGGCCTTTTTGACTCCTCTCCAAATGTAGCATTTATTGTTGTGGCCAAAAAGCTCAGTTTTGGTCTCATCAGTCCAAATGACTTTGTGCCAGAAGGTTTGATGCTTGTCTCTGTGCTGTTTGGCGTATTGGAAGCGGGATACTTTGTGGCATTTGCATAATAATGGCTTTCTTCTGGCGACTCGACCATGCAGCCCATCTTTCTTCAAATGCCTCCTTATTGTGCATCTTGAAAGAGCCACACCACATGTTTTCAGAGAGTCCTGTATTGCACCTGAAGTTATTTGTGGGTTTTTCTTTGCATCCAACAATTTTCCTGGCAGTTGTGGCTGAAATTTTAGTTGGTCTACCTGACCCTTGTTTGGTTTCAACAGAACTGCTGACTGACATTCTCAATTCCTTGGATATCTTTTTATATCCCTTTCCTGTTTTATACAGTTCAGCTACCTTTTCCCGCAGATGCTTTGACAATTCTTTTGCTTTCCCCATGACTCAGAATCCAGAAACGTCAGTGCAGCACTGGATGAAAGATACAAGGGTCTGTCAGGAGCCCAGAAACGTATTGACCTTTTATACACACACACTAATTACAAGCAAACAGATCACAGATCCCTTTGTGTCAACTTGTGTGCATGTTATCAGGTCAAAATCACCAGGGTATGTAAATTTTTGATCAGGGTCATTTGGGTAGTTTCTGTTGCCATTATGATTTAAAAAGAGTAAACACAGTTGATTGATAATAAATGGCTTCAGCCAAACACTAACCATGAGTGAAAGAAATGTTTTGGTGTTATCATTCATATTCTCTTTAAAATGGCCAAGAAATCATAAATTCTGCCAGGGTATGTAAATTTATGAGCACAACCGTATATCCCATATTTTGCAGACTCTATAACTTCCACGCAAACCAATCAATACACACTTGTGATTTTTTTTTTTATCAACGATGTCAATGTAGCAAAATAAATTTTGGCTACAATTCGTAAAGACAATTCATTTTTTAAGTGTTTTTATTGGATATGTTTTGTAGCAGAAAAATGGTTTGCAGCAGAGAATAAAAATGGTGTGAACCAGGCCCAAGACGTTTAGTAGCAGCAGCATGCTTTTTTTTGTATCACCTGTCATAATGGGGTTAAAAAAACTAAAATGAGCCCTTTATAGTACAAAAAGAGCAGATAATCGCTACTATATGGGGTTCATTTAAACTGTGAAACAAACAATATATATTACTTATATATTTATATATATATATATATATATATATATATATATATATATACACACATACAAAATGCTAAAAATACACCCAGAAGTAGGATACATGAGCATTTTAACTGGGAGTCAGGCATGAAGCTTTATGAAGGGTGGAAGGGAGATATAAATCTTTTATATTAAAAGTAGTAGTAAAAGCTGAGACTTTTTTAATAGAGTATGGGGCAGATGGATAAACACAAAAGAAACTACACCATGTGACATCTAAAATTATTTTATTATAAAATATAGCCAAATGATAGACTGGGTAGGATGATATTGTGAGAACATGTTCCAGGGGACTGGAGAGATGACAGCGCACAGCACAATTGGTTTAGGAGGTATATACCTCTTTGGTTTAGTGCTTTAACTTTATATATATATATACTTTTATATTTTTTTACTTTATTTTATGTTTTATACCAGATATTGGATTGCTGATAATTTGCCTTACGATTACAGAAAATAACTGGTATTTTAGAGTTAAAAAAATTGCTACCTGTACTGATATATCGTTTATCATAGGATGTTTATCCGAAACTACCCTTGAATGTTAATTATATTTTGACGGTTGCAACCGACAATATACCTTACATGCAATGTGTTATTCTATGTATGTACATCTGGCAAATAAAAACCTTTTAAAAAAAAAAAAAAAAAAAAAAAAAAGCTGAGACTTTTCTTTTCATGGATATGATCATTTTAAATATAATGCACAATACTGGTAAAAGTTGACTTTAAGGCTACTTTCACACTGTGACGCTCTTATCAGGCACTATAGTGCTAAAAATAGCTCCTACAAAGCGCTTCTCCTGTCACTCCAGTGTGAAAGCCCAAGGACTTTCACACTGGAGCGGTGCGCTGGGAGGACACTAAAAAAAGTCCTGCAAGCAGCATCTTTGAGGCGCTTTAGGAGCGGTGTATACACCGCTCCTAAAGTGCCCCTGCCCATTAAAATCAATGAGCTTTGCGGGCGCTTTTAACCCTTTTTCGCCCACTAGTAGGGGTTAAAAGCGCCCCAGTGCCCTAAATGTAATTGTAATGCCTTATTATCACCTCCAGTCTATCAGCCTCCACCTTCTCTGTGTTCCGATGCTGATCTTCCCTGCACAGTCTTCAAAGTATTTTTTTTTTAAACAACAAACATGTTATACTTACCTGCTCTGTGTTATGGTTTTGCACAGAGCAGCCCTGATTTTCCTCTTCTGGGCTCCCCCACGACTCTTCTGTCTCCTCCTGCCTTCAGAGTGCCCCAATAGCAAGCTGCAAAGTATAGTATAGGGGCACTCTATACTATAGAGTGCCCCTATAGCAAGGTAAAAAAAAAAAACCTTCTGCTTTAAGAACCACTCACTTCCTGCCCAGGAATACATGTCCCATGAGGCATTGCTCCTCACACATTCACATTCACAAGTTCTTAGGCACTTACTGACATGTATGGATGGTGTACTGAGCTGTATGTGTGCTGCACTGTGTCTTCTGACATGTATGGATGGTGTACTGAGCTGTATGTGTTCTGCACCCTATTTCCGGATATGTAAACAAATAATGCATTCTGTATGCAGTCCAACTAATCGGGTGACCGATTCATTGATTATGAAATTATTTTCATAATCGATTAGTTGTCGATTAATCAATTAGTTATTTCGGCCCTATAAATTTAGTTTGTTGCATGACCACACAATTACCAGTTAAAGTAGCAAAGTGATTAATAGCAAAAAATGGCCTGGTCATAAAGGGGATAAAACCTTTCTGGAGATCAAGTGGTTAATGAACAATTGAGAAAAATACTTGACAGAGGCTTTAACCCCCTACTGCTCTATACAAAACAAAATAAACAGCTTTTGCTGGACCCGGGCTTCAACACAAATCATTCTTGTGTCAGCATGCAAGCATATAAAAGTATATTCCTTTATGTTACAGATTTTTCTCCATCTAATAATGATAGACAAACTTGGGAACTTTGTGGCTACCAACAATTGTAATCATACAAAGAAAGTGCACCTCATTTAAATTGGTTCAGTCAGACCAGAGTAGCACATATGTGCCAGAAAATAACATTAACTCTAAGGAAGAATTCTTATGGTGCCTCAGTTTTTCCAGTAAGCAAACAAAAACACCGATCATGAGGTAAAGCATGCAAGCAGTTTACTGTACATTGATTGTAGAATGGCAGTGGGATCGCTGCCACATATGTTTTGAACACTAGACGCAAGTAAACAAATCGTGATTAGAACCACACACTCTGTTGACTTACATGCTGTTGATATTTTGTAATATGTTATGGTTAAGTTTTGCTGAGCTAGCAGACAATAGGCCACTCAGAATATAAGCAAAGCAGTTATTGGGAAAATCATGTTGATGTATTTAAAAAAAACACATATTGGGCTTAAACATGATCAAAATGTTTGACCCATATAGTGGTTTATTAAGTCAACTACCTTCACTAAAAACCTGGTTCTGAAATAAACAAAAAAATTGTTCTTCGCAAAGACCCCTTTCACACTGGAGGCATTTTTCAGTCGCTACATCGCTAAAAATAGTGCCTGCATAGCACCTGAAAAAAGCCTCAGCTGCAAACCCAGTGTGAAAGCCCGAGTGACACATATGTGCCAGAAAATAACATCAACTCTAAGGAAGTTTCACACTGGGGCGCTGCGCTGGCAGGGCGTAACAAAAAGTCCTGCCAGCAGCTTCTTTGCACCGCTCCTCCACCGCTCCTGCGCATTTAAAACAATGGAGCAGCGCCGCCATACCGCCGGCAAAGCGCCACTGCAGCAGCGTTTTGCAGGCGGATTTAACCCTTTTTCGGCCGGTAGCGGGGGTTAAAACTGCCCCGCTAGCGGCCAAATAGTGCCGCTTAAACTAATGGCAGTTGTTGCAATACTGTCACACCGTATTTGCGCAGCGGTCTTACAAGCGCACTTTTTCTTGGAAAAAATACACTTTTTTGAATAAAAAAATAAGACGACAGTAAAGTCAGCCCAATTTTTTTTTTATATTGTGAAAGATAATGTTACGCCGATTAAATTGATACCAAACATGTCATGCTTCAAAATTGCGCCGCTCGTGGAATGGCGACAAACTTTTACCCTTAAAAATCTCCATAGGCGAAGTTTAAAAAATTATACAGGTTGCATGTTATTGCTCCCGCTCTACCGATCATGGCGATACCTCACATGTGTGGTTTGAACATCGTTTTCATCACGTATGCGTTCGCTTCTGCACGCGAGCTCAGCGGGATGGGGCGAGTTTAAAATTTTTTATTTATTTTTTCTTATTTATTTTACCTTTTATTTTTACACTGTTCTTTAAAAAAAAAAAAAGGGTGTCACTTTTATTCCTATTCCTAATGTAAACATCCCTTGTAATCGAAAAAAAAGCATGACAGGAAAATAATAATCTTAAATATGAGATATGGGGTTAAAAAGACCTCAGATCTCATATTTACACTAAAATGCAATAAAAAAAAATTGTCATTTAAAAAAAAAAAAAATGGCCCTTTAAGAGCTATGGGCGGAAGTGACGTTTTGATGTCGCTTCTGCCATGCAATGGTATGGAGACGGGTGGGGGCAATCTTCCCCTCATTCGTCTCCATACCCAGCCAGCAGAAGGATCCGATTGCCTCCGCTGCTGCCGACAGTTTCGAAAAGCGGCAGAGGGCACCGAAGCGAGGCGGGAGGGGGGCCCCTCTCCCACCGCCGATAAAAGTGATCTTGCGGCGAATCAGCCACAGAGACCACTATTATCAGAAACCAGACCGCCGGCCAAATAAGAGGATACCGTGGTTATGGCAGCTAGCTGCTGCCATAACAACGATATTCCTCTTCAAAGTTAGGACGTATATCCGAGTGCGGCGGTCCGGAAGTGGTTAACAGGTACCCGCTCCCACTTCCTGGTGACTTTGCCGTGGCAAAGTCACCCGGAAGTTCGGCCCCCCTCCTCCTTCCCCCACAGCTGGGCCATTCACAAAGCAGTGTGCTTCATGCATCCGCCGGTTTCCCTTACCACAAATGGAGGCGGCAGCACCCAACAGCCGGTTAAAAAATCGGCTGGGCGAAGACATCGCGGGATCCCTGGACAGGTAAGTGTTCTAATGTTAACAGTCAGAAGCTACAGAATTATTAGCTGCTGACTTTTCCAACAGGGAGCCAAGCGCAGAAAGTAAACCAAGGAGCCAAAGTAATTATAAAAGTCACACTGGACCGCTGCTACCGCACTCAGATGACCAAATGAAAAACAGACAAAACAGAATTGGGAAGCGCAGATCCAGGAAGTGGCAAGGAATCAATTGGAGATGGAATCCATGTGAAATTTAAAACAGTTTATTGCTGATAAAACATGTAACCAATAGTGCTAGCAATGGAGCCAAAGGTGGACGGAAGCGGGACAGCCATTTCTCCACCACCTTTGGCTCCATTGATATCCCAGTGAGTTTGGCCATTCTGACGTTTTTTTCCATTTGTACTGTGTATTGGTTACATGTTTTATCAGCAATAAACTGTTTTAAATTTCCATCTCCAATTGATTCCTTGCCACTTTCTGGATCTGCGCTTCCCAATTCTGTTGTTTTTAACTGCTGACTTTTAATTTTTTATGAAGGAGCCTGGAGCTCTACTTTAAGGTACATCTAAGGCCTCGTTCATATAGGCACACTAAAGCATATACACCCCTGCGAAAGGCCGTGTTTGCCCACGGGATGCACAGTTGTATTCTGCATCTGTGTGCAGGCAGTTCCATTCATATGAAATTAGAGACAGCAGCTACACAAACACAGCTGCTGCTCACAATCTGACATCTGTGTGGGGGCAGGTGTGTGTGTCTGAACTCACACTGTCTGTGTTTTGGGACACGAAATCAACAAGGCCTAAAGCCAAACATGTGAATGAGGCCTAAAGCTAAAAAAATTAGCTTTGAATTAAAGTAGAACTATAGGCAAACTTTTTTTTTTAATTTTGGATTGAGCAAGGGAGGGTTATAACCCCTGTCAGATTTTAATGTGTCATCTGTGCCTCATTGGGGAGATTTCCCTTCACTTCTTGTCCCATAGCCAAACAGGAGGTGAGAAGAAATGGAGCCCCAAGTCACCAGAACTGTCACAGAAAAAGTTGCCTGCATTGGAAGAATTCCTCTTTATTCCTGTTCCAAGGACAACTTTTGGATTTTTTCTTCATTTTCAGTTTTTGTGTGAATCTCGCCAATAAGAATAGACAGCAATAAACATCTGACATGGGTTCAAACACTTCCCAACTCCAAAACTAAATTAAGTTTTATCTATGAATCATTTTAAAGAGCAAATTAACTAAAAACTGAATTTTTACCATTTGATGGGTAACCTTTAAGAGTCTCTAAGAGGTGATATCTCCCTAGGGAGACCTAGTCTTATAGTCATAGCATACATAATAATTATGTATGGCAATGCTTAAATATAGGGTAACCACAACTGATAAATGCAGCAGTGGTAAGGCTGAGCAGCAATGATTTTCAGGAGAACTACCCTGCTAGATTCCAAGGCATTTTTTATCTCAAGAAAGACTTTATTGAACACAAACAAAGAAAGCATTACAAACTCCAGAGCAAGACAAGTTTTAGAAAGGTTTCAGAAAACAACATCTTCACCTTAGATTCGATGGACACCAGTTCTAAACATAATGTCAGTCATTGAATATGGACGTAAGGACAACCAAGCACATTTACAAATACAAAACCTTATGCCCTGTACACACGGTCGGACAGTGATCGCACATTCCGACAACAAAATCCATGAATTTGTTCCGATGGATGTTGGCTCAAACTTGTCTTGCATACACACGGTCACACAAAGTTGTCGGAAAATCAGATCGTTCTAAACGCGGTGACGTAAAACACGTACATCGGGACTATAAATGGGGCAGTAGCCAATAGCTTTAGTCTCTTAATTTATTCTGAGCATGTGTGGCACTTTGTGCTTCGGATTTGTGTACACACGATCGGAATTTCCAACAACGCATTTTGTTGTCGGAAAATTTTATAGCAAGCTCTCAAACTTTGTGTGTCGGAAATTCCGATGGAAAATGTGTGATGGAGCTCACACACGGTCGGAATTTCCGACAACAAGGTCCTATCACACATTTTCCGTCTGAAAATCCGACCGTGTGTACAGGGCAATACTCTCCCCTAAGGATTCTCGTTATAATAGACGTCAGCTTTTACAAGATATGGTCCAAAATAAGATCCACCGGAGCTAGGCCCAGAACATTTAACCAGAGGGTCCAACGTTTGTTGAATTTCTCCATACAACCTCTGTGCTGGTAAATATATTTTTCTAGTCTTAAGGTGTTTCCCATTTGGATGATCCATTCCTTCACTTTGGGAGGATCAGTAGACTTCCAGTGCCTCAGAATTTGTTTACAGGCCTGAGAAAAAGGCTCTGGCTATAGCTTGCTTAGGGGCATCCTCGACAGGAATGTCATCTAATATACCTAGCAGACATTGTTTGGGATCCTCAATGATCTGAGCCTGAAAGACCGAATTAAGTGTGCTTATAACCTACTTCCAATATATATGCAATTTTGGGCACCTTCCAATGTATTTTTAGGTACAATGGGTTGAACCAGCAAGCAACCAATCCTGATAATCCAGATGCAGGGACTTAGATTTCAATCAGTTTTCAAAGTGGGCTGGCCATATAGTAACACACAGAGTCTGATTTACATCTCAAAGGCACAACAGATCCAATGCATTATATCCCACCCCAAATATAAAAAACGTTTTTCCACTTTGATTGCCTTGTATGCTACAGATTCTACTCCACAACGTGTCCTACCTTGAGGTAGAGGGTGGGTTAAGCAGCAAACACTTGATGTGCTGACATAGGCAATGTAGAGAACTTCTGTGACTGACTCCTCACTCTGTAGAAGAAGAAACTTCACAGAGTCTGGAGGTACTGGGTGTTGATACAAAGACAGAAGTTAGATTTACAAACTACAGCACCACTGCAAAAGGGAAGGAACAGCAATAGTGGTTTGCTGACCGGACACATGCTGAAGTGCAAATAGTGTCAAGCTCAGGTGCTTCTCTGACAGTGGTGCCTACACTATAATACAATACTGGCATTCATGCTACAGATGACAAGAGATCACATTACCCAACACATTTCACGCTTCTACTCTAATTGAGACAAAGAATTCAAATAATACTGTACGTTAATTGTTTTCATTTTTTTTTAAATTCCTTCTCAGTCAAAGCTTTACAGTTACTAATTACTGCCAACCTGGATTGGGAAACAATATGATATGTTCACAGGCACTCTGACCTCATAACTTAGTTTAGGAAGTAATCTGAGTATTAGGTTTTACATTATTACAGCTAAACAACGTTACTTATGAAAAAGTTAGATCTTTGTTCTTGCTTAGCTTTACTAACAGCTTGAGTGTCCAGGGTCAGGAACCACCTGAACCAACTGGCCTCAATTGCTGTCTCCAAAATTGCAAAGAAAGTTACATGTAACAACATTTATTAGAAAATAGGAGAAAATAAGATTGAAGAAAACGGTTATAACTTTTTACTGAATTATTCATTACTGAAAACATAGTTAGGTTGATGTATAGCTCAAATCTAGCCGAGATGTTTTTATCTAGCTTTGAACAATGTGAGTAGGTTTAAAACCTCTACTAACCTTTTTTGAGGACATTCAACAGATTTTCCTCACTTCCTGTCTATTGGATGGATGTCAGAAAGAGCAGCAAGTATAGGAAAATGTCCATATTTCCTGTCAATTAACAGGTGTCAAACAAATGTGAAGGGAAAGAACAGAAATAGTTGTTTGCTGACCAAAAAGCAGGAATTTAAAAAAAAAATCTTATAAAGTGAGGAAGGTTAGAACTTGAGGCATGTTGGGCCTTAGGTTAAACTGTTCCCGTGGGCAGGAATTAAATGCAGTCTATGTCCCTATGAGGGAAATTTTTACTTCCTGTTCATTTGATAGGTGTCAGACACAACAGGCCAAGAAACAAAAATCTCCTCAATGGAGGACAGATAGCTTTTAAATTATGTCCTCAATAAGGACGTTTTAAACATGACAAATTGTAATCCTTTCCAGAACTAAAATAAAAAGTTTTGGATGTTGCCGTTATCTAAAATGAACCAAACAATGAAGTACCTAACCAGAGCACAGAAGAGAAGATCTAGAAAGCTCATCTTTTGATGTATTTTATGGTATTACTACTACTGGTTATATATGTCAGCGTTTCTCAACTTTTTTTCCAGTTGGGGCACCCTTTAAAATAAGGCACCCCATTCTAAAATGTAAAAAACAAAACCCATAGTGTTACATAACACAGAAGCATCCACACATGGAGGACACCCAACATTAGAGGTGATTTATTCCTCCAAAGCAAATACACATTTGCACCCTGGTACTGATTAGTATTCCAGCATTTCTCTTCTCGTTTCTTGGCATCATTGGTTGTTAGCATGCCAGAGGCTACAAGGTTGCAATGGTGCACAATTAAAACCTGTGGCTTTGTGTAACTAAAAGGCAGGCTTGATCCACCCACTAACTTGTATACAATTTTTGGGCAATTTTTTGGCATTTTGCCAAGCCCCCCCCCCTAAAGAAATCTAAAGGCACCCTTGGTTGAAAAAGTCTGATAAATGTTGACGGTGAATTAACCTCCCTGGCGGTATGATTATGTCAGATTCTTGATGCTGAAAACGGTACATTGTTTTACATGGAAATTTGGCGTTTTATATTGTAGGCCTGTAATTCTTAGGAATAACTCACTTAAATATGTCCAAACAAGAGTCTAGTAGACATCCCGGGTATGATAAAGTTTGAAACATTAAATCATAAATTATAATATAATAAATACCTATAAATAATTATAACAAATAATAATATAATAATAATAAAATGTATTCAATAATGTAATCAAATCAAAAGCACTGAAATTTGCTCAGTTGCAGAATTGTAGCAGTCATTACTTTCAGTGTTTCACGTGTTTTCAGTGTTTGACAAATTTCCCAACGAATCACTATTGCTCAATTCTGCAAGCGATTCAAATTTATTATCGCTGTTTTCTAGCTGTCTAAAACCGCTTTTGACGTAAAGGGACACTTTTTGGTTGCTATGGACATTCTCAAGTTTCCAGGCAGAAAGAACAGTATATATAATATAAAAATTCAGACAGGGCACTGGACAAAGCATTAGGGGCAAAAGGGAGATGAAATATTTTGATACAGTAATGTAATCTGTAAGATTACAGTGTACTGTATGTATTATGTGTTTTTCACTTTTTGAATTTGGCGCTGGCTCCGTCCCTGTGCGTCGCGACACTCCCGGCACTGTGATGGATCCGTCGGAGGACACAGCTCGCAGACACAGCAGGGAGACATCGCAGGATCCCGGGGACAAGGTAAATAACTTTGCCTGGATCCTGTGATGCAATCCCAAGTGCGGCTCGGAGTTACCGCTTTTGGTAATGAAAATTCACCCCAAGCCACACTCGGGATTACCGCTAGGGAGGTTAATGAAGTGTTTGATTTCCCAGGCTCTGGACTGTTAAGTGGTAACAGCTGCAACTTTTGTAATGTATTGATTCCATTATCCTAATTAATGGCATATAGATTTAATGTGTGAAGCTTTAAAAATGTATTGTCTGAAATAAAATCTTTCGCCAAATATTAAAAAATGGAATGCAAGACCAAATTAAGAATCTGTCAGGTTGCCGATAAGTAAAACAACAAGAAAACACCCTTGATTTTTTTAGCCAGTTTACACGAAATGCAAACTAAACACTTCACACAACAAATGTGCATTTTTGGCTTTAAAGAATAGTCTATTCAGATCTGCCTGGACTTTTATTTCATCTAGCTGAAAAAAACCCCTAAAAGAGTATCTAAACAGGACTAAAGGCACTGCACCAGTTAATTACAAAATATAACAAACATTTTATTCTATCATATTAAGAAAGTGGTTGCCTATTTTGTTCAGCCATACACATTAAATGTTGTACATAGTTTGTCTTAACAATGCAGACATATGTAAAGTCAACAACCCCTAATCAGGTTTTACAAAGGGGTCATCTTGCTTGTTTAATGCGTTTCACAGGTCATAGCCTGCTTCTTCAGGAAGATCAACATTTTATGATGTCTGCAAATATACAAATACTAATACAATTATTGCAATAGTATGCTGTTAGTTCCTTCATCATATACTACCTGTATAGGAGAACACAAAATGTCCAACTGATTAAGAACACACAGAAAGGAGAAACTCCATGAGTTTTCATGGGTTTATCGTTGTTTCACCCAAACAACCATATAGAACAAAATACAAGGCTGGGTGTTACAGGGAAAGAATGGTCCCATCTATGGCTACAGTCTATAAGCAAACAACCTAAAAGACAAAGCAACAACCATGAAAACAGACCTTTCACAAAGTCCATCTTGCATTTGCAAGGGCAGCTCCATATTGCATTTTCAGAATGACTACAAATTACACCTGTTCTTGTGAGATTTTGGTGTTGATGTACTAAAACTGAGTGTGCAAAATCTGGTGCATCTCTGGATAGAAACCAATCAGCTTCCAGTTTTTTTTGTCAAAGCTTAACTGAACAAGTGGAAGTTATAAGCGGATTGGCTACCATGCACAGCTGCACCAGATTTTGCACCCTCCAGTTTTAGTAAATCAATCCCCGTGCGCTTATGTACAATTTTCCAGAGTCAGAGTCTAGCAAGCTAGAAAGGGAGTCCCTCTGAACTAATCAATGAATCCATTAAATGGTTGACTGGACTGTTTATTTAGCCACTGGTTATGCTGCTGATGAAGGGGGGAAATAGATGATAGCTCAATTAGTGTGGTACTGCTCCTTTATTGTCCAACAACATGGCTCCCATCTGTCCCTGATTCCAAGGGACTGTCCCTCATTCAGAACAAAGTCCCCCGTCCATCTTTCCTCCTCACCTGTCCCCCATTTTGGTCTGATCTATATAGTTGTATATAAAGTGCATTACTTATCAAAAAGTGTTTTACAGTGCTAAACCTTTCCCCAATTTCTAAATTGCTGCATTTTTAATTCCAAAAGCCAATATAAAGGAATAGTAGTGGTAAAAAAGCACTTGGGGGTGGGTTTAACCAATTATTTTTTGTACACTTCTCCTTTAAGGGCGGGGGCATGGCAGGAGTTGTGTCATATGCTTACATACTTTTGCTAATAGGTGTCCCTCTCGCCCATCTCAGAAAGTTGGGAGGTATGCAATAAGCAAGTTGCGAGTGTATGACCTAGGGAGTGAACTGACTGCATAAAATTATAAATCCATTGCAAGGTAAGGCAGCAACCTCCATGCCAAAATGATATCCTCATTCCCTCCCACACCACTTGTCCTTTTTCTTTTTAAAGCAAATACAAAGATAAACCCATTATTTTCTTACTGATCTGCACTTTACATGATCCTCTGCAGACTCCTTAGGGAGTATAGACTGCTGATCCACTGCTGGAGTCATGGCCCGCCGACTTGTTGCTTCCCCTAGATGCCCCTGCTGGAAATCCTTATGACCCTGGTAAGGGTCTACATTACCAGGGAGAAACATGGGAACTAGAAGGACCCTCCCATACTACAGTCGAGAAAAAAAAAAGAACCAACCCAACCAAAATAACATAAGTACATATACCCAAGGTATCCATCCAAGCACATAGTGACAATAAAAGAGAAATATACAATCAGGTGTCAAGCTCCAATGTACCTAATGGATAGGCTTACAGGTGACAAATAACAAAAAGAAAAGAAATGACTTGAGAACAATATACTGTGTAGTCATTCTACATAATGCAAAGCAATGAAGTTACTCGAGGCTTGAACATCCATCACAGTTGATGTTACCAAAGAGAAAAAATGTAGGATATTCCTTGGGTATGAACTAAAGAAAGAGAAAGGCTATCTGCATCCCTCTGTGAAAGAAGCTAAATCAGCATTACTGGTCAAAGCGGGAGGAGGACAGTTGAGTCCAACTATTGTAAACAACTAATGAAACAGAAAAGCACTGCACTAGCTTCAATACAGAGTATAAATTTTACATATTGGATTTTCATCTTGACAATTTACATTTTTCTGAGTTCTGACAGTTTAGTTAATAGGGATGAGCAAGGGTTTAGGCCAAACTCGGGTTTGTAGCAAACCTCGAAGGGCGATGTCATTCCCACCCACTACCACCCAATCTATTGCCTCCCTGCCCCACAACTGCATATACACAAAGGTTCAGAACAAGTTTGGACCAAATTTGTGCTCATCTTTAATAGCTATACTTCCCGGGCCCCAACAAGGACACCTTCAGGTCTCCTACACAGCAGCTGCAGAGTACACTGCCCAACCCTCCTATCCTCTTACCCAATAAGAAAAACGTTAGTGTTATGTAAGCCAAAATTCAAAGCCCTCTGTAAATGGACAGGGAAGATGAGGGGAGGGCTGTGTAGTAAAGTTACATCTTTCCTGCCAGAGCACTGGGAGTATAGCAATAGCTATATTGTCAGCACTCAGTAAAAATTTGAAATTGTAAATATATGAGAGAAATCCACAAGATGGCATACATTGTGTTGGACCTAACTTATTGTAAGCCAACACATTTTAATAGCAAGTTAATTCTTAGAATTTTTGTTTAAACCTTCAACTTTCCTTAAAATAATGCCTGGTAATCCTGCCATGAACGGCCTTGTTCAGGCACTTCTTGTTATGGGCAGAGTCCCTCCCTGTATTCCAATTGCTCTTTTCTTTTGTCAACCATGACCTCCATTAGAGCCGTTCACCATCAGGAGGCCCACCCTGAGCATTAATATGAAGCTGCTGCTGGAGTACATGAATATAGACACAATAGCTAAAAGGTTGGAAATCAGCAGCATGGGCATGCAAAAAAGAATGAAAAAAACAAACTAAAAGTCACCTAATTAAGGTTTATATCTACTTTAACCACTTGACCTCTGGAAGGTTTTTACACCCTTTTGACCAGAGCATTTTTTTTGCACGGTGCCACTTTAACTAGCAATTGCTCGGTCATGCAACAATGTACGCAAATTGAATTTATATAATTTCTCACAAATATCTTTTCTGTTGCTGGTATTTAAAGGGGTTGTAAACCCTCAGTTTTTCACCTTAATGCATTCCATGCATTAAGGTGAAAAACCTTTTGTGCTGGAGCAGACCCCCAGACCCCCCCTTTTTCTTACCTGAGCCCATCCATTCCAACGACGGGGACGAGCACAGCAGCTCCAGTTGCTGTCTCGGGTCCTCATTGGATAGATTGATAGCAGCAGGAGCCATTGGCTCCTGCTGCTGTCATTCGAATCCAGTAACACGGGAGCCGGGGATGGGGCTGAGTCCTCATGTCTGTGTCAATGGACGCAGCAGCAGGACTTGGAAGCTCGCCCACACGAGCGCCCCCATGGAAAGCGGTTCTCCATGGGGGACGCTCAAGAAGAGGAGGAGCGCCGTGGGGGGACCCCAGAAAAGGAGGATCGGGGCTGCTCTGGGAGGTAGGTATAACATGTTTGTTATTAAAAAAAAACAAAGCTTTACAATCACTTTAATCACCACTGGATGTTTTATTTTCTTGCTATATAAATGAAAAAATACCAAAGATTTTGAAAAAACAAACACCTTTTTCCTAGTTTTTGTTATAAAATTTTGCAAATAAATAGTCTAACTTCATATCTACATTCTCTAAAATAACTCAAATCAGTGTATATTATTTAGTCTGTGTGAAAGTACAAACTATGATATAGATATTTGAAAAGTGATCAATTCTGATGTACGGACAGTCTATCTCAAAAGCCAGGACAGTACAAACATCCCCACAATGACTCCTTTTTAGAAAGTAGACAGTCCAATTTATTTAGTAAGAGGAATGGCAAGTTTTTTTAAGTTGTCATTTTTTGTTCCAATTTTTTTGAAAATGAACTGATTGGCTGGTGGTGGGATGACATCATTACATGTATGCATGCGGGAGTCAGTCATTCCAGTGTGGAGGGAATGCATGCTGATGCAATAAAGAGCTGCCTCCTCACAGATCTTTAATAGTTACGTTTAGTTCCCCTTTAAATGGGTGACAGATCAAACAGTTCAAATTTTCTGACAATAAATATTTACAGCTGCATACAGGAAATTACACTTCTAATTAACAGTAGCAAAAATAGTGTTAATAAAGAACTTGCTTCTGAGCTTGTAGGTTTCCAGAATATTGCTATATATTAAATGGCACATGAAGTGACAGTATAAAAGACTCAGTGAAGCTGTTCTTGAGCTACTGATGTGATAAATGGGTTTACGCATTTATGGGTCTCTGAAAAAAAAAGTTAAGCTCCAGTCACCCAGCACAGCTGGGGATAGCTTTTTAATAAGCCCAACTATCTAATGTAACCTGAGATATTTGGAGAAATGTAACACTCTGGGTCCTAAGGGTAGAGTCATAAAGCTGTCAAAATAAACCAAGACTATCAAAAAGCAAAAATGAACAGTGTTTTATGTATATTTAAACAACAATTTATTCTGTACTTCCTTCACTTGACATGCATTTGTTATAAATTCATGTCTTGCTTTTCTTATAGTGCCATGTAACGTGCTCCCTTGTTCTGTGCCCACAATGTTTTTTTAAACCTTCTATATTTAATGAGACAACTGAGGTATCCATGAAAAAATCAGAAGTGTATTTTTGAGAGATTTATAGCACAAGTGTTCAAGCAGTATAAATGCCACAAAATGTACAAGGTGTAATGGATCCCACAAAATGTACATTGCATACCCATGGATGCCACAAAACATACTAAGTGCACCCATGGATCCCAGGAAATGTACTAGGTGCACCTATGGATGCTACAGATAGCCTGAGTAGATGTACTTACATGTCCTAAAATGTATATGTTACAACATATAGATGTAAAGGGCTCCTAAGAGAGTATTTTACTCACTGCTCATTTTCTTTCACTGCCTGTTGTGTCTTCATATCATTGCTGCCTTGCCAGAAAATGTTAAACACAGGGAGTACATAATCACAACCAAGTGTTAATGATGGGAAATGCTTACGAAGTATATTTTAAAGCTTTTTATTAATTGCAATTCCACTTTGATATGGAAATAAACCTTACAATGCTCAACTTCCTTCCAGCGATGCAACATCCTCGAGGGTCTTCAGCCATATTGACTGGCCTGTCCAGGATGACATGCCTCCGTTTTTTAAAGTCAGGGTCAAGTTTCGCTATAAACAATCACATTGTGCAGAAAAAAAAATATGTATTTCCTACAGGAGCCTGGAAAGCATTGCACCCATGATCAGTGAATCAAGGGTGCAATGTCAGGCCCTGCAGCTTTCAAACTCTACCTCCACACAGGCTGTCAGTTTGAAAGCTGCAGGCCTTGTGAATGAACTACAATTATGCTAATCAGCACCCAGCATGAATGAATGATGTAGACAGAAATAAAGTGTACTGAGATGATTCAGCAGGAGGAAGTAAAACAGTTGTACATAGATCTTACCAGTGAAGAGCTGTGTGTGTTTTGGGTGGGTGGGGGGTGGTCAGAATAAGTCTGATCTCTACAGTACGGGATGGCTGTGCCTGCAGGAATAATGCAAATGAGCAAACTGACCACACTGGGGGCGGTGTACATCCATGGCCTGGGATGGTCTGTTTGAAAGCGAAAGTAGCTTCCTGATGATGTAATTCGACAAAACGTACGTTGAGGCGCAACTTCTGATCATGTCACTTCCGGGGTCCCTGTCTTTCGGTCCCAAGCAGTCAGCAAGTGGCACGCACGCCAGCTTCACGGCTTGAGCAGAACGGCGGCAATTCCCAACATAGCAATAGGCAGAAATATCCAGTGCTGGAGTGGGCACCATTTATGTAAGCAGCTTGTGCACATGTTTTATAATAATTTTTAACAAACGGTATTACACTATATAGCTTTTGTGATTTATGGTGGCATGGCAGAGTGGGGGAGTTAAGTATTGGATCCATGACAATTGTGTTATATATGTGAAAAGCCAAAAAAGAAACTCAGCATTCAAGCGATTATTTTAGTTTAGTTAAAGAGGTCATGGCAATCTGGTGAGTGATCTTCCTCCAGAGCACATTTGGTGTGAATGTTAATAGTGGTGATGGCTTAATGATCTCTCACACTAAGAAATCAAGAATATTCTTCTACAAGGGCACAATGAACTTTATTTGAAGCACTTTAAATGTTTAATGCACTTTATGTTTTCTATACACATCTAAGGATTGATAAACTGCAATATATTTTTGCTTCTGGATCAAGATATGCTTTAAGTTGAATGAACATCCAGACCTTTTCCAATGCTTCTGTAGCATTTTCAAGCTTTATTATTCTCTATTAAAATTCTTCTTCTAAGATCCTCTTTTTTTTTTTATCAATGAATGGCTTGCATGAACAGAGCTTTATTGAGTATACCAGGCTCTGTCAGTAACCAAACTTTTTTAAAGAGTGCATAGGGCCCCAGCAGGTGCTTTTTGGTGTGACACCTGGCATCTGGCAGGCACCAGTCAAAAAAAAAATGTGGCGGTGCATTGGTCACACAGTGGTGTATAAATGGAGGCAGGGGGCATTTCTGCAGCACGTCAGGCTGTAGTTGTGTAGAGTGCTGCAGCACACCTTAAGGTGGGGATGCTATTGACGGGGTCTGGTTTTTGAATCAAGGTACGCTTGGACTTTATAGAAAATCTCAGTTTGAGAAATGTAGCAGTTTATACTGGTTTACTTGGGTTTAATTAGATAACATAACATTTTTTTGTTTGACTAGCACTACTAAATAGTTATTGTTTTTGCCACTTAAACTCACTAACGATTTACTAACTGTTAAAACCAACGGGCACTACTCCATACTCTTACTACTAGACCTCTCAGCAGCCTTTGATATTGTTGATCATCTGCTCCTTCACAATAAACTCCACTCCCTTGGCCTCCAAGATTCTGCTCTATCCTGGTTCTCCTCCTACCTATCACATCGCTTCTTCAGTGTTACCTACAACTCCGTCTCCTCTCCATTTTCTCTTTCTGTAGGGGTCCCCCCAAGGTCCTGTGCTTGGACCCCTTCTCTTTTGTATCTACACCTCTTACCTTGGTCACTTGATAACCTCCCACGGCTTCCAATACCATCTCTACACCAAAGACACCCAAATCTATCTCTCTACTCCTCACCTCACACCTTCAATCTCCTCTCGCATTACTAACTCACTAACTGACATATCAGCATGGATGTCGCACCACTTCCTTAAACTAAATCTCTCTAAAACTAAGCTGATAATATTCCCTCCCGCCCATTCCCCCCTCTATGAATTTTTTCATCAAGGTCAATAATGCAACCATCAATCCCTTCCCTCACACCAGAGTACTAGGTGTAATCCTAGACCCTGACCTGTCCTTTCAGCCCCAAATCCAATCATTGTCAAACGCTTGTAGACTTCACCTTCGTAACATCTCTAAAACGCACCTCTTTTTAACTAATGAAACCACCAAGCTTCTCATTCACTCCCTTGTTATCTCTCGCCTTGACTATTGCAACTTCCTCCTCAAAGGCCTACCTCTCCATAGGCTCTCCCCTCCTCAGTCTATCATGAATGCTGCTGCCAGACTCATCTACCTTACCAACTGCTTAGTGTCTGCCACTCTTCTCCACCAATCCCTACACTGGCTTCCGAACGCCCACCAATTAAAATTCAAAATACTAACAACATACAAAGCCATTCACAACTCTGCCCCCAGCTACATCACCAATCTCGTCTCCAAATATCACTGAAATTGTCCTCTCCGCTCCTCTCAAGCTCCCTTGTCACATCCTCCAATGCTCGTCTCCAGGACTTCTCCAGAGCCTCTCCCATCATCTGAAACTCTCTACCTCAATCTGTCCGGCTATCTCCTACTCTGTGTCATGACTTAGAGCACCTGTTCCTCATTCCTGGGTGTTGGCTGTTGCTTCTCCCCATCTGCGTTCACCTGCAAGATGATAGATCTGATCAGTCACCTGATATAAGCAAACCGAACACTGAGGAAATGTGAAAACTGACACGCCAAGTCCAGAAATTGTCTCTGCGTGTAAACAAACCTCCAGCAGTAACGCAGGAGCCAGAGCCCAAAGTAAACCCACCTGATCATTTTTCTGGTGAAAAAAAACTTTAAAAATAGCTGTATGCTATACTTGGTTGCAGGAGAATCCCCAGTCTTGAACTTTTGGTCTCTCCACAGGTGACCCAGCCAGAGGGTCAGTTGAAGAATTTTTCAAGGCTTTGGGGTTACTCTATGATGATCCTGATCGTGTCCACTCAGCAGAAGCTAATCTTAGGTCATTACGTCAGGGTAAACGCACCGCTGTGCTATACTGTTCTGATTCCTCCCGCTGGGCACCTGACTCAGGGTGGAATGACCCCGCTCTAAGAAGCCAATTCAGGTTAGGCTTATCTGATTCCATCAAGGACTCCTTAGTTCACTACCCTGAACCAAAGTCATTGAATGAAGCCATGCAAGTAGCCATCCGTATAGACAGGCGTTTACGGGAACGGTGTACAGAGAGGTTTGTTTCTTTGCCCCCTAGTACGCTGCCCACCTTTTTTTCTTTTCCTGGGCCCTCTCAACCTCTCCAGGAGGATGAGCCAATGCAAATTTATGCTACCCATTTATCCCCTGGGGAAAAGGCTAGAAGGAGATCTCAGGGTCTCTGCTTATATTGTGGCAACCACGGCCACTTTGTCGCTAGCTGTCCTAATAAGCCGGGAAACGCCAAGAGTCTAGTGCGGGTGGGGTCTGCTTTCATAGACCATATTGTGTCTGTTACCCTTAGAGATGGCTTAATTGTTCCCGCACAACTTTGTTCTGTCATGTTTTCTCACCACCCCTCCGCTTTCATTGATTCTGGTGCTGCTAGCAATTTCATTGATAGGGACCTAGCACACAGTCTACAGATTCCGATGACTAAGATGCACAGACCCTTCTCAGTCTTAGCTATTGATAATTCCCCCTTGTCCATGGGTCTGGTGACCTTGTGAACGGTACCCATTACCCTGACCATTGGGGAATTTCACAGGGAGACAATCAGCTTCTACCTGATCTCTTCTCCTGCTTATCCCCTTATCTGGGGGTATCCCTGGCTTAAACTTCACAACCCGCACATAGCCTGGGCTGCAGAGAAGATTGGGTCCTGGTCCCAGACCTTTATCCAGAATTGCATTAAAACCGCTGACCAGTTGCCCACGTATAACTCTTGTGTGGCCAGTGCCAGTGACGTGCCTTTTTTCCAGTCCTATTCATCACAACGTTTCCAAATGTGTCTACAGTTTACATAACCATGTACCTTTATATGACTTTGTTATAACAAAAGACGCTGAAAAGTCTCTTGAATTCTCTACAGGCCACCTCTCCAGCCAATGGCCATGGCCTGAACCCTCTCCTCCTAGAAACCAAGTTTATCCGTTGTCTCATAGCCTTGAGCCCTGTTTGGAATCTTCCTTTAAATCCTTTAGAAGTCAAGCCCCCTGGATTTCCCCTACCTTTGCCTGTTGCTAAACTCCCTTGGACGCACAGCCAGGCTAACTTGTCTGCAAGTTCCACTGTCGCTACACCTGGTGATGCGATTCAGACAGTTGCCACACCTAGTAATGCAATTCAGATAGTCGCTACACTTGGTGATGCGATTCAGACAGTCGCTACACCCGGTGATGTATATCAGACAATTGCTACACTTGGTCATGCAATTCAGACAGTCGCTACACCTGGCGATGCGGCCCAGTCGGCCACTGCATCAATTATGCCAGTCTAGCCCATGCCCATTGAACTTTCTGCTTTTTCTTATTCTGGACTCTCTAGCGATGCAATTCAGACAGTCGCTACACCTGGCGATGTGGCCCAGTCAGTCACTGCATCAGTTACGCCAGTTCAGCCCATGCCCATTGAACTTCCTGTTTTTTCTTGCTCAGGATCTTCTGGTGATGCGATTCAGATAGTCGCTGCGCTTGGCGATGCGGCTCGGTCAGCCACTGCATTGATTATGCCGGTCCGGCCCATGCCCATTGTGCCTCCTGCTTTTCCTTATTCAGGGCTTTCTGTAACTTAGCCTCACCCTACTTCTCTATCCGATTTAAGAGGTTCAATCCCCCCTTTGGATAAACTGTTTATTGCAAAATTTCTTCCATAACACTTACCAGTGGACAGTCATAACAATTAAAGTACTAAACAATTGTTTTAAATTCTTTGTGAATTAGACATGGGAAACCATTCTGAAAATACAATATGGAGCAGTAAAACAAAATTGTACTGCTCCAACAATTAGGTGCAGTATCTGGCTAGTTAGGAGAGAAGAAAGAATGCAGAAATGCCAACATTACGATTCAATCTGTCAAGATACTATAAATAATAAACTATGGAAAAGCACTTTAGTGGATAATAGGTTTCAGATAACTGAAATACAACTTCTTAGCTTTCACCGGCTGTATAATTGGGGCCTCTATCTCTGACCCATGTCAGAGAGTTTTTTACAACAGTATAATGCAGCCATTGTTGCACTGTAAGTCAGGTAATGTCTTCTGCAGCCCTGTCCACGTTCCTTTATGCTCATATCACACTATTTCACATAGCAGGACCTGCATGTAAGTAGGGAGAATATACAAACTATTTGGCCATTTTATTGTAAGCCATAGTACTATTTTCTCCCAGTGTTGGGCTTACCATTAACTCTACTAAATGGTGCTCTAATAGTATGCAAGATTAAATTGTTTCTTATAACATTTTTGACACAAGAAAAAGCAAAGACATTTTTTTTTTCTCATAATGTCTTAAATATCTGAAACCAGTACAATAAAAAAAAAATCATACAGTATTATGTGACTCAGATCACTGGTAGACTTAGGATACTTAAGAATTTTTACTGTTTTCATGATGCAATCTTCATAAGCAGATTAGCAGCCTAGTTATATTAATCCTACTGAACAGCTAAGGGATATTTATTTCATTTTCAATACCATGTTCAGTACATGATCTGCTACAACAATACATTTTTGCTCATAGCATATCAAGACTGTACATTTACAAAGAAGCAGCAGTGGAAGCATTGGATGAACCAATGTGCTATGTGAGTATACTTCCAATCACTCTGTCCTTTTGTCTTGTGTTCTCTTCTGACAGGCATACTACAGAAAGGAATAAATGAACTCAGCGTGTCAAGCTTTGATCATCTTGCAGTAACATGAATTTAGACATGGAGAAAGAGATCAGGAATTACAAGTGATGCTGGAGTCCCACACGGATGTGCAATTTTTAAATTGTGACAGCGGGTGTGGGGAGAGGCTGCAGATGCTGGAACATGTTACATGTTCCACCATAAAAACGTGTGAGACAAGTTCCAAAGGTGAACATAGCCTTTAAGTGTTGTGATCCTTGGACTGGAAGTATGTTACTGGCAGAATTGCTAGGTGAAAAAAAGGAGAAAATATCTTGAAAGAAAGAAAATGAATACAGCCACCACATCTAAGAACTGTTATGCTGCAACGTATTACATTTTCATTTTGGGATTTACAGAGGTTGGACAAAAATATGGAAACACTACATGATTTGCAGGTGTGAAAGTGATGACATGTTTTGCGTTGAAAGCGAACGTGATATAACAATCTTTTGCTTCCGTTCCGCTGTGTGATGAGACACCTAGCTAACAGGTGAGAAGCCTCACTTTTGTCATTCTCTGCATGCACTGTTAGTAATACGGAGTCAAGTCAAATCTTACTGAGTTGCAAAGAATGAAAATTGTTGGTGCCCGCTTAGCTAGTGCGTTTGTGACTGAAATTGTCAACTTATTTGCAGTGTCGCGAGGTACAGTATCAAAGGTTATGACGGCATATACATTTTCCGTGAAAACGTTGTCTGATGAGCATAAGCACGGTCAACTGACCGAAAGAAACAAAAGGACATTGCGCAGGATTGTGACCCAGATATCTGCATGAAGGGTGGTACCAGATTCCATTATTTACCATCCAATACTTATATTTGTCAATTCCCAGGTGAATTTAGGCCGTCTTGGATGGCAAAGGCGGTCCAACACTATACTAGGTAATAATTTTGTTCTTTTACAATGCTTGTTTCTATAATTTTGTCCAACCCCTGTATATACCTTTTAAATAGATGTAACCTTCATTAGGCATAATCTGGTCCTCTTAAATGCTTTGCAGTTTGGCCCATTGGTTTCATCTTAGTTTGATATGCCTGTTCTAAAGGTTCATAAAAAGCATGGAGGCAACTGGAAGGCAATGAATAAAGTGAGAAGCAGTACATGGTGGGATAAGTGGATCTGGGTATATGTTTGTATAGTGGTGGAGTGTAGGCACAGAAAATCTGGGAAGAGACAGGGACTGGCAGCACACAAGGATGGGGCAAGGCTTTGCTGTTGAATGCACATCTACTGGCTGTAACATGTAGATGTTTAGTAAAGTCATTGTGATGCCGCGTACACACGGTCAGACTTTACGGCAGACTTTGCCCGGCGGACGGGATTTCGTGCGACAATTCGATCGTGTGTGGGCTCCAGCTAACTTTGTTTGCTCAAAAGTTGGACGGACTTAGATTTGAAACATGTTTTAAATCTATCCGTCGAACTCGAGTCCGGTCGAAAAGTCCGCTCGTCTGTATGCTAGTTCGACGGACAAAAAGCCACGCTAGGGCAGCTATTGGCTACTGGCTATGAACTTCCTTGTTTTAGTCCGGTCGTACGTCATCACGTACGAATTCGACGGACTTTGGTGGATTGTGTGTAGGCAAGTCCGTTCATTCAGAAAGTCCGTCATAAAGTCCGTTGAAAAGTCCGCCGGGCAAAGTCTGCCGTAAAGTCCGACCGTGTGTACGCGGCATTAGGATCAGTAGGATCGGTGATAAATACATTAAGTTCACATGGAAATGTTGTTATAAGTCACCATCAGTGATAAAATATACCTTCTGATGGAAAGAACAAGAAAAGCCTAGTATAACACATAATTTCGTTTTGATCATCAAACTTTTCAAAAGCTCCCAACATGTTTTACAAGTAATATTAATAGTAACACAGATAGCCTTAAAGCAGATCTTCACCCTCAAATTAAAAGTCCCTCTTGTCTATCCCTTCTTTGCTCTGCTATCACAATATGTTTTTTTTTTCCTAATTGAAAAATGGTTCGGTCCCATCTCCTATACACGTAATTCGCCTAGGCGAATGATGTATACTTTGCTCGCTTGGCCTCCTGGGATATGTACATCAAATATCCTAGGAGGCCTGGTCTTTTATCTATATAGGAGGGGGGCAGGCCTAGTAGTGTGAGACCTGCCAGCTAAACCCTGAAAGAGCTGGTGGGCATCCTGATGTTGCACACAAACATGGTGGTGCGTGAACCGAGCAGCGGCTGCAGAGAAGAGGATCTTGACATTACAATGCTGGATCCGCTGGGTGGGCGAGTACTGTGGAGAACCCACCACAAGGTAAGCAGGTTAAAAAAAGTTGGGAGGGAGGGGGAAGATCTGCTTTAAGATTCTTGATAATGTGTTAATCTGAAAGTTAAAGCATAACAGATGTGAATTGTTTGGTCTTATCCATGTAAAACTTAATATTTAACATTTGGCAATAAGATCTGAACTTCTGAATGAAATCTCTATATCTTAGAATATGTTTGTGAATCCTATTATACAAAGTCCAAACATGTGTTTTAAATGACATTCTATATGTTCACAAGTCCTATTATATATACTGTGCTACGGACTTAGGCATAGGAAACACATAAATGAAGTCTCATGTTCAGCTTAAAGGGATGAACCCATTTGGGTGTAGGGATTATAATTCAGATCTGGTGCTTGTTAACTTGCATTTTATTATGTAATTCACACTGTAAATGACGTAGCAGTTTTAAGTAATAAAGCTTGTTTATGGCATGGACAGCACGACCTATTTCCCGGATAACACAAACCACAGGTTTACAAGGCAAAGCCATGCAGAACTGATTACCCTTACTTTGAGGTTGCTTTATCTAACTACATGCTCGTCCTGTTAAATTGTTCAGCTCACTGTTCACAAATGTTTGGTCACTAAAAGGGACATATATGATTTTATCATAGAGGTAAAAAGGTAAAAAAAAAGTCACTAATTTTCCATAAACAGAAGCCATGCAATTAGGGTGTTGAATAGAAAAGTGCTAGTCACGATCACAGGTTAGGCTCGGAGACCAGTAGCTATAGCAGAAGAGAGGTTCACACTGACCAGCAGAATAAAGCTGGGTACACACTGACTGAAAATTGGCCAGTTCAGCAGGACCATCCGACTTTTGGTAAGTGTGTACAGCTGTCTGTCCTACAGAAGTCTGTCTAACGATCGGCTTTGTTGGAGACATGCTGGAAAACCAGCATCCTGATCTGGGAATTCTGGTGTTAGGGGGCAGAAGAGCCTCCGCACTGTCAGAATTCAATAGAACAGCAGGGGAGATTGTCACACCAACATTGCTTGTGTTGGTATGGAGATCTGTTACTTTTTTTTGTTTAACCCGCTGGTAACAAGTGGATGCAGGTTGTGATCAAGCAGAGACAGTCTAAAAACAAGCCAAATGTCAGTAACAAATGGTAAAGAAGATAACGACAGCTGCCATTATGCAAAGGAGCAAGATATTGGCCGGAGACGGCACAATAATACGGGCAAACAGGAAATGCAGAGGCTTAAAGCAATTGCAAAAAATAAAAATAAACATGTCTACAATTCCATTGCACAGAACAGCCATAAACCTCCTCTTCTTGGGACACCCGCTGGCCCTCCTAACTCCTCCTCTCGGTCCAGTGCCCCCATGGGAAGCTGCTTCCCATGGGGGCTCTCATGTGTGCTCGCTCCTGAGCCCCACTGCTGCGTCCATTAAAACAGACAGCGAGACTTGGTCCCGGCCCCCACTCCCTCATCACTGGCTTTGATTGACAGCACTGGGGGCCAATGGCTCCCAGTGCCCAAGCCAGCGAGACCCAGAAGTGAGGGGAAGGAAGAGTTGAAGACGTACACAGAACTGGATTGAATGAGGGCTCAAGTAAGTAAAAGGGGGTGGGGGGGTGCTGATGCCTAAACATTTTTCTTTGCATGCATTTTTTGTTTGTATGTTTGCTTGCATTAAGGTAAACAATGTTTAGGCTTTAGATCCACTTTAAATCAGGAAGGTTATGGGAGGAACAAAAAGTTCAAAGTTCACCAGAGAGAAGCTACAAGTCTAGGTTCTCAAAAGGATCAAGCAGGGAGCTATCCAGCATCTCAGATGACACAGCAAGAAAAGCCACAGCCAGACACCGCAGAGGTCCCTGGTTCAGATTCAGACTCTGAGAGTGCCACTGGTAAACAATATAGATGTATAGAATCATGTATATTTATTCTTCTTTACAAGTAGATTCAAAGTTTTGCAACCTGTATCTATTAACTCTATCTATGTAGATTCGTTTTCCTACTTATGTTGCTGCAGTATGTTTACAAATATACTGTAAATGTGATATTTTTATTCCCTCACTTCTTAGAATACAGCAGAATTTGTTGGACTGATCAAACCTATAGATTTTGGCTACTCCTATTGTTCTATGATAGATTGTAATGACAATGTCAGTTAGCTGCAGGTGACTAATGATATCAGTCAAATGATGTGCTTTCCAGAATACACTGTAACCGTGCTTATTTTCAAAAGTCATTGCAATATACTTTAATATGAGTTTTTCTTTTCTTAATGGTGGGTACAGGCCCTATTGGAAGCAATGTAGTTTGTAAAAATTCAGCACTGAAACACTCATGGTAAGACGGAGCCCAACAGTGCACAGTGTAGAACTTAAAGGGTAACTCCACTTTCATGGGAAAAAAATAGCAAATAAAAAATAATAAAATAGTGAATACAATTGCGACTCAAGTCATATTGTAATTGAATGTTATTAAAAATTACCTTTCCTTTTCAATCTGCAGTTCTGTAATTTTCTGTAAAATGCAATGCAATATGGCTACCTGGAGGTGTTCTTTACACAGAATGTGTAGAGAACGCCCCCCAGAAACATAATTTCCTGTTTGTGTGATTGGCTCACTGATTTTCCCAGAAGTCTACACTAAAGCCTCGTACACACGATCGGATTGTTGGCCAACAAAGAGTCAGACTTTTGTCCGAAGGGCGTGTGCCAGGAACTTGTCTTGCATAGAAACGGTACATAACTGTCGGCGAACAAACACGAACGTAGTGACGTACTACGAGGAATTTCAGCTCTTGAGCGCCACCCTTTGGGCACCTTCTGCTAATGTCATGTTTGATGAGCATTGATTCTGAGCATGCGTGTTTGTACTTTGGACTTTTGTGTGACGGACTTGTGAACACACGTTATGAAAATCTGACAACAGACCGCTGACTGCCGAAAATTTACTAGCCTGCCATCCAACATTTGTTGGAAGAAAGTTGGACAACAATTGTCTGAAGGAGCGTACTAACGGTCGGATTTTAGGCAAACAGTCTGTCATCACACAATGATACCAGACAGATTTCCAGCATACTCTGCAACAAAAATTGCATTTTTGGTGAGATACTTCCAATAGGAAATCACGTCTAAAGGGATGCAGACCCAGCAAATTTCTTCATTAGAGCCCTGCAGCTGCAGCAGCTTATTTATAATTATGAAACCACCCCCATTAGATTCACTTACCACATAGACACAAACACACATGGATTTCTTCAGAATAACAAAAGGGAGAAATCTGCAACAAAGTTTGTTAAAATCCTGGTAAGGTACATAGATCACCCAGAGCAAAATTTTTTTTTCTCAACAAAAGTGGTTTTACTCTTTAATTCATCCCAGTGCCATCAAGTTAAAGCAGAGGTCCCCCCCCCCCACAAAAAATTAAAAGTCAGCAGTCAAATACCGCAGCTGCTGACTTTTAATATATGGACACTTACCTGTCCAGGGAGCCTGTGATGTTGGCACCCCAGCCGATCTTCGGATCAGCTGTTGGGTGCAGCCACCACCATTCCTGGTAAGGAAAACCAGCAGTAAAGCCTTTCGGCTGCACAGCCGGTTCCCTACTGCACATGTGCGAAGCATGGTGCGCTTTCTAATTGGCCTTGATGGCGGTGGAAGGAGGAGGGCCCAACTTCCCAGAGGGCCGTCAAAAACAGGTCCCCCCTCCCCCCCTGAAAGGTGCCAAATGTGGCACCAGAGGGGGGAGGAGAGGAATAAGCGGAAGTTCCACTTTTGGGTGGAATGCCGCGTTAATAACTGTGCAGTGTTCTTACAACATAAAATTTGAATGAATACTGTATATTTTAACATATGTCATTGTTGTGCATAACACATTCTGTACTTTTAGGCCTCATGTACACTGGACATTAAAATAACGTTATAAAAACCGCAGTAGCTTTGTAGTGAGATTTTCAATGCTTTTGCAATAGCGTTTTTTAGCGTTTTTCCGCATTAGCGTTTTTTAGCATTTTTTATGGATCAAAAATGTAAAATAACGCAGATGAGCCACGTTTTTGATCGTTTTTCAGCTTTTTTTTTTTTTTTACATAAGAGCGTATTTACAGCTGAAAAACTTCTCTCAGAGCCCAATAGTTTTGGTTTTTTTTTAAAGCTAAAAACCCCCTCCGGCCAAAAACTGCTGATAACAGCCTATTGCCGCGTACACACAATCAGAATTTCCGACAACAAATGTTCAATGTGAGCTTGTTGTCGGAAATTCCGACCGTGTGTAGGCTCCATCAGACATTTTCTATCAAAATTTCCGACAACAAAAATTTGAGAGCTGGATCTCAAATTTTCCGACAACAAAATCCGATGTCGTAAATTCCGAGCGCGCGTAGACAATTCTGACAGACAAAATTCCATGCATGCTCTGAATCAATTACGAGACGAAAGCGCTCGGTCTGGTAAATTGACAGGCAAAATTGGTAGCCTGAGGAGTCCATTTAATAGGGAGCACAATCTGGTGCAGGACTCAGAGAGATCAGGAGCAGCAGCAGATGACATATATGTCCCGAGGCTGTGGTCTTACAACAGCCTGCGTCTTTTGTCAGACCAGATTGAACCCAGGCCATCACTCTCTCATCTTCCTTACACGCTTGCTTCCAGGCTGTGGCTCTGGTGTTGGAGTTGTGGCAGGAGGTGGAGGAGGATGGTCCAACTCACACAGGTGGATTTTACTTGTGAGTTCACCCCTCAACCCCTTATTTAGGGCCACATAGATCACTTCCTCACAATTGAGGTGTTGGCCCACCTCCATTTCCTGCATTTTGCTGGCTACCATGCAGGCATAGGTCTCTTGAATATTGGGGGTGGTTCTGAGGGCTGCAGTATCAAAGAAAGCGCTGACTCCTCCATGTTCCTCCCCTTCCTGGTACTTTTTGTTGGAAGGTGGAGGGAAAGAACCTGGGATTCGGTCAGGCTACTGGGCATGACCACCTCCTGGCTGCCACTTACCTCCGCCTCCTACTGGCTGAGACTTTCCACGGCATCCTCCTGGCTGAGACTTTCCTGTGTTTGAAAATGGGACATAGTTTTAGTTTTTTGGTCATCAATCACACACAATTTCGAGCTCATGACTGTTGCAAATTGAATGTTAACATATAGAAAAGACTATCATTCTGACCCCAGCATTTTTCATTCTTGTCCCAATCATTTTTGGCTATTATTGTCTATTGATATGTAAAGCACTTTGTTAATTCTGAAATTAGTGATCAATACTAACATCTAGTTAACATCATTCAATTTTTGGACAAGAAATATGTTGAACAATGTTATACCTGGCTCAAGCTGGGCTCCTCCACAACTTCCTGGGTGAAAGGTCCATGTTGTACGTCGGAATCCTCATCTAATGTGGAAGGAAGAGTGGAAGGAAGGGTTGAAAGTGATGGCGTGATTTCAGTCTGGTCTGACAAAAAACGCTGTCTGTTTTAGTACCACAGCCTGGGGACATAAAAGTCATCTGCTGCTGCTCCTGATCTCATGGAATCCTGGACCTTTTTGCGCTCCCTATTATATGTGCTTCTCAGGCCACCAATTTTGCACTTCAAATAGGGAATGGTTGCCGTGGGAATCACTGGCTTCACCAATTCCAGCAACTGATCCAGCGCTGCCTTCCTCTTTGTTATTATAAAAAGGGTGTTTCACCTGCCACAGACAGGGCAGCTCCCTGTATTTATCAATGAGGTTGGGGAGGAAGTCATGATCATTGAATCTATTCATTTTATCTGCAAGACACAACACAAGACAAACCCTAATGTCAGGCTAAACTCTCCTCTCTCTTGTCCCAATATAGGCCTCAATCTATAAGCAGTATAGGCCACTGATGCCCCAAGTTAAAGTGGTACCTTCGTTAGCACGATCGGCGCTTACGCTACTTCGTCCTCCGCTCACAGATCGTACGTACGACGCACGTGTGTTATGCTTTATATACACTGCGCATGTGTGAAACTCCGCCCACCCCTGACCTTCTTTCTAGTGTATTCCCCGCCCCTTCTCTTTCGTCGCAGTGGGAGAGCACAAGGCGAAGAAAGGGCAAGTGCATGCAGAGGAGAGCAGCAACGAGGGGGACGACGAAAGCCCGGAGCCACAAACGTCCTGATCCAGGAGATTTAAGGCCTCAAATATGTCCTTTGTAGAGATGGTGGACATCTTGAAAAGGGCCGACTATGATGGGAAGCATGGACTTTACCCAAACCCAAATGTGAGAAAGGCCAAGATCATGGCTAAAGTTGGGAAAAGTCTGCAGAAGAATTTTGGGGTACGGCGATCCAAGGATCAACTGAGGAAACAATGGTCAGACCTCAAATTGAGGGAGCAGGATCAGTACAGAAGAATCAAGAGAGTGCTGCAAAAAAGTAAGTATTTTGTTGTGTGTTCCTATTATTATTATTACTTTCGTGCTGCTCTAGGTGCTTTTCTTTACTGTTGTACAGTTAAAATGGCAAATTTCAGGTTCGTGGGCACAGTAATCATTCGTAGTAAACATTGTTCATTCGCTCACTAACACAATGTTTTTGGCAGATGCAGGTTAACTACATTTGTTCATGCCTATTTGTCTTAAAAGAAGTTTGTTGTCTAGATGGGTTTGTAACTAGAATGAAATGCAAACATGATTCAGTGTAAGGAGAGGACACTCAGCAGCTGTTTACACATATGGATGCAGGAGCACTAGTGTGGGACACCAGAACACCCTTTTTAGGGTGTCCCACACAGGTGCTCCAGTGGATACTAGGGGTGTCTCCATGTGTGAAACTTGCACAAAACAGGTAAGTATTCTAGCTTTCGAAAGGGAAAAAATAATGTCTTCAGCTTGGAACTCTGACAAAACAGACAATTGTACGTCACTTCCAAGCAATGTTTCATAATCCTAATTCGGTCCTCAAATATCTGTGTGCTAAGTATACCTATTTTTTAATTCACATAGGGGAGAAAAGACTCGGGACATCAGAGGACACCAGGGACCCCCAACCTCATAAAGAAGGGGAAGTCACCACACCACAACCTCAGGATGTGGAGTAAGGAGAGGTTTATGAAGTGGGTGACCACAACAGGTGAGTGTCTGAGACCACAGCTTCAGGTAATAGATGTATGCCTGCATATTTATAATACATGGTATGTTTTTTTATTTTTAGGTGATGTGGATGTTATGGAAGAAAAATCTCATTTCACCGGTGCGAGTGCACACGTCCTCATTGGGGAGATCATGGTGTGCAATCGTGATTTAGAGCTGATAAAGGAAAACATCAATGATGTTCAAAAAAAAATGAAGAACATCATTGATGTTTTAGGCTGAATCTAAAACACACAAAAAATGTACCGTTTTGTTGTGTACATTTTTCTTTTAAATCAAGTTTTAAAGTATTTTAAAAGCCAAATTTTGAAGATGCACACAGTGTGTCAACATGTGCTATCTGCCATCATGGGATATCAATGTACGCGTTTTGTGGGTGCAACCCCTTCCTCACAACTAAAGTAGATGAAAGGAAGGGGTTGCACCCCCGAAACACGTACATTGATCCCCCATGATGGGAGCTAGCACATGTTGACATTAGGCATGGGATCAGGAGGGGAATCCACATTTTGACTCTCAATTTGTGCGCATCTTCAAAATGTGGCTTTTACAGGGGTGACATCTGATGAAGGCAATATCAACACAGTTTGGACATACTAATGTCTGATATTGCCTTAACTTTGTCAAAGTTGAACTTCGTAAATTCCTGAGTTGTGTATGTTTTATACATGCCTATTTAACCCAAAAAATTGTATGCAACAAATATGTTGATTTATTAAAAAAACCCTTTTCTAACACATGTGAATTTGCTTTGAGTAAAATCTTTTATACTCAACAATGTGTGGCATCTTCTTACAATGCAAAATACCAGTTTTTGGAGTAAGTTTGTGTTTACAGTGGCAATGGGGGTTATTTACTAAAGACAAATCCACTTTGCACTACAAGTGCACTTTCAGTGCAGTTTCAAGTGCACTTGTAGTGCAAAGTGGATTTGCCTTTAGTAAATAACCCCCACAGTGCTCTAAAATTTGCCACAATCAGGCCATTTTTGGGACTCAAAACAATTAATAATTCATGGTGCTGAAAAGGATGTGTTTTTTTAGCATTAATGCATTACATACATTAAAACAAAAACAAGGTGTGTGTGTAGCAGACCCACAGCATAATAGTTAGCTGAAGAAGAGATTGTCACCTCATGTATCAAATAAATTACGTTTGCACTATTGAAGAAAATGGCCTAAAAGAGAAGCCCATTTGAGAACCTAGGAGACAGCTAAAAGAAACACAAGCAGTAAATCAAATGAAATATTATTTCAGTTTAAAAAAAAAATGCATTTTAAAAATGTTTCTCAAACATTTGCTGGCATATCAATGGCCCCCTACTCAGTATTCAAGATATTTTTGACGGACTTTGCGGGCGCTTTGGGGGGCAAGCCAGGACGGCCAGCTTCAAGCGCCGTCAGGGTTGACTGATCTGGCAATCATGTGTCAGGCCCAACTGAGGCCACATAGTTCGAAGAATTTCTCCTTAGAAAGTTGTGCATAATGCAGCATGCAAGTATGATTTGGTTTATTTTGCATTCCGCCATGTGAACTGGCATCAGGAATAGGCAGAACCAGCTGGCCATTATGCCAAAATTCTCCACCAGGGTGAGGGTCCTCATGGGGAATGGCCGCGTCAGGTGTTCACCAAGCCCAAACGCTTCATCAGCAAAAAAGACAAACGGTAGACCAGCCACATCGTCATCTGCAGGTGGCAATCCCAAGCCACAACTCCATCCATAGAACTCGATCTGGGCGATGACTCCACCATCCGACATCCGGCCATTTTTCCCCACATCCACATAGAGAAACTCATATGTCGCCGACACCACCGACAACATCACTATACTATTAAACCCCTTATAGTTGTAATAGTATGACCTCAAGTTGGGGGGTGGCACTATGTGGACGCGTTTCCCATCAACTGCCCCTCTGCAGTTGAGAAAGTCTCACCGCTGGGCAAAGTGGGATGCCACACTCTGCCATTCCTGTGGCATTGAAGGAAACTGTGGAGTCAAACAAGAAAAAAAAAATAGTACTTTTGCACATAACATTGCAAGTAGATTAGACACAAACATTCTTGGCCAACATCAGTATAACATTTATTTTAAGGAGTATTTAAAGACAAAAATATAAGGTCCACTTATCAGATTCCTCACCCCCTCTGATAGCCCACTTAAAAATGTTAGGGGGGGGAGATGTTTTGGACAGGTAACCTCTCTACTTCATTGAGAGCTGAATGCATACATAATGTGTGTTACGTTGGCTAGGCCCTCCTTACTTACACTATTGGCAGCCCACTGGACAGGTAAGAAGTGTCATAATGCAAAAATATGAATACACACTGTACAAATTGAAGCACAATTTTACATTCTGCAATTACCTATCAAGATAATAGGAGAACAAAACTTGAAACAGTACAATTTGAAAGTATTCAGGCAGGCCCTTGCACTACATGCTTTGGTGAATTCATCCATAAATATGACCACAAAAGAGGTAGGTATAGTGTTTATGGGTTTGGCAAAGTCAGCAGAGGATTGGTATTGGCTGACTTAGCGGTTGGGGGGAGGGAGGGTTCCAAATGAGTTTGGGACCCCCAAAAAAAAAGCCTCTTGCACTCTGCCTGAATCTAAGGACAAAAATCACATTTGTACACATTTTAGGGGGTGTTTAGGGTAAAGCACTACAAAAGAGCTGACAAAATACATTGGTAAGTGACTAGGCTAGGTGTGTATGAGCCCAGGATAGCATGCTGGGGAGGTTAGTGAAGGCAAATATGCATGAAGGACAAAAAAGGAACTTTAAAAACTTCCAACATGCATGAGGATAATTCACAGCATATTACAATCATGGTAATTATGGAATGATGAAATAAATGCAATACATTAGCAAACATTAAATACATAGAATGTGATGTTAAAGGAGAAAACTTACCTTAATATAGTCCTTCTGCAGGACCTGAATGATGGCAGAACAGGTCTCTGGAATAATGATTCCCAGAGCCTGGGGAGAGATGCCTGTCGAGAATTTGATGTCCTGCAGACTTCTCCCCTTCACTAAGTACTGCAAGGTGGTGACTAGCCTCTGCTCGGGAGTGATGGCTTGCTGCATGCAGGTGTCCTGCTTCGTAATATAAGGGGACAGCAAAGCCAACAAACGGTGGAAAAACGGGGTCCGTCAACCGGAGATAATTTCTGAAATCATCAGGATTATTCTCACGGATCTCTCTCCCGCAACAAAGGCATGTGCGAGAATTGGTCATGCTGGAGTAACCAATTCTTCATCCATGAACTCCTCCTCGCCCTGTCCATGGACTGGGCTTGGGGCAAAGTAAGAACCCCAACACTAAGCCCCCCATAGCACAAACTCTACAATGAGTACGTACCCGCAACATGGCTAGAAAACGGTCGGCTGGTCGGAACGAACTAACAGAATGCACTGAATATCAGAAAGGCCTGAGAAGAGTGACCTGAAAATCAGAAACGAGCGGACAAGAACGCACTGAAAAAACAGATACAAACTATAAAAGAACGCACTGAAAAACAGATACAAACCCACAAACACAAACTGAAGAGCAGTAACAATCTTAAAAGCACGAGGCTGAAAATCGCGAATCGTCTCTCACCAAACTTCTACTAACACGAGATGAACACGATATTAGCAGAAGGAGCCCAAAGGGTGGCGCACTGGCTACTGAACTTCCTTTTTCTAGTCCCGTTGTACGTGTTGTACGTCAGCATGTTCTTGCCGATTGGAATTTCTGAAAACATTTGTGCAACCATGTGTATGCAAGACAAGTTTCAACCAACATCCGTTGGAAATAAATCCACGGTTTGGTTGTCGGAAATTCCTATCGTGTGTACGCGGCATATGTGTGCATGGACACATAGGATAACATGATGGGGGGTTTATTGACTGTAGAAAAAAACATCTGAAGCCAAAAAAAGCTGCTGTAAAAATGTCCAAAAATGTCCAGTGTGCATGAGGCCTTAATGTTTACAAAAAAATAAAAAATAAATACCCTTTGGACCCTATCATAGCTGTGCATTTGCCTGCACCATTTGTTTTTGTGTACAGTACAGAGGTAGCACATGATAACACACATACACATGTTAATTTAATTGTGTTTTTATGACATGATAGGAAAAGAAGAACTATTTTAATATCATTGTTATAATTGCTCAGAAAAGCAAAGGGGAAATCTGTATGAACAAACATTAGAAATGTACATCTATGCATGTTAGGTGCATGTTAATGAGTGCAAAGGCAGGTAAAAAAAAAAAGCATTTCCTCCTTCATATTCTAAATGAATGTCATAATATAAGTAAAAGATAAAAGATGGAGCTTTGTCTGCAGTAATCTGCATTTAAAATTATAATAAAAACATATTAGATATGCATCCTTGCAAACAACCACCAATGTATAGTTTGGATGAGGGACAAGCTATACCCAATAATTCTTTCCATATGCACATTTATAAAGGCTTTTGAGGAGACTATAGATTCCTGTTTGGGGTAAAAAGGCTGTAGAAATACAGGGCGTATAAATGCAGATGCTTCTGTGCATATAAAATGCCTGCAAGGGGGTGTGGCTTGACCGCGGAGATGATGGCTGACTAATTGCTGAGCTCCCGCTGACAGGGATAGAATCCTGACTATCATGGACGGTTATTGAACGCCTAGCTACCCGAAAAACTATGGTAACATCCTCCAGAGCCTCCTCAACATCCTGATCACGTTCGCCCCGCGTTTTACACGATCGAACGCCCCCTACCATCCCGGAGATGTTTAGATCTCAGGTGGGTAATATGGCGCCGGCTCCTGCCTCACAGGATTCTCAGCGTCAAGTGACAGGCACTAGTGACACGGCTTTCTCTTCACAACCTGAGAATGCTGAGGGAGGAATAGTGCTCACTCCACACCAACAACCAAGCCTAAACGATCTCAGGTCTGTGGCAGCAGACATTAAGCACACCTTGACAGCTGCCATTACAGAACTGAGAATCGATATCCAGGCTATTACAGGCAGAGTACAGGCAGTTGAAAAAACAACGGCTTTACATTCCTCAGCAATCAGTAAGACCCACCTTATTGTGAACACTCACACACGGCAACTCAGGGATATGAACAGACACCTAGAGGATTTGGATAACCGTGGCAGACGTCACAACCTTCGCTTAAGAGGTCTGCCAGAAAACGTGGATGCTGAACACCTTCAAGAAGTTAATTGCATTTTCAACGGTATACTGAACAGAGCGACAGGAACAACGATTATCATGGAGCGACTTCATAGAACCCTACGACTGAAAGGAAAAGACACAGAACCGCCTAGAGATGTGGTATGCTGTATTGTGGATTACCAACTCAAAGAGGAGATATTGAGAAGAGCACGCGCTGTTGGGCCATTAGTACACCGGGGAAAAGAGCTCCGCTTATTCCAAGACCTTTCCAGCATCACTTTACAGCGCAGGAGAGAACTGAAACCCCTTCTGGAAGTTCTCCGCTCCAAAGGCATAGTATACTGCTGGAAGTTCCCTTTCGGTCTAGCGGCATCAATACAAGGGCGCTCGGCTCTCCTCAGAATCCCTGAAGACCTACCCCATTTCTGCAAAACACTCAACATCCCGCTCACGGAGGTACCAGACTGGTACGCGGAATTCCGCCCCTCTCAGTCCCCCAAGCTCCACACCAGAACCGAACCGATGGAGACCCAGGAAGTCTGCTACCGCAGACACCATTCCCCATCAACGCCGAGGACACACCATCAAGGTCCACAGTCCCCTGCAATTAATAGCCCATCACATCCTCCGCACACTCGTAGAGCCAGATGGGATCGGTAGATGAATGAATTCTATACAGCAGGCTTGGAAGACTTTTCCCGCACAGGTTATGTATTACTATATTTGCCTGATCCTGCCCCGCTCCTGACTCTCTTCTCTCTGGAAGCTTAGTTACTCCAGTTATGAATTCACTCTTATGCATTTCTCTGTGTTAGCGATTTTCTCCTCTTTATACTGAAACTTTAAGGGGCCCTGAAATTGAGTACTCATCCAACCCTCAGACTGCTTCGTGGCGGGGAATTGATCTCCCTCATGTCCACATATAAACTGAAGTGGACTCTTTTTACTCACGAACTGAGGTAAATATTGCTATACGTTTTTTGTGGAATATATATATATATATATATATATATATATATATAAACAACAGTATATCACTAAACACAATAGTATAAACACTATATATGGATAATCAAGGAATAGTCATACACCAAAACAGCGCTAATGTTGAGCAAATAAGAAGAAAATAGTGTGGCCAACTACACACAAACCAACGTCCATAAGAGTAGTGCAGTATCAGTAGTGGTTCAGAAGTTGTTCAAAGTAGATCATAGAGTATGTCAAAACGTGCACCATCCACCGACCACTCCAACCCCACCATGCGTGAACACACTCCCCCTAGGGGGTTAAACTCACCAGAGTTAAGTATAATATAAGCCTCCAAAGTAAGAAATATCCTGGGCCACATTAACAAAGCACTTCTCCAAGTGATGGGTAGATGGAGGGGCTCCAAAGGAATAAAAACAAAGGAGAGCGCACATAGCGTAATTCCATTTATTAATAAAACACACCCATCACATCATAACTCCCCCATCGCTAATTACGTACAATAATAAGAAATAAGTGCAAAGATATATCTATATCTGTATGCTAAGTAAGTGAGAGCGTTTAGAAGATAGATGTTTCGTATCCTCGCAGATAGGGAGCGCCTATCAGGATGGTGCCTGGAGGTTCAACTCCAGGTTCTAATCAAACAGAAACAAAAGGAAAATCAAAAGACACAATGTTGTTAGGGCTAATACAATGATGTATACCGGGTATTATGCCTCCCAAAGGAGAGGGGGGGGTAAAAATAAAAATGTGTAATCAAAAGTCCATCAGAGTGATAAGTACATAAATGCAAGCATATTTGAAGTCCACCATCTTAGATATGGGGTGATTAGATGTCACTCTAGGTATAAAGAGTTCAAAAAGCTGTAGTGAACAGGGACTGTTGAACGTATCCCTGTTCAGAGGGAGATTCTTCCCTTAGAGTGGTGACTTTGGCCCAAAAGGGAACAGATATATAATGCCCTTACCAGATCAGATGGACTCACAGGCCCTTGGCGGTGAGTCAAACGAGCTTTGGACCGTCAAACGGTGTGGTGCTGTAAAGCTGTATGTCGTTCCTGGATAGGGGTTCCCTGATGGCACCGGAAGGCACGCCTCTGGCTCGATGGGTTTTCCCAGATGTCATCTAGTGGTGCGTCCTTGACAGGGCACAACTGGAAGCCGGGGTCCACCAAAAATCTCCAGGTGACGAAAACCTATTTCTCAGCAGCCAGCACCATTTTTGTAGGTGAAACCAGAAAAAAAGAAAAAAACTTCCACATAGTGTGAATCTTTCTTAAACGTGGCGACGTTTATTAAAATAAACTTTTAGCAGTAAAATACAAAAAAAACTTTTTTGGGGCGGTAAAAACTAGGCTCAAAACATAGTGAAGAGTCCCAAGATTAAAAATTTGCGCAGTAGGTGATGGTGAGGGTAAAATCCACGGAAATCCGACGCGTTTCGTCCTCAAAGACTTCAGCAGAAGTCTTTGAGGACGAAACGCGTCGGTTTTCCGTGGATTTTACCCTCACCATCACCTACTGCGCAAATTTTTAATCTTGGGACTCTTTACTATGTTTTGAGCCTAGTTTTTACCGCCCCAAAAAAGTTTTTTTTGTATTTTACTGCTAAAAGTTTATTTTAATAAACATCGCCACGTTTAAGAAAGATTCACACTATGTGGAAGTTTTTTTCTTTTTTTCTGGTTTCACCTACAAAAATGGTGCTGGCTGCTGAGAAATAGGTTTTCGTCACCTGGAGATTTTTGGTGGACCCCGGCTTCCAGTTGTGCCCTGTCAAGGACGCACCACTAGATGACATCTGGGAAAACCCATCGAGCCAGAGGCGTGCCTTCCGGTGCCATCAGGTAACCCCTATCCAGGAACGACATACAGCTTTACAGCACCACACCGTTTGACGGTACAAAGCTCATTTGACTCACCGCCAAGGGCCTGTGAGTCCATCTGATCTGGTAAGGGCATTATATATCTGTTCCCTTTTGGGCCAAAGTCACCACTCTAAGGGAAGAATCTCCCTCTGAACAGGGATACGTTCAACAGTCCCTGTTCACTACAGCTTTTTGAACTCTTTATACCTAGAGTGACATCTAATCACCCCATATCTAAGATGGTGGACTTCAAATATGCTTGCATTTATGTACTTATCACTCTGATGGACTTTTGATTACACATTTTTATTTTTACCCCCCCTCTCCTTTGGGAGGCATAATACCCGGTATACATCATTGTATTAGCCCTAACAACATTGTGTCTTTTGATTTTCCTTTTGTTTCTGTTTGATTAGAACCTGGAGTTGAACCTCCAGGCACCATCCTGATAGGCGCTCCCTATCTGCGAGGATACGGAACATCTATCTTCTAAACGCTCTCACTTACTTAGCATACAGATATAGATATATCTTTGCACTTATTTCTTATTATTGTTGAACCCACTTATGGGGAAGTGTGGGTGGGTAAAGTGATATTTCCCTCACCCTAACCCCTCCCCTTCTCCTCTCCTTTTTTTTTTTTTTTTTTCACACCTGATATAGGTTAACACTACCTCTTACGAGGATATTATAAATGCATACATGATATCTGAATGCCGCGTAGGAATCAGATGACTATTCATTAGGACAGGATATCTCACATTTGCTTAATACAATATACTATGTAATTGATCCTACCATATTATACCCCCAAATTTTCTTAATGGTTCTAACAGCCCTTCAACTACCATCTACCTGGGAGGAGAAAGGCTCCTTTGCTAATCCCAGTTGTAAGCCGAACTACAGAGCAGTGAATATTCGTGGCTTTGGAAATGTTATAAACTTTAGTTTTTCCAGACATACGCAGATCTCTGGGGCTTATGCCTAAGGAGTTAAATCCCCATGGTTGAGTCATTTTGATCTTGTCACATAAACTGATAGAGACACATTCTCAACAGGGAGTTGTTTTTTTTACCTCTCACGGACTGCTCCTTTGCACTAGCTTAGCCCCCAGTTATACACACAGGGCTTTATTCCAGTAGGTTCTATAATGGTTTATTACCTGAGCATTAACATTACTGACAGGGGTACCTCAGGTTATTTTTGTAAAGCGGTGAGGCTTTCTAAGTCGCTGCTAACACGCTACTTTCCATTTTCTTGAGTTCTCGCTTTGTTCTTAATCATATGGTTATGGTTGCATGTTATAATTTCTTATGTTCACAGAGCCTTTTCTGCAATGTGGTTTACCATTACTTAGTTTGGTGTCCTTTGACCCTTTTTTAGTTCACAAATCATACACAACAGAATTCACTTCCCCACATCCGGAATAATTTCGGATTACTGTCACACTTTCGCTAGTCACCACCTGGTAACCGACGATCTTTAAGACAAGCTTATGTCTTATATCACAGTAAATGAGTTCATAAATAACCGAAAGCTCACAAACAAACTGCTTATCGACCGTCCACTCCCACCTTTCAGGGTACCATGAGATTACAGAAACCATCCTCATGTTTCACCTCACTTGTTATATTCCCTTGTCAGCAGGATGCCACCCGTTTTGAAAAGTTTATCTTTTACTCCAGTGTCGACTCACCCTTCAACACAGTGGTTCCATTTAACTATCTGCGTCCTGTAATCTATTTTTATCCACACACCACTGACACGACCCGGTAACACCTTATTTCAGGTGTGTACTATACTTGGATTGGCAAGCAGGCCTCGCCAATCACCGGGAAATTGCCTATATACCTACTCTCCGTCACCTTCACTTACCAAAGACCAGTGTACTTTAACCCTTTACCTGAAAAACATTTTGCTTCTCTTTCACAACTCCCTTCAAATATACTCACCTCCTAGTTTACCTCCATCGTGACACATATTCAGAGATCCCTTCTATCCCAACTGCCAGTTCACTTCACAATAGCTTTATTATCTCAAGCTATCCCATTCCCATACCAATTACTACCGGTCTCAGACAGTCAAATAAACATTTAGGTACGCCCAAACCCATACAATGTCCTCTACCAAGAATGACGCTCACCCTAAGACCAATCACAAAGCCACAGCTAAAATAGTCTCACTAAATGCTAAAGGCCTTAACCTACCTGAAGAACGATCGCAAGCCCTCTTATCCATGTGTAAATTAAAAGCGGACATTATATCGTTTCAAGAAACACACTTCAAAACTGATAATATACCCAAACCCTCGAACCAACATTACCCAACAGCAATACACGCTACAACTAAGGACTCCAAAAAAAAGGGGTGTCTATTATTTTCTCGAAAAATTGTCCATTTCAAATTACAGATTCACTAATTAATGAAGGAGGCCGCTACCTGTTCATTAAAGGCACCCTTTTTGACCAACGTTTAACCTTGGCTAATATTTATGCTCCTAATGTCAAGCAAATTCCCTTTTTTCAATATACAATGCAAACACTCGCATCCTTTCAAGACGGTATCATGATCGTAGGAGATTTTAATGTTCCTTTAAATCCTATTCAGGACACCTCCTCAGGCTCATCTAAATTAACATTTAAGGCACTACATGCGATTAAATGCTTCCAAGACTTAACACTACATGATTCATGGCGCACAATGAATCCTACAACCAAAGATTACACCTTTTACTCTACTCCTCATGGCAGCTATTCCAGACTTGACTATATCTTCCTAACACAGAGAGACCTTCCCATGCTCCTTAAAACCACCATAGAACCAATGTATTCATCGGATCATCACCCCATTACCATGTCCATTGCATTTCCGTCCACTCAATCACGTTCTCAGATTTGGCGCTTAGACCCATCCTTACTTACAGATACCCAGATAGCATCCTCTATCCACGACAGGCTCATACAATACTTCAAAGATAACGATACAACTGACATTTCCCCAATGCCAACATGGGAAGCCCATAAATGCACGATACGTGGGGAGTTAATAGCGATAGCATCCAAAAGACGACGTGAAAGACAAAAACACATCTCAAATCTCGCCTGTCGCATTCATGATTTAGAAAAATCGCACAAAAAACCACAAGCGATCTCTACCCTCCAAGACCTCACCCAGGCTAGAACTGATCTGATAGCAGAACTAAACAAGATAACAAAACGTAACTATATTATGTCTCAAAAATTATTTTACGAATACGGTAACAAAACCAGTAAATTACTGGCTAGAGCATTGTGAGCAAAAAAATCAACTACAATCATTCATTCAATTAACAATTCTGAGGGAACCAAATTTACTTCTAATAACCAAATAGCGGACCAATTTGTCCAGTATTATACACAACTGTACAACATTGAGGCAACTGTCACTCGGAAAGACACTGAAAAAAGATTGGGTTTGAGCAAAGAATTCCTGGCCCAACACAGCCCTAAGCCAATTTCAGACGCTGAAGCATCCACATTGGAACAACCTTTATCTAAAGATGAATTGGAAATTGTTCTTAAGCAATTAAAACCTGGTAAGAGCCCTGGACCAGACGGTCTGACAGTGGGGTATTATAAAGCGTTTATTGACACCCTACATCCTCACTTCTTAAAAGCATTCAATTCCCTCTACCCAGACAACCCTCCACCCCGAGACCTACTCACTGCACATATTACTGTCATTCCAAAGCCTGACAAGGACCCAACTTCAGTATCTAATTATAGGCCTATCTCTTTATTAAATGTTAATCTAAAAATATATGCAAAAATTCTAGCCAATAGACTCTTGCCCCTTCTACCACATCTAATATCCCTGGACCAAGTAGGTTTTGTTCCAGGAAGAGAGGCAAGAGATAACACTCTGAAAGCGATCAATATACATAAATGGCTAACCTCAAAACACCAACATGGGTTTTTTCTCTCTTTGGACACGGAGAAGGCATTTGACAGGGTGGCCTGGGACTATCTAACAGAAGTACTTAAACAGATTGGCATATGGGATTGTATGCTACAATTCACACTTGCATTATATTCAAAACCCACGGCCAGGGTCCGGGTAAACAGACAACTGTCGGATGCCTTCTCCATGTCCAATGGGACTCGTCAGGGCTGCCCGCTCTCCCTGCTAATTTTTGTATTAACACTAGAACCCTGTCTCCAACATCTAAGAGATAATCAAGACATTAAAGGTATTTCCATAGCACAATCCACCTACAAGCTGGCAGCGTTTGCAGATGATATTTTGTTATTTCTAAAGGACCCACATGTTACGCTACCCCTATCTCCTTTAAGAACTAACCTTATTCGATACCCTAGATAATCTTAAAATTAACTTTGCTAAATCTAAAGCACTAAATATTCCCTCCCACATGATATCAAAACCCTTTGACAGGCTAACTTCCCATTCAGATGGAAACCTGAACTCAAGTATCTAGGAATACATATCCCAACCAATCTTTCGGATCTATACAGCAAAAACTTTTCCCAATTTTACAAAATATCCAGAAAGATCTCAAGGCTTGGTCGACTGGTCTGTTTTCTTGGTCGGCAGATCCTCTATTATTAAAATGACTGCCTTACCGAAAATACTGTATTTACTCCAAACGATTCCTGTGAAATTACCACAAACATTTTTTACAACTTTTTGTAGATCCTGTTGGAGTTCATTTGGGGGGGAGGGCGGGCTAGGCTAAGCTATGATAGACTGACTCTGCCAAAACTGAAAGGTGGTCTAGGATTGCCGGACGTTCGAAAATTGACCCGCATAGTAGATTGGATTGTTCATCCTAAATCTAAAGTATGGATTAACATAGAACAGGCCTTCTCGAACCTACTTCTCAAACATCTGCCATGGATCAATACTAACCTCATTTCACAACAATTTAAACATCATCCACTGATTGGAGCCACGTTGCAAGCATTTAATGAAATGTGCCGTCAATTTCACGTTTCTTCTGTCCCTGGTCCTCTTACACCGATCAGACACAACCCCGATTTCCCACCAGGTACTGATGGAACTTTTTTATCTGAAATAGGACCTCTGGCAGACCCAAAAGCAGAAGACTTCTTCATTAATGAGCAATTTATCCCACTATCTACACTGAATACGCAGACAACAGATCGCAAAATCCCTCTATGGCAGTGGTTCTCAACTCCAGTCCTCAGGACCCACCAACAGGCCAGGTTTGCAAGATAGCTGAAATACATCACAGGTGATATCACTTGATGCTCAGTGATTGCAGTATTCTAGTCTGCAACTCCCCAAGGTAATACTTAAAATCTGGCCTGTTGGTGGGTCCCGAGGACTGGAGTTGAGAACCACTGCTCTATGGTCATATATGCAACTTAGACATTATCTCAATGACCCACAGGCACGCCCAGCGTTCATGCGAAAAAGAACACAATTTGAAGCTATTTGTTCCCGAACCGAACCACAACGCCATCTTATATCCATTATATACTCTATACTTCTTGATGAACATGAGCCCAAATCGAATCTTGCATGTACACAATGGGAAAAGGATCTCTCTATCAACCTCTCAGAGGAAGAATGGGGGGACGATATATGCTAACATACATAAAGGTTCGATAAATGTGACAGCCCAAGAAAATGGGTTTAAAATCTTCTCTCGGTGGTATAAAACTCCCCTGTTTTTACATAGAATCAATCCGAAGATCCCTTCCACTTGCTGGAGATGTAGTAAAGAAGTAGGCTCACTTCTCCACATCTGGTGGGAATGTCCCTTGATCATAAAATTTTGGACTGATATTTACAGGTATATTGCCCAAATTACGACTCTTCGCTTGGATTTTTCTCCAGCCCAAGCCTTGCTCCATCACTTTACCCTACCAATGAAAACTTACCATAAATCTTTAACCCTTCATCTTCTTAACGCCACAAAACTAACTATTCCGGTCCTCTGGAAATCCCCCAATCCTCCGACATTAGCAGATTGGCTTAGAAGAGTTAACAAAATAGAATCCATGGAAGAACTCATCCATCAAGCCCATGACCCTTCCAAAGTATATAGGAACACTTGGGCATGCTGGCATCATTTTAAATCGACACCTGAATATACCCAACTTCTTAGGTAGAGATCCCTCTTTCACCCTTATCCTTCCCTCCTTATGCCACTTAACCCCATCCATATGTAGACAGAGATGGGATTACCACCAATATTGATGAAAGTCGCTATCATAATGGGCTTCTATTCAAGAAGCCCAATAACTACGGACCTATCATTAAGCCCCCTCCAGATACCCTACAGAAATGTTAGGGAATTGAAGACTAACTACCTACGCTTTATTACGCAAAGGTCCTCGTTTTTTTATAGGCCAAAAACAAGGTGATATGGAAAACTACATTCCACGGCATTTACATTAACACAAATTGTCCTCCAATTAGACGTAAATCGGACATTAGTTAATACTTTGACGATTACGCATGGGTCATGTATCGATGTTAATAGGACAATCGATCTGATTGGTACTCCCATCTATTGAGTCGGAAGGGAAAACTACTTTATACTGACCTCCCACGTGGTTGTTCGCAGTTAGGCCCTATGTGCGTATGGAAGGACACATCCTTATGACATCTTTTCACATTTCCACTGTACTTATCCAAAGTACTTTTCCACTACTTTTATTACATGTACCAAGCGTTTATAGTTGACTTACTATGTTGATTATTACCTCTTGTTATTATTTCTGCTGATTTCACACTGCATTGTACCTATGCTGATGACATATCTGTATTCATGTGTGTTATCTTAATAAAAGCTTTTCAAATAAAATGCCTGCAAATGTCTATGTGCAGGAGGCCTAAAATCCCAGAAATGTGGCAGCAGCCTAAACTGAAACAAGCAGTTCCCCAGTTGCTTGAAATATACAGAGAAGAAAAAAAAAAAGTTCAGTTCTTGCCCTCAATTTATACACACATATTTGATTAATTTCAAATGTGTGCTGTCACACTTAAGTAGTATTAAACCCTCCTCTTGTTGTATAGTACAGTGTTGGGTTATACAGGCAACCAATAGCATAAACTGTTTTTGCAGAATAGAGTCACTAGCTCATCGTACACAAATGCTTTTCTCAGTGAACCTCTGGTTGGGGAGTGCAAGACTGTGCATTGTAGATGTCACATGACCGCTCATGTAAGCAAGGTCCCTGATCCTCTGAGAACACAATGCATGTGCACCGTCATCCCAGGGCCAACCACATGAGCTTTACAGTTGATACTTTTTGCCTATTGAATAAACTGCACATGCATGCCTAATGCTCACACCCTAGGCATTATACAATTGATCACATGACCCTCGCATGATAGCCACCAATTCCCATTGCAATAACAAAGAGCATGCACATCTGCCTAAATTGCCAGTAAACCCCCAAAATTGTTTAGTTTAGGACATCATACATAGTGCAGGCGTCAGACAGATTTTAGTGGTCAAATGCCACTGTATACCCCTTAAAATGATGATTGGTAGCAATGTGCCTCTTCAAATGTTGGTGGTTTGTGGTGTGTGCCACCTTAAATGTTGGTGATCAGTCGTAAGTGCCTCATAACTGTTGGTTGTCAATAGTGCTTTTTCTTCCCCTTAACATTGGTGATCAGTGTGGCCCCTTCATGGTCAATATGCCTCCAGTGTGCCCTCTTATTGTTCAATGTACCCTCATTGTGATTAATGGACCCCCTTTACATTGGTGATCAGTGGGAGCAGTGTTATTTACAAAGGATCAGTAATCAGAAAAAGGGGAGAGATATTTACATTGTTTTCTTGATATTTGTGATAGCAGTAATTGGCCATCACAGTGATCATAAGGCAGATAACTACTCTCACTGGCTTTGTGCATTTTGCCTGTGATCTGCGCTCTCTAATGATAGCTTGATCACACACGTGGGTAAGCCTGGCAAATTCACAACTATAAAATCAGTAAACTAGTAAACTTGTAAATCAGTAAACACTTCCACCTCACTGCCTTTTAAAATTTTTTACTAGACGGCAGTGTTAAGGTTGTCACCGTCACTTTGCCCATCTAGGACAAACCCACGATGGCTCTTTAAAACAACCTAACACTATAGTGAACTTTCCAAGCAAAGCTTTATAAAAGAGTGTAAATACTTTAATTTCTTATTGCCTGCACCACTGAACATTGCTCTGTTCATGAGAGAGTAATGAATGTGAGAGCTGCTGGCAGAATGTGCTTCTTCCTAGTATGGCTTTAAGGCTGGGTTCACACTATGTGCGTCGCGGCTTGCAGCAGGGGGTCTGCGTTCCCGTTCACTGTTTCAGGTCTAAAGTAGGTTAGAATTTTTGCCTGAATTCGGACCTGAAACAGAGCCAAAGACGCCCAGGACCCTTCTGCTGTGCGGTCCGCAGCCATCCCGGTGATGTGTGAACTGGCTCCATTGAGAGCTGGTCACACTCTCCAGTCATGCGAACTGGATGCAGGGAAACCTGCTATCAATTTGCATAAGTGTGAACCCAGCCTAAAGCACCAGTTTTAGTCAATGGAAAGAGCACCAATTTTTAAAGTGGCTCCGTTCATGAGAAATCATACCCAAGTATGCTGGGGAACTAATACTTTGGGAAGCATTGGTCTGATCCGATCAGATCTATACTAGCGTCTCCAGCAGTTTAGGGTTCCCAAAAACGCAGTGTTAGCGGGATCAGCCCAGATACCTGCTAGCACCTGCGTTTTGCCCCTCCGCCCGGCCCAGCCCAGCCCAGCCCACCCAAGTGCAGTATCGATCGATACCACCAAAAAGACAAACACAGGCCCGTCGTGCCCATAATGCCCTTCCTGCTGCATTCGCCAATCCTAATTGGGAACCAACCACTTCTGCAGCGCCCGTACTTCCCCCATTCACATCCCCAACAAAATGCAGTCGGCTGCATGAGAGGCATTTTCTTTATGTCCTCCCGAGTACCCCTACCCAACGAACCCCCCAAAAAAAGATGTCATGTCTGCAGCAAGCGCGGATATAGGCGTGACACCCGCTATTATTGTCCCTCCTGTCCTGACAATCCTGGTCTTTGCATTGGTGAATGTTTTGAACGCTACCATGCACTAGTTGAGTATTAGCGTAGGGTACAGCATTGCACAGACTAGGCACACTTTCACAGGGTCTCCCAAGATGCCATCGCATTTTGAGAGACCTGAACCTGGAACCGGTTACAGTTATAAAAGTTACAGTTACAAAAAAAAGTGTAAAAAAAAAAAAAACACAAACAAAAATATAAAATAAAAAAAAATAGTTGTCGTTTTATTGTTCTCTCTCTCTCTATTGTTCTGCTCTTTTTTACTGTATTCTATTCTGCAATGTTTTATTGTTATTATGTTTTATCATGTTTGCTTTTCAGGTATGCAATTTTTTATACTTTACCGTTTACTGTGCTTTATTGTTAACCATTTTTTTGTCTTCAGGTACGCCATTCACTACTTTGAGTGGTTATACCAGAATGATGCCTGCAGGTTTAGGTATCATCTTGGTATCATTCTTTTCAGCCAGCAGTCGGCTTTCATGTAAAAGCAATCCTAGCGGCTAATTAGCCTCTAGACTGCTTTTACAAGCAGTGGGAGGGAATGCCCCCCCACCGTCTTCTGTGTTTTTCTCTGGCTCTCCTGTCTCAACAGGGAACCTGAGAATGCAGCCGGTGATTCAGCCAGCTGACCATAGAGCTGATCAGAGACCAGAGTGGCTCCAAACATCTCTATGGCTAAGAAACCGGAAGCTATGAGCATTTTATGACTTAGATTTCGCCGGATGTAAACAGCGCCATTGGGAAATTGGGGAAGCATTTTATCACACCGATCTTGGTGTGGTCAGATGCTTTGAGGGCAGAGGAGAAATCTAGGGTCTAATAGACCCCAATTTTTTCAAAAAAGAGTACCTGTCACTACCTATTGCTATCATAGGGGATATTTACATTCCCTGAGATAACAATAAAAATGATTTAAAAAAAAAAAAATGAAAGGAACAGTTTAAAAATAAGATAAAAAAGCAAAAAAATAATAAAGAAAAAAAAAAAAAAAAAAGCACCCCTGTCCCCCCTGCTCTTTTAGCAGTAGACCTCCTCTGTAAATTTAAAGTGGTAACCTGTAAAGGCTTTTAAAGGCTTTTAAAAATGTATTAATTTTGTTGCCACTGCACGTTTGTGCGCAATTTTAAAGCATGTCATGTTTGGTATCCATGTACTCGGCCTAAGATCATCTTTTTTATTTCATCAAACATTTGGGCAATATAGTGTGTTTTAGTGCATTAAAATTTAAAAAAGTGTGTTTTTTCCCCAAAAAATGCGTTTGAAAAATCGCTGCGCAAATACTGTGTGAAAAAAAAAGAATGAAACACCCACCATTTTAATCTGTAGGGCATTTGCTTTAAAAAAATATATAATGTTTGGGGATTCAAAGTAATTTTCTTGTAAAAAAAAATAATTTTTTCATGTAATCAAAAAGTGTCAGAAAGGGCTTTGTCTTCAAGTGGTTAGAAGAGTGGGTGATGTGTGACATAAGCTTCTAAATGTTGTGCATAAAATGCCAGGACAGCTCAAAACCCCCCCAAATGACATCATTTTGGAAAGTAGACACCCCAAGCTATTTGCTGAGAGGCATGTCGAGTCCATAGAATATTTTATATTGTGACACAAGTTGCGGGAAAGAGACAAATTTTTTATTTATTTATTTATTTATTTTTTGCACAAAGTTGTCACTAAATGATATATTGCTCAAACATGCCATGGGAATATGCGAAATTACACCCCAAAATACATTCTGTTGTTTCTCCTGAGTATGGGGATACCATATGTGTGGGACTTTTTGGGAGCCTAGCCGCGCACGGGACCCCGAAAACCAAGCATCGCCTTCAGGCTTTCTAAGGGCGTAAATTTTTGATTTCACTCTTCACTGCCTATCACAGTTTCGGAGGCCATGGAATGCCCAGGTGGCAACCCCCCCCCCCAAATGACCCCATTTTGGAAAGTAGACACCCCAAGCTATTTGCTGAGAGGTATACTGAGTATTTTGCAGACCTCACTTTTTGTCACAAACTTTTGAAAATTGAAAAAAAAAATGTTTTTGCTTGTCTTTCTTCATTTTCAAAAACAAATGAGAGCTGCAAAATACTCACCATGCCTCTCAGCAAAATAGCTTGGGGTGTCTACTTTCCAAAATGGGGTCATTTGGGGGGGGTTTGTGCCACCTGGGCATTCCATGGCCTCCGAAACTGTGATAGGCAGTGAAGAGTGAAATCAAAAATTTACACCCTTAGAAATCCTGAAGGCGGTGATTGGTTTTCGGGGCCCCGTACGCGGCTAGGCTCCTAAAAAGTCCCACACATGTGGTATCCCCATACTCAGGAGAAGCAGCTAAATGTATTTTGGGGTGTAATTCCACATATGTCCATGGCCTGTGTGAGCAATATATCATTTAGTGACAACTTTGTGCAAAAAAAAAAAAAATTGTCACTTTCCCGCAACTTGTGTCAAAATATAAAATATTCCATGGACTCAACATGCCTCAAAGCAAATAGCTTGGGGTGTCTACTTTCCAAAATGTGGTAATTTGGGGGGGTTTTATGCCATCTGGGCATTTTATGGCCTTCAAAACTGTGATAGGTAGTGAGGAGTAAAATCAAAAATTTACGCCCTTAGAAATCCTGAAGGCAGTGATTGGTTTTCTGGGCCCCGTATGCGGCTAGGCTCCCAAAAAGTCCCACACATGTGGTATCCCCGTACTCAGGAGAAGCAGCTGAATATATTTTGGGGTTCAATTCCACATATGCCCATGGCCTGTGTGAGCAATATATCATTTAGTGACAACTTTTTGTAATTTTTTTTTTTGTCATTATTCAATCACTTGGGACAAAAAAAATTAATATTCAATGGGCTCAACATGCCTCTCAGCAATTTCATTGGGGTGTCTACTTTCCAAAATGGGGTCATTTGTGGGGGTTTTGTACTGCCCTGCCATTTTAGCACCTCAAGAAATGACATAGGCAGTCATAAATTAAAGGTTGTGTAAATTCCAGAAAATGTACCCTAGTTTGTAGACGCTATAACTTTTGCGCAAACCAATAAATATACACTTATTGACATTTTTTTTACCAAAGACATGTGGCCGAATACATTTTGGCCTAAATGTATGACTAAAATTGAGTTTATCGGATTTTTTTTATAACAAAAAGTAGAAAATATCATTTTTTTTCAAAATTTTCGGTCTTTTTCCGTGTATAGCGCAAAGAATAAAAACGGCAGAGGTGATCAATTACCATCAAAAGAAAGCTCTATTTTGTGGGAAGAAAAGGACACAAATTTCGTTTGGGTACAGCATTGCATGACCGCGCAATTAGCAGTTAAAGGGACGCAGTGCCAAATTGTAAAAAGTGCTCTGGTCAGGAAGGGGGTAAATTCTTCCGGGGCTGAAGTGGTTAACTGTGAGCAGCTGAAGCTGCTGCCTGTTCACTTCCAGTATTTAAACAAACACACAGAGACACACATCCAGCTCTGCAGCTGTCATTGGCCCTCTTATGACTCATCCCCCCCTCCCTTCCTGGTAAACTCTCACAAGAGTAAAAGAGCTGTGTATGATGTCATAAGCCTAGGCTTTTTACCAAACAGAACAGTGGGCTGTATAAGGTATTTAGTGGCAGAAAAAAATGTTTTACTATCCAAAGTTAAAACAACAAGAGCAGAAGATGTAATAGATGGAAAGAGGAAAAAATGACTGAAGTTCCACTTTAAATAGGTAAGGGGTGGAGCCACAAGGTGACCTAACCAGGCGGCCCCGCCCCTTACATATTTAAGAACTGTCACACAGCGGAGCAGGCAGACCGCAGTAGCCTTTGACGCAGACGGAGTTGTTTTAATTTTTTTAGGGTCTGGCGGTGCGGCGGACGTCACGATTGATGATGGATCTACATAGGGAGACATCTTTTTTTATTTTTAATAAAAGATTTGTCAAAATTTGTGTGTGTTTTTATTTCTCTTTGACTTTTTTTGGTCAATGAGTATGGGGTACAATGTACCCCATACTCATTTACATAGGGCAAGCCGGTATCTGGGGGCCCCCTTGTTAAAGAACCCCCCGCCCTCAAGCAACACCCCCATGTTGAGGGCATGTGGTCTGGTACCGTTCGGGGGGGGGCTTGCTTGTCAAAGTCTGGTATGGGTTTTGGGGGCCCCCATGTCTGGTATGGATTGGGGGGGACAGACGGACCCCTACACATTTTTTCACATTTTTGTATTGCCGGCAAAGGGGTTTTTTTCCCAAGAAAGTTTGCAGCCGGTAAAACAATTTATATGTCATTTTTTTCTTTATATATGTCGGTTTTGCTGCAGCAGGTTCTATACATGGTACAGATGTGCCACCTTTTTGTAACTTCTTTTTATTGTTTTTCAAGGTGAAAAGTGAATCATAAAACAGAGCCTCTGGGCATATACATTATACGGTCCATTAGAAAGTAGGATAAGTAGAATATAATTTTTAAAATCAACAACCATCATTCTTAGCACAGTAGGTGGAAAGGTGTATTACATATTGGGTCAATAACCCTGAAGGATAAAAGGGGGTGACACCAGGCACTATATTTAAAGGAATGTTTCATTTTTATTGTTTCACTTTAAGCATCAAAAAAATCACTGCTCCTTTAAAAATCTTTTTTTTTTTTTTTTAAATTGCATTGGTACATGTCTCCCAGGGCAGTACCCGGGCCCCCATACCCTTTTTATGGTCAATAACTTGCATATAAGCCTTCAAAATTGGGACTTTGGATTTTTGAAGTTGGGGTCCCATAGACTTTAATAGGGTTCGCGGTTCGGGCCTGAACTTTTTCCATGTTCGGGGGTTCTGGTGCAGACCAAACCGGGGGATGTGAGGCCAATCACTAGTTACAATTATTGCACAAATTGTGATTCAAGTGTCCATGCAAATCATCAAGTGTGAAAATGAAGCCAGCAGGTGAATAGTCTGATCAGTAGTCCTCCATCACCATTTACAAAGCCTCTTACCAAATCTCCATGATCTCCAACAGAACAGAGATCATGGAACACTTGAGTAATAGATCACTGGAAATGCAACCTGAATAGAACATCAAACTTCAAGGTGGTAGATTGCACAGGCGGAAGACAACCAAAACAATAAACGAAGATTCCAACATTCTTCTAAAACATCAAAAAAGAACAGGAGCCCACATAATGTAAAACCGCCATGTAAATTGCCTTTATTCCATAAAAGACAGGTACTACAATAAAGATACAGAGACCCGCATAAAAAGGCGTGCTTCGCGCAGTCAGTGGGAGTAATGATGTCACTGATTAAGCCTCAAAATATGAGTTTTGTTGACATAGAACATTGTCAGGGGATTGAACCTTGTTCCAATTTTCTGAGGATGTTCTATGTCAATGAAAAGCATTGGGGCGGAGCTTAATCTGTGACATTGTCACATTCACTGCCGGAAGCACAAAGTTTCAGGATTGTGCTGAGCTGAGACCTTAATATAAATTGTGTTTTAAGTGCATTTGCAATTACCTCAACATGCTGGTGAATAACTTTTTAAGGATAAAGGAATAACCATCTTATTATTAGTGCAGAGAACATTTATATATTTAAAAATAGAATTAAAAATGTCTGGCTTTCCATTTAATTGACTTTCTAAATATGTCCATGAGAACAGACCATGAGCTGTTTGTTTTAAATCATGCAGCCAAGGTCTGTAAATGATGTAAGAATATACATAGCTGGTATATTTACAAGAACGGTGAGGCAGTTTTTATTTTAGTGTAGAAGAGACTAACCGCAGAATTACTTTAATCCAGCAAAATTAAAAAATGTAATCACCGGCAAATAACTAGTCTGAAAATAATTACAAGCATGTTTCATTGTTTAAAGCAATGTATTTTTTAAAATTGAAGAAATTTGATATAAAAGATATATTGTACAATTTATCTAATTCTCTATGTGACACACCTACAGTGCTTTGTATAATTAAACCCCCAGTCTTGGGGTCTTTCCCTATTTTGTAATGTTACAAACTGAAATTGAATCAATTTAAAGTGTATCTATGGTCAAAATTTTAAAATTATATGTTAATTTTCACAATTAACTTCAATTATTTCTAATCTACTCTTATTAATATGAACAATCTTCAAATTTGTAAACTTCATTTGTGAGGAATTCCACACATTTATTTCCTTGAATTCTGTGATACATATTCAATATGCCCTGTGAATATGCACTGATGTGTCACACATTTCACAGAACCTGCATTCTAAATTAACCCCTTCAGATCCATGCTATAACCAAATGATGGCTACAGCACTGATCTACTTTGCCAGGAGGTCGTGAATAGACGTCCTCCCCTTTGCACGCTCCTCGCGCGCCCCCTGCGGGTGAGAATTGGGTGATCACAGATCGGAGTAGTGGGCTGATCCCGGCCCCTTACCACATGATCAGCTATCAGCCAATGACAGCTGATCACATGATGTAAACAGAAGATCGGTAATCTTTTTTTTTTTCTCCTCACGATGACAGCATGAGGAGAAAAAAAAGCTGATCAATGGCTTCAGTGCAAAGGACATCTGTCCCGAAGAGGAAGAGGCGAGACCGCCTCATCTGTCCCCACCAGTACCACCTGCCAGTGCCCACAGTGACACGAATCAGTGCCCACCAGTACATAAGTGATCAGCTGTCAGCCAATGACAGCTGATCACGTGATGTAAACAGAAGATCGGTAATCTGTCAGCGTGAGGAGGAAGAAAAAGACGATCACCGGCTTCAGTGCAAGGGACATCGGTCCCGAAGAGGAAGAGGCGAAACCGCCTAATCTGTGCCCACCAGTACCGCCTGCCAGTGCCCACACAGTGACACGAATCAGCGCCCACAGTACATAAGTGCCAGCAATCAATGCCACCTATCAATGCCCACGAGTGCCACCTATCAATGCACACCAGTGGTGCCAATCAGTGCCTCATCAGTGATATCTAGCAGTGTTGCCTACCAGTGCAGATCAGTGCCCATCACTGCCACCTATCAGTGCCCATCACTGCCTCCTATCAGTGCCACCTATTAGTCCACTTTAGTGCCACCTCACAATGCCCTTTAGTGCTGCCCATCAGTGCCACCTCTCAGTGCCCACCAATGCCACCTATTAGTGCCCACCAGTGCCACCCCATCAGTGCCCACCAGTGCTGCCTATTAGTGCCCATCATTTTAACAAAAAATAAAAAACCCAGAGGTGAACAAATATCAAAAGAAAAACCCTCTATCTGTGGGAAAAAAATGATAAAAATGTCATTTGGGTACAGTGTTGTATGACTGCGCAATTGCCGTTCAAAGAGTGACAGCGCTAAAAGCTGAAAATTGGTCTGGGCAGGAGGGGGGTTTAGGTGCCCAGTAAGCAAGTGGTTAAAGAGGTAGTAAAATGAGGAGTTTCAGGAGGCCTTATAGGAAAACATACCACATTAACAGGCAGTAAGGTTCCATGGGATATGTAGTCATTACAATTTGAAAGTAAGCCAAAGGAATGAGCAGAGCAAATCATGCAGGGAATCCAGGAAGTTGTTGAAGTAGATGGCCAGCAGACAGGCAGCAATCACAACTTGAAAATAGTTTTCCCAGTAAGCTACAATTGGATTGTCAAAAATAACTACTGTTTTTATTGCTATTACAATGCTGATATTATAAAATAAAAGTGTATGCGGTGACTATAGATATCCTTTATTTTAATTTATGTCACAGATCTAAAGAAAATAGGCCATAAAATAGACATGGAAAAAAAATAAAGTTCTCCACATTATATACAAATAAAAAAATGAATTTGCTGTAAAAACAACTAAATAAATTCTGGTTCAACCAACTGTTTACAGAAGTTACAGTTGACTGAATGAAATCCAATTGGAAGTATCACATAATCTCATAAAATATACTCCTGGTTCTGAAAAATCACAGAGTTTGTTAAAAAAAAATATTCAAACAAACAACATGATGAACACTAAGGTTCTCTCTATAGGTCCAGGATAGAGTTCTGGAAAATCATAGTTGGGTAATAAAAAAATATCCCCAGAATACTATTAAATCAATTACTAAAAAAAATGTGAATAAGGTACAACCACGACCCATAAAGGTTCTCTGAAATGCATATCTTGTTATTGATCAAAGAAATAAAATACACTGCATTGAGGGATGAGGTAGGTTGATTGAAGTTTTTCAAATTAAAATGTTAAAGTGCACCAGTAAAAGTATGCCCATTCTAGAATGGGCACGTTTATAAAGCAGAACTGATTGTTACAGTGGACTGTGGAGTGCAGGTGTTAGGAGATAGAAGCATTAGAAGGGACACTTGTGAACAGACTTGTGAGGTTCAGAGAGGTGCTGAGAGTGTGGGAATGAGATAAGAGGGAGTTGCTGTGACTGGGAGGTGAGGTAAGCTGGAGGCACTGTGAACAGAAGACCATGGGGCAGCCTTGCAAATCTGAGAAAAAGATATCAGACGCTAAACAACGCATGAAACACCAATGGATCTTGTAGACTGCTCTTTAACAGGGAAACAGGCAAGGGAGGAACCCTATCAATAGGTTCGAATGATGACTTGTCCAATTCAACTAGCAATGGTGGAGTGAGAAGCAGGGAAAGTAGGCTCGAAAGCAGGGAAGTTGTCAAAAGGTAGACTTTCACTGCGTTAACACGTGGAGTAAAATTTAATTAGAGTGTTTCAGAGCAGGACATAAGGAGGGGAGGGCAATGGCCCAGGTGAGTTGAATTGAAGAAAACATCTTATAGAGAAAAGTGACTTTAGGCCCTGTGCAACACAAGAAAAGGCTCTTCACAGGATAAGGCCACTAACTGATAGACTCTCCATGCCAAGGTGATAGCAATAATAAGGACCACCTTGTGAGTGAGGTCAGACAAGGGAATATCCCTAATAGGTTTGGCCCTCTGAAGGGTCAAAAGAAACAGGTTTAAGGTCCCACAGAGTCAAAGGCAAACATATAGGGAGAGAGATGTGTGCGACATCCTGCACAAAGACCTTAACCAAAGATTGAGAGGCCAACAGTCTCTGAATCAGAACGTCCAGGGCTGAGATTTGCCCCTTGATGGTACTTAAGGCTAGATGTTGGTGCAGACCAGACTGGAGAATGGACAAGATGTTTCTTATGCAGTACTTCCTAGTGTGGAATTTACTAGCTTTGCACCATGCAAAGTAGGCCTTCCAGGTTGACTTTGCAAGAAGTCAACTACCTAACCATCAGGAAGGTAGTAATGTTTGAATCCAAATCCTAGCTGAAGTGGGAGGAGGAAACCACCTTGGGGAGAAAGGAGACTTGTGGCCTCAGGACAACCTTGTCCCTGTGTAACATTAGGAAAGGCTCTTTACAGTATAAGACCACTAACTCAGAGAACCTTAGTATAGAGGTCATAGAAACAAAAAGACCACATTCTAAATTAAGTCAGACAAGGTAATACTGTCACAGACTTTGGGCTGCAGGAGAACCATGGCCTGGGGAACTCTGTTATATTGTGTTCTTAAGTTATCCAGAGCTGGTCACTAATTGCTTGTGGCTGCTTATGCAAGTTAGTCCGGGGAGCCGGACTGTTTCAGGAGGTCATTGTTATGATAATAGGGCTAGCTCTACTGTGTAAGGTGACCTTTGTCTGAGATAATGGGAGTACCCCTTATCTGATGGTTTGCTGTATAAAATTCAGTGTGTTTCTAAAAATAAAGCCACTCATTTTGTGGTGTACTCCAAGTCTGGTGTTGTCTGGTCCTTGGGGTTTCTATAGCTAGATCCATTGGTCTTGTGTTCCAGGACTTGGGAAGCTGCTTCTTGGCGAAAATACCCAACAGGGTGTTGGGAGCCCGTCACATTTGGTGACAGATGGGATTAGAACCCACGCCTCCGAAGAGACTGGAGTCTTGCCCTGCAGCCCTACAACTTTAGTGTGCAGTACAGGCCAGGCCGACAAAACGGCATTGCAGATGGACTTTCGCGGCAAACTAAACTTTGATTGTAGTACAGCTCCCGGACATCCCCAAGCTGACCCGTATTGGATCTAGCCTGGTCTGCCGGACTATGGAACGGGGGGAGTATTGTCACAGACTTTGGGCTGCAGGAGAACCATGGCCTGGAGAACTCTGTGTTATAATTTTTTCCTAAAGTTATCCAGAGGTGTTCACTAATTGCTTGTGGCTACTTATGCAAGCTAGCGCGGGGAGCCGGACTGTTTAAGGAGGTCATTGTTATGATAATAGGACTAGCTCTACTGTGTAAGGTGACCTTTGTCTGAGATAATGGGAGTAGCCCTTATCTGATGGTTTGCTGTATAAATTCAGTATGTTTCTAAAAATAAAGAAATTCATTTTCTGGTGTACTCCAAGACTGGTGTTGTCTGGTCCTTGGGGTTTCTATAGCCAGATCCATTGGTCTCGTGTTCCAGGACTTGGGAAGCAGCTTCTTGGCGGAAATACCCAACAGGGTGTCCGGAGTCTGTCACAAATACCATAATAGGTTCAAGGGTTTAAATAGAACAAGGTTAAGGTTCCATATAGTCATAGGGGAATTTTCTGAAGGAAAAGATATATGTGTGACACTCTGCACAAATGTCTTGAACATGGAATGAGAGGCCAATGACCTTTGAAGCAACAGAAAGACCGGGGATGAGATTTATGCCTTGATGGTACTCAAGATCAGGCACTGACTGCAGAAAGGACAGGATGCATCCCATGCATTGCTTCCTAAGAATGAACTTCCTACCCCCACAACACACATAATAGGCTTTCCAACTGCAATGGTAGACTTCTTCATAATTCGGAATCCTAGCCTTTAGGAAGGTAGAGGTGATTTAATCTAACAGGAACCTGTTCTTTAGGACTTTAGCTTTAACAGCTATGCCATTAATGCTAGTGACTGAGAAGCCAGATGGCAGACCAGTCCTTGGGACAGAAGGTGCAGACAGTCCAGAAGGGCATACAGAGAGTTTGCCCGGAGTCTAAGTATGTCTAAGTACCATGTCCTCCTAGGCCAGTTCAGTGCAATGAGAATCACCAGAATGACCTCTATCTCGATCCTGCCGATTAAATGAGGAAGGAGCTGAAGAGGAAGAAAGATGTGGATCAGGTTGAATTGATCCCACAGAGTCATCAGAGCACCCACTATGAAGGCCTCTGTACCTGACAACAAATCTGTTCTGGTTGTTGTTTAATCTGAACACCAGTAGATCTATGTCCAGCATCCCCCACTTATAGCAAAGGGCTTGGAACATCTTCGGGCGGAGACCCCATTCCTTCAGATCCAGACACTGATGGCCAAGAAAGTTTGCCTGTTAATTTTCCACCCCTGGTATCTGGACAGTTGCCAGAACATGCAACTTCTGGTGCCTCCTTGATGGTTAATGTAGGCCACTGCAGTGGCATTGTTCTACTGGAATCTGGTTGGGTGACCTTACAGCTGAAAAGTCCAGTGTTAAAGGGACAACCAAATTGGTCTTCAAGGATGTGAACTGGAAATCAAGCTTCCTCCGACTATCAAGTCCCCTGCACCTAATATAATAAATCTAATAAATATATTATGGCTGACTTATTAGGGGAAACAAGTTTTTCAAGGCGAGACCAGTCACAGGCTCTAAGAGCAAGCATACACAACTTCAGGGAGCCCATGCTAGAGACGATAGGGTGAGGAGACTCCTCTAACAATAAACAGTCAATAAGATTAACAAAGAGTAATAATGGTATGACTATGGCCCTGGATCTGTATACCACCCTGCTGCTAAGGTAACATCATGCACCTTGTGCCAAAGAGAGCAACCAAACAGGACCCAGTGCCCAAAGCCACTTTACATGCCAACCAACATTAACTAATCCAGAAAGTCGCAGTGGCTATGGTGCAGCCTGGAACTTGATAGAAGTAATTTCAACATAAGAAATATGCTATCAGTAGATAGAAGATGTCCATATCCTAAGGACACTAGCAAAAAACAAAGGCATGCTGGTAGTAGGAGGGTCTCATCTTAAAAATGTCATAAATGGGTACAAATTATTTTTTCGTCTCCAAAAATAGTATTTTGCTAGAATCATGAGCCAACTAGAAAAGTTTGTCTGGCTATTCAGTTATTATATTGGCAGAAAATTATAACAGCTCTACCTAAATATGTAGTCTGAGTGCTATGAGTTGTGACAGAGATCTAACATTACATTCTATCAAATTCACTTTTAATTACTTTATTTCAGTAGTTTCAGGTGAAGCCAAATACACTGTATTTTCATATGTATATAACAATACCCTGTCTATTTATTTATGGCCATTTGTATACAAAAAGCAAAAAGTAGTTCATGACCACTGAAGCCAGATTACCTTAAAAGATGCAGAAATCAAATCTGTTGATTTTGCTAAAAACAGTCTGGCCAATGATGAATACTGTAGAGACTCAGAACCCAAACACATATTGAACATGAGATTGAATGCAGTTTTTATACATTTCTCAGCTGCGTCATTTTATATGTTAATACAGAGAAATGCATGAAAATCGCAGATTCAGAGATTTGACATTTGGATGAGTAGAAACCTTAACAATGAAATTTAGCACTAGGTTCTTGGAGCAGGAAATCCTCCAGAAATGCAATAACGTGCTTGATTCTCACCAATAGAAATTGAACTCCAGAGAGCCATTTACATCAAACAGATAATTACTTATTGTAAAATATGACTACAAAACACATATCTTATTCATGTAACGTGAAAAAAACAAAACCATATGGGTCATCAAAGTATGTCCTTCCCTGAGCAGTATATGACAAAACAGAGTTTGCAGCTGTGTGGTGGGTTACTTTAATGAACTCTGCAGAAAAACATCACTTGTCAACACTTACACACTTTCCCATCAATGCCGGGCGTGTGAATAATACATGACATCACATAAGCAGAATGAAAATTCACATTTTCCAAACACCTTATTACACTATACAGTACAGTAATAGCACTTGACAATACACCATGCACTTGTGTAACAGAGTATGACCAGTAGATTTGTAAAAACAGTGTACATGGTCAAAATGAACTTGGGCCAATGGATCCCATAGCATGAAAACAAAGAGGTTCAGTTTGAATTTTTTCATACAGCTCTACTGACCTTTGAAAATTAGTTGGGAACAAAAAAACAGCCCCTAAAGCATGCTATCAAACAGGCAGTAGGGACAAGTTAGCTAGTTTGGTTGCTCAGTAGCAAAGGGTAACACCAGCTCTATAAAAACCAACATACAGGGTTATCAGCCTTCTAATACAATGCCCACGTCACTCCTTAATGCAGAACATAACCCAGATAAAACTGAGTATTAGTTTTCTAAAGAAATGTCATCAACTAACAGCCATGTACTGCATGTTACAATACATCTGATCTGTCAGCCAATTAAACAGAAAATGGTTGTTGTCACAAAGTTGTTAGGAGAAACCTGAACACTCCTAAACCAAAGTTCATGTAAGAAGTAAAGGCAGGCAACCCAATATTATTGGTAATATAGTGTATATAGGTTCCTCACTCTTCCGTGCCAAATAGGCAGAGCATATGAAGACATTTTGACTAGCAAAGCTAAAATACTAGTTTTTGATATAAAGAAACCTGCATTTTATTTACATCAACAACTAAAAATATGAGCAAAACATGCAGACCGGCCCTGTCTTAATCGCCAGAGCTACAGTCATGCAGAGTGAAATTATTAGCCCCTGGGATGAGCACACAAGCAATGGAGGCACATTTGGACCACCTGTTATAAACATGACCTAAAGGATACTGCTTTATAGCTATAGTTTTTTGGAGTTTAGTGGGTATGGCAAAAAAGAATAAATACCCTAAAAGGGCACTTACCCCTTAAGCGACACTGAGAAAGTGTATCAAGCTTTTTCGGAGGCTGTGAACCACTCTGTCCAGTATCACAAGCAAAAGAAAGCCACACTAATCAGGAGAAAGAGAATTCCTAATATGTATGTATCTTGTTATGAAGTTGCAAGCATTCAAACAGGTTAGTACTGCCATCTTTTTATGGACTGTTGGAAGCCACAAAAAAGCAGCCAAAAGTAATATTTGATTTTTCAAACACTGCCTATGACTCACAAAGGTTTTGTACAGGTGATAAGCAAGAAATTTGGATGATGGAGATTTATTACAACGCCACTGGAGTCAAACAAGACAAGACACAGGGGAGAACTATAACTATAACTGTTTACTGTACATGGTTAATTTGCTGAGCACGCCTGCCATAAAAAGCACATACGTTGTAACCCAAGCACCAAAAAGCTTCACATAAGTTATTCTTTTGCACACATAACATGCCAATCTTTAGAGATAATGTAAACTCTGGCACCTGCTGTATTATTTTAAGTGTGAATTCTCAGCAATACCTAAATGCACTTTGCAAAACATGTCTAAAGAAATCCAACACTGACTGATTTTTTTTCTATTATAAAATTATGCAATCAAATGACAAAACTGCAATGTAAAATCATAGATGGATGTATGACCATAAAAAAGTAATACATTATTTAAAATGATAGATTATTAAAAAAAAAAATAACCAAAATTACCAATGTTGTGTTCAAACAAACCATCTCCCTGAACGTGATGAAAAACAAGCAACCTGTTAGCTCTCTGTGAGACTAGACCAGTAGCACAGCTGCCAAGCTTTACTAAGAATCGTGATTGACCACAAAATGTTATATTAAGAGTAATACAACTTGTAAAGTGGTGTAGGTGAACTATGAATAAACATAACCACTTTGCACACTTGTCAAAAATATTCATGAGCCAGTGTATTTCAATCCAGGGTAAACTAGGTTTTCTCAACAATGTCTTTATTAAACTGATTTTTCAATTCTAAAATAAAGGTATGAATGCATACATTAAGGAAAATTGTTATCCATACTTACTGCAATTTTCCTTTCCTGGATCCTCCCCATGTCAGCCTACAATGGGTCAGCTCTGCCCTCTCTGACCCTTCCAGGACCACCTTTTTCTTAGCCCATAAAGGACAGCTGTCTGCCCACAGCAGTGTTCAAAATACACCGCCTCCTGACGGAAAATCCAGTGGGAATCGCTGGCTGACATGGGGAGGGTCCAGCAAAGGAAAATTATGGTAAGTACGGATAACAATTTTCCTTATTCCTGGACTTCCCCATGTCAGCCTACAATGGGATGTACCAAGCATTACTATGAAGGGGAGGGGGGGGAATACAAAATAAGTCAAACTTCAGCTGTAATGCTACTCAAACTCTTTAATGGAAGCAGGATCAAAAGGAGAAGTCAGTAAGTCAAGACCAACGTTAAGTCCCATTTCGGAAAAAAAAATCTTAATGGCGGCCTAATCTTTATGGCTACCTTCAAAAAATGGACTACCAAAGGATGCAGAGCCCATCTTCTACTTGACACAGCTGACAGGGCGAAGACCTGGACCTTCAAGGAATTATAGGCTAAGCCCTTATTGAGACCACTCTGCAGAAATTCCAAAATGTTCGATACTGAAGGAGATTCGTGGATAACCCCTTTACATAGACACGTGACGAAAGGCATTCCAAATCTGGTTATAGGTTTAATTTGTGGACTTCTTACGAGCCTGCAATAATGTATCCACCACTCGGTCTGTGAGATCCAATCCACTGAAAGATCTCCTCTCAATCTCCAAGCCATTAACTTCAGTCTCCCGGGGTTTGGGTGACAGATTTTGCCCTGCAGAAGGAGATCTTGACAAAGAGGTAGTGGGATCGGTTGGCAGATCTTCATCCTCCAAGCCAGAGAGAACCACGGCCTTCTGGGCCAGTACGGCAGAATTGCTATTGCTGCGACACTTTCTCTCAGAATTTTCAACAGGACCTTGAGAACCAACAGAAGTGGAGGGAACACATACACCAAGGGGAAAATCCAAGGCTTGGACAGAGCACCCTGACCGAACGCCTGTGGATGCCAGGTCTGAGAAAAGAAGCCAGAAAGTTGGAAGTTTTTCTCCGACGCCATGAGATCTATTGAAGGTGTCCCCCAGATTTTGAAAATCTTGTATAGGTATTTGAGGTTGAGGCCCCACTCGTTGTGATCCACAAAGCTTCGACTCAAGTGATCCGCTAGAACGTTTTCGGGTCCTGGGGGATAGGCTGCCATAAGGGAGTCAAGATTCCTCTCCGTCCACATGAAGATTTGACACGCCACTTGAAGAAGGGACTGCCTCCTGGTTCCCCCCTGACGGGACACATAAGCCACCGTCCTCTTGTTGTCTGACAGGACTTTTTTAGCTCGACCTTGCAATACCAGTAGGAATGTTAAGAGGGCGAGCCTGACGGCCTCCAACTCCAAGCAGTTTGAGCCACACCGGGTGCACAACACATCGAACCTTGAAGCAGATTGGCTACAGCAGCAGAAGGCCACACTGGGTGCCACTCCTGTCAGCTAACAGGAAACTGAGGCTACAATTCACACAGACTCACCAAAATTGGACAACAGAAGATTGGAAAAAAACGTTGCCTGGTCTGATGAGTCTTGATTTCAGCAGTGACATTCAGATGGTAGGGTCTGAATTTGGCATGAACAACATGAAAGCATGGATCCATCCTGCCTTGTATCAATGGTTCAGGCTGGTGGTGGAAGTGTAATGGTGCGGGGGATATTTTCTTGGGACACTTTGGGCCCCTTCGTACCAACTGAGCATCATTTAAATGCCACGGTTACCTGAGTATTGTTGTTGACCATGTCCATCCCTTTGTGACCACAGTGTACCCTTTTTCTGTTGGCTACTTCCAGCAGGATAATGCACCATGTCACAAAGCTCAAATCATCTCAAACTGGTTTCTTGAACAGGACAATGAGTTCACTGTACTCCAATGGCTTCCAAAGTCACCAGATCCCAATCTAATAGAGCATTTGGGATGTGGTGGAAAGCGAGATTCGCATCATGGATGTGCAGCTGACAAATCTGCAGCAACTGCTTGATGCTATCATGTCAATATGGACCAAAATCTCTGAGGAATGTTTCCAACACCTTGTTGAATCTATATCACAAAGAATTAAGCAGTTCTGAAGGCAAAAGGAGATCCAACCCGGTAGTAGCAAGGTGTACCTAATAAAGTGGCCAGTGAGTGTATATTGATATTAACTATCGCTTTAGGAGATTACAGAAAAATAAATGGGATAAATTCAAGTATGGTTTTCACCCCCTTTGCCCCCACCATATTATCAATAAAAAGTATGGACCTCAGCTTACATATTTTTTTCCTCCAGGTGACAGACTTAAACAAGACATCAATGCTTTTCAAAAATGCACCAAGTCTGGGCAGCCATTTAAAGTATATGGAGCCCACTAGTACATATGCAGTACTCTGCGTTTTAATAAAGCCAAATAACCTAAATCAAGCAAGAAAATGTTTTCTGCTTCTCCATATCCCCCATATGCCCCAGCTCTATATACAGTGGCATCTAACATTAAGGTCCACAATGCTAGACATCTAGCCTTACCGCTTAGTCATAGCTTATATGGATAATGAACGATGGAATGCAATGATTGCAAAGTATTAGAAAGCCTGCAGAACAGAAATAAATGTATTCAAGTGGTCAGCACATCACTGCCAGTTAGGTGCAGGTGCAGGTTATTTGCTGACCTGCCTTGGAAATGTTTAAAGCATTGCTGTTTTCTGGACAGGTTACACAAAATTCTTTCCAGTATAGATAGATTGTAGTAATAGCCTGAAAAGGAAGCAGGTGTAGAGCTATATTTACATCTCTCAACAAAGTTCACAGTTTGGGAATGACTTGCCATCCTGCTTTTCCTGCTATATTACAGGGCTGACATTGCACAACACATATTTCACATCCCCTTTCTCTGGCTGTATCAGCAATTGTAAAGCCACAAACAAATTCGAAAATCATTCAACATATCGGCACATTCTTACCAGGAAAACATGAATAAGCAATAGCTGTTTCATGATGTCAGCTATTGTCAGAATCTAACGTGGACGTACATTTACAACCTAAAGTATGAAGGATAATTAAATGTGCCAAAAAAATTAGTAATGTGAAGATTTACATGAATTGTGACAGAGTTTGAGTATAATTTCTGTAGCTGTAATTGTTTGCCATGCCTTGTTTAAAATTTAATTTTTTTTTTTAATGATTTGAACATACACAGTGGTAGACAACTGGCAGGAAAAAACCCTCCCTGCAACCCAATCAAAATACTTCAAATGCCTATGTGAATATGCAAAATAGCTGCTGCATCTTTTTTATTTTTTTTTATTTCTTTATATCTTACAAAACCGAGAAACACTTCTAATACATAATACATCAAAACATCCCTCCCCTCCCTAAGCTGACCTTCTAGCTTTCTTGTGCCTGACCTTCTCTTTTCCTTCTCCCCTTCCTATGCTCCCATCCTTTCAGCAAATCTTATTGTCTGCTTATACTTTATCCAATCTCTCCACTTCAGATCGAACTCCTCCAAACCTGCCTCGCCACTACAATTTAGGTACTCTAAATTATGGATTTCATTTACTTTATTGCACCAACTCCTCACTGTAGGAGTTGATAGCTGCAGCATCTAATAATAATACTATAAAGTAATGCAATAGATAATATTTACTATAGAACAAAACACTAAACATAATTTCTTGTATTAAAAGGGATATGGACTGCAAAGAGAGATATAATTTTGCCCCCGTACAAATCATTAGTAAGACCTCATCTGGAATATGAAGTTCAGTTTAGGGCACCAGTTCATAAAAAGGATATCGGGGAACTGGAGAAAAGGCAGAGAAGAGCAACCAAACTGATAAGAGGCATGGAGGAGCTCAGCTATGAGGAAAGATTAGAGGAACTGAATTTGTTTTCTCTTGAGAAGAGGACATAAGAGGTCCATATAGTGAACTTGGTGTTGAGTTATTCACTTTATGGTCATCACAGAGGACAAGGGGGCACTCTTTCATCTGGAGAAAAAGAGTTAAAGTATTCGTAAAGGTTTTTTTTTTTTTTTAAAGCTAACAAACCTGTTATACCTACCTGCTCTGTACAAGGGTTTTGCACAGAGCGGCCCCGATCCTCCTTTTCTGGGGTCCCCCGGCGGCTCCCCTGGCTCCTTCTCCCCATCGAGTACCCCCACAGAGAGCCCCCTTTCCATATGGGCACTTATGCGGATGCGCTCACAAGTCCTGCTGCTGCATACATTGACACAGACAGCAGGACTCGGGCCCGCCCCCCCATGTCACTGGATTTGATTGACAGCAGCGTGAGCCAATGGCTCCTACTGCTATCAATCTATCCAATAAGAACCCAAGACAGCGGCTGGAGCTGCTGGGCTCTTCATCGTCACTGGAATGATCGGGTTCAGGTAAGAAAAAGGGGGCCTCTGGGGGGGCTGCTGCAGCAAAGAATGTTTTTCACCTTAATGCATAGAATGCATTAAGGTGAAAAACCTCGAGACTTTACAACTCCTTTACTTTTCAAATTCGGAAAGGCCTCTTCACATTAATAGCTGGAAAAATGTGGAATAGACTCCCTCAAAAGCTGGTTCTGGCCAGCTCCGTAGATTGCTTTAAAAAGGCCTGGATTTTTTTCCTAAATGCACAAAATATAACTACATACTAAAATTTATAGGTAAAGTTGATCCAGGGAATATTGCCTCTTGGGGGATCAGGAAGGATTTGTTTTCCCTGCTGGAGCAAATTGGATCACGCTTTATTGCTTTTTTTTCCTTCCTCTGGATCAACTGTGGGTATAGGATGGTGTACAGTATATGGAAGTTTTGATTTGTATGTGTTTTTTTTTTTTTTTCTGTGGGTTTAACTGGATGAACTTGTGTCTTTTTTCAGCCAGATTAACTATGTAATTATGTAACATTTTGGATGAAAATCTAACACATTAATTATATCAAGACTAAAAATACACCTTTAGCATATTCAAACAGACTTGTTCTGCACTGTGAAAAATGGTTCATGGCTTATCTAAATTCTAAGGAGCATGTTGAACATACCAGAGCATTTAGTTATATGGGTAAATCAGTCCTGCTAATCTAATCACTATGGAATGTGTCAAGGCAGATGTTGATTATTTAAGAACAGGAGGGGAGGTGAGAACATTTGTGGAACAACCCCATTCTAATTAAATAATCCCATCACTTGGTGCCAAAAGTCTGACACTGGCTACTTCACCTGTGTTTGGATGGTGCATCTTTTGGATGTTCAAGCTTCTTTTGCTGGGTTTGAAAGATGCTTGAATGCCATCATCAAATCATTCTAATGCCCCGTACACATAAGCGGAATTTCCGTCGGGAAAATCATGGATGGTTTTTCCGACGGAATTCCACTCAAGCTTGGCTTGCATACATGCGGTCACACAAAAGTTCTCTGAACTTTCGACCGTCGAGAACGCAGTGACGTACAACACTACGACGAGCCAAGAAAATTAAGTTGAATGCTTCCGAGCATGCATCGAATTGTTTCTGATCATGTGTGTTTTTTGCGTGTCCGAACTGCATACAGACGATCGCATTTTCAGATAGAAAGTTTTTCCGACCGAAAAATAGAGAACATGCTCTCAATCTTTTGCTGGCTGGAATTCTGCCAGCATGCACACGGTTGCATTTTCCGACCAAAAGCTCTCATCGGAGTTTTGCTGGCGGCATTTCCGATCGTGTGTACGCGGCATGACACTCCAGCCACACACTGTATGGCTACATTACTCTGTGTCACAGTCTTTACAGAAAATGTAAGATTTTTTTTCCAGCAGAGTGACACTGAGGCCAGGGAGGGGCACAGAGACATGGGTTGGAACTTCTAGGGAGAGTCAGAGGGGATGGGAAATGTTGGGACTGTTTGAAGCACACAAGCAGCACGGATTTTTAAAACAATGGTTGCCATAGCTATTCTACTGCATGTACATTTGAATGACAGTTAAGTACTTAATTTTATATATATATATATATATATATATATATATATATATATATATATATATATATGGGATGGAGACAAGGACAGGGTCTCTAACTAACATTTTTTTTTAAAGGGGGCAGACAGAGTAGGATAGCTTCAATAGCATTGCAAATAACCATTTTGATAAGATGATTATGACACTTTATAAATTGATGAGTGTATGTGGGAGATTATTCCTCTTTATTTGGTTACATTATACACATTTACACAAAGACCACTTTTTGGAATTGTAAGTCCTCCCCTAACTAATAATTGAATGGAATATTGTTAAAGTGATAGTTAACCTGCCTCCAATTTCTATGGATTTTATTCACAAAGGAAATACTATTTGTGCTATCAATATAGTGTATGTAATCCTCTTTAGCAGGCTTACTTTAAAGCATAACTTCATCCAAACACACAGCTACAATATACAACCCCAATTCCAAAAAATTGTGACACTGTGCAAAATCCACATAAAAACAGAATGCAATGATTTGCAAATCTCATAAACCCATATTTTATTTACAATAGGAAAAAGAAAACACATCAAATATTTAAACTGAGACAATGTACCATTTAAAAAAAATGTCATTTTGAAATTGATAGCAGAAACACATCTCAAAAAAGTTGTGATAAGGCCATATTTACCATGGTGTAGCATCCTCTCTTCTTTGAACAACGCTCTGTTAATTTCTAGGAACGGAGGAGACCAGTTGCTGGAGTTTTGGGAGAGGAATGTTGTCCCATTCTTGCCTGAATAGGATTCTAACTGCTCAACAGTCCTGGGCCTTCTTTGCTGTACTTTTTATTTCAATATGCGACAAATATTTTCATTTGGTCTGGTCTGGACTGCAAGCAGGCCAGTTAGATACCCAGACTCTTCTACTATGAAGGCGTGCTGTTATCATAGATGCAGTATTCGGTTTAGCACTCTCCTGCTAAAATATGCAAGGCCTTCCCTGTAAAAGACGTTGTCTGGATGGGAGCATATGCTACTCTAAAACCTAGATATATATTTTAGCATTAATAGTGCTTTCCAGATGTGCAAGCTGCCTATTCCATACACACTAATTCAATCAAATACCATTGGAGATGCAGGCTTTTGAACTGAGTACTGATAACAAGCTGGAAGGTTCCTCTCATCTTTAGACCAGAGGACACGGCACCCATGATTGCCTAAAAGAATGACAAATTTTGATTTGTCTGACCACAGAACAGTTTTCCACTTTGCAACAGACCATTTTAAATGAGCTTTGTCCTAGAGAAGATGGAAGCGTATCTGGGTGATGTTGAGATATGGCTTCTTCTTGGCATGATAGAGCTTTCCCTTGCATTTTTGGATGGCACAGCAAATTATGTTCACAGACAGTGTTTTTTGTAAGTATTCCTTAGCCAATGCAGCTATGTCCATCACAAAACCATGTCGGTTTTAAATGTAATGCCATCTGAGGACCTGAAGGTCATGGGCATGCAAAATTGTGTTTTGGCCTTGCCCCCTGTGCACAGACATTCCTCCAGATTCTCTGAACCTTTTGATGATATTATGCACTGTAGATGATGTTTATTTAAAGTTGTTGCAGTTTTATGTTGAGGAACACTATTCTGCAGCTGTTAGATGTAGCTTTTCACAGATTGGTGAACCTTTGCACATCTTTACCTCTTATGCCGCGTACACACGGTCAATTTTTCTGACAGGAAATGTTGGATGTGAGCTTGTTGTTAGAAAGTATGACCGTGTGTATGCTCCATCGAACATTTGCTGTCGGACTTTCCGCCAACAAATGTTGGTTAGCAGGTTCTCAAATTTTCTGGTAACAAAACTTTGTTGTCAGAAAGTTCGATCGTGTGTACACAAGTCCGCGCACAAAAGTCCAAGCATGCTCAGAAGCAGAAGCGGCCAGCTTGTAAACTAGCGTTTGTAATGGAGAATTAACATTTGTGATGTGTCAAATTATGAAATCTCCAAATGCAGCGCACAATTCTCTTCTTCGTTAATGGGATAATAATGAAGCTGCTTTACTGGTAATACTGATAGAGTTATTGCAAACAAATTTTTTTCAAAGGCTTTTTTTTTTTCAAGTGATATCAAGAATAATAATAATAATAGCGCAAACTAAAAAAATGCAAAAAAAAAGCGTGAATCAACACTAATCAAACTTCTACTAACACAAAATTAGCAGGAGCCCGAAGGGTGGCACTTAAGAGCTGAAAAACCACCTAGTACTTTACTAAGTTTGTAATTGTTGGCCAACATTTGTGTGACCCTTGTTAAAGTTGGCTTCCAGATTCCTATAAGCACCCTGCCTGCAGACCCCGACAACCACTGGCAAGGGTTGTCAGGAAGAGGCCCTTGTCCTCATCGTTTTTTCGGCGTGGGGGTTCCCCTTAAAATCCATGCCAGACTGAAGGGTCTGGTATGGTCTTGGAGGGGAACCCATGACGTTTTTTTTTTCATTTTTTGCGTGGGGTTCCCCTTCAAGATCATCAGAACACAAGTCGCATGCCAAAGTCGGAACAGTCAAGACGGCGATCCGACTTTAGTGATATTTAATGGGCTGAAGTAGGATCAAAGTTGGACCAAAGTAGTGCAGAGAGCATTTTCAAAGTTGGACAGACTTGTGTCAGACCAGTTAAGACAGCTCTCATAGGGAAACATTGATTTTCACACGTCATGTGACATGAGCTCCCAATGTCGGAGCATTTGTCGTACAAGTGTGAACCCAGCTTTAAGGTTTGACCTCATATTATACAGTCAGGTCCATAAATATTGGGACATTGACACAATTCTAATCTTTTTGGCCCTATACACCACAATAGATTTGAAATGAAACGAACAAGATGTGCTTTAACTGCAGACTTTCAGCTTTAATTTGAGGGTATTTACATCCAAATCAGGTAAACGGTGTAGGAATTACAACAGTTTGTATATGTGCCTCCCACTTTTTAAGGGACCAAAAGTAATGGGACAGATTAACAATCATCCATCAACTTTTCACTTTTTAATACTTGGTTGAAAATCCTTTGCAGTCAATTACAGCCTGAAGTCTGGAAGGCATAGACATCACCAGACGCTGGGTTTCATACCTGGTGATGCTCTGCCAGGCATCTACTGCAACTGTCTTTAGTTCCTGCTTGTTCTTGGGGCATTTTCCCTTCAGTTTTGTCTTCAGCAAGTGAAATGCATGCTCAATCGGATTCAGGCCAGGTGATTGACTTGGCCATTGCACAACATTCCTCTTCTTTCCCTTAAAAAACTCTTTGGTTGCTTTCGCAGTATGCTTCGGGTCATTGTCCATCTGCACTGTGAAGCGTCGTCCAATGAGTTCTGAAGCAATTGCTGAATATGAGCAGATAATATAGCCCGAAACACTTCAGAATTCATCCTGCTGCTTATGTCAGCAGTCACATCATCAATAAACACAAGAGAACCAGTTCCATTGGCAGCCATACATGCCCACGTCATGACACTACCACCACCATGCTTCACTGATGAGGTGGTATGCTTTGGATCATGAGCAGTTCCTTTCCTTCTCCATACTCTTCTCTTCCCATCACTATGGTACAAGTTGATCTTGGTCTCATCTGTCCATAGGATGTTGTTCCAGAACTGTGAAGGCTTTTTTAGATGTTGTTTGGCAAACTCTAATCGAGCCTTCCTGTTTTTGAGGCTCACCAATGGTTTACATCTTGTGGTGAACCCTCTGTATTCAATCTGGTGAAGTCTTCTCTTGATTGCTGACTTTGACACACATATACCTACCTCCTGGAGAGTGTTCTTGATCTGGCCAACTGTTGTGAAGGGCGTTTTCTTCACCAGGGAAAGAATTCTTTGGTCATCCACCACAGTTGTTTTCCATGGTCTTCCAGGTTTTTTGGTGTTGCTGAGCTCACCGGTGCGTTCTTTCTTTTTAAGGATGTTCCAAACAGTTGATTTGGCCAAACCTAATGTTTTTGCTATCTCTCTGGATGGGGTTGTTTTGTTTTTTCAGACTAATGATGGCTTGTTTCACTGATAGTGACAGCTCTTTGGATCTCGTATTGAGAGTTGACAACAACAGATTCCAAAAGCAAATACCACACTTGAAATGAACTCTGGACCTTTTATCTGCTCCTTGTAAATGGGATAATGAGGGAATAGCACACACCTGGCCATGGAACAGCTGAGCAGCCAATTGTACCATTACTTTTGGTCCCTTAAAAAGTGGGAGGCACATATACAAACTGTTGTAATTCCTACACCATTCACCTGATTTGGATGTAAATACCCTCAAATAAAGCTGAAAGTCTGCAGTTAAAGCACATCTTGTTTGTTTCATTTCAAATCCATTGTGGCGGTGTATAGAACCAAAAAGATTAGAATTGTGTCAATGTTCCAATATTTATGAACCTGACTGTATGGTTTTGGTAAATCTGAAGACAAAAATCTGCATAAAATCTAATAGTGTTTATGGGGTCTAAGATACAGATTTTAAACCCAATTATATTACTGACCTTTTGCCAATTAACCTAATCAGTTGCAAACTGTTCTTCAAGCTCTTCCTTGTTAATAACACTTATCACCACTCAGCTTTTTGTTGCCCTAGGCCAACTTATTTTTAGATGTGCTGCTGCCATCAATTTTAAAATGACACTGTTTTTTTCTTAACTGGTACATTTTTCCAGTTTATACATTTGCTATGTTTTCTATTGTGAAAAAAATATGGGTTTATGAGATTTGCAAATCACTGCATTCTGTTTTTATGTAGATTTTACACAACGTTCCAACTTTTTTGGAATTGGGGTTTTACATACTGTTTTACCTGCATATATTTGTGAATCTGTTCAGCGCTTTTGTGATTCACATATCTCTGCTAAATTGCATGGCCAGAGGGTAACAGTACTCTTTACTACTGGTGCTGTTTCTGCCACTGGCCTACTTATAGATTATGAATGAGTATTATCATACTTCATCTCCCCTCTCTAGTATGTTACCTAACCACATCCTCTGACTGTCCAAAATATGTTAGACTGATTGGATTATTGTACTTGAACAGGCCCTGATAGGATTACAGTTGGGGTAAAGAGTTTATTTTTGCCTGGAGCTCGACTTTAAAATACAGACAACACTGATTTTTAAGTTATTGAGGTTTTCATTCATACCAGCCTCAATTGTGACTTCGGGACTTTTACTGTCTTCATCCGTTGAGGCGTCATAGTCATCATTCTTTATGTCGCTGACAGGAACAGTGTCAAATGGAATAGAACTGTTGCTGTTGGGAATAAAGTATAGACCAAGGAAAATTAAAAGTAACACACAGATAACATTACTCATGTCTTTTTGTAATTCATTCCATTGTAAAGGTAAGAGCACACTTTCCACATCAGTTTTTGATAAGAATTTAAGCAATACTTTGTGTTGACAGGAAACTGCAGCACAGTTCATGTCTTTTTCTATTCACATAATTTCGTAAATGTTGGCATTATCTGTCTTCATTTACATCTCAACATTTGGCAGGTTGATCCTGCTGGTTTCAATCATAGTTGACAGTAAGCAGAATAAAGGACAACTCTGATGAAAGTTAAAAATATATTGTAATTGTTATGCCATGTTTAAACACATTTTTATAATTCTGTATCCATTCTTGAAGATGGGATGGCTGCTAAAAGGAACAGAGTGAATAGTATTTACATGTCCATCACTGAGTGATAAACCTAAATATAATTTACCTAAATTAGAAAAATACTATTTTGTGCACAAACACTAATTGTAATTTTAGCATACTGTTCTTTCTTACTGTTAAAATTGTACTTTTTAAAAGAAAATATTTTCAATGCAATTCATATATTTGGCTTCAAACATCACTGTATTACTGCATTAATTATAGGGACTTGGCAATTTATGTATCCATAATGCTACTTGTCACGAATCTAAGGTACAGTTTACTGTGATAAGGTGTGACCTGTCATAATGAAAGGGGCACATCTGTACAGCAATCGTGACTGCAGCAGCTTGAAGGAGCTCCGCATGAACTGGGGAAACTTGCTGGCTTTATTAGCTTTTCTGTGCCTGTATGACTCTTCCACCTACTTCTAATAGGTTTGGAATACCCCTTCTACTCATCTAGTAACATGGTTCTTCTGAATACTAAAGCCAAAGGTAAACCTAGCCATTAAGTCCCTAGCACATGCAACCAAGATGGCCGACAACCAGTTTCGGGACCCTGCTAATAAGGAAAACTCAAACCACAACATGGAGCCTGCTGTCTCCCAGCACATAGACTCAGTCCCTACTTGTCCAGACCACAGTGTAATTTGCACAAGTTTGAAACTATGCTTCAAAAACCCTGGACAAATTGTCTCCGAAGATCACTCACTATCTAAGGAACTGTAGGAACTGGGCCACAGGACTTCACATCCTGCCTTTCAGACACCTCTAAGATTATCAAAAATCACCAAGAATAAATATAACTCTCAAATCAGAAAGAATCTTCCTAAAAGACAAACTCAAAGATTTGGAGAATAGGGACTGCAGATCAAACCTGGGAATCAGGGGCGTAATGAGACTACAAGCGATTTACAATCAACATTTGGAGCACTGTTCCAAAAACTTGCGCCTGATCTACCTATCGATCGTTTAGAAATTGCTCACATCCATGGGGCTCTGACCAAGAAACCTGGCAAAGGTCCTCCACATGATTGAATAGTAAAGATGCACTATTACCATTCAAAAGAATGTCTATTGCGGGCTGCAAGAAAATCTCCTTCTCTGATTTAGCTGATTCTTTAGAGAGGGTCCCCTGCGGGGAGCCAAGCAGAGCCCCCAGCCCGGTGGGGGGACCAGGACACACGGAGGAGAGGAGTTGGTGACACTGCACAGCATGTAGTCGCTGGTGTTGCTGGACGCCCCTGTGGGGAAGGGAGCGTGCCAGACTGGACAGAAGGGATGGAGAAACCATTACGGAAGAAGTAGCAACTAAGCGGAAGACAACTGGGCGATCGACTGTGAGTGGAACATGGACTGTCGATCAAGTGAGTGAAAGCCCAGGGGAAGGGTACTACCAGAGGCTGAGGGATGTTGGTACGCAAGTCAGTGCGACAGGTGGTGATGGCCTGTGACTTTGGGTTCAACAATGCCCCGGGATTCCAATCAGTCATGCGGGAGGAATTATTCAGAGTAATGTCTTCCTTAGCTCAACTTGGAAGTACTACACAGACAGGAAGTAGTGGTGAAAAGGTGGCAGTAAAGCTCCAAGCACATATAGAGATACAGATTGTTCTAAAAAGTTCTGCAGGTGAAGAAGTTATTCAGAGTGACTCTTTACCATATATTCTCTAGTAAATCTACTTCTGTTTTCCCACCGAAGAAGTCATTCAGAGTGACTTCTCATAGTCCGCATTGTTCTAAGACTTTGCATGAGAAGGCAAAGGAAAGATTATAAAGCAGCAAAAGAGCATCTCAGAAAACCCTTCTCCTATCCCAGTTCATGTTATACCAATAAAAGCAAGAGAAAATTACAATATGGACTGTTTTCTATTTCTATGGGCTGCGATGGGCTAGATGGCAAATGTGAATTACGGATAGAACACACAAATTGCAGCTCCTTCGGGGGTAGTGCGCTATACCCATTATCCCCTATTATTTATTTACCCTGATTTTATCTGCTCCCTACATCCTACATTCTTATATCCTAATCATACATTACAGTGCACAAGCATAGTATTCATAGACCTTGGGTTATAGGCTTCTACCTTCAGGCGATTGGACACTGGCAAAGATTTCAAGGACATGCCCCCTGTACCCCCCTATAACCATACCACACACTGTGAATGCTCAGTTTTTTGCTTGCTCCTAAAGTAATGAACCACTTTTCCATTATGGAGAAATCACTCTTGGCCCAACTAGTTTAAAATTGTATTACTTTATTGTTTTATCTTTGGATTCTTCAACTCTTCAATCATCTCCTTCACTACCCTCTAATATTAATAATAGTAGCAGTGCATCCGGATCAGCACAACCTCAGCAAAACCCTGGGAGCTGTATCCAGACCTTACACATACCTTACTGCCTGTAATTTTGCTTTGGGCACTGGATCCTTTCATGCCCCCATTACACCAGATTGGTGGGAGTTTTCTGGGCTTTCAGACACCAACTCGACTAACAAATAGAGAGGAGTCCTGACTGCATTTCCAAAAATCTTTCCAATTTGCTTGCAACACAGACATAGGTTACTCCTCAGGACACCCATTATCTACAGTGATGCTTCTTTCAAACATGGCCTGTTAGATGTCTGACGTGAAACCCAACCCATGGAGCAAAACTACAGATCCTCCTCGTTTAACGATTTACCTGTTTAATGACCGCTCGGACTTACAACCAGCTCTCCCGACCCAAGCAATGCACTGTACATCATTGTATTGTACAGTACAGTACAGAATTTTTGTGTTCTATTTTTGTGTTCTGCAAATTAAAACAATATCGGGTTGGAGTCTTGTGTTTAGACTTTTTTTTTGCAGAATACAGTACAGTACAGTAGTTCAAAATGCTTAATGTAGCAAGGTCCCGGGGCCCCAGAGGCCTAGTGATGACCTCAAGTGTTAGGGAAAGCTGACATCCTTCTTTGTAGAGTAGGTCACCAAGCATGGTGGGTGTAATGCAAGATGAAATGATGGGTGCCAGTCACTTTTGAATGTGAACAAGAGATTTATTGTCTCTTAACAGAACTGTGGGAGAGGGGGTTAGGGCCAGGACACCCTTTAGTAGATGCAATGATAATTGGCAGACTCTGAGACTTCTATAGGTAGACAGCTATACAGTGGAAGGCCTCCAGTCGGATAGCACATCTGTATAGGTAGGACCGCTGTCTCCTATGGCAACTACCTTGTAACAGTCACTTAAGGTAGTTGTACTTAACTCTTGGTAACACCGAACAGTCCTTTACTTATCTCACAGTATGCCACTGTAGACCTTCACTCACTGAGCTCCCAGTCTCTCGCTAGACTTCCTGATCCCAGTCCTCACTGGATCCCCTGAACTCTTCCACAGCTATCCCTCTGTACACTCCTCAAGCGTCACCCCCGTTATCCTGCTGGGTCCCTGGCTTGGCACTTGCTGATGCTTTCCCACTTCTTCAACGTCCCCGGCTGGTGAGAAGACTGCTCTGGTACTTGCTTCAGCTTACTCACAGTGGTCACTGGTAGTAAGATGGATGGTTCTTTATTGGCGACAGCTTCCTTTCTATCTCCGACCTCACCTGGTTCCCCGTCCGGCTGAACCTTCTCAACTCGGTTGGACTCCAACCCTGAAGTCCCAACCCCACACTGCTTCCTCTGCTCCCGGAGATGCCTCAGGCAGCCCAGCAGCCAGGTGTCCCCGGGATAGACCTCAGGCTTCTGGCCCAGCAGCCCGGGGCGACATAACACACGTCCACCCAAACAGCTATCCAGATGGCACAGAACCCCCATCACCTGACTCTACCCAAATAAATAGGCTCTCCCAGCAGGCCAAGGGACTGAAAGAAACCCCTGCCAATTGGCTGAGACACCCCATTTATTCATGATCTGACCTTGCTAAGCCCTTGTCAATCTAATGTCACCAGCCATAGTGCCACCTAGTGACAGAAGAGAAAAGGTGCAGCAATTCCAGAATTTAGGGAAGAATCAATTGATCTCTAACAATTAACCAATATAATTACCTCCTGGCAAACTAAATTTGTCAGTAACCCTGTCTAAACACCAGGGTGCTACATCAAAATATTAATTGCTTGTGGCTCCTCGTTTAACGACCAATTCGTTTAACAACCTGGTCGTTGGAACGGAACCTGGTCGTTAAGTGAGGAGAGCCTTTATATCCATTTCTGCCACCCACATCAACTAATCCTGTGCAGTGACCATATCTTTCTTGCATTTACTTCTCTCTGTTCTGTTTTTCTTAAAAAAAAATGCTCTACTACAGCATGGTCAGAACATGACCTAGTCAACCTCACTCTAAATTACTTCCTCCCAAAACCTTCAGGCTTTCACTGGGGCCAGTGATTCCTAGCTTAGTGACCCTTCTTTTTGTCTTTCTTTAAACAAGGCCTTCCAAGAGCATTTCACCCTCAATACTGGAAGCGTAGCTTCTCAGATAAGAAGCCCACAAAACTACTATTAGAAACCATTTTATCCAAATTGCAACTCAAAAGAAGAGACTTTGCATTGAAAATATTGCTCAACTAGTGTCTGCGTACCAACTTCTTCAAGCTCAATTTAAACTTTTCTCATCCACAACTCCTATAAAACAACTTAATGCTTTTAGACTTGAGCTCAACCTTCCATTTTCTTACCAAGTGGAGAAACAAATATGATGGTTGAAACTTAAATATTACCTAAAAGGTAACAAACCTTAGCCTGTTAGCTCGATGTTTCAGTTAACATGACATGTCTTTCATACTAATAAAACTCAAACATGTGAACGGATCCTTGACAAGCAACCCATTAAAAATAATTTATATCTTTCATTCCCACATGTCCGATATCTACTCAAATAATAAACAACTCTTTAACTTCCACAAAGGTGACTCACTACTAGAGTCCATCACATTGCCAACTATTCTAACTTCCTATGTAGATCATTTAGAAACTCAATTTAGAAGCTCCTTAACCACTTCCATACCGCTGAACCTCATATGACATCCTGGGCTTTCAGTGGGGTTTTTTTTCAGGCGGCGATTCCCTGCACCGTAAGAACAATCAACCGCTTGACATTCTTAAAGGCTGCAAGAGGGGACATTCCCCCCTCCTGCTGCACTTCGGTGCTTCTACCGGCTCGACCGTGCGATCGGCGAGCAGGAGAAGGAATCCGCCGTCGCCGGAAGTTAACCATAGAGAAAACTGAGGGCCAGATGGTCCCCAGCAGTCTCTTTGACTGTCGGAGGCCTCGCCGCGACATTATGTCGCGTTCGTGCCAGCGGAAGTAAACAACGCTGGGGATTCGGCTGGAAATTCTGAGATCCTTTATTTTTTGATCTCAGGTTTTCCAGCCTGGAGGAGACCCCACATCTCTCCATAAAGAGGACCTGTCATGCCCTATTCCCATTACAAGGGATGTTTACATTCCTTGTAATGGGAATAAAAGTGATCAAAAAAATAAAAATAATTAAAGTGAAAGCGTAAAAATAAAAAAAATTAAATAAAATAAAAAAAAAACCTAAAGTGCCCCATCCCTGCGTGCTCGCACGCAGAAGCGAACGCATACATAGGTCACGTCCGCATATGTAAACGACGTTCAAACCACAAATGTGAGGAATCACCGCGAACATTAGAGCAAGAGCAATAATTCTATTCCAAGACCTCCTCTGTAACTCTAAACAGGTAACCTGTAAAAAAATGTAAAACATGTTTTTTTAAGTACCGAAGTTTGGCGCCATTCTACGAGTGTGCGCAATTTTAAAGTGTGACATATGAGGTATCTATTTACTCTGCGTTATATCATCTGTCACATTATACAAAACGTTACTGTTTTGTTTTTTTCTATTCATGAAAGTGTTTTTTTTCCAAAAAAAAATCAACCATTTTATTTCCTAGGATCTCTGCTAAAAATGATATTATATATATATATATATATATATATATATATATATATATATATATATACACACACATTTTTTAGCAGAGACCATAGGGAATAATATATATATATATTTAATGTTTAGCAGAGACCGTAGGGAATAATATATATATTATATATATATATATATATATATATATATATATATATATATATATATATATATATATATATATAATATATATATATATATGTTTGAGGGTTCTGAGTAATTTTCTAGCAAAGAAATTATGATTTTTACATGTAGGAGGAGGAGTGCTGGAATTTGTGCAGTATGGAAGTGGTTAAGGTTCAAATTGCTATTGAAGCATTAAAACCCAATAAAAATCTGGCCCCAAAGGGTTTTTTTTTGCCTTAATCTGGATCAACTGTGGGTATAGGATAGTGTATACAGAGATTTTCTATTTGTGTGTGGTTGTTTTTCTGTGTTTGTTGAACCGGATGGACTTCTTTGTTTTTTTTCACCAGATTAACTATGTAACCATGTTGCTTTCCCTTCTGAAGATAGACACTGACTGTCTTCTGTGCCATCTTACAGACACCAGCAGTGACTGTATACGTTTTACTGCGTGTTAATGCTTGCATTATTCTTGTTCTTCCTTTTTTCTTCTCTTTCAGATGTTCCAGGAAGAGAGTATTCACTTGTAATATTTGGATTAATTTCTTAATTTGTTTAATATTTTGAAATCATAGAATTAGATGGGGAATATCATGTTACACATGCATTGTCTGTTTGCCTTCAATAATTTTGCGCCCACCCCACTCTGTAGCTAGGTCATGCTCTATGTAGTTAACCCCACCCTTCTTCATGCATTAGCTGCCATTCACCACATGTACTGTATTCTGCTGGAGCTGGGCACACTATAATTTTTTTACTTATCTGATGTTTATCTGTTATGATCTGTACAAGTTTTTGGGTAAAACCTTTCAACAATCTGCAAGATGTCATTTGGATCGAATCACTGTCTGCCAAGCTACTGAGACTGTAAGTTAAGCAGTCTCACCACAACTGGATCAGTTATAGAGATCACACTTTCTCTGCTTAGATTGCAGAAGCAGAACAGTAATAATCTATAAAAAATGACAACACTTGCAATGACAAACATCTAGCAGATGTTTATGATTGCTTTAATTTTTTTTCCAAATTTATGTTTGCTCAGACTGGAAAAAAAAGAGTAAAAGTACAAAGCTTACCTTTTTTCTGGCACTCTCTTGTGAGACTGTGACAACTTCTCATTGAGACTCCTTATCTTAGCTTTTTTTTCATTGAGCACACAGGTAAATCGAGTATAGAGATCTTGCTCTAATTCTTCCTTACTGCTCACACATTTCTCAAGCCTGAAAAGGAAAATAATGCTTTGTATTCATCAAATGTATTTGGTATTATAAATAATTCACTACAAATCATCTGCTTGACAAAGTTTAAAAAACACAGAGCCAGTACTTTCCAATTTCACTATTTTAATGCAATGCTTAACTCAATACAAAACCTATGTTTTCCTTTAGGTCAATTTTTTATCATCATCTATGTCCCTATAAGGGAGATTTACCCATACTTCCTGTCAATAAAAGAAGTTATAAAAAGTCCTTCCCAACAGAACAACAGACAAAAACAAAAGCGCATTATTAGTGCAGTCAGGAAAAGTTAGAACCTTTCGACACCATTATTTTGTTGTCTGTCCCTTTTGTCCTGCTAGCAACTGTTCTCTCCATTTTCTGCATAGGAATCCCAGGGACAGGAAGTGATGGAAACATCTCCCCAATGGGGTAACAGAGAGAAATCAAAACCTGATAGAAAGCTTAACTCTTTCTTTATCTACAAAAAACTAAAATGGCAACTTTGACTGGAGTTAGGCTTTAAAGAGTAACTCCACTTTTGTTGAGAAAAAAATATTCCCCTCTGGGAGATCTATGTCCATTGCAAGCATTTTAAAAAACAATGTTGCAGATTCCTGCATTTATTATTCTGAAAAAATCATTGTTTGTCTGTGTCCATGTAGTAAGTGAACCTGTATGGGAGTGGTTTCATGATTATTGATCAGCTGCTGCACCTACAGGGCTCTAATAAGGCAAGGGTCTGCATCCCTTTAAACTTGATTTCCTATGGGGAGTATCACACCAAAAATAACATTTTGTTGCAGTTGATGCCAAAAATCTGACTTGTATCTTAGTTCAAACTTTTGGGAAAATCAGTTAGCCAATCACACAAGCAGGAAATTACATTTCTGGAGGCTCCCTGTACACATTCTGTGTACAGAACACCTCCAGGTAGCCATGTTGCATTGCATTTTACAGAAAATGACAGAGCTGCAGATTGAAAAGGAAAGGTCATTTTTAATAACATTCAATCACAATATGACCTGAGTCGCAATTGTATATGCATTATTATTATATGCAATGTTTCCCCCCATGAAAGTGGAGTTACTATAACTAATGAACCTTGTCCTATTTCACATAGAAACATTTTTTAGAAAAATAGGATGTGTGTGATTAGAGAGAAAAAAATGACATGATACATTATGTGAAAGTAAGACAATGCTTCTCTCTGGGGGGGGTGTTCGGTTCATCCCTACTAATTTACATAACCACTTCTTTTCCCTCTCTAAAGACACAGTTCAGCAAAGGATATTACTATAAACTTGACTCAACATAGAAAAAACATTAATAAAAGAAAAAAAAAACATACTGTTCTTGCATATCAACCCAGTCACTACGCAACCTTTCATTTTCTTTCTGAAGATGTTCATTTCTGCTATGTAATTCTGTTGCAGTGTTTAGGCAATGTGTAATCAATTCTTTGATTATTTCTGCTGGTTCTTTGATCATTTTGAGTTGCAGTGATCCAAGTTTAAACTGAAAAATGCAACAAAAAAACAACAATTAATACAGATCAGTGAACATCAGGAGAAACATTTAAAATGACTAATTTTGCATATAATTTAATACCCCACACCAATACTCTGTTCAGCCAATACTTTGTGACCACTGACAGGTTAAGTGAATAACATTGATTATCTCATTATAAGGGCATCTGAAAGTCGGTGGGATATAATAGGCAACAAGCACACATTTTACCATGGAAGTTTTGTTTCGAAAGCAAAAAAAATGGGCATCGCAGTTTGTTGTGTATGGGGCTGCTTAGCCGCAGACCGGTCAGCGTACCCCATGCTGGCCCATGTTCATAGCCAAAAGTGCCTACAATGGACATGTAAGAATCGGAGCAATGGAAGAAGGTGGCCTGGTCTGATGAAACATGTTTTTTCTAACATCATGTGGATGGCCGGGTGCATGTTCGTCACTTACCTAAGGAAGAGATGGCACCAGGATGCACTATAGGAAGAAGGAAAGCGGGCAGAGACAGTGTGATGCTTCAGGAAATGTTCTGCTGGGAAACCTTGGTCTTGCCATTCATGTGGATGTTACCTGGAATGAACTACCTATCTAAAAAATTTTGCTGACCAAGTAAACCCCTTCATGGAAACGGTATTCCCTGATGGCAGTGGCCAGCAGGATAATGCTCTTGCCACACTGCAAAGAATGGAGGAACACAATAAGTTTAAGGTGTTGAGTTGGCCAAATTCTCCAGATCTCAGTTCAATCAAGCATCTGTGGGTTGTGCTAGAAAAACAAGTCTGATGCATAGAGGCCCCACCTAGCAACTTACAGGACTTAAACAATCTCCTACTGATGGCTTGGTGGCAGATACCAAATCATACCTTCAGAAGTCTAGTGGGGTCCATGCCTCGATGGGTCAGGACTGTTTTGAAAGCAAACAGGGGACCTACTCAATATTAGGTGGGTGGTCATAAAGTTATAGCTGATCGGTGTATATTGCTGAATTACAGTATATGGCAATAAGGGCAATTGCACATGGCTTATTCCAAACCCGCTGCGAAAAGACAAAATAGGAAAAGGGACCTCCATTTTTTACAATGGTAGTAAAAACACAATTATTGGTCAACAGCATGTTCCTGCCACTACAGTTTTTTGTCCAGTGCATTTGTAAAAAGATAGTATTTATGCTAAAATGGCAAAATTACAGTACACTTTACTACATACGAAAACAGTATGCAATGGGGTTGATTTACTAGCACAGGAATGCACAAAATCTGGTCCAGCTCTACATAAAAACCAATAGTTTTTTTTGTCAAGGTTTAATTGAACAAGCTGAAGTTAGAAGCGGATTGGCTACCATGCACAACTGCACCAGATTTTGTACTCTCCAGTTTCAGCCCTCGTTCATACCAAATCCGACTCTGAAATCGTGCAACTTCACTTGAAATGTGACTTTATGTGCAACTTGGCTGACCTATGCACCTGAAATCAGCAAAAATAGTGCAGAAACTTTTTTCAAAACGGTGCAAGATGGTATCGCAGTGATATGAACAGTTCCGTTGCCGACAATAGAGTGTGACTTGTCATGCGATTTGACAGGTCCAGGTCGCACTGTGTGAATGTGGCTTTATAAGTCAACTACAATGAGTGTAATTTATCAAAATCGGAGCAGTCAGAATGGCAATCAATCAACAATCTTTCATTTTTAAAGCTTAAAGTGGAACTAAACCCTCTGCTCTGTTACAGTCAAGGAAGCTGTCATCTTGGCCTCTGCTTGATGTTCAGTTGCCATGGTGCTGCATATGTGATAAGCTGTGACATCAGACATTTGATGGCTTGATAGTTAGGTTAAGAACCTACATAAGCACACTAGAGCTGTAACAGTTATTGTAACTGTTTTGGGAACAGATAAGTCAGTGGGTTTACTTCAACTCTAACTGAGCAAACTGAAGAAAGAAGCGGATTGGTGAATCCAGATTCCGTCTGCACCAGTTTTGAGAAATGACCCTCCTTATTCTTGTGATGGAATATACTGTAAATAAGGTTATAAACCAGTGTTTCTCAACCTTTTTTCAGTCAAAGCCCCCCAGAAAAGTACACTATATTGTCAAAAGTATTGGGACACCTGCCTTTATGCGCACATGAACTTTAATGGCATCCCAGTCTTAGTTCATAGGATTCAATATTGAGTTGACCCACCCTTTGCAGCTATAACAGCTTCAACTCTTCTAGGAAGGCTGTCCACAAGGTTTAGGGGTGTGTCTATGGGAATGTTTGACCATTCTTCCAGAAGCGCATTTGTGACGTCAGGCACTGATGTAGACAAGAAGACCCGGCTTGCAGTCTCCACTCTAATTAATCCCAAAGGTGTTCTATCAGGTTGAGGTTAAGACTCTGTGCAGGCCAGTCAAGTTCCTCCACCCCACTTGCTGATCCATCTCACACACGTAAGGTATCACCGCTAACGTCAGATCATAGGTTATAATTCTAGCACTAGACTTCCTTTGTAAATCTAAAGTGGCAATCTGTAATGGCTTTTAAAGCATCACCTATAGACAACAAAATTTACGTAATTTGTTGCCGTTGCACGGGTGTGCGCAACATGTTTGGTATCTATTTACTCGACATAACCCAATTCTTTTTTAGAATATAAAAGATGTTATGTATTGTGGGTTTTTTTCCATTAAAATTCAAAAAAGTTTATTTTTTTAAAATTGAGTTTGAAAAACCGCTGCGCAAATATCGCGTGCCATTAAAAAATTGCAAAACCCAACAACTTATTCTCTAGGGCCTCGTCTTTAAAAAAATATATATAATGTTTGGGGGTTGCATGTAATTTTCTAACAAAAAAAAATACTGCTTTTCACATGTAAACAAAAAGTGCCAGAAAAAGGCCTGGTCTGGAAGTGGCTACCAGTGCAAGATATACAGTATAGGCAATTAAATAATACTTATGGTGGTTATTATTACAGTTCTTCCAGCTATACAAATGTAGCACTACCTCTGCAAAGGCTGCTGGTAACTGGCTCCACTATTCCTACACAGCCAGGCAACACACATTTTCCACTTACACCCACACACAAGAAGTCAATCCCTTGGCTTTGTTTTTGTTGATTTATGGGGGACAACTTCCTTACTATGTACTAAATCCTGGACTGTTCTTCTTTCTGGACACACTCAGTCTTTAACCGCCTTCCGACCGCCGGTCGTCAATTGACGGCCAGGCGGCGCGGCTCTCGTTGCGGGAGGGCGTCATATGACGTCCTCCCATTTAAACGGGGAATGTGCGCGATCGTGCGCGCGCATCCCTGTTCCTTCGGTGGCGGCGTGTCACGGAGACATCGCTTGCCACCGAGGGGGGTGAACAGCCATTGGACATGGCTGTTTACCACATGATCGGCCGTGATGAAGTAACGGCCGATCACAGATAGGTCCACCCCATTGTGCACGGCGCATGCGCGCGATCGCGAGCGCGCTGCGCGTGCACGTCGGTGACGGAGTGTTCCCGGGAACACTACTCGTCACGGACGCCGGTAAACAGCCATTGGCTGGCTGTTTACCCACGTGATCGGCTGTGATCCATTCACAGCCGATCATAAATGTAAACACAGAGCGGTAACTAGCTGTTACCAGCTCTTCTCTCCTCACACACCGTTTCCAGTGTGAGGAGAGAAGAGCCAGAAGCAGTGAGTTACCGATCTGTGTTCTGTAGTGTCTGCACCAACACCACACCTGTCCCATCGCCCCCCCCCCAATTGTCATCTGTCACCCAACAGTCACCAGTGTCACCCAATAAAGTGCACCTGTCACATAAGGGACTGCCATCAGTGACCGTCAGCGGTGCACCTGTCACCCGTCACAAATCAGTGACCATCAGCGGTGCACCTGTCACCCGTCAGCCATCACCCGTCACCCATCAGTGACCGCCAGCCGTCACCCGTCACCCATCAGTGACCGCCAGCCGTCACCCATCAGTGACCGCCAGCCGTCACCCGTCACCCATCAGTGACCGCCAGCCGTCACCCATCAGTGACCGCCAGCCATCACCCGTCACCCATCAGTGACCGCCAGCGGTGCTCCTGTCACCCGTCACAAATCAGTGACCATCAGCGGTGCACCTGTCACCCGTCAGCCATCACCCGTCACCCATCAGTGACCGCCAGCCGTCACCCATCAGTGACCGCCAGCCGTCACCCATCAGTGACCGCCAGCCATCACCCGTCACCCATCAGTGACCGCCAGCGGTGCTCCTATCACTCGTCACAAATCAGTGACCATCAGCATTGCACCTGTCACCCGTCACAAATCAGTGACCATCAGCGGTGCACCTGTCACCCGTCAGCCATCACCCGTCACCCATCAGTGACCGCCAGCCATCACCCGTCACCCATCAGTGACCGCCACCCGTCACCCATCAGTGACCACCAGCCATCACCCGTTACCCATCACCTGTCACCCATCAGTGACCGCCAGCCATCACCCGTTACCCATCACCTTTTAGTGACCATCACCCATCACCAGAAAGTGTCCGTGGCCTGTCACCCATCAGTGACCATCGCCTGTCACACCGTCATCACCGATCAGTGAACGTCAGCTGCCACCTATCGCACAGCCCATCAGTGACCGTCACCTGCCACCTGTCACACCGCGTCATGTCCAAAAGAGTATTCAGCAGTGAGGAGGCGTTCCAGATCCTCTCCATGACCGATGAGAGCAACGAGGAGTTCTCATCATATTCCAATTTGGATTCTGATTCAAGTTCGGCATTTGAACCAAATAGTGAATCGACAAATGATTCGGAGGAAGAATGGGTCCCTCCCAAAAGGGCACGGCACTCTGGAAACCAGGATTATATTCCCAGGCCCAGTACCAGCGCTGCCACCACCAATAGGCCCCAGGAACAAATTCCCAGGCCCAGTACCATCGCTGCCGCCAGCGTTAAGCCCCGGGAACAAATGCCCAGTACCAGTGCTGCCACCACCAATAGGCCCCAGGAACAAATTCCCAGGCCCAGTACCAGCGCTGCCACCAGCGTTAGGCCCCGGGAACAATTGCCCAGTACCAGCGCTGCCGCCGGCGATAGGCCCCAGGAACAAATGCCCAGACCCAGTACCAGTCCTGCCACATCACGCCTGAGTACCAGCACAGGAAATTCCAATCCAACTACTGGAGTGTCACACCCCCCAAGAGCCAGGGCCTCTACATACATGCCAGATGGTCTTGCCAACCCAATATGGCTGCCTTCCAACTCGGCATCGCCAATTATTCCCCCGTTCACAGCACTGCCAGGTGTGCAGACCAACACCCAAAATTTCTCAGAGATTGATTTCTTTCATATGTTTTTGCCCGACACTATGCTACAATTTATTGTGGACCAGACAAATTTGTATGCCCAGCAATATATTGCCAACAACCCCCAATCATCCTATGCCCGTCCTTTTGAGTGGAGAGATCTGAATTTGGAGGAGTTCAAAATGTTTATGGGCCTCACCCTAAACATGGGGATTACAAAAAAAAATGAAGGACATGCCTATTGGTCCACCCACCCCATCCACAATATGCCCATTTATTCTGCCCTAATGTCCAGGTCCCGATACAAGATGATAATGCGCTTTCTTCACTTCAGCGACAACACCCAGTGCCCTCCCCACAATCATCCAAATTACGACAAGTTATACAAGATTCGCCCACTGATAAATTTCTTTTCTCAACAATTTGCAGAACTCTATGTCCCCGATCAACAAATTTGCGTCGATGAGTCCCTGGTACCCTTTTCAGGCCGGCTAGGAATAAAGCAGTATATTCCTAGCAAAAGGGCCAGATACGGAGTAAAGTTATACAAGCTATGTGAGAGAGCCACGGGATATTTGTATGCATTCCGCATATATGAAGGAAAAGATTCCCAGCTCCAGCCCCCTGAGTGCCCGGCCTACATGGGCACAACTGGAAAGATTGTATAGGACCTGGCATACCCACTTCTAAACAAAGGATATCCCATTTACGTTGACAACTTTTACACCAGCCTGCCCCTTTTCAAACACTTATACATCGCAAAAACCCTGGCCTGTGGAACCTCCAGAAAAAATAGAAAGGGCTTCCCACAATCTTTAGTGAACAAAAAGCTGCGAAGGGGGGAAAGAGCATCATTGAGATGCAACGAAGTGCTGGCCTTGAGGTGGAAGGATAAGAGGGACGTGCACATGATGTCCACCATCCATGAAGACACTGCAATTGTGGTACAAAGAAGACAAGGTCCCATTGAAAAGACAACATGTGTCCAAGATTATAATCTCTACATGGGGGGGTAGATTTTAACGATCAAATGATTCAGCCCTATTTGTCAATCAGGAGGTCCCGATTCTGGTATAAGAAGGTAGCAATTTATCTCATCCATTTTGCCATTTACAATTCCTACGTAGTCTACACCAAATCCATTGAAAGCCCCGCCCCCTTCCTAAAATTCATAGAAGAAGTTGTCACGTCCCTCATCTATCACCAAAGACCCCCCCAAGAAGACCTTCGCTCTGAGGCTGTTTGCCGACTCCATGAGCGCCACTTCCTCTTCAGCATACCACCATCTGAAGCAGGCCGAAGACGGCAAAAAAAATGTCGCGTGTGCACCAAAAGAGGATTTAGAAGAGATACCAGCTACCATTGTCCCCGGTGTCCCTCCCAACCTGGCCTTTGCATTGGTGAATGCTTCCAAATTTATCACACATCCATAAAATATTAGCCCATATTTTTAACCATTTCCCCATTTTCATCATCTGTGCTGACCATTTTCCATTCTTTCCCAAATAACCATGCCACTGCCTTCCATGTGAACTGACCCTGGCCTGTTTTTTGACTATGCCTCTGCCTACCGTTTGGACTGCTTTCATGTGAACTGACCCTGGCCTGTTTTGTGACTATGCCTCTGCCTACCGTTTGGACTGCCTCCACGTGAACTGACCCTGGCCTGTTTTATCAACTACTCTACTGCCTACCGCTTGGACTGCTTACATGTGAACCGACCCTGGCCTGTTTTATGGACTATGCTTTTGCCTACCGCTTGGACTGATCTTTTGCCCTGCTACTGTAGTACACAGGGGTCTCACATATGTGAGGGGCTCCAGAATTGTTTTTCCGGTTGGAGAAAACAATTATTTTTGTTTTCTCCGGGTTTCGGAATTAGGGTCTGGAGTCCGGAGGCTTCATAGAGATTTGGGTGGGTCGAAGCCTCTACCCCTGTGCCCCTGTGCACAGGTCTTACCTGATTGCGGCCCTCAGCCTGCTGCTGACTTACTGCCACCATGCCCATGCCTGTCGCGGTACAATAATGAGTGTCTGCAGTTAACAGTGTACCAGGACCAATATTATGGCTGTGCTGGCTGTCTCTGCCTGGACAATTTCTATGGACTGTGCTGTGCCGACTATAGACAATATTCCTGCCTGCTGCCTGGATAGTTAATATTGCTGTCGCTAAGCACCTCCCTGCCTGCTGCCTGGACCAGTGCTCTCCTCTGTGGATACTACTAAAAGCACAGGTAATGCTTTTTTTTTACCCTTTCTGCAATAGAATTTATTTTGGATTGTAATTCTTGGTATGTGCATGCTATGTGTTAGAAATATGAAGGGTTTTCAAAAATGATAGGTTGCCAGGAAATTATATATGTCATTTATGCTCCTAGAACGCCTGATGGTGCTACTTTGATGTTGGGCCTCTGTATGTGGCCAGGCTGTGTAAAAGTCTCCCACATGTGGTATCGCCATACTCAGGAGGAGTAGCAGAATGTATTTTGGGGTGTCATCTTTGCTACGTACATGCTATGTGTTGGAAATATCTGATAAATTGACAACTTTGTGTAAAAAAAAATGCGTTTTCATTTTTTTCCACATTTTCCAAAAACTTTTGGAAAAAAATGAACCGTTCAAAAGACTCATTATGCCTCATAGATTATACGTTGAGGTGTTTGCTTTCCAAAATGGGGTCATTTTGGGTGCAATTCCATTGTCCTGGTGCTCCAGGGCCTTCAAAAATGCAATAGGTGGTTGAGAAATGAGATGTGTCATTTATGCTCGTAGATCGCCTGATGGTGCTACTTCAATATTGGGCCTTTGTATGTGGCCACGCTGTGTAAAAGTCTCACGCATGTGGTATCGCTATACTCAGGAGGAGTAGCAGAATGTATTTTGGGGTGTCATCTTTGCTACGTACATGCTATGTGTTGGAAATATCTGATAAATAGACAACTTTGTGTAAAAAAAAATGTGTTTTCATTTTTTTCCACATTTTCCAAAAACTTCTGGAAAAAAAAGAACCGTTCAAAAGACTCATTATGCCTCATAGATTATACGTTGGGGTGTTTGCTTTCCAAAATGGGGTCATTTTGGGGGCAATTCCATTGTCCTGGTGCTCCAGGGCCTTCAAAAATGCAATAGGTGGTTGAGAAATGAGATGTGTCATTTATGGTCGTAGATCGCCTGATGGTGCTACTTCAATGTTGGGCCTTTGTATGTGGCCACGCTGTGTAAAAGTCTCACACATGTGGTATCGCTATACTCAGGAGGAGTAGCAGAATGTATTTTTGGGGTGTCATCTTTGCTACGTACATGCTATGTGTTGGAAATAGCTGATAAATAGACAACTTTGTGTAAAAAAAAAATGCGTTTTCATTTTTTTCCACATTTTCCAAAAAAAACTTCTGGAAAAAAATGAACTGTTCAAAAGACTCATTATGCCTCATAGATTATATGTTGGGGTGTTTGCTTTCCAAAATGGGGTCATTTTGGGGGCAATTCCATTGTCCTGGTGCTCCAGGGCCTTCAAAAATGCAATAGGTGGTTGAGAAATGAGATGTGTCATTTATGCTCGTAGATCGCCTGATGGTGCTACTTCAATGTTGGGCCTTTGTATGTGGCCAGGCTGTGTAAAAGTCTCACACATGTGGTATCGCCATACTCAGGAGGAGTAGCAGAATGTATTTTGGTGTGTCATCTTTGCTACGTACATGCTATGTGTTGGAAATATCTGATAAATGGACAACTTTGTGTAAAAAAAAATGCGTTTTCATTTTTTTCCACATTTTCCAAAAACTTCTGGAAAAAAATGAACCGTTCAAAAGACTCATTATGCCTCATAGATTATACGTTGGGGTGTTTGCTTTCCAAAATGGGGTCATTTTGGGGGCAATTCCATTGTCCTGGTGCTCCAGGGCCTTCAAAAGTGTAATAGGTGGTTGAGAACTGAGATGTGACATTTATGCTCGTAGAACGCATGGAGATGCCACTTCAATGTTGGGCCTTTGTATGTGGCCAGGCTGTGTAAGAGTCTCACACATGTGGTATCGCCATACTCAGGAGGAGTAGCAGAATGTATTTTGGGGTGTCATCTTTGCTACGTACATGCTATGTGTTGGAAATATCTGATAAATGGACAACTTTGTGTAAAAAAAAATGTGTTTTCATTTTTTTTCCACATTTTCCAAAAACTTCTGGAAAAAAATGAACCATTCAAAAGACTCATTATGCCTCATTATGCCTCATAGATTATACGTTGGGGTGTTTGCTTTCCAAAATGGGGTCAGTTTGGGGGCAATTCTATTGTCCTGGTGCTCCAGGGCCTTCAAAAGTGTAAATGGTGGTTGAGAAATGAGATGTGTCATTTAGGCTCGTAGAACGCATGAAGATGCTACTTCAATGTTCGGCCTTTGTATGTGGCCAGGCTGTGTAAAAGTCTCACACATGTGGTATCGCCATACTCAGGAAGAGTAGCAGAATGTATTTTGGGGTGTAATTTGTTGTATGCATATGCTCTGAGAGAGAAATAACCTGTTAATATGACAATTTTGTAAAAAAAAAAAAAATCTTCATTTTGCAAAGAATTGTGGGAAAAAATTACAACTTAAAAAAATTCACCATGCTACTTACTTAATACCTTGGAATGTCTACTTTCTAAAAAGGGGTCATTTAGGGGGTATTTGTACTTTTCTGACTTGTTAGTGTACCAAGAAATGAGATAGACCATCAGTACATCTGTGTGATCAGATGTGATCAATTTTCAGTGATTGGCACCATAGTTTGTAGACTCTATAACTTTCACAAAGATCAAATAATTTACACTAATTTGGGTTATTTTTACCAAAGCTATGTAGCAGTATAAATTTTGGCCAAAATTTATGAAGAAAAATTACTAATTTGCAAAATTTTATGACAGAAACAAAGAAAAAGGCATTTTTTTCACAAAATTTACGGTCTTTTTTATTTATAGCACAAAAAATAAAAAACCCACTAGTGATTAAATACCACCAAAAGAAAGCTCTATTTGTGTGAAAAAAAGGACGCAAATTTCATATGGGTACAGTGTTGCACGACTGAGTAATTGTCATTCAAAGTGTGAGAGTGCTGAAAGCTGAAAATTGGTCTGGGCAGGAAGGGGGTGTAAGTGCACTGTATTGAGGTGGTTAAGGATCAGTAGCAAAACTCCCTTACGGACTAGAAGCTCTTCGTCCACTTTAGAAAACAGCACAAAAGGTTGCAAAACTGCATACAGGAGTATCCCCTTTCCTTTGTAGACCTGCTCCCAGGTTCACTGCTTGCAGGTACTATCACACCCCCCTTGGCTGCTGCTTTGAAGATGTCCCAGGGCAAGGGATAAAAGGGTTAACGTGATTGTAAACCCACACCTTGTAAGACAACCCATTTAGTTTACAATAGAAATGAATTGCAAAACATTTTTGTATAGATATAAAAAAAAAAAAAAAATTATAAATACCCTTTTTCCTTTTTTTTAAAAAAAAGTGATCACATTCCTTCTGTTCTTAGTTGTATAAGAGCTGGGGGAGGAGAAGAAGCAGCAGCACTCTGCACAAGTCTGATCATTGGAGGAGAGCACACCAAGTTCCCAGCATAACCAGAGAAATGACCATGCTGTGTTCTCCTGCCTAGTGTGGTCAGTTTTTAATAGGACTGCAAGGGGACTAGCAGGAACACCAGGGATTTCACAATACAAATACAGGATACTTTCCCCTTACAGTACATGGTACAGCAGGCATATATCAGGAATAAAAAGTATTGGGGTAACAAACACTTTAAAGAAGAACTGTAGTCTGCTAACATAATTTATAATGAAAACATCTTTGCCATTCTGAAGCTTCCCTCCAACCACTTTGTATATTATTTTATATATACTGTAATTCTGTACTTGCCAAATATGCTGCAGAAATATCCCTTCACTGAGTCTGACTGCATCCATTTTAACTGTGGGCAGCTGAATCTGCTGTCTGTTTACTTCCTGGATTTACACAGAGGCACAGATCCAGCTCTGCAGCTCTCATTCTACCTCTTATGACTCATTCCCCTCCCTTCCTGGCAAACTCTCACGAAAGTGAGAGAGAGAACTGTGCATAATGTCATAAGCCTAGTCTTTTTACCAGACAAGAAACGGGAAGTGGGCTATATGAGGTATTTACTGGCAGAAAAAAATGTTTTACTATCCAAAGTTAAACAATAAGGGCAGAAGATTTAATAGATGGAAAGATGAAAAAATTACTAAAGTTCCTCTTTAAGCACAGAGCTGTCCTCTTGAAAGCTTGCTACATGTGGCAGTCTCTCCCCTTGTGAATCCCTTTGTGTGCTGATGTACTCGCTCTGTCCACCTTGCTCCCACTGCTCTCAGGCAAGATTCTTCCTCAAACCTTTCTACTGATTTAGAATCTTCCTAAAACAGCCCGAGCCCAGCCTGGAGGCAGAGGCCCTCCTAGACCTAGGGGACCCAGATTAGGCCACGACAGCCTCCTCAGCACTCCATCTTCCACCTGACTCTCTTGGTAGCATGGCACCACCATATTTAAGGGCTGACTCAACCACCCTGGCAGGACATTCTGCCTGAGGATTGGCCAAGTTCCCTCAAGTATGCAGATCAGCCCTCCGGGCCTCTGCTCAATAACTTATAGAAGTTTCTCCAAACTTCCAGATCAAGGGGGGTACCAGCAACCTGCATCTGTGAGTCATCCAGCCTGACCTGCAGTAACCCTGACCCAATGTCTGACTAACATAACTTACCATGAGTCATAAACCTAAATTTACCTGCCTGCACTGGCGCTAGTAGCATATATATATATATATATTATATAATGGAAGAAATTACACTTTGCTACAAAGTAAAGTAGGGTATGTACAGCTTGTATAACAGTGAAAATTTGCTGTCCACTCAAAATAACTCAACACACAGTCATTAATGTCTAAACCACTGGCAACAAAAGTGACTACATCCCTAAGTGAAAATGTCCAAATTGGGCCCAATTAGCCATTTTCCCTCCCCGGTGTCATGTGTTACAAGGTCTCAGGTGTGAATGGGGAGCAGGTGTGTTAAATTTGGTATTATTGCTCTCACTCTCTCATACTGGTCACTAAAAGTTCAACATGGCACCTCATGGCAAAGAACTCTCAGAGGATCTGAAAAAAAGAATTGTTGCTCTACATAAAGATAGTCTAGGCTATAAGAAGATTGCCAAGACCCTGAAACTGAGCTGCAGCACGGTGGCCAAGACCATACAGCGGCTTAACAGGACAGGTTCCACTCAGAACAGGCCTCGCCATGGTCGCCCAAATAAGTTGAGTGCACATCGCGAATGTTGTCTTTGGGAAATAGATGTATGAGTGCTGCCAGCATTGCTGCAGAGATTGAAGGGGTAGGGGGGTCAGCCTGTCCATGCTCAGACAGTACGCCGCACCCTATATCAAATTGGTCTGCATGGCTGTCCTTCCAGAAGGAAGCCTCTTCCAAAGATGAAGCACAAGAAAGCCCGTAGTTTGCTGAAGACAAGCAGACTAAAGACATGGATTACTGGAACCATGTCCTTTGGTCTGATGAGACCAAGATAAACTTATTTGGTTCAGATGGTGTAAAGCGTGTGTGGCGGAAACCAAGTGAGGAGTACAAAGACAAGCGTGTCTTGCCTACAGTCAAGCATGGTGGTGTCATGGTCTGGGGCTGCATAAGTGCTGCTGGCACTGGGGAGCTACAGTTCATTGAGGGAACCATGAATGCCAACATGTACTGTGACATACTGAAGCAGAGCATGATCCCCTGCCTTTGGAGACTGGGCCGCAGGGCAGCATTCCAACATGACGACGACCCCAAACACACCTCCAAGATGACCACTGCCTTGCTAAAGAAGCTGAGGCATCTGTGGGGCAACACAGATGGAACGGAAGGTGGAGGAGCGCAAGGTCTCTAACATCCACCAGCTCTGTGATGTTGTCATGGAGGAGTGGAAGAGGACTCCAGTGGCAACCTATGAAGCTCTGGTCAACTCCATGTCCAAGAGGGTTAAAGCAGTCCTGGAAAATAATCGTGGCCACACAAAATATTGACACTTTGGGCCCAATTTGGACATTTTCACTGAGGGGTGTACTCACTTTTGTTGTCAGCGGTTTAGACATTAATGGCTGTGTGTTGAGTTATTTTGAGGGGACAGCAAATTTACACTGTTATACAAGCTGTACACTCACTACTTTACATTGTAGCAAAGTGTAATTTCTTCAGTTTTGTCACATGAAAAGATATAATAAAATATTTACAAAAATTTACAAGGGGTGTAATCACTTTTGTGAGATACTGTATATATAAAATATACAGATATATTTGACAAACTGGGAATGTTCCTCATAGCAATTATTTTATCCTTTTGTGTTTAATGCACAGTTCTTTGCACAGACGAAATGGGGTGAAAGGGAAAATGCTATAGACAGCATGGATATAACAACTGTGTAAAGCAGATATTCTATCACAGAGATGATTGCTAAAACCAGTTAGGTGAGCCAACCATATATTGCACTGATGTACTGTATCTCTGATCTACAAGTACATATTTCTAGGCTGCACCATCAATCCCTCAACATTTCAAGTGTAACGTGATTATGAAACCGTGTCACAGTTTTTCAAAAATATAGCCAGGAAATGTCATTCTTCGATAGTCCTTCATATTTCACTTGAAGTATTCATTAATGTTATGTCAACCTGAACTTTCAGTTTCATTCTAGGAAAACTCAATGTACATGAATAACCGTATTTTGTGTGACTTGTCTTAGCCTTTTATTACCAACGAAGTAACTACCTGTATGTTCACAGTATGTCGATCACATATCATCTGTTACTCAAAATGCTAAAGACCAATGACTAGCCAGTATAACTACAATTATAAGTCATATTTGTCAAATAGAAAAGCAAAATGGAAGAGAAATCAGATCAGTTACTCAAACATTGCAAATGTTTAGATCTTCCTTTAATCGTTTAGCAAACCTGCCTAAGTATTATGATAACATCCAGTATTCTTTAAGGCTTTTTGTATTGAGAAATGCAGAAGCTGCCATTGCGGACCACCTTAGAAAATACTAGTTACCTGGCTTGTTTCTCCGTGCAATGAGTCATCAATGTGAAACAAGCATGCAGATACAATGGCAGAGAGAAGAAATCAGAGCACCTAATTTGCATACTTGTTCCTGGATCAGTGACTGGAAGACACTCCAAAAAATGCAGCAGGCCATACCTGGATCGAAATTGGGCCAGTTCAGCAGGGATCAACCGAGATTTGATCACTCCTAGATTGTAAGCTCTAACGAGCAAGGCCCTCTGATTACTCCTATATTGAATTGTATTGTAACTGTACCGTCTGCCCTAATGTTGTAAAATGCTCCGCAATCCTGTATAATAATAATGTATGGGCAGGCTGATTGTACTCAAGTCAATCCACCAAACGGTTGGAATTTTTTACATTTGCCAACTTCCAATGGCTAGAGCCGCTAGCAGTAATCATTGTGTTCTGCCTGCCGGGAAGAGTCCCCGTGCCCATTAAAAAAAAAAAGCATAACTTTTATTTCGCTTTTATTATATGACCATGTGACCTTACAGACTATCTAACTATCCCAGTTGCTGAGGACGCATCTCAATTGGCAGCAGTTGGAGCTTTGACAGCGTGGCTCCTGTTGTTTGGAGCTGCTGTCAAACAGAAGAGCGCTGGGTGGGGGGAGTGGCAGCAAAGTGGACTACGGGAGCATAGGCACATCCTTCGTCACCACAACATCCTGTACCTCCAAGCAACAAACCAAGAGATGCAAACTGACCACTGCTTTTGTACTTTATGTAGTCAAATAAAAAGAGGAAACAAAGAGAACTGTCAAGACCAGCAGGTATTTTTTTGAAAGAATGAGAATTAAAGTATAATTTGAGCTTTCATGTGACAAATAATTCAAACTGTTTAAACAGAAATAAATACTCATCTAAGCGGCACTCCTGTCAAAAAAATTGCATTGACTAGCTAGCATATGTGCATTAACATATACGAACAATAGATACAAAATATTTGATGAAACGCGTCAGTGCGTGATCTTACAGCGACTGGAGGAGCATCCTTGTGCGTTCCAAGGATTAAGCTAGAAAACCGGTAGGAGGAAGTGCAGAGCGGTGAGTTTACGGAGATCGTTCCCGCAGCACCTCCGGCATCTCCGGCCACCCAGTATGAGTGATTGATAGACTGATATACCGACACTAAGCTATACGATCAACTTGGAACCAAGGCATGTGAAAGTGTTATACAATATTGAATTTTAATTGGAGGAACACAATAAAAAGTCAAACGGAACTGTTTTATGTGGAGTTTTTCTTCCCATGTTCCCAGATTTCCAGATTCCTGAGGCTTTCCAATGTGGCTCTATTCGTGTATATGGCAGGATACTGATGATGATTGAGGCCTGATAATTGCATCATTCTGGTGAGTTTAAACCCCAGCGGGGTGTGTGAAGCACAGTTTGGAGGAATTTGGTGAAAGGTGCACTCGTCAACAGATAATTTTAGGTCCACCAACTATATCCACTACGGACTGCTTTCTCATCACCATCTGCTATTTTGATATTTTTCAATATTTTGTATCTATTGTTCGTATATGTTAATGCACATATGCTAGCTAGTCAATGCAATTTTTTTGACAGGAGTGCCACTTTGATGAGTATTTATTTCTGTTTAAACAGTTTGAATTATTTGTCACATGTGAGTTTTTTATCTAGTTTTTAAGTGGCTTTTGACCGATATATATGGTTATCATATGGTTTTATAACCGATTGCTTTTACTGTTGAAATTTGAAATCCATAGCGTTGAGATAGGAAGAAGTAGGGACCGCTATTAAAATGTTTCTTCCTTTTTTAACATAATTTGAGCTTTACAAGGATATATGTCAGTACACATATGCATACTCTGTATGATTAAAGTGGTTCTAAAGGGAGAAGATTTTTTAACTTAATGCATTACATTAAAAAAAAAAAAAAACTTCTGTGTGTAGCTCCCACCCCCTTCGCATGAATGCCCCCAGAACAAGCAGCTTACTCTGGGGGCACTTGGAAGGGGGAAGGAGACTGGAAAATTGTCAGTGGTCCCCAGAAGAGGCATATCGTGGCTGCTCTGAGCAATACCAATGCACAGAACAGGTAAGCATATGTTTTTTTTAATTATTTTTTTTAAAGTTCCTTTAGAATCACTTTAATATAAATTTTAGGGTTAACCTGTTTTAAAATAAGCCTATATATTAACTTTTATATTTATATACAGTATATATATTGTACATATACACTATATACACTAAAGGGCTGAAGGTACATACTTTACTTCTTAAACTAAGGACATCTTGTCAAATTGGTGCAATTTATCAGTGTAACACTGTACACAGGCTTATCAAAAAGGATGACTACTTGTTGGAGGAAGGAACCACTTTTTAACACCCACATGGCACACTCACTGGAGACGGATAAAAAATTCATGCCACACGCTGGGTTAAGTCAAATTAGCTGTGTAAATACATGAGGATAGATAAGTGCTTGTTTCTAATCTCCCAAATTAACTGAAGGATTAAATACCTAATAAGTCCAGACATGTCAGATTTGTGAATGAGTGAAAGCGGGAAGTGAAGTGTTTCTTGGTGATTATATGGACTAATAGTGTAATGGTGACATATCATTGGGGGGATGCAGAATGGCAGGACCCAGGGATCAGATTCACAGTAATCCCATTAGCAGGTCATATGACTGCTGCACTGTGTTCATATTTTCTTGACAATGTGTCAGAAGTAATGGATCAACATAAATTCCAAAAATAAAAAAAGATAAAAACCTCATCTGCTGCAAAATCCAATACTTTAGTGCATTTAGGGAAAAGTAATGGTTGACCTAAAAGAGTACTTACCTTCTGTGTATTACCCAACCTGCTGGGGCCCCACAATGTTGCTGTGTAAGTTCTAACCGAGCACTAGGTTTGAAGATTACATAGGGCTAGAGACCCTCCTCCTTGCTCGGGTAAAAGTGTCTCAGCTGGGCAGATTATCGCTCAACCAAGTGTGGCATCATGACAAAAAAGGAAAAGAGGCATATACACTCAATTTCTGCACTTTCAGGTTTTTTTCTGCTTTGCTTAACAGTGAAAGGAACATAAAAAGACAAATACACACTACTTACTCTCATTGCTCGAAAGTAACGTATTTACTTTGCCATAAATGTACCTAAAGGTTCACTTTAAAAGAAATCCTATTTCTCAAGCCTGATATTTCAGTAATAGAGCAGTAGACTCACTTGCGTTACCCTCTAGCTGGCTTAAGCAGTAAGTATTCTCTACAAATTACTTGTAATTAGTAATTATTTTGCAAAAATATTTTAGTAAAAGGCACTGCACAAGTCCATCCTATCTTCTACCCATTAAATCGGGTTATTCAGGGGCAATGGACATTCTGTAAATGACTAAGAACATAAGTGTTGCTGTTTCAACCAGATACCTGCTTTCATCATCTTATCGGTCTAAAAAGTTCACTTTTATAAGTTTGAAAGGGTTAGCTAAAACAAATATCCAGAGCCAGGCAGTTGAAATAGCTATGACTAAGGGCTCACGCACATTTGAGCTAAAAAATGCTGCTTTTACAGGCATTTGGGCTTTTTTTTCTCTGTCTCTAAACACCCCTCCATGGAGTTTATTTACTAAAACTGGAGAATGCAAAATCTAGTGCAGGTCTGCATAGAGATCAATCAGCTTCCAGGTTTTGAAAAAAAAAATTTCATGCACTGACGCGCTTCGTCATTACAACTTCGTCTGAGGGCGAGCAGACGAAGTCGTAATGATGAAACGCATCAGTGCGTGATCTTACGGCGACCGGAAGAAACGTAACTGACTTTGTGCATTCCAAGGATTAAGCTAGGAAACCAGAAAGAGGAAGTGCAGAGCGGTGAGTTTACTAAGATCGTTCCCGCAGCACCTCAGGCCCCCCAATATGAGTGATTGATAGACTGGTATACCGACACTAAGCTATACGATCAACTTGGAACCAAGGCATGTGAAAGTGTTATACAATATTGAATTTTAATCGGAGGCACACAATAAAAAGTCAAACGGAACTGTTCTATGTGGAGTTTTTCTTCCCATGTTCCCAGAATTCCCGATTCCTGAGGCTTTCCAATGTGGCTCTATTCGTGTATATGGCAGGATACTGATGATGATTGAGGCCTGATAATTGCATCATTCTGGTGAGTTTAAACCCTAGCAGGTGTGTGGAGCACAGTTTGGAGGAATTTGGTGAAAGGTGCACTCGTCAACAGATAATTTTAGGTCCACCAACTATATCCACTATGGACTGCTTTCTCATCACCATCTGCTATTGTGATATTTTTCAATATTTTGTATCTATTGTTCGTATATGTTAATGCACATATGCTAGCTAGTCAATGCAATTTTTTTTACAGGAGCGCCGCTTTGATGAGTATTTATTTCTGTTTAAACAGTCTGAATTATTTGTCACATGTGAGTTTTTTATCTAGTTTTTAAGTGGCTGCTGACCGATATATATGGTTATCATATAGTTTTATAACCGATTGCTTTTATTGTTGAAATTTGAAATTCATAGCGCTGAGATAGGAAAAAGTAGGGACCGCTATTAATTTTTTCTCCCTTTTTTAACATAATTTGAGCTTTACAAGGATATATGTCAGTACACATATGCATACTCTGTATGTTTAAAGTGGTTCTAAAGGGAAATTTTTTTAACTTAATGCACTAAGTTAAAAAAAAAACTTCTGTGTGTAGCTCCCACCCCCTTCGCATGAATGCCACTAGAAAAAGCAGCTTACTCTGGGGGCACTTGGAAGGGGGGAGGAGACTAGAAAATTGTCAGTGGTACCCAGAAGAGGCATATCGTGGCCGCTCTGTGCAATACCAATGCACAGAACAGGTAAGCATATGTTTATTTTATTATTTTTTTAAACCAGTTCCCTACCGCCGTATTGTAAAATGACAGCGGCAGGAACCATTCCTCCCTCCGGGTGGGCATCATATGACGTCCTCGGCTTCCCGGCATTGTGGAGAGCGTGCGCTCACCGCATCCCTGGGGACCCGATGCGCGTGCCTGGCGGCCGCGATGTCTGCCGGGCACCCGCGATTGCTCATCACAGAGCAGGAACGTGGATCTGTGTGTCTAAACACACAGATCCACATCCTGTCAGGGGAGAGGAGAACTGATCGTATGTTCCTTGTACAGAGAAACACCCGATCAATCTCCCCTCATCAGTCCCCTCCCCCCACAGTTAGAATCACACCGTAGGACACACATTTAACCCCTGCAGCTCCCCCTAATGTTAACCCCTTCCCTGCCAGTCACATTTATACAGTAATTAGTGCATTTTTTATAGAACCGATCGCTTTATAAATGTAAATGGTCCAAAAATAGTGTCAAAAGTGTCCGATCTGTCCGCAGCAATGTCACAGTCACGATAAAAAACGCAGATCACCACCGTTAGTAGTAAAAATAAATAAATAATAAAAATGACAAATCTATCCCCTATTTTGTAGACGCTATAACTTTTGCGCAAACCAATCAATATACGCTTATTGGGATTTTTTTTTATACCAAAAATATGTAGAACAATACATATCGGCCTAGACTGAGGGAAAAAAATGTTTTTTGTTTTTTTTTTTTAAATGGGATATTTATTATAGCAAAAAGTAATAAATATTGTGTTTTTTTCAAAATTGTCTTTTTGTGTTTTTTGTTCATAGCGCAAAAAATAAGGTGATCAAATACTACCAAAAGAAAGCTCTATTAGTGGGGGGAAAAAACTATCAAAATTTAATTTGGGTACAACGTCACATGACTGCGCAATTGTCATTCAAAGTGTGACAGCGCTGAAAGCTGAAAATTGGCCTGGACAGGAAGAGGGTAAAAATGCCCTGTATTGAAGTGGTTAAAGTACCTTTAGAATCACTTTAATATAAATTTTAGGGTTAACATATTTTAAAATAAGCCTATATATTAACTTTTATATACAGTATATATATATATTGTACTAATACACTATATACACTAAAGGGCTAAAGTAAGGTACATACTGTACTTCTTAAACTAAGGGCATCCTGTCCATTTGGTGCAATTTATCAGTTGAACACTGTACAGGCTTATCAAAAAGGATGACCACTTGTTGGAGGAAGGAACCACTTTTTAACACCCACATGGCACACTCACTGGAGACGGATAAAAAATTCACCCCGCACGCTGGGTTAAGTCAAATTAGCTGTGTAAATACATGAGGATAGATAAGTGCTTGTTTCTAATCTCCCAAATTAAGTGAAGGATTAAATACCTAATAAGTCCAGACATGTCAGATTTGTGAATGAGTGAAAGCGGGAAGTGAAGTGTTTCTTGGTGATTATATGGACTAATGGTGTAATGGTGACATATCATTGGGGGGATGCAGAATGGCAGGACCCAGGGATCAGATCCAGAGTAATCCCATTAGCAGGTCAGATGACTGCTGCACTGTGTTCATATTTTCTTGACAATGTGTCAAAAGTAATAGATCAATATAAATTCCAAAAATAAAAAAAGATAAAAACCTCATCTGCTGCAAAACCCAGTACCTTAGTGCATTTAGGGAAAAGTAATGGTTGACCTAAAAGAGTACTTACCTTCTGTGTATTACCCAACCTGCTGGGGCCCCACAATGTTGCTGTGTAAGTTCTAACCAAGCACTAGGTTTGAAGTTTACATAGGGCTAGAGACCCTCCTCCTTGCTTGGGTAAAAGTGTCTCAGCTGGGCAGATTATCGCTCAACCAAGTGTGGCATCATGACAAAAAAGGAAAAGAGGCATATACACTCAATTTCTGCACTTTCAGGTTTTTTTCTGCTTTGTTTAACAGTGAAAGGAGCATAAAAAGACAAATATACACTACTTACTCTCATTGCTCGAAATTAACATATTTACTTTGCCATAAATGCACCTAAAGGTTCACTTTAAAAGAAATCCTATTTCCCAAGCCTGATATTTCAGTAATAGAACAGTAGACTCACTTGCGTTACCCTCTAGCTGGCTTAAGCAGTAAGTATTCTCTACAAATTACTAGTAATTATTTTGCAAAAATATTTTAGTAAAAGGCACTGCAGTGTCCATTCTATCTCCTACCCATTCAAGTCCATTCTATCTCCTACCCATTAAATTGGGTTATTCAGGGGCAATGGACATTCTGTAAATGACTAAGAACATAAGTGTTGCTGTTTCAACCAAATACCTGTTTTCATCATCTTATCGGTGTAAAAAGTTCACTTTTATAAATCTGAATGGATTAGCTAAAACAAATATCCAGAGCCAGGCAGTTGAAATAGCTATGACTAAGGGCTCATGCACATTTGAGCTAAAAAATGCTGCTTTTACAGGCATCTGGGCTTTTTTTTCTCTGTCTCTAAACACCCCTCCATGGGGTTTATTTACTAAAACTGGGGAATGCAAAATCTAGTGCAGGTCTGCATAGAGATCAATCAGCTTCCAGGTGTTGAAAAATGGATAAATTACAGCGCTCATAATAGTGCAAATGGCATAATGGCCGCCAGTCTCCCTTAAAGTGGTTGTACACCCTGTACAACCACTTTTACCTACAGTTAAGCCTATATTAAGGCTTACCTGTAGGTGCTGGAAATATCTCCTAAACCTCCAAGTTTAGGAGATATTTACAAAAAAGCAGTGCGCCGATGACTATGGCGCATGCGCCGATGTTTACGGTGCATGCGCACTTTAGAAAGGGCAGATCGTGCCATTTCTAATAGGGGTCATGCCGTGACTGGTGGCTCCCGCGCGCATGCACGGAAGTGACGTCATGCGACTCCGACCAGTCACAGAGCCGGAGTTCGCGGCCGAGGAAGGAAGAGGGGTGAAGATGGATGCTCACTACTAGTGGGGACAGCGGTGACATCACAGGCTTCGGTTTCAGGTAAGTGACACATAATGGGCTACTATGCAATGCATAGCCCATTATGCTTTACCTTTGCAGGGAAATAAAGAGGAAGTAAAACCCACCAGGGTTTACTTGCTCTTTAATTGAATTTAGCATTTGTGGAGGAGACACATTTTGCCTACCGACAAAATGGCCGCCAACTGTTATTCTATTGGCCGAATAAGGGTGAGGTGACCATCTTTCTGTATATAGGCGGCTCTTCTGACCAGAAATGAGGTCCTTAATGACGCCCTGTGGGAGGGCAAAACGTGTTGACGCAATTTCCGGTTCCGACTCCAAACGACGTCATTCCGGTTGTCGGTGAAACGCACGCCACCAGCGGTGTTTCCTATTGTAATCTCTTGCCATTACATGCTTGAGTTTGCCTACCTTTTTGTAAGTACCCATTCGCAATAAACAATTTGCTATACAGTACTTTACTATTAGTCCCCTGTTTTATTTCTTTTCGGGCACTAATATCCACATATGACTGTTATGATATGGGAGATCTTCTTTGCATCCTGAAGTGAATCCGTTAACCCTGGCCAACACTTTAAGCCTGTACAACTCCTAGACTGAAAAGCTAGGGGTCCCACTCTGATGAGTGGGGACACAGGAGGGGGTGTGGCGCACCTTGAATTTTGGAGCACTATTACACTTTATCGATTGGAGCACATCGTTCATTATTATATAGACATTCAATCATCAATTAATTGTTTTCACTTATGTATTTTCTTATTGATATTTTTTTCAGCATTGTGAGCGCTGTAATTTATCCAATTTGTATTTTGTCAAGTGATTAGCACATTGTGTACAGCAGCTGCAATTTATACACTATTTAATATCCTGTTCACAGTCTCACTTCTTTTTTTTTATTGAAATATCTTTATTTAGACAATATATCAAAACAAACATCTCCATTTAAGGAGCACAATGACAAATATCAACACATATGCCTTTAGTATTTCTCCGTGGTACAGTTTCCATGTTCTACCATACCTCTTCTATTCTACTTAAAAAACAAAACAAAGCAAAACAACACAAAAAAAAGATATACTTCATCATCCTCCTCCCCTCATTTCCCTCTTAAATCAGCTAAATCCCCCCCCCCCGCCTTATGTTGTACCTTTCTCACAAAAAGAGGGGTGTGGGCGGAAAGAGAGAAAAAAAAAAAAAGGTTTTAATAACCACCCCCCACCCGTGCTTAAATAAGGAAGGACTATATTCCTCTAGTATTCTTCATGTGAAAAAATAGCTACCCATTGGTGAAGGGAAAAGAAGAGAAAAAAAAAGTTTCAATGTCCACCCCCCACCCGTGCTTAACTAAGGAGGGACTATATTCCTCTAATATTCTTCATGTGAAAAAAATAGCTAACCATTAGTGAAAGAAAAAAAAATATGAAACCACCCTCCGAGTTACTTTAAAAAATAACCATCAACCCACCCATGCTTATTTTAAGTAGGTACTTTATACCTCTAAAATTCTTCAAAAGAGAAGAAAAAAATAAAAAAATAAAAAAAAATAAAACATCCCTTCTGTGCAGTTCAAAGTGAACTATATTCATCTACTATCCACCAAGTGTGCATATAAATTCACTACATTTCATTCATGCCTAACATAATATAAACCTTCAGCCAAAAGGAAAAAAAAAAAAAACATGCCAATATAAATTATATAAATAAACAGAAAACATACACGTGCACCTTATTTAGTGAATATATCATTATTTACTAACCCCTCTCCAAAGAAAAAAAAGGGGAGGTTATGGGGGGGCGGGAATTCCACCCCCTCTAACACCCCCCCATTTACACCAACTATTTCTCTCTCCCCTTCCCTCTCCCCTCTTATCTACCACTTGGCTGAAAGGAAGTCCTTCCCATATGGGAATCTTTTAACTAAAATAATTTGACCAATTTCATGGATGGTGCATCCATGGGGGGACTATTACCATATATACATTAACCAATATGGGGGGGCTCACTACTGACCCTAATCACCTAATATTTCTCCTGAATAATACATCCATCCTGCCCATGTTTCTTTAAAGTTATCCTTTTGATCCTTCACAATGGACACCCATCTTTCTGCCTCCATTATTGCGTTAACCTCTTTTTTTCCAATCCACCAGGGAGGGGTCTCTCTCTTATTTCCAAAACCTTGGTATCAGTGTTTTTGCTGCACTAACAAATGTGGTGTAATGCTTTTCCTATAGAACTTTTTGGAACACGGCATACCGTGGAACAAAAAAAGGAAAAGGATCAACTTCTATGGAACTAATTGTCAGTTGTTTAATCCATGGTGCTATTGAGTCCCAAAATAGCTTGATCTTGGGGCATGTCCACCATATGTGGACATACAGTTAGGTCCATAAATATTGGGACATCGACATAATTCTAATCTTTTTGGCTCTATACACCACCACAATGGATTTGAAATGAAACGATCAACATTTGCTTTAGCTGCAGACTTTCAGCTTTAATTTGAGGGTATTTACATCCAAATCAGGTGAACGGTGTAGGAATTACAACAGTTTGTATATGTGCCTCACACTTTTTAAGGGACCAAAAGTAATGGGACAATTGGCTGCTCAGCTGTGCCATGGCCAGGTGTGTGTGTTATTCCCTCATTATCCCATTTACAAGGAGCAGATAAAAGGTCCAGAATTCATTTCAAGATGGCTATTTGCATTTGGAATCTGTTGCTGTCTACTCTCAATATGTGATCCAAAGAGCTGTCACTATCAGTGAAGCAAACCATCATTAGGCTGAAAAAACAAAACAAACCCATCAGAGAGATAGCAAAAACATTAGGTGTGGCCAAATCAACTGTTTGGAACATCCTTAAAAAGAAAGAATGCACTGGTGAGCTCAGCAACACCAAAAGACCCGGAAGACCACGGAAAACAACTGTGGTGGATGACCGAAGAATTCTTTCCCTGGTGAAGAAAACACTCTTCCCAACAGTTGGCCAGATCAAGAACACTCTCCAGGAGGTAGGTGTATGTGTGTCAAAGTCAACAATCAAGAGAAGACTTCACCAGAGTGAATACAGAGGGTTCACCACAATATGTAAACCATTGGTGAGCCGCAAAAACAGAACGGCCAGATTAGAGTTTGCCAAACAACATCTAAAAAAGCCTTCACAGTTCTGGAACAACATCCTATGGACAGATGAGACCAAAATCAACTTGTACCAGAGTGATGGGAAGAGAAGGGTATGGAGAAGGAAAGGAACTGCTCATGATCCAAAGCATACCACCTCATCAGTGAAGCATGGTGGTGGTAGAGTCATGGCGTGGGCATGTATGGCTGCCAATGTAACTGGTTCTCTTGTATTCATTGATAATGTGACTGCTGACAAAAGCAGCAGGATGAATTCTGAAGTGTTTCGGGCAATATTATCTGCTCATATTCAGCAAAATGCTTCAGAACTCATTGGATGGCGCTTCACAGTGCAGATGGACAATGACCCAAAGCATACTGCGAAAGCAACCAAAGAGTTTTTTAAGGGAAAGAAGTGGAATGTTATGCAATGGCCAAGCCAATCACCTGACCTGAATCCGATTGAGCATGCATTTCACTTGCTGAAGACAAAACTGAAGGGAAAATGCCCCAAGAATAAGCCCAGCGTCTGGTGATGTCCATGCGTTCCAGACTTCAGGCTGTAATTGACTGCAAAGGATTTGCAATCAAGTATTAAAAAGTGAAAGTTTGATGGATGATTGTTAATCTGTCCCATTACTTTTGGTCCCTTAAAAAGTGGGAGGCACATATACAAACTGTTGTAATTCCTACACCGTTTACCTGATTTGGATGTAAACACCCTCAAATTAAAGCTGAAAGTCTGCAGTTAAAGCACATCTTGTTTGTTTCATTTCAAATCCATTGTGGTGGTGTATAGAGCCAAAAAGATTAGAATTGTGTTGATGTCCCAATATTTATGGACCTGACTGTATGTGCCCCGTTGTCCACACCCTCTCCAGCATCGATTGTCTCTTGTCGAATATATCTGTGCTAAACGCACAGGAGTCTGATACCACCTGATTATAAATTTACATGGCATCTCTTGTATTCGAGAGCTTATAGAAGAGTGAGTCCCTTTAATCAATCTCTTAACTTGTAAAGGAGAAAAATTGCACCCCAATTCTCTCTCCCATTCTCTGATAAAATATGGAGCTACTGTGTATTGTCCACTAAAGACCAATCTATACATTTGTGCCAATAGATGTCTATCTTCTGAAATATTAACACATGACACCTCAAATGCTGTTAACAAACTCAAGGTTCTCACTCTAGGTCTCAATTTCTCAAAAAAATCTGTCATCTGGCGATATCGCCATGCGGCCAGGGGTATATTTCCAAAGACGATGTTAGCTCCGAATGGAGGGAACAATTCTCTCCCTGGGGCGAACTTCGCACATGTCATATTCCCGTCTGTACCCCATATTCCCAAGCTTCTAGGTTCTTCCCCTGTGAGAAACCACGGGTATCCATCCAATGGGGCCAGAGGTGATGTCTGCGGGGCCAGTTTACCCGTTGCATTCATTCTATCCCATATCGACAAGAATGCCAGCGTAAGAGGGGATGTCCATTCTGAAAGATCCCTTGAAATTCTCGGGATCCAAGGTGCCCCTGCCAAGTTCCTACCTGCCATTGTCTTCTCCAATGAAACCCATATTTTATTTGTTGTATCATGGGGTCAATTTAAAATACGCACTAGCGACATGGCTTTATAGTGTAAAGCAATGTCCGGAAGCCAAACCCCTCCCTCCCATTTAGGTCTACACATTATATCATAGGCCAATGTAGGATGCTTATCGTTCCATACAAACGTCAAAAAAGCTCTACGCATCTTTTTAAAAAAGCTTTGTGGGATTGCAATCGGTATTGTATATAGGGTACATATTAACCTAGGTACTATTATCATTTTGAGGGCATTCACCCTCCCAAACCATGTAATTTTATATCCCTTCCATTCCTGCAAATCCTTCATTATTCTTCTCAACACCGGATTATAATTAAGCTTATATAAGAGCCTTAAGTCCGGAGTTATATACACTCCCAGATACATTAAGTAATCTAAACGCCAAATAAAAGGAAAGGAACATTGCAGGAAAGTTGCCAACGCCGGTGGCACATGAATTGGCAGGAGCACAGATTTCTCAAAATTTATCTTGAAGTCAGACAAAAGTCCATATTTATCCACCACGAACATCAATGCGTCCAGAGACGCCAGAGGGTCGGAGAGATAAAAAAATAAATCGTCTGCATAAGCTGTCACCTTATGTTCCACTGTCCCAATGCGAATCCCGGAAATCCCCTCCTTTCCCCTCACCATACACAAAAAAGGCTCCAGGACCAAGGTAAACAGAAATGGGGACAGGGTACACCCCTGTATCGTCCCATTGCCAATGTCAAAATAGTCCGATAGTGTACCGTTAACCTTTACTCTTGCTCTTGGACCTGTATATAATGCTGATATCCACCCAATCATCCTGTCTCCTAGTCCTATCCCCCTCAACACCTCTCGCATAAAGGCCCAATTTTTTCTCAGCATCCATTGACAATACAACCCATGGAATCTGTTCCGTACCCTTTTGAGCCCAATGTAGAATATGAAGAGCATTGATTGGATAGTCTCTGGCTTCCCGATTCTTCATAAAGCCAGTCTGGTCTAAATGAATTAATTTTACCACCTGGTCTTGTAATTTTAGGGCCAATATTTTGGAAAAGATTTTAGTGTCTGAATTCATAAGGGATATAGGCCTATAATTTGCGCAATGTTGTGGATCCTTCCCCAATTTTGGAAGGACCACAACATGTGCCACTACAGCTTCTGGGGGTAATGGGTTTGATGCAGTGATGGAGTTGAAATACTCACACAGAAGATGTATCAGGGTTGAGAGGAACTTTTTATAATAAACATTTGTAAAGCCATTTGGCCCAGGGCTCTTACCTAATGGTAATGTGGCTATTACGCTGCCTAATTCCTCTGTAGTAATTGGTTGTTCCATCATTTCCAGAGCTGCTGGTAGCAGCACGGGCATTGCAGCCTCTTTAAAATAGGCTTGCATCGCCTCTACCTGTTCTCCTCCCGCCACACTTGAGGGAAAAGTATAAACAGTATAAATGCATAAAAACTGTGAAATTCTGCCGCTATTTTTTGCGTGTCTAGTACTTGTTTTCTATTCATTAAATAAAGAGTGTACGTTGAGATTCTTGTTGTTTCCTTAGTTGTCTTGCCAACAACCAACCGCATTTATACCCCTGCTCGTAAAAACAATGGGCAAAGTATCTAAACCTGTTCTTGGTTTCTAGATATTGTGACAGCTTCACTCGTATTGTCTCCAACTCACGGGCATCTGTGGGGTCGAGGTGTGTCTTATGTCTGACTTCAAGTGTATGTATTCTCTCCAGTAGATCTTCAATCTCTTTCCGTTTCTCTTTTTTAATACGTGAGCCATGAGCAATTAGTTCGCCTCTAATAACCGCCTTATGGGCCTCTCATACTGACTGGACACATCACCAGTATCGTTCTCTTCAAAATTTGCTGTTAATGTTTGTAGCAAGACCTCTAAAATCTCCACTCTATCTAGCAGAGAATTGTTCATATGCCATATCCGCTCTCTACATCCTGCCACAGCCGGATAGATCATCATTGTTACCAGAGAATGATCCAAAATTGTAATTGATCAATCCACAGAAGATCGAGTCAGGAGTATGAATTATGTACTTTGGAGTAGTAGCTATAGCCTTTCTCAATAAGTAGAGCCCTCTGAAGGGATATTTAGCTTAACCACATCCATTTTACAATTTAGTTTCCATTTTGTGTTTTTCCCTGTACTCTATTTCACATATTACTAGGAGTGTAATGTAATCTAGTTTAGTTTCTCACATCCCTGTTATCTTTATTGTTTTGTTTCCTGTAAAGCACGTGATTTCTCAAAAATAATTAGTTTCACTTTTTTCATAAAATGTTTCTGTATTTGATTGGATAATTTGTATGACACAGTCAAGGAGCGGTAGTTTTTGAAAGCCCCCTTTAAATATTCACACCAAAGAATAAAGATTAGATTTGTTCAGCGAGACTTTGTCAGTTTTTTATCATTGTCGTTCTGGGGGATGTATATGCGGCATTGAGCTGTTCATTCTCCAGTCCGGAAAATCGATCATAGGTAAGTCCAGTGTTTCCAAAAAATATTGCAAGTCATCTTTCGTCCGTAGCACTGCCTTCTTACCATTCCTAGCTGCCATTAGACAAAATGGGAATCCTCATCGATAGTTTACTACCCGCAGAGCTTCTAGTAGAGGTTGCACTGTTCTCCGTTGCATAAGGGTGCACCTTGACAAATCCATAAATAAGGAAATCTGACCTCCTCCAAAATAGGTTTACTCAGTGCTGCTTTCATAATGGCCTGTTTTATTGAATATTTATGTAATTTGCAAATAATGCCTTTCACTGTTAAGGGGTGTTGCCATTAGGATGCGATGTACTCTAATCTAGATTTCTCCTAGTATCAAATCTCCCAGGATCTGTCGGAATAGACCTTGTACTGTTTGGTGTAGATCATGAGTCTCCATTGTTTCTGGTACTCCTCGTATCTGAATATTCTGTCTGTGATCTCTGTTCTCATAGTCATCTAAATGATCCATAAGGGAGTTCATAGCCATTTCACGATCTTTAATTATCTCTTGAACTTCTACCATTGCCTGCCTAATGTCATCTTGGCTGTTTTCTACTATCTCCACTCCCTGTCCCAAAGCCACTGTATCTTCTTTGAGTCCCTCTACTGCTTGCATACAAGAAAGTTCCACTGCAGCTATCAATTGTCACTTTTTGTAGGGAGAGCATTTATATGTTTTCTCATATCCCAATCTAAGTCTCCATTATCTTCATCTTTTTGATTCACAGAATTATCATCTTCCACATTATATACATTTAGATACTGCACCTTAGTCGTGGACCCATTTTCTTGTTCAATATCTTTGGATCCCTTTTTCCACAGGGAGCTGCCACAGGTTCTTAATAAGGCACCATTAGTCTGTGCTGGAGATCTCTCTCCTCCTTGTCCATGCACCTGGACATCCCCTCCACCTGCTGTCTCTGGGTCTGTCAACACAGTTTTTCCACCAGCCATCCCGGGTTCCCTCCCCCGTCCTGGAAAGCCGCGGCCGGATCCCTGTGTTCCCCGATCAGCTGGGAAACCACGTCCAGCCGCCGGGGATCCACGACCGCGATCACGCCTCCTCTTGTCACCGGTAAACCGTGATCGGCTTCCATCGTGGGTCCGCTGAGCTTTGCTGAGCACCCCTTCGGTTTTCCCTCCTCGCGGTCCGGAGTCATTCTATTTACTTGCTTGGCGTCTGGGGAGTGTGTGCAAAGGTAAGCCCGTATCCCTCCTCCTGTGTTTTTTTTTCTTGCCTGCCGGTTGTGAAGCTGCTCTGCGGCATGTAGTCATGCTACAGGCAGCATGAAATGTTGTTTTCCCCGCTAAGCACCGTTTGTCATCCCAGGGAGCTTGGCTCTCTAAGAGCTCTCACCCAACACGTCCGCTCCCCATGGGTGTCACCCACATCAGATCTTCCACATTCTAACTTCTAGTGGGAGTTTATATATTTAGAATATATTTTGTTTAGCTTCCAGGTTTTATTGTCAAAGCTATATATGAAAACAATATCACCACCTTAAGATGTATCCAATAGAATACAAAATGAAATAAAATAAAGTGCTATAGATTAAATATACCAAAAACTTATGAAATATATTAAATATTAATAAAAATATTAATAAAAATACTAATATTAAACCATAAAATAAAATAAAAAAGACTACAGAAAGTCCAATTGGATTAACACCATAAAGAGTTCTTAGGTAAAAAATCCACAAATGTTGATTGTAGAAAAAAGGTGAAGGGAAAAAAAACACCACCTCTACGGAGGTTTCTACTGGAAACAAAAGATCAAAAAAACTTCACAAATTTTACAATAGAAAGGATCAACTGGATCAGGCAGGTTATAACCCTTCTGATATAGACAGGGAGATTTTTCATAAGTTTTTGGTATATTTAATCTATAGCACTTTATTTTATTTCATTTTGTATTCTATTGGATACATCTTAAGGTGGTGATATTGTTTTCATATATTGTTTTCACATACTTAACATATCGCTTTGATTCATTCTAATTAGTTTTGGGGTTTATAGCGCTACACTTTTCTGTTTATTGTCCTTTGCCTTGAGTCTATAGGTGTGTTGGCTGCTATTTTTTTCCCACATTTTTTTATTGTCAAAGCTTAATTGAACAAGTTGAAGTTAGAAGCTGAGTTCTGCCAATGGATCCATCCAATTAGCAGACTTGCCGTCTGCTGCTGGAACAAAATTGAGTCAGGCTGAATGCTTCTCAGCCATTTACATATCCCCATGTGCACGCAGTATATACATTTCTTCGAGCTGCTGCAGCACTTAGTGAAGGAAATAGTTAGTTTGGACCAACTTGGTACAAAGGAACCAATAAATTGAAAGAAAATGCGTCCCTGTTCTCCGTTTCAGGGATGAATCGGGCCCAAATTTTTGGCTGAATTCGAACCTGAAACGGACCAGAAGACGCATAGGTCTCTTCTGTAAACTGCTCCGCAGCCGTCCCGGAGCTGTGTGAACCGGCTCCATTGAGAGCCGGTCACAGTCTTCTGACATGCGAATTGGATGCGGGGAATCCACATCCAATTCGCCCTAGTGTGAACCCAGTCTGAGAATGTGTATGGGCAAATTACCTGTCTTCTGATGCCTTGTTGATGTTGAATGTACAATCTGTAGGGTCAATTAGGTTTTCTAGTCAATATAATTTAAATTAATAAACTGGTATTTTAGTTCTGAAGGATGCTAGCAGACTAAATAATTTACCAGATTCTTATATCTCTGTGTGACTCCACTGGCCAGATTACTTCACCTGAGCTCCTAGCTCCAATTAGGCTCCAAAAAACATCTGTTCGCTTGGCAGTAAAAAACACTCATATTACCGTATTTACTATTATTTATCATATTATAACGCATTATTTGCACAAAGTTTAGACAAGTTTAGGAGAGTTTTACGTTTTTTTTCTGCCAATAAGCTCCAATCAGAAACGCGAACCAGGTTTTTCCTGCCTCTAAACATTGAGTTCAAAATATACCTGTAATCATTCTAATATGCATGGACACATAGGATAACATTGAGTTGCTTCTACAGTCAGAACACAAAACGTCTGTAGAAGCAACAATTTTTTTAAGCAAGTGTGCATGGAGCCTTACTGTATCAATCTTTCCCTTACAAAAGGGTCTCATGCACTCTATTTTTTCCCAGGCACTGGATCTGCTGACTGATCCCTGATGAAAGGTTTGAATCCTTTATTACCCTTTATCTATCCATCCCAGAAAGACTATTGATATAACATATGCAACTGCAAAACTCACAGGACAAACTAGAAAGAAGGTGAAACTATATATAGGCACCTTGAGGTCCCTGATTTTGTAAGTATGTGGCAGATGGCAAATCTTATATTTGCTTGAGGTTTGCTTTAATCACTATAGACAATCAGCTTTAGAGTCAGTGCCAGCTCCTACAAACAGAGACAAGGGACAGTTTTGAAGAATTTCTTGCCATACAGATGAGAAGGATATTAAAATAAAGACAAAAGCCTTTTTACAGATATTCCACTTATTAAAACCTCCAAAATAGCATATTCATATATTTAAACAGTCATTTTATGTTTTACATAGTTAGAACCACATTATTTAGAACTGTTTAGAACATTAAAAAAGAAGCAACATGCTGTATTAAAGAAACAGAACATAAACCCTATGGGAAAGAGAACTCACATATAGACTTCCAAGAAAACAAGTTGGGGGATGGATTCCTGGAAAAGTCAACTACTGTTAAATAAAGTTACCCAGAGTTGTTTTAAAAGGGCATGCTAAATGAACTATTCTAGCCTGCTTTTCACTTTATGTTACTTTCTAAAACATTTCAGAAAGAAGAAAGAAATTCTACACTAAACCAACTTTACCATTTTAGAGGAAATCAAAAACAATTTATTCAACTGAAAATAATCCTCTGACTTACCAAGAAACATTTGAGTAAAATAGTAAAAAACAAATTTTGTGTAAAAATTAGATATCAGTGAAATTATGATAACAGCCCATCCCTTCCCAAAAATTGATATAAAAATATTTGCACATTGTTTCATCACTGTTAGATTCTGAGCTTTCTCAGGTTATTTACATTGCAATATATTGCAGATCTTTGGGTCCGTACACAGGTCGATTATTTAAAAGATTGGGTTAACTTAGATCAAATTTGTTGATAATATATAAATATGTATAAATGGGAAACATGAACTACCTCTGATCAATATTCACCAGTATATTGAAAGGATAGAATGAAAAATCAGGCACTATGAGAACATGCCTTAACGATTAGACGACATTAGTGAATGTTTCCCTTCGCTGTATACACACACACACACACACACACACACACACATACACTCACCGGACAATTTATTAGGTAGATCTTGCTAGTGCCAGGTTGGACCCCCTTTTGCCTTCAGAACTGCCTTCATTCTTTGCATTAGATTCAAAAAGGTGTTGGAAACATTCCTCAGAGATTTTGGTCCACATTGACATGATAGCATCACGCAGTTGCTGCAGATTTGTCGGCACATCCATAATGCAAATCTCCTGTTCCACCACATCCCAAAGGTGCTCTTTTGGATTGAGATCTGTTAACTGTGGAGGCCATTGGAGTACAGTGAACTCACTGTCATGTTCAATAAACCAGTTTGAGATGATTTGAGCTGTGACATGGTGCATCATCCTGCTGGAAGTAGTCATCAGAAGATAGGTAAAATGTAGTCATAAAGGGATGGATAGCAACAATAGGTGGGCCGAAAGTGTGCCAAGAAAATATACCACCACCACCAGCCTGAACTGTTGATACAAGGCAGGATGGATCCATGGGTTCATGTTGTTTACACTAAATTCTGATCCTACCATCTGAATGTCGGAGCTGAAATCGAGACTTGTTAGACCAGGCAACATTTTTCCAATCTTCAATTGTGTAATTTTGGTGAGCCTGTGCGAATTTCAGCCTCAGTTACTTGTTCTTAGCTGACAGGAGTGGCACGCGGTGTGGTCCTCTGCTGCTGTATCCTATTCTGAATAGCTTGGTTGTAACAAGTGGTTATTTGAGTTACTGTTGCCTTTCTATCATCTCAAACCATTCTACCCATTCTCCTCTGACCTCTGACATCAACAAGGCATTTTCATCCACACAACTTCCACTCACTGGATACTTTTTTGGAACATTCTCTGTAAACTGTAGAGATGGTTGCACACGAAAATAGTAGTAGATTGGCAGTTTTTTAAATACTCAGACCAGCCCGCCTGGCACTAACAACCATGCCATGTACAAAGTCCCTTAAATCTCCTTTCTTCCCCATTCTGATGCTCGGTTTGAACCTCAGCAAGTCATCTTCATCACATCTAGATGCCTAAATGCATTGAGTTGCTGCCATGTAATTGGCTGATTAGCGATTTGTGTTAACAAGCAACTGAGCAGGTGCACCTAAGAAAGTGGCCGACGAGTCTAACTTGTGCAGATCAATAAATATATTACAATGAGGCTAAATTAGATCCTGAAGCACCCATAAGATGGTAGTCATTAGATACCGAAAGCCCTAATGCACCTTTTAGGTATATTTTAAAAATCTATTTAAAATAAAATAAAAAACAGCTCTGCCTGCAATATTTCACCTGTCTCCTGCAGATTAACTGATCCACAATCCAGCGCTAGTCCTCTTTGAGCTACCTGACACTCTAAATCATCCAACTAATTTCCTGTACACCGCAGCGCTCACACACAATTGTCTGTTGTCCAGGAGGAAAGATTGCGCACTGCCACCTGAGAAGAGGAAGGGCCCATGACATCCCTGGACTAGCCTAAATACTGTACATAAAGGAATTAAAAAAGGAGGTATTGGTTGTACCAAATGGTGGATATTGCTTTAACCACTTGCCTAGTGGGAACTTAAACCCCCCTCCTGCCCAGACCAATTTTCAGCTTTCAGTGCTCTCACACTTTGAATGACAATTACTCAGTCATGTAATACTGTACCCAAATTTTTTTGTCCTTTTTTTCATACAAATAGAGCTTTCTTTTGGTGGTATTTGATCACCTCTGTTTTTTTTATTTTTTGGGCTATAAATGAAAAAAACCGAACATTTTGAAAAAAACAGTAATTTTTCTCTGTTTCTGTGATAAAATTTTGCAATTTATTAATTTTTCTTCATAAATTTTGGCCACAATTTAAACTGCTACATATCTTTGGTAAAAAAAAATAACCCAAATTAGTGGATATTATTTGGTCTGTGTGAAAGTTATATATTCTGTAAGCTATGGTGCAAATCAGCATATGCACTTTCATACATGTTTGTACTTTGTTTACAAACTTAATAAAAACTATTGAAACAGAAACAGCTATGTAGGAGGCCTAAACGTGGTTGATGAACAGCCAAACTCTGCTGTGAAGGTGAGGTTTATTATTTTAATATGAAATATAAAAAAATGTACCTTTACAAGCAGCTGAATTCCAGCTTTACCTTCAATTTTACACAGTTGTACAGGTTCCTCTCCTATAGTGAAATATCTTAGTCTGATTTTACTGCACACTATGAGCTTCTTCAAAGTATGAGTTAAAAGTTGTAGAATGTCAGAGACAGGCCTCCTCATTTCCTCACTGTAGGACATTCAGCATCATCTATCCCATTCCTCCCCCCCATAGGCAAGGCTCTCCCTAAGCTCTCTAAGTCCTAAGTTCTGATAACTTCCTGGTAGGATGGAGAGGCACTGGTCTGGCAGAGGGCCAGGTTGTGAAAGAAGCCGTGGTGTATGTGTCCCTGGGGTGGCAGGCCAGGGGTGCCATAAATCTCACAGGTAGGGATGCTCATCTTGAGTTTTTCTGGCACCGAGGTCACTGCACCATATACAAACTTTTTTCACACCTGCCTCTAGGGCTGAGCCTTTTGGCTAGGAGCAGAGGAATTTTTGTTTCCTGGCCAAAGGGCTTGCCATGGTATTGCACTATGACACAACTGCACTTCTCCACTTCCCTTTTCCCACTTTTATTTGTGTGTTTGTGCTTTTTGTGTGTTTTGTCACTTGCACTGTGCAATTTACTCACCCTGATTAGTAGGGTGTTGGTCCTCAGGCCTTCCCTGAAAGTCTTGAGAGGGGGTGGATATGGCTCTCTCTCATGGGGTCTCCCTTCGGGGGAGCGCCACCTAGTACTTGGGGTTGGTCTGTTTCGGCAGACTTCCCAGAGAATGGTGTCCACATGGTTTTAGGTAGGTGGGCCAGTGAGTACCTCAGTCCCTGTCAGGAGCCTTGCACCCCGGGGGTCAGGGTGAGGGTCCATCCTCTTCAGAAGAGGTCCATGTATACACCCTGTGCACTGTTTTGTGTTCTCACTTTTGTGCGTGCACTTTTTTTTGCACCGGGTGTTTGTTCGAGTTTGTTTCACACACCACGGGCTTAGAAAAAATTCCTCCCTTCTCCACTGTCTTTGGTCTATCCCATTCATTCACTGGATTTTAGTTCCTTCAATGATGGGCAGTCTGTATGCAAGTGAAGCCTGCCTAGGAATGCCCACTCCTCCACACTCACATCCACACATAAAGGTATTGTGATATTTGCATAACTCCTTGCAAGAGCCAGCCCACTGCTTGCATTATGGTCTGAGGACTCTTGAGAAGTACTTGAGTACTGAGTCAGGCGTTGTAATTCTTTCAGGAAGCTAAATGTACAGCACCCGTCTGTCCCTCCCATCAGCCTGCATTGTACAAAGAAACACAGAGAGCCAGTGATTGTGTCACTGGGTCTACGATAAGGTATGTAATGAAAAAGAAAAGGTTTTATGTAAACATTTCATTACAATATTGATGAAGTTTGAAAGCTGGAACCATGTATGGCAAAATAAATACAGATTAAACTGCAGTTTTAAGACATTGCCAATAAATACATGAAATTTGTGGTTTATTAAATAAACACATTAAAAAAAAACTTGCTAAATTAAGAGCATGAAGATTTATTTGACATACAGCATTCCTCAATCCCTCTCTTGGCACACAACATGCATTTTATTTGCAATGGTAAAATCAAATCCTTCTATTGGCAGGTAGCAAGGTGTCCACCCATTGGCTGAATGACAACATGCTGACTTTCTTTAACCACTTCAGCCCCGGAAGAATTTACCCCCTTCCTGACCAGAGCACTTTTTGCGATTCGGCACTGCGTCGCTTTAACTGACAATTGCACGGTCGTGCGACGCTGTACCCAAACAAAATTGATGTCCTTTTTTTTCCCCACAAAAAGAGCTTTCTTTTGGTGGTATTTGATCGCCTCGGCGGTTTTCATTTTTTCGCTATAAACATAAAAAGAGCGACAATTTTGAAAAAAAAAAAAACACAATATTTTGTACTTTTTGCTATAATAAATATCCCCATTTTTTTTTAAAAAAGCACATTTTTTCTCAGTTTAGGCAGATATGTATTCCTCTACATATTTTTGGTAAAAAAAAAAAAAATCGCAATAAGCGTACATTTATTGGTTTGCGCAAAAGTTATAGCCTTTGTATACCCTTTCTAACCAATGAAACCACAAAGCTCCTGATTCACTCCCTGGTTATCTCTCGCCTTGACTACTGCAACTCACTCCTCATTGGCTTACCTTTAAACAGACTATCCCCCCTTCAGTCCATCATGAATGCTGCTGCCAGACTCATCCACCTTACAAACCGCTCAGTGTCTGCTACCCCTCTGCCAATCCCTCCATTGGCTACCACTCGCCCAACGAATTAAATTCAAAATACTAACAATAAGTTACAAAGCCATCCACAACTCTGCCCCCAGCTACATCACTAACCTAGTCTCAAAATACCAACCTAATCGCCATCTCCGTTCCTCCCAAGACCTCCTGCTCTCTAGCTCCCTCATCACCTCCTCCCATATCCGCCTCCAGGACTTCTCCTGAGCCTCACCCATCCTCTGGAATTCCCTACCCCAATCTGTCAGACTGTCTCCAACTTTATCCACTTTTAGGCGATCCCTGAAAACTTTCCTCTTCAGAGAAGCCTATCCTGCCTCCATCTAACAACTGCACTATTTTCTCCATTAGCTCATCCCCCACAGCTATTACCCTTTTGTATAACTTGACCCTCCCTCCAAGATTGTAAGCTCTAATGAGCAGGGCCCTCTGATTCCTCCTGTATTGAATTGTATTGTACTTGTACAGTCTGCCCTAATGTTGTAAAGCGCTGCATAAACTGTCGGCGCTATATAAATCCTGTATAATAATAATAATAATAATAGCAGCTACAAAATAGGGGATAGAGCTACAGCATTTTTATTATAATTTTTTTTTTTACTAGTAATGGCGGCGATTTGTGATTTTTATTGTGACTGCGACATTATGGCAGACACATCGGACAATTTTGACACATTTTTGGGACCATTGGCATTAATACAGCGATCAATGCTATAAAAATGCATTGATTACTGTCAAAATGTCACTGGCAGTGAAGGGGTTAACACTAGGGGGCAATCTAGGGGTTAACTGTGTTCCCTGAGAGGTGATTCTAACTGAAGGGGGAGGGGACTGACTAGAGGAAGTGATGGATCGTGGTTCCTAGGTAATAGGAACACACAATCTGTCACTCCTATCAGAACAGAACAGGGAAGTGTGTGTTCTGTGTTTCCTGGTCACGATCGCTCGTGGCCGGCGGTCATGAGCATCAGCACCCCCGCAAGCCCACGTATAGCTATGATGGCTTGCGCAGGGGAGCCAACCTGCCGCAGTATAACTGCAGTGGTTGGTCGAGAAGCAGTTAAGACATAATGCTGCATATTGCATTAGATATGTGTGCGACTGTTTGGTCTGTTACTATATACCCTAGAGGTAAAGGCACTGCCATTCCTACTGCAAGTTTCTTGCTTAAAAGGCATTTTAGTGAGTTACCATCTGTATTCCCAGCGTGCCTTGTGAAATATGTATGTTATTCGATTAAAACGTAACAGAAGCTCACAGCTTGAAAACCTTGTATAATCTCTTTGCAGACATTCTGACAAATATGAAAACTGGATTTTGAAAAAGGATAAGAATTACACAAGTTCTTTTTGTGTTTTTTAGGAGAAAATCTATGTTTATAGCTAGCCCCTCTAGCGTCATTGTTACACAGAAATGTTATACTGAAGACCAAGTAAAAAGAGGAGTAATTTGCTACCAGTCCATATAAAATGAGATTGCAGCCTAATACATAAACATTAGATACGTTTACAGATCTTCAGAGCTCTACATCCACAATGGAAGGGAAACCTCATAACAGAATTAGCTTATCCACTTGACTAGTCAAAATTCCCCAAAAAATGTATACACTAAGTGATGATTTCATGGGTATACTTATGACCATATCTATGCTAGATGCTTAGATATGATATTTTTAACTACAGTGGATATAAAAAGTCTACACACCCCTGTTAAAATGTCAGGTTTCTGTGATGTAAATAAATGAGACAAAGATACATCATTTCAGAACTTTTTCCACCTTTAATGTGACCTATAAACTGTACAACTCAGTTGAACAACAAACTGAAATCTTTTAGGTGGAGGGAAGTAAAAATAAAAAAAATTAAATAATGTGGTTGCATAAGTATGCACACCCTTACACTAATACTTTGTTGAAGCACCTTTTGCTTTCATTACAGCACTCAGTCTTTTTGGGTATGAGTCTCAGCATGACACATCTTGACTTGGCAATATCTGTCCATTCTTCTTTGCAAAAACACTCCAAATCTGTCAGATTCTGTCTGGGCTCTGGCTGGGCCATTTCAAAACGTTAATTTTCTTCTGGTGAAGCCATTCCTTTGTTGATTTGGATGTATGCTTTGGGTCTTTGTCATGCTAAAGATGAAGTTCCTCTTCATGTTCAGCTTTCTAGCAGAAGCCTGAAGGTTTTGTGCCAATATTGACTGGTATTTGAAACTGTTCATAATTCCCTCTACCTTGACTATGACCCCTGTTCCAGCTGAAGAAAAACAGCCCCAAAGCATGATGCTGCCACCACCATGCTTCACGGTGGGTATGGTGTTCATTTGGTGATGTACAGTGTTGTTTTTATGCCAAACATATCTTTTAGAATTATGACCAAAGAGTTCAACCTTGGTTTCATCAGACCATAACACATTTCCCCACATGCTTTTGGGAGACGTCAGTTGTGTTTTTGCAAAATTTACCTGGGCTTGGATGTTTTTTTTGGTAAAAAAAGTCTTGCCACTCTACCCCATAGCCCAGACGTATAAAGAATACGGGAGATTATTGTCACATGTACCACACAGCCAGTACTTGTCAGATTTACCTGCAGCTCCTTTAACCACTTGCCGATCGCTGCACGCCGATATACGTCGGCACAATGGCAGCGGTGGGCAAATGGGTGTACCGGTACATCCCTTGTAATTGGCGGGGCGTGGGCCGCGTACAACGTGACCATGCCCGAGGACTCGATGTCCGCCAGTGTCCCGCGATCATGTCACAGAGCCGCAGAATGGGAGATGCCTATGTAAACAAGGCATTTCCCCGTTCTGCCTAGTGACATGACCGGGATCTACTGCTCCCTGTCATCGGGAGCAGTGATCGCTGTCATGTCCGTGGTAGCCCACCCCCTCCCAGTTAGAATCACTCCCTAGGACACACTTAACCCCTAGTGTTTTACCCCTTCCCTGCCAGTGTAATTTACACAGTAATCAGTGCATTTTTATAGCACTGATAGCTGTATAAATGACATAGGTCCCAAAATAGTGTCAAAGGTGTCCGATGTGTCCGCCATAATGTCGCAGTCACGATAAAAATCGCAGATCGCCGCCGTTACTAATGTAGCGCCCACCTACTTAGGTGAGTGCTAGATTAGAGAGTTAGGTGTAGAAATAGGCCAAAATAGCAGTGTTTTACCCTGCAATGTAAGCTGGTGGGTTTGATTGGCATGGGAGGTTGATTAGAGTAGAGGAGGGTGTGACCCCCTGCGCTCTGCTTGTGCAGTTTTCTTCTATTTTCCATGATCTATCTGGAGGATGGGAGGTGAGAGGTAGTTTCTGGAAGACCCCTCTGGACCAATCATTAATTTGTTTGGGCAGAGGCGGGACTTCTATAAAAGGCTTGGTCACATACTTCCTGGGGTGGTTCTGTCTGCGGGAGTTTTGGAGACAGAGGAGAAGGATGTAGCTTGGTTACAGCTTTGGTGTTTTCCCCTTCGGGGGAGTGGGGAAGCATGCTATGGAGGAGAGATGCAGGTGGAGAAGAGACTGCAGAAGATTCTTTATGGGACAATCGCTATACTGACACAAAAAGGAGACTGGGAGAGGACTTTTCTATGTGCTTCATGGATGGTCTCTCGGTAACACATGTGAGTGTAACCCAGGGGAACAGTGCTTCTAAAGACTTTATAGGGATTAGTGTGCGGGTTCAGGAAAACAGGGCTGGGCCTTAGAGAACTAATACCCTGGAGGAATCCAAAAGTCATCTCCTGAACTTTATTCAGAGTATCGTTCATGGAGTTAAACCAAAAGTACTGTGGAGAGATGCATTACACAACAGAGAATTTATGCAAGATGGAAGTTTTATTAATGAAGGCTTCTTTTGTTCTGGATTGAATGTTGTATTTCTCATCACTCAAAACACTGGAAGTTATTTAGAGTGACTTTCTGGTGCAGTGCAGCATTTAACATGGAACCGCAATAAAGATGTACATACAACTGTTTAATGACTGTCTGCGTGTCATATCTTTGGAGGGAAAGGGGGTAATGGAACAAACTTCAGGGAAGAACGAACTTTTAGCCGCTCCTACAGGAGTAGGGCGCTTCACTAATAATAAAAAAATAATAATAAAAATGCCATAAATATATCCCCTATTTTGTAGACACTATAACTTTTGCGCAAACCAATCAAAATACGCTTATTGCAATTTTTTTTACCAAAAATATGTAGAATACATATCGGCCTAAATTGAGGAAAAAATTTGTTTTTTTATATATTTTTTGGGGATATTTATTATAGTAATTATATTAAATTGTATTAAAGTAAAAAATAGTTCTTTTTATTCAAAATTGTCGCTCTTTTTTTGTTTATAGCGCAAAAAAAACGCAGAGGTGATCAAATACCACCAAAAGAAAGCTCTATTTGTGGGGAAAAAAGGACGTTAATTTTGTTTTGGTGTAACGTCGCACGGCCATGCAATTGTCAGTTAAAGCAACGCAGTGCCGAATCGCAAAAAGTGTTCTGGTCCGGAAGGGGGTAAAATCTTAAGGGGCTGAAGTGGTTAATATTGCTGTAGGCCTCTTGGCAGCCTCCCTGACCAGTTTTCTTCTCGTCTTTTCATCAATTTTGGAGGGACGTCCAGTTCTTGGTAATGTCACTGTTGTGCCATATTTTCTCCACTTGATGATGACCGTCTTCACTGTGTTCCATGGTATATCTAATGCCTTGGAAATTCTTTTGTACCCTTCTCCTGACTGATACATTTTAACAATGAGATCCCTCTGATGCTTTGGAAGCTCTCTGCGGACCATGGCTTTTGCTGTAGGATGCGACTAAGAAAATGTCAGGAAAGACCTACTAGAACAGCTGAACTTTATTTGGAGTTAATCAGAGGCACTTTAAATGATGGCAGGTGTGTACTGACTCCTATTTAACCTGAGTTTGAATGTGATTGCTTAATTCTGAACGCAGCTACATCCTCAGTTATAACAGGGTGTGCACACTTCTGCAACCACATTATTTTACTCCCCCCCTAAAAGACTTCAGTTTGTTTTTCAATTGAGTTGTGCAGTTTATAGGTCATATTAAAGGTGGAAAAAGTTCTGAAATTATTTATCTTTGTCTCATTTATTTTACATTACGGAAACCTGACATTTTTGTGTGTAGACTTTTTATATCCACTGTAAGTCTAAGCTTATTATTTTTTTAAATGTTTTTTAAACTTTGAGTGGAACCCCAGCCTAGTTTTGTTTACAGTGGGGAAGTGTTTGAACTGCTGTCAGGTTTTTTTACCACTTTCTGTGTCGCCACTAAGGCAGTTTAATATAACTTCATGTACTGGAGAAAAAAAACGGGAAGTGAAAGTAAGGGGAATCCACTACTCCTGCGGTTATCTAAAAGTAATGAACTGCATAGGATGAAGTCAGCAATGTCATCATGCTCTCATGCTTGGTTTGGAATTCACTCCACACCCAGAAGACCGGGGGATTGTAAGGACTGGGCACAGTATCTAGTGCCAGGATAGCACCATTGAATGAAAGCTGAATTTTGTTTGTTTTTTGCTTTGAATAATAAAGACATAATATAATACTGGCATATTTTCTCTTGTAAGGTATTATTTTTGGCCTATTTTTGGCCACACTTCTCTTGTGAGTCACAAGTGTGCACTTACTTTTGCTCTTCTGTGACCCAGAATCAGTTGACGGCACGCTATCAGCTAACATGGTGGAGACACTCCAGGCTCTGGAAAGTCCTGACAATTTTGTTAGGATCCACCCAGCTGCCTGATTGACAGCTGGCTCTGCCTCACAAGGCACAGCTGATAGCTGGAGCCAGCTGTGCTTTCCCCTCCCCGGCACTCCAGTGAATGTTGCAGGAGCAGAGCGGAAGGCAGTGACTGATAGTCACTGCACTTTGCTCTGTGCAGACCAAGAACTGTGTGATCAGCAGTCATGTGATTGCTTTATTCTCAGTCTTAGAGCCGATGTGGGACAGCTGCAGCATCACACTAATGCCCCGTACACACGGTCGGACATTGATCGGACATTCCGACAACAAAATCCATGGATTTTTTCCGACGGATGTTGGCTCAAACTTGGCTTGCATACACATGGTCACACAAAGTTGTCGGAAAATCCGATCATTCTGAACGCGGTGACGTAAAACACGTACGTCGGGACTATAAACGGGGCAGTAGCCAATAGCTTTCATCTCATTATTTATTCTGAGCATGCGTGGCACTTTGTGCGTCGGATTTGTGTACACACGATCGGAAATTCCGACAACGGATTTTGTTGTTGGAAAATTTTATAGCCTGCTCTCAAACTTTGTGTGTCGGAAAATCCGAAGGAAAATGTGTAATGGAGCCTACACACGGTCGGAAATTCCGACAACAAGGTCCTATCACACATTTTCCGTCGGAAAATCCGACCGTGTGTACGGGGCAAAATGCTGCAGTGCAGAGGTGAGTATATACGTTTATGTTTTCGCAAACCCCAAACTTCTCCTTTAATACTCATAGTTTTTTATGGAATACTGAGAGAGCAGAAAGCGGTTTATGGGAAATATAATTCACTCTGCAGAGAGGGAAAAATCACATAATGACCTTTTATAAGTAGGTTAATCCACCCTACTGAGGTATTTTAAACTGGGTGGCTGTGAGCCATGTGCCCTGTTTAAAAGCACTTTTTGGAGGATCATACAGGAGGATATTGGAATAGAACATTGATATACCCATCATTTTGGAATTTTGTGTTGCTATGGACAATGGCAAATGCACATTTATTCCCTTACAGTGCCTTGAAAAAGCATTCATACCCCTTGACATGTTCCACATTTTGTCATGTTACAACCAAAAACGTAAATTTATTTTATTGGGATTTTATATGATAGACCAACACAAAGTGGCACATAATTGTGAAGTGGAAGGAAAATGATAAATGGTTTTCAAATTTTTTTACAAATAAATATCTGAAACGTGTGGCATGCATTTGTATTGTGCTCCCTTTACTCTGATACTCCTAACTAAAATCTAGTGGAACCAATTGCCTTCAGAAGTCACCAAATTAGTAGAGTCCATTAGAGTCCATCTGTGTGTAAATTAATCTCAGTATAAATACAACTGTTCTGTGAAGCCTTTAGAGGTTTGTTAGAGAACCTCAGTGAACAAACAGCATCATGAAGGCCAAGGAACACACCAGACAGGTCAGGGATAAAGCTGTGAAGATGTTTAAAACATGGTTAGGTTATAAACTAATATCTTAAAGCGGAGTTCCACACAAAAATGGAACTTCCGCTTTTCGGAACCCTCCCCCCCTCCGGTGTCACATTTGGCACCTTTCAGGGGGGAGGGGGATGCAGATACCTGTCTAAGACAGGTATTTGCACCCACTTCCGGCATAGACTCCCATGGGAGTCTACGCCTCTTCCCGTCTCACCGCGCTGTCTCCTGGGAAACACACAGCTCCCAGGAGAGAGCAGGGACCACTTGGGACGCGCAGCGCGACTCGCGCATGCGCAGTAGGGAACTGGGAAGTGAAGCCACAACGCTTCACTTTCTGATTCCCTCACCTAGGATGGCGGCGGCAGCTGCCGAAAACCGAGTGGGTTCTCGGCGTCGCCAGCCAACATTGCTGGACCCTGGGACAGGTAAGTGGCCATGTATTAAAAGTCAGCAGCTGCAGTATTTGTAGCTGCTGGCTTTCAATATTTTTTTTTTTTGGCGTTGTGTGTGGACCCCCGCTTTAAGCTTTGAACATCTCACAGAGCACGGTTTAATCCATCATCCAAAAATGAAAAGAGTAAAGCAAACCGCAACTGCAAACTTACCGGTCATCCACCTGAACAGGCAGGGCAAAGAGAGCATTAATCGGAGAAGCAGCCAAGAGGCCCATGATATCTCTGGAGGAGCTGCAGAGATCTACAGCTCAGGTGGGAGAATCTGTCCACAGGACAGCTATAGTCGTGCACTCCACAAATCTGGCCTTTATGGAAGAGTGGCAAGAAGAAAGCCATTGCTGTAAGGAAGCCATAAGAAGTCCCGTTTGCAGTTTGTGAGAAGCCATGTGGGGGACACAGAAAAGATGTGGAAGAAGGTGCTCTGGTCAGATGAGACCAAAATTTAACTTTTTGGCTTAAAAGTAAAAGGCTAGGTGTGGTGGGAAAACTAACACTGCACATCACCCTGAACTCAGCATCCCCACCGTGAAACATGATGGTGGCGGCATCATGTTGTGGGGATGCTTTGCTTAGCAGGGACAGGGAAGCTTGTAAAAGTTAATGGGAATATGAATGGAGAGAAATACAGGGCAATTTTAGAAGAAAACTTGTTAGAGTCTGCAAAAGACTTGAGGCTGGGGTGGAGGTTCACCTTCCAGCAGGACCATTAAACATACAGCCAGAGCTACAATAGAATGGCTTAAATCAAAGCATCATCATGTGTTAGAATAGCCCAGTCAAAGCCCAGACCTAAATCCAATTGAGAATCTGTTTCAAGACTTGAAAATCGCTGTTCACAGACGCTCTCCATCCAATCTGACAGAGCTTGAGCCATTTTGAAAAGAAGAATGGGCAATAATTTCACTCTCTAGATGTGCAAAGCTGGTAAAGACATACCCAAAAAGACTTGCAGCTGTAATTGCAGCAAAAGGTGGTTCTACAAAGTATTGACTCGGGGGCTGAATATACATGCACACCACACTTTTCACACATTTGTAAAAAATGTTGAAAACCATTTATCATTTTCCTTCCACTTCACAATTATGTGCTACTTTGTGTTGGTCTATCAAATAAAATTCCAATAAAATACAATTACGTTTTTGGTTGTAACATGAAAAAATGTGAAAATATTCAAGGGGTATGAATACTTTTTGAAAGCACTGTATATTAACCGTTTTAATAATATATCGTTACAAGCATTGTTTGTATTTATGAACATATTTTAATGCTATTATTATTGGTAATTATTTGAATAATTACAGAATGTATTCAAACTTTTCAATTTTGATTATACAATATGTTTGCATATTTTAGATATTAGGAGTATATTCATTTTTAGGATGGTGAAAGGGTAACATACAAGGCATAATCCCCTACCCTCACTATCATCCTGTGCAAGTGATTGTGAGAAAATCAAGTTGGTAGCGTTCAACTAGAAGAGAAAAAATAACAATTCACCGTATAAGTACCAGACATTATTTTACAATATTTCTTGAAAAGGTATATAACATGTACCATTTTGAGGATGAGCCTATGTCATTTAGTCTGATATGGTAAAGAGAAAATCGATTCCCAATTCAAGTGAATCTAAATTGCTCGATTTTCCTGAATATTTGCATATAGCTTTTTTTTCCAAGCTCCAAAGACACAAACAACTCATAAACCATGACTGTCTGGATTCTTGAACTGTATAATTCCCCTTAAAGTGGATGTAAACCCTCTCCTATACCCAGTGAAGTGAACAACCTCAGATGAAACAAATCTCCCTACATAAGTTGTATATGTATATCTGCTGTCTCCAGCTTTTTATATTCTTTAGCAAAGTGAACATTGTGTTAGAATTTTTTCTTCCTCTTTCAGCAGTGGGAGGGGAGTCTGGGCATACACTGTGTGACAGCTGATTGGAGGAAAGGCACATCCCCCCTTCACATAGGCAGAGGAAGAAAGAAACACGCAGAGCTATGCTAATAGACAAGCTCTCTGCTAATCTATTTATAGCAACCTCCTGACACAAATTTTCAGCTGTTTTTATCCCCTGTGTCGGAGAGCTTGTCAGAAGTTATCATGCTGGTAACAGAGGAAAGAAGCAGCAGGAAGACACGGGACACAAGGCTTTGGAGAGAGATAAGTAAACACAAAAGATACAGTAACTCACAAAAATGAGTACACTCCTCACCTTTTTGTAAATATGTTATTATATCTTTTTATGCGACAACACTGAAGAAATAATACTTTGCTACAATGTAAAGTAGTGAGTGTACAGCTTCTATAACAGTGTAAAGTTGCTGTCCCCTCAAAATAACTCAACACACAGCCATTAATGCTTAAACCGTGTCATTAATGTCTAAAACTCTAAAGTGCTGGCAACAAAAGTGAGTACACCCCTAAGTGAAAATGCCCAAATTGGACCCAGTTAGCCATTTCCCTCCTGGTGTCATGTGACTCATTAGTGTTACAAGGTCTCAGGTGTGAATGGGGAGCAGGTGTATTAAATTTGGTGTTATTGCTCTCACACCGGTCACTGGAAGTTCAACATGGCACCTCATGGCAAAGAACTCTCAGAGGATCTGAAAAAACTATTTTTTGCTCTTCTTAAAGATGGCCTAGGCTATAGGAAGATTGCCAAGACCCTGAAAATGAGTTGCAGAACAGTGGCCAAGACCATACAGTGGTTTAACAGGACAGGTTCCACTCAGAACAGGCCTCACTATGGTCAGCCAAAGAAGTTGAGTGCACGTGCTCAGCATCATATCCAGAGGTTGCCTTTGGGAAATAGACATATGAGTGCTGCCAGCATTGCTGCAGAGGTTGAAGGGGTGGGGGGTCAGCCTGTTAGTGCTCAGACCATACGCCACACACTGCATCAAATTGGTCTGCATGGCTGTCGTCCCAGAAGGAAGCCTCTTCTAAAGATGAAGCACAAGAAAGCCCGCAAACAGTTTGCTGAAGACAAGCAGACTAAGGACATGGATTACTGGAACCATGTCCTGTAGTCTGATGAGAGCAAGATAAACCTATTTGGTTCAGATGGTGTCAAGAACGTGTGGTGGCAACCAGGTAAGGAGTACGAAGACAAGTGTGTCTTGCCTACAGTCAAGCATGGTGGTGGGAGTGTCATGGTCTGGGGCTGCATGAGTGCTGCTGGCACTGGGGAGCTACAGTTCATTGAGGGAACCATGAATGCCAATGTACTGTGACATATTGAAGCAGAGTATGATCCCCCCACTTCAGAGACTGGGCCGCCGGGCAATATGCCAACATGATAACGACCCCAAACACATCTCCAAGACGACCACTGCCTTGCTAAAGAAGCTGAAGGTAAGGGTGACGGACTGGCCAAGCATGTCTCCAGACCTAAACAATATTGAGCATCTGTGGGGCATCCTCAAACGGAAGGTAGAGAAGCACAAGGTCTCTAACATCCACCAGCCCTGTGATGTCATCATGGAGGAGTGGAAGAGGATTCCGGTGACAACCTGTGAAGCTCTGGTGAACTCCATGCCCAAGAGGGTTAAGGCAGTGCTGGAAAATAATGGTGGCCACACAAAATATTGACATTTTGGGCCCAATTTGGACATTTTCACTTAGGGGTGTACTCTCTTTTGTTGCCAGCAGTTTAGTGGCTGTGTGTTGAGTTATTTTGAGGGTTATTTTGAAGTTAGCCCAATTTTTTTTTTATATTGTAAAAGAAGATGTTACGCCGAGTAAATTGATACCCAACATGTTACGCTTCAAAACTGCACCCGCTCATGGAATGGTGACAAACTTTAATCCTTAAAAATCTCCATATGCAACGTTTAAAAAATTCTACAGGTTGCATGTTTTGCGTTACAGAGGAGGTCCAGGGCTAGAATTTTTGCTCTCGCTCTAACGATTGCGGTGATACCTAACAAGTGTGGTTCGAACACTGTTTTAATATGCAGGCGCTACTCATGTATGCGTTTACTTCTGCACGCGAGCTCGTCGGGACAGGGCATGTTAAAAAAAAATATACATTTTAAAAATTTATTTTATTCTTTATTTTTTATTTTTACACTGTTCTTTTTTAAAAAAATGTCACTTTTATTCCTATTACAAGGAATGTAAACATCCCTTTTAATAGAAAAAAAGCATGACAGGACCTCTTAAATATGAGATCGGGGTCAAAAAGACCTCAGATCTCATATTTACACTAAAATGCAATAAAAAATAAAAAAAGTTCCTTTAAGAGCTATGGGCGGAAGTGACGTTTTGATGTCGCTTCCGCCCTGCAATGGTATGGAGTTGGGTTGGGGCCATCTTCCCCTTACTCAGCTCCATACCACAGAGGGGACAGGATCCGGTCGGCGGCGGAGGGCACCAGAGCATGACGGAAGGGGGGTGCCCTCTCCCACCACCGATAAAAGTGATCTTGCTGCGAATCCGCCGCTGAGACCACTTTTATCTGATAGCGGACCGCCCGCTGAAGAAGTGGATACCGGGGTTATGGCAGCTAGCTGCTGCCATAGCAACGATATCCACTTCAAAGTGCCGCCCGTATAATGAGGGTGAGTGGTCCATAAGTGGTTAAATCAAATCTAGTGAATACTTCATCATAACCCAGAAGTATTCATACTGATCAAGTTTAAATCTGCCCTAAAAATTTTAATCTGATCGGTGGCTAGGGGGAAATAGCTCCAGTTCTAAAACAGTAACAGATTAAAGTATATGTAAATGATCACCTTGTAAAACAACCCATTCAGTTTAAAACAGAATTGAAAGGCAAAACGTGTGTATAGTTCTAAAATACATTATAAATAACTTGTTTCCCCTTTTTTATAAGTAATCACATAACCTCTGTTCTCAGCTGCATAAGGAGCACAGCGGCACATTGATCTTCCCAGTGAATGGCTATGCGGGGGGGGGTCAGGACAAGTCTGATCATTGGAGGATAGTACACTGAAATTTCCAGCACAGCTAGAGAACAGATCATGGTGTATTCTTCTTAGGCCCCTTTCACACAGACCCTTGATCCCTTGCTCAGCAGGGATTGCTCTGTTGATCCCTGCTGAGACGGCGGATTACAGGTCCGTCTCTGCTCACTGTGCAGGGATGGACCGGTCAGATCTCCACTCTCCTCTATGGGGGACCGGATTAAAACGGACCACCTGTCAGTTTTCATCTGATCCGATCTGCCAGACCGATGGAAAATAGGGTTTCCATTCGTCTGAATTTAGCGGATCGGAGTGGATGTCATCGGACATGTCACTGCTGACACTCGTCGATCCATAGAGATGTATGGAGCATCCGTTCAGGTCCGCCTGAAAAACTGACAGGCGGACCTGAACGGTCCGCATGTGTGAAAGGGGCCTAAGTGTGGTCAGTTCGTAATAGGAAAGCAGAGGGACTGGCAGGAACACTAGAGTTTTTACACAAAGGAAGCAATACAAGTACATGGTACAGCAGGCACATATCAGGAATATGAAATGTTGGGTTAACGTATTCTTTACATTTATTGCGATTTCCAAAATAAGCTACTCTAAGGACATAGAAAAGAGTACAGAAGTGCAGTGAAGTACCAACAATGGAGACAACAAATATTCCATTACAGCTACAGTATATTAGTTTAACAATGTAATCTGCATAAGGACCCCCTCCTTTCCTAGAGATTATTAGCTTTCATATCCTACACAATTGTGTAGTTCACAGAATATATCAATGTATGCTTTAGTATTTCCTCCAAAGGGATCAGTCAGATGTTTCTGTCTATATGTTTAAACTTCTATTTGTATATCACTCAGCAGTGGTGTGGCTGTACATTTGACAGTACGTGCCAAAACTACATGAAGCAATTTAGGTATAATTTGAATAGGATGTTTTATCATCACAAGGACCTCAGGTGTTTTTCCCCTATATAGTTCAGATGTAATGTCTGAATGAAGCCTTAAAGTGGTATTAAACCCAAAAACATAAATTTCATTATATTGCAGCTCACCGATTCTTACATGTGGTGGCTGCAATAGCTTTCGTGTTTTAGCCCCTTTTACATTTATTTTTATGTTGATCCAGCCAGTAATTCGGTTATTTTTCAACTTTATTTAACCACTTCCCTACCCGGCTATTGTCAAATGACGTCCACAGATGGGATCTCCCATCCTGGGTGGACGTCATATGACGGCCTGGGCTTCCCGGCCGCCTAGGGGGCGCATTGCTTGGGACCCGGTGCGTGTGCCCGGCGGCTGCGATGTCCGCCAGGCACCTGCGATTGCCCGTTAACCGGGCCGGACCGTGGATCTGTGTGTCTAAACACACAGATCCACATCCTGTCAGTTGAGAGGAGACCGATCTGTGTTCCCAGTACAGCGGAACACTGATCGGTCTCCTCCCCTTGTATGTCCCCGCCCCCTACAGTTAGAATCATTCCCTAGGAAACATATTTAACCCCTTGTGTCCCCCTAGTGGTTAACCCCTTCACTGCCTGTCACATTTACACAGTAATCAATGCAATTTTATAGCATTGATCGCTGTATAAATGTGAATGGTCCCAAAAATGTGTCAAAAGTGTCCGATGTGTCCGCCATAATGTCACAGTCACGAAAAAAATCTCGATCGCCGCTATTACTAGTAAAAAAAATAAATAAATATATATTTTTTTAAAATGGTACATCTGTCTTGAACCAGTTCTTTCCAGGCCTCCCCAAACAGCCGAAGCCTGCCCCCCCCCCCCCCCCCCGCAAGAGCGGGGGCACCCCTTCACAAGGTAGACTTGGAGCTGGGCTTGGGTGGCTTTTGGGTCCAGGGCTTCTTCTGACTCTGGGGTCTTTTAAAGCCAGACGGCTGAGGCCGTCGATACCGCTTAGGGGAAGAAGCACTAGGTCCTGGAGCATTAGTAGAATTTTATAAGAGGGTTGCTTCCCTTTCTTTTTAATAGGGAGTAGGGCACTCTTTCCTCCAGAGATCTTTTGGATATATTTATCCAGATCCTCGCCAAACAAGTGCTCTCCATGGAATGGAAAAGCTGCGAGTAGCCTTTTACATGGCGTCTCAGCAGACCAGTTCTTTAGCCACAAGACTCTGCGCATATGAATTGACAGTAACGCAAAATGAGACATCTGTTGGATTGAGTCTTTCAATGCATATACTGCAAAACATAAGGCATGAGGAATCTCCGATAACTCCTCGGCAGATTCCTCCTGGCAAGGTATGTTCCTTACCAACATTTCAAAGCGATCCTTTGGGGATTGGCAAATCCCAATAGCTGCAACTGCTGGCTGAACTGCTGCACCAGCCACCGAAAAGGAGGCCTTTAACAAGGACTCTAGCTTTTTATCAGCCGGATCCTTGAATACCTGGGCATTATCCACTGGACAGGTTAAACTTTTATTTACAGAAGATATGGCAGCGTCCACCAAAGGTGTGCTCCATTTCTTCCTGAACTTCTCCTCCATAGGATATAAGACAGAAAATCTTTTTGGAGGTAAGTATATCCTGTCAGGGTGCTCCCAATCCGCGTAAACCACCTGCTCCAGTAACGGATGCAAAGGGAACGCTTGGGAAATCTGCTGAGGTCGCAAAGATCCCAAAGTAGAACAGGAGAGTGCAGGCTCCTTAACAGGGGGTAACTTAAACCCAATTTGTACCATCTCAATTAGAGACTAGATAAACAAATTTTGGAAATGGGAGGCTGAAATTGGCTCTTCAGAGCCAGAGTTCTCAGCCGAGGATCCTTCAGCCTCTCCTTCCTCTCGGTCTTTTATGACCACCTCTTCCAAATCCTCTGCCCATTCACCTGGACCCATCTGGCTATAAGAGTCCTGGTGCTCTAGTGACTCTCCACTTGGCCCAGGCTCAGGGGAGGGAGATCTATTACGCTTCCTCCCCCCCTGTGTTACAGAGGCAATCATGCCAGCTATCTTGCCCTCAAGGCCCGCTAAGGCAGATGCCAAATCCTCCTTTGTAACATAAGCCGAGGCAGGTATATTGGTAGTGGCCACTATGCCTGACAAATGCAATGGCTCAGCCAGGCCAGATGCCGCAGGTCTTTCAGGAGAAACTGAGGCTGCATCAGCATGGGGTTGGTCTCCTGTTTTTAGAGGAAAGACTCTTACCCCTGTGCTTGCCTTGTTCCCTATACCTCGTTTTCTGGAAGACATTGCTTACACACGAGTAAAACAAAAAGGAGTACTCCTCACAAACTATAACCAGCCTTTAACCTGTCACCACTGTGTCCAAGACCAACAGACTCACGTGCCCAACTATCGCTCTGTATTGTCCACGCGCACGACAGGAGCTCCATGCCTATAAAGCATTAGCTTGGGAGTGAGCGCGCGCATCAGCGACCGGCGGTACGCCCACCGCATGCGCCGTCCTGACGCACGTGGCGCATCAGCGACGCGCACAGCAGCGGCGCACGCGCACACCGACGGCACACACCAGCGTCACATACACACGCCGGTGGCGGGCACGCGGCGCACGCAGACATGTGCACACTCGCGCACGCCAGTATTCAAAAAATGCGTGCCAAACTGGCCATCTGTAATCCCAGACACAGGCTCAAGGTTACCAGCAGTTCCAAAGGGAAATACATACATATATATATACATACATATATATATATAGTGTAAGTACCTGAACTTGACATGGTACAGTCAATTTTCTTTATATCAGCATTTAAATTGAGTAAGGGAGGGGTAGTACTAGGAGTCAATCAGGCGTGCGCAATGCAAATATGCTAACACGTAACATGACCATAGAAGAAGAGAGCAGAATAATAAGCTCACCACCTGCCAAGTCATAAGGATGAAAAAGAAGAGGACTCTACAGTACTCAACCGCAGTGCAGGAAACCTGTTTTCAGGGTTCCATATCGCATTCAAAAATGCACTGCAGTTGCGATCTGCATTGGGTGTCAATGTTACATTAATGACACCCCATACGCAGGTCGCGAACACAGTGTATTTGCCTACACCGGATCACATGGTACAAAAGTTCTCTCATTTTGTTGTAATGAAAAAGGCACTAAAGAGCTGTATGTAATTGAATATAAGGTGCTATACTTCAGACTGTTTCTGTGCTATAAAACAATCAATTTGAAAATAGAGAGTTAATGGGGCATAAAGGAATAATTAGAAAGGCTCTGTCTGCTATCCCTAGATGAGTATAGACCTTTAATTTAGATTATTAGATGAAAGTGATGTCATAAAAATATCTTCTGCTTTGATAAAACAATGCTGTATTTTACTGAAGCACTTTGTAGTTACTTTTGCTTCCGTCACCATGAGATTTCTTATATTCCTTTCAGAGAACTAATTAATCAAAACATCCAAACCCAGATGTGATTTTTATATAGCTTTAGAACATATTTGTGAGTCATTCAAGTCAGACCAAACCTGTAAAAAAGCACGGAGAGTACCAAGGCTACAAGATACAAAATACATTGGCCCCTAAAACCATCTTAACCAGTGCAGCTCTTTGGACGGAACCTTTAATCACAATCTGATGGTTGAATGAAATTTAAAGAGGGAAATTGGGACTTTGTAGAAGCAGGTGGGGAGTAGAAAAAATAATGCATACGTGGTAGGCCAATGAGTTTATTGTTACACAGAGGGTATAGAATCGCACCCAGTATGAAGTACATTGGAACCACCAATTATGTAACTTGGAATAAAGTACAGTTCTTAAATACATACAATAGAATGTAAAATTACATATTCTAAACAGTTCAAACAGTTATAACCTTAAAAACAGAATAGCAGCACAGTCCAGTTGCCAATGAAAGAGTATATATTCCATATCAGAAATTACCAGTTATAACAAAGATAATGATTATCTGCACTGATGATTAACTAAAATAGTTAGCATCATGTCAACGCGTTTCGTGTAAACATACTTCATCAGGACCAGATGCATCCATTGGTTTTTAAATAATATAGATAAACAAATACTGGTAAGAACCCCAGCATCAAGGGAAAGGGAATGAAAAGTCATGATCTGGTTACTTACATGGGACTGGATAGCAGGAGCATGTAATGCTGCAATTGGGAAGAACTGCTAGAGTAAGTCGTCCATCACGGGAGCTGAGAAAGCCAGACCACGCACAAGGCCCAAACACAAGATCCCCAGAAAATTAGGTTCTCCGTATGGTGTAAGTGATAATACCAAGTGAGGCTCCAAGGGAGTCTGTGAAAAATTATTATACTTCAGGAGCATATAATAATGATAGTGTAAACCAAAGGAGAACTAGGTGTCCATTAGGGAGATGGGTGAGGGGAATGCAGAGATAGACCGATAGCAACCAGAAAGCTGTCCCAAGAAGGTGAAACTAAGGGCACAGAGTGTATAAGACAAGTTGTGGAAGGGAAAGGTGGGTGAAGGACCAAGGAATAGTGCACGGCAGTAGGGATGTAATATAGCCCAGAATAGTTACCTCGTGTGTAGGTGTATCAGGCGACAAGTTGTGTGAAAAGTGTGGCATGGCCCATGGTGCAGGTAAAGTCATGAACAGTAAAACCTGTTTAAGGCATCCAGCCCGCCCGAAGGTGGCCTACAGCGTCACGCATGATAAAGGAGGAGAGGCGTTCCCAGTATCAGCCATCAACTTGTGCAGGTTTTGTTTAGCCGGCCCCGGCTTGAAAGTGAAAGTGATGCAGCAGCTCCATAGCAGCCGATCACTCTCACAGAGTCTGCAGCAGGGTGCCACCCCCCCTTCTGCTGGTGGCCCCCCTCCTCCGGTGGTTCCTGGGCTCTCCTGCTCTTACCGATGCCCGGGAACACAACTGCCGGCTAGGAGGGAGAGATCACGGCAAATCCATGCCTTGATTTCACATGCAAACAATGAAAAAGGAAGTGATGTCACTTCTGGTTTTAGATGCACCATTTCCTGGCCAGTACAGCAGGAGACAAATCTAACAAAGCCAATCTGTGCTTGGATAGATGGTGTAAAGGGTAGGGGAGACATTGGGGTCTATTAGACCCCTAGTGTTTCCCTAAAGAGTACCTGTCACCGACCCAGTGCTATCACATAGGGGTTTATTAACAAGTAAAAATACAAAAATTTAATAAAAAAGTATTTTAAAAATAACATTTTAATAAAATATATTAAAATGAAAAAAAAAAGTCTGAAACCCCCATTGTCCCGCACAGCTGCGCAAATGCAAGCCCAGAGTGTGCATGCGTATGCAAACCACAAGCGCACCACACGTGTGACATATTGCCGCAAACGTTAGAGTGAGAACAATAATTCTAGCATAAGAGCTCCTAGTTAACGCTAAACTGATGAGCTGTAAAGGCTTTTAAAGCGTCACCTATGGTGATTTTTGGGCAACATAATTTTTGACGATATCGTGTGGGCGCGGGCAATTTTAAAACCTGGAATGTATGGTATCAATTTACTCGATGCAAGCTCATCTTTTATATTTTAACCAAAAATTGGTATTTTATGGTGTGTTTTTACACTAAAATTTATTATAATTTAAAAATTATTAGTGTTTGTGTTTAATAAATAAACATTATGTGACATAAAAATCTGAAACTATCGCCTTTCTATTCTACGGGGCCTCCGCTTTCAGAAAATATATAATGTTTTGGGGGTTTAAATAATTTTACATGTATGCCACAAATACAAAAACGTGCTGTGGAGCCGAACTGGCTAACTTATCTTCTATTCCATTGCAACCTAACCATTTGAGGACAGGTCTACTAAACCCCTTCCTGTCCAGGCCATTTTTCAGTTTTCAGTGTGGTGATACTTTGGCTGACAATTACTGTACCCAAATTGACAGCCAACACTGTACCCAAATTGATTTTGTAAACTTTTTTTGAGACCTTTCTTTGGGTTGTATTTGGAAACTATTTTTTTTTTACTATATACAGTGGGGCAAAAAAGTATTTAGTCAGCCACCAATTGTGCAAGTTCTCCCACTTAAAAAGATGAGAGAGGCCTGTAAATGTCATCATAGGTATAACTCAACTATGAGAGACAAAATGTAGAAACAAATCCAGACAATCACATTGTCTGATTTTTGAAAGAATTTATTTGCAAATTATGGTGGAAAATAAGTATTTGGTCAGCTACAAACAAGCAAGGTTTCTGGCTCTCACAGACCTGTATCTTCTTCTTTAAGAGGCTCCTCTGTCCTCCACTCATTACCTGCATTAATGGCACCTGTTTGAACTTGTTATCAGTATAAAAGACACCTGTCCACAACCTCAAACCACCACTCCAAACTCCACTATGGTGAAGACCAAACAGCTGTCGAAGGACACCAGAAACAAAATTGTAGACCTGCACACACCAGGCTGGGAAGACTGAATCTGCAATAGGCAAGCAGCTTGGCATGAAGAAATCAACTGTGGGAGCAATAATTAAAAAATGGAAGACATACAAGACCACTGATAATCTCCCTCGATCTGGGGCTCCACGGAAGATCTCACCCCGTGGGGTCAAAATGATCACAAGAACGGTGAGCAAAAATTACAGAACCACACGGAGGGACCTAGTGAATGACCTGCAGAGAGCTGGAAACCAACATAACAAAGGCTACCATCAGTAACACACTACGCCGCCAGGGACTCAGATCCTGCAGTGCCAGACGTGTCCCCCTGCTTAAGCCAGTACATGTCTGGGCCTGTCTGAGGTTTGCTAGAAAGCATTTGGATGATCCAGAAGAGAATTGGGAGAATGTCATATAGTCAGATGAAACCAAAGTAGAACTGTTTGGTAGAAACACAACTCGTCGTGTTTGGAGGAGAGAGAATGCTGAGTTGCAACCAAAGAACACTATACCTACTGTGAAGCATGGGGGTGGCAACATCATGCTTTGGGGCTGTTTCTCTGCAAAGGGAACAGGACGACTGATCCGTGTACATGAAAGAATGAATGGGGCCATGTATCGTGAGATTTTGAGTGCAAACCTCCTCCCATCAGCAAGGGCATTGAAGATGAAACGTGGCTGGGTCTTTCAGCATGACAATGATTCCAAACACACCACCCGGGCAACGAAGGAGTGGCTTCGTTAGAAGCATTTCAAGGTCCTGGAGTGGCCTGGTCAGTCTCCAGATCTCAACCCCATAGTAACCTTTGGAGGGAGTTGAAAGTCCGTGTTGCCCAGCGACAGCCCCAAAACATCACTGCTCTAGAGGAGATCTGCATGGAGGAATGGGCCAACATACCAGCAACAGTGTGTGACAACCTTGTGAAGACTTACAGAAAACGTTTGACCTCTGTCATTGCCAACAAAGGATATATAACAAAGTATTGAGATTAACTTTTGATATTGACCAAATACTTATTTTCCACCATAATTTGCAAATAAATTCTTTCAAAAATCAGACAATGTGATTGTCTGGATTTGTTTCCACATTTTGTCTCTCATAGTTGAGTTATACCTATGATGACATTTACAGGCCTCTCTCATCTTTTTAAGTGGGAGAACTTGCACAATTGGTGGCTGACTAAATACTTTTTTGCCCCACTGTAAACGAGAATAAATCAGAAGTCAAAATAAAAATTCTAAAAAAATGTACTTCCTGTTATAGAAAATATCAAATCAATGCTCTTTTGTCACAAACTTTAGGTCAAAATCTATTCTGCCATTTCTTTGGTTAAAAAAAAACAAAAAAAAAACACAAGCAGTGTATGTTTTTTAGACTGTACGAAAGTTATAGAGTCAACAACTATGGTATATATATATATATATATATATTTGAAATGTATTAACCCTGATGTTCTGACTGCCTCTCACGTGTCTTAAGACCCTAAAGTGCAAGAACAGAACAAATACCCCAAAAATACTTTTTGAAAAGTAGATACCTTAGCCAATTCCAAGCCAGGCCAATTATAACATTTCTCTCATACATGTTAAAATCTGCATTTTTTGCTAGAAAATTTGCTAGGACCCTTAAACATTATAGAGTTTCTAAAAGCAGATACCCTGCAGAATAAAATGGGTGTTGTTGCAATTTATGTCATACAATATTTGTGCAGCCATTTATCGAAAGCAAATTTTCATGAAAAATACACTTAAATTCATTTTAGTGAACACAAACACAATATAATAAACAGTATTTGTGTAAAATATAAAATAAGTTTTTAAATAAATAAATACTAACCATGTAAAAATTTTACATTTTGCGCCCATAAACTATCAACAATCTACGGTACCTAAAAATCTCCTTAGGTGATGTTTTAAAAGCCTTTACAGGTTACTAGTTTAGAGTTCAAAGTGACCTCTGGTGCTAGAACTATTGCTTTCACTCTGATGTTTGCGGCCATACCTTACATGTATGGTGCAATCACAGTTTACATATGCATGCAGGACTTAGGTGTACGTTCGCATTTGTGCATGACTATGTGGGGGGATGGGGGTCCACAGATTCACAGTCCTGCCTGGTAGAGGAGGGAATGTTACATTTCCTGGTGCAGTTTCACTTTGATTTAAGCTGGCTATACACTAGTAGATTTTTAAATGAATGTTCATATGAATATTCATACAAGCATTCATACAAAAATTATTTGTTGGGGGGGGCGTGGCTTGCCAGCGGAGTGGGTGGACGCCTAATCTGCCAGCTCCACAAACTACCAAGCATCTAGCGGCTCCTAGGCGACAGTGAACAGTGCAATACACCTCACCTACATCCCGGAGCACCATGCTTTCACTGAACACAATGTTGCAGCAGAGAAAGCTACTCAAGGGCCCGCAGAAGCTAAATGACTTCTTCCAGGCAGCCAGCACGGGCCACAGCCAAGATGGCGACGGCGCTTCCTCCTGACTCACACTGGTCTCACTAACCAGCAGCAACTGCTTCTCTCCTCTCCATCAGCAGCAGACAGTGAGTTGTCTCCTCTTGCCTCTCCATCCACAGCTAGTCTGGCCAAATCGAAGCCTCAGCGGGATAAAGCTGCATCTATCCAACTTAATGCCTCATTCTCGCTGCCAGCTCCTGATCCTATCCCTGGCATAGACATATTCCCTGCCTCAGATCAACCAACTTCTGAAATGACAAAAATTCTTTGTACATTTGATGACTGAACAAATGTCATTTGAAAGTACTTGAAAATTTTGTTTGCTTTTAACATTTGACTTGGGAATAAATGTAATTTCCTAAATGAAAATCATATATGTTAGATATTAGTGCATTAATGCATAGCCAGATGTAGGTCTCCTTTACAATGGCATACTAAAGCATACACCTGTGTGAAGGGCCGTGTTTGCCCTTACAGGATGCACAGGTGTTCCATGCATCTGCGTGCAGGCAGTCTCATTCATGTTGATTGGGACATAATGGATGAGTCCTAATTGACATGAATGGGACTGCCTGCATGTGGATGCACAGGGCACCTGTGCATCCCATGTGGGTAAACAGAGCCCTCCACACGGGTGTATGCTTTAGTACACCCGTATCAACAAGGCCTTACAGGTCTCCTTCCCACTCCAACCTCCTCAATGGATTGTGAAAGGAAAACAGCACAAGGAGGAGCACATCTCTCTTGCCTCCTCTTGCTTCTTGTAATGCAGCACACCTGATTGGCTCATTGAACTGCTTTCCTCCTGGTCTCTGCTCTCTGCTATACTGCAAGAGGCTGATAATAAGTCAAATTTGTATACTTATACTGTTTGCAATGTATATTTACAGAGCTGCATTGATATGTGTTTTTTAATATTTGCCTGGAGTTTAGCTTTGAGCTAACAGAACTTTTTTGTTTATACAAGTGATAGAATAGTACGGAATTTAACATTCTGTAAAGGTAACCGATTTTATTTAAATTAAAAAAAAAAAACTTTCTGTAAAACCAAGTCTTTCCCAGCAATAACAATAATGAAAATGGCTGCAAATTATTATTTTTTTTTGTAAAAATCTTCTGAATCCGGTACTGGTTTTCACAAAGCGACTTGCAAGTTAAATAAACAAACAATCATTGTGTCTCTGAGCAATGCTGACTTTCTGCTAGTTGCACAGTAAAACCATTATTCTAACAGATTTTAGTCTGGAAAACATTAAGATTTCTTAGTTCCTTAATCAGTCAGTGAAGTGCGCTTGACTTTTTTTTAATTCTGAGCCACTATTTTCTCAGGGGAAATTGTGCAAGAGTAGCCATGACGCTCATAGGTGTGGTGTGGAACCTCGGTAACTGAGTGTTACATTGTCATGAAAATACAGTAGCTTATACTATTTACTGGCAAAACGTGGAAAGCAAGGCGAGATTTGGTGCCAAGAACAGCAGAATTGTGTACTGGCAGAAAGGACTGTAAACTGTAATTGCAGACTAGCTGTTTTCTTAAAGATGAACTCTTGTTTCATGTAACTAAATTATTGCCCTATTATTATTAGAAACAAATTGCATTTTTTAAATTTAATTGTATTGAGGATTCCACAGTTAACAATACAGTTATGCGTTGCTAGTATACAGCAAGTTATCACAACAAGTCTGCACTGGTTGAATACTGAGAATGCATCAAGATAGGTTGTAACGTAAAGGAAAAAAGACCCCGAATGCTGCACAATGGCAAAGCCCAACAATTACTATGTTAAGAGCAGCCTCAGCCCAGGCCAACCTGAAGCCTGGGCTGAGGCTGCTCTTACCATAGTGATTGTTGAGCTTTGCCATTGTGCGGCATTCGGGGTGTTTTTTCCTTTATTTTGCATGCATTGAGTCTGGACGGGCTCTTCACTCCTAGCCTGCACCCTCAGATTGGACACACAGGAGCATGAAGCGGCACCCCCAATTCTTTGGTGTGGGTTCGCAATGAAGATATCATAAAAGGGACAGTTCACACAATGCAATTCAACAGAACATTGGGGACAATCCATTACATTTCTGGGTCCAGTCTTTAGCACCGCAGATCACATGCAGTAAACAGGTCTGCTCAAAATTTTGCATACTCAGAAATCCAGACATTTTGCCATTGATATTGAAAATATGCCGATCACACCAAAAAACTGTCTTTTATTTAAGGATAGAGATCATATGAAGCCATTTATTATCACATTATTGTTTGACTCCTTTTTAAATCATAATGATTTCAGAAATCACCCAAATGGCCCTGATCAAAAGTTTACATCCCCTGGAATGTTTGGCCTTGGTACAGACACAGGTTAAAATGGCAATTAAAAGGTAAATTTCCTACATCTGTGGCTTTTTACTTTGGAAGTATCTGTGTATAAACAGCCAATTACTTTGTTAGCTCTCACGTGGATGCACTGAACAGGCTATATACTGAGCCATGGGGAGCAGAAAAGAATTGTCAAAAGACCTGCATAACAAGGTCAAGGAATTTTATAAAGATGAAAAGGGATATAAAAATATCCTTAGCCTTGAATATGCCAGTCAGTACTGTTCAGTCATATATTAAGAAGTGTAAATTCAGGGATCTCTCGATAACAAGGTCAGGTAGACCAAGAATCAACAGCCACAACTGCCAGAAGAATTATTTGGGATACAAAGAAAACCCCACAGGTAACCTCGGAAGAAATACAGAATGCTCTGGAAAAAAAAATGGTGTGGTTGTTTCAAGGGGCAAAATATGACAATACTTGAACAAAAATGAGCTGCATGGTTGAGTTGCCAGAAAGAAGCCTTTACTGTGCCAATGCCAAAAAACTGGTTACAATATGCCCAACGACACCTTGGCATGCCTCACAGCTTCTGGCACACTGTAATTTGGAGTAATGAGACCAAAATAGAGCTTTATGGTCACAACCATAAGCGATATGTTTAGAGAGGATTCAACAAGGCCTATAGCTACAAGAATACCCACTGTGAAGCATGGTGGTGGCTCACTGATGTTTTGGGGGTGTGTGAGCTCTAAAGGCACGGGGAATCTTGTGAAAATTCATGGTAAGATGTTATCAGAAAGTACTGGCAGACAATTTGCATTCTTCTGCACGAAAGCTGCGCATGGGACGCTCCTGGACTTTCCAGCATGACAATGACCCTAAGCACAAGGCCAAGTTGACCCTCCAGCGTTTACAGCAGAAAAAGTTGAAGGTTCTGGAGTGGCCATCACAGTCTCCTGACCTTAATATCATTGAGATACTCTGGGGAGATCTCAAATGGGCGCTTCATGCATGAAGGTCAAAGACTTTGCATGACCTGGAGGCATTTTGGCAAGACGAATGGGCAGTTATACCACCTGCAACAATTCAGGGCCTTATAGACAACTATTACAAAATACTGCACACTGTCATTGATGCTAAAGGGAACAATACACGGTAATAAGAACAAAGGGTATGCAGACTTTTGAACAGGGATCATTTGATTTGTTTACTTTTGCCATGTTTTGTTTTATTATTGTGCCATTCTGTTATGACCTACAGTTGAATATCTCACTGAAGTTAAGTTTATCAAGTCAAATTTCCCAGGTATACCTTAGCAGGCATATATACATTCCTCCATACAAAGTATAGTATTAAAGTGGTTGTAAACCTCTGAAATATAAAGCAAAACCTTCGATAGCGTGTACCTGCCTCAATCCAAACCACTTACTGTAATTTCTGTCTGCTCTGTCTGCCCTCCACTGAGGTCTCAGATTACATTCAGCTCCCTGCTCTATTTTGTACAGTGTTTGACATCAGATCTCCGCCCTCAGCCTGCTGGACCTAAGGAATGCTATGTATAATGTGTGCTTTAGAATGCTGTAGAGGAGAGAAGGTTGCAGATAAAATGTACAACTTATAAAGAAGGATTTGTTTCATCTCTGTGTATCACCCGAGGCTAGTTACTTCAGTGGGTATATGTAAGTGTTTACAACCACTTTAAGTTATTACTTCCACTCCGCAAGAGTGGGCTGATTCAGGGGTTGCCACTGCATAAGAATTTACAGGCTTGAAACAAAGCTCTCAATACCACTACTTGTACGTGGGTCTCAAAGGGGAACAAACTGCATTATTTAAATCCATACTTTTTGTTAGAATGCTCTTAACAAAGCTGAATAATATAGTCAAAGTACCGAAAGCAGGGTAGAACCATTTCATGCAAAAAAAGCTACAAGAAGTTCCTCTGACAGTGCCATGCTTATTTAGTTCCATAGCACTGCTGTGGATTCCTTTGATAACAACTCCAACACCACATAGGAACTGTTGATTGTGTGGTTGTGTGTACTTCCTTTAACATGGAATATTTGCAAAAATAGCTGGGCTCTGGGGTTATAAGTAGATTTTCCTTTCACAATCGCTAGTTACTGTACATCATACAAGCACCTTAAAAACAAGGGGTCAGCTTCTGGAGTTTATTTAATAATATGTCTATAATAAAAACTTTCGTTAGCCAACGAAAGGCATTGAAATCAACTTCAACACTTTTTGCACTGGTTGAATTTACCAATATAATCTATTCCAACCAAATAAGCCTTATTAAAAGTAAAATATTTTAAAATAAGAACCTGAAATGATTAAATGTTACACATCTAGTAATCCACACAGCTAATATACAAATGTGCAATGTTCCTAAAATCTCAGAGACTTTGTGGATGTACATGCTCCTACATATCCTCATGTTGATGGACAAGACAGCTTGCAGGCTCAGAGTTGGGAATGTTCACTTTTCATCATAAAAGAAGAGTTTTTATATTATTTGCCACTTCACACCTGCACAGCTAGAATTCATTAACGAAAGGCCTTAGATATGAACCATCATGCATGTGAAGTTTTATTTTGTTTTTTTGTTTGACGCAAAAAAATTCTAGTTTTAGGGAACACAGTCTTTGATATGCTGTGTGTTCAGTTATATTCAGATTGTCTAAACTTCAATGGCAGATGTAAAATCAACATGTACCAATAAACAGGAACAATGTGTTATATGTGAATACACCAAGCACTTATGATGATCTTTTTGCTTTCCAAATATTATCCCAGAAACAATGAGTTCTTCACTTACAATATACTGAACCAGCGCTAATTACCGCCCACCAAGAAGGAAGGAACCGTTCTCAAGCCAATAAGTGGGATTATTTTAACGATTTTACCTTCAAGCCCACCCAGTAAAGAAGGAAACTTCTAGGAATGCAGCAGGAGTGTAACCCCTAGGGGAGACCCTCCATATATTACCTTCACATGGAAAAAAATAACTACTTTAATATGCTACAAACACAGCAGGGGAACTGCACAGTATGGGATTACTAAATCCCTGCCATGTCAGGTAAAGTGCTTATATACAGTACCGAGATGTTTCAACATAACTACATGAAGAACCTGTCATCATGGTCTGCGTTAGAGGAATAAAGCTTTTCTGAGAGTTCAGAAAAAGAGGACGGAGTTCTGAAGTTACATCCTGCAGAGCTCAGTGGGGTGAGCTCTGACAGCTGATTGGAAGGAGGGACACACTGCCCCTCCACACAGGATCAGAGCTGGGGCTGTCAATCAGCTGGCAGTCCCTCTTCTGTCACATTTTTTCTCTTGGTGTCAGGAATACTTGTCAAGTGATTCATGCAGAAACCAGAGGAACAAAGCAGGACACAAAAGTGACACCTAGTGCTCTTAATTGATGCAAATACATGCTATAGAGGGATATGCTTTGTTCATGTCTGAGGTTTACAAGCACTTCAACCTTTTTTCAGTCAAGGCACCCTTTAAAATGCAATATCTCAAGTCAACCAATTCTAAAATGTAAAAAAGTAAACAAATAGGTTCATATCACAGCAACATCCACGCACATACAATAGGACACCCAACATTGGAGGTGAGAAGGTTGTAATGGTGCGCAATAAAAACCTGTGGCTTTGTATAAATAAAACTCATGCTTCATCCACCTGTCGGCTTGTCTTCAATTTTTGGTAAATTTTTTAGGCATTTTGCCAAGGCACCCCTAGGGAAACCTGAAGGCACCCTGGTTGAAAAAGGCTGGTCTAATTTTCTGGTTTACCCGTGTGAATATTTAAATCAGGTTCTCTTGGTCACATTCAATGTAAGCTCCTTGTTTTCTTTCACACAGAGTGGACACTGCACAGAACAGAAGTTAGAAGCTGAGGCCCTCTGACGACCTACATGTAGGGATCCAGAAGTTAATTCGAAATTATTAAAATACGACTAGTAGCATTTTTAATGGAAGCACAGCTCCAAGATTCTTAGATAGCATTTTGCAGTTTGTCTGTGTGGGATGTGCAGGTTCAATGAACTAAATCATCAATTCAAACTTATAAATGCTGGCTATTTATTTATTTTTTTATTAAAGTGGATGTAAACCCTCACATATACCCAGTGACGTGAACATCCTCAGATGATACATAGAGATGAAACAAATCCTCCTATATACGTTTTAGATGTACATCTGCTGTCTTCAGCTTTATATAAGGTTTTAGAAAGTTCAGATCATGTTAGGATATTTTCTCTTCCTGTTCAATACTGCAGTGAAGCCTGGGAATGCAGCCAAGACAGCTGATTGGAGGAAAGGTACACACCCCCTTCTCCTCATAAGTAGAGACTTTCAGCTCTGTTCGTTGAATAATTCAGGGCTCTGCTAATCTATTTATAGCATCCTCCCCAACACAAAACTCTGGCTGCTTTTATCATGTGACGGAAAACTTGTCAGAGGTTCGCAGGCTGTAAACAGAATGACGGAGCATGAGACAGCTACAGGACATAGTGCTTTGAAGAGAGATTGAAAAACACTACAGATATATGTGCCTAGCTCAAATTTAATGAATTGGGTTTCCATCCACTTTAATATACAATTTACATCAGCACGTTTACACATGGTTGGTATGGTTTTCAAAAAAAAATGAGTAAACTTATCCAGGCTGTGTCATAGGCACTGAGCCCTGCCATATAACAGGTATAGAGCTTAACCACTTGCCAACCGTGCTATAGCCAAATGGCAGCTACAGCATGGATGGCTAGTTTTGGGAGGCCGTCATATGATGGCCTCTGGTGATCATGCCCGCCATGTGGCGCTCTCTGTGATCACTGTGAAGTGGGGACGTGTTAAAAACTCATTCACATTTTTAGTACCATCTTAAAGCGCTAACTAAACTCTCTCAATTAACATTGACTATTATCCTTATTGTACTAGCATTAGTAAATAGATCGGAAAGTATATCATATTTACTTGTTTTAAACTTTTTTTTTACACTTCTTCAGTTACCTCCTGGTTTCCAGGCCTAGGCAAATGGTGTCGTACATCCCACGAGTCTTAAGGAGGGGAGCACATCATCATGCATGCCTGGGTTAAGGGCAGATGGATTCCAGGAAGTAAAAGCTACACGAATCATCTGCCCTTACTCAAGATGGCCACGAGCAGAAATGCAGGGGGTGTTTATCTGCTTGCTGCCCGCCCACCATCAAATGCTTTCTATACATTAAGGTAAAAAACTTTCTGTAATGCAGCTCCCCCCAGAGCCCCCCCCTTTACTTACCTCAACCCGATCTTTCCAGCGACGGGGACGAGCACAGCAGCTCCAGCCGCTGTCTCGGGTCCTCATTGGAATGATTCATAGCAGCAGGAGCCGAGGGGCGGGGCCGAGTTCTGCTGTCTGTGTCAATGGATGCAGCAGCAAGACTCGGGATCACGCCCGCATGAGTGCCCTAATGGAAAGCGGCTCTCTGTGGGGGCACTCGAGAAGAGGAGGAGCTAGGAGCGCCGCTGAGGGACCCCAGAAGAGGAGTATCGGGGCCCTCTCTGTGCAAAACCCTTGCACAGAGGAGGCAAGTATAACCTGTTTGTTATTTTACAAAAAAAAACATTCTGCCTTTACAGCTCCTTTAACCCCTTGCCAACTAGTGCATGACAATATGGTTCGGCACAATGGCACGGCTGGGCAAATGGGCATACAGGTACATCCCCTTTAAATTGCGGCACTGTGGGCTGATGCCCGGCGCATACTCTGTGAGCGTGCCCACGGGTCTTGCGGACTCGGTATCCGCCGGGGGCCGCGATCGTGTCACAGAGCGGCAGAATGGGGAGATGTCTATGTAACAAGGCATTTCCCTGTTCTGCCTAGCAACATGACAGAGATCTACTGCTCCTTGTCATCGGGAGCAGTGATCCGTGCCATGTTCTAGTGAGACAATCCCCCCTACAGTTAGAATCACTCCCTAGGACACACTTAACCCCTTGATCGCCCCCTAGTGTTTAACCCCTTCCCTGCCAGTGTCATTTACACAGTAATCAGTGCATTTTTATAGCACTGATTGCTGTATAAAGGGCAATGATCCCAAAGAGTAAAAAATGTCTGATGTGTCCGCCATAATGACGCACAATAAAAATCGTAGACCGCCGCCATTACTAATAAAAAAATTATAATAAAAATGCCATAAATCTATCCCCTATTTTGTAGACGCTATAACTTTTGCGCGAAGCAATCAGTATACGCTTATTGCAATTTTTTTTACCAAAAATATGTAGAAGAATACATATTGGCCTAAACTGAGAAAGAAATTAGTTTTTTTATATACTTTTTAGGAATATTTATTATAGTGTATCACCCTCTACCAATAGGTAGGTGCTAGTATAGGATTTTTACTAGTCTGTCAGCACAGGTAAATTTAGGCAGGCCTATGCTTTGAGCTAGGCCTGTCTGTTTTGATGTGGGGGCAGGGAGTGGCTAGAGTAGCAGTGGGTGTGACAACCTGTGCTCTAGTTCTGAGGCACCTCCCCTGCTTCCATGGAGAATGTTCTGGAAGAGGGGCAGGGCCTAGAACTGGAGTGGCAGGCAGCTCATGTGGGAGCCCTGACCAATCCACAACTGGTATTGGCAGAGGGCGGGCCTCTTATATAAGCTGAGGTAACATGCCACTGGGAAGAGTTGTCGGCCGGGTGAAGTGGAGAATGGAATACTAGACAGTAGCAGGAGGGCACCCCCATCTGGGGGGGTGCACCAATCGCAGGAGGAGGCCCGGGGAGAACTGTGAGGGAACTTTGCCATTACTCGGTGAATGATGAGAAACTCATGGAGCAGAGGGGCAGGTGAAGCTGTCGGAACGTATGGTCCGGTCAAGTTCTCCATCAAGGACTCGGGGAAGAGAAAGGTCGGTGAGTGTACCACAGTGGAGGGCTGGATGTGCCAGGAAGTCTGTGAGGGAACCTCACTTCTACACAGTCAGTAGTGAAGTCCTTATCATTACAGGGTCAATGATGAGGAGTCCTGGATCAGAGGAGAGACTGTGGGGAATTGTGTCAAATCGATGTGGCCTGAGGGCACAGGATTTGCAAGCTGGGCTAGCTGGGAACAGTAGTCCACCAGCTTTTGCTTTTAAACTACTGGGCCTCCAGGGAGAGGTACTGCAGGCCTTTGGCCTAGTAGCAGCGAGCAGCCAGAGCCAGCTTGAGGAGCTGTTCAGAGTGGGTCCTTCTTGCTTACAGAAGAAGATGTGACACACTTTATATTGACAATTACAGGATAAGTTTGTGCAGGAGGAGAGGATTTCTGGGAACATCACCCCTACATGGTCAAGAGTGATGTCCTTATCCTTACACTGTCATGGGTGAGGAACTTCTGGAAGAAATAGTCTGCGGGAGTTAAGCAGAGGAGGAGCAATAGTCTGCATGGTGATGCAGGGGAAAGATCATAACTGTCAATTCATGCACATCTTTTCTTTAGGCTCAACTCACCGTATATGCTAATCTTTAAATCTACAAAAATATGATGGCAAAAATGAGTTATTCTACGGACATTCCATATACTCCTTTCCCTAACCAAGTTGTACCCCCCAATAAACAAAAACAAAACAAGCAAAGGACTGTACATTGTCTCTGCAAGTGACATATGGGGGTCTGGCAGCGGAGTGAATTGGTGGGTGTTTGTTACTAGTGGCAACTAGACCGCTACAATAGCAAAAAGTAAAAAATATTGCTTTTTTATTTTTCAAAATTGTTGCTCTTTTTTTGTTTATAGCGCAAAAAATAAAAACCGCAGATGCAATCAAATACCACCAAAAGAAAGCTCTATTTGTGGGGAAAAAAAAGACATCAATTTTGTTTGGGTGCAACATAGCACGACCGCGCAATTGTCAGTAAAAGCGACGCAGTACAGAATCTCAAAAAGTGCTCTGGTCAGGAAGGGGTAAATCCTTCTGGGGCTGAAGTGGTTATAATGTCCATTCACTACAAATATAATACAGCACATAATATTATGGTAAAGAGCAAACAAAATGTGTTGTACCCCATGATAACCAAACATTCTTCATTGGTTTGATTGTGCTAAATTTATGGCTGTTTGGTTGCTATGAATTGCAGCAGTTTACATATCATTGCTGCTCTTTTACACTGCTATAATAACCTTAACCGGTCACCATAGGATCACTTTTATCGAATAGCTCATCTGTGAAGAAAACTGTGGATATACAAATTCTGTGTGGCCTGTGTATTCAAATCCCGCCATTTATCTGCTCCCCAGCCACTGCAAGTATACAGCCGGTTGGATGGGACGAATACTTGCTCTCCATACCAACTACTGTGGTTCATCCCACCAGCTTTTAGGTCCTATAGTGATTAGTGGGCTGACAGGGAAGCAAGTATTGTATACACCCAAAGTATAGACTACATGCAGCGGCTAGAGCATAGAACAGGGGTTGCGTTTCATAAAAATAATGATATTCTTGTTTGTTACAGGTTAACTATTCAGTCAAGGTCACTCTTTGTTGACAGGGTCACTTTAAATATAAATGTCAGTCTCTGCTGAGGGTGTAAATTTTAAGGAAAAAATACTAAATTGACACATTGTCACACAAACTGATTTCACATAAGCAAAAATGTAAAAGTTTCTGTGTTAACAAAAAAAAGTCCAACTTCCACATGATACGTGCATAGTTTGTTTTGGCGAGTAGCTTCCCACATATGCTTTATGCATAAATCAAACTGGAAAACATCCATGTTTACACATTTGTAACAGAATCTTATCAGTACAGTGCATTTCCTATTTCCTCTATGCCCCATTTCAGGCATATTGGGGGTTAAGGAGAATTGTTAGCAAGGATATTTTTTTTTCTTTTCTCTGCTTGGAAACTACGCTGTATGCCCGTGTGAATTAAGTATGAGATAATGCCTAGACTGAGGAAAAATAAAAGTTTTACCAAAATGTGCACTACAAACAATTTTCCAGAATGAGTAATAGGATGGATTTAATGTGAACAAAAAATGGACTGTTTGCTTGCACTCGTTCTAGTGTTCTAAGAATTTTTTTTAGAGACTCCACCTCATGAAACTGTTAATTATATAAGCATCCTAGGAAAAAAACTAAACTTGCCCTACTTTTAATATCATGTGTGACTTGTAGTGACTTTTTTTGTCTTTTAAAAGATGTAGCTGCCATGTTCTCATAGATGCTAAACCTGAAGGAGATTTATAATTTCAGGAAAATGCTCAGGCCATGTCAGACGTCTTAGAGGACAGCAGAAAAAGTAGAGTATAGCTGTTTCAGGTAAATTTGGCAATGGATCCAAGTATTTGCCTGCTAAGCATTTAGACAAAACTGCTTTGCCTGACAATAATTATACGCCGATCGTAAGAGTCCTCTTTCAAGCAAGGAAGTTAGTGGCACAAAAACTGTTAGAACCACATCCCCCCTATTTGGGATTAACACTATGCTGTCTAGAGAGAAGCATGTATTTCAGCACAGGAAATGCCCTACATGATTTGAAAAGATACGTGATATGTGGTTAGCTACCCCTGGACTGGCTCCAACCCCGCTTATTCTAAATAGATTATTGTCCTGCTGATGGAGCTGCTGGAGGGTGTCTCAAATATGTCTGTCAATAAGATGGACACCATACCTCCCAACATTTTGAGATGGCAATGAGGGACGTCTAATAGCAAAAGTACAGTGGATATTAAAAGTCTACACATCAATTAAAATGTCAGGTTTCTGTGATGTAAAAAATGAGACAAAGATAAATCATTTCAGAACTTTTTTCACCTTTATTGTGACCTATAAACTGTACAACTCAGTTGAACAACAAACTAAAATCTTTTAGGTGGAGGGATTAAAAATAAAAAAATAAAATAATATGGTTGCATAAGTGTGCACACCCTTAAACGAATACTTTGTTGAAGCACCTTTTGATTTTATTACAGCACTGTCTTTTTGGGTATGAGTCCATCAGCATGACACATCTTGACTTGACAATATTTGCCCACTCTTCTTTGCAAAAACACTCCAAATCTGTCAGAATGTGAGGGCATCTCCTGTGCACAGTCCTTTTGAGATCATCCCACAGATTTTTAATCGGATTCAGGTCTGGGTTCTGGCCATTTCAAAACTTTAATCTTCTTCTGGTGAAGCCATTTCTTTGTTGATTTGGATGTATGCTTTGGGTCGTTGTCATGCTGAAAGATGAAGTTTCTCTTCATGTTTAGCTTTCTAGCAGAAGCCTAAAGGTTTTGTACAAATATTGACTGGTATTTGGAACTGTTTATAATTCCCTCTACCTTGACTGGTCCAGCTGAAGAAAAACAGCCCCAAAGCATGGTGCTGCCACCACCATGCTTCACTGTCGGTATGGTGTTCTTTTGGTGATGTACAGTATTGTCTTTGCTCCAAATATATCTTTTAGAATTGTGGCCAATAAGTTCAACGTTGGTTTCAACAGACCATAACACACTTTCCCATGGTTTGGGAGACTTTAGATGTGTTTTTATAAAATTTAGCTGGGCTTGGATGTATTTCTTTGTAAGAAAAGGCTTGCCACTCTACCCCATAGCCCAGACATGTGAAGAAGACGGGAGATTGTTGTCACATGTACCACACAGCCAGTATTTGCCAGATATTCCTGCAGCTCCTTTAATGTTGCTGTAGGCCTCTTGGCAGCCTCCCTGACCAGTTTTCTTCTAGTCTTTTCATCAATTTTGGAGGGTCGTCCAGTTCTTGGTAATGTCATTGTTGTGCCATATTTTTTCCACTAGGTGATGACGGTCTTCACTTTGTTTATGGTATATCTAATGCCTTGGAGATTTTTTTGTACCCTTCTCCTGACTGATACCTTTTAACAATGAGATCCCTCTGATGCTTTGGAAGCTCTCTGCAGACCATGGCTTTTGCTGTAGAATGTGACTAAGAAAATGTCAGGAAAGACCTACTAGAACAGTTGAACTTTATTTGGAGTTAATCAGAGGCACTTTAAAACTGACTACTATTTAACATGAGTTTGAATGTGATTGCTTAATTCTGAACACAGCTACATCCCCAGTTATAAGAGAGTGTGCACACTTATGCAACCACATTATTTTAGTTTTTTTTATATGTACCCCCCCCCCCCCCCCCCAAAGACTTCAGTTTGTTTTTAAATTGAGTTTTACAGTTTAAAGGTCAGATTAACCACTTCTGCCCCGGAAGCATTTACCCCCTTAATGATCAGGCCATTTTTTGCAATACGGCACTGCGTTGCTTCAACTGGCAATTGTGCGGTCGTGCGACGCTGTACCCAAACAAAATTGATGTCCTTTTTTTTTTCCCCACAAATAGAGCTTTCTTTTGGTGGTATTTGATTACCTCTGTGGTTTTTATTTTTTACACTACAAACAAAAAAAAGAGCGACAATTTTGAAAAACATTTTTTACATTTTTACTTTTTTCTATAAAACATTTTTCCAAAAGAAAAAAAAAAAGTCAAAAAATAAATGTATTCATCAATTTAGGCCAATTTGTACATATTTTTGGTAAAAAATCCCAATAATATTGATTGGTTTGCGCAAAAGTAACCGCGTCTACTAAAAAGGATAGATTTCTGGCATTTTTATTATTTATTTATTACTAGTAATGGCTGCGATCAGTGATTTTTAGTGGGACTGTGACATTGCGACGGACAGATCGGACAATTTTTTTGGGAACCAGTGACATTATTACAGTAATCAGTGCTAAAAATTTGCACTGTTATTGTACTAATGACACTGTCACGGAAGAGGCGATTAAGGGATTAACTGTGTTGCCTCACTGTGTGTTCTGACTGTATGGGGGAAGGGCTCACTGGGACAACACACAGATCCATCTTCCTGCATAGCAGAAAGACTGGATCTGTGTGATCTCCCCTGTAAGAATGGAGATTTGCCTTGTTTACCGCTGATTGGCACCCCCGCTGACCAGTGGAAGCGTGCGCGCCTCCGGCAGCGTGCGTGCACCCACAGATCGCCGTGTAAGAGCCTAACGTACACCTACGACGATTTGCACAGCCGAGCCAACCTGCCGCAATATAACTGTGGTGGCTGGTTGGCAAGTGCTTAAAAGGTGGAAAAAGTTCTGAAATGATCTTTGTCTCATTTTTTACATCACAGAGACCTGACATTTTAACAGGGGTGTGTAGACTTTTTATATCCACTGTATGTAGGTATAGGTTACATCCCCTGCCATGTCCCCTTAAAGAAGCATCATACAAAAAAAGATTAGTTACAGTGCCTTGCAAAAGTATTCACCACCTTGGCTTTTTACGGATTTTGTTACATTACAGCCTTTAGTTCAATGTTTTTTTAATCTGAATTATATGTGATGGATCAGAACAAATAGTCTAAGTTGGTGAAGTAAAATTAGAAAAATATATACATAAAACAATTTTTCAGAAATTAAAAACTGATAATTGGCATGTGTGTATGTATTCACCCCTTTGTTATGAAGCCCATAAAAAGCTCTGGTGCAACCAATTACAATGTTGTTGAGAAGTACAAGTCAGGGTTAAGGTTATAAAAAAATATGCAAATCTTTGATGATCCCTAGGAGCACCATCAAATCTATCATAACCAAATGGAAAGAACATGGCACAACAGCAAACCTGCCAAGAGACGGCCGCACACCAAAACTCATGGACCAGGCAAGGAGGGCATTCATCAGAGAGGCAGCACAGAGATCTAAGGTAACCCTGGAGGAACTGCAGAGTTCCACAGCAGAGACTGGAGTATCTGTACATAGGATGTACAATAAGGCGTACGCTTCATAGAGTTGGGCTTTATGGCAGAGTGGCCAGAAGAAAGCCATTACTTTAAGCAAAAAACAGAATGGCATATTTTGAGTTTGCGAAAAGGCACGTGGGAGACTCCCAAAATGTATGGAGGAAGGTGCTCTAGTCTGATGAGACTAAAATTTAACTTTTTGGCCAAAGAAAACGCTATGTCTGGCGCAAACCCAACACATCACATCACCCAAAGAACACCATCCCCACAGTGAAACATGGTGGTGGCAGCATCATGCTGTGGGGATGTTTTTCAGCAGTCTGGACTGGGAAACTGGTCAGAGTTGAGAGAAAGATGGATGGTGCTAAATACAGGGATATTCTTGAGCAAAACCGGTTACACTCTGTGTGTGATTTGAGGCTAGGACGGAGGTTCGCCTTCCAGCAGAACAATGACCCCAAACACACTGCTAAAGCAACACTTGAGTGGTATAAGGGGAAACATGTAAATGTGTTGGAATGGCCTAGTCAAAGCCCAGACCTCAATCCAACAGAAAATCTGTGGTCAGACTTAAAGATTGCTGTTCACAAGAGCAAACCAACCAACTTGAAGGAGCTGGAGCAGTTTTGCAAGGAGGAAAGGGCAAAAATCCCAGTGGTGAGATTTGGCAAGCTCATAGAGACTTATCTAAAGCGACTGTGATAGCTGCAGAAGGTGGCTCTACAAAGTATTGACTTTAGGGGGGTGAATAGTTATGCACATTTACTTTTTCCGTTATTTTGTCCTATTTGTTGTTTGCTTCACAATAAAAAAAACATCTTCAAAGTTGTGGGCATGTTCTGTAAATTAAATGCAAATCCTCGAACAATCCATGTTAGTTCCAGGCTGTGAGGCAACAAAACACGAAAAATGGTGCATTTTATATACAAATATATAGATCAGACCAAAATGAGGGACAACGGAGACAGAGGGACTTTGTTCCAAATCAGGGACAGTACCTCAAAATCAGGGGTAGTTGGGAGATATGGGACCCCCCCTCCCCCTTTAAAGAGTTCTTATGACTTGGAGCATGGATATCTGGGAGATGCTCATAATAACTAGATGAGGAGTTTGGCTTGTGATATAGGATACTCTATTGCTGACAAAAGTTACAAAAGGCATCTATGTTCTTTTGCTTTGTTCTTCTTTTTGTTTTTATTTTTGACAGCATGTTAATCTGTAATTTCAGTCGAGACTTTAATACCGAATTTATTACATCTCATGATGTTGCCCGTAATGTAACGGATGATTGTTTAACTGCATACACAATTTACATGACATGAACATGGTTCTCGATGGAAGCTGTAAACGATGTTGTCGGACTGTTTTATATGTGTTAACATGAAACATTTAATAAAAATATCCGATTAAAAAAAAAAGTAGAGTATAGTAAAGACTAATTGTAAAGATGTGTGGAACTGACATGTAGAACAAAAATAGGCAGCACACCAATGTCACTCCACAGGGCTAGGTTCACACCTAGCTTTCCGTGAATATGCGTTTTGCAATTGAGCTTTGTGCCCCTGCTTGTCGCATTTGGGGTGCCATTGACTATGAAAGATGTGAATGCAGCCTCAAACTCTTTTCAACACGTGCCACAGATGCACACCTGGAGGCCACTCTCCTCTTACATGTTTCACACTTACAGGGTTAACTGTAACCTCTAAGATTAATTCTGTAAGGGTGAAACATGCGAGTGAGGAGTTTCTTGGCAAGCCCCCAGCATGCCCACAGTGGATGGAATGCAACCAGACCATGGAGCGTTGAAAGGTTGAGTGGATCTTTGAACTAAAAAGATCTGTGGTTTGGATCTCTAGGACAGATTAAAATCGTACCTCTGTGACAGTTATGTAGTAGCATGTGCTGTTTATGTAACATCTGACATGCGTAGGAAGGTTCATTTGCACCCAAAAAAAAAGGCTTGATGAAAAAAGGTCAGGAGGGCATTATACTCTCAGTTCATGACTCAGGACATACATCCTGCTGTAGCAATAGTTCTGGGACTACCTTATCTGCTTAAAGTGGAATTGAAAGACAAAAGAAAACACTGACAGGTAGGGTTTTATGACAGAAGAGACACTGTTGGTCTCTTCTGTCATAAATGTCTGTTGTAATGTATATTTAAGGCACCTACTCTGTGCAGTGACAATGTAGTTTCTGTGCTTATGAAAGGGAGCAACATCATCACAGCTGAACAGACCAAAACCGGAAAGAAGACCTGGGAAGATGGATCTAGTAACTGGAGCAATACTCTCTCTGGTTAGACCAAACAATGAAAGTCTTTGCTTTTAACACATACCTAGTAATGGGAGATCGTTTTCTGTAGTACATTGTTATTGCTCCCATTTAAAAAGGGGCTTAGTGCTCTGACTGCAAATGCCACAACTAGCTGATCTTGGGAAATGCCAATATCAAAACTTTTAACACCCTTCCCAGGACAATCCAGGTGGGGTAAAAATAATCACAAAAAGTCAGAGTCTATAGTTTATCATACTTTATGTTTCAATTTTTCTTTATTAATCAAATCACAAGGTAAAAAAATATTTTTTTAGGTTTAATTTTTTCTATATTATTGGTTTATTATACTTTATAATAAAGTAATTGTATGGGTATATACATATTATATTAGTGCAAATTTTGTTTAAGTGTAGTTTTTAGAACTATGAATTATAATGACACAACCTAAGGAAAATGACAAGAAAGTTCCATGGCAATGCACATTATTTCCTGTATCACCGAATATTTTTGGTGTTATATTTCCTATAACATCTGTTTGTAATGATTTATGAAATATATATTTGTATTCTATGAGACAAAGATGGGCGCCAAAGATGAATGTTTTAGTCAGCTGTATATAGAAACAGTTATTCATAAGTCTGCTTTATTATCCAAAAAGGGAAATTAGGCTGATAGGACTTGCTCTCTTTCCCTAGTACAGTGTTTACATTGACTTGTTGCCAGTCCTAACTTGAAGTAAATTGCAGTTCTTAAATGCATACTCATGTTCTGTCTCTAAAATAATGCATTTACTTTCAGATAGTGCTGGAAATATACAATACTGCATTTTAACAATATTGTTCCACCAAGGGTAAGAGTCATTCAAACATTACTGTTCCTAATGAAAGCATGGACATGTGATAGTCATTTTCTCGACCATTTAAATGTGATTGTGTGTCTTTCCACGCTGCAATGCTACAGAGTTCATTAAATGTTTTTTTTTTTTCCCACAAAAGTTTTTTATTTCGTAAGAGTAAGGCAAAACATACAGGACAAGTATATTGTCACAGAACATCAGTTGACAGAATCATATGGAGGTTATCTATGTCACGATATAACATAAAAATCCTAACTGAGAATAAATGAACATAACCGAGACATGAAGTTGTAATTATGCGTAAGTGGGCGGAGGATCATAATTTTCTATTGTCCCCTCCCCCCATCCCTCCCCCCAGCATAGATTGAGGGGAGGAAAGAGCTCAGTAAATTCGAGTATGTTCATCATTTAGATTGCAATGTATCCTGACAGAACGAGGACAAGGTGCCCATCTAGGGAAAAAAAAATAAAGGGAAAGAAGAGAGAAGAGAAAAATCAAAACAAAAGAGGAAAAAAAAAAAAAAAAAGAAAAAAGGGGAGGGAAAGGGGGGGATAAGCTCAAGGTGGGAAAATCAGAGGGGGGAAGCGAGTGGATCCGCACCTGCCCCCCCCCCCCCAACCCGGCAATTGAGAAATTGCTGCACACGTCAGTCAGCCCTAAGGTACATACTGAAGGTAGCGTTCAGTGGTAACGAAATGGGACCAACAGGCCCAAGTAGCTAAAAATGTATGCATCCTGTCTTGCGAGGTAAAAATTAGTTCCTCCATTTCTTTTATGGCGGAAATCCGTGCAAACCATTCCCTGACCGTTGGAATGCTAGTGGAGCGCCAATGTCTGGGTATACAAAGCTTATATGCATGGCTAAGGATATGTAGTAGTCTTTTTTGGGTAGCGATGTATGGTGCAAGAGAAATTGGGACGGGGTGTAGTCCAAAGTGTAGCTAGTGATATGCGAGATGAGGCTGTGGACCTCCCTCCAAAAGGGCTGGACGTTCACACAGTCCCACCACACATGAAGCATAGTTCCCACCCCCAACCCTCATCTCCAGCATGTATCAGGAATGTTGGGGGAAAATTTGTGAAGACGCGACGGGGTCCGATACCACTTAGTGATCACCTTTTAGCCATTTTCTTGGATGGCCACGTTCAATGAACCCTTATGTGCGTATTCATAGATAGTGTTCCAGTCCTCCGTGGAAAGAGACCTTTGGAGATCTCTATTCCAGGAGATTTGTGAAGGGGCAGGGGTCTGCGTTGGGGTCTCTAAAAGAAGGGTATAAAGGAGGGAGATTAAGTGTCTTTGCGGCATTTTACGATGGCACAAGGATTCAAAGGGCGTGAGTTGTCGTGTCCAGACCGACTGACTGGCATGAGTTGTGAGAAAATGTCAAATTTGTCTGTAGGTCCAAAAGGAGAGAGAGAGGATGTCTTGGTGGTAGACTTTAGAGTTTCAAAGGATAAGGGCTTCTCATTAGAATAGAACTGGAGTGCTAGGACGTCCTCAAATGGCCACTCCTGACTTAAAAAGTCTTCAGAGGCCCCTGGTGGAAAGTCAGGGTTTCCCCGTAAAGTAGTTAAAGGGCTAGGGAGAGGGATAGATGGTCCACATAACATAGTCTTTCTGAAAGCCAGGAGTGTAGAGTGAATGAGCGGGTGAGCTGAGAGGGTATGGGGCCAGTTCTGAGATGGTAGCCATGGGAGAAGGTGTAAGGGTCCTGACGAGAAGGATTTCTCTAGAAAAACCCATGCTTTTTTAAAGGCATGAATGTTCTAATCAGCGATCCTTGTGAGGTGACAGGCGACATGGTATTTTTGGAGGTCTGGTAGGCCTATTCCCCCTCTAGGCTTAGGTAGTGTGAGTCTGGAGAATTTAATGTGAGGTGAAGAATCCTTCCACAGGAAGGCAGAGCAAGCTTTCCGATAGGATTTAAAGAAGCCTGCTGGTAAGGAGATGGGGATCGATTGCATAAGGTAGAGTAGGCGAGGTAAGACAATCATTTTAATCAGAGCTGAACGACCGAACCAGGAGACATTTAGGCCCATCCAATCTTTGAGATGTTTTTGGGTCTGAAGAAGGACCGGTGAAAATTTTTCGAGTATAGGTCTGACAAGCGGGTGGGGATTCGAATGCCAAGGTATGTGAGTGTGTCTTGTTCCCATCGAAATGGGAATGACTCTTAACAATGTGTCACTATCTGGGAAGGAAGGGAGACGTTTAGAGCCTGTGAGTTGGTATAATTGATTTTAAGGTTTGATAAGGTACCAAAGTATTCAATATGTTTGAGGATATCGGGCAGGGAGATACGGGGTGATTGCAAAGAGAATAGAATGTCGTCAGTGAAGGCTGGGACCTTAAACTCTCTATTTTTCACAGTGATCCCCTGAATATTTGGATTACCTCTCAACCTATTGAGGAAGAGTTCCAGGGTTAAGATGTATATCAGTGGTGAAAGTGGACACTGGCGTGTGCCATTGCTAATGGGAAAGGCGTCCGACAGGTGGCCATTGACTTTCACTGCTGCGGAGGGGCCCGTGTACAGGGTCATAATATATGACAGCATGCGGGTCCCCAAACCTATAGCAGTGAGCACCTCCTGCATGTAGTCCCAGGCCACACTGTCGAACACCTTTTCAGCATCAAGTGAGAGAAGGAATCCGTGTGATTTGGAAGTCGTGAGCCAGTGATGTAAATTTAATGTGCGGATGGTGTTGTCCCTAGCCTCCCGCCCAGGGACAAAACTGACCTGATCTAAAGATATAAGGTCAGGCACCAGTGGAAGTAGTCTGTTTGCTAAGATTTTCGCATAAATTTTGGTATCCACGTTTAAGAGGGATATCAGTCGGTAATTAGCAACTAAGGAAGCATCCTTGCCCTCTTTAGGGATCACCACAATGTGCGCAACTAGCATTCTGTCTGGTTTAGTCTGGGGGTCTGAGAGGGCGTTAAACGTGTTCAGGAGTTTAGAAGCTAATGATTCAGTAAAAGCTTTACAATACTGGAGGGAAAAACCGTCCGGGCCCGGGGCTTTGCCCGTTTTCATTTGCTTCATAGCTATATCTAGTTCCAACGCTGACATAGGGCCTTCCAGGTTCGGGGACTGTTGGGGAGATATTGGTTTGGGGCTGTAGCAGGAGAGGAATTCTTTGATAAGTGCGGTACGTGTGTCAACATTATTCCGTGAGGAACTGGTGGGCTGCAGATTATATAATTTAAGATAGAATCTTTCAAATTCTTTGGCAATTCTCATTCTTGGCCAGAAGACCCCCCCAGGGTCAGGTATATGGTGGATTGTAGAGGAAAGTTTTGAATTTTGGACTGTGCGCGCCAATAGATGACCACACTTGTTGCCCTGTTCATTGAAAATCCTCTGGCCAAGGATGTAACGTCTCCTAACGTCTCCTAGAGCGCTTGCCCAGCTCCTCTAAAAGCAGGGCTTGGGTGTGTGTTAATTCCTGTAGGGTGGCTTGCGCATGGGTCAGTTTGTGGGAGGTTTCAAGGGAACCAATTGTCCTGATAAGAGAATTTATGTATTCTTGGCGCTGTTTCTTAGCTTTTGTGGCCAGGGCGATTAGCTCACCTCGAATCACGCACTTATGTGATTCCCAGAGGGAGATTGGAGAGGTCTCCGGATTCGAGTTTTCCGCAAAATATTGCTGAATTCTCGTGCGGACATGGTCTGTCACTAAAGAATCTTTGAGAAGGGAAGGGTTCAGACACCAAGTCTTTGTTCTAAAATAGGGTTCAGGGAAAGATAAGGTCACCGTGATCGGGTGGTGATCCGACAGAAACATTGGTTCTATAGTGGACCGTTGGAGTAAAGGGAGGTCTGACTGGGAGAGAAAAAAATAGTCAATCCTAAAGTATTTTTGGTGTGGGGCCGAAAAGAAGGTATAGTCCTTATCTGAGGGGAACAAAGTGCGCCACACGTCATGTAAGGTCAAGGATTGAAGCTGTAAGTTGATCTGGCGTAACGCTTTGTAAGTTAAAGTAGATGTTCCTGTGGAGGAGTCCAGTAAGGGATTTAGGGGGACGTTGAAATCCCCTCCTAGGAGTACTATTCCTGACTGGAAAGAAGCCAGTAGGTCACATGTTTTCCTAAAGAAGGCGACTTGGTGGTCGTTTGGGCAGTAAATATTAGCTAATGTGATTGGATTTGAAGCATAAGAACCCTTAAGGAAAATATACCTGCCTTCTGGGTTAACAAGGGAATCAGATACTTGGAAGTTAGTATTTTTTGATATAAGGATAGAAACACCTTTTGTCTTAGAATCAGGATTAGTGGAGTGGAACACTGTTCGGTAAATATGGTTAGACAGTTTAGGGACGGCATCCGAGCAAAAGTGGGTCTCCTGCAAGAATATGAAGTGGGCTCTGTGTTTGGTGAGAGAAGACAAGACTTGTGACCTTTTCTCTGGTAGGTTAAGGCCCTTCACGTTTAGAGATAGGCATTTCAACGTCAGGGAAGACATAGCTTGGGACCGGAAGTATCGTACAGATAAAAGAACGGTGAGGGGGTATCACTAGGAGGGGCAGGGGCGGATCCAATCAGGAAGAGGAAATCAAAGTTAATGAGAGAAAGAAGAAGAGAAAAAAAAAAAGGGGGGGTGGGGGAGAGAGGAAACCAAGGAAGGAGACAGGGGAGCGGTCAGGGAAAGTAAGAGGGATGCAGGAAAGAAGTGTAAAGAGAGTAGAGAAAGAATAAAGAAGAGTTCAACCAGAGGTGGTGTTAGTCTAGCTAAGCCACCTTAAAAGAGGGAAAATCTGGAGGGTCAGCAAAAATCCCAGTGGGACCGCTGTGTGGGGACGTGAGAAGGGATGGCGACCTCAGGAAGGTTGCAATCCGGGGAATGAATGATCAGCTTTGTTTAGAATAGGGTGAGTATAGTGGGGAACCTAACACTAATGCTAGAAAAATAACTTAATAACCAAGGTGAAGTCTAAAACCAGGGTGCTATGGAGCCCTTTAAACATCAAATGAGGTAATTGAACCATTACAAACAGTTCTGCCAAGCGCCGCCACTGATTACATCTTCTTATTGTAGAAAAATAAAGGTAATTAGGGGGGGCGGAAGAGAACAGCTACTTTGTGTGATTGTTTGAGAGCCTTGAATGTCGAGTGAGATTTAGTGAAACACTCGAGGTAAGTGATCCTTACCTGAGGAAATAGGGGGGGATGTGTAAAAAGACCACCCCGTCAGTCTCACTGGGATTGGGGAAACATTCTCCCGCAACACGAGAGTGACCCAGATTGACATCTCAGGCTGACAAAGAAAAACACACTGCATACATGGTAGCTGGACCAAGAGTTACATCAATTTAACAAGACTATACCAGAGGTTCTGCCACTTAGGTGGGTGTACCTCTATGCATGACGACAGAGGGATAAAAAAGAACGTCATCACAAATGTTATATAAAAAAAAGGAAAAAAAACAGCCTGCCAAAAAAAAAAAAGAAAAAAGGGAGGAGGGGAGCGTCACGGAGGAAGTCCGGGGGGGAGGTAAAGGGAGAGAGGCACATCAGTTCCTTATGTAGAGAGTCTGCTCTCCTAGCTAAGGGCATGGGGGTTGCATAAATGCTGGTATGTAGCAAAAAGAGTTACCTCCCAAGGATGAAGACAACAGCAAAGAGGCATAGCAAGTGCTGTGCTGACAGTTCCGCTAGAAGCAATGCGAGGGATGGTGGAGATGCCCAGAAAGGGTGAGTAGTGATGCTTCAGCACTATTGGTCCTACGCAAACTTCATCCAGCTAGTGAATCGATGCATCTGTAGTGTAATGTTGTCAGGCGGTTTCATGAAGTTTGAAAGGCTAATGAAGGATCCAATGGGGGCAAAAGTCCTGTAGAGGGAATAGGAACAAAGAGGGGTGGGGAGAAAGGGAAGGGTGAGTGTGGACAGTTACTCACAGGTGGCGGCACTTCACAAACAAGAGTCAAGGTGTATTAGACATCCACGCGATCTCTCCTCCTGGAGGGTGTAGACGGGGAGCACGGACTGCGTTGGTGTTGGTCACGGCGTGATGCATGATTTCCCGGGGAAGATTGATCAGCTCTGTATCTGCGGGATCTGTGACGTTGGGCCTTCGGTGATGGGTGGAGAGACCGGGAGCCAAGGTTCAGAGGGAAAGTAGGCAGCATACCATTCCGGAAGTTCGACGTGCGTGAGATCGAGTTGTTCGCAGAAACCTAGCAGGTCCTCGGGTGTGCGGAGTAACGCAGAGCGACCTCTGGCAGATGCTGACAGCCCAAAAGGGAATTTCCAGCGATATTGTATATTTCTGGCTCGCAGGACTTCCAGTAGGGGGCGAAGAGCTCGCCTATTCTGGAGTGTTATCTGGGACAAATCTTGAAATAGCTTGATTTCCACACCATTATGGAGGATGCGGCCTCTTTCCCTGGCTTTACGGAGGTTACGGAGAAAGTTAACCACACAGCACATTACATCCCTTGGTGGTTCATTTTCACGGGATACAGGGCGCAAAGCAGGGTGGGCTCTTTCCATTTCTATGGGAGAGTCTGCTGGGCGGTCAATAAGGTCATTAAAGATTGTACAGATAGTTTGTTGCAGTGATCCCGGCTCAATGGCCTCAGGGACCCCCCTCACTCTAATATTGTGCTTCCGACCGCGATTGTCGAGGTCTTCGACATGCCTGTGAATGTCCAGGAGTTGGGAGAGCTGGGAGTCAAAGGTGGTTTGTACTTGTCGAATGGCGGCCGCATGTGTCTGAGAGGTTTGTTCCACCCCATCAATCCTATGTGCCACCGCATGGATTTCAGTTTTAAGGTCAGCGATCGCCACTGTAACGGTATTTTTGATGTCAGCGGCGACTGTCTCCAAGTCAAACAGGCTAGGGGGGTGAGCTTGTCCCGCAACCAAGGCGGATCCCCCGGATATCGGTGTGTCGGGTTCCATGGTAGGCGAGGTCGGGGCCTGTGAGGCCGCGTGTGCAGCCAAGCGCTGGGTCCGAAACAGCTCTGGTATGTTTCTACTCAGCTGTGTACCTGAATCAATGATTGCTCGGGATGTAGAGGAGCTCCGGGGGGATCTGCTCATGGTGCTCGTAAGGTGTAGGTTCCCCTAAAAAGCAAGGTTCAGTCCCCGGATCGCAGGAGCTCTTGGCTTATGCTGCCATCTTGGTCTCCATCCAGGCCACGCCCCGAGTTCATTAAATGTTTCTCCAGAGGAGAGCCGCAAAGATGGTGTAAATGAAACCAGGAAAGAGAACTTCAATGAACGGAAGCTGGACACTGTTGCTCAATGTAAGGGGCATTTCACTCTACAGGTATATGCATTATTGATAAAATATTGGTTGCTAAAATAGTTAATAAATGATCATGATATTCTCCAAAACATTTCAAATTAATGAACACAAATCAGGTACTGTATAGTTTAATACCCAGGCATTTGTTTCTTTCCTACCAAATATGAAAACAAATATTACACAAGAGTATAAAATAAGATCTGCACACAAAACTATGCAATATAAGTTTGAAAGGGGATTTGTCGAATATACCTGGCAATAGTGGAACCAGAAGCAGGATGCCCCTATTCAGGAATGACAGAGGGTGAATTTGAAGGCAGTGGTATATTCACATAGTGAGTACTACATCCAGACAGTGGAGAGAAATCTCCCTAGATATTTTTGCAGCAGGACAGAGAGAGGGAAGAATAATTTCCTGACTAAGACAGCAGGAGGAAACCACCCTAGGAAGAATGGAAGCCCCAGGCCACAAGATAATCTTATTTTAGTGTACTACAAAAAAGGGTTTCTTCCAAGATAGGGTCACTAACTCCAAGATATGCCTGACACGTCGGGCAAATCCCAAACTAGGGACTTGTTGACTCAAGGAGTAGTATGTCGCTGGGTGTTGGTAGCTCAGGACAATGTCGTCCTCATCAACAAGGACTCAGGTCCCTCTGCCTCCAGTAATTTTGCAGCGCAATGGGCTCCCTCATGCTCCAGTGGCTGTAAAAGGACCTTAGGTTTCATGACATCAAGAAGAGGGACCAATACTGGTTGGTAATTCTTCTTGATCCATGTTAAAAGGGGAAAATATAGCACTCATCCTGCCCTTGCAGAGGGAGCACAGGATAAAACATCTGGGAGGATGCACTACAGAGGAACCAGTTTCACTCATTTTCAGAGGCTGGCAGAATGAAGTTCCATGGACAAGATATCACTGAGCTTACTGCTGGTGAAATGAGGAGTGGTGGTGGGGGGTGGGGGTTCTGCCCAAGCAATGCCTTAAAAAATGTTTCAGTCCTCAGCATTCATAGCTGTCTGCTACCAGCACCTACTGGCAGCGTCTACATCACATGATAGTCGATTAACTGGGGACAGTAGTGGATGTATAGACCCACCCTCAACTACTGGGTCATGTGGATGGGTCACTGGCCAGAGCTTTCCCAGTATACAATTAAGCTTAAAAATAACTATACAAATTAAAAGTGTGCTGCTGCCCCTTTAAAATAAGTGCAAAATTCAGTAAAGAGATCAAAACATAATATATATGATGTGAAAATACTCAATAGTAAATATGTGAAACAATAGTGTTAAATAATGAACGTCCCAATGTAAGAGTCCCAAAAGAGACAATAACATGCTGACGTGACAACTGAAATCGTCTGGGTGCTGCAGGAAAGGCAAAAGTGCTCCAAAACTACTCCATTACAGTGTTAAAACTCGCTCCTTACCAAAAGAACTGATCCCACAAAGAGATCATACAGTGCCTTGCAAATTTTTGTTTCTTTTGGGAATTTTATTATTTAACTTTATTGTTTCATTTATTCACTATAGTTTGATTTCATATATATTATGTATTGATCAATTTTCTGGGTTTTGCATTTATTTTAAAGAGGCAGTGCACCTTTAATTTGCATAGTTATTTTTAAGCCTTGCATCCAAATTGATATTTAGGTTCTGAAATCGTTATTTTATTTTACACTGCATGCAAGGTTACTTTTTTTTTTAAGATACAATTAAGCTACTGAGCTGCAGCATACTCTCTAAGCATGCATTCAGTGTGTTGGGGGGGGGGCTTTGGGACGGAAAAAAAAAGAGCTTCTGTCCACAAACACTGCTAACTAGCTGACATTTGTCCATTTTTCCACAGCTGTGTGACAGTTGCAGATATGGTGAATACTTTTAAAAGCTGGGTCTATCCTGTCTTCTGCAGGAATTTTTCTGTATTGTTAACACCAACATCTTATATGGTATTTTTTGCAGCTGTGTATCTATAGCACAAAATATACATTTTTTTTTGTCAGGGTCGATGCATTGCTCTTTTATAAAGCTTCTTTTTAGATGTAAAAATTGTTCCATTTTATGGGGCTGAGTAAATACAGGATTGGCCATTCATTTCTAGTTGCAATGAATTGTAATTAAAACTGAACAACAGATTATGCTTCTTCATGCTGCTCCTCAGTTGTGAAATTTGGAATGCACATTCTTTAAAGTAGTATGGCGTAGCAGTGATTCCCTACGCTTAACCTCTAAAATTCTGGTCCATAAAATGTGTTTTGAAATTCACAATTCCTCAAAACATTTTTTTCTCTACCAAGGAGAAAAAAAAATATTTTTGGATTTAAAGATGGAGCCTCTGGTGAGAACTATTTGCATTTTGTTCAGAAAATCAGTATGATTTCTAAATTGTGTGTCATAAAAATTATAGTCTCATACATTATTGCTGTCTGAAATATAACGTCTTTCTGCTTTCTAAATTGCCTACTCTTGAAAAAGAAGCATTAATGTGCATCAAATCTGTGAAATCGTTATATAGTGTGTCTTAAAAAACACGTTTTATGTGCTGGTAGAAATCAACTCCATAATTGCCTAATCTCAAAAAAAGATTAGATTATGTTCTACAAATTTCTAAAAAATGTCTTACCTGTGCGCACACAAATACAATTTCAGGCTCCAATAAGCCCATTCTCTGTCCTCAAATTGGTCTCCCATGAATAAGTATACATGAAATCTGTATGTTTAAATACTATCATTACAAATATAGAGTCTAATGTTATTATTTCAAGTTTAATCTGCCTCCTTTGTCCCTCAGAAATAGTGTCCTTTCCAAAGAGTATAAAAGCTGCACTGACAACTTCTGCCTGGAAAAAAATAATTGTAACATGCAATTTGCATGCTCTCTCTCACATAAATAGTGGACAGTGTGAAAAGGTTTATAAACGACTGCATCAAATCTGTAAAATTTGTCCTTCCTCACTCTAAGAAGAGAGAAGCCCATTTTTTTGGACACACTGCAACCTGGTTACACTCTCCCTCATGAATTGCAGCCCTGCAATGAAGGCTTCAAAATTGTGGTGCAAAGCTGTATGCTGTTTCCATCTTCAGTGTGCAAACACACTAATTGTTTATTTCCTGATGCTAAATGCCTTCTCCAGCACTCAGAAATTATGACCTGTCCAAACAGGTTTTATAAACTGTGGTGCAATTTTTTATGAATGCTAAATCACTCATAAATTGCAAAAGTTCACATGTCAAGGTACAATCTTATACAGTGCCTTGCAAAAGTATTCACCCCCTTGGCATTTTTTGTGTTTTGTTGCCTCACAACCTGGAATTAACATGAATTGTTTGAGGATTTGCATCATTTAATTTACAGAACATGCCCACAACTTTGAAGATTTTATTTTTTTTATTGTGAAGCCAACAACAAATAGGACAAAATAACAGAAAACGTGAATGTGCATTACTATTCACCTCTCTAAAGTCAATACTTTGTAGAGCCACGTTTTGCGGCTAACACAGCTTCAAGTCGCTTTGGATAAGTCTCCATGAGCTTGCCACATCTTACCACTGGGATTTTTGCCCATTCCTCCTTGTAAAACTACTCCAGCTGCTTCAAGTTGGATGGTTTGCGCTTGTGAACAGCAATCTAAGTCTGACCACAGATTTTCTATTGGATCGAGGTCTGGGCTTTGACTAGGCCATTCCAACACATTTACATGTTTCCCCTTAAACCACTCAAGTCCCGTCTGCTGAAAAACATCCCCACAGCATGATGCTGCCACCACCATGTTTCACTGTGGGGATGGTGTTCTTTGGGTAATGTGATGTGTTGGGTTTGCGCCATAGCATTTCTTTGATGGCCAAAAAGTTGAATTTTAGTCTCATCAGACCAGAGCACCTTCCTCCATATATTTTGGGAATCTCCCACATGCCTTTTCGCAAACTCAAAACGTGCCATTTTGTTTTTTGCTGAAAGTAATGGCTTTCTTCTGGCCACTCTGCCATAAAGTCCAACGCTATGGAGCGTACGGCTTATTGTTGTCCTATGTATAGATACTCCAGTCTCTTCTGTGGAACTCTGCGGCTCCTCCAGGGTTACCTTAGGTCTCTGTGCTGCCTCTCTGATTAATGCCTTCCTTGCTCAGTCCATGAGTTTTGGTGTGCGGCCGTCTCTTGGCAGGTTTGCTGTTGTGCCATGTTCTTTCTATTTGGTTATGATAGATTAGATGGTGCTCCTAGGGATCATAAAAGATTTGGATATTTTTTTATAACCTAACCCTGACTTGTATGTCTCAACAACACTGTTCCTTACTTGTTTGGAGAGTTCCTTGGTCTTCATGACAGTGTTTGGTTAGTGGTGCCTCTTGCTTAGGTGTTGCAGCCTCTGGGGCCTTTCAAAAAGGTGTGAGTATATGTAATGACAGATCATGTGACATATAGATTGCACACAGGTGGACATCATTTCACTAATTATGTGACTTCTGAAGGTAATTTGGTTGCACCAGAGCTTTTTATGGGCTTTATAACAAAGGGGGTGAATACATACGCACATGCCAATTATTGATTTTTTTTATTTCTGAAAAATAGTTTTATGTACATATTTTTCTAATTTTACTTCACCAACTTAGACTATTGCGTTCTGATCCATCACATATAATTCAGATTAAAAAAACATTGAACTAAAGTCTGTAATGTAACAAAATAGGTAAAAAGCCAAGGGGGGTGAATATTTTTGCAAGGCACTGTATCTCTCTCTCCTTCCAAAAACTGCTTATCTGATGCAGACTTAAAAGTTGTCCTTCAAAACTGTTACACATTTTCAGTCTTCAAACTTAGAGAATTGTGCTAAATTTTCTTTATGTTTACACATGTAATCTGCCTGCTCTCTCTCTCTAGAATAGCTGATTGTATCAAATGTCTGAATAAAATGTTTACAATTGTTTAGGTCTACCATCTAAGAAAAAAAAAAAACATTGTGATTTGTATATCCCAAATCAGATCTGCTGGATCTCCCGCAGTCATCAAATCTTGGAAAATAAAGGAGAGAATGCTGTTTAAATAATGCTGTTCTGAATGTAACAGCATGTTACATTCTGAACAGAACGTAAATAGTTCTCATCAGAGGCTCCATCTGTAAATCCAAAAAAGAAAAAATGTTCTCCTTGGGACAGAAAAAAATGTTTTGAGGAATTGTGAATTTCAAGACACGGTTTTTCTGACTTGTGTCTTAAAAATCAAACTCTAATTTATATTTTAGGAGGATCAAACCCAACATCTTGCATTTTACTTGTGACCTAATATATACATTTACATGGTTTGTTGTGTGTTTGTACAATATTTCTGCCTCAACTGTGACATATAGACTTTTGTAAAAAAATATGTCTCATCTCTACTTCTCACATATTAGCAAATGCTTGCGTAGCCTCCCTGACGGTAATCCCGAGTGTGGCTTGGGGTTAAATTTCAGTCCCATTAGCGGTAACCCCGAGCCACACTCGGGATTACATTGCAGGATCCTGGTGTGGCGTTACTTACCTTGTCCCCAGGATCCTGCGATGTCCCCCTGTGCTGTCTGCGGGCTCTGTCTCCTCCGAAGCCTTTCCGTGCCAGGCTCCCTTCCCTGCGAGCGTCGCGACACACGGGGGCAGAGCCTGGCAGCAAATTCAAAAAAATGTACAAACCATAATCTTACACATTACAGTACTGTGTGAAATTATTTCACATCCCTTTTGTCCCCAGTGCTTTGGCCCATGCTCTGCATGCAGTTTTATATTATATATACTGTTCTTTCTGCCTGGAAACTGGAGATTGTCCATAGCAACCAAAAAGTGTCCCTTTATGTCAAAAGTGGCTTTAGACCAGCTAGAAAACAGCGATAGTAAATTAGAACACTCGCAGAATTGAGCGATAGTGAATCGTGGGGAAATTTATTTTATTATTATTATATATTTTTTTTTTTTTTATTATTTATATTTATTTATTATATTATAATTTATGTTTTTGTGTTTCAAACTTCATCATACCCAGGATATCTACTACACTCTTGTTTGGACAGATTTAAGTGTGTTTTAGTTAAGAATTACAGTATATTACCTACAATATAAAACGCCAAATTTCCATGCAAAATAATTGTACCGCTTTCAGCACCTAAAATCCGAAATAATCATACCGCCAGGGAGGTTAATGGGCTGCGGACTCTACAATATTTAGGGTTGCAGTGTTTGCAATATCATACTCAAATATTTTTTTTCTTAGAAAAACACATCTATTCCTCTTACTATTGCTGCCTTGAGCCCCAAACTTCTCGCATGCTCTACATCTACAGTGAAAATATGCCTCATCTCTTCTTCTCACATAGTGGACAAGTACAAATGTTTGCTTAGTGGGTGGCGAGACTACATGTTTGGGGGTTGCAGTGTTTGGAATAGCATAATCAAATAGCTTTTTCTTAGCCCCAATCAAACTGCTTGCATGCTCTCTAGCTACTGTGTATTTTTTTTTCTTGTTCAGCATAACTTCTGCTTCAGCTGAGCAATGTGGGCTTGCAGTTTGTTGATGTTTTAATTCACTGTTGGTTGGCACTTTGTTTACATTGGTACACAATACAGTATGTTACTGAATAGATCACAACAAGCTATGCTCTCTGAATTATTTTGCCCCTATTTGGCAATTTACATGACTTTTTATATATATATATATATATATATATATATACACACACACACACACACACCTTATAATATTTTTTTACCACTAGCAAAAAATTGAGGCATGGCGGAAGTGGGTGGTGTTATTCTTAACTGGCCATCATTTTGTTTTATTTGTTGCCACTGCAGCCTTTGGGTGTGCTGCGGTGCTGAAATTTGCAATAAGTTAGCATTTTTTTGTCCGCCACCACAGCAGTACAGTGCGCTTTAAAAGCACAAGACCCCCTTGGTCAGAATGACAGTGTGAACCAGCTCTTAAAGTTACACTTAGCCCAGGTTCAGACTTGTGCGGTGCGGGAACCAGTGCAATTCCAGAGCCGGTTCCCACATCACATTCTTCCTGCAGGCAGTTCACACTGCCTTCTGCGAACTGCTGTGGGTGTCATTACAAGTTAATGACACCCCCAGATCGGTTCACAGTGTGAACTGTGGATTCGTACAGGAATCGGATTGCATGGGTGAGAACACCCATGCAAACCGATTCCAGTGAGGGGAAAAACAAGTCCCTGCACCTTTTTCTGTGCAAGTCCAATGCAAGTTCAGCCATACATTGTATGGCTGAACTCGCTTTGCTGAGACATCGCATGTGATCGGCACCTGTGGTGCGGGTGCGAATCACATGCAATGTCTGAGATCGCACAAGTCTGAACCTAGGCTAAACTCTGGTTTAAAAAGAAAAAAAAATCTATTAAAGTATGTATTCCTAACTTCTATTGCTCTCAGCCTCCTCCAGATCCCCATATTTCTTATTTTTTTCTTTGCTGGTGTGATCTGTTGGAGGGTGGCTACATTCATTCTTCTCCACTGTTCTACTGTATGAAGGAACATAGCTACCCACTCCAGCTCATTTCTGAGATGGACTAGGGACCATGGAATTTGCAGTGTACATAGACAAGTGCACATGACCACAACGCATTGCTCATTCCAAATAGATGTGTGTGTGTGGGGGGGGGGGGGATGTGTTTGAGAGCCCATAAAGTACTTTACAAGTAAACAGAAAAATAAATTACAGGGTTATTAAGTACTGAATGTGTATGGATTATTTTTGGAGAAAACAATATTGTTTAGTGATGCTTTAATGAATGAAAACATTTTTATTGTATTTTTCTGGTACATAATTGGGTATTGTTTTCAAAGTGAACATTTTGTAAATCAGCCTCATTATCTTGGAAATCTCAAATTTTCATTTACTTGCCCCAGTGCTTTTCCTTATGCCCCGTACACATGATCAGAAAATCGTACAGAAAATATTGCTTTCGAATCAATTGTGCGATAATCGGATCGTTAGTACTGAGTATTTGAGAGCCGATCATGACAGTTCATCCGGACATGCACGAAAAAAATTTTCATACGATGCCTGATCATACAATTTTCTTTAATTAGTACAGCTATCATTCGAAAATATAATACAAATGCATTACAACTCATGACATCACTTACAATTTTTTTTCTGTCATACGGGAATTTTCGTGACTTTAGTAAACTCATCAGATTTCATCTGAGATTAGCAAGTAAAAAAAACGGACGAGCATTCGTCTGATAATCTCATCGTGTGTACCGGGCATTACATTCCTATATCTGCAGGTTGTATTATTTTACAACAAATTGGTGATAGAAAAAAATAGATTGTGTAGATTACATAAGTAGCCTTTCAATGCCTGATACTTAATTGGTTGTCATTCACATCCTAAGTAATGGTGATGTACAGATATAACCTATGATTGCTAATAATGCGAGTCCTTGTTCATGGGACATTAAGTAGCAGTTGTTTGAATAAAAGAAAAGCAAATGCTGCACCAGATCTACCATGCAGAGGATCTTTAATTGCTAACAGCCCACACATGGGATCAATTTCTTTGCTCACATTCAGTCATTGATTAAGAAGACACAAATGACCCAATGAATTTTGCAGTAGCTAGTTTGTGCAGTAGAAATTTTTCCTCAACCCCCTATAAATATAAAAAAATACAGACCTAATAATGCAACATTCTTCCCTGTGTACGCTTGTGCCTTCCATGAGCATAAAAAAGGGAGTGTGTGTGTGTGTGTGTGGGGCGGGGGGGGGCAGGGTGACACAGAGGTGTCAGCTACTAGTTTTTATCTTGTAGTTCTCTCGCTGGGAGGAAAGGAATCAAAACTCTAATTACCGGCTTTTAGTTATCTCAATATTGGTCGACCTTAGGCCTTGTTCACATGGGTGATAACATCCTCATAGCATGAACGGTCCATTTTTTCCAGCATCTCAACTTCCAGGTGTGCAGGAAGACGCCTGGAGTCTACAAAGATGCAGAAGCTGAAGTTACACAGGCCCTGGTCCTAATGTGAGAGGAGTGCGATTCAATGTCCAGAACACATTGGAACACATTAGAACAATGGGCACTCAGGGCAGTTCACCCACATTCCTTCCACATTAGGACCAGCTGCTGTGTCCATGCAGTCTGTACGTCCTAAAAAACTTCAATAGGCTGACTGCATGCAGCACCTCAGACGATGCAAAAAAATGGCTATTCACGCATCATTTCCCTTGTGAACAAGGCCCTAAGGCAACATGATGCATTTCTAAAGATCTTTTAAACTGTCTAAGGCCTCACTCCCACATTTAGCTTTTTCACACACAGGAGAAATCATCTGGGAAGTATAAACAACTTTTATGCCTCCAAGATCACTTTTTCCTATGTTTAGATGATCCTGCTTTAAAGCAGGTTAAGCCATGTTTAGCCACATCTAGAGTTACTAAGGCTACTTTCACACTGGGGAGGGGGGGCATTAGCGGTAAAGCTTTTAACCCCCGTTAGCGACCAAATAAAGGGTTAAAAGCACCCGCAAGGCGCCGCTGCCGATTTCAATGGCAGGGGCAGTGGAGGAGCGGTGTATTTTTCTTTTTCTAATGTCCTGCAAGTGCACCACCCCAGTGTGAAAGCACTCGGGCTCTCACACTGGGGCTGCAGGGGAGGCGTCTTTCAGGCACTTTACAGGACCTATTTTTAGTCCAAAAGTGCCTGAAAAATGACCCAGTATGAAAGGGGTCTAAACAATTCCTGGAATCACAGCTTAACTGACTGCGCCTAAACACAGGTAAAAAACGTGTGGTGTGAATGGCACCATTAAATCAGTACATGCATTTACACGTATATGTCCACAACAGTGCCAATGTAAATAAAGCTTTAGTGTCCCTTTTAGCATGCTGAAAACCAGAAATGAACCTTTTTTATCCTAGACACAGCGCACCACAACAAATAGTAGTTACTGTGCACTGCACTGCAACATGTCTGTTTTTCTAATGCATTGGGGTGACTTTCTGAATGAATGGCTTTGATACCACAAGTTATTGCAATGCAAGAGTGTGGAACCAGCCTTACACCTACTGTAGAACACAAAGGTTCCAACCTAATCAGTAGTTTGAAGATCACACAGTAAAGCAAGGATTTACAAAACTTTTAGCTAGCTTTTCTTTTTGATCTTGCAAGCTCCCAGGCTGTTATCCTTTATTCACTATGAGATGAGTCACATGTGCAGTTCCCGAGTATTGAGAAATGCTTGTTCCAGGTCAGTGAAATCATGAAGAAATGATAAGAATGAGAGATCATAAGTTTTAACTTGTCAGAAACCATGAATCAGACCGAGACAGAAGTACAGTTAATCACACTTGTTTAATAATAATAAAAAGGTAAACAGAGTAAGCGTAGTCAATACATAGCCAGAGTTCAGTAACCAGATTCAGTTAGCCAATGCCAAAGTCAGAGAGCTAGAGATCAATGTAGTAGTACAGCAAGCAGGATCAGGAGCCAGAAGGGATGTCAGCCAAGCAAGTCTTCAACAGGAACACAGGAGAAAGTCTCCGAGATGTGACCAAAGGCATAGGCAGAGATGAAGTGAGCTGGACGGCTTTAAGTAGCCAGGACTGACCAGCAGGTCATCAACAGCTGAGTCACTGTGGAGAGAAAGGAGCTGGCAATTAGCCGACAGCTGAGCAGCCAGCTCAGAGAAGGAAGGGCTGAGCCCAGCCCTGACAGTACCCCCTCCTCAACGACCCCTCCCTCTCGGAGGACCACCGGGCTTGAGGGGAAAACATGGAATATGGAAATCACGGAGGACAGGGACATGTACGTCTGAGGATGAGACCCAAGAGCGTTCCTGCGGACCGTAACCCTTCCAATGCACCAGGTACTGTATGCGCCCACAGAACCTACGGGAGTCAACAATGGATTGTACTTCATACTCCTCATGGTTCTCAACCTGTATGGGGTGAGGATGTGGCACCGAGTTGGTAAAGTGGTTGCAGACCAAAGGTTTCAATAAGGAGACATGAAACACATTAGAGATGCGCATACTAGGAGGAAGGTCCAACGCGTAAGCCACTGGGTTAATCCTGCGAAGGTTACAGAAAGGCCCAATAAACTGAGGTGCAAACTTCAAAGAAGGATCACAAAGTCGGAGGTTGCGAGACGACAGCCAGACTCTGTCCCCAACCTGATTGGAAGGCGCAGGCAGGCGTCTGCGGTGGAGTCTGTACCTATCGTTAGCATGTTGCAAAGCCTCCTGGACTTGTGCCCAAGTGGAACAAAGGCCACGGAGATGCTCCTCTAAAGCAGGAATACTCTGCGGAACAAACGAGGCAGGCAACACGGAAGGTTGGAAACCATAGTTCGCCATAAACGGAGACAATCGGGAAGAAGAATTCAAACTCGTCCACGGTAAGAGGATTGACCAGTTGATATGATGGACAGAAATATAGGAACGTAGAAATTGCTCCAAGGACTGATTGGCTCATTCTGCGGCCCTATTAGACTTTGGGTGATACGCAGAGGAAAAAGCAAGCTGAATACCCAACTGTGCACAAAAGGCTCGCCAGAACCGGCACACAAACTGACTACCCCTGTCTGAGACAATCACCTTGGGTAGCCCATGTAAGCGGAAGATCTCTCGAGCAAAAATAGAAGCCAGTTCCTTAGATGTAGGCAACTTCTTGAGTGGAATACAATGCAACATTTTCGAGAACCGGTCAACCACCATAAGGATAACTGTGTTGCCCTGGGAGTTGGGTAACTCCACAATGAAATCCATAGACAGGTGGGTCCAGGGCCTCTCTCCATTGGGTATGGGTTGTAGGAGGCCCACTGGAAGGTGTTGTGGAGTCTTACTCTGAGCACACACGGAACAGGCAGCTACGAAGGCGGTTACATCAGCACATAGACTAGGCCACCATAATTGTTGGGAAATGGCCCAAAAGAGTTGATTCTTCCCAGGGTGGCCAGCAGCCTTGGGAGAATGGTAAGTCTGGAGCACGGCTGTACGGAGACTCATGGGAACAAAGCAGTGGTCATAAGGTTTCTCAGAAGGAGCATCAACCTGAGCAGCAAGAATTTTGTCACCCAAAGGAGAAGTAAGACTGGTGTGAACCGTAGCCAGAATACGATCGGGAGGAGTCACAGGAACCAGAACCGACTGCATCTTGGAAGTGAAGGAAAATTGTCGTGACAAGGCGTCAGCCCTTACATTCTTAATACCGGATAAGAATGAGACAATGTAATTAAAATTCGACAAGAAAAGAGCCCATTGCGCCCTCCTGGGAGAGAGGTGCTTAGCCTCAGACAAGAATGTGAGATTCTTATGGTCAGTAAGAATGAGAACTGGCACAGTGGTACCTTCAAGGAGATGTCTACATTCTTTCAGGGCTAAAATGATCGCCAACAGCTCTCTGTCACAAATCTCGTAATTGCACTCTGCCGGTGACAATTTCTTGGAAAAGTAGCCACACAGATGCATAGCGCACTCAGAGTTAGGACGTTGAGACAGAAGGGCGCCAACTCCAGTCTCAGAAGCATCAACTTCTAGGATAAAAGGCAACGTAGGATCAGGGTGTGCCAACACAGAAGCAGAAACAAAGGCAGCTTTGAGACTCTCAAAGGCTTAATGGGCTCTGGAGACCAACTCTGTGGGTTGCCGTCTTTCCTGGTCAGATCAGTCAGGGGCTTGACCAGAGACGAGAAGTTACAAATAAACTTCCGATAATAGTTGGCAAAGCCAAGAAAACGCTGCAGAGGATGTTAACCCACGGGTCGAGGCCACTGTAGGACCGCTGAAAGTTTCACAGGGTCCATCGAAAAACCAGCAGTGGAAATGACATAGCCCAGGAATTTAACCTGTTCACAATGGAATTCGCACTTTTCCAATTTACAATAGAGATTGTTCTCTCTTAGTCTCTGAAGCACACTACAGACATCTGTGTGGTGGATCTCCAGGGATTTGGAAAATATGAGGATATCGTCGAGATAAACCACCACACATAACTGCAACAAATCTCGGAGGACATCGTTAATGAACTCCTGGAAAACTGCCAGAGCATTACAAAGGCCAAAAGGCATTACGAGATACTCATAATGACCTGATCTATTAAAACGCAGTTTTCCACTCGTCGCCCTCCTTAATCCTGAGGAGATTGTATGCCCCTCTCAAATCAAGTTTTGTGAAAACCGTTGCTCCCTTGAGGCGGTCAAATAACTCCATAACCAATGGAATGGGATAGGCATTCTAAATCGTGAAACAATTGAGACCCCTATAATCGATACAAGGTCTCAGTTCACCACTCTTCTTCTTCACAAAAAAGAAACCAGCACCAGCAGGAGACGAGGATTTGCGGATGAAACCTCGAGAAAGTGCGTCTGCAACATACTCCTCCATGGCCTTATCCTCCAAGACCGACAAAGGGTAAACCCGGCCACGAGGCTGTATGGCACCAGGTTGAAGGTCAATTGTGAAATCATACGACCGGTGTGGAGGCAAAGTACCGGCTTGACCTTTGTCTAAGACATCGCTAAAATCGCGGTACTCCTCAGACAGGGAGGAGAGTGAAGAGGTGCACAGGACCTTGGCTACCTTCTGGAAGCATCTCTCACTGCACTGTGGCGACCAGGACAGAACCTCAGCACGGAGCCAATCAAAAGAAGAGTCGTGCCTCTGTAACCAAGGATAACCAATAACCAGCGGAAACATAGGTGAGGAAATAACTTGGAATTGGATTATCTCATGGTGAAGGGACCCTACGGCCATGGACAACGGAACAGTCTCTTGAGTCACATGGGCAGGCTGTAGAGGTCTCCCGTCAAGAGCCTCAATGGCAAGTGGAGTGTCACGCAGCTGCAGCGGAATCGAGTGCTTCGATACAAAGGCAGCATCAATGAACAGGCCTGAAGCCCCAGAGTCGAATAAGAGCCTGTATCTCGACGGATGACTCAGCCCAAGACAGGGTAACCGAAACCACGGGCTTATCTTTCTGGGAAACTGGAGTCGAAAGCCACCTAAGGTCTGTCCGTGACAGGACCTCTAGGTTCAGGCGTTCCCTGGACGGATAGGACAAAACTTCAAAAAGTGACCAGCCTGGCCATAATAAAGGCACAATCTCTCCCTCCTCCTAAGGGCTCTCTCATCCACAGAGAGACACGTGAAGCTCAAGTGCATGGGTTTATCTTCACAGACCGACTCAGTACCAGGAGGCATGGGAGGTGAGGGAGGCAAGGGTGGGACTGCAAAGCTCAGAGACAAATGTACAGGAGGCTTGCGCCAGCGCTCCTTAAAAGAGAGTCTATCTCTGAGTCTGGAGTCAATGAGGATGGCAAATGTGATCAACCTCTCCAGCTCATTGGGTATATCTCAGGCTGCTATCTCATCCTTGATGTTATCCGAGAGACCATTAGAGATGGCAGCCACGAGGGCCTCATTGTTTCAAGCAACCTCTGCTGCCAGAGCAGGGAATTCAATGTTGTAATCAGCAACAGTTCTTGTACTCTGTTTGATGGACATGAGGCTCTTGGCAGCAGAAACGGAGCATGCGGGAATGTCAAATACCCTTTTGAAGGAAGCCACAAATTCTGGGTAACTCGGGACCACTGGTTTTTGCATCTCCCATAGATGGTTTGCCCAGGCCAAGGCTCTCTCAGAAAGCAAAGATATCATGAAACCTACTTTGCTTCTGTCCGTGGGAAACGCCTGGGGCAGCATCTCAAAGTATATCTCAACCTGGTTGAGAAACTCTCTGCATTGAACTGGATCACCCCCAAATCGCTGAGGAAGCAAAGCGGAACCAGACATGCCTCTTATAGTGGTAATACTCGAGGCGGGTGCCTGCACAGAGACTGGAGTAGCAACAGGGACGGCCTGCAAAACAGGTTGTACCAGAGCAGCCATAGTGGAAGATTCCAGGTGAGCCATGCGACTCAGGAGCGTTTGTAACGTCAAGGCAAACTGATCCATGCGGTGATCCTGGTCATCCAATCTGGAAAAAATATTACCAACAAGTGGACTGACTGCATCTTCTGAATTCATGGCCTTCGCCTACTGTCAGAAACCATGAATCAGACCGAGACAGAAGTACAGTTAATCACACTTGTTTAATAATAATAAAAACATAGTAGTACAGCAAGCAGGATCAGGAGCCAGAAGGGATGTCAGCCAAGCAAGTCTTCAACAGGAACACATGAGAAAGTCTCCGACATGTGACCAAAGGCGTAGGCAGAGATGAAGTGAGCTGGACGGCTTTAAGTAGCCAGGACTGACGAGCAGGTCATCAACAGCTGAGTCACTGTGGAGAGAAAGGAGCTGGCAATTAGCCGACAGCTGAGCAGCCAGCTCAGAAAAGGAAGGGCTGAGCCCAGCCCTGACATAATTCTAGAGATCCCCACAAAAGGAACTAGCAAGTAGCTGGCCACCACTTTCCAACATGTCCTTAGAAGGCTCCAAGAATTTCATCCTTACTTTTCCTTCTCCTCTAGTCAAGTGGTCATTTTGCCTAAAAAAAATTGGAATTTTGACTTAAAGAGTAACTCCACTTTTTTTTTTGAGAAAAAAAAAAACGTTTCGCTCTGGGTGATCTATGTACATTGTAAGGAGTTTAACAAACTTTGTTGCAGATTCCTACCATTTGTTATTCTGAAGAAATCACTGTTCCTCTGTGCCCCTGTGCTGAGTAAGTCTAATGGGAGTAGCTTCATAATTATCAACTAGCTGTGCACCTGCAGGCCTCTAATGAGGGAAATTGCAGGGTCAGCATCCCTTTAGCCGCGATTTCCTATTGAAAATATCTCACCAAAAATGACATTTTTGTTGCAGGGGATGCCGTAAATCTGACTGGTATCTTAGTGCAGGAAAATTGGTGAGCCAATCACACAAGCAGGAAATTATGTTTCTGGGGGGTGGTCTGTACACACTCTGTGTACAGAACACCTCCAGGTAGCCATATTGCATTGCATTTTCAGAAAACTACAGTGCTGCAAAAAAGGAAAGGTAATTTTTAATAACATTCAATTACAATATGACTTGTGTTGCAATTGTATAAGCTATATAATTTTTTTCTTTTTTTTGCTATTTTTTCCCCACGAAAGTGGAGTTACCCTTTAAGATGATAGGACACTGGCAAATAACTTGGTAGGGTTGCCCCTAGAGCGCACTCATGTAACCATACCCACTATGTGAAACTCCAGTGGGGAGGGGGCTGTGTCCTGTACTGTACTCCAAGATATGGAATTTACAGGTAAGTAAAATTTTCTATTATCTTAAATGTACCATACAGGACACAAGACTTGAAATCCATAGACCATGGGATGTACTCAAGCAATAAACTGAGAGGTGGGCAACAACCTGACAAATGGAGCTGCCAACATACTCACAAGAAACAAGGGTTAAAGAACCCAAACAAAACATTCAGGTAACACTTTGAAACACCTTGTGGCCGAATCTCACCTCAGAAGAGGACTAAACATCCACCTGGTAAAACTTGGAGACTGTGTGAACAGAGGACCAGGTGATAGCCTTGCAAATATGGGAAGTAGATGCTTGATGCTAAAAAGCCCAAGGAACACCAACAGCCCCGGTGGAAAGAGATCTGATAGAAAAAAAGAGAAACTCTGTCCCTTAGGGTGTAACCCATGGTGATAAGATGTCTGATCCACCTGCCAATGAGCCTATAGAAAAAACAAACAGGGGAGTCTTGCGAACAGAGACTGTGACTAGGAAGGAAGGTTTTGGTTTCAAAACCGCCTTGTCTCTTTACAAGAAAAAAGTCTCTACAAGAAAGAGATGCCAACTCAGAAACATGCCTAACAGATGTAATGGCCACCAAGAAGACAACCTTTTGAGGTTGTGAGGTCTGCCAAAAAAATTTCTTTATTTGGTTCAGGGGTGGGGGGGGGGGGGCAAGTGTAAGGGTCCTTTCACATGGGACGGATCCGTGATGATCCGCCCCGTGAACATCCGCTTGCACTCCGTTGATCCCTGCTGAGCCGGCGGATTACAGGGCGGTCCCTGCACAGTGTGCAGGGACCGCCCTGTCAGATCTCCGCTCTCCCCTATGGGGGGATCGGATGAACATGGACCGTCTGTCCGTGTTTATCCAATCCGCTCTGCAGACGGATAGAAAAATAGTATTTTCCTCCGTCTGCAGATTCGGACCATAGCGGGAACAGATGATAATGGATGTCAGCGGATGTTCATCTGCTGACACCCGTTTACCCATAGGGATGCATGTATGTCCGTATTTCATCCGAAAACGGATGGATGAAATACGGACATGCTGTCCGCACGTGTGAAAGGGGCCTTAAATAGATGTAGCAATTGGTTGAGATCCCAAGGTGACACAGGAGGTCAAATTAGGCCTTATATATGAGTAACTCCCTGAAGAAAAGCTTTGTAAGGTTTCTGGAATAAAATGGAGAGAAACCAGTCCCTTAAAGAATATGTTACCCCAACATTTCATATTTCTATTACGTATCTGTGCTACCATGCTGTATTAAAAAGTATCCTGCTCTCTTTACATTGCTTCCTTTGTAGGAAATACCTGGTAATTCTGCTAGTCCCTCTGCTCTCCTATTTTAAACTGACCATGCCAGGTCATGGAAGTACAGTATCTCACAAAAGTGAGTACACCCCTCACATTTTTGAAAAAAATTATTATACCTTTTCAAGTGACAACACTGAAGAAATTACACTTAGCTACAATGTAAACTAGCCAGTGTACAGCTTGTATAACAGTGTAAATGTGCTGCCCCTCAAAATAACTCAACACACAGCCATTAATGTCTAAACTACTGGCAACAAAAGTGATACACCCCTAAGTAAAAATGTCCAAATTGGGCCCAAAGTGTCAATATTTTGTGTGGTCATTATTTTCCAGCACTGCCTTAACCCTCTTGGGCATGGAGTTCACCATAACTTCACAGGTTGCCACTGGAGCCCTCTTCCACTCCTCCATGACAACATCACAGAGCTGGTGGATGTTAGAGACCTTGCACTCCTCCACCTTCCGAATGAGGATTCCCCACAGATGCTCAATAGGGTTTAGGTCTGGAGACATGCTTGGCCAGTCCATTACCTTTACCCTCAGCTTCTTTAGCAAGGCAGTGGTCGTCTTGGAGGTGTGTTTGGGGTCATTATGTTGGAATAATGCCCTGCAGCCCAGTCTTCGAAGTGAGGGAATCATGCTCTCCTTCAGTATGTCACAGTACACGTTGGCATTCACGGTTCCCTCAATGAACTGTAGCTCCCCAGTGCTGGCAGCACTCATGCAGCTCCAGACCATGACACTCCCACCACCATGCTTGACTGTAAGTAAAACACACTTGTCTTTGTTCTCCTCACCTGGTTGCTGCTACACACGCTTGACACCAGCTGAACCAAATAAGTTTATCTTGGTCTCACCAGACCACAGGACATGGTTCCAGTAATCCATGTCCTTAGTCTTCTTGTGCATCAACTTTAGAAGGGGCTTCCTTCTGGGACGACAGCCATGCAGACCAACAATTTTTTTGCAATGTGCGGCATATGGGATGAGCACTGACAGACTGACCCCCCACCCCTTCAACCTCTGCAGCAATGCTGGCAGCACTGATACGTCTTTTTCCCAAAGACAACCTCTGTATATGACGCTGAGCATGTGCACTCAATTTTTTTGGTCGACAATTGCGAGGACTGTTCTGAGTGGAACTTAGGGGTGTACTCACTTTTGTTGCCAGCAGTTTAGACATTAATGGCTGTGTGTTGAGTTAGTTTGAGGGGACAGCAAATTTACACTGTTATACAAGCTGTACATTCTCTACTTTACATTGTAGCAATGTGTCACATGAAAAGATATAATAAAATGTTTACAAAAATGTGAGGGGGTGTACTCACTTTTGTGAGATACTGTACATCCATGCCAGCATGGTCAGTTTGCTTCTTTGCATTCTACTTGGGAGTACAGCCTGCCTGTACTCCACACAAATGTTTTGTCTTGCATTTTTATTTTAAATGTAATGGATTATTTTGCAAGGTAAAGAGTCACATAAACTTTAAGGGTTCCCTGGGCCAGGCGCTTGTCAGAACCAGACGAACAAATGCAAAAATGCAATTGACAGAGAATCCCCTGGGACTCAGCTTCCTATCCTTGCACCAGGCAAAGTAAGCCTTCCATATGTAATGGCAAGTCTTGCAAGAGTTGGCTTTTCTTTCTCTGAGTAAGGTGGGAATAATAGAAATACCCCCAAATATTAGGACATGGGTTTAACAGCCATCCCGCTAAAGCCAGCAGCTGAGAAGCAGGGAATAGGGGACTTTGGGCCAGTAAGTGAGTCTGGTCTGTTTGGAAGAGGTCAAGGCTCACCTCCCAGAAGCTGGAGTATGTTTGCGTACCACGTACCATATTCTTCTGAGCCAATCTGGTGCAATGTGAATCAACAAAAAAAAATTTACATATTAGCCCTGAAGAAAGAGGGGGGGGCACTGTTACCCCAAAACACGTTGGCTTTACTTACACATACACATCTTCAATAAATGTTTTAACAATCCATCAAGTGACACTTTTTTTTTTTTTTTCAAACCAGGCACACCTTCATATTCACCCAAGGGTCTAGGTTTTGACAGCTTAGGAAGTCTGCCTGTCAATTGTTCACACCAGGGATGCAGACAGCTGAAATGTAAGATTCTGCCCAGTAGAGTATTAGACTTGTTTCTGGGTCCTTTTGTTCAGCTCCCATGCGCATGTGATCTGCCATTGCTGGATTCCCAGTGGGGTACTCACAGAATAGAGGTCTGAATGGATGGGTTTTTGCGTATACAGATACAGGGACTGCTATAACCCAGGTGCTGGCCATGTTCCTGAGGCTGTGTCTCTGTAGAAGATGGCAGTAGGGGTAGAGCAACATGCTGTGTGCGTTTTTGGCAGAAAAGGTGTGTGGGAATGCATCATCTGGGAGGAGTTATACAGTTAGCTCATCTGCCTCATCTGCCAATTCCTGTAATGAGCAATGTCAGAAAAAAAAAAGTCAAGGGCTACCACAAATACTACGCATAGTGTTTTAGGCACTGAAGACCAAGAATCAGTGGCAATATACAGGGAAACGCTGTATTAACTTATGCATAAATCTGGGCCTACTACATGTCCAAGCTTTACCCATCACGGTGGGCATACCCCAAAAGGGGTCGTCAGGGTCTGGAAATGATAGAAATGGGCCCCGGCCCTGCACCTGTATGGCATCCTGAGGCTAACTACGCATGTGGCACTAAACCCAAGACAAGCACCTAAAAGGGTGTAAAAGATCTGGAAGCCTCTAGATAGCTGAGGGCATTCAGATTTTGATAGAAGCTTAAGAGAAAAATGGTTTAAAAAGAAAAATAGGTTTATTAACAAAGAACTGGAGTCTCGCAGGGTGGGTGGGGTTATATGAGTGTGCTCTAGGGACGGTCCAGTTTCCAATAACCTGAAGGTAGCCTATATAACCTTTATGCTTAATATTTTGAGTTATTTTAGCTACACTCAACACCATATTCTTTGAATGTGACATATAACCCTTATGCCCCGTACACACGGTCGGATTTTCCGATGGAAAATGTCCGATCGGAGCGTGTTGTCGGAAATTCCGACCGTGTGTGGGCTCCATCGGACATTTTCCATCGGATATTCCGACACACAAAGTTGGAGAGCAGGAGATAAAATTTTCCGACAACAAAATCCGTTGTCGGAAATTCCGATCGTGTGTACACAAATCCGACGGACAAAGTGCCACGCATGCTCAGAATAAATAAAGAGATGAAATTATTGGCCACTGCCCCGTTTATAGTCCCGACGTACATGTTTTACGTCACCGCGTTTAGAACGATCGGATTTTCCGACAACTTTGTGTGACCGTGTGTATGCAAGACAAGTTTAAGCCAACATCCGTCGGAAAAAATCCTAGGATTTTGTTGTCAGAATGTCTGAACAAAGTCCGACCGTGTGTACGCCCTATTACTATATGAATATATTATTGTAATACAAAAAATGCACATTAAGTTCCCCAGTTTGTAAATATGTTTCTCTAAACCAGGAAATAAGCTTGTGAACTAAGACGCTATTGCCCGCATGAGGTGGTATGCAGTAGATTTAAACCTACTGAAAAACAATGTACCTCTGTCACCTCGCTCCCTGAGCTATTTATTTTACTTAACTTTTTGTTCCTTCTCCAAATCCCCTCAGTGTGTTACCTAGCTCTCATACAGCTTTAACATGTAATCACCGGGGATCCTTTGTACTATGTTTATTTATGGTCCCTGCATTATGCCATACTTCCTTTAAACTCCCCCAAGCTGCCAATTTAGAAGACTGACTGACCTTTCACTAGGGTGGTCCTGGCTTCATCTGCAAGAGTTAAAAACAATAAAAAAGTAGCAAAATTTAATCACAATGCAACTTAAAAGTTTTAGTTTCTGTTTGAAATATCAGGTTTGATGCGCAACATTAGTGTAAAACTGTCAAAACTATGGGAATTTCAAACTAAGCACACAGTAAAAAAAAAAAAAAAGGGCTCAAGCAGGGGGATAGTTTAAGTGAAAACTAATATCAAAGAGATCAGTAAATAGAGATAATGGAGGCAAATTTTAAGCAAATCTGGAGTTTTTCTGCAAAGGTCTCCTGTAGTCTAGATGTGTTTTTTTTCCCTCCGCCTAGCTCCCGCTAAGGGTAGGGCCAGGATCAACTTTTAAAGAAATTTGAAATTTGCATAGAAAATCAGGTGCCCAAGTGATTTAAAACCTACCAGAAACATTTCCCTTTGGTTTTCAAGCAATATATTTGTAAAACAAAAAAGGCATATTTATGCACCATGTCTTTCTAAACACAAATGTACACCTATCAGCCATAATCTTATGACCATCCACCATAATCTGTCAATGCATGGACTCCACTAGACCTCTGAAGGTATGCTGTGGTATCTGGCACTAAGCCCTTTAAGTCCTGTATGTTGTAAGGTGGGGCTTTCATGGATTGTACTGTTTTTTCCAGCACATCCCACAGATGATTGATTGGATCATCATCTCAAACTCATAGTTGTATTCCTAAAACCATTCTTGTATTAATCAGTTCAGGCAATCTTCTCCCATTGCTCATGTGGTCCAGTTCTGGTGCTCACATGCCCAACGTAGGTGCTTTTGGATGTGGACATGGGTCAGCATTGGCACCCTGACTGGTCTGTAGATATGCAGCCCTATACGCAAAAAAATGCAATGCACGGTGTGTTCTGGCATCTTTCTATTGGATCCAGCATTAACTTTTTAAGCAATTTGAGCTACAGTGGCTTTTCTATTGGATTGGACAACATAGGCCCGCCTTTCCTCCCCACGTGGATCAATGAGGTTTGGCTGCCCATGACACTGTTGCCTATTTGTTGCTCTGATCCAGTCATCTAGCCATTACAATTTGGCCCTCATCAAAGACGCTCAAATGCTTATACTTGCCCATTTTGTTTTTCAACATCAGGGACAATATGTTCACTTGCTGCCTAAGATATCCCACCCACTTTCAGATGCCATTTTAACAGGATAATCAATGTTATTTACTTCATCTGTCAGTGTTTATAATGCTATGGCTGATCGGTGTATATTTATAAAAAAAAAAAAAAAAAAAATAGAAACAATTACATCATTACTCATATTTGGACTACTTCCAAATATGAACTTGCAGTCACTGATGTCTCAGGGAACTTTGGAAAAACACCGCTGCAAAATTCCCTGTGAGCTTAAAACTATAAAAATGCTAGGATCCTCATTGTCCAATCACAGTTCCCTCTCTTGGGATTACTGTGCTGGAGAAGACTGCTGGACAGGTTTAGACACCACTGGAACCTGGAAGGTAAGTAGTAGTACATTAATAAAGGTAAACAAATTTGTGTGTTTGTGGGTTATACTACTGCTGAGGAGGAGGCAAACGCTTACCTGTCCCCCGTGTATACAGGTGGTAGCATGTAAGCTGTACCTTTGCTGGCCACCAGGCACAATTGCTTTTTAGTACCCAGGAGAGGCTTTTGGAAGGTGAGCCCCTGTTTTTTGGGGAATTCTTCTCATAGCATAAATGTGACATTTGCCAGCTATAGTATATGTTCTATTATTCATATGGTGAATGTTCTGCTATACAATATCAAAATATTAATTGTCTCAACAACTGCTAGTTGCTAAGTAGATATCATTTTTTCATGCCATTCTCCTTTACCATAGACTAAACATGTTGACTCTACATCTATATTTTGTGTTTGGGAAGCATATGTATCGGAAGAGGTTTTTTTTTTTTTTTTTTTTGTAAAATGCTTTTTAGTCTTGAAGATTATGTGTGTGAGACTTTGGTTTGTGACACAGTAATTAAAGTGACCCTGTAAGTTGTTTACAAAAATGTAATGCAGTAGAATACCCATTCCACTCCTAAGGTCTGTGTGCCCTACCTTCCCTCAATTCCAGCAGTAACAGCCTCCATCACACTCTTCAGCATTCAAAACTCTTGGAAGTGCCAAATTGCCTGCCCCTCCTATTGCACAATGTGGTTCCATTATCTTACACCTACATTCTGCGTGTTCGTGTATGGAACCACATCCCATGATGGGGGACACAGGCATCCAACGATCCAGGTGGTGATGAAACCTGGCAGGCTGAGCGTAGGTAGGAGACACAGGCTGCTGGAGAGGTGGGTGTAATGGCTCTTGCAGGGAACCTCAATATGGTATTCTTAGGTGACTGACAGGTTTGCCTTACATTCACACCAGGTGTGTTGGAACTAAGCTGGGCATGGTTGATCCCTAGCAGGCCAGTTCACACCACAGCATGCAGTACTTTTTTCAGTGCAGCATGGTACACTGAAATCCACCACAGAGCAACACTTTACGGCCAATAGAACTTAATGAAATGCCACTTCTGACATTTCAATGAAGTTCTAATCAAAAAGTAAACAATGCACTATTCCCCCATTGCACAACAGCAGCCTAGTGTTTAGCGCAGCTGATGGTGCGAACCAGTCCCTAAGGCATGATTTGTGGGTACAAGGACTATGGCATGTGTGTTCGGTATACAAATTTCACAAATTAAGCAATTTCAGGCTCTATGTAATCATGCCCAGTTCACTGTTCAGAAAGGCTACTGTTCAGTATGTCAAGTTAAGCATGTTGTGGATTACTCTTTTCAGTGAGCCCAAGGGGGCCCCAAGTTTTTCACAATCCAAGCAATGCCCCTGGGGCTTTTTTTTCCCACTCATGTGTTATGTCAGCCAGCATGATAAAGGCCACTCAACTACTAAATTATACAATTGTTCTCATTACTTAGTAATGTCTGAACCAATACTTTATGCTGACATTAAGAACACACAGTTTTTATCTGTCGTGCACTGTACTTGCAGAAAACTGCTTTATACTGCCATGCCTGGCAAGGCCTCTAGTTACAACGTCATGCTCTAAAGAATGTATGACTTTCAGTAAACGTCATTTTACAATACAATGCTATCTACTGTCTAGTTTCCTAAGTAATAAGTATGTTTATACTAACAGAATGATGTGCACTTCCCTATGTATCATAAAGACTTTGTAGCCCCATTTACTTTTTTTTCCTTCTTACAACATGAGCAAAGCTTGGTATGTCTTCAATTAAATATACATCAGTGTCATCAATGAAAAATGTATCCAGCACTTAAATGTAAGAAAAAAGTGAATGCAGAGGTCCATTAATGTGCATCCACTTTAACTAATAACGTAACAAAAAGTAACAAATCAGATTGATACTTTGTAACTCTACCCAGGTCTGCAATGACTTGTATCCCAGAACAAAACAAAAATGTTGCTTAAAATTTTAGCTGGAATTCCACTTTAATATGTTAGTCAAGAGCATCTAAATCTGCTAAGTGTACCTAACACTACTGTCTCTCCAGGTTGACAATGCAGCTGTCCAAAGGTGTCTGTTGCTCCTCCAGTGGACACCCTAAGACAGGATGTTTGTTTTCTCTCATCCCTACTTGCAATGTCATTCACCAAGATTCCCATTATTGTATAATGTAAAAGTAGTAACTGTGTCTTAGAAAACGTAAACGGCATAACACATTGAATTAAAGTATATAAATGCAATTATATATCGCAGCTTACCCATCCTGTGGTATCTGCATTGCCTTTTTTAGGCTTTTGTCATCTGTTGATCCAGCCAGTAAATCTGTTTTTTATCAACTTCCTTTAAAGTCGATTTAAACTCAAATTTTTAACCACTTCCTGCCCATATGACATCAAATGATGTCCTCAGGTTGAAGTGGCTATACTGAGATGATGCCTGCACCTGCTTTCTGCATGAGTTACTTCTGACATATTTTCCTGACACCAAGAGAAATAAGGTGATGGGGATGAATCTCCAGCACGACAGCCTCAGCTGTCATATGGTCATCAGAGCAACTGCAGTGTCACTATGGTGACATATTCAATGGCTGGCTGGTTTGATATCACTGTATTTCAGTGATGCCAGCCATTATCTCTGATCACTGCCATAGCAGTACAATGTCACTATACCAGTGCAGCCAAGTCAGTATCCCTAATCATAGCCACTCACTCACAGTGTCCCTCATCACTTCCACTCCAGTCATATTGTCCTTGATCACTGCCACACCAGCTCCAGTGTCCATGATCACCACCACACCAGTGTAAGCCAGAAACGGTGTCCCTGATAGTCGCCATACCAGTCCCAGTGTAAGACAGCAGCACTAGCTCTGGTTACTACCACACCAGTCCCCAGTGTCACCAGACAAGTGTAAGCCAGCCACAGTGTTCCTGATCACCGCCCACCATCCAACTGAATATGTTCCTGTGAGACGGCAGTCCCAGCCATCCCCTGTGGACAACTGCACTCCTGGAACCACATAAACTCTTTTGTTCTTGCTTTTATCAGTCTCCTTTACTTCCTGGCCACTGAACACGGCATCCCTGTGGATATCCACATACCGGTAGGCTAGGTTTACTTGCCTTATAGGAACTGAGACTGCTATAGATGACGCTACACTAAGCTATATTCTCTGACCACTCATATAGAGGTCACCATTACAATTGGTTGATTTGTGTGATATACAAGATACAATGTCCGATATATTATGAGTAAAAATATTGAAAAAGACATACATATGTGTATCTCCATACGCAGGAGGAGTAGTAGAATGTGTTTTGGGGTGTAATTCTAAGTATGCCCATGCTGTGTGTGAGAAATATCTTATTCAATTGACAACTCAATTGACACGAAAGTGTAAAAAAATTAATTTTAATTTGCTTTCTGCATATTCCAAAAGCTTATGGCAAAACAATAAAGTGTTCAAAGATTCATCATGCCTCTTAAGAATAACTTGGAGTATTTGCTTTTCAAAATGTTTCCACTGTCCTGTTAGAAAATTAGAAGCATATAGAAAAACAGGGAGGGTGCACCGACCTTGCACATTACCAAAGATAAGATTTATTTAAATAGTAAAAACAAAGGTCATACTCACAAACGTTAAAGAAGGCTTAACATTACTCCACGAATTCGGAGCCATGTCTTCTAGACACCTGAAACCTGGATCGGGAGTTAGGAGAAACCAGATGGCATTGTAAAACCACTTATGCGTTACGAGAGAGTACACTCTTCATCAGAGCCTCAGTGAGAGCAGCAGGAAATTAGAAGCATAATATATGCCCCTACAACACCTGAAGGTGCTCCTTGGACTTTGGGCCCCTGTATGTGGCTAGCCTGTGCATAAGTCTCCCACATGGTACTGCCATACTCGAGAGAATGTGTCTTGGGGTGTAATTCTAAGTATGCCTTAGATGTGTGTTAGAAATATTGACAACTGTGTGTAAAAAAATAAATTGTCATTTTCTTTCCTGCATTTCCCAAAAACTTGTGACAAAAAATTACATTTTCAAAAGACTCCAAAATGTGATAGGTAGTCAAGAAATTAGATGCATAACTTGAGCTTCTTGAAAGCCCAAAAGGTACTCCTTGGATTTGGGGACCCTTTATGTATCTAGGATGTGAAAAAGTCTTGCCTATGTGATATTCCCAATGTGTTTTGGGGTGTAACTATAAGTATGCCTATACTCTGTAAGAAATAACTTAAAATTAAAACAAAACATGTTTTTTTTTCCAAAATATTTGATATTTTATCGCTTATATAGCAAAAAATAAAAACACTAGTAATTAAATATTAGATCTACAGTATCTCACAAAAGTGAGTACACCCCCTCACATTTTTGTCATGATTTTATTATACCTTTTCATGTGACAACACTGAAGAAATTACACTTTGCTACAATGTAAATTAGTGAGTGTACAGCTTGTATAATAGTGTAAATTTGCTGTCCCCTCAAAATAAGTAAACACACAGCCACCAATGTCTAAACCGCTGGCAACAAAAGTGAGTACACCCCTAAGTGAAAATATCCAAATTGGGCCCCAATTAGCCATTTTCCCTCCCCGGTGTCATGTGAGGCGTTAGTGTTACAAGGTCGCAGGTGTGAATGGGGAGCAGGTGTGTTAAATTTGGTGTTATCGTTCCCACTCTCTCATACTGCTCACTGGAAGTTCAACATGGCACCTCATGGCAAAGAACTCTCTGAGGATATGAAAAAAAGAATTGTTGCTCTACATAAAGATGGCCTAGGCTATCAGAAGATTGCCAAGACCTTGAAACTGAGCTGCAGCTCAGTGGCTAAGACCATACAGTGGTTTAACAGGACAGGTTCCACTCAGAACAAGCCTCGCCATGGTTGACCAAAGAGGTTGAGTGAATGTGCTCAGCATCACAGCCAGAGGTTGCAAACAGTTTGCTGAAGACAAGCAGACTAAGGACATGGATTACTGGAACCATGTCCTGTAGTCTGATGAGACTAAGATAAACTTATTTGGTTTAGATGGTGTCAAGCGTGTGTGGCAGCAACTAGGTAAGGAGTACAAAGACAAGTGTACATGATAACGACCCCAAACACACCTCCACGGCTACTACTGCCTTCCCAATGAAGCTGAGGGTAAAGGTGATGGACTGGCCAAGCATGTCTCCAGACCTAAACCCTATTGAGCATCTGTGGGGCATCCCCAAACAAAATGTGGAGGAGTGCAAGGTGTCTAACATCCACCAGCTCAGTGATGTCGTCATAGACGAGTGGAAGAGGACTCCAGTGGCAACCTGTGAAGCTCTGGTGGGTTAAGGCAGTGCTGGAAAAAAATGGTGACCACACAAAATATTGACACATTGGGCCCAATTTGGACATTTTCACTTAATGGTGTACTCACTTTTGTCGCCAGCGGTTTAGACATTAATGGCTGTGTGTTGAGTTATTTTGAGGGGACAGCAAATTTATACAGTTATACAAGCCGTACACTCACAACTTTACATTGTAGTAAAGTGTCAATTCTTAAGCGTTGTCACATGAAAAGATATAATAAAATATTTACAAAAATGTGAGGGGTGTACTCACTTTTGTCAGATATTGTATCTGCCTTAAAACTTAAAAAAAAAATCATTTGGGTACAGTACTGCATGACTGAGTAATTACCGTTAAAGTGTGACAGCACTGGAAGATGAATAATGGTCTGGTCAGAAAGAGGCTAATGGCTTCAGTATTGACAAGTTACCCAAAAAACAATGATAGAAGTAAAGTTAAAATGCTGGACTGTACTTGAGATTAATAAATATGACCCAAAACACCCACGATTATACAAGTAAAGTGAATAGTGACACATTGCACATTTTACCACATAGAGCTGCATAGAAGCATGTTTACCCTCAACAAATACACTAAATGTTTGAAACTCCATGTCATTGCAGACTTGATTTGTCAAAAGGCTTAGAATATGGCCTGATTTGCAATAGACTGGCCTACCTATCACACTCACACGATGCCCTATCACACAGAGTAGAATAAACATGACCAATGGCTCCCAAATGTCTGGAACGCAAGTCACATTTCAGTGTAAAATCCATGAATTCTCCAGGCAAAAATACCTGAAATATTCAGAATACTGCAAGACGAATCCTGAAAATGTGAGGAATAGGTTATTGTCCTAGTAGTAAAAACACCTTTTTTTTTTTTAAACTTATAGTCCTCTGCCACACAGAGCTATACAGCAATACATACTATCAACAATGATATAGATAAGGTCAATCATAGCTATACTGTATAATCACCATTGTTTTGCAAGGTAAACATGATACACATTACCTAGCTTGACTAATGTGGTGTTCACTCCAAAGCATGACTGACAGTAAACGCATTTTAACACACCTAAGCTCTTTTAACATAACCAGGAAAATCAAGTTTGCAAATGTAACCTTTCTCCTGTTTCTCATTCCCACGGTCTCCTGGACGCAAAATTACAATCCTCACTGTGTGAGAAAAGAAAGCATCTCTTCTGATCTGCATACCCCAATGTCATATTATACTAAAAAAACAAAATCGGTCTCTATCATATTATGCAAAACATTTTTTGTTTAATTTTTTTTTTGCACTTAAACATATGTCTTTGAAATGCCAATAAGAATAAACACTAAAAGCTGAATGCAACATAAAATGCAAAATAAGAGTGCGCATGCGCGAGAGCTCCATTATGGCTGCCTGAGCCGTGAGCTCCGCAACCACCCCAGACCGACGGAGCCGCACAAGCCGCGCTACATCCCTCTGGAAAGCATCCCACCTGCCTGCACGGGACCGGGAGCCTTGGGGGATAATTCCAGGATGTCCGGTCCCTCAGCAAGACGAGACCTCGGGCCGCAACTTAACACAGCGGTGGAGGACGGGTGTACCAAGATGGCCGCCGGCACTGAATCTAATCAGCCTCATGCGGCCTTACAGGCCAGGGCGCCAGAGAACAGGCAAGTTCTCACCTCAGCGACACTGACTTACGCCCAAGCGGCCCAGGGCACCCCCAGTATGTCCCAGACAGCCCCTCATGGCCTCCACAAGCCCCAGGCCTCCTCTCCGGCATCCACGGAGTCCTTGAATGGCATGTGCATGGAGGAGTATGCACTATCTCCGTCCGAGCCTTCACAACTTCACCTTGCTGCCAACCCGTCCCCAGGCTTTTCAATCAGGGACATCACCACACTACAGGAAGACCTTTTTGCTAAGTTCTCTACTCTGTTAGAGAGAGGTCTGGCCAACACAGCAACCCAAATCACTAACTATATTAAATCAGATCTCTCTAGTTTGGGCTCTAGAATAGAGGCCATGGAGGACAAAATAGAAAGTACAGTATCCAGAACCAACCAAAATGCAGCGCACATTCAAACTCTCCAAGAACAGGTTGATATGGCCCTCTCCAGGATCGACGACCTTGAAAATAGGTCCAGGAGGTATAATTTCAGAATTAGAGGCCTTCCGGAACCCTTCACCGATATCCCCCTCACAGTATGGGACATTATCTCCGAGCTCATCCCAAATATCCCGCCACACCGTCTAGAACTAGACAGAGCGCATAGGGCCCTGGGACCCCCCAGAAAAGATGGAACCCCCAGGGATATCATCGTTAAACTGCACTTTTTTGCTGTCAAGGAGGAGGTCATGCACCAATCACGCCTGAAGCCTAAACTACAGCACCAGGGACACCAGATGCAGATATTCGCAGATTTGTCTCCATCCACTTATCAAAGAAGAAGATCTCTCAAACCACTCCTTACGGTACTAGCTCAACGGGACATTAAGTACCGCTGGACCTTCCCCTTTGCTGTGAAGTTCACGATTCATGGAAAAACTCACTCCTTTTCCAACCTTCTTGAGGGTGAAAAGCTGTTTTTGTCCCTGAAATTGATCTCTCAGGAGGCACCCATGGACTTCTCCACGTCGTCCTCGGGGTCATCCAAACGCCCCCCTCCTGCCAGTCCGGTCTCACCTCTTTGGAACAAGGGTCCCTCCCAGAAGTGCAAGGACGGAAGACCACCATAAGATGTCGTCCACACCCCCTTACTCCAATGCCCTCTTATGGGCACCTTCTTTTGGGACAGGAGTCCCTTCTGTTGATGGAGCTGGAGCTCCAAACCCAAATTTTGGATCGGTTCGGTCCCCACTTTCCTGAACCTCATTGTTTCTCATGGTTCCGCTGTCACAAGTTCCCACTAGCCAAAGCGGAAAAACTTTATTAGCTTACCGCCCACCTGTACTTCAGACATTTCAGAGGCATGATTTCAGTTTCCTCTCCCTTCCAGTCGGGGAATCGAGTCCGGTTGGAACTGTCACCCTTGGGAAGCAAGGGTTCTTCCTCCTCCAGGACTGCTCCGTGGCAATTGGACCAGATAGGTCCAAATCTCTAGGAGGCCTCCTACTAATATTTCAGCAAGGAAACCTTTCTCCCCCCTCCTACTGTTGGGGCCCAGAACCCTTTTAACCCTCTTCGCCCCTGGCCTACCCGGCCTCTCCCCCCTGCCAGGCGGGGGGGAATCGGAGGGGATCCGGGGGAGCTTTGTGTGGGTGGCTTGGCCTAGAGATAATAATTGGTATTATTGTTTGCACCTAAGATGAGAATATATTAGTTGTGCAAAGTTTTTGTATTAATCACATTTTGTTGCAAGGGTCCGGGGTGGCCCTCTTGCGCCTCCACCCATTCCTTGGAAACCGATTGTGTTTCTTTGGCATGGGTTGTCGGTCTTCCTCAAAGGGCGACCGACGAATAAGAGTTGGGGTTTGGTGGATCTCTCCTCCGCCACTCACCACGGGTCTTGTTAGAAGACCCATGTCTTTGTTTACGTGTATGTTTTACTCACCCCCCTTCTATTCCCCTCATTCATTCTTCTTCTCTCTTCAAGCCTATTAACGGGAGATGACTCCATTCAGTCTCCTAACCGACAACGGTCTTCTCAAAACCTACCATCAATTACTCGAAGGGAGAAGTCATCGAAGGGTAAGTGGCTGCCAGTGTGGTGGTGTCTCCCCCCCTCTGTCCCCATGGCTGACAACATAATGAAAGGGTGGCATCTCATAACGTGCAGGGCCTGAATTCCCCTAGGAAAAGGAGAGTGGCATTTGAACACTACAAATCCCTTAAACTGGACGTAGTGATGCTTCAGGAGATGCACTTTCCGATTCAATACAACCCAAGTTCCTCCACTCCCACTACCCATCCTTTTTCATTGTAAACGCACCAAACAAGACGAAAGGGGTCACAATTCTTTTCTCAAAAAACAGCGCATTTTCCCACATCTCTGATTTTAGGGACCCAGAGGGAAGGTTTATTCTTGTAAAGGGCACTATAGAGGGAATACTGTATTCTATAATCTCCTACTACGCCCCTAATAAGAGACAAGCCACTTTCTTCCAGAACCTCTTTACAACTCTAAACCCCCTCCTGGAGGGCAAGATCATTTTTGGGGGCGACTCCAATGTGGCTTTTGACCAGGGACTAGATAAAACGAAACCCCCTAAGGACCAGCTTACGCTCTCACGAAACTGAGCGGCAGAATAGCTAAAATCCTTCACTCCAATGGCCTAGTAGACATTTGGAGGGAACTGAACCCCAAAAGCAGAGACTTTACACACTTTTCCGCCCCCCCACCTATCTTACGCCAGGATCGATCACATACTTATTCCCACAAACCTTAATCCCCTAACTATTAAGGCTTTTATAATGGACACAGCATGGTTGAACCACTCTTTAGTCCTCCTTACCCTGAGAAACACACTTACTGGGAAACGGGGCTCATACTGGCGACTTAATGAATCACTCCTTAGTGACCCAATACATACCAAGGTATTAGCAGACGCCATCAAAGAATATGTTCGTTTAAATGATTTAGACAACATATCCCCTGAGACCCTCTGGGAAGCCCACAAGGCTACCATTAGAGGCGAGATCATCCGAATAGTGACCCAGGTTAAGTAGGAGTGTCTGAGTGACATCCAAAAGTTGAAAAAATCCTTTGTAGCCTTAAAAGCTGAACACAAGAAACAACTTTCCAAGGTCTTAACAGACCAAATGGACACGATTAGGCTTGAGCTCAATCTAATTTTAACAGCCAAAGCGGAGAAACACATCCGCTGGAGCGGGGCCAAATATTACTACCAAAAAGACAAAATAGGTCCGATAAGCCAACCCCCAAATACCACTCTCGTACCTTCCCCAAACTTTGTATTGCAGGACAGCCTCCAACAGCCAACCCAAACAAAATTATGACTGCCTTCCATGAATTTTTCTCCAAGCTCTACAATTCAACCCAAACAGATAGTGGCCCCTTGACCACTTCTTTCCTCCAGAACCTCCAATTGCCCTCTATTTCCCTGGAACACAAAGACTTAATGGACGAACCCTTCTCAGTGGAGGAGATAAGGGAGGTTATCAAAGTTCTTAAGACTGATTCAGCTCCAGGTCCTAATAGTCTATCAGTCCCCTACTACAAGACATTCGGAGAAATTTTGGCCCCTCCACATGGCTAAATTCTTTAATTCCAAAAGATCAGGCTCCCCTCTAGATCCCCACCTGAACACCACGTTCATATCAGTAATCCCCAAACCCAACAAAACCATGAGGAAGTTGAAAATCACAGACTCATCTCCCTAATTAATAATGACCTGAAAATTTTAACGAAAATTCTCGCCAACTGTCTAGCCTCTTTTATTAAAGGTTATGTCCATAAAGACCAGGTGGGTTTTATTCTGGGCAGGCAAGGGCCAGACCAAATTAGGAGAGCAGTTGACATTATCTCCCTACTTCAATCTAATTGGGAAGGGGGCTCCAGGCAAGAGGGAATGATCCTATCACTGGATTTACATAAGGCCTTCGATTCGATCGAATGGCCTTATCTATTCACCCTACTGAAGAGGTGGGGATTTGGGACCCGATTTTTGGGGGTCCTCAGTTCCCTTTACTCCACCCCGAAGGCGGTGATCCACCTACAGGGCCAGTACTCCATCCCCCTTAATATAGCGAGAGGCATTAGACAGGGCTGTCCTCTATCCCCTCTAATTTTTGCCATGGCAATTGAAACACTGGCAATAGCAATACGCTCTAATATCAATATCCAAGGCGTGTCCTGTGGGAATCAAGTCCACAAATGCAGTCTATTTGCGGACTATATGCTCCTATTCATCACGTCTCCGATCACCTCCCTCCCAAACCTTTGCAAACTCCTGAAGGATTTCTCAGCGATATCAGGGTTACAGGTGAACTACACTAAGTCCTATGCCCTAAACATCTCCCTCAAGACAGAAATAGTAGTTTCACTTCAAAGCTCCTTCGACTTTAAGTGGAGTGATTCCTCCATTGATTACCTAGGGATTAAACTCACAGCAAAAATGGAACAGTTATACTCTGCTAACTTCCCACCCACATATCGTAAACTCAAAGCTGACTTAGGAAATTGGATCAAGGGGGAGGTTTCCTGGCTAGGGAGAATGCTAGGGAACACTGGGCTAGGGAACACTGCTACCAAGACTCCTCTACCTCTTCAGGGCCCTCCCAATAAACATTATAAAGGATCACTTGACTACATTCCAAAGAAAAATCATCAAATTCATATGGGCAGGGAGGGGACATAGAATCCAGCAAAGAACCCTTTTCCTATCCAGATCTTAGGGGGGTTTGGGGCTCCCCCAGCTATTCTGGTATTTTCAAGCTGCCAGGCTGGCCCAACTCTCCTCAGTCTACTCCAGGGCAGAGAAACCAGACTGGATTCAAATAGAAAGGCAGGCGGCTCCATCCTACACCCTAGACTTCTTACTCTGGGTCCCCCCAAGAAACCGTCCCCCAATCCTATCCCCTACTCTCTCTCAGTCAATGAAAATCTGGGATAATTTGAGTACCAACCCTGCATTAACCTCGAGCACCCGCCCCCTAGCTCATATCTTCAATAACTCTGACTTTATTCCGGGCCTAAACATCAAAGCCTTTAAATGGTGGCTGGACAAGGGGTTGTATCGAATCGACACTTCTTCACTTCCAATGGTCCTATTTCCCTGGAATTTTGTGACAATCAACTAGAGATCCCGAGTTCTGAGCGTTATAGATTTCACCAAATAAGCCACTTCCTTCACCATATTTGGGTGGGGAAACCCTCGCCTCCCAGATTCACACCGTACGAATTATGGTGTCGGCAGTGCACAGTGCAGAGGGGCAGAATCTCCATCATATCAGTCACTGGCACACCAATCCACAAGGACCCCGTACATGATCGCTTGGGAGAATGACTTATCCCTCAACTGGGACATAGAAAGATGGAGGGCCTCCTTTAATAGATCCTTCAAGGGCATTAAGAATGTCTCTCTAATTGAATCCAGCCTCAAGGTCATCACCAGGTGGTACCTTACCCCGGACAGACTAACCAAAATGTTCCCCTCAGCAGACCCCCGGTGCTTCCGAGGGTGTCAACTCTCAGGCACCTTAGCCCACATTTGGTGGGAATGTCCGAGATTAAGGCCCTATTGGAGCAAGATTTTCTCCCTGATCCGAAAAGTTATGAAAATTCAGATCCCAAAAACCCCAGCCATTGCCCTTCTTAATGCAAATTTACCCAAAACAACGAAACAGACACGCAAATTATTACATTTCATTCTCCTGGGTGCCAAGCTAACTATTGTCAAAGCTTGAAAACAATCCAAGGTCTCCTTCAAGGCTGCCACACGTATAATATCTTGGATCACGTCCCAAGAGAAACTCTCAAGCATTCTCCTCAGCACCAAAACGCAATTTGAAACTACCTGGGAACCATGGGCCCATTATATGGGCATTTCCCTTATTCCAGGTGTCCAACCGTAAAGTTCTTTGGTTCGCCGGTGGACGTGTGGTCCTCTCCCATTGGTAGGCTCTTTACTCTTTCCCTTTCTCTCCCACCCCTTCTTTTTTCCCCCCTCCCCTCTTTCCACCCCCCCTCCTCTTAGCCCTCTTAGGCACACGGAGTGACCCTCCGACATTAGAGCGTCATGTCCTTCACTTGGAGGACGATCCCTTTGGGGCTAGCGATTCAGGTCATAGCAACCCTAATGTTTATGCTAGAATCCAGGCCTGTCTGGTGACGTTGTGCTACTGGGGACTTGGAGAGATTCGGCCGGGCACAGCATGATCCCTTTCGGGGTGCTGGCGGAACCTCTCCTTGACCCCTCCCATTTTTGTCCTCAGGCCTGGCAGTTAATCTAAAGTTGGAAGAGTTACATTGGCTTCTAAGGTGCCTTTACACCTGTTAGATGCTTGCCTGATACCTGCTCTTTGTCTCTAACATATAATGTAACCCCAAAGGGCACTGCTTTGTATTGTTTTGTCTTATATTGTTTTGTTTTATATTTTTTGAAAATCAATAAAATATTTTGAAAGTAAAAAACTGCAAAATAAAAATTTAGGATTTCATACTCATGTTTTCATTGTTCAAGAGCAAAGACACTTTTAGGGCTAAATTGCCCCATAAAGGACATACAATTGTTAGCTAGTGGCCCACAAAGGTGAACAAAATGAGGGTACAATTAAAAGGATGACAAAGATGCCTTCTCTTATAAAATATGGACTGCAAGTATAAATCAATGCAACTTTTCTCCCTCTACCTCCTCAATAGTTCCTTCTCCTTATACTTGTAAATTCTCCCACCCACTTCAGGAGAATCCAGCACTATACAGAAACGAAATTATGATTTCAGGACAGCATGCACAGGAGCATGTTAAAACAGAACTAAAGGCAAAAAAATACTTGCAGTCAGGCAGGCTCTTTATTGTAAAAGAGAAACACAATCAGGAGAATTCAAAACAGCCCTAACTGCAGTTTTCTGGAGATGGTTCCCCAAGACCTACTGCTGTCCAATTTGGGCAAGCGTGTGCACCTGTATGGGTAACTATACAGACACGTGCACCAAATTCAGGTAGTTCTTACTATTGCCACTTTAGGAATCTGTTGCTATAGCAGCAAAAATTTCAAAACAAATTAAGAGGTATGCCAGGGCTTAGAGCAGGCCGTGCCTGTGCTGAAAAACTCTTGTGTGTGAAATCATTGCGCACAGTGCTGTAATCCTGGCCACATTCAGCTGTCGGTCAGGAAATTCCCCACCAAAAGCTAAATGTAAAAAATAGATAGAGGTGATGTCATTACCCGAATATGGGCAATGCTCATATTCGGGAAATGACTTGTCACTTGATAGACAAAGCCTGAAGGGGAATTGAAAGACTAGTACCTCATTAGGCCTGTTTTACTCTTTAATGACAGTGGGCAGAATCGAAAGATGCTATTGGACTGAATATCTGTCACGTACCTAGTACGCCTCTGACTCGAGGCCCCTGATAAACAGGAGGCACAGGAAAGTAGAGTAGCACGAGTGCCTAGCAGGATCAACAGCAAGGTGGTCAGGCTGGAATTCCAGGTGGCACTGTGCAGGGTGGTCAGCAGACTGGAACAGCAGACAAAAACAGCAGACAGAAGCAGCAGACTGGAGGTTGGAGCAGACTGGAAGGAGAAACCCACAGGATTGGAACTCAAAAGGGTCAGACAAGCTGGGTCATACACAGACAGGAATATTGGAGACAAGGTAGAGGCAGGAGCAGGGTCACTAGCCAGGTCGGTATCAGGCAGGTGGCAGCAAGACCAGAGGAGCAGGCAGATGCAACGTCAGGACAACCCAGGATCAGATGCAGGCAAACATCAGGAATAGTCAAAGGCAAAACGGGTAATACACAGGAACAGATTCAGATAGCATATAACACACGGGGAACGCTGTAGATCAGACAGCAATGCTTCTGTGTGTCAGCCTGGTTTAAATAGCCCGCCTGGCGTCAGGGGCTGTGCTCACTCCCGTGCTCGCGCATTGGCACCCGCAATCGCGCACCAGCATATCCAGATCTTCTGTTTCTGGCAGGCTCTTCCTGACATTACCCCCCCCCCCCAAGGGCAGCCTCTGGATGCCCAACCGGGCCAATTTTTCAGGGTGAGATCTCTTGAAAGACTGGATCAGTCTCTTAGCGTGGATGTTACCTTCAGGCTCCCATGAGTTCTCTTCAGGTCCGTACCCCTTCCATTTAATCAGGAATTGGATTGGTTATTTCTCTTCCTGCAATCCAAAATTGCTTCCACTTCAAATTCCTCCTCTCTGTCCACTATTACAGGCTCTGGAGGATCCAAATTCCGTTCTAGAAAAGAGTTGGGAACAGAGGGTTTCAGTAAAGTCACATGAAAGACAGGGTGTATCCTAAATGAGTAGTTCCAGCTCATAGGCCACCTCGTTAATTTTCATCCATGCCGGGAACAGACCCATGAACTTAGGGCCCAGCTATTTTGAAAGGCATGCCGACCTTAGGTTTGTCGTGGACAATCACACTAGATTACCGGGATCAAGAATTAATTCCCCTCGTCTCTTTCTGTCAAAGATTTATTTGTTACATTTCTGCGTTTTTGTCATAGTTTCCTGTAATAATTTGTTATGGGAACTGGGAAATTTATAGTCTCAAGGACAGCTGGTAGTGAGCATTCTGGGATGGAATTGGGCAAAAATGATGGGTGCATGCCGTAATTGGCAAAAAACAGTTTGTTTGGTGGCAGAATGGGTTGAGTTGTTGTAGGCAAACTCGGTTTGTAGGCAAACTGGTTGGTCCGCTCCGTCTGCCTGTTTGTGGATGGTAGGCAGAGGAGAAGGATAATCCGATTCCAAGAGACTCACATGCCTTCCAGAATCTTGAGGTGAATTGTACTCCCCGATCCGAGACAATATTAGCTGGTACTCCATGTAGTGTGATGATCTCCCTGATAAAGACTTGCGCTGTCTCAGGAGTCTATGGATAACATCTTTCACGGTCTGTCCGGGACAGGTAATGGATTTAACAACCCCCAGGCCTTGTTTCTACTATTTTTTGCTTTGAATGCAGGTAGTGCAGGATTGCACATATCTTTTGCAATCTCCAGCTACTTGATGCCACCAAAATGTGTGTTACACAAGATCAGCAGTTTTAGTTATGTCAAAATGTCCAGCCAATACATGGTCATGACAAAGTTCCAGTATAGTGACCCGTAGATTCTCAGGTATGAAGATCTTGCTTCTGTGCCAGAATAGACCCTCTCTCGCCTGTAACTCTGTTTTAGCGGGGGGTGCCAACCCCCTCGTGGAGGCTTGTTTGATTCGTGAGAACAAATCTTGTACCAAAAGAAAATTTCCTGAAGACCGGATGGTGTCCGGGGGAGAGATTTCTTTAGATTTATGGAACATCCGAGACAATGCATCAGGTTTCATGTTTTTTGAGCTGGACCAGTAGGTGACATGGAAAAAAAATCTGGGGAAAAATAATGCCCACCTGGCTTGATACTCCAGATTCTTATGATCTGTATAGATCAGGATTGGGTGGGCTGCCCCTTCCAACAGGTACCACCATTCCTCCAGTGCGGACTTTATTTCCAGCAGTTCTCGGTCTCCCACGTCATAGTTCCTCTCTGCTGCTGATAATTTACGGGAGAAGAAGGCAACTGAGTGTAACAGGGCTCTGGTCCCCTGCCGTTGGGAAAGTACTGCTCCCACAGCAATTTCGGAGGCGTCAACTTCCAGGATGAATGGCAGAGTAGATTCAGGATGCTTTAAGACAGAGACAGAGGTGAACAGTCTCTTAAGGGTTTCAAAACCAACCTGAGCCTCTGGGGACCAATGGAAACGGATGCCCTGTTTGGTTAACTGAGTAATGGGAGCGATGTTTTCTGAAAACTCTTTAATGAATTTCCAATAGAAATTAGCAAATCCTACAAAGCGTTGGATTCCTTTCTTATTCAAAGGGACAGGCCAGTATAGGATTGCAGTGATTTTTTGAGGGTCCATCTTGATTCCTTCAATTGATTAGTCTAAGAAATGGGATACTTTGCTGCTCAAACTCTCACTTTTCGGGCTTAGCATACATGCCATGCTGCTGGAGCCGAGCCAACACACATTTGACATGCTGGTGGTGGAGTCCAGGGAAGATGAAAAGATCAGGATATCATCTAGATAGACGATGACAAACAGATCCAGGTAATCTTGAAAGATATCATTGACGAAGTACTGGAAGATAGCAGGAGCATTGCACAACCCGAAGGGCATCGCCAGATATTCAAAGTGCCCAAATTGGGTGCGAAAAGCCATCTTCCACTCCTCTCCATCTCTGATGTGGCCCAAGTTGTAGGCCCCTCGGAGATCAAATTTGGTGATGTCACAAACCATGAATCAGAGTGAGACAGAAGTACAGTTAAATCAAACTTGTTTAATAATAATGATAAAAAGGTAAACAGAGTAAACATAGTCAAAACATAGCCAGAGAACCGGAACAGATAGTCAGACAAGCCAAAACGTCAGGGAGCCAGAGATGAGCAGGATCTGGAGCCAGAAGGAATGTCAGCCAAGCAAGTCTTTAACAGGAATACAGGAGAGCGTCTCTAGAGATGTGACCAAGGCAAAGGCAGAGATCATCTGGGCTAAACAGCTTAAGTAGGCAGGACTGACTAGCAGGATATCATCAACAGGTGAGTCACTGTGGCGAGAAAGGAGCTGTCAACAAGCCAACAGCTGAGCGGCCAGCTTTGAGAAGGAAGGGTTGATCCCAGGCCTAACAGTAGCCCCTCCTCAATGACCCCTCCCCCTCAGAGGACCACCAGGCTTGAGGGGAAAATGTCTATGGAAATCACGGAGGAGGACAGGGGCATGTACGTCCGAGGATGAGACTCAAGAGCGTTCCTCCGGACCGTAACCTTTCCAATGCACCAGGTACTGTATGCGCCCACAGAACCTACGGGAGTCAACAATGTACTGTAGTTCATACTCCTCATGGTTCTCAACCTGTACAGGGTGAGGACGAGGCACCGAGGTGGTAAAGCAGTTGCAGACCCAAGGTGTTAAAAAGGAGAAATGAAATACATTAGAGATGCGCATATGAGAAGGAACGTCAATAAAGGCCCAATAAACCAAGGTTTGAACTTTAGAGAGGGAACACGTAGTCGGAGGTTGGGAGATGACAGCCAGACCCTGTCCCCAACCTGGTTGGGAGGCGCAGGCAGGCGTCTGTGGTCAGCATGGAGCCCTGTACCTATCATTAGCATGTTGCAAAGCCTCCTGGACTTGTGCCCAAGTGGAACGAAGACCACGGCGATGCTCCAATAATCCAGGATTACTCTGCGGAACAAACGAGTAAGGCAACATGGAGGGTTGGAAACCATAGTTCGCCACAAATGGGGACAATCCGGAAGCAGAATTCAAGGCGCTATTGTGAGCGAACTCCGCCCACGGTAAGAGGTCTGACCAGTTTTTATGATGGTCAGAAATATAGCAACCTAGGAATTGCTCCAAGGACTGATTGGCTTGTTCTGCGGCCCCATTAGACTTCGGGTGATACACAGAGGAGAAATCAAGCTGAATTTCCAACTGTGCACAAAAGGCTGACCAGAACTGGAACACAAACTGACTACTCCTGTCTGAGACAATCACCTTGGGTAGCCCATGTAAGCAAAAGATCTACCGAGCAAAAATGGAAGCCAGTTCCTTAGAAGTGGGCAACTTCTTAAGTGGAATACAATGGGACATTTTTCAGAAACGGTCGCCCAAAATAAGGATAACAGTGTTGCCCTGGGAGTTGGGTAAATCCACAATGAAATCCATAGACAGGTGGGTCCAGGGCCTCTCTCCTTTGGGTATGGGTTGTAGGAGGCCCACTGGAAGGTGTTGTGGAGTCTTACTCTGAGCACACATGGAACAGGTCACCCACCATAAGAATAACTGTGTTGCCCTGAGAGTTGGGTAACTCCACAATGAAATCCATAGACAGGTGGGTCCAGGGCCACTCTCCATTGGGTATGGGTTGTAGGAGGCCCACTGGAAGGTGTCGTGGAGTCTTACTCTGAGCACACACGGAACAGGCAGCTACGAAGGCGGTTACATCAGCACATAGACTAGGCCACCAGAATTGTTCAGAAATGGCCCAAAAGAGTTGATTCTTCCCAGGGTGGCCAACAGCCTTGGGAGAATGGTAAGTCTGGAGCATGGAAGTACAGAGACTCTCTGGGACAAAGCAGTGGTCACAAGGTTTCTCAGGAGGAGCATGTACCTGAGTGGCAAAAATTTTGCCACCCAAAGAAGAAGTGAGTCTGGTGCGAACCGTAGCCAGAATACGATGGAGGAATCACAGGAACTGGAACCAACTCCATCTTGGAGGAAGGAAGTGGAGGAAAATTGTCGTGACAAAGCACCAGCGCTTACATTCTTAGTACCGGGTAAGAATGAGACAATGTAATTGAAACTAGACAAGAAAACAGCCATTGCTCCCTTTTGGGAGAGAGGCGTTTAGCCTCAGACAAGAATGTGAGATTCTTACGGTCAGTAAGAATGAGAACCGGTACAGTGGTACCTTCGAGATTTCTCCATTTTTTCAGGGCTAAAATGATCGCTAACAGCTCTCTGTCACCAATCTCGTAATTGCACTCCACAGGTGACAATTTTTTGGAAAAGTAGCCACAGGATGCATAGTGCTCTCAGAGGTAGGACGTTGAGACAGAAGGGTGCCAACTCCAGTCTCAGAAGCATCAGCCTCAAGGATAAAAGGTAACGTAGTATCAGGATGTGCCAACACAGGAGCAGAAACAAAGGCAGCCTTGAGACTCTCAAAGGTCTTAATGGACTCTGGAGACCAACTCTGTGGGTTACCGTCCTTTCTGGTCATATCAGTCAGGGGCTTGACCAGAGACAAGAAGTTACAAATAAACTTCCGATAGTTGGCAAAGCCAAGAAAACGCTGCAGGGTACGTAAACCCACGGGTCGGGGCCACTGTAGGACTGCTAAAAGTTTCTCTGGGTCCTTCCAAAAACCAGCAGTGGAAATGACATAACCCAGGAATTTAACCTATTCACGATGGAATTCACACTTCTCCAATTTACAATAGAGATTGTTTTCTCTTCGTTTCTAAAGCACACGACAGACATCTGTGTGGTGGCTCTCCAGGGACTTGGAAAATATGAGGATATTGTCGAGATAAACTGCTATGTAACTGCCGGGGCGTTACAAAGGCCAAAAGGCATTACAAGGTACTCATAATGGCCTGTTCTGGTATTAAACGCAGTTTTCCACTCATCTCCCTCCTTCATCCTCATGAGATTGTTTATTTTCAATAAATTTTTATTAGTAGTAGCAAGAAATTTTTTTACAGAACCTATGTAAAGGCATTACATGGTAAGAAGATATGAAGATACATAAAAAGCAAATGAATTCGAGGAAAAACCTCTCAATGCAGGATATAAAATGAAAGGTCCAATCAGCAAATTTCTTAGTTACAGTTTAAAGTATATCAAAATTATAAACTAAAATAGACATGTCTCTGGTGATAGGACAATAAAGGATGTGTAATCTGCCGGAGCAAAAACCTAGAGGAGACAGGTATAACTCATTTACCGGATTAAGTGAGGAGTGGTTGTAAAGAATAAGGAAGACTTTATTCCATTATTTGCAAGGGATCAGGGATCAGGAGAGACGCCCGCCACCCGCCCCTATGGGAACTCACTGTGTGCTTGAGGCCACTCCCCCCTCCCGGAACCCCAACCTCGGTCGAGTCTTATCTATATGATGTAGCCCAATTTCAATATCTAGATGTGGCTATGAGAAATGTCCTATCACGTTAATGGTTATATACAAGTGGTCAAACTAGCATAGGACCATAGATATCCTCATAGAGGGAGTTATTTAATCAATCGGGATAGCCCTGGGGCCATGGAGCCAGAGGTTGTTAGGGTATTACCATGTCCCTCCGAAAAAGGGTAAAAGAGAAGTATACAAATAATTAAATAAATATCAGGGTTGAATATTTTACATAGAGAACAATCAGAGGGTCTGAGGTATTAAAGGGAGAGGGTAGTCAGGTAGACTAGTGGAGTGGGAAGCAGGGGGGGGGGGAAAGACCATCGCACTTGATGAGGAATAACGGCAGAGTCTCTCAGAGAGTCTGTTGCCCTGGTAGGCTAATGCCCGGGCGTAAGGAAATATGACAAAAGTTGGCCCAAGGTTCCCAGGTTAACTCAAACTTACTAACTTTATCTTGGATAATGCTCACTATCTTTTCTTGTGCCATAATCCAGGAAATTTTATGCTTCACCGCTGTGAATGGGACTCTGTGTTTTTTCCAGCAAGAGGCTATTGTTATTTTGGTGCCCAGTAGAACGAAGAAGATCAGTTGTTGGGTATATTTATCAACCTTATCTACTTTCAGATTCAATAGGGCAATCTCTGGAATTTGAGGGATCTGAGCGGTGGATATTTTGCGGATCACTGAGAATACTTTGTTCCATAAGCCCCTTATCCGTGGACATGTCCACCATACGTGGAGCAGAGTCCCTATGTGGTTGCAACCACGGAAGCACAGCGGGGAAGCATCAGGATATATCTTAGCCAAAAGATAGGGTACCCTGTACCATCTCATGAGCACCTTAATGCTGCCCTCCATGAGGGAAACATTAAGGATTCCCTTAAATGAGTGATGAAAGCAGTAGAACCATTGATCACTTTCCCATGAGATATCAAGGTCTTTTTCCCAGGACAAGGCGTATGGAGGCTTGGACACCGCAGAGGCAAGTGAAGCATATATGATGGAGATCCCCCCTCTCTGATCCACTGCACCCGCACACCATGATTCATAATTAGTTATTGAAGGGGGCTCTGGTTTGTTTGGCCAAATGGAATGAAGGAAATGTTGGATCTGCATAAAGCGAAAACGTTCGGCAGGGGGCATTTCAAGCTTACTTGTACAGAGGGCTAAAGAAAGTGGGCCTGTGGAGGAGAAATAGTTCCCTATTCTGAGTAATCCTTTATTCAACCACCAACTAAACGCTAAAATGTTCATTCCCGGCGGGAAGTCAGGGTTATGAAAAATATGTTTCGGGGGTTTAAGGGGGGAAATCAGGGAGGGATTTTTATAGAGTCGGTCACATAATGCAAGAGAGTGTGATAATGTGGGGGCTAGAATGGGTGGTCTCAATTTGGAGGGAGACCAAAGTAAAAAATCAATCGTGTGGTGAGGGACTGCAAGGCGTTCCATTGATACCCAATCAGGTTTCTGGCCCTTTGAATATACAATGGAGATCTGGGCCAGCTGGGCAGCCTGATAATACCACCAAATGTTGGGTAGAGCTAGACCCCCTTGTGATTTGGGGCGGAATAGAATGTGTTGTGCGCAGCGACTTCCCCTTGATCCCCAAATGAATTTTATGATTTTGGATTGGAGTAGGTGAACTTGTGATTTATGGATAGGGATGGGCAAGGATCTGAATAAGCAAAGAATACGGGGTAGGAGGGTCATTTTGACTGCATTAATACGGCCTAGCCAAGATAAGTTATGGTTATCCCAATTGGATAGGACCAAAATCAGTTTACGAAAGGTGGCAGGGTAGTTGGAAGAGTAGAGAGAAGCTATATTTGCTGTGAGATTGACCCCTAGGTATGGAAGTGAGATCTCGTTCCAGGAAAACGGGAAGTGGTTTTGAAGGCTACCTAGAACATTAGGAGGGACCGAGATGTTCAGGGCAGAAGATTTGGCTACGTTGACTCGTAGACCCGATATCTCCCCAAACTTATCTAGCAATGTGAAGATATTAGGAGTAGAGACTAGGGGGGAGGTCACGAAGAGTAACAAGTCGTCGGCAAAGAGGGCACATTTGTGCTCGCGTTTACCACACACCACCCCTTTGATGTCAGGGTGAGTTCTAACTGCAATAGCCAGGGATTCCATGGCTATGGCAAACAGAAGGGGGGAGAGCGGGCACCCCTGTCTAGTGCCCCTCTCTATATTAAAAGGTTCAGAATAGTAGCCCTGTAATCTGACCTGTGCAGTGGGGCCGGAGTACAGGGCTCTAAGGATGTTCATGAAATGTTGACCAAAACCCCAGCGTTCTAGTACATGGAATAAGTAGGGCCAGGTGACTGTGTCAAAAGCTTTTTGCAAATCGATGGATAACAAATAGCCGTGTTGCGGGGGGCCTCCATTCCATTGAGATTTAAGGAGAGAGATAATGTTAATTGCTCTTCGGATCTGGTCAGGTCCTTGTCTCCCCGGAATGAAGCCCACTTGGTCCTAGTTGATATAAACTGCTATGCAGGAAGCTAACCGGTTGGAAAGAACTTTAGTTAATATTTTTAGATCATTGTTAATTAAGGAAATAGGACGGTAATTGGAGACCATAGTCGTGTCTTTGCCAGGTTTTGGAATGACCGAAACGAAGGCAAGATTGAGGGCTTTATCCAGGGGAGAGCCAGACCTGAGAGAGTTAAAGAATTTGACCAAATACGGAGTTAAGATAGGTCCGAATTTTTTGTAATAACACGCGGAAAAGCCGTCAGGTCCCGGGGCCGAGTTTTGTTTCAGGTGTTTAATCACCCCGAGTACTTCTACTTCTGATATGGGATCGTCCAAAAGGTCTGAATGCTCAGACGATAATTTGGGGAGGGGTAAGCTATTCAGGAAATCCGATGTAGAATGATCAGGTGTTGATTGTTCCTGTTTGTATAAAGATGTATAAAAATTATGGAATGTTTCCATTATACTTTTTGGGTTTTGAGAAAGTTCGCCGGAAAGAGTGCGAATTTTGGGGAAGGCAGCTGATCGAGGTCTTGGAGACAATTTGGTGGCTAATTTAGTTCCTCTTTTGTCAGTCTGGTGATAAAAGCGTGCGCCTGACCACCAGAGCTGTTTCTCAGCCTCGGAGGTGAGGGCCAGGTTTAAAGAAGTCTGCGCATTTTCCAGCGCCTCTAGAGAATACTTAGTGGGATTCCTCTTATGGGCTCTAGACAGGGATTGAAATCGTAACTTAAGGTTATTAGTGTCAGCCGTACGTTCCTTTTTAAGGTTGGAGGAGATTTGAATAATCTTCCCTCTGAGTACTGCCTTATGGGCCTCCCAAAGCGTTTCCGGAGAAACTTCACCCGTGTCATTTAAACGAAAATATTCCTGAATTTATTTAGCTAGAATCGAGCATTGTATTGGGTCACTAAGGAGCCCTTCATTAAGGCGCCATGTGAATTTATTTCCCGGGTTAGGAGATTGTTGCAGATATAGGAGAACCAAGGAGTGGTCCGAAATGGGGGTGTCTCTAATAACTGCTTTGTTAGCCCTGGGGATGTTATGTGATTGTATGAAAATATGGTCGATTCTGGAATAGAGGTGATGTGGGGCGGAATAATGCGTAAAGTCTTTGGACCTAGGGTTCATTTCTCTCCATATGTCCACCAGGCCTAGAGAATGCAGAGTGGAAGCTATTTTAGTACTTTGTTTTGGGGGTTTTCTGGAGCGAGAAGGTCCCGACCCCGATTTGTCTAGGGAAGTATCGAAAGGGAGGTTCGTGTCTCCTCCCATTATTATTTTCCCTTCGAGTTTTGAGCCTAGAGTGGACAACATTGTGGAGAAAAAGGAAGCCTGGCCTTTGTTTGGGGCGTAGTAAGAGATAAATGAATATAATAAACCCTCAATCGTCCCTTTTACCAGTAGAAACCTGCCCGCCTGGTCTTTAATAACTTCGGAGGGGGAAAATTTAAGGTGTTTTGCAAAACAGATGGCTACCCCTTTAGACTTGTTTTCAGCATTGGAAAGAAAAAACTGAGTGTAGTTACCATGTAGAAAGGAGGGGTTGTATGAGGCTGGGAAGTGAGTTTCTTGCAATAGGAGAACTGCGATTTTTTGTGATTTGTAGTGATTAAATAGTTTGCGTCGTTTGACAGGGGAGTTCATGCCTTGTACATTATGCGTGGCTATACAGATTTGGGGAGGAGGAACGTGTGTGTCAGGGAGCATGGACCGGAGGGGGGATGTGCTCATCACACAACTAGAGCCTACCTGCGACATCAAAATTCGTACTCGTGTCCAAGCCTCCGCTGCCTGAAGGTTTTGGAATCCGGGATGTAGCAACATGGTTAGGCCTCTGAGAGACTCCGGGAGTAGGTGAGATGAGGAGGGGAGAAAGTGGGAGAGGATCGACCCTGAGAAAGAGAGACAGGTCATGTCAAAAACAATGTAAAACAAATGATATAAACGATCAGACATACTTAGTGTATCTAAATAACAATCTAAGAACCCTGACAGGGGGGAGGGCAGTCAGCCACCCCCTAAAAAGGTTTTTCCCAAAAACGGGAACCCCGAAAAAGGGGTTATGAAGGTGTTTCTGAGTGGGGGTAAATATCACTCAGGAACTCGTGGAGGCGGAGTGCAGCCACTCCGGCCAAACCGCCATAGAGAAAAACAAAAAGTAGAACCGTAAAAGCAAAATTGTAGGAGTCCTGAGAGAAATGGAGCAAGAGAAAAAACAAAGCAAACGTCTCAGTATCCCAACAGGGTCTGGCTATAAGCCAGGCAGTAGAGAACGGGGGCTTGGGGTGTCAGCGTCCCATAGCCTAAAGATTGCCCCAGGAAATCCTGGAGATGAGAAGGCACTGTTGATAGCAGTCTTTCCATTAAGGAGGGCGTCCATCTTTGGATCTCTTGGCTTGTTGTTTATGCCATAAGGGTTGGATGGGGCTCGAGGGTGGTGGTCTCTTCGCGGACTGAGGTGTTCTGGAATCCATGGCAGTAGATGATGCTGGCGAGTGAGATATAAGGCCCAGTTGCAGCAGTAAACGTTCCCCCTCTCCGAAATTTGTGAAGCTGTAAGACTTGTTTAGGTAGGCAAAGTTGAGGCGAAAGTGGAACGACCATCTGTAGGCGATCGATTTTTGCGATAGGATGCTCAGTAGAGGCTTTAATGATCTCCGTCTCTGAATCATGAAGGGGGAAAGGTCCGCAAAAATTTGTATCGAGTGTCCCTGGAAGGAGAGATTTTCAGATTCTCTCGCTCTGTGCATGACTTCTTCTTTGACTCTGAAGAAATGGGGTTTAACCACAATATCTCTGGGTAGGCCATCTTGGCGTGGAGGTTGCAAGGCCCTATGTGCCCAGTCTAGTTCCAGCCTGTGATCTGGTATATCCGGAATTAAATGTTTGATAAAAGAACGAACAATTTTTTCTGTGTCCTTAAAGGATTCTGGAAGGCCTCTTAGTCTGAAGTTGTATCTGCGAGACCTGTTCTCGAGGTCATCGAGTTTTGAGTATGCCATGTCCAGTTGGTCATGTAATTCTTGAATCCTGTCAGTGTTCTGGTTGGCAACTGCAGCAATTTGATCAGTCTTTGATTCGATTGCTTCAATGCGTGCACCCAGCTGCTGCAGGTCAGCCTGTATAGTTGTGGTGATTTGTGAGGCATTGTGTGCCAAACCTCTTGTAAGCATATTAGAGAAAGTGTTCATTAGGGCTGCAAAGTCAGCAGGGATGGGAGCAGGGAGATCATCCTGAGGGCTGGGTGGGGGACAGCTCTCCTCCATCTGGGATAGGGGGGGTACTTCCATGGGGCTACAGCCCAAGGAGTTCGTGTGGGATCCTGTTAATAACCCATCCTGGGAATTACTTACAGTTTGCGGTTTCATCATGGCACTGGGGGAGGGCAGGGGTGGAAAGTCTTCCAAGGATGCCTCCGGATTCCCTGAGGAGCCTCGTGTGGCGCCGACCGCCGCCATTTTTGTGGAGGCCGCAATGCGCGGGCTGGAGTATAGAAATCGGGATAGGTCCCGTCTTGCCGAGCCCCCGGTCATGCGAGAGGGTCCCCCAGGACTCCAAGAGGTGTGGAGGGGGTCTGAAGGTCCGGTTCCGCCGCTATTTGTGGCTGTGGCAGGGATCGTAGGCCGGAGTGGAGCGGAGCTCTCCGAACGAGCGACCGTTCATGGGGCTGCCGCGCATGTGCCTCCATCCTCATGAGATTGTATGCTCCTCTCAAATCAAGCTTTGTGAAAACCTTTGCTTGGTCAAAAAACTCCATAATCAACAGCATCGGAAAGGCATTCTTAATCGTGAAACGATTGAGACCGCTATATTCAATACAAGGTCTCAGTTCACCACTCTTCTTCTTCACAAAGAAGAAACCAGCACCAGCAGGAGACGAGGATTTATGGATGAAACCTCGAGAAAGTGCAATCCGCAACGCACTCCTCCATGGCCCTATCCTCCAAGACCGATAAAGGGTAAACCCGGCCAGGAGGGGGTATGGCACCTGGTTGAAGGTCAATTGCGCAATCATACGACCGGTGTGGAGGCAAACTACCGGCTAGACCTTTGTCAAAGACATAGCTAAAATTGCGTTACTCCTCCAGCAGGGAGGAGAGTGAAGAGGTGCACAGGACCCTGGCTACCTTCTGGAAGCATGTCTTACTGCATTGTGGCGACCAAGAGAGAACCTCAGCAAGGAGCCAATCAAAAGAGGGGCTGTGCCTCTGTAACCAAAGATAACCAATAACCAGCGGAAACTTAGGTGAGGAAATAAATTGGAATTGGATTATCTCATGGTAAAGATCCCCTACAGCCATGGACAATGGAACAGTCTCACGAGTCACATGGGCAGGCTGTAGAGGTCGCCCATCAAGAGCCTCAATGGCAAGTGGAGTGTCACGCAGCTGCAGTGGAATCGAGTGCTTTGATACAAAGGCAGCATCAATGAACAAGCCTGCAGCCCCAGAGTCGATTAGAGCCTGTATCTCGACGGACGACTCAGCCCAAGAAAGGTTAACCAAAACCAGGGGCTTATCCTTCTGGATAACTGGGGATGAAAGGCCACCTAAGGTCTGTCCGTGAAAGGACCTCAAGGTTTGGACATTCCTTGGACGGGTAGGACTTCAAAAAGTGACCTGCCTGGCCATAATCTCTCCCTGCTCCTAAGGGTTTTCTCATCTGCAGAGAGACAAGTGAAGTCTGAGTGAATGGGTTCATTTTCACAGACCGACTCGGTACCAGGAGGCATGAGAGGTGAGGGAGGCAAGGGTGTGACTGCAATGTTCAGAGATAAATGTACAGGAGGCTTCCGCAAGCGCTCCTTAAAAAGAAGTCTTACTCTGAGTCTGGAGTCAATGAGGATGGCAAACGTGATCAACTTCTCCAGCTCAGTGGATACTATCTCATCCTTGATGGCATCCAAGAGACCATGAGAAAAAGCAGCCACGAGGGCCTCATTGTTCCAAGCAACCTCTGCTGCCAGAGTACAGAATTTAATGGCGTAATTGGCAACAGCTCTCGTACTCTATGTGATGGATATGAGGCACTTGGCAGCAGAAGCGGAGCATGCGGAAACATCAAATACCCTTTTAAAAGAAGCCACAAACTTTGGGTAACTCAAGACAACAGGTTTTTGCGTCTCCCATAGAGGGGTTGCCCAGGCCAAGGCTCTCTCAGAAAGCAAAGATATTACAAAACCTACTTTGCTTCTGTTCGTGGGAACCACCTTGGGCAGCATCTCAAAGTATATCTCAACCTGGTTGAGAAACCCTCTGCATTAGACTGGATCGCTCCCAAATCACTGGGGAAGCGGACATACCTCTTACAGAGGTAATATTTGAGGCGGGTGCCTGCACAGAGACTGGAGCAGCAGCAGGGGCGGCCTGCAACACAGGTTGTACCGGAGCAGTCACAGTGGGAGATTCCAGGTGAGCCGTTCGACTCAGGAGCATTTATATCGCCATGGCAAACTGATCCATGCAGTGATCCTGCTCATCCAATCTGGAAAAAATATTACCAAGTGGATTGACTACATCTTCTGAATTCATGGCCTTCGCCTACTGTCAGAAACCATGAATCAGACTGAAACAGAAGTACAGTTAAATCACACTTGTTTGATAATAATAATAAAAAGGTAACCAGAGTAAACATAGTCAAAACATATTGGAAAAGAAAAAACTGCGCTAGAAATCTAAACGTAATGCTGCAGCTATAAGTGAACAACACATATACAGCAAATAAACAAAAAACTGTTTTGTTTGTATGCCGGCCGGTGTTGTGATTTTATCCTACTACAATGTAAGTGTTTTTTTCTCTATGCGCAATAAATAGCTTGTACATATTACACTATTTGCCATCATTCTTTATACACATGTATTGCGGAGCACGAGTTATGGATGGTACAATGGATCCCTGCAACCCCATGTCAGGAAGCCGGTCCTGTGATTAAATCAATCTGCCATAAAGAGCCTGCTGTCTGGTAAGCAGGTCTTATATGCGGTTTGCAGCACTTCGGTTTTTCCTTTCATTTGGTTTTTGTTGACGAATTACATGCTCCATTCTATAATGTATCTGGTAAGCGGCCTCAGATCTGCACCTTGGTATTCCTTCACTTCTTTTTGCTAAATTAGTTACATGCTTCATTTTCAAATAAATCTGGTAAGCGGCCTCAGATCCCTTCCTTTTCATCTATCATCTGGTGTTTTATCACATGCCTTTTTGGTGTTATTTCTGGTAAGCGGCTTTTTTGGATGTTTTTTGCACTAGCCCTTTACACACGAAGTTTTTTATATTTGATGTCACTCACCTCATTGTCCCTTTTTGGGCTTATGGCACTAAATATTGTATGAGCTTTATGATTTATCACTGGTGGAGTGTCATTTTTTATTTTTATAAATACCTATCCATGTCAGTATTACGCTATGTTATTTAAAACTTTTTCTGGGTTCAACCTTCGTGGATCCGATCTGGTCTGTGAGGGTTTTCTGTCCAGGACATATCCGGAAAGGTTCCCTAAAGGCCCAGGCTGGGTTTATAGCCACCTGTCTTATTTGGCTTGCTATCTGGTAAGCATTCCATCCTACAGGAAGTGTGATACCTGAACATTGGCTATTGATCATTAACAACAACCATTTTTTCACCATACATTCAATTAATATATCGGTGTTGGACATTTATCACAAGGACTATTTTTTTTTTATACTAATATTTGATTGATTATCATCATTATCAGTTTTTAAGCGCGGCTTTTTTGTTTATAGTCAAAACATAGCCAGAGTTCAGGATCCGGAACGGATAGTCAGACAAGCCAAAATGTCAGGGAGCCAGAGATGAGCGTAGTAGAACAGCAAGCAGGATCTGGAGCCAGAAGGAATGTCAGCCAGGCAAGTCTTTAACAGGAACACAGAAGAGTGTCTCTAGATATGTGACCAAGGTGAAGGCAGAGATCATATGGGCTGGATGGCTTAAGTCGGCAGGACTGACAAGCAGGATATTATCAACAGGTGAGTCACGGTGGAGAGAAAGGAGCTGGCAATTAGCCGACAGCTGAGCGGCCAGCTTTGAGAAGGAAGGGCTGAGCCCAGCCCTGACAGGTGAAAATATTAGCAGCTCCCAGTCTTTGAAATAGTTTGGGCACCAGGGGAAGAGGGTAGCGATTCTTAATGGTGATTTTGTTAAGCTCATGTTAGTTAATGCAAGGCCGTAGGGTGTGATCTTTCTTTTCTACAAAAGAGATGCCTGCTCCTGCCGGGGAGGTGAATGGGTGGATGAAACCCTTTTCCAGATTCTCGTCAATGTATTTCTTTAATGTTCCCAGCTACAATTCTGTTAAAAGGGAAGATTCTCCCAAAAGGAACGTTGGCTCCCGGAAGGAGCTTACTAGGACAATCATTGGCCTGGTGGGGCGGAAGAGTCTTTGCTCCCTTTTTACTGAAAATGTCCATAAAAGTCATGATAAGCTTTTGGGACAGAATGGCATATCTCGGTGTCAGTGTGCAGGCATAACAGGGAAGATGGTTCACAGGCATTTTCTAGAGACAGAACTGATGACGATATGAAGAGGGAAACATGATTTCTCCCGTGGTCCAATTCATATGAGGGTTGTGGGCCTGCAACCACGGCATGCCAAGGATGACTAGGAACAAGGGTGAGGCGATGATATCCAAATCCAATAGCTCCTGGTGTAAACTGGCAATGGTGACAGGTAGCACCATGGTTTCAATAATGGCGCAAACTTGTAAATCCCTTTCTGGAAGCTGCAACAAGATAGGAAGAGCAAGGTGAGAAGAAATGTTGGCCAAAGCAGATGCATGATCAGAGGCAATTGACAGACACTTACAAAGCTGGGCGGGACAGGTTCGGACATAATGTCCAGGTTCTACACAATACAGACATAGGTTATTCTACCGGCAACGCTGGCGTTCTTCCACTGTAAGTGAAGGACGGAGCACCCTCAGTTGCATGGGTTCAGACGTATCAGGTGCGGGAGCTGGCTGAACTGGAGGAGCCGGATGAGAGAAACTGGGGACTCTGGGTAATATCTGGGTAGGACGGGAAGGTCCCGCTGCCCTCTCCGATCTTTGTTCCCTCAGACGCCGGTCAATCTGTATTGACAGGTTGACAAGTGCATCCAGGGTTTGGGGTACCCCAACTTGGGCCAGCTCATCTTTTAGAGGATCCGACAGCCCCATACAGAACTAGTAGCAGAGGGTAGCATCATTCCAGTTATTGTCCGTGCTCCAACGCCTGAACTCAGCAACATAGTCTTCCGCCGCCCTGCATCCTTGCTGTAGTGTATGCAGTGCGGCTTCCGTGGTTGCGGAAAGCTGAGGATCTTCATACAGCTGGGCCATGGCATCAAAAAAGGTAGTCAGGTTAAAGCTTCTTTCTGTTCCTGGAGGCGTTGTGCCCAGGTTTGGGGTTCACCTTCTAGCAAGGAGATTACGAAGCCCACCTTACGTGGCTGCAAAGCAAAATATTGTTTGCATGCTTTGCGGAAGGCCCTGAACTTGCTGTATTCTCCAGAAAAATTTTCAGGTGTGGGAACTCTTGGTTCAGGAGGGGGCATAACTACTGTATAAGAGGCTGTACTGGCAGAAGAAGCAGAGGTATGTGGGGACCTCTGGGTGCTGGCTGGAGACAATAGTGCTAGGACACATTCTTCCAATCGGATATAGCCTTCCTGAAGATTTTTAACAACCTGTGTTAGGCCTGCCAGATGTTGACATAGTTCCTCCATAGGATGGCCTCCTCGTTCGGGCTCAGACATGGCTGTCTGATACTGTCACGTACCTAGTAGATGAGCCTGAACTGCAGAGGAAGGCCTCTCTTACGCCTCTGACTTGAGGCCTCTGATAAAGTAAACAGGAGGCACAGGAGTGTAGAGTAGCACGAGTGCCTGGCAGGATCAAGAGCAAGGAAGTCAGTCCTGAATTCCAGGTGGCACTGTGCAGGGTGGTCAGCAGACTAGAATAGCAGACAGGAGCAGCAGACTGGGAGGAGAAACCCACAGGACTGGAACTCAGAAGGGTGTCAGACAAGCCTGGTCATACACAGACAGGTATATTGGAGACGAGGCAGGAGCAGAGTCACTGGAACAAGCCAAGTCAGTATCAGGCAGGCGGCAGAAAGACCAGAGGAGCAGGCAGATGCAACGTCAAGACAGGCCGGGGTCAGATGCAGGCAGACAGCAGAAATAGTCAAAGGCAAGCGGGGTAATACACAGGAACAGATTCGGATTGCAGACAACACATGGGGAACGCTGTCGATCAGACAGCATTGCTTCTATGTGTCAGCCTGGTTTAAATAGCCCACCTGGCCTCAGGGGCCGCGTGCACGCTCATGCATGCGCATTGGCACCTGCAATGGCGCACCAGCTTGTCCAGATCTTCTGCTTCTGGCAGGCTCTTCCTGACAATATCACTATGAATGTGCCCACTGTCATGCTCTGTCATTCGAAAGTAAAGTGGACCTGATGGGGAATTTGTTCACAATTATGCCTGGCCCACTCCAATACCAAATTCCTTGGCCATGTGCCTGTCAGTGTAACAGCTGCAGCGGCTGGGAAGGGAGGGTGGATGACAGCGAGTACACTGAGGAAGGAGTGTGCAATGAGGACACGCCTTTCTCAGTGCTGAAAAAGACAAATTTATATACCTGTGTGTGATCAGTACAGGAATCAGCCGCAAGCACCATCACTTCCGATGCTGTGTCCCAACAGAATTCAAAAGGGTATCTACTATCCAGAAAAAAAAGGGAGAACCAAAAACCAAAACCCCAAAAAATCAAAACCACGCATAACATTCCCATCCCCACCCACCCTGCAAGATCACCCCAACTGTAATTTGCTTGGATCCCAAACAGTAACATGGCAGGGCGCCACTTGGGGGCTATGAACCAAAGAAGAGGGGGGAGCTGAAGTGACTTAAGGGTAAATAAAGAGCATAAAGAGTCATTCATGCTGCCATTTGACTACTAGGAGCTCTAAAGAATTCTCTCGAGAGGTCCTCGAAGGCACTGACCTTAGTTGAAAACTATATAAACAGTAAAAACAAGAGAGCCTTCCCCTGTCTAAAAGAGAGGGGTCAAAACTTGTATTTAACACTCAAAGGGGGAGAATATTTCCATCATATAGGTAAGAAAGGTAATCCATGGGATACAGGGTCAAAGTTCAATAGCAGGGTTTAGAGCCAATGTCTCCACGTGTGAAGAAAATTCTCCCTCCTTGTTGGTACCAGTGTTTCAGCAGAAACAGAGTTCTAAATGGCTAATTCTTACAGAGGCTGACATGGTGTTTTGCAAGGGCTTATTTACAATCTAGGTAGCGTCTCGATCCAGTTGGAGGCTTCATCTGGTGATGTAAAGAACAGGACTATTTTGCCATTCTGAACTTGAAGACGACCGGGGAAAAGCATACTATATTTGAGGCCTTTGCGGCATAGTGCTTGCTTTACCTGGTCAAAGGATCTGCAGAGTCTCTGTGTCTCCACAGAATAATCAGGAAAAATCATCAATTTAGCCGCCTCATACCGCAACTCTTCTTGTTTCTGAGCCTCCCGGAGGACCTGGTCTCTATCCCTAAAGTGTAGGAGTCACAGGATAAGGGTGTTGGGAGCCTACTGGCCCTTTAGTGGAGGGCATTCTGTGTGCCCTCTCCACCGTGAAGTATGGTGACAACTGGGCTTGAGGCAATGTCCTAAGAAGGCGCTCAACAAAGGCGGCTGGATCCTGGCCTTCTGCTCCTTCAGGTACCCCAATGATCCTCAGGTTGTTCTTGCGGTTATGGTTTTTGTCATCTTCGGTCTTAAACTCGAGAGGTTTACACTTCAGTATGGAGGGTGTGAAGCTTGGTTGTGTGATCACGAACCGTATCCTCCGTGCCTCCTATGTGCTGTTCTGCTTCTGTCAGGCAGCCCCTGAACTTCTCCATGTCCCTTCTAATGAGAAGTCCATCTGAAAAGCGTCTATTTTAGTAGTAAGAGTAGTCAGTGTAGTATTACAGCCAGTAATGACCTGCATAAGAACCTGTAATCGATCAGTATCAGCTTCCACTGGGTCTAGCTAGTTTGGGTCGTCATGCTGGCCACGTGTGAAGTGCCTTGGTAGTCACTTACAGTTTTAGGTTGTGTTTTGCGGTACTCGACTGCCGTTTCCCGCTTGACATCACCCGCACAGACCCCCGGAACAGCAGGCAGTGTCCAATGCAGGTTTTTGCACTGAATCCCTGAGTACAGCAGAGATATGCAGCTGAGGCTGGCAGCGGGGCTCAGCTCTTATGCGGTCGCTTTCGTCGCCATCTTAGACAGAGCCGTTATAATTACTCACAGTCTCAGGTGATGTGCAGACTCCTACGGGTATTTGTCCTCAACTTCCCACACAGTGTCTTCACCCAGACCCTTGGACCAGAAAGTAGCGATCTGGGATCTCTGAGCGAAACGTAGATATGCAGCTGAGAGAGGCAGCGGAGCTCATCCCCTACATGGCCGCTCTTGGAAATATGTGGAGTGCTGCCGGAGCTACTCACAGTGTCAGGGGATATTTGGGGACCTAGGTGTCCTCTTCTGTCATTTTCCACTTGGTATCTGCCAGGTAGACCCCCGGAGAATAAGGTAGTGTCCCGTGCAGGTTTTTGCTCCAAAAGCACAGAGAAAAGCAGATATAGGCAGTGGAGCTCAGCTCTTACATGTCCGCTCCCGTCACCATCTTGGACACGCCCCCCCAAAGGGTATCTACTAAGTATTTCTGCTATTCAGTTCCACTTTAAGATACAGATCACGTCACTAGAATGAAAAATCTGAGGCAGAAAAACCCTTTAAAAGGAAAAGATTTCATATTTAATATCTCTGATTAGGGCAAGTGAAGTCTTCAGTATTGTGTAGAGCTACAAGAACTGCAGCTATCCAATGTTTATGGTTGTACTGAAAGGAAGCAAGAGCAAAGGCTTGGCTTTAAAAGAAGCAACATGTTATTGTTTGGTTTTTAATTTTTTTCATGAGGGTTTAACTATTTTTTATCTTTACGTAGTGGTTTTGTATTTTCAACCAAATAATCAGTCCGAATATTTAATGCTCCTTCACAATAAGCAGTTCATGGGTTTCATGTGATGTTTATATACACCTATCACCCACAACATTATGTTCACCCACCATAACCCATCTAGGTATGAACCCCCATTAGACCAATTCATTAATGCTGTTGTATCTGGCACCCAGTAAGTTGCAAGGTATGGCCTGCATGGATTGTACTTTTTTCCCCACCACATCCCACAGACGCTCGGTTAGATTGAGATCTGGAGAATTTGTCAACACCTCAAACTCATTGTCATGTTCCTCAAACCATTCTTGAATTAATCAGACCAGGTCACCTTCTTCCATTGCTCCTGTGGTCCAGATATGATGCTTACATGCTCATTGTCTTTGGCTATGGACACAGGTCAGCATGGGCATCCTGACCAGTCTGCGGTTGCACAGCCCCATACGCAACAAACTGCGATGCACTATGTGTTCTGACAATAAACAATCAGGTAAAAAGACAGTGCTGACTAACAATCATAAACAGACTCCTCAGGTATGAAGCAGAGACTCTTTATTTTATAAAAAGTGAAGGTAATTCCCAAGGTTTACAGCAGTCTATAGATGGTCATACAGAGACTTGGATGAGAAGCTGACAATACCTGGAGGCTGGAGCCACATGGATGTCACCGGGGCTTAGGGGAGAATACACAGAGCCATGGAGCAGAGAATGCAGGAGTGCCTCGGGCAAGGGGCCCGACCAGAACCATAGGGCCAGGGGTCCAGTGGAGGGGGGGGCACAACTGTAGCTTCGAGAGCTGTAGGGGCCAGTGTCCAACGGCCGCTCGGACTGCGTCCGGTGCCCGGAAGTGACGTCAGAGCCTGGCGGAAGTCAACCAAGGAGATCCCTGTCTATTGGCAAAACCGTGCTGCTGAGGCCGATCAAACGCTGATGATACCAGGGGAACAAGAGGGAGCAGACACTGCCAACTGGAGATTCAGTTCACATTTGCAGCGCTTTACAAATCATTCATTCATTCAGATACTACATGTTTCGGGGCCACGCCCCTTCTTCAGGTTCTCTCCCAGATAAAGCAGCTCCGGCTATTCTCCCTCTTCTCCTTCTGTCGGTCCTTCTCCCCTCTCCGGTTCTTCTCCTCTCTGCGCTGTCCTCTCTCTCCCCTATATTTTGCTTTTTTGCAGGGTCTTCTCGCTCTTCTGCTGGGCCTTCTCCCTTTGTTCTTCTTCTGATGTTGACTTGATGCAATCTCCCGATGTAATGCTGGGATCCGCCATGTGCAATGACTTATATTGACATGGGGTGGGGCCAACGATGACGTAATTTGGAGGCCACGCCTATTGTGACGTCTTCGCCCCATGCGGTGATGTCACAAGGGGCATGGCCTACAACTTACGTCATCGGTTGGCCCGCCCCATGCCAATATAAGTCATTGCACACAGTGGACCCAGCATTACACCGAGAGATCACATCGAGTCAACATTGGAAGAAGAACAGAGGGAGAAGGTCCAGCAAAAGAGCGAGAAGACACTGCAAAAGTGCAAGAATATAACGGAGAGAGAGGACAGCGCAGGTGAATGGGTAGAGGTACCATGTACCCCATACTCATTCACCTAGGGTGGGGGGGCTGGGATCTGGGGACCCCCTTGTTAATGGGGGCTTTCAGATTCTGATAAGTCCCCGCCCACAGGCCCCGACAACCACCAGGTAAGGGTTGTCAGGAAGAGGCCCTTGTCTTCATCAACATGGGGACAAGGTGCTTTGGCGCACGGCCCCCCTGCCCCAAAGCACCAACCCCCCCATGTTGAGGACATGTGGCCTGGTATGGTCCAGGAGGGGGGGAGGTGCTCGCTCATCCCCCCCTTTCCTGACCTGCCGGGCTGCGAGCTCAGATAAGGGTCTGGTATGGTTCTTGGAGGGAACCTCAAACCAAATTTTGGCGGGGTTGCCCTTCAAGATTCTCAGCACACAAGTCGCACCGCAAGTCGGATCATGGGCTTCCATAGGGAACCATTGATTTTGAATGGAGACAGAGAAACGCCAGGCGAGGCTTAATGCTGTGTATACAGCGTTAAGCCTCGTTAAATCGTGTTTAACACCTTTTACCGGTGTCTGCCATTTTTACAGCTCTAGCGCTGGAGCCTTAGAACGCGCCGGTCCTGGGGTTATTTTGGAGCTTAAAAAAGCCTATGCCACTTACAGCTCCTAAACGCTTTGGTGAGCATGAGGCCATAGGCCAACATGGAGAGGCGTTTTTAAGCTGTGAAAAATGCTCCTAAAAGCGGCTGTAAAAACGCTTGTGGGCATGAGGCCTTTTAGTAAATAATTCTTAATATTTAAAAAAAAAAATGTTGACGTGTAGACACAACCATTTCGTGTAAAAGTCGAAGCTGAATTAGCTGCAAAAGCAGGAAATTGTCTACAAATAATGCACACGCTAATTTAGTACTACTGTGTGAACAGATTTTATTTACATGAACACATAGCAACATGTACATTTTCTCCTAAAGAAATGTTGGCTCCTATTGCTATAAACAGATGTTCCTGATTTCTCCATCAGGGTCACCTGTTTACATTAACTTTCCAGTAAGGATGTCCATAGTTTCAATAAGCATTGCAGAAAACAAGAGATCTGAAAATACGGTATTATATATCATTTACTTTTGCTCTGCTGTGATCATTATTAAGTTACTAAACATATGGTTAAAATCTAGCCAAAAAGCAATACATTGAGATTTAAATTAGAATGTGAACACACACCAGACACAGGCCTGTCGAAAGCTGGAATGACAACACATAAGATTGTTGCTCATGTACCCCAAAGGGAGCTGCCGAACGAATGTGCTGTGTACAACGTCACATCAAATCAACAGACTTGTATGGAAAGTTTTAGAGCATGTATGATACTATGAAAACACAATGGGTAGGAATAATGATGTGCAACTCTATTTATTAAAAGTGGGATGAAAACAAAAATAACCCTTCTCAGAATTAGCAGGTTTTTCCATAAACCGCTATTAATAAAAGGAAGAACACACTTTCAGATTGTTATAATGACCTCTTTCTACCTACAAACTCCTCTGCTGCCCACCTGTTGCAAATTCCTGCCTTTCTGACCACATCTCTACCTCCTTCTTCTGCAAGTTTCATGATGACATCCAGCGAAGTTTCCAGTTTTCAGCTTCTACTTCATCACCAGATCCAGTTCTTGTGCTGGTCAGGACTTACTCCAGGGGCAAAACAGGACAAGAGTACAAGAGTTCTGTTGGTTATAGCAGTGTTTCTCAACCTCTTCTCAGTCAAGGCACCCTTTAAAATTATGGACAATCTCCAGGCACCCTCTAAAATTATGGACCGTCTTGGGGAACCCTTTAATATTATGGACAGCCTCAAGGCACCCCATTCTAAAATGTAAAAAGCTATTCTAATGCCCCGTACACACAGACTTTGTTCGGACATTCCGACAACAAAATCCTAGAATTTTTTCTGACGGATGTTGGCTCAAACTTGTCTTGCATACACACGGTCACACAAAGTTGTCGGAAAATCCGATCGTTCTAAACGCGGTGACGTAAAACACGTACGTCGGGACTATAAACGGGGCAGTAGCCAATAGCTTTCATCTCTTTATTTATTCTGAGCATGCGTGGCACATTGTCCGTCGGATTTGTGTACACACGATCGGAATTTCCGACAACGGATTTGTTGTCGGAAAATTTTATATCCTGCTCTCAAACTTTGTGTGTCGGAAAATCAGATGGAAAATGTGTGATGGAGCCTACACACGGTCGGAATTTCCGACAACAAGGTCCTATCACACATTTTCCATCGGAAAATCCGACCGTGTGTACGGGGCATAATAGTTTTACATAATGCATCAACATCCACACACATAGGACACACAAAGTTAGGCCCCTCTCACACCGTCTGACAGACTCTGCTTGCTCAGTGGGGATCGCTCTGCTGATCCCCGCTGAACAGGCGTATTACAGGTTCGTCTCCGCTCACTGTGCAGAGTGGAGACGGACAGAGTCAGACAGGGAGATTGGATAAAAATTGACCGCCTGTCCATTTTCATCCGATCCACCAGATGGATGGCAAATAGGATCACTATCCATCTGGTGGACAGGATCGGATAGCAGTGGGTGTCAGCGGACATTTTATCGCTGACATCCTCTGCCTAACAGGGCTGAATGGATGGTCCGATCAGGTCCGCCTGAAAAACTGATGGGGGCACCTGATCGGACAGCCTGTGTGAAAGGGGCCTTAGAGGTGGTCTATTCTTCCAAATTAAATACACTTTGCAACATTGGTATTGACTAGTACTCCAGTGTTTCTCTTCTTCCCCAGTTTTTGTCCATAACTCAGCTAATGTGTCCCTAGCACTGACAGAGAGGGGCAGGGGAGAATCAGCGAGGATGCTGTGCAGAGGACCGACATCCTCCTCATCATCTAATGATGTCACTGGTTGTTAGGATGCCAGCGGCCAAAAGTTTGTAATAATGCACAATGAAAACCTGTGGCTTTGCATAACTAAAAGGCAGGCTTGATCCACCTGATGGCTTGTATACAATTTTTGGGCAATTTTTAGGCATTTTGCCATGGCATCCCCGAAGAAATCTCAAGGCACCATGGTTGAAAAAGGCCGGGCTATAGAATCTGTCCACTGCCAATCACAAGGAGAGAGCAGACTTGATGGGAAACTATTGTCTCAGCTTCCCCACCATGCCCTTCCCACTGCAGCATCATTGGTTGCTGTGAAGCTGAACAGGTCTCTAACAACCAGTGACAGTGAGGGGAAGCAACAGCAAATATGTCGCCTTGCTACGCTGCATCCTGAGACAGATACTCTGCCTGTCTCTGGGACTTAGTCTCTTGGGGACTGTCTGTGTAAGCTTCTGCTTGTACCTCATATGAGCAGGCAGTTATACACTGACAGGAAGCATCAATGAACTTCCTAGAGGAGTTCAACAGTGCCCTGGTAGTTCATTGAGAACTACAAAACGAAAGCTGCAAAGACTGTCGGTGCATGCAGTTATCACATTCACAGAACTCTGTGAATGAATGAGGCATGGGCGGAGGCTTGCAGGGCCACATTTTTTTAAAATTGTGATGGTGAGTGCGGGGAGAACATCCCCGCTTGCTGTCACAACAGGGGTGCAGGAACTGCTGCATCTGTAACATGTTACAACCTGAATATGGGTGTAACATGTAACTAAAGCTGAACATATCCTTTAATTACCTCCAGTTTCATTATCTATGAAATTAAGGTAATTATTTTGGAATTTGGTGTATTAACAGTTATACACTATAAATATGGTGCTATTATGAACTACCGGCCCCACATGTTGGTAAAAATGTCAAAACAGGCGGCAGGTATTTTTGAATCTGGCATGGGCTATTTTAAAGGGCCACAGCACAAGAAAACAGTTGGTAATGATTTACTAAATTCCCCTGAATATGTCACAAAAGTTTAACCAACAAAAAAATAGTTGTTAATTAGCTGGATTAAGAATTGTCATGTTAAGAGGACAGATTTGGTAGTTTTGCGAAATAATGTAAATATAATAACTTACATTTATTCCCTATCTATAGTCTGCCCTCAAACATTCACATTTTTTACTTTTTGAACCATACTCATTCACATCTGTGTTATTTGTTATTTCTATGTAGTAATATCTCTCAGTTCTCACCATAGCATAGGACTTTATTAATTCCAGGTGAAGCAACGCCAATATCTGCGCTAAGGGGGACTTGTAAAACGGAGGCCCATGTTTTACATAACTTGTCATTTTTGTAGGGTGTTTAAAACTGCTGAGTCTCATTTGTCTTTAAAACATATGGTGAATGAATGTAGAAGAAATGTCCATATTCCACTTAAGCCTAGTACACACAATGAGATTACTGGACGAATGATCGTCCGTTTTCTTTTTAATATAATATAGTGTATTTGAATTCTATTTTCAGCTGAAATCTGGTGAAGCTGTACATAATAACCAATCAATTTCTAACTTCAGCTTGTCCAATTAGCCACTTGCCTACAGAGAACTTTCACCCCCTTCCTACCCAGGCCAATTTTCAGCTTTCAGCACTGTCACATTTTGAATGACAATTGCGCAGTCATGCAATGGTATACCCAAATGAATTTTTTATTATTATTTTCCGACAAATAGAGCTTTCTTTTGGTGGTATTTAAACACCACTTGGGCTTTTTTTTTTTTTTGCTAAAAAAAAAACGAAAAAAAGGAAAAAAGTTTGAAAAAAAATGTTTTTCTTCATTTCTGTCAGAAAATTTTGTAAGTAATTTTTCTCATTCACTGATGTGCACTGATGAATCTGCACTGATGGGCACTGATGAGGTGGCAGTGATGAGGAGGCACTAATATGCAGCACTGACAGGCGGCGCTGATATTCAGCACTGATAGGTGGCCGCATGGGCAGTGATAGGCGGCACTTATGGGCAATGATAGGGGCACTGAAAGGCAGCACTGACTTGTATCACTGATGGGCACAAATTGATATCACTGATGGGGACAGATTGGCATCACTAATGGGCACTGTTGGGGCTGCACTGATAATCAGTGCCCTGATTACCTGTACAGGTCTCCCCTGTGCGGAGATGCCACTGAACAAGAGGGGATCCTGCCGCCGTCATTTGTCTATACGGTGAGCAGGAGATGGTTAAGCTTTGATAATAAAATCTAGAAGCTGACTGGTTAGTATGCACAGCTGCACCCGATTCTGTGTGCGCTGGTTTAGCAAATCCCACAAGATTACCACACAAGAGTTGAGGAAACATTTCCATAACGGCTACAGAAAAAGCAATTAAAAAAAAAAAAAAACCTACATAGGTTCTAACCGTTCCCCATTATTTAAAAAAAAAAAAAGTTGTATATATGGTTCTTTACAGTACAGTATTTCAGAGGAACTTTAGATTTCTTTTGGTGCACCTCAAAATAATAAAAAAAAGCCCAAAACTCAAAGCCCCTGGTCTGTGCCACCCATGGAGGAGGTGTCCTCCTTCCCCTCTCTCCTCCCTCCTCCACTCCTGCAAGTCACTGATCCCCCCCCGCCACTGCCCACTGGCTATCTCCGTGCAGAGCGGGGATTATCATCAGTACTTGTATGACACAGCGAGGATCTTCCGATGAGTCAGGTATTGTATATGAGAACACTGATCGCTTGTCCGCCTGTATAGGAATAGTGTGCTGTCAATCATAATAACGGCGGGAGGCAGGGCATCAGCGATCGGTGTTCTCACATACAATACCTGACCCCGCTGTGTCATACAAGTGATTTCTGATAATGATCCCGGCTTTACACTGGTGGTCCCTGACAAGCGGCACTGGTGGTCCCTGATATGGTGGTCCCCGACAAGCGGCACTGGTGGCCCCTGACATTCAGCACTGGTTGTCCCTGACATGGTGGTCTCTGACATGGTGGTCCCTGACAAGCAGCACTGGTGGCCCCTGACATGGTGGTCTCTGACATGTGGCACTGGTGGTCCCTGAGATGCGGCACTGGTGGTCCCTGACATGGTAGTCCCTGACATGCGGCACTGGTGGTCCCTGACATGGTAGTCCCTGATATGCGGCACTGGTGGTCCCTGACATGTTAGTCCCTGACATGCGGCACTGGTGGTCCCTGACATGGTAGTCCCGAACATGTGGCACTGTTGGCCCCTGACATGCGGCACTGGTGGTCCCCGACATGCGGCACTGGCGGTCCCCGACATGCGGCACTGGCGGTCCCCGACATGCGGCACTGGTGGTCCCCGACATGCGGCACTGGTGGTCCCCGACATGCGGCACTGGTGGTCCCTGACAAGCGGCACTGGTGGTCCCTGACATGGTAGTCCCTGACATGCGGCACTGGTGGTCCCAGACATGGTAGTCCCAAACATGCGGCACTGGTGGTCCCTGACAAGCAGCATTGGTGGTCTCTGACATGGTAGTCCCTGACATGCGGCACTGGTGGACATTGACAAGCTGCACTGGTTTGCATTTATATTAAATGCATTCAATTTATTAATTTAATTTAAATGTATTTATTTAATGCATTAAATTAATATTATATTAATATGCATTTATATTAAAATTCTTTGCATTTATAAGGCTGTAACCTATCATACCATGTGTTATGTATGGTTTGCTGGCTGCAGAATGAGGGGTGTGATTTATGTTGAAGTGGGCGAGTTCATATTTACATGTACAAGCCTAGTCTACCTCCCACATTCTCTCCAATCCCAAGGATTCATGGGAAATGTAGGCTGATTACAGTTAGAGAGAGAGAGAAGAGGATACGATGCAATCACTGTTCTAAGAGATCCTCCCTGCCAGAAAAGATGATGCATTTTTTGAATCACAGAGCTGACTTCCTGAAAATTCAATCAGACATCTCTCTTAAACGGTAAGAAATTTCACAAATGTAATAACTGTTTAGTGTTTTGTGTGCGCGTGTGTGTGTATGTGTGTGTGGGTGTGTGGGTGTGTGTGTGGGGGGGGGTTGGGGGGGTGTACTAATGGGGGATTTTTTGAAAAACCCGGCGTTCTGCTTTAAAGTTTTTTTATTTTTTAATCCAGATTTTACTGGCATTGTGAGCATTATCTTATGACCAAGTACAATCTAGCTCTGCAGTTATGGATTGAAAAAGCTTTACACTGAACATGCACTGAACTGGCCTCTTGATTAAATATCAGCACTAATCAATGACTTCTGATAACCTATTGCCACTATTCACCTTAACAAAGCATATATCTCTTACTTACTTCTCCCTGCCATGTCAATGTGAATGATGAAGCTTATCAATACTGAATTTGAAAGGACAATCAGACTACCTCTCAGAATCTCAATTGCTTTTTATGTCTATCTCTCATTCCAAAACATATGTGCAATATATTCCCACAAGAGGGCCTGCCTTTGTTTAAGTGGCTGTCTACCTTTTAGTTATGTGAAATCTGTGCATGCAGAGACTACACACAGCATGGTCCAACTTCAGAAGCCTTATTTCTAAGGCTTGCAGCAAAGTGACCCTCCAACTAGAAATGATAAAACGTCTTCCTACTTTAGCTACCACTATCTGCCACAAGAAATGCACAGTCAAGATAGACTCTCCAAGCAAAAGTAAAGAAAGTTCTTTTGTTTGCCAATAATCAACATATGGACCATTAATTTTAAATATAGTTAAACAATAAAAAAAAATACAAAACAAAACTGGTATGCATGTAGTTAACATGCAAGTTTTCTTCCACTTCTAAGGGCTCATGCACATGGGCATGCAATACTCTGTGTTCAGATAACTAATGTATTCGCAGGTAAAGCAGCACTATTGTACGCTATGGGCCCATTCAGAGCTTCGTTTTGGTCCGTAGTGATTTGCTGTGAAAAACCAAGACAAGAAAAATCTGGGTGATTCAATTTGAACTTTATTTTACACTGTATGCATGTAAACAATTGTGCAAACATTTACATGCATACAGTGTAAATAGACATGGCAATATGTGCTGCTACAGCTGCCTACATACAGGTAAGCAATGTGTAGGCAGCAGTGCAGAAGGACCTCAGCCTTTAGTCATTCTGCACTTCTGCCTACACATTGTCAACATTTACATCTTCCCTTGACTGGGTCATTTATGTGGCGGCAGCACAGCTTGACCTTGGCCTGAAGTCATACAGAATGTGTGCATGAGGCCTTAAAGGTCATGCGTTGGGTATCTGAATCAGTCATTAGCATGCTCAGCCAAATCTGTACTACATAACATGTGTAAAAAAACAATTAATGCAGGTATATATTAATTAAGAATGAGTGAATGTATTTTTAAATGCTAGTGTAAGTACCTGAATTTGACTTGGTATTAGCCACTTACAATTCTCTACACCAAGAATGGGAGAGGAAAGAACAGCCCTAGAGAACAGCAGGTTCTGTTGCATGAACATTTGCATAAAAGAAATATGCTGACAGGAGGAAAAAGAACAGCAAGCAGAAGAGTGAGCTCATCAGTCTGTCATTTCTCCTTCACTGTCCAATCACAGGCTGAGGGCAGAGAAGTGACCAGCTGCATTGCCTAACTGCATCAGAGAAAAGTCAGGTCACTAACCTGGTTCTGTTGTCTACTATGACTATGTGAATGTTCTCCACCACGCAAGGGTTAAATGCTTGTTTAGGTCTAGGGGACAGGAAAAACCAAATTACTTACCCATTTCTCCACTCTCCTAGCAGACAGCGCTCCCCTATGCTCCAGCGGTAAACTCTTCCTCTGCTCCCTCATTTCCAGTGCAGGGCTATGGGCGGGAAATGATTAGAACCTCAGGTTTTTATTGCTGCCCGGGACCCTGTTAGGGAGCTTCCCCCTCATTTGCTCTCCTGGTAACCACAAAAAAAGAGTAAAGACCGGTTCACACCACAACGATGCATTTTTGACAGCCTAATCATTTCAATGGATTGCCAAATGATTGGTAATGCACAAAAAACACAGTAGACATGACTTTTAAAATCTCGCTGCACTAAACCATATAGTACTGCGGTACCATGCATTTTGGTGGCTTCAACATGTGCACATTTGCTACATGTTTTTGGGGACCATTAACAATTACCAGCGTGTCCCCGGGTGTGTCTATCGAGGGCAGCGTGTTCCCGTGTAGAGAGAGACAAAGGCATACAGAAATGCGCTTTTCCCACACCACAATTGGTGTAAATGAGCCCTAAGAGTAATCTCTTCAAATGCAGTAACAAAAACCTGACAAAGGATCCGACTCTTCCTCCTACTCTCTATCCAACACATTAAAAAATGTCTAGCGTTAATTCTTGTCTACCATCTAATCGTTGTTGTATATCATCTAAAAATTGTACCTAATCAAATGGAACATGAGCATGGTTGTTTTACTTTAGTTAGACTAGACTAGTGTGATATTTTTTTCTGTGGAACATGATGTAAGAATTCATTCAGAACATATCCAAGGATAAAATCTGGTTCTTTAGAAAACTTTCCAGCTGTAAGCATGTTTTCCAGATGCTTTCTCTATAACAAACTCCCCTATCAGGAAGCTTCCTGTTGAGAGCTGTCATGGGAATAATAAGCAACTCTTATACCAAGTTCTGACATGACTGTTGGATGTACACTTTCACCCCCTCCTCTTTCTTACATGGTATACAATGTATGTAGGTCAGCTTCTTCTTTCATCTCCCTTCTGGATGTTCTATATCCCAAATCTATATTCCAACTACGGTGTTAAAAAGAAGTAACTTAACAGACTGAATTATTTGAGCTATAAGGCAAGCACTTAATATCAATAGTTAACAAGACATTGTCAAAATAAGTAAGACAACCACATACCTAAACAAATTTCTAACAGTTTTTAAATAAAATGGCTGCACATAATGCTTCTTCTAATTGATCCTCAAATTGGATTGTCGAGTTTCGCGACAGTGAAGGTAATGCGCTGTGGTGGTGGGTACCATTAAGCCCCGCACACACGATCAGACAATCATTCGAAAAAAAAAATGATTTCTGAGCGATCGTATGATAATCGGATCATTAGGACACAGCTTTCGAGAGCTAATCATGACAGTTCATCCAATATTATCCAATCAGACATGCACAAAAAAAAATTTTCCTATACGATGCAAGATTGTATGATTTTCGTTTAATCAGTACAACAAAAATAGATAAAAGACAGCGCTATACACACACCAACTATAGTATTCAGTGTGCTAACTTAAAGTGCATACATAAAAAAACATTTATTTAGTCCATAATAGATTGCAGAGAGATGGTGTGTTAATATCATCCAAAATGGTAAGAAAGACCAATGATATTCCAAATTCAGTAAGAAGAAAGCTGCTGTCACCAACACCTCCACACGTGCAGGAAAGCTGGTTGGGGGGGGGTCCAAATTCCCCCCGCATATAAAACTCTTACCGGAAATCACTGGATCAATGCGCATAGATACCAGAATGTTATACGGACAATTTATCCTGGGATATTTCCTCTCCAAGAGCTGTAGAAACAGCAGCTCTGTTGCATATGGTGTACCAATGCCTGTTAATAGGAAATATCTTGTATTATATCCACAATTAATCATGCTTAAAGCGGGGTTCCACCCAAATTTTGAACAATATCTGTATGTATTCTCTTCCTTGCCTAGATGCTGACATGCCGTTTAAAAAAATTTAAATCGCCGTAATTACCTTTTATTTTTCTATTCTTCTTTGCACTTTATGGTTCTCCTCCCGTGGGAGTAGGTGTGTTTCTAGCCTCTCCTAGACTCCTGGGAGCTAGTCTCAGGCTTCCCAGGATGCCACTGAGCATGTGCGGGAACGAGCGGTGAATGCTGGGAGCACAGCATTCACCACATCCAGGAAATAAATGCTTGTGGGCTTCAAATGCCCACAATGAAGATGGAAACCGCCTGCAGTGAATAATATAAGTTATTCTTTCCGACGAAATCTGACATAGGCGGACATATTACACACAATATGTGAGTATGTAATGCTGAGAAGAAAAGTTTGTGAATGAACTAAAAAAAAAAAAACGATAGATAGGTGGACCCCCGCTTTAAGATTGATATTTTTCACCTTATTGCCAAATGCCGTCTCTATGACATGTTACATATTTGTATTTATACCTTTTTATTAATATCCAATACTTCTCGTGTTGTCAAGCTGAAACATATGTATCCATTATGTTCATGCCATGTGTGCATGTGAATGTATATATATGAAAATACTTTTTTACTTGTTTTATACTATTGTTACAAATAAACAATGTTTACCAATCATTCTCCTCCACAAGTCAATTGCCTCCTTTCTTATTTAACTTTCTGTAAATGAAGGAAGGGTTTGGCAGGAGAGCTTGATTGAGGACTTTATCCATGCACAGAATATGCCAATGGCGTTTGAATATATTCTCAATCTCTCTGTACTGTACATGGAAATTGGAAATAAATCCCCATTCCTGCCTAGAGTCTCCCAAGCATTCTTTATCTCTTAAGCAGGATTCTCATGGAGTACAACCTACCTCATGTATAATTTTGATTAGATCCTGCTCTTTATAACCTTTCTGTAAGAACCTATCTTTAATCACTTTGGATTGTATTTGGAAATCATTATCTGTGGTACAGTTTCTTCTCACCCTGATTATCTGTCCCTTTGGGATATTCCTCAGCCAATGTGGGTGATGACCACTACTTTTCGGTAGGTAACTACTCCTGTCAGTAGGTTTAAAAGTACACAGTAGTGGTCAGTGTATCCCCTTGTCTCAAAATATTAACATCCAAAAAATAGATTTTTTTCCTTATTGCATTCATAATCCAATTTTATATTGTTATTATTTGAGTTGAGTTCTAGCATAAATTCCTTCAGTGAATTCTCATTTCCCTCCCAAATGAAGAATAGGTAGTCAATGTACCTTTTGTAGAAGAGCAGTCTCTCTTTTTGGTAAAAACAGATTTATCTTCCCACTCCCCCATAAAGAGGTTTGCTAAGCTGGGGGAAAACTTCTCCCCCATTGCAACTCCCCTTTTCTGTGAGTAGGAGAGATGGTTATACCAAAAGTAGTTATGAGACAGGCAAAAAACGAAAGCCTGTCTCAAAAATACCTTCTGTTCAAATGGAATATCATCCCTTTGGCTTAAAGCCCAATTCAATGCCAGCAGAGCATCATCATGCTGGATGATGGTGTACAATGATGACACGTCAGCTGTGACTAGAAGAACATCCTGTTTACCAGATAAACTGATTTCACTAATGAACTGCAAGAGATTTTTTGTATCCTTTAGATAGGCTTTTGTCAGTAAGACACTCACCTGTAAAAACGTATCTAGATACTGTCCCAGTCTTGCTGTGACAGATCCTAAACTGTTCACAATCAGGCATGCTGGTGGATTCTCAGGGTCTTTATGCACCTTAGGTAATGTATAGATCGTTGGGATTCTGCAGAAACTGGGTGCTAGATATTTGTTTTCTTTTTTGTTCAAGACTATCGAATCCCAAATCCACCAGTCGTTGAAGGTCCATCTGATAGGCAGAGGTAGGTTCTGAGCTTAATTTAATGTATGTACTCTCATCTGATGACATATTACCAAGTTGAATATCATAAAAGCTTTTGTCCAAAATAACCACTCCTCCACTTTTATCTGCCGGCCGAACTATAATATTGTTTCTGTTCTCAAGCTTCTCTATACCTTCTTGTATATAGCGGGGATTTAAATTTTTCTTAGGTACCACTTGTTCCAAATCTTTCAAAATTAAATTTTTAAAACCTTCCATATATTGGTTTGCAGTATTAGGAGGGTTAAACAGAGATTTATTCTTTAAACCGCTGTCTATCCCCATCTCATTCCTATTAACTATATGGGTATTTCTAGGCCCACTATTTAGAAAATATTTATTTAGATTAATCTTACGGATATACATGTGTATATCCATATACACATCAAACTTGTTTAAAGCTTTTCTTGGAGCACATTTTAGTCCAGAGTGTAAAATATTTATCTCCTTATGTGTCAATTCCACTTTACTAAGATTATATATTCCCACTAATCCATCTCCCTCCTTTTTTTGTTTAAGTTGGATCCTCCTGCCTGCCCTACACCCTCTCCTTTCCTTCCTAAGGGATCTGGTGGCTATTGGTAGGTTCTCTCCTCATGTTGGGGTTTCCACCATCCCTGCTGGTTGAGAGGGGGGGCTGCGGGGTCCGACGTTCCTCTCCTGAAGGGTCAATTCCCTCAGTATCCCCGAAAATCCCTCCTTCCATGCCCTAAAAAAGGACGAGGAGAGCTGATGTTTCTCTATTGGGATAAGGGGTCAAATCTGTTATGTGTGCGCACCCCATTTTGTTGATCATTATATAATTGCGATTGTTTATGATGAAATCCACCTCTAAAACCATTTCCACCCTGCATACCTCTTCCCCTACCCCCTCTCCCCCTATTATTTTGAGGTGGAGTGTCTTGGTGGTAAGAAGAATTATATGGTGTGGAATACGTTACTGGGTTTAAATTTCTCTGTTCAGGTCTAGCCTGCGGTGTTAGAGGGGGATTAGTGATGGTATTAAGTACTATTGGTGGAATAAGCTTATTTTGCAATAGGTAGAGTCATTTTTAAAATCACTCATATCTATATGAATTTTTTTTACTTTTTTCTTTTGCATATCCTTATCTAATTTATCAAGTTTTTTATTTATATTGTTATTAAAATCAACCCATTGCTGGGAATTATTAATACTGTCCAATTTACTATGTAGTTCATTAATTTTATTTTCCAATTTCAGCATTTTCTTTTGTTTCCCTTTTCAAGACCAATTCTTGTCATTTAAAACCTACCCCATTAAAAAAGCCAAGCCATTGTGTCATTGATTCCAAATCGTCAAGACCATCCTGAGGAGTAACCTCCCATCTCAAACTCCTCACGATGATCTTTTCTTTCAGGTACTGCTCCATGGTTTTTTCGCTGACTTAATACGAATATACGTCTGCTTTTTTTCTAAATATTGTAAGTGCAAGTCCTAAAGGGGGAGTGTAGTTGTTAAATTTAAATAACCTGTGTCAACAGGATTACGCTATGGTGTTTCCTCCTTTTGTTTTTGAATGATCCCTGGATTGAGAGATCCAGCTGTCCGGTATTAAGGAGTCTTGGAGATGAAATATCCCAGGATAGATTGTCCATATAACATTCTGGTATCTATGTGCATTAATCCAGTGATTTCCGGTAAGCGTTTTATACGCAGAAGGGAATTTGGACCCCCCAGCTTTCCAACACGTGTGGAGGTGTTGGTGACAGCAGCTTTCTTCTTATTGAATTTGGAATATCATTGGACTTTAACATTTTGGGTGCTATTAACACACCATCTCTCTGCAATCTATTATGGACTAAATAAATGTTTTTTATGTATGCACTTTAAGTTAGCACACTGTGAATACTATAGGCCAGTGATGGCGAACCTTGGCACCCCAGATATTTTGGAACTACATTTCCGATGATGCTCATGCACGCTGCAGTGTAGATGAGCATCATCTATATGGTAGCAGTTGTAGCCTTAATTGGCTTCTTTCTTTATCCATTGAGGGTATTTACTTATTTTACCGTTACATAAGCCCTTGTTTTGTAGGAACGGGCCACGCTTCTTTTATAGTTTAAACAGTACAGTTGTCGTTCGAAAATGCAATACAAATACATAACACATGACATCACTTCTGACGTACGAGAATTTTTGTAACTTTAGTAAATTCTTAATTTTTTATATGATTTTTGATATATCAGCACGCAAAAAAAATGGACGATCATTCGTCTGATAATCTCATTGTGTGTACCAGGCATTAGCCAAGAAAAATGCTGGTATATACACATTATTTTAGTGTTTGACAAGCTCCATGAACAGGGCCCTCCTATTACTTCTGTACTGAACTGTATTGTAATTGTCCTGTCCCACTCTACAAAGCGCTGTGCAAACTGTTACGGAAGATAACGGTAGGGGACCTTCACACCCCAATCTCCCCCTCACCTACGCTGATATGGCTATCATCCCAGCGGATATTAAATTATCCTTTTCAACAGCAATGACAGACCTGAAATCCAGCCTGCCAGTACTTAATGAAAGGATGACCACTGCTGAAATGAATGGGAAACACAGGAATAAGGCCATTAGCAGGCTAGACAAAGTGACGGTCTCTCACTCAAATCATTTCATAGACATGAATAGACACTTGGAGGACCTCAATAACAGAGGGAGACGCAACAACATCAGGGTAAGGGGGATCCCTGAAATAGTCGACAACGACCAAATCATTCCGGCCTTACAAAGAGTTTTTAATAGCTTATTGGAACAGCCCAAGGACACTGAGGTTGAGTTTGTCAGGGCACACAGGGCCCTAAGAGCATGAGGCCCAGACACCATGCCTCCGCGTGATGTTATTTGCTGCCTGCAGAACTTTGCACTGAAAGAAGACATCACTCACAGGGCTCTGAGACCCTTTTTAGACAAGTTACGCGAGAAAGATATGCGCTATACATGGCGATTCCCATTCGCATTACTTGTTACCCACAATGGCCGACAACACACCCTGCGATCTCCTGAGGATTTACCAGAATTCTGCAACGCAGTCCATTTGGGCCCAGTCAACCTCCCAGAGTGGTACCAGGAATTCCGTATCCCCCCCTTAGAAAGAAGTCCACCTTGTTCAACGTTTGTCTCACCCGAGAAACACCTATCTAAAAAAATGAAACAAGGCGGGCAAAGAAGCTCAGTTGCCGGCACTCCACATAACAACAGGGCCCACTCCTCAAGAGCCCTGGATGATGCCTGAAGACCGCTATGCAGATATCAATCACAGAGGCCGAACACTCAGCTTTCAGCTTGGTTCATTAAGTTACTCTGTTCACCGTTGACTTCTACCTACTATAGTTCATGTTTTATACCTGTAATAATGTTGATCACTTTCTTTTTGACACAGTTTAACCCCCCCCCCCCCAACTGCTGGACTAAAACGAACCCCACTTCACTTTAACGATCGACTCTTGATCGGTCGACTGATACAAACCATACATGCTTCAGAACTAAAACTTTGTGTCTACAACTCCCCTAACCCAGCACAGCAGTACATGATCTGCATAGTCCCTAAAAATCCAGTCTCACGTTGAGACCTTCAACAACCTCTGAAGGTACGTGACCCTTTCACCACCACCTGGAACATTGATACACCTGTTCATTTTTAGGACAGCACAATTCCCCGATGGTGTGGGAAGCCCATAAATGCTCTATCAGAGGAGAACTGATTAAGATGGGATGCCAACGCAAAAGGCATAGGGAAAAGGAGCTTACCAAACTAACGGACAAAATACTGGAAGTCGAAACCCTACATAAACAGTCCCTGACAACACAAACTGCGACTGAATTACTAGAAACCAGGAAAACACTACAACAAACACTAGACGCCACAACCAAACGCTTCCTATTCTTTAAGAAAAAAAAATTATTATGAATATGGAGACAAATTGGGCAAGTTCTTAGCCAAAGCCCTGAAATTGCCATGACACAAAAACAATTTCCTGGGTATAACAAAGAGGGAACGCTGGATGTATCAGATGATCTGATTGCCCAACACTTCCACGATTACTACACTAAACTGCCAAAACAACGCAAACCACCAGACACCCAGGGAAATAGAAAATAAATCATACAAGACTACCTAATCTCCTCCAAACTCCCCAAACTTTCAGAGAATGACTTTGAACTTTTAGACCAGCCCGTAGAATCCTCAGAAGTCCAGTTAGTAATTAAAAACCTAAAGACAGGGAAGAGTCCCAGACCAGATGGCTTTTCTGCCCATATAGCAGTTATACCCAAGCCAAATAAATATCCAGCACACTGTACTAGCTATCGACCAATCTCATTGCTCAACCTAGATGTTAAGCTAATGGCAAAATCATTGCTAACAGACTAAAACCTTTATTGCACAAATTGATTGGTCCTGAACAGGCAGGATTCATGCCAGGTAGAGAGGCGAAAGACAATGTCACAAAATCACTCAACCTAATTTATGCTGCCGGAAGATTAAAAATCGAGGGCCTTCTCTTGTCTACAGACGCAGAGAAGGCCTTCGATCCAGTAGCCTGGGAGTTCATGCTAGAAACTTGTAGATTTATCCGCTTGGGTACTCTCGTGCTATCATGGATATCTGCGCTTTACAAAGAACCCTTCGGCAAAGTTAAAAATCAACGGCTCCTTATCCGATATGGTACTCATTACTAAAGGCACAAGGCAGGGGTGCCCTCTCTCACCAATCCTCTTCATACTAACACTTGAACCGTTCATCAGGAGACTGATGTTAAAACAAAATATCCAGGGATTCCAATTAGCACATAAGGAGTACAAAAAAGCCGCATATGCAGATGACCTCTTATTCTTCATGACAAAACTGCACATATCACTATCAAACTTGATGAAGGAATTCTCTCATTTTGATTACATATTTAACTTAAAAATCAATTACACCAAATCTGAAGCAATGAATATCAATATCCCAGACATGGCGTTAAAAATCATACAAAACAATTGTCCCTTCAAATGGAGAACCTCAGCACTCCAATATCTATGGATTTGGCTAACCCCCCAACTCTCTCAAGTCTTTAAGAAAAATTTTCTACCCCTTCTTAAGGCTATCGGGAAAGAGCTGACATTGTGGCATCCGAGAACTTTCTCATGGTTTGGTAGGGCAGCCATTTGTAAAATGACTATCCTTCCCAGAATTGTTTATTTGTTCAGAACCTTACCGATAAAGATCCCCCCAAGCTTTTTCAAAACTCTACAATCAATCCAGCTTAACTTCGTTTGGGCCCATAAACGCCCAAGAATTAAATTCACCCTATTGACAAGACCCAAGGAACAGGGAGGGATAGGCCTACCTGACTATAGAAATTATTACTACGCTTCGCATATCACTAGAAATTGCCATTCTGACCTTAAAGACTGGGTTTCACTAGAAAATGACCCAAGTCCCATACCCCTGAAATTTTCACCCTGGATATCCTGGACAAAATACCCACCGGACTTAAAACAACATCCCCTAATAAATACCACCCTTTCAATTTTCCATTTGTTAACCAAAAACCCCGATCTCTCCAGCCCACTAAGTCCGCTTACTCCACTCCAGAATAACCCTGACTACCCCCCGGGAGTTAGGAACCGTTTACTACAATCATCAGACCCGAACATCGCCATCCTCACCGAACATTGCTTCTATGACACACAGATGAAGGATTTTCATACGCTTAAATCAGACTCCCTTATGCCACACCTACCACTATGGACCTACTTTAAGATCCGAAGCTTTGTTAATAATACTCGCCGTAGGGGTCACTTCATTAGACACCCAACAGAATTGGAACCAGTGTGTCTGAAGGGAGATCATATTCCAAGAGCCACTTCCTTATCCTACGCCTGGTTGCAAAAATTAAAACAATCGTTTGCTGATAGATTCAGAGAAAGCTGGTTGAGAGATCTTAGTATAGAACTGACTGACCAACAACGGCTGAGAGCATGTATACTAGCACACAAATGCTCACTCTTCACCAGAATGCAAGAAATGGCCTTCAAACAACTCACACAATGTTATGCCACACCTGCCAAATTACATAAATGGTACTCACAAACCACTCACAGTCTCCAGTTTTTGTAAATCAACCCCTGAGTGTTTAAAAACAGCATGCATGGGGTAGAACAGATATGGGTCCACTGCACATATATTTCCAAGAATTAAAATGAAAAAAACAAAAACAAACAGCCACTATTTAATTAAAATGTTAAAAGGGTGCATTGGTGTCAACCGAAGCAATAAGGCATAAGACAAACTTGCCTTGCTATTGCTTTAGGCAACACAGACTAGCGCTGCTGATGTAAAAGGGCACTAACAGAGCACTGGAGAGCAATAAGAACCTGCCAGGGGTGCCAACCTTTCCACAATCTATCCAAAACTATGGAAAAGAAGTTTTGGCTGGACATTTACTTCAAAGCTGAACTCCATGCAAAAATGTATTAACTGTCATTACTGGTGCTTTCGTACCTTTTTTTTTACATTTGCTTTTTCTTTCACCACTATGTCATCTGTGAGAAATCCAATTTGCATTTTTTTAATCAGGGTTTCATTTTTTGCCACACCCATGTTGCAAGACCGGTGGCTGCTATGCTGTTTATCCCCCTTGGCCACCGGTCTTGTCTCTGCCCTGCTGCAGTTCTTTACAGAGAGCGATGACATTGTGTCCCCACTCACTGTAGCTGGAGGACTCTGGAGTTTCCGACTCCCGGTCTGAGTAGCTCACTGTGTGAGTTGTGTAATGGCTGGCTATGAGGGCATGCCCGAGATACAGCCCTCATCGCAAACTCCACCCTCCGCTCCTCCTCAAGATCACTGCCTGTTGCTTCCTGCATTTCCCCTTGCGTCATGGGAAATGTAGTCTTCTTTCCCCAGAAGGATGTAACTACAGTAAGAGAGATAGTCCAAGGAATATCATGACATCGCTGGGGCAAAAAATATAGGATTACAAGAAAAGTAAAGCACTATGATTTAAAGTGATAACAAACAAGTTATACTTAATTAAAAGAAACAGGTGTGCTAATCTATAAGAATATTCACAGTGCAAACATACACATGACAAAAATGTAAGGGCATAAAGTCCACTCCTGCAAAAACAAGTGTATAAAAATAAATTAAAAAATTGATTAAAAAAATTGGATAAATGACTCATAAAGTGAAAAATATACGATTCAGTTCATAAAAGATGCCTAAAAAATGTGAGATGTCTAACCGTTTGAGCTGGCTGGTGCAAACCACCACTCCGTTTTTTATGGGCATTTATTTTTGCTGATGTTTGGTTGCCTTGATGTAAGTTTTTAGTGTGCTGTTTTAACCACTTAAGGACCAGCCTCGTTTTGGATTTTAGGTGTTTACATGTTTAAAACAGGTTTTTCTGCTAGAAAATTACTTAGAACCCCCAAACATTATATATGGTTTTTCTTCTAACACCCTAGAGAATACAATGGCGGTCATTGCAATACTTTTTTTTGCACTGTATTTGCGCAGCGGTCTTATAAGCGCACTTTTTTTGGAAAAAATTCACTTTTTTGAATAAAAAAAAAAACAACAGTAAAGTTATCCCAATTTTTTTTATATTGTGAAATATAATGTTACGCCAAGTAAATTGATACCCAACATGTCATGCTTGAAAATTGCGCCCGCTCGTGGAATGGCGTCAAACTTTTACCCTCAAAAATCTCCATAGGCGACGTTTAAAAAATTCTACAGGTTGCATATTTTGCGCTACAGAGGAGGTCTAGGGCTAGAATTATTGCTCTCGCGGCAATACCTCACATGTGTGGTTTGACCACCGTTTTCATATGCGGGCGCTACTCGCGTATGCGGTCGCTTCTGCGCGCGAGCTCGTCGGGACAGGGGGGTTTTAAAAATTTTTTTTTTTTTTTTTATTATTTTACAATATTTTATTTATTTTTACACTGTTTAAAAAAAAAAAAAATTGTGTCACTTTTATTCCTATTAAAAGGAATGTAAACATCCCTTGTAATAGAAAAAAGCATGGCAGGACCTCTTAAATATGATATCTGGGGTCAAAAAGACCCCAGATCTCATATTTACACTAAAATGCAATAAAAAAAAAAAAAAAAAGTCATTTAGAAAAATGACATTTGAAAAAATATGCCTTTAAGAGGCGTGGACGGAAGTGACGTTTTGACGTCGCTTCCGCCCAGCAGTGTCATGGAGACGAGTGAGCGCCATCTTGGCCTCACTCGTCTCCAGACACACCACGGCACAGGACGCGATCGCCTCCGCCGCTACCGACGGCTCCGGTAAGCGGAGGAGGGCACCGGATCGCGGCGGGAGGGGGGGGCCCCTCTCCCGCCACCGATAAAAGTGATCTCGCGGCGAATCCGCCGCAGGGACCACTTTTATCTGAAAGCCAGCCGCCGCACGAAAACGGGGATACCGGGGTTATGGCAGCTAGCTGCTGCCATAACAACGATATCCCCGTTCAAACTTAGGACGTACATAGTCGTGCGGCGGTCGGGAAGTGGTTAAATAAACCCCTTTGTTGAAACATATTGCACTACAAGGCTTTCCTCTTCTTCCCTCATGCTCTGGAATTTATCCTTGAGCTTCCAGATTGGATTTCAGCTTTTCCAAAGATACTGAGATTCCTGCGTCCATTGAAAAATCGGGTCCACTTTTACATCTTAAGGTGTTGGAGCCTGATGGGATCATTGTCCAGTGTATGATACTGCTGTTATCTAGAGTTTGGTTTGTTTTTACAGCCCAGTCTGTTGAAGCATGGTGGGATTATTATCCAATGCTTGAAACTACTGCTATCTGGTAAGAATATTAAAGTCTTTGTGTTTTGATGAGCACTGAAGTTGCCTTACATTTGGTTCACCCAATTCCCTTGAAGAGCACAGAAGTTTTTCACATACTTGATTCACTTTCAGTCCCCTCTTGTATAAGGGTTTGCCAGTTGGACATTTTTTTATGCACATTTTTTATGCACCTTTTATGAACTGAATCGTATATTTTTCACTTTATGAGTAATTTCATCCAATTTTTTAAAATTTATTTTTATACACTTGTTTTTGCATGAGTGGACTTTATGCCCTTACATTTTTGTCATGTGTATGTTTGCACTGTGAATATTCTTATAGATTAGCCCACCTGTTTCTTTTAATTATCTCTGATTATGGTAGGGGTTCAGACCTTTTGGGTTGCAGCTTTTCTTCATCTATATATTTTCATTTACGGTATTTATGTTTTTGATTTCTCCATTACAATAGTCACACCTCCCTTCACCAGGAGAGTAGGATAAGTGCAGGATTTTAACCCTTTTTGAAAACAAGTTATACTTACCTGCTCTGTGCAGTTTGTTTTGCACAAAGCAGCCTGGATCCTCATTTTCAAGGGTATCTCTTTGCTGCTCCTGGCCCCTCCCTCCTGTCAACTGCCCCCACAGCAAGCAGCTTGCAATGGGGGCACCTAAGCCGAGTCACAGCTCCGTGTGTCCAATTCAGACACTGAGCTCCACCCCGGCCCTGCCCCCTCTCTCCCCTGATTGGTTAACGGACTTTGATAGCCGTGGGAGCCAATGGCGCCACTATTGTGTCCTAGCCAATCAGGAGGAGAGTCCCGGATTTCTAAGACACTCGTGGACATCGCTGGAGAGAGATGGGGCTCAGGTAAGTAATTAGGAGGTGCTGGGGAGGCTGCTACACACAGAAGGTTTTTTATCCTAATGCATAGAATGCAATAAGATAAAAAACCTTCTGCCTTTACAACTCCTTTAAACTGTATCAGGTATCAGGTTTAACATTAAGGAGAGGGATCTGCAATTGTAAAGTTAGCTGGAGCCTGGAGTTCAGCTTTAACTATGTCTTGGGACTACAGTTCTTGGCTCTGCACACTCCTTACTCAACTCAAACACACATACAGAACCTTCTTTTCTGATCTAATCTTTCTTCCTGCTACTTTGTTCACAATGCAAAATAGATGGTTAATCCAAAGGCTGAAAGTGTCTCCCAGTAATGGCTGTAAGCAGGTGAGTGGAGCCAGACACTTAGATGCAGAGATGCCAGTTTCTTCACCTGAATCCATATTTTTTTTTTTATTTAAGAAGTCGTCAGAAGATTCATTTGGTGATATCTACTCAAAACAGTTTTTTAAGAAGAGACCCTTAAACACAAATTTCTGTAATTAAAACAATAACAAATTAATTTAGAACACAACATATTCATTCTGAAGAGTTAAACACATGAATTGGAACACATTTTCCGGCACCCAGGGAGATGTTCCTACTCACAGGATCTGAAGATAAAAATTCCGCCTCTACCAGCTGCATAATAGAAAACATGTTTGTTTAATGTAGGGTAAACTACAAAACAACCAACAGCTTATACACAACATGAAAAGTAGCCCACTGTGCAGTGTTTTACAAAGTGTACTCATAGCATTCTTCTATAAACTACAAACTGCACTCTTCCATAAACTGCAAGCTTCCCTGGAGACAAGTCAAAAGGGACACAATAAAGAAGCACAGAATATTATACAGTATGCCCTAAAAGGTTTAGTCCACTCACATCTGATATTTCAGTGTATAATGGACACTGCAGAGATAAAATCGCAGTTTTGTAACAGTTTCTTAGGTATCTTTGTCATTATAAGGGGTTTCCATTTTTTCTGCTGGGTTTGTAATTTGTTTATAAAGGCCAACTTAGGGCTGCTGTAACATTTAAAGCCCAGGCAAAACATGTCCGTCACCCCCCCCCCCCCCCCCCAAAGCATTTCATCGTTTTTTTTTTTTTCAAATATCAGTTAAAATCGTTGTAAACCCTTGCGTATACCCAGTGAAGGGACTATACTCAGGTGATACATAAGTTGTACTTGTTTATCTGCAATCTTCTCTACATCCATTCAAAATCCATAATTTATAAAGCTCGTCTGAGCTGTCAGAAAAAAGGGGGCGGAGAGCTGAAATTACACTCTGCAGATCACAATGAAGAGAGCTTAATGGAGGGTAAATACAAACACCCTTTCACACAGCACACATGAACAAAGGCTGTCAATCAGCTGGAGCTCCCTCCTCATCACCTTTTTTCATTGTGTCATTGAGCATAATTTGTACTTATTCATTACCCTAGATGAAACAAGCATTTAAACCATGCAGTGCGAGGGGAGTCAATGGATGAAGGTTAAATTTCTCCCCAGGCTGGAGTTCAGCTATACATTATGGATGATCCAACAAAAAGAGAGGGAACATCCCAGGGTGGGTGGAAACAGCCAAATGCAAAAGATGGACAGGAACAGAACCTGGAACTATAGCATGAAGATTTTATCACTGAAGTCTTTTAAATCAGTTTTATTTTTTTAAATTTCAAGAGTTAAACATACTCAGAGATGTAAAGTGAAACACAGTGCAGACAGCAGAAGGTTTCAGGGGAAAGGGAGACGTTAGGAAAAAGTGTCCACAGAAGGCTCCAATGAGATGCAGACCTGTATGGTCTTGGCCATTGTGCTGCAGCTCAGTTTCAGGGTCTTGGCAATCTATCTATCTGATACATACTTGGTCAATAGATACCCTCATGCAATAGACAAAAATAGGAAAAAGGTATAAAAATATGGCATAGGATATTATACGAAGCCCTGCATACATCACACCCATATTCATGTACATGCCACCAGATGCTGGGACTAGCAAAAATGACTGTCAAACAAAAGTATCCTATATAATACCAGCCACTAGTACTGCATGGGCAGGTGATGTTGTTATAACCTTGTGCCTGTTTAGAGGATAGACATCCCTCTTTTTAGAACTATCCTGTGATGGTGAAGAAGCTGTGGTGAGTTCATGTGATATAACATTATACATCATGGCCTGGCACCACTACTTGAATCTTAAAAGCCTTTGGCAAGCCTTTTAAGTGCAAGTTTCCTTGGGGGTTTTTTCTTTGAATAATGCCTGTGAGATTACATGTTTTAATAAGGGATTGTACATCTGTAATGGCCCCCTATAATTAGCGCTTGTTGCCTTCCATATTTTTAGATAAGCCAACAAAGTAGTAAGTGCAGTTGTGTACTTGGACAAATACATCTCCTCATCTTTTAAGATAAAGAAATAAACCCTTGCATTGAGAACATTGTTTGCTTAGGTGGCAATAGTTTAGCTGGCAATGGCTCAATGACCCCTTACAGAGTAGTGTGTGTGGCCTAGTTTGCAGCTGGCTTGACACACTAGCACTTATGTGTACCCAAGGCACCTAAGCCATTGTTGTTTCAGTGTGACACTTTACAACTGGTTCTCTTCTAATTACCCTAATAGCAGTACTTCTTGCCTACAGCTAAACCATTTATAATAAAGAAAATAGTTTATCAGAAAGACAGAGTCTATGGGAATCACAGTTCCGTGGTTCACTGCAAATAAATATTTGTGTTACATTTTGACCTTTATGTTAATTGAAACAATTTTTTTGACTGAATAATTACTAAATAGCTTCATCCTGCCTCACTGTGCATTAACAAAAAATATCAATGTGTCTATTGAGGGTTCCCAAAGATGAGACAAATCAGGTTCATAGCCAGAAGCAATTTTTTTCAACAGGACTTTTCAGTTAAATTGAAAAGTAGCCATTTTAGATTACTCTCATAGACCTTTACTTAGTTTTAATTCTATAGCTGTTTAGATCTCTAAAAATAACCTATTAACAAATGTTTTAGTTTTTAGAGCATCAAAAATTCAAATACAGAATCACTGAGTTAGAAAAAGGATCACCTCAGTCAGTATTTTGTTGAACCACCTTTTGCTTTAATTATAGTCTTTAGTCTGTTGGGATATGTCTCTACTAACTTTGCACATCTAGACTTTGCCCACCCTTCTGCTCAAGTTTAATTAAATGTGATGGTGACCGTCTGACTAAGACCCCTTTCACACTGGGGCCATGGCCGCCTTAGCGCTAAAGCGCCGCTCCTTTTAGCGGGGTGCTTTTATGAATGGGAGGCAGTTTTCAGGTGCTATTTAGAGACTATTTCTAACACTAAAACGCCTGAAAACTGCCTCAGTGTGAAAGGGGTCCAAGCCATGCAAGTACATTCACCCTTCTCTCCTTCAACCACTGTGCGGTCATTTTTGCAGTGTGCTTTGGGTCATTGTCATGTTGAAAGGTAAACCTTTTTCCCATTGACAACGTTCTGGCAGAGTGCAACAGATTTTCCTAAAGAATTTGACGGTATTTTGCCCCATCCATTTTTCCTTCTATCCTGACAAGTTCCTGCTGCAGAGAAACACCCCCATAACAGGATATTACCACCTCCATGCTTTACTGTAGGAATGGTGTTATTTGTATGGTGAGCTGTATTGGATTTTCATTGAAGTTACATGACACCGGGTAGGGAAACTTAGGGATGTACTCACTTTTGTTGCCAGTGGTTTAGACATTAATGGCTGTGTGTTGAGTTATTTTGAGGGGACAGAAAATGTTATACAAGCTGTACACTCACTACAGTGTAGCAAAGTGTCATTTCTCCAGTGTTGTCACATGAAAAGATATAGTAAAATATTTACAAAAAATGTCAGGGGTGTACTTACTTTTGTGAGATACTGATACTGTGTGTATATATCTTTACAGTCTTTCCTGACATATCTGATTTTTTTAGAACAGCTGCTGCATGTTCATCTATTTATCCATATTACTATGCTAACATACAAGCAGCATAAAGAACTACAGCAGATATTAAAGCGGTATTAAAGTCCACTTTGTAATCTTCGCCTACAGGTAAGCACCGTTTAGGAGATATTCGATCTTTTGGCAGCTGGTGATGTGACCGGCACATGCGCTCTAGATAAAACAGCATAGCCGTGTCATCTCTTCAGAGCTTTGTGCAGTGGTTGTGACTCCCACACAGATGTGCGGGAGTGACATCACTGTGGCTTAGCCATTTAAGCTGCCGGAAGCCTGCGAACCTGGAAGGAAGACCAGGTGAAGATTGAAGAACTGTCAGCGGTGACAGCACACCGCTGGAGAGCTTCATTCTAAGGTAAGTATTTCATGATGTGCTAGTATGTGATGCATACTAGCACATTATGCCATTTCCTTGCTGACTGTTTTTAAATCTTCTGTAAGTGCAATATTTATTTTTACTCTTAATAAATTATCCTGATGGTATAACGCTATGGCGAGCCTATCCTTTCTGGATTTTATGTGACGGTATGTTGGAGGTCTCCGGCCCGAGAGAGTTAGCTGATCATTCATATCATCTGACGTACGCTGAATTCCTTGAGACATCCGCTCTGTCCCTAAGACCAGCTTGGCACTCAGAGGTACCTGCCTGTCTTGGGATAAAGGCCCAGACCGAGTTTAAGGTCACAAGCTTTCTTTGCCTGCTGTTTGGTAAGCCTTCATTTCTCATGGTAGTCACTTCTTGGATGCGGTGGTGGATTTGTCACGGAATTATTGTCATCATATTTGAACATTATACTTTTGCACTTTTTTAAATATTTTCTTGATTTTTTGTATTTATCAATTAACTTTTTGATTTTTCAATTAATTTATACCCCCAAGGGTAAGGTTTTTCACAATTATAGATAATTTTAACCAGTAATTGAGTGATTCAGTTATTAACATTGATGTTCAACTAATATCATTATTATTAATATTTTTATTCACATATTTACCAATCTTAGCGCTGCTATTGTTTCTTTTTTCTTTATACTATTGGGTGTATCTCACTTATAGCAGCAGCTGTACGTGGTTTGTTGTTGCGATATAGCGCTGTATTTTACTTGTGTTTACACATTATGCCATTGCCTTGCAGGATTTTTTTTTCTTTTTTTTTTAAATTGTCACGATGTACTACAGCTTTAAATCTACAAATCCCATACATACAAAGGGCTTTTCTTCCCTACACAAGTCAAATGAATGTTAAAGCAACTCAAAGACAAATTAATGCCACTAAAATGCCACTTAGAAGGCCTTGAAAGCATACTGTATTATAATAGTTTCTAAGCCCAATGCCTACAGTGCATCCGGAAAGTTTTCACAGCACTTCACTTTTTCCACATTTTGTTATGTTACAGCCTTATTCCAAAATTGATTAAATGTATTATTTTTCTCAAAATTCTACAAACAATACAACATAATGACAACAGCAAAGAAGTTTGAAATCTTTGCAAATGTATTAAAAATATATATATATATATATAACATGTACATAAGTATTCACAGTCTTTGCCATGACACTCAAAATTGAGCTCAGGTTCATCCTGTTTACACTGATCATCCTTGAGATGTTTCTACAACTTGATTGGTGTCCACCTATGGTAAATTCAGTTGATTGGACATGATTTGGAAAGGCACACATCTGTCTATATAAGGTCACACAGTTAACAGTGCATGTCAGAGCATAAAACCAAGCCATGAAGTCCAAGGAATTGTCTGTAGACCTCCGAGACAGGATTGTATCAAGGCACAGATCTGGGGAAGGGTACAAAAACATGTTTGCAGCATTGAAGGTCCCAATGAGCACAGTGGCCTCCATCATCTGTAAATGGAACCACCAGGACTCTTCCTAGAGCAGGCCACCAAGCAAAACTGAGCGATCGGGGGAGAAGATTCTTAGTTAGGGAGGTGACCAAAAACCCAATGGTCACTCTGACAGAGCTCCAGTGTTTCTCTGTGGAGAGAGGAGAACTTTCCAGAAGAACAACCATCTCTGCAGCACTCCACCAATAAGGCCTGTAAGGTAGAGTGGCCAGACGTAAGCCACTCCTCAGTGAAAGCCACATGACAGCCCGCCTGGAGTTTGCCAAAAGGCACCTGAAGAACTCTCAGACCATGAGAAACAAAATTTTCTGGTATGATAAAACAAAGATTGAACTCTTTGGCCTGCAAGTATCATTGTCTGGAGGAAATAAGGCACCGCTCATCCCCTGACCAATACCATCCTTACAGTGAAGCATGGCGGTGGCAGCATCATGCTGTGGGGATGTTTTTCAGTGGAAGGAACTGGGAGACTAGTCAGGATCAAGGGAAAGATGAATGCAGCAATGTTCGGAGACATCCTTGATGAAAACCTGCTCCAGAGCACTCAGGACCTCAGACTGGGGTGAAGGTTCATCTTCCAATAGGACAACGACCCTACGCACACAGCCAAGATAACGAAGGAGTGGCTACAGGACAACTCTGTGAATGTCCTTGAGTGGCCCAGCTAGAGTCCATACTTGAAACTGATTCAACATCTCTGGAGAGATCTGAAAGTGGCTGTGCACCGATGCTCCTCATCCAACCTGATGGAGCTTGAGAGGTCCTGCAATGATAAATGGGATTAACTGCCCAAAATATAGGTGTGCCATACTTGTAGCATCATACTCAAAAAAACTTGAGGCTGTAATTGGTGCCAAAGGTGCTTACACAAAGTTTTGAGCAAAGGTTGTAAATACTTCCGTGATTTTTTCATTTTTAATAATATTGCATAGATTTCAAGCTTCATTCACGTTGTCATTATGGGGTATTGTTTGTAGAATTTTGAGGAAAATAATGAATTTAATCCATTTTGGAATAAGGCTGTAACATAACAAAATGTGGAAAAAGTGAAGCGATGTGAATACTTTCCGGATGCACTGTACGTATATGAGCATTTTAAACTGTTATCACCAAAAGAACACTGGGGTATACTTACTAAAGAAGCATGTTAGTAAAGAGAAGGTTCATTAAGCATTTTGAATTAGATAAAGCTGCGTTCACTTCAATCAACAAATAATGTACAAGCAAAAATATGTTTTATTCAATTTACTGTGAGCGTGATTATTTAAAGCGGAGTTCTATCCAAAAGGGGAAGCTCCATTTGTTTGCTTCCTCCCCCCTCCGCTGCCACATTTGGCACCTTTCGGGGGGGAGCGGATACCTGTCAAAACCAGGTACCGGCTCCCAATTCCGGGTAAGATTGCCGCAATCGTGCGACAATCTACGAAACTTCTGGCCCTTCATCCTTCACCCCCCCTGCTGCCTTCTGGGAGACACACAGATCCCAGAAGATGGCGGAACCATTCAGAAAGCACAGCATGACTCACCCATGGGCAGTAGGAAACAGGCTGTGAAGCCACAAGGCTTCACTGCCTGTTTCCATTAGTGAAGATGCTGGCGCCTACAACCGGACGGATTGGTTTGGGGTGCCGACATTGCGGGCTCCCTGAAGAGGTAAGTGTCCTTATACTAAAAGTCAGCAGCTACAGTATTGGTAGCTGCTGACTTTTATTTTTTTTTTCCCCAGGCTGGAACTCCTCTATAATGTGAACAGGACTTCACCCTATGTACAAAGCTAAGAAAGCATACAATTTGCAGACTGAACAGTCAGATTGAACAAGTGAACAGACTTTACAACTTTAGTAAATCAAGCCCACTGCGTCTACTTCTCTTTATTGTATTCCTCTATACTATGATTAATAGAGTAGAGGCAAAACATACCTCAAGGCTCCATTCACACTTATATAACTCCAAAGTTGCATGACTTTGGAGTGCAACTTTGATACGACTTTGGCTTTGATCAATGATAATGGACAACTGTTGCACTGTATAACATTCAGGTACGACTTCCATGCAACATTTAGGGGTTAACATTGAAGTCTATGGCCCTCAAGTTGCATGAAAGTCAGACCAAAGTAGTGCAACTACTTTGAAGATAATGCAACTTTAGGTCTTACATGCAGTATCTTACAAAACTGAGTACACCCCTCACATTTATGTAAATATTTTATTATATCTTTTCATATGACAACACTGAAGAAATTACACTTTGCTACAATGTACAGCTTGTATAACAGTGTAAATTTGCTGTCCCCTCAAAATAACTCAACACACAGCAATTAATGTCTAAACCACTGGCAACAAAAGTGAGTATACCCCTAAGTGAAAATGTCCAAATTGGGCCCAATTAGCCATTTTCCCTCCCTGGTGTCATGTGACTTGTTAGTGTTACAAAGTCTCAGGTGTGAATGGGGAGCAGTTGTGTTATATTTGGTGTTATAGCTCTAACTCTCTCATACTGGTCACTGGAAGTTCAACATGGTACCTCATGGCAAAGAACTCTCTGAGGATCTGAAAAAAAAAAGAATTGTTGCTCTACATAAAGATGGCCTAGACCAGGGGTCTCAAACTCAAATTACCTGAGGGCCACAGGACGAGTTTTCATATCCCATGGGGGCCGCATGCAAACTTTCAAGCTTCAAAAAGAACATTAAACTAGTATATATAGTGGTAGTTACTGCTTGCTACCAGTCACTGCTTACTGTCAGATGCTTGGCAGTGTTTGCTTTGCAGCGTCCAGCAGCCAGCTCCCAGCAGGATCCACAGCTTGTGGGTCCTGCTGGGAGCTGGCTGGGAACCTGTGGGTCCTGCCGGCTTGTAGGCCATGGTCTGCAGGACCCGCAGGTCAGCAGGACCCATAGCCCATGGCCAGAGGCCAGCAGGACCCCACAGGTCAGCGGCCAGCAGGACCCCACAGGTTCGCAGCCAGCTCCTAGCAGGATCCACAGGCCATGAGCACTTGGGCAGCTCCCAGTGTTGAGGGCTATTTTGAGGTTACTGGATGGGCACTGGGGCAGGGTAAATGAGGTGTATGGGGGGGATAGATGGGATGATCATGTGGGGGTCAGCTGGGGGTGTCAGGGTCTCTCACCGTGACCTTAGCAATGGGCCGATGGCAGCTGCCAGCTCAGGCTCAGCAGGACAGGTCCTCCTCCTTGCACGCCGAGCCAGTGTGTCAGACTCAGCCATGACGGGGTCCAAGAAGATCCCACTGGGAATTGTAGTTTGGCTGTAGTCAGTGGCGTCACTAGGGTTGGTGTCACCTGGTTCGGTAAAACATGGTGTCACCCCCCCTGTCTAGGCTGTACAGCACCATGCAGGCAGCGCACGGTCATGGGGCGCACCCCAAACCAGCCCCTGTAAATGATAGTATAGGGTGGCAGGTTGGGGCATGTTGGGGTGGTATAGGGCAGGTTGGGATGGTATAGGGAAAGTTAGGGTGGCACAGGGCAGGCTGTGGTGGCACAGGGTAGGTTGGGGTGGCACAGGGCAGGCTGGGGTGGTACAGGACAGGTTGGGGTGGCACAGTGTAGGTTGGGGTGGTACAGAGCAGGCTGGGGTGGCACAGGGCAGGCTGGGGTGGTACAGGGTAGGTTGGAGTGGCACAGTGTAAGTTGGGGTGGTACAGGGCAGGCTGGGGTGGTACAGGGCAGGCTGGGGTGGTACAGGACATCTTAGAACTCTATGTAGTGACAGTGTGCAGAGTAACTTACATACCTTAACTTAGCATGCCTCATGCCTGCAGATGAAGACCCGGGCGAGGTGCCGTGTCTGTCCTCGCCTCTATCTGCTTCAGCTGCAGCATCATCCATAGTGAAGAAGTCTGTGGGAGGAGTGGAGGAGCCAGCCACACCCCCAGCCCTTCCCGCACCCCCCCATAGCAACGCCAATGGCTGAATTTAGGCTGGCTGCGCTCGCTGCTCTCGAGACTCCACCCGCCGGGTGAAGGGAGCTTAAGTGCACAGCCGTGGGACTACAACTCCCAGAAGCAACAGCGGTGGACATCACGTGATGTCACCGATGTCAGCTAGCCCGACTTACTCCAAGTAAACCAGGAATAGAAAATAAAACATCGTAAGCAGGCGGCCGTTGCTTACCAGGAAATGTATTAGTATGCATCAGTCCTGCAGGCCAAGTGTAACCGCTCGGCGGGCCAGTACTTTGAGACCCCTGGCTTAGACTATAAGAAGATTACCAAGACCCTGAAACTGAGCTGCAGCATGGTGGCCAAGACCATACAGCAGTTTAACAGGACAGGTTCCACTTAGAACAGGCCTCGCCATGGTCGACCAAAAAAGTTGAGTGCACGTACTCAGTGTCATATCCAGAGGTTGTCTTTGGGAAATAGGCGTATGAGTGCTGCCAGCATTGCTGCAGAGGTTGAAGGGGTGGGGGGGTCAGCCTGTCAATGCTCAGACCATACACCGCACACAAATTGGTCTGCATGGCTGTCGTCCCAGAAGGAGCCCTCTTCTAAAGATTCTGAACAAGAAAGCCTGCAAACAGTTTGCTAAAGACAAGCAGACTAAGGACATGGATTACTGGAACCATGTCCTGTGGTCTGACGAGACCAAGATAAACTTATTTGATTCAGATGGTGTCAAGCGTGTGTGGCAGAAACCAGGTAAGGCGTACAAAAAGACAAGTGTGTCTTGTCTACAGTCAAGCATGGTGATGAGAGTGTCATGGTCTGGGGCTGCATGAGTGCTGTCGGCACTGGGGAGCTACAGTTCATTGAGGGAACCATGAATGCCAACATTTACTGTGACATACTGAAGCAGAGCATGATTCCCTCCCTTTGGATACAGTAACCGGAATTAAGTAACTTTTAAGTGTATTTCTACTGTTATAGACCATAGGCTGTTTATTTGCTAGGCATTTTGCTTGCTACAGATATCTGTCAGTCTTGTACTGTATTCCTAATATTGTAATAGTTTTATATGTACAGCATTTTGTATAGTAAGAGCACATTTACACACTGCAGAGGTCTCAGCTTCCTTGCTTATACCACAAAGTAACCTTGCTAAATTGACGCAAGCAAAACATATGGGGGCTCGTGCCAGGATTGTGCTTAAGTTCAATTGAAGCAGACCTGTTTTTTCTGTGGTGTGTTGTATAGCTTGTGCTAGGTAAAAATTCTGCGTATGCTGTTTAGGAAAAGCAAGGCTGCAGAGGGTTTCCGGAGTCCAGAAGGAAGTGTGCAGCTTACCTACCTGGGCCAAAGAGACAATGAGTGGGAGCCTCTTGCTAAAGAATTTGTAAAGTATGCTTCTCCTTTGAATAAGACTTGGGGTGATAAAGTCTAAGATCATTTTGTAGATTTTAGCCTTAAGGGGTTGGATTTAAGTAAAGCAGAGAAGAAGACACAGTGGGTTGGTACTTCCTTCATGCTATTTATGATGAATCACAGAAAAGGGAGAAAGCTGAGGCAGAAGTTAAGGTATTAAAAGACCAGCTAGCAGTTGCTTCGGAATGTGTTAGTTCAACTGCTAGTCAAGTTGTAATTGAATGTTATTAAAAATTACTTTTCTTTTTCAATCTGCAGCTCTGTAATTTTCTGATAATGCATTGCAATATGGCTACCTTCTAGACCGCCTCACGCCTATATACATTGGCACTTTGAAGAGGGATATCGTTGTTATGGCAGCAGCTAGCTACCATAACCCTGGTATTCTCTTCTTCAGTGAGCAGTCCGGTTTCCGATAAAAGTTGTGTCTGCGGTGGACTCGCTGCTCTCCAGTACCCTCCGCTGCTTTCCAGAGCCGTCGGTAGCAGCGGAGGAGATCGGGTCCTCTTCCTGGCTTGGTATGGAGACGAGTGAGGAGAAGATGCCCTACATCTCCATACAATTGCAGGGCGGAAGCAGCGTCAAAATGTCACTTTCGCCCATAGCTCTTAAAGCAACATTTTATTTTTTTTTTTTTTTAAACGCATTTTAGTGTAAATATGAGATCTGAGGTCTTTTTGACCCCAGATCTCATATTTAAAAGGTCCTGTCATGCTTTTTTTCTTTTAAAAGGGATGTTTTCATTCCTTGTAATAGGAATAAAAGTGACACAATTTTTTTTTTTAAAGAACAGTGTAAAAATAAAAAATAAAAGGGTAAAATAAATAATAAAAAAATATATATTTCTTACACGCTCCTAGTCGAGCTTGTGCGCAGAAGCGAACGCATACGTGAGAAGCGCTTACAAATTAAAAACGGTGTTCAAACCACACATGTGAGGTATCGTCACGATCGTTAGAGCGAGAGCAATAATTATAGCCCCAGACCTTCTCTGTAACTCAAAACATGCAACCTGTAGAATTTTTTAAACATCGCCTATGGAGATTTTTAAGGGTAAAAGTTTGTCGCCATTCCACGAGCAGGCGCAATTTTGAAGCGTGACATGTTGGATATCAATTTACTCGGCGCAACATTATCTTTCACAATATAAAAAAAAAATGAGCTAACTTTACTGTTATCTTATTTTTTTTTTATTCAAAAAAGTGTATTTTTTCAAAAAAAAAGTGCACTTGTAAGACCACTGCGCAAATACGGTGTGACAGAAAGTATTGCAACAACCACCATTTTATTCTCTAGGGTGTTAGAAAAAAAAGTATAATGTTTGGGGTTCTAAGTAATTTTCTAGCAAAAAAACTTGTAAACAACAAATCTCAAAAAGAGGCTCAGTTCCTAAGTGGTTAAAAGTAGGTCCTCACTCACATGGGTCTCCTGCTTTTGTTATATTTAAACATAGGGAAGTACAGTGCTTGCAAACTATCTTGTTTTATCATGTTCACAGTACCCATTCTGACCTTGGATGCACAGATTTTAATTCCTTCAAAGCACAATTAAACTGAATCCATTGAATCCAATGCATTATAGCATTTAAAATGATTACATGTGTTTATATGCATTTAGAAATGTCCTATAAACGATTATAAATGTATGCCATGCCTGTGTGAATGAGGCCTTGTAAGCCTTGTTGTTGAAGCAGTAACTAATATTGGTCTTCAAAATCCAGATAAAGTCTGCATGTTGAGATGTGCATATAACTGTCTACACTTTTCAAGAATTTATTGAATACTTCCCTAAGCATGTAAAGTGTGGTGATAATTCCAAAGAAGTCAAGCGTCATGCCACCGGTCAGCAATTACAAGTACATCTGGGATGCTTTTACAACCTTAACATGCCCCCTGCACACTAACTGCAGACATCCAATAAAACAGTCAATGTCAGGGGCTTCTGATCTGGCCGCTTTCATTTAATTTTTCAGCATAGTCATGTATAAACCATAATAGAATTAAAATTTGATGTAGACGGACTCCGCCAGCTTAGCAGGTGATCGCTCTGTTGATCCACGCTGAGCAGGCGTATGACAGGTCCGTCTCCGCTCACTGTGCAGGGACGGACCTGTCAGAGCCACGCTGTTCTCTATGGGGAGATCGGATGAAAACGGACCACCTGTCCGTTTTCATCAGATCCCATCCGCTGGACGGATGGCGAACATATCGCCATCCGTCTGTTTTGAGCAGATACACTGCAAACAGTAAGGGCTTTAAAACCTCATTTACTTACTTTTTTCTTACTGCTTACTGGTCGCCTGGCTACTAGGATTTATTCAGAGACACTCTAGATAAAATATGATCGTAAACAGATCTAGTTGATTCTGTGGAGATCTGATGACAACTGCAGAGCTTAAAGCAGCAGTAAACCGCAGTTTAAAAAAACTTCCCCTGCAAGGCAATGTCATAATGTGCTAGTACAGTATGCATGGCATATTAGCACAATATGAGAGACATACCTTAAAACAAAGCCCTCCAGCATGTGTGCGGGAACTGTCGTTTATGGCACGGGCTCTGAAGGTCCGGCACGGTATGCCGGACCTTCAGAGCGCACGCCCCGATGAGGTCACCGGCTGCATGCAGTGTGAATATTTTCTAAACAATGCAAGTTTAGGAGATATTCACAGTACCTACAGGTATACCTTATTATAGGCTTACTTGTAGGTAGAAGTGGTAAAATTGGGTTTACTACCACTTTAAAGGTACCTTCCTTCAGAATCTAGCATGGCACTATGTTTGATCTTTCTTAGGGTGAAATTAATTAGTTTTTATTGAGTTTTCCAAGAAAATGACTATAGTTTCCTAAAAAAAAAAAAGTCCAGTGGTGTTTGTTCAGCGAACAGATATGCAAATTGATGGTGTGTAGGGGGCACTGTGGACTGAAAAGCAGCTATTCAGCCCACAATGTCGCTGTCGATCAACAGCAAGAAGGTCCTGAATGGGAACTCGACTCTCAGTTTCCCATCAGGCTCTGCCCACCCCTACCACAAAAGTCCTCAGTCATGTGCCCGTCAGTGTGAAGGGAAGAGTGGCTGGGGAGGGGGCGCATTGAGAAAGGAGTGTCTAGTATGGACACTCTGACCTCAGTACCAGGTTTGACCGGTAAATGAATTGGGTGTGCCGCTGTCTGACAGGATTCAAGTCTACAATACACTTTATCAGTTCTCCCAGCCTCTCTAATAATCTATGTATTTTTGCAAAACAGCTTAACCACATCCCGCCCAACCTATAGCAAAATGACGACCGGGCGATGGTATAATTCTTGTGACTGGATGTCATATGACGCCCTTCACAACATGTCGCTCATGCATGCCCTGGGGGAACGCAAAGCGGTGATCGGTGGTACGGTGTGTCGCTCAGAAACACCACATCACGATCATGGTATAACGTAGGCTCTTCACCATGTGATCAGCTGCGTCCAATCACAGATGATCACAGTGTAAATAGGAAGTGCCGGTTATTGGCATTCCTCTACTCACGCTGACAGCGGGTGAGTATAGGACAGCCGGTAAGCGGCTCTCCAGATGGAGGGGGGGGGGGGTCTGTGCTGATAATCAGTGCAATGATTATCAGTCTATCAGTGCACATCAGTGCCCCTTATCAGTGCCCATCATTATTGCCCATAAAGGCTGCCCATCAGTGTTGCCTATCAGTGCTGTATATTAGTGCCTCCTCATCAGTGCTGCATATTAGTGCCTCCTCATCAGTGCAGCCTCATCAGCGTAGATCAGTGAAGGAGAAAAATTACTTATTTACAAAATGTTACAACAGTAACAAAGAAAAACCTTTTTTTTCAAAATTTTCTGTCTTTTTTTATTTGTTTAGCAAAAAAATAAAGAAAAACAGTAGTGATTAAATATCACCAAAAGAAAGCTCTATCTGTCTCAAAAAAATGATACAAATTTCGTTTGGGTGCCTGGTATTGAAGTGGTTAAAATATGCTTATCAATAATTGTCTAAAACAAATGCCTAGCTGCTACTTTGTATAAATGAACTCCCACACGAATTGTAAGGATTAAAGAGAAGACACTAAGGAAATTGTGTGCAAAGAAAAAGAAAGCTGGTGAGGTGTTCTTTTTTTTTTCTTTTAAATCAAAAATAAAAAGCTGTTTAAATTGTTAGGTGGTGTGGAAAAGTGCAACCACTTTAATCATTGCTGAAAAATAAACTCCTAGGAATCGATAGATCAACATCAGTGGACACATTCTGTCGGTGTTGCTCTGAAAAATAAATGTTCACATTTATCTGTCATAACTGTTCAAGGAAAAAAAATGTTGTCTAAATGTATGCATGAGTAAGGAATGAAGTACAATTAATTCTCCAAGGTGAAAACTAAAAGCTGCTTAAAACATATCCTAACTGAAGAACAAAAACTTAAAGCAGAACTCTGGGCAAAGTTTTTTTTCTATGTCCTTGTTGCTGATCTCCTACCTTCACCAACTATGTCATCCATGTTCTTCTGAGCTCTGTAGTTCCTCTGCAATAGCTTGCTGAACTTGCCTGGTGACTTCCTGGTTGTAAGACTGCTGGCTGCTATCCCCCCAGTAACCTCAGCCAGCGGTCTGACATGCCCCCTTGAAGTCCTTTGAAAGCTAGCAGGGAGGAAGCAGAGATGTAGTTGGCGGGGGGGGTCTCACAGCCCCCGGTCTGTGCCTCCCATGGAGGAGGTGTCCTCCTTCTACTCTCCACCCTGACAGTCACCGCCCCCTCCACGGGGTGGTCCCAGACTGGTGGTCCCTGACATGGTGGTCCCTGACATTCGGCACTGGTGATCCCTGACAAGCGGCACTGGTGGTCCCTAACATGCGGCGCTGGTGGTCCCTGACATGCGGCGCTGGTGGTCCCTGACATGCGGCGCTGGTGGTCCCTGACATGCGGCACTGGTGGTCCCTGACATGATGGTCCCTGACATTCGGCACTGGTGGTCCCTGACATGCGGCACTGGTGGTCCTTGACATGGTGGTCCCTGACAACTGGCACTAGTGATCCCTGACATGGTGGTCCCTGACATGCGGCACTGGTGGTCCCTGACATTCGGCACTGGTGGTCCCTGACATTCAGCACTGGTGGTCCCTGACTTGGTGGTCTCTGACAAGCAGCTCTGGTGGTCCCTGATAAGCTGCACTGGTTTGCATTTATATTATATGCATTAAATTTATATCATATTGCTATGCATTTATATTAAAATGCTTTGCATTTATAAGGCTGTAACCTATCATACCGTGTGTTATGTATGGCTTGCTGGCTGCAGAATGAGGGGTGTGATTTATGTTGAAGTTCACATTTACATGTACAAACCTAGTCTACCTCCCACATTCACTCCAATCCCAAGGATTCATGGGAAATGTAGGCTGATTACAGTTTAGAGAGAGAGAAGAGGATATGATGCAATCACTGTTCTAAGAGATCCTCCCTGCCAGAAAAGATGATGCATTTTTTGAATCACAGAGCTGACTTCCTGAAATTAAATCAGACCAAGCTGGTCGAAACAAACTATTTCCTTTACTAAGTGCAGCATTGGTTATAGGCACTGTATATACTGCACGCAGCTTTAATGCAGAGTCTGTTTGAGTGGTATTCAGTCATTCACAGGCAGCTTTTTATTCTGTGAATGAATACAAAGATTCCTCTGGTTGAGAGCGTGACGTCATCAGCCCACCCCTTTGACTCAGCTTACACTTAAAGAAATATAACAAAACACTTTCAATGGCATATTTATCAGAACAAAACAGGCAGAGAAGAGAAGTTTCTGTGTTAGGGTTCACATATACAGTACTATATACTGTACTTTAAATGTCAAAACTCTATTCAAACAAAGGAATAAATAAGGGGGCTGCCATTGCCAACGTGTTTTTAAAAGATGCAAATTCTGGGACAGCCATATGCCACTGCCTATTAAGTAACTGACCTAGAAAAAATAGGCAGGACAGCAATTCAGACTTTTCCTTTTTCCTGTGTATGCTGGTTGCAAAGTTGAGTCAATTATAATATTTTGGATATCATGAATTATATTATGCTGTACCCATAATATTGAACTCTCTGCCATCAAATGATCAGTAAGCCTCCTCTCTTGATGTCTTTAAAAGCGGACCCAAATGGACATTAAAGTTTTTCTTTTGTTAAAATAAAAAAGAGGTTATACGTACCTGCTATTTGCAACCATATTGCACAGAAAGGTCCCTTACCTCCTCTTTGGCAGTATGCTGCTAGCACTGTGTGCTCCTCCTGCCGTCGGGGGCCTCCTCAGCAAGACTGGTGCTAGGGAGGCACCCATGTGCATGTACTCCTGAGCCAGGATTTGTGCGTGCATAGACAAACACAACATCGGTATACCACGCCCTCGCTCCCTCCTCACAGAAGTTTGACGGATAGCAGCAGGAGCCTATGGCTCTGCTTCCTTCAGTGTCTCCTGTGAGACCAGGAGAGGTTGTTTTTTTTTTTGAAAGTCCATGGTGTGTGAAACACACTCAAAAACTTCACCCGGTGCCAAAAAAATGTGCACACATATAGAGAGTGAAACACAAAAAAGTGCAACGGATACACAAGCCCTCTAAAATCAGAGGAACTTGCCCTGAATCCCCTGGGGCGTTAGGCTCCTGACGGGGACAAGGGTACTTACACTTGGTCCATCTGGCCGAAACCAAATGGACCCCTTTCTCTGGAGGAACTGATCCCCCCAAATACTTGGTGGGGTTCCCCCAAAGGGAGACCCCATGAGAGAGGGCGAACCAAGCCAAAAGGCCATGTCCACCCCCTCCCAAGACTTTCAGGGCAGGCCCAAGGACCTGCAACCCTACTCATCACACAGTGCAACAAACCGTGTAAATAACAAAAAAATACAAAACGTGACACACAAAAGGAAATTAATAAAAAGAAAGTGGGGGAGAAGGAAGTAGAGGAGAGTGAAAAGGTGGCCATTGTGCAATACAATGGCCAGGCCTTCCGGCCAAGAATAAAAATTCCTCTGGTCCCAGCCGAAAGGCCCGGCCCAGGAGGCAGGTGCAAAAAAAGCGTGTAATGGTGCAGTGACCATAGTGCCTTAAATCAAAGTGACCCTCACTCACAGTGATCTTCAGGCACCCCTGGACTGCCACTCCAGGGGCACATACACCATAGGCTTTCGTGACCAACCCTGGCCAACGACCCAGACCACAGCAGCCCCCACACCAGACAGGAAGGCCTGAAGTTCTGGAAGCTTGGGAAGAGCCCGGACCTCAACAAGCTCAACCCTCACTCCCATCACTCCTACCTAATTACATTGGGGAAGTACTAACTGCTCCACACCGATGCTATAGGCGAGCAAGCGTTCCCTCCCGAAAAACTGTCCGGAGCTAGAGCCACCCCAATCTAGGCCAGAAGGCCAGGGACCCAAGCCTCTGGATCAGACCCAGATGCAGTACCCATTCTCGCCAGGAGAACCCTTCCGGACGGGCCGGACTCGGCCCCGCTGTTGTCTCGGTGGGCATCCAGACACCGGCACTGCCGAACCGGCAGGGTTGCAGACGGGGCCTGATGCTGAGCTGCGCCTATTGCAAGGCTATGGGCAGTGCCTGGTGACTTCAATTTACTGCACTGTACAGGTCGATATATATATATATATATATATATATATATATTCCAATAATCTCTTCTGGGAAGGTAGGGCTCTGTTGGAGTAGTCCTGGCCATACTCTCCTCACCCCTCTTCACTGTACAGGTAGAGTCATTGGATTACTCCGCTGTATACTTCCTATGGACATGTGCAGGTGAAAGGACTCCCTGCTGCTAGGTGCCCCGTCTCACTTCCTGGATTTTTATTTTATAAAACAATAAAGATATCTGCATAGAGATCAGCTTTAGAGCAACTCTCCCAGAAACTCTGCAAGCAAGCCTCTCCTAAAGCGTACAGGACTACTGGGTTAATGTCATTTTATGGAATGCCTATAATCAAATTCCTGACTCACACTAATCACTATTGCTCTCTCCTTACAAATCTCTTTACTTCCTTTTAGCAAAACTCTTCAACCCATGCTGAACAATTATAATTTCTGCCCCATACTTCAAAATTCCTTCAGCCCTCCTTGCAAAGATTTTCTCATATGCCCTTTTCCAACCCACCTGCTACTTGACCCCTACCTACTTTTCCTATACCACCTGCAACTTACTCCTTACGTACTCCATGCTAACTAGCCTCTTACATAGGGATGAGCCTGATGTTCGAGTGGAACGTTCGCCGAATAGCGAACAATTTGGAGTGTTCGCGGCAAATTCAAAAGCCGCAGGAGGAACACCCTTTAAAAGTCTATGGGAGAAATCAAAATTTTAAAGGCTTATATGCTTGGTACTGTCATAAAAAGTGTTTGGGGACTGGGGTCCTGCCCCAGGGGACATGTATCAATGCAAAAAAAGTTTTAAAAAACGGCCGTTTTTTCAGGAGCAGTGATTTTAATAATGCTTAAAGTGAAACAATAAAAGTGAAATATTCCTTTAAATTTTGTACCTGGGGGGGGTGTCTATAGTATGCCTGTAAAGTGGCACCTATTTCCTGTGTTTAGAACAGTCCCTGCACAAAATTACATTTCTAAAGGAAAAAAAGTAATTTAAAAGTAATAGCGGCTATAGTGAATTGTCGAGTCTCGGCAATACAAATAAAAGTCATTGGAAAAAACGGCATGGGATCCCCCCAGTCCATTACCAGGTGCTTTGGGTCTGGTATGAATATTAAGGGGAACCCCGAACCCAAATTTTTTTTAAAAAAATTGCGTGGGGGTCCCCCCAAACTCCATGCCAGGCCCTTCAGGTCTGGTATGGATATTAAGGGGAACCCTGCGCAAATTTTTTTGAAAAAAATGGCGTAGGGGTCCTTCTCAAAATCCATACCAGACCCTCCAAGTCTGGTATGGATTTTAAAGGGAACCCCACGCAAAATGTAAAAAAAATGGCGTGGGGGTCCCTCCAAAAATCCGTACCAGACCCTTATCCGAGCTCGCAACCTGGCAAGCCGCAGGAAAAGAGGGGGGGCGAGAGAGCGCCCCCCTCCTGAACCGTACCAGGCCACATGCCCTCAACATGGGGAGGGTGCTTTGGGGTAGCCCCCGAAGCACCTTGTCCCCATGTTGATGGGGACAAGGGCCTCATCCCCACAACCCTTGCCCGGTGGTTGTGGGGGTCTGCGGGCGGGGGGCTTATCGGAATCTGGAAGCCCCCTTTAACAAGGGGACCCCCAGATCCTGCTCCCCCTGTTTGAAATGGTAACTGGTACATTGTACCCCATTTCACAACAAAAAGTGTCAAAATGTTAAAATGCCTGGTACAGTTCAGGGGGGGGGGGCGCGAGACCCTCTTTTCCTGCAGCATGCCAGGTTGCGTGCTCGGATAAGGGTCTGGTATGGATTTTTGGGGTGACCCCCACGCCATTTTTTTATTTTGGCACGGGTTTCCCCTTAAAATTCATACCAGACCCTTCAGGTCTGGTATGGATTTTGAGGGGGACCCCTATGCTATTTAAAAAAAAAAATTGGTGCAGGGTTCCCCTTAATATTCATACCAGACCCAAAGGGCCTGGTATGGATTTTTGGGGGGACCCCCATGCCGTTTTTTTCAATGACTTTTGTCTGTATTGCCGAGACCAGACAATTCATTATAGCTGCAAATAGTTTTAAATTACTTTTTTTCCTTTAGAAATTACATTTTGTGCAGGAACTGTTCTAAACACGGAAAAATGCGCGATTTTACAGGCATACTATAGACACCCCCCAGGTACGAAATTTAAAGGAATATTTTACTTTTATTGTTTCACTTTAAGCATTCTTAAAATCACTGCTTCCGAAAAAAACAGCCGTTTATAAAAATATTTTTTGCATTGATACATGTCCCCTGGGGCAGGACCCGGGTCCCCAAATACTTCTTATGAAAACAACTTGCATATTAACCCTTAAAATTAGCACTTTTGATTTTTCATGTTCGTGTCCCATAGACTTTAACGGTGTTCACATGTTCAAACTAATTTTTTGCCTGTTCGCATGTTCTGCTGCAAACCAAACGGGGGGTGTTCAGCTCATCCCTACTCATATATTTTATCAATTATTTAGAAGATGCCTATGTTTTGCAAAATCAAAAGTCACAGAATGCTTTGACTAGCAATATTACAAAATATGAAGAGTCTAATGTTGTTTGATGTAGCTTGGTTATCTAGACCATTGATCACAGTAAGCCATGAACCACAAAATCCTAAATAAAAAAAAAATATGCAATTCCACAGCCCAAGGAAATACATATAGTTCCAAATGCTTAACCACCCCCCCCAAGTTTAAACTTTAAAAGTTTGGGAAGTAGTGTAAGGCTGTTCACTGTTAAAATCCTGCATAAAATAAAAAAGAAGGGAGAGGGTGGAAGGAAATGTATTTTTACCAGCATAACTATTTTCAATAGAAAGTGTAAAGTATAACAAAACAAGGAATAGGGAAGACGTAGATATTGAAGTATTGAAGATAAAAGTAAGCAAGAGGGAGCACTGATGACGGAGACAAGAAGGATGGTGGAGTACACAAGAGGGAAGTTGAAGCAGAAAATGATGTAGATATTGAAGGGACTGGGCAGTACTGAACAAGGAAGATGGAGGTAGCAAGCAGACAAAGTATATGAAATAGTGAAGAAAAAAGTAAGCGACAGGGAGCATTGACAAAAGAGACAGGAAAAAAAGAAGCACACAAAATAGAAAGGAGTACACAAAATGGAAGAAGCAGAGAAAACTTTCTATCATGAACGTGGCATTCTTGTAGGGAAACGGGAGTGCAAAACTTTGGAACATGGAGGAGGTGAGTAGCTTTAGGAGAATGTACAACAGAGGTTAGAAGTTAGGCTTATGTAGGACAGTGTTCTGCAGGAGAGACAATCTAAGATGGACACTGTTCAGGTACAGTCTCCATCACTCTATTGTTTGGATAGCTTTGGAAATGTCTTTTCTGTGCCCTAAAAATATGCAATTATTATAGAACATGTTAGCTATTACATGTATAGAGCATACACACAATTCTAGATACTAACTAAACTAAAGAAAATCTTCAAAAACATTCATTGCAATCTTTACATAAACCACAAAATAACTTAAACATTCTGTGTGCTGTACATTTTTTTAGTGGAAGTGGTTGGAAAATGACATTTGGTCCCCAAAAGCTTTCTCCACAATGCAACAATGAATATGACACACAGGGATTTTCTTTTGAGAACCACAGATGATATATGTTAATAAACCATCATTGAACATCTCTGTTTCCGAAGTGTGAGAGCTTAAGTAAATTCATCTTCATGGAAAACACATGCTGAAACGTATGCAGAACCCTCTGCTGGATCTCTTTGTTTTTTGATCCAGGAAGTAAACAATTCTAAACAATAAGATAATACAGTACATCCATTTCCTGTTGATTATTTATATTGTAATCCATGTGAACAAAGAGCTTTTCCCCTTTCCTTCATGCTCATGTGAACAAAGAGCTTTTCTGAGGTAAAAGGACCAGAATGTTTTTTTTTTTTCAAAAAGGTATATCAGCAGGTTAATACATAATGTTTGTCAATTTAGTGACAGACATATATGCGGTATAGAGACAGTTACTTCTGGAAATTTTTTTTTATATGAACCCTAGCACACATTTGTAATAAGCACGTTGATTGATACAAATAGCATGAAATTCAAGACCACAAATAGACATAAAATAACATTCAAAGTGCTCATTTGCAAAAAATCTACAACAAATGAGAATTCTTCCCCCTAAAACAAGTTTGAGAAGGGTTGTATGAAGAGGTATCCATAGATATGACTATTTACCAAAGCCACTGAACAATTGAATAAATAGTGCAACGATTGTCATGCCTATGGGTAGTACTGTATAACAGGGCAAAACTTTAATCTGCTACTATTGCGTTATCTTTTTTTTTTTTTTTGTATAGTAGTTTTGAAGAGAATTTTAATGTGAAATTCTAATATATTTTTGATCAAGTTACATAACGTCACTATTTTCATAATATACAAAAAAAATATCATCACCATGGCTCTTAGATCAAAAGGTAATCAAAAGCATTCAAAAATGTGCCTGGCCCAGCAGTCTGTTCCAATCACTTGTTTAGAAAAAATAGGATTTTTATATACAGCTTATCTATAAAATCCTTTTCTTGGGAATACATCACTGGACACAGAGGCTTGGTAATTACTTAGTGGGTTAGATAGTACCTTCAGGTGATTGGACATTGGTAACCCTAATTACAAAGTGAGTTCCTCCCCTATATAACCCCTCCCATATGGAGAGTACCTCAGTTTTGTAGCTAAGCAATAAGTACACCAACGTATAATTTCGAAGAGGGGCGGGAGCTCTGTGTCCCGTGATGTATTCCCAAGAAAAGGATTTTACAGGTAAGCTGTATATAAAAATCCTATTTTCTTGTTCATACATCACGGGACACAGAGGCTTGGTAATTACTTAGTGGGATGTCCTAAAGCAATTCCCAAATTGAGCGGATGAAGACACAGATCAGAAAATACATAGACCTCCAACGGACAAGAGGATCTATACTGCTGCCTGCAGCACACTGCGCCCGAAGGTGGCATCCTCATGCCCTCTTACATCCACGTGATAGAATCTAGTGAATGTATGGAGTGAAGACTAAGCTGCAGCCTTGCAGATCTGAGCCATGGAGGCCTGGTGATGCACTGCCCATGAAGCACTAACTGCTCTAGTTGAGTGTGCCTTAACCTGAAAAGGAGGAATATTCTTCTTTATACCATAGGCCTGAATAATAACTTGCCAAATCCATCTAGAAATAGTGTATTTCACTGCCGCCTGGCCCTTTCTGGGGCCTTCTGGCAGAATAAACAGACAATCAGTCTTTCGTATCTGAGCGGTTGCCTGCAGAAAGATACTGACTGCTCTTACAACATCTAGAGAGTGTAACAACTCCTTATCCGCGGACTGTGGATCTGGAAAAAATGACGGTAGGACCACACCTTGATTCAGATGGAATCCTGACACCACCTTAGGTAAAAAAGTCTCTTTACAAGAAAGAGCTGCTAATTCTGATACTCTTCTAGCCGAGGAAATGGCTACCAAAAAGACCAGTTTCTTTGTCAGAAGAACTAAAGAAGCATGGTGCAATGGTTCAAAGGGTTGTTCTTGAAAAACAGGCAAAACCAAATTCAGATCCCATGGGCACACAGGAGGTTTGACTGGCGGATTCAAGCGCAGTGCCCCCTGAATAAAGGCCCGGACCAGGGAATGTGAGGCAAGTGGCTTTTGAAAGAATACTGATAAGGCCGAGATCTGGACCTTGATAGTGCTCAAAGCCAGCCTCATTTCAATGCCTAACTGAGGAAAAGCAAGAATCCTGCTAATGGCATACTTTCTAGGATGCCACCCCCTGAGTTCATACCAGGAAACATATGCCTTCCAGATTCTGTAATAGATGAGCCTGGAGGCTGGCTTCCTAGCATTAATCAGACTGAAAAGGACTGATTCCGAGAGCCCACGGCTTTTCAGAATGTGGGTCTCAGCAGCCAAACCGTTAAATTCAGACTTCGTAAAGTAGGATAATGTGGAAGTAGGTCTAAACACAGTGTCTATCTCATTTTCTCCAAAATTTGCAAGTCAGGGAAAAAAAAAATGGTTAGATTTACATTTCGAGTCTATGCTTATGTAGCCATGCTTAATCACTTGCCATCCAGTGAACATATACAGTATAAATGTCCTGGATGGCAAATGGTTATATTAGGATCATAGCTGCAGCTGTCATATAATGATTTTTTACAGCCGTGATCGGATTTTAAGTTTCACCTGCCCAACCGCTTTTAAAGTGCTTGAAATCCACCCACATTTTCCTCCACTGCCCGCTGTGGATTCTGGGCTCTCCGATTCCATCTGGGAGCCTGGGATCTTGGTAAGCAGTCAGGACCGCTGCTTACAAAGACGACAGAGTAAATTACTTTACTCAATCTCCTCTATGATACCGAAAGCAATGAGGATTTTGTCACTTCTGGTTTCAAAGCTGTCATTTTCTGGCTGTTACAGACAAGAAAATAGCTAATCAAACACAGTCTGTTTGAAGGGGAGACATCAGGGGTGCCCAAAGCGATCACAATGGGGTTTGTTCACCCCCTTGTCATAACGATAAAGTTAAATGAACAAAAAGTGTAAAAAAATAAAGTTAAATAAAATAAACAAAAATAGTAAAAAAAAAAACAAAAAAACTAAAAGCACCCATGTACCCCCATGCAAATGCAAACAAGCTCGTAGATTTGGCATGTAAACAACAATTGCACCAAACATGTTAAGTATAGCTGCAAACATCAAAGTGAAAGCAATAATTCACAATTAACTCTAAACTGATGAATCATAAAAGATTTTAAAGTCACCCATGGATGAGTTTGGGTATCGTAGTTTGTAGCCATTTCACAAGGAATGTGAAATTTAAATCTTGACATGTTTGGAATCTATTTAACTTAGCATAACATCATCTTTTATATTTTACGAAAAATCGGTATACTATGTCTTTGTGCACTAAAATGTATTTTTTTCTGACAATTTGCATTTGATAAATGGTTGTGCAAATATTGTGTGACATAGTAATTAGCTAAAGTTGCCATTTTATTTAAAGTTTAAAAATTGCAAGGCAAGCAGTTACAGTATGTCAGGTTAAAGCTGGACACACACACACTATACAATTTCCTTTAGATTTACAGAGAAAATTGAGTACTGTCCGTGATACTTTTTTTATTTGCACTAACATACAATTTTTCAGGACAAGCTTTCGGGGTATGTCCCCTTCTTCAAGGTCCAAGCAGTACTGATTCACAAATTTTTAAGCAGAATGTTAAAGAAGAAGAAAAAAACAAAAAAAAAAAAAAAAAACAAAAAAAAAAAAAAAGAGAAAACCAAACACATACAAATCAATGGTAATAAAGATAGCAGCAGAGTTAGTGAGATAAGACAGAGGGAGAGCTAGGGGGGAATGCAGGGGGGGGGATACTAGTCACAGAGCGGTCGTAAAACTTTAGCATAATGTGTAAGGAAACCAATATCTAAATTCAGGCCATTATTCTTCGTGTCAAAAAGAAGTATCATTCTTAGTTCAAACGTTTTCCTTTCCTGGATAGTTCTGAAATTCCCTTTAAGAACTAAGACATTGAGGTCTTCTATAGTGTGGTCCGATTGTGAGATACTTCTTTTTGACACGAAGAATAATGGCCTGAATTTAGATATTGGTTACCTTACACATTATGCTAAAGTTTTACGACCGCTCTGTGACTAGTATCCCCCCCCCCCTGCATTCCCCCCTAGCTCTCCCTCTGTCTTATCTCACTAACTCTGCTGCTATCTTTATTACCATTGATTTGTATGTGTTTGGTTTTCTCTTTTTTTTTTGTTTTTTTTGTTTTTTTTTTTTCTTCTTCTTTAACATTCTGCTTAAAAATTTGTGAATCAGTACTGCTTGGACCTTGAAGAAGGGGACATACCCCGAAAGCTTGTCCTGAAAAATTGTATGTTAGTGCAAATAAAAAAAGTATCACGGACAGTACTCAATTTTCTCTGTCACAATTGCACTAATACGGCTACAATCAAATCAAGTACTTTAGATTTACCAAAATCATATAATATAAGGTCAAACCTTAAGAGTAGGGTTGGGAGATTTAAAAAAAAAAAAAAAAAAATCTGCGATTTTTTTAAAAAAACTTGATTCACGATTCGAATCGAGTTTTTTTTTGGACACCGTGCCGGTCCTGAGGAGCTGCAGGCAGGAGTTTTTAGGAAAGGCCGCGGTTTCGGCCTAGTCCGCAGCATCCAGCCTCGCGGACTAGGCCAAAGCCCTGGCCTCACCTAAAAACTCCTGCCCGCAGCTCCTCAGGACCGGAGCGGTGAAAAAAAAAATCTAAAAAAATCGATTTGCTTAAATTTTGAATCGATTTGACCTCTCAACTCGATTCAAGATTTAAATCGATTTTTTCCCCAGCCCTACTTAAGAGTTACAATTTGCATGCAATCAGGCAGGCCCTTGCACTACATGGTTTTGGTAAATCTAAAGGAAATGAGTCAACAAAGGTTTTATAGTGTGTATGGGGTCTAAGACACATTGATGAACAGCAGACGACATTAGAAGGAAAGTAGTAGCATTATACTATAAACCTACCTTAGCAGGGTCTTCAAAAGGACTGTCGATGAGGCCTTGTCATAAGTATTCTTGTGGGGGGGGGGCGCATGCGCGGCTCTTCAAGATGGTGGACATGTAAGTCGTGAGCACCGGTCCCACTCCGCTCTCCATCGGTACACGATTGCAACAGGGGTAAGGAATATCAACCCCTTAAACCTCCTAGCACCTCATGGTAAAAATTGAGGATCAAAGACCCTACACCCCCAGACCCAGCCAGTGTCTCGGCCTACACCACTATGGACTTCTTCCTGACCAGGCCTCAATCCCCGGTCTCGATTTCACAGGGGGACCCGGAGGAATACATCAGCGCTCTCATGGCAGATGACAACTCACAACCAGCTCTCTCCTCGCAACACCCCTCACCTCCCCAGAACTGCTCGATGTCAAACTTCAAGCGCTTGTAAAGCAGCTAACAAGGGGCATAGCCCAAGAGGTAGGGAAGATCTCCAGGCAACTCAGGGGAGAGATAGACCAGCTCGGTGAGCACACAGCCACATTAGAGACTAAATCTGACGAGATGATTCACTATGTTCAAGCTCTAGAACAGTGGCCATCAACTCTGTCCTCAGGGCCCACTAACAGGCCAGGTTTGCAAGATAACTGAAATACATCACAGGTGATATCATTTTCTGCTCAGTGATTGCAGTATTCTAGTCTGCATCTCCCCAAGGTAATACATAAAACCTGGCCTGTTAGTGGGCCCTGAGGACAGGGTTGATGACCACTGCTCTAGAAGAGGAGAATGCTTCCCTTTAACACTTTGTATCCCAACTACAACTTCAGCAAGAAGACCTGGAAAATAGAGAAAGACGCCAAAACTTAAGGATCCGAGGAGTCTCATAAAATGTGATTGACAACAACATCCGGCCGTACCTTCTAGGCTTGTTTAACAATCTTGCATCTAATATTGTAGACATAGACTGGCGCCTGGACCGGGCTCACAGATCCTTGGCTCCTAAACCCCCTACAGGTGCTTGACCATGAGATATAGTTGTGTGGTTCCATTACTATGACAGCAAAGTAGCATTTACCCTGGCCAACCGCAACTGTTCTCATATAAAGGAGACAAAATACAAATCTTCAGTGACCTCTCTTCAATCACCCTGGTCAAAAGGTGCTCTCCACGGCCCATTACCTCCTATCTTCAACTACACAAGATCCCCTACTACTGGGGCTTCCCGTTTCATCTCAGTGTCACAAAGGATGGTGCCCAACATGTCCTTCGAGACCTGCAAGAAGGGGATTCCTTTTACAAAAATCTGGACTTACCCCCACTACCAGCAGAAGATGGGCAACCACCACCTTCAACCCCCTGGGCCCCAACAGTCCCATCCAAGATCTAGACCCCTGTGAGAGGAAGAGGAATGAAGTCCTACTCCACTCCCCAACGTTTTCAATGTCCCAGACAGCCTACCTGATCATCTGTGAGTCGTCTTTCAAGATTATTTTCTTGGGGTTGTGGATCCTCGTCACTCCTCACACGGGTTTGATTAATTTTTCATATTCAGATATGGAGGGCTAGTTCTTCTACCCTCTCCTCCCATTGAGGTGCTTTGTTTTATTGTTTGATAATCTATATATGGTTTAAAGGAGACATTTGTTCGCTAATATTATGACTGGAGCAGCGAGGCGGAGTACCTTATCTCACCCTTGTTGGAAGCCACTTTGCTCCCCATATGTCCTATGGCTGCGGCCGTGGACTCCTCTCGGGCCTACAACTGTTGTTCGTGTTTTGCCTTTTTACGTCAGTTATAAAGCAACAAAATTCCTCATGGACCTTTTTTGTGCTCCTCTTTTTCTTTTTTTTTGTGTCGTTTATTTTTTTTCTCTCATGTTACACTATATTATGTTATCTGATATAAGGTCATCAATCTATACATACACCATTGGGGTATCACCCACTGCACCAAACTCACATTGGCATATTTCCACAGTCCCACTATGGCTCTGAAAATATTGTCTTACAATGTGAAAGGTTTGAATTTCATCAAAAAAAGATGGCTGGCTGTGAAAGAGTTCAGGGCCTCTGGTGCGGATGCGATTCTGATTCAGGAGACTCACTTTCATGCCGGAGGTTTCTTTAATTTTGCTTCCAAATACTTCCCGGTCTCTTATATGGCGTCTGACTCATCTGGTAAGGCTGGCGTTGCAGTATTGATCAGACTCTCCAGATGAAGTCTATCTGGTTCCACATGGTTGATATATAATATTGAAATGCAATTTTATGTCCAGTCCTATTACACTCCTCCCCAAAAGATGTTTTCCAGACTGGACAATTTTTTTGTGACAGCCTCCTTCCTGCCAAACACAGTGTCACCCGACCTGGGTACAATGACCTGGTCGGATCATGCTCCCTTGACCTTGGACCTTTCCCTTTCTACTGCATTCTCTAAGAAGTGCCATTGGAGACTCAATGAGACATTGCTCAATCACCCAAAGTCCAAAGATTAACTTCTGCTTGTGCTAACTGAATAAATCCAACTTAATGTAGGTTCTGTGTCTAATCCATCCACTTTGTGGGAGGCCCATGAGGCATACTTCCAAGGGCAATGTATTTCTGTGAGCTGTCACAGAAAGAAGGATGCAGCCTTTTTAAAATCCTCTCTGCTAGCCAAGCTGCATTCTGCTGAACGCTCTTTGGTACATTTCCCCACAGTGGTCTGGTTGTGGACATAAAGCTCTCTGCGAAACCAGATTAAATCTCTGGAGATGTCGGGTATAGCTAAATTCCTCCTTTGGGTGAAACAAAAGTTCTATGAGTTCTCCAACAAACCACATAGGATGTTTGTCTCCCTTCTCAATCCTAGACCCTTCCACTCCTTCTCTGATCAGCTTAAACAGTCAGAAGGTATGCCTACCCACTGCCCACAGACCATGACCCGGGTCTTTGGCGAATTTTACAATAAACTCTATAACTGCTTAACTCCTACTCTTCACCTTCCTGGCAGATATAAAGCCAACTAAACTATTTGAGACAGATCGAGACAATCACATTGTCTGATTTTTGAAAGAATTTATTTGCAAATTATGGTGGAAAATAAGTATTCTGTCAATATCAAAAGTTAATTTCAATACTTTGTTATATATCCTTTGTTGGCAATGACAGAGGTCAAACGTTTTCTGTAAGTCTTCACAAGGTTGTCACACACTGTTGCTGGTATGTTGGCCCATTCCTCCATGCAGATCTCCTCTAGAGCAGTGATGTTTTGGGGCTGTCACTGGGCAACACGGACTTTCAACTCCCTCCAAAGGTTTTCTATGGGGTTGAGAACTGGAGACTGGCTAGGCCACTCCAGGACCTTGAAACGCTTCTTACGAAGCCACTCCTTCGTTGCCCAGGCGGTGTGTTTGGGATCATTGTCACGCTGAAAGACCCAGCCACATTTCATCTTCAATGCCCTTGCTGACGGGAGGAGGTTTGCACTCAAAAACTCACGCTACATGGCCCCATTCATTCTTTCATGTACACGGATCAGTCGTCCTGTTCCCTTTGCAGAGAAACAACCCCAAAGCATGATGTTGCCACCCCCATGCTTCACAGTAGGTATGGTGTTCTTTGGTTGCAACTCAGCATTCTCTCTCCTCCAAACACGACGAGTTGTGTTTCTACCAAACAGTTCTACTTTGGTTTCATCTGACCATATGACATTCTCCCAATCCTCTTCTGGATCATCCAAATGCTTTCTAGCAAACCTCAGACGGGCCCGGACATGTACTGGCTTAAGCAGGGGGACACGTCTGGCACTGCAGGATCTGAGTCCCTGGCGGCTTAGTGTGTTACTGATGGTAGCCTTTGTTACGCTGGTCCCAGCTCTCTGCAGGTCATTCACTATGTCCCCCCGTGTGGTTCTGGGATTTTTGCTCACCATTCTTGTGATCATTTTGACCCCACGGGGTGAGATCTTGCATGGAGCCCCAGATCAAGGGAGATTATCAGTGGTCTTGTATGCCTTCCATTTTCTAATTATTGCTCCCACAGTTGATCTCTTCACACAAAGCTGCTTGCCTATTGCAAATTCAGTCTTCCCAGCCTGGTGCAAGTATACAATTTTGTTTCTGGTGTCCTTCGACAGCTTTTTGGTCTTCACCATAGTGGAGTTTGGAGTGTGACTGTTTGAGGTTGTGGACAGGTGTCTTTTATACTGATAACAAGTTCAAACAGGTGCCATTAATACAGGTAATGAGTGGAGTACAGAGGAGCCTCTTAAAGAAGAAAATACAGGTCTGTGAGAGCCAGAAATCTTGCATGTTTGTAGTTGACAAAATACTTATTTTCCACCATAATTTGCAAATAAATTCTTTCAAAAATCAGACAATGTGATTGTTTGGATTTGTTTCCACATTTTGTCTCTCATAGCTGAGGTATACCTATGACAATTACAGGCCTCTCTCGTCTTTTTAAGTAGGAGAACTTGCACAATTGGTGGCTGACTAAATACTTTTTTCCCCACTGTAGATGGACAGAGATTGAGGCTGTTTGTTTCCTGTCCACCCCTGCTCTCTTATCTGGTCGCCCACCCTATATCAAGACCCCAAGCTCCATAGGTTATTTCTAGGCCCTATGTTGTTTACTTTAAAAATTTGGCGTACCTGTGCCGCCAAGTTCTCTCTCTCTTCACCATGCCCCCCTTATCTAATGTGCTTTTCAATCCTCTAATCCCGGACGGCCTATCCTATCCTCGAATGATCCCTTGGGTCCAGGCCGGCCTGTTTCAACTTCGCCATTTTACCCTCCCAGTTACTCGTAAATTCCGAACCTTTGCCGACTCTCAATCCAAATACCAGCTACCAAAAAACCTGCTATAGTCCTACCTTCAAATAAATCACTACTTAGCAACCCTCTCCCCATCTCTTATCTTACCTAAACCAACAGCTTTTGAACTCATTTGTTCCCAAGGACCTCATCAATTGTGATTAATCTCTGTTACATATCAGCTACTTCATGAGTCTTCCCCACTCTCTGAAGAACTTAACACCTACATGCGGAAATGGTCCCAAATCATACAACAGCCAATTTCTCTCCCACAATGGGATAAGATTTGGTCCTTAACTCTCAAAGTATCCAGGTGTGTGGCGCAGAGAGAGACAGCGTTTAAGGTATTATTATTCTAGTATAGGACACCAGAGGTACTACACCGCCTTGATCCCCTACTATCTTCCTTGGGTTGGAGATGTGGTAAAATAAGAGGCACCCATTACCATATCTTCTGGCAATGTGAGTTAATCACACCCTTTTGGTCTATAGTGATGTCTCTGCTCCAACGAATATTTGATTCGTCTCTCCCGTTGGAGTTACATCTTCCTCCTAGGCCTTCCTTTTCCTGAAATTGGGAAATTTTCAAACAAACTAGCTTAAAATATTTTATTGGCTGCCAAGAGAGTAATCCCAATGTGTTGGTTATCTCCTACTCCCCCTCTCAGGATCAACTTTCGAAGGTTATTGTTGAAATTCACAGAATGGCGCATATGACAGCCCTAGTGGAAGATGTTGTGGCCAGGTTCGACAAAATTTGGCATCTATTTGACAACTCTGAGTTTGGCTCCCCTCCCTAATCCCAATTGAGCCTTATGTACTATTTCGGCACCACAGCACCCTGCCTCTACATTCCCTCTTTTCTCCTGTGCAGATTCAGTCTAAATATACAGCTTAACATTCCATAACCCCATGGTGCATATTTTCCTGTATTTTTAAACTGATATACCTTCAAGTGTTTATTTGTTGTTTACATGTTGTTCCTCATGAGTAGACAACAACCTTAATACGCCTGCATTCGATCTACCTGCATTCGTTACATCTTTGTAAAATTTAACCATGCTTTTACTGTGCATGACATGGTTTGTTTGTAATTCATAAAACCTTAATAAAAATACAAAAAAAAGTAGTCTTGTATGTCACTCAGTAATACACATTTGTGAGCCTGAACTTTTACACATTCAAACTATTATACACTAATGTATAAGAAGATATCAAGCAGGTAGACGCTAAACAAATATATTACAAGGGCCAGAAGGCTAATAAGACACATTATACCTCCCAGGAGATATATCATATTTGGTATCTAACTAATCCTAAATTCATTCTGCTAATTCATTTTCTGGCTCTCAGATTGTGAATATAGATGTACCCACAGGAGCAGTAATTCAGCAGTAAAATAAGCAAATGAACATAATTCCTGAAATAAGCAGCATTACCGTAACACAAACTTTGCTGGTCTGATTGGCTAATTAATTCTATTGTACAATGTGTAAAGTAAACACCTCTGACTTACCTGTGTAGTGGTGTTGCACATATTCTATTTATTATTCTTTCTTTTTTTATTATAGTTATGAGAAAAAATATTGTATATTAATATTATGTAATCCTCAATCCAGCCAAGAGGAAACTCCGGTATTCTTTTCACATATTTGCAAGATTATTTTCAGCTGTGCTGCACTAAACCTTCTGTTTACAGATCCCAAAAAGTCAGAGCAGTGACTCATCAGAGGGCCAAGTCTGAGATGTCAAGCTGGGTCCTACTGATGTATGACTGGCCATACACTATACAATTTTCTTATTAAATTGTCTTTAGATTTACCTTCAACTATGTAGTGCAAGGGCCTGCCTGACTGCATACACATTGAAAGTGTTCAGGTTTTACCTCATATTATATGGTTTTGGTAAATCTAAAGGAAAACTAAATAAGAAAATTGTATAATGTATGGCCAGCTTAACTTTAGTAGAGATAGATAGATAGATAGATAGATAGATAGATAGATAGATAGATAGATAGATAGATAGATAGATAGATAGATAGATAGATAGCATTTTTTAAAAATAACTAATTTAAAACCACAGTTTAAAAACATAACTAAAATGAAAATGACCTAAAATCATTATTGGTTTTCTTTAATAGGAGAGCAAAAACAACAGGACGACGATAGGCTGAATTGTAAAATAACCTGTTAATGATTAACTTCAATTAACAGAATTGAAATTTCCCCCATATAGTTCAAGATTTCATGAGCAAACTACCAAGTACAGTATATCCACTATACTCAAGTATAAACTTAATTTCTTCTTTCTATCAACAATTAAAAGTGCTACTTACCGAAACATCCTTTAATTTTTTCTCATACGTAAAGCAATATGTGTCATAAGCGTCTCCATCCTGTACAAGATCAAAATTATATTTGCTAGCTGGCAGTGTTGCAGTAACTAGGGCTTTCTTTAATTCCTCAACATATTTTAGCTTTTCCATCTCCATATCTACTGCTTCCCTGGATACGTCTTCTGCAGACACTTTTAAAAAAGAAAAAAGAAAAAAAGAAAAACTTTCAGGAGGTAAAAGCTCCATATGTAAGCAAATTGCCCCTGGATCATTCTGTGATCTTAGAACATTATGAATAACCCCATTCTTTTGTTCTTTCTTATTTATCATCTACTAACTGCATCACTTTTCTAGAACTTTGTATTGTGTTGACTCCTCAAACACTGCTTTTTTAAAAGGTATTCACATGATTTAACATTGATTACAGCAATCAGACACCCAGGCAGAAGGGAAAAGAATACAAGGACTGATTCTTCTGTCTTGTATGAAGACTGCAAGACTTGCACGGGAATTTGCGTCATACTTTTGTTGCTCATATGGATTGCATCCCCGTAACATAAATAATGGCAAATGACAGCATAAAGCACAGAGACTGACATATTGTTATGTTGCTGCAAAATATACCTCTCCCATATCCTACTCTTACAATAACATTTTCTTATACTTAAACTAAAACACGCTTTATAAAATATGTTGACCGTATAGTGGAGGATTAGTTCACTATGACCACCAACATGGACCAAGACACGTTACCCAAATAATAGAAAACTACAAAAAGATTCCATCATGCTACTGTTACATCAAAACAATATTTAAAAGACTTTTCACTTTCATGTACTGTATATTTGTAGCATCAGCCTACTAATCACATTGCATCATGTTCCTTTCAAGGACTTTTTTTTAACATCATCTAGTCGGATATACCATATTTCTTTATTGTTCTTCCATATGATAAGTTACTACTTTATGGATAGAATTGCTTGTAAAGGATCGGTCTACTGCGATCTGCGGTTTACCCACTGGCAAAAAGTTGACACCTGCCTGGTGGTAAAGAGCTTATGAATAGTGCTTTTTACAAGAGTGGACATGCTACCTGTGTTGCTGCACAACTGCCTCTCAGGCCAAGCTAAATACAGGCACAGAAACCCTGTAAAGTGAAAACATTTATCTTCCTCCACACTTCCTTCTTCATTACTAACCCGAACTTCCAGTGGTTGGGACATATGCCGATCCCCAGTCGGAGGTACGGCGCTGCAAGCTTACATTGGGGCTATTTACATTGGTGCAGAGGTTGGGCACATTTACAAGTAAGTGGTATACTGTAAAATTATATACAGTTGGTTTAATAAAATACTACACTTAGTACGTTTTTGGTTGTTTGATGGTGTGGTGTTCATGGAGCGATAATGGAGGATAGCGTGTTATCTCAGAAGACCTATTGAAGAATTGTGTTACCAATTTGGATGTTAACATTGCCGATCATATTGAAGGTGGAATTTTTCACTTTAAAGCAGACCTTCAGTCATTTTTTTCAACTTTCCATCTATTAAATCTTCTGCCCTTGTTGTTTTAACTTTGGATAGTAAAACATTTTTTGTCTGCCAGTACCTTATACAGCCCACTTCCTGTTATCTGGTAAAAAGCCTAGGCTTATGACATCATGCACAGCTCTCTCTCTTACTCTGGTGAGAGTTTGCCAGGAAGGGAGGGGGGATGAGTCATAAGAGGACCAATGAGAGCTGCAAGGCTGCAGAGCTGAAGGTGTGCCTCTGTGTGTTTGTGTAAATCCAGGAAGTGAACAGGCAGCAGCTTCAGCTGCCCACAGTTAAAATGGTTGCAGCCAGACTCAGTGGAGGGAGATTTCTGCAGCATATTTGGCAAGTACAGAATCACAATATATATAAAATAATATGCAAAGTGGTTGGGGGGAAGCTTCAGAATGGCAAAGATGTTTTTATTACAAATTATGTGAGCAGAGTGCAGTTTCTCTTTAAAGAGAGCAGCTTCACATATGTCACTATTATAAGGGTAGGCACTTTAATTATACTATCTAGATAACAATTATATAGAATAGAGTTGTTTTAACCACTTCCCATCCCAGCCATAGTCGCATGACGTCCACAGGAGGGATCTCCCATCCTGGGTGGGCGTCATATGACGTCCAGGGCTTCCCGGCCAGCTGAGGGGCGCGCGTGCCCCTGCCGCGTCACTTGGGAGCCGATGCGCGTGCCCTGCGGCCACAATGGCCGCCGGGCACCCGCGATAGCCCATTAACAGAGCAGGACCGTTGATCTGTGTGTGTAAACACATAAATCCACGTCCTGTGAGGTGAGAGGAGACCGATCATGTGTTACCAGTACAGAGCAACACCTATCGGTCTCCTCCCCTTGTGAGTCTCCTCCCCCTACAGAATCACTCCCTAGGTGTCAGAGCTGGGCTCAGCCCTTCCTTCTCTGAGCTGGCTGCTCAGCTGTCGGCTAATTGCCAGCTCCCATCTCTCTCCACAGTAACCCAGCTGTTGTTGATTCTGCTTGTCAGTCCTGCCTACCTAAAGCCGTCCAGCTCACTTGATCTCTGCCTTCGCCTTGGTCACTTCACAAGAAACCATCTCCTGCGTTCCTGTGTAAAGACTGGCTTTGCTGACATCCCTTCTGGCTCCTTATCCTGCTTGCTGTTCCTCTACTTGCATCCCTGACTTCTGGCCTGTCTGATTACTCGATCTGGTTACTGAACTCTGGCTTGGCTGATTACCCGATCTGGTTACTGAACTCTGGCTTGGCTGACTACCCGATCCGGTTACTGGATTCTGGCTATGCTTTGACTATGCTTACTCTATTTACCTTTTTATTTTTATTAATAAACAAGTGTGATTTTACTGTACTTCTGTCTCGGTCTGGTTCATGGTTTCTGACACTAGGAAACACAATTAACCCCTTCCCTGCCAGTGACATTTATACAGTAATCAATGCATTTGTATAGCACTGATCACAGTATAAATGTGAATGGTTCCAAAATAGTGTCAAAAGTGTCCGATACGTCCGCCGCAATGTCACAGTCATAATAAAAATCGCAGATCGCCGTCATTACTAGTAAAAAAAAAAAAAATAATAATTAAAATGTCATAAAACTATCCCCTATTTTGTAGACGCTATAACTTTTGCGCAAACCAATCAATATACACTTATTGCGATTTTTTTACCAAAAATATGTAGAAAAATACATGTCGGCCAAAACTGAGGAAAAATTTTGTTTAAAAAAAAAATGGGATATTTATTATAGCAAAAAGTAAAAAATATTGTGTTTTTTTTCAAACTTGTTGCTCTTCTTTTGTTGATAGCACAAAAAATAAAAACCGCAGAGGTGATAAAATACCACCAAAAGAAAGATCTATTTGTGGGGAAAAAATGATAAAAATTTCATTTGGGTACAGTGTTGCATGACATGAAAATGACATGAAAAAAACATGAAAATGCCCTGTATTGAAGTGGTTATTGATTCCATTGTAAGCTAACGTTTAGTTTTTAACAGCTGCATATGAAGTTGAATCTAGGATTCTAAAGCCTGTGCTGCCTTTTTTTCTTGTGAAAAAAAAAAAACCCTGTGCTGTCTAAATTTAAATTGGTATAAGTCATGCTTTTGTGAGTGGATTATCTGACCAGATGATGACCACTGTATTGCACCAATGGGCTGAGTATAAATATATGGCCCAACTGTACCTAGAATATCCATTTGGTCCATACATGCACACATTGTCTATAGTTTTATACATTTTAAAGTATTTTTACCTTTACCAATCCATGCAGCTTGCCCATCACAAAGTGTTACACTAAATCCTTTCTCTAAATCTTCTTCCCAGCCAATTTGTAAGAAATATGTACTTCCAGGGTTAGAGGCAATAGAAATCTTCTGAACCGTTTTCTCCATGGTCTGTATGATGAACACCAACTACAAAGAAAAACACATTAAATTAGCACATTTAAATTAATCAGCAAAAATCAGCTTTGCATAAATTACCGTATTTATCGGTGTATAACGCGCACTTTTTTCCCCTTAAAATCAGGGGAGAATCGTGGGTGGGTGTTATACGCTGATCCCCGCCGATCCCCCCCGCTGTTTGTGAGCGGAGCGAGCCGGCCACTGATATACATAGATAGCCACGTGTACTTGGCTAGGTTCGGCTAGCTCTGCTCACAGTCACGCCCAGGCTGCAGTTAAACTGCAGTGACTTGTCAGTGTCACTGCAGTTTGAAAATGGCACCGCCGGCGCTGAGATACACAGAGCCGGCTCTTCTCAGCTCCTCTCGTAGTCCTGCCCAGACTGGGAGTGACTGTGAGCGGAGCTAGCCGAACCTAGCCGAGTACACTCGGCTATGTATGTATAAGGGCGGCGATCGGCTCCGCTCACAGTCACGCCCAGTCTGGGCAGGACTACGAGAGGAGCTGAGAAGAGCCGGCTCTGTGTATCTCAGCGCCGGAGGTGCCATTTTCAAACTGCAGTGACACTGACAAGTCACTGCAGTTTAACTGCAGCCTGGGCGAGGCTGCAAATGTCACTGACAAGGCTGCAGATGGACACTGACAAGGCGGCAAGGCTGCAGGTGTCACTGACAAGGCTGCAGGTGTCACTGACAAGGCTGCAGGTGGACACTAACAAGGCTGCAGGTGTCACTGACAAGGCTGCAGGTGTCACTGACAAGGCTGCAGGTGTCACTGACAAGGCTGCAGGTGTCACTGACAAGGCTGCAGGTGGACACTGACAAGCCTGCAAATGACACCGACAAGGTTGCAAATGACACTGGACAAGCATGCAGATGGACACTGACAAGGCTGCAGATGGACACTGATAAGGCTGCATTGATGGGCATTTAAATGTAAGTTTTTTTCCTTAAAAAGTTTTTTTCCTTAAAATTCCCTCCTAAACTTGGGGTGCGTGTTATACGCCGATAAATATGGTATATGTTGAATAAAAAAAAGGCAGGTTAATGAGGTGTGAAAATATTGCACATTTGTGCACTGTTAGATCATCAAGCTCCTGATCCCAAGGACCTTGCAACGCCTTCCCAGATTGTATTCCAACTCCTTTCATCTAACCCAAAGTTGTTTGTTAACAAGAGAGATCTGACTGTGTACTTATGAGTGAACATTTTCAGACCAGACCAAAGGTGACATTGATCTCCTAAAGGCCCCCATTCATTTGTGGTACATCCAAGGTGAGGTTGTTGTAAAATTAAGCAGAAATCATTCATACTTGGAAAACAACTTATATAAAGTATACCTAGTTGATCTGCTGATGTTTTTTAGAGAATACTTACCCCCAGCAAATAGTTACAAAGTTAGATTTAAAAAAGACACAGGTTCATCGAGTTTAACTAAATACATTGAAACCCCCTATATACAGAATCCCTATACTGTACCCACTGTTAATCCAGAGGAAAAAACAGTTTTTAAGGCTTTGTTCAACAATGGGAAAAAAAAGACAATCCTAAGGCATACTAAGGCAATCAGAAATTTCCTGGATCAACAACCTCTTGTGTTATTACTTATGAAATATTAATAGCAAGTTACTGTATATTCTGTGCACTTAGGAATGCAATCAACTGAGCTGACTAGAAACCATATACTGTATAAATGTATTAACAATAATCATAACCCATACAATAAAAATAAGGCACAAATGAAAACATGAAATACCAAATGCTAACACTGCAAACAATATACAAAGTGCTACTTATATTGCAAAAGTCCCAAAACGTGACATTTAAAAATATTAGAGTCCCAAATATAATGTCCAAAAAGTGATAATGTGCTCTGTGCTATCCAAACAACATCAACACTAGTGATTGTAGTGTGCTTCAAACTAATGTGCTACACCATGAAATCTCTCCAATAGACCCATTATGTGCCAAATACACACCGCACTCGGCCTGAAAAAACTAATCAACCTAATCGATTATGAAAATAGTTGTCAACTATTTTCAAAATCTGTTAGTTGGTCAGCTGATTAGTTGGCCTGCATACAGAATGCATTATTGGTTTACATGTCAGTACAGTATATACAGTGCAACACACCTACACCTCAGTACACTGTTTATACATGTCAGTAAGTGCCTAATAACTTGTGAATGTATGAGGAGCAATGCCTCATGGAACATGTAGTCCCGGGCAGAAGAAGGAAGTGATTTAAAGTGATTCTAAGGGCAGAAGTTAATTTTCCTTGCTATAGGGCACTCTGTACTATACTTTGTGGTTTGCTATAGCGGCACTCTGAAGACAGGAGGGGCCAGAAGCACCAGGGGGACCCCAGAAGAGGACAATGGGGGCTGCTCTGTGCAAAACCATTGTACAGGGTAGGTAAGAATGACAAGTTTGTTTAAAAAAAAAACAACGATTACAATCAATCACTTTAAGGACTCTGTGTATAGAAGATCAGCATCTGAACCCAAAGAAGCTGGAGGCTGATAGACTGGAGGTAATATAAGGCATTACAATTACAAAGTAAAAGTTTACCAATATTGTGCAATATACTGGAAAAATTATTATATCCACGCAAAAAAAGTCTTAGCTTTTAGTACTACTTTAAAGAGGAAGTAAACCCTGATGGGTTTTACTTCCTCTTTGTTCCCCTGCAAAGTAAAAGCATAATGGGCTAGTATGCATCGCATACTAGCCCATTATGTGGCACCTACCTGCAAACGAAGCCTGTGCAGTCTCTGCTGGTGGCTGCATCCCTCTTACTTCCGGGGCGGACTCCGACTCTGTGACTGGCCAGAGTCGCATGCACGTGGGAGCCATCAGTCACGGCACGTGCGAGTAAGTAAACAGCACAGAGGGCGGCTTCTTCACAGCGCATGCGCCAATGACAGCGCACGTTTAGGAGATATTTCCACTACATATAGGTAAGCCTCATTCTAGGATTACTTATAGGTAAAAGTCACAATCAGAGGTTTACAGCCACTTTAATATAAAGGATTTATACCCCCCCCCCCAGCCCTTCAAATAGCTTCAAGTCGGACTCCCAGTTAAAATACCCTGTATATCCTACTTCTGGGTATATTTATTATTTTACATATATATATATATATATATATATATGCACATATACAAACACACCACATACACACATATCTTCTGTTCTTCTCAGAGTTAATTTGATATTTTGTTCCCTAACCATATAACTGGTTATTTATATTTACCACTGCATATAGATATTTAAGAATAAATTGTCTTTTTTTCATTTTACATAATAACTAAATTATACACCACACTTTTTTTGAGGTTTATCTGATTAATCTAAACAATAATCGACCAACGAATCGATTATGAAAATAATCGTTAGTTGTAGCCCTACACCGCACTCACCAGATATATTTGACTCCTTGTATTCCCAAGCAAGTCAAAAAGCACCCAATGTAGTCCAGGTTCACACAAACGCTGCCCTCATGTTGAGGAGCTCAAGGTCCGTGAGGATCCTTTCCAGCGCCTGGTGAGTGGGATGTATGTATATGGGACACGACGGGTCTATTGGAGTCATCATGGAGCACACTACAATCACCAGTGTTGATGCTGTTTGGAGTGGCACAGAGCACATTATCGTGTTTTGGACATTGATGTTTATTATATTTGGAACTTGAATTTTTAGTATGTCACAATCTACGAGCAGGGCCCTCCTGTCCCTTCTGTACTGAACTGTGCTGTAATTGTGCTGTCCCCCCTCTACATTGTAAAGCACTGCGTAAACTGTTGGCGCTATATAAATCATGTATAATAATAATAATAATATGGGAACATTTCAATATAAGTAGCACTTTATATATTGTTAGCACCCTTGGCAAGTTTTTTTTTAGGATATAGGGCAACAAAATATTTCCCAAAATACTGTTGAGGTTTCTATACACACACACAAAAAAAAAAGTCATATCAGTTTTCCATCTTGGGGCCCAGGCCTGCTATAATATCTTATTATCAAAGATGAAGACTCGATGCCTATAGTTTGCATGTTCCTGTGTCTGTGTGGGTTTCCTCTGGGTACTCCGGTTTCCTCCCACATTCCAAAGACATGCTGGTAGGGTAATTGGCTTCTGTGTACATTGAACCTGGTATGTGTATGTATGAATGAATGAATGTGAGTTAGGGACCTCAGATTGTGAGCTCCTTGAGGGCAGGGACTGACGTAAACGTATAATATATATATATGTAAAGTGCTGTGTAAATTGACGGCATTATATAAGTACCTGTAATAAATTATAATGTAAATTAGAGCTGCACGATTCTGGCTAAAATGAGAATCACAATTTTTTTGCTTAGAAGATAGATTCCGATTCTCTCACGATTCTCGCAGAGTAACATCATCTTTCACATTAAAACAAAAAAAAAATTGGGCTAACTTTACTGTTTCGTTTTTTTTTTTATTCATTGAAGTGTATTTTTCCCCAAAAAATTGCATTTGAAAGACCACTGGGCAAATACAGTGTGACATAAAATATTGCAGCAATTGCCATTTTATTCCCTAGGGTCTCTGCTAAAATATATATAATGTTTGGGGGTTCCAAGTAATTTTCTAGCAAAAAATATTGATTTTAACCTAAGAAAGAAGTGTCAGAAAAAGATTTAGACTTTAAGTGGTTAAACTTCCTGCATTTACACGTTGTTGAAAACTTGGCAGACTGCCCGATTATTTATTTATACAGAAGTTCTATCCCTTTGATCTAAGAAGGAAGCAGTTAGTTACAATGTTTCATGTTATAAACTTGGCAGACTGCCCGGATGCTTTCTTTTGACAGCTGAGTGAGTAGATAATCTCTCCACTTGTTTATATGAAAGAATCGACAAACTCAGCAGGAGAGATCCTCAGAGGGGGTGAATCGAGAGCACGATTTTTTAACGATTAATTGTGCAGCTCTACTGTAAATAAATACAAAGAATAATGTTGCTCTGATCTAGAATGACATTACATTTCCATACGGCTGGAAGAGTTCTTTCACCACCGTACCATCCTCTCTCAGGAGAAGATAACATTACAGGATTCCTAATCCCACCCTACCCTTTTAGGTTGATTTGTAAATTTCGGTCTACAGAATGTATTTGTGAAGGCTAAACCTGCAAACCTCAGTATACCAACACTGCTGACTTTCATATGCATATACAGGACAACCTCCATGCATGATAAAGGTGAATAGTGACCATCCTGCAATTGCCAACCAACCTGGAATTGTGTCCTGTGTGATGTGGTTTCAAGGCTTTCTTTCTATAATAGACCTATATGTTTTAATGTACTCGCCAGCTTTAATCTGTTTTAAAACATCTGATCTTTAGCTGTGTCTACATTATGAAACATAGACTGATACATGTGTGGCCAGCTTCAGAGGATCCTAATGTCTCAGAAAACAGCTTCACTGAGGTATTGAATATCAGACAAATAAACATGGGGCAGACAACAAGACTCCAACGCTTGTGGTGGACAGATTTCACCTCCTTTACTATGTTTATTTTACCCTAATGTTAGAACAATTGTCTCATTTCTAGTGGAAAGTTCACACCTTTATATTCAGAATGCTACTGCTATAGTATGCTAAAAAAAATACACAATATACAAATTAATAAAATAGTTAAGAAGAAAAATATATTTGTGTGCATATTTTCAACAAACTAACAAATGCTACATATTTGCATTTAAATTGCTAGAAGAAAAAAAAATTTTTTTTCTTTTATTATGTGACATAAAGGGGGAAGATTAAAGCTGGGTTCACATATATGCGAATTGGATGCATTTTACACAGCATCCAAATCGCATAACATGTGAGTGTGACCAGCTTTTTTTCTTTTATTATGTGACATAAAGAGTAAGGAAATTAAGGCTGGGTTCACATATATGTGAATTGGATGCGTTTTACACCACATCCAAATCTTATTAAATGTGAGTGTGACCAGCTTTCAAAGGAGCTGGTTCACACATGTCCAGGGCGGCAGTGGTGCGAATTTGAAAAGGGTCCTGTGCGTTTTTAGGTCCGGTTCAGGTGCGAATTCAGTGAAAGATCTGCACCTGAATTGCACCTGAACCGGTAAACACAAAACGCACAGGACACCAGACTGCAAACCGCAGCTGGACCTGTGTGGACCCAGCCTTACTAAAACCGAAGCACTCAGAATCTGGTGCAGCTGTACATGGTAGCCAATCAGCTTCTAACTTCAGCTTGTTCAATTAAGCTTTGAAAATAAAAACTGGAGGCTGATGGTTTCTATGCACCAAATTTTGCACTTTCCAGTTTTAGTAAATCAGCCCCAAACTGTTATCTTCTGCACTTTCTAAAAGAACCAAATATGAATCACAATACATAAAGACGAAAAACAAATCACAATACATAAAAAGGAATAAGAAGCTAATCGGTGCAATACCAACTATCAGCACAGATTTTTTTTCTTTTTTTTTTTGAAGAAAGAAATAATGACAATCTTTTGTTTTTATTTCTTCTCTTTGGTTGCAGAAATAAGAATGTTTATGATGTTGAAAAAAAATGAACTGCACAGTAAATGCTCAAGTCAACTAAAAAAGATCTTAAAGTTGCAGTAAAGTGATGCAGTCCAAAGTCATTTATAAAATGCTCATGCCATTTTAAAGGTTTTCATGCTGCAGCAACACCAATATCACAAATTAACATAACTAATCCAACACAGCTTTTAGGCCAGTCTGATCTTTCAGTTGCCACATTGAAGAACATCTCATCAGAAGCCAAAATATAACCTTTCACTGATGCTGTAAAACAAGGCATCCCTCTAGACATTTGTGGTTTCACCCTTTTGCACCAAGTAAACTATTAAAAAAGAACAGTCACTGTTTTTTACTTTTAAAAAAAATGGAAAAAGATTGTTTTACAGCAGTAGGATTGGACCTGGCCACAAACAGAGGAAGCTAGTTGTTGAATCTGGAGGCCAGGATATCAACATCTTTGGTCCTACCATTTCTGACATATCAGGTTGAAGGCTCTATACCCCTTGGTCCAGGGAGAGAAAACAGAGGTAATACATTTTCCAGCTGTCCACTCCTGGGATGTGGACTGCAGAGACTGCTGGACAGTGTGTTTTTGCCTAAGGCCCCTTTCACACTGCCGCGACTTGAAAGTCGCATGATTTTGCAGCGATTTTACCACGATTTTGTGGCTGCGACTTTGACACGATTTCAGGGAATGCCTGTTCAAACTTGAGGTCTATGGACCTGAGCTTGCATCAAAGTCGAACCAAAGTAGTACAGGGACTACTTTGAAGTCGTTGTGATTTGAAGTCACACAGATATGAATGGTATTTATTGGAAATCATGGAGTACGACTTGTCATGCAACTTTGCAGTCCCAATTCGCAGGACAAGTCACACAAGTGTGAAAGGGGCCTAAGGCTGCATGAACACCTAAGCGTATAGTTTTAAGGCAGAAAGTCACGCGATTTTTGCCGCAATTTTGTACAGGTCAAAAGTTCACTAATGTAAAAAGCAGAAAACGCCTGTAATCTGCCAAAAAAGAAGCTCATGTACTTTTTTGAGTGACAGGCATTTTGCTTCAGGCGACAGAACGCTCAGATCTGAACAGGGGCTATTGAAATTAATGGGATTTGTCTTGTTATGTGTTTTTAGAGATGAGGCTTACAGCAGAACACTGCCCAAAAACACCATCTAGGTGTGAACAGAGCCTTACAGATAATCTGGCTTGCTTCTGTCAAGGGTGCATGACTACTGGTGCCCTGTTAGTGGCTGATGTAGGCCATGGCCGTGGCATTGTCTGATTGCACCCTTAGGCTCTATTCACACTAATGTGTTTTTTGATGCATTGTGCAGAAATGCAGGGAAATTTTTTAACATGGGTTCCTATGGAACATGTTCACATCAATGCATTTCGTGCCTCTGCGTTTTTGGAAAGGGTCGGGGACTTTTTTTTCCTGCAAAATGCAGTGTTTTGCATGTAATAAACTTCAATGGACCCGCATCCAAAACGCAAGTCCTGCGTTTTTACCACGATTTGCGTTTTTTTTTTTACACTGTATATAGCTGGTTGCTAAGGAGGGGGCCAGGAAGCCGGCCGCTGCGTCCGTAGCAACCAATGAGCCAATTAGCTATCTGCAGGCTTCCCCGCTGAAGATAAAAAAAAGAATTTCCGGCTAAAAAAAAAAAAAGCGCGGGGTCCCCCCAGGCCCTTGGGTCTAGTATGGACTTGGAAGGCATGGGGGTCACCCCAAAATCCATATTATTATTATTATTATTATTATTATTATTATCCGAGCATGCCGCCCACAGGTCAGGAAAGGGAGGTGATGAGTGAGCGCCCCCCCCCCCGAACCAGGCTGCATGCCCTCAGCATAGGGGGGGATGGTTGCTTTGCTGCCCCCCCCCACCTCAAAGCACTTTGTCCCCATGTTGATGAGGACAGGGGCTTCTTCCAGACAACCGTTGTCGGGGTCTGCGGGCGGAGGGAGCTTATCAGAATCTGGAAGCCCCCTTTAACAAGAGGGCCCCCAGATCCCACCCCCTCATGTGAATGTACCCCTACCCATTCCCCAAAAAAGAAAGTAGTGTAGTGTGAAGAAATACAGTAGACAGATTTGACAAGTCCTTTATTAAAAATATCTTCTTCTTCCTTGCTTCTTCCTCCGGTCTTCCTCCATTTTCTCTCGCATCTTCCTCCTCCGGGCTTCTCCTGCTTCTTTTTCCGCTCTTCTTTTTCTGTCTTCTTTGTCTTGTGTTCTTCTTCCTCTGTCGCCGACTACCCTCCTCCGTTGCTGCGCCCCGCTCATCTGTCCGCGCCGATGTCAAGCATTCCTTAAATAACAATGGGGGCATGGTCATCGGATTATGTCATGCAGAGCCCCCTCCCCGGGGCATGGTGGGTCCGTGATGTCACAAAGGGGTGGGGCCTCCGCGTGACATAAGCCAATGGCCACGCCCCCATCGTTATCTAAGACATCGGCGTGGACAGATCAGCGGGACACAGCATCGGAGGAGGGTCGTTGGAGGCAGAGGAAGAAGAACACCAGACAAAGAAGACAGAAGAAAGAAGAAGAGCGGAAGAAGCATGAGAAGCCCGGAGGATGAAGATGCAGGAGAAGATGGAGGAAGACCGGAGGAAGAAGCGGGGAAGAATTAGATATTTTTAATAAAAGACAAAAACTGTCTACTGTATTTCTTCACACTACACTACTTTTTTTTTGGTGAATGGGTAGGGGTACAATGTACCCCATACTCATCCACATGGGGGGGCGGGATCTGGGGGCCCCCTTGTTAAAAGGTGCTTCCAGATTCCGATAAGTCCCCCGCGCGCAGACCCCGACAACCACCGGGCAAGGGTTGTCAGGAAGAGGCGAGGCCCATGTTCTCATCAACATGGGCACAAGTTGCTTTGGGGTTGGGGGGTGCAGAGCCCCCCCTGCCCCAAAGCACCCCCCCCATGTTGAGGGCATGCGGCCTGGTATGGTTCAGGGGGGGGGCGCTGGCTCGTCCCCTCCCATTGCTGACCTGTGTCTAGTATGGATTTTGAGGGGACCCCACGCCAAGGGCCTGGTATAGACCTGGGGGGACCCCACGACTTTTTTTTTTTTTTTTAACATCTTTTTTTACATTCAGCGGGGAAGCCCGCTGACAACTCATCGGTTGTTAAGGAGTGTAAAAAAAAATGCAAATCGTTGCAAAAATGCATGTCCAAAAACGCGGCAAGCACCACAAAAACGCTCAAAAGCAACATGCATAGATGTGAATCAAGCCTAATAGGGGGCCCCTGTGTGTGTTAAACTGCTTCAGCCCCGGAAGATTTTACCACCTTCCCGACCAGAGCTTTTTTTCCCCACAAATAGAGCTTTCTTTTGGTGGTATTTGATCATGTCTGCAGTTTTTATTTTTTGCGCTATAAACAAAAAAAGAACGACAATTTTGAGAAAAACGCAATACTTTTTGCTATAATAAATATTTCCCAAAAATATATTTTAAAAATGTTTTTTCCTCAGTTTAGGCCGATGTGTATTCTGGTAAAAAAAAAATTAAAAAATCGCAATAAGCGTATATTGATTGATTTGCGCAAAAGTTATAGCGTTTACAAAATAGGGGATAGTTTTATGGCATTTTTTTTTTTTTTTTTCTAGTATTGGCGGCAATCTGCAATTTTTATCGGGACTGCAACATTATGGCGGACACGTCGGACAATTTTGACACATTTTTGGGATCATTGACATTTTTACAGCAATCGGTGCAATAAAAATGCATTGATTACTGTAAAAATAGCACTGGCAATGAAGAGGTTAACACTAGGGGGCGATCAAGGGATTAATGTGTTCCCTATTGTGTGTTCTAACTGAAGGGGGGAGGGGACTGTGCAGGGGAGATGACAGATCGCTGTTCATACTCTGTCGATCTGTCCCCTCAGAGAACCGGAAACTGTGTGTTTACACACACAGATCCCGGTTCTCTGTGTGCCCCGAGCGATCACGGGAGCCCGGCGGTGATCGCGACCTAGTGGCAGAATATGTTACCGGCGTAACATGACGGTGATTCGCGCAGCCGAGCCATGTTGCCGCAGTACAACTGCGGTGGCTGGTCAGCAATCGGTTAACAAAAGCCTTACTGGACACTACCTCCATGCATCAGGAGTGCAGTCGTTGATATTTCCAGTTTGATGTGTGTGGGAGCAGTCTGTGATGTTCTCACATCCAACTAGACATACAGTATCAGTGACCCTACTGCTGATACACTGAGGTAGCGGTGTCCAATAGGGTGTTTGTGAAACAGTGCTGTTTAGCATATTTTGCATGGGAATGGAAGTTCTACCTATAGATTTGTTTAATAATGTTTTAAATGGTTTTACAGTATGCAAGCCCCTTTGCCCTTATTTTTTCTGCGTTACTACTGAAAGTAGAGCCTGCACATTGGAGGAAGATAAAGGAATAAAGGCGCCACAGAGCTCGAACACAGGCACCAAGAGCTCTTTAGGCCTCATGCACACGAGACACTGTTAAACGGGCGTTCAGAGGCAGTTGGGCACTTTTTTCAACTGCCCATGAACCCATTCAACGTTATCCTATGTGTCCATGTACACAGTCTCGTTTTTCGACGTTTTTGGGCAATTGCGTTTAACCTCGTTTTTCTAGAAGCAAAAAAATGGGTTCAGACGCAAAAGTTTGCCACATTTCAGACACCAAACGCAGCTAAACGTGGGTTTATAAAGGAACATTTTACGACCCGATTTTGGGGCCACATGTTTTTAAAAGCTGAAACCGGCGTTATCGTCTAGAAGCGTCTGCTGAGCAGAGAATGACATTTTGCGACCCAACTTTGGGGCCCCGTATCTTGGAGCCACTTGGTGCTAGGAACCCCAAATTTGGTGTGCAAACACAGTGGAACTAGCACTACAACATATCCAAGTGGCACCAAGTGGCCTTGAGATATGGGGCCCCAAAGTCGGGTCATAAAATGTCATTCTCTGCTGCAGTAAAGTGTTTGACATTTTGCAACCCGACTTTGGGGCCCAATATCTCGGGGCCAATTGGTGTTAGGAACCCCAATTTGGATAAGTTGTAGTGCTAGTTTCACTGTGTTAGCACACCAAATTTGGGGTTCCTAGCACCAAATGGCTCCAAGATACGGGGCCCCAAAGTTGGGTCGCAAAATGTCATTCTCTGCTCTGCAGACGCTTCTAGACGCAAACGCGGTAAAACGCGGCATGCAAAATGCTGCAAAACGCCGGTTTCAGCTTTTAAAAACATGTGTTCAGCAGAGTTTGCACCGGCGTCTCGTGTGCATGAGGCCTTAGATTAGAAGTGATCTCTCGACTAAAAAATGCATTGTGCTATCTGCAACTACTAAGCAACAGAAAAACCTTTAATGTGTACAAAATCTAAAAATAATGAACAAAATTACTAGAAAAAGAGTAAATCCCAAACATTCTTCTGGATTGCAACATCCACTCAGAAATGTTAGGCCTCATGCACACGAGACGCTGTTAAACGCGCGTTCAGAGGCAGTTGGACACTTTTTTCAACTTCCTCTGAATTCATTCGATGTTATTCTATGTCTGCATGTACACAGTCTCGTTTTTTGGCATTTTTAGGCAGTTGCGTTTAACCTCGTTTAACCTCGTTTTTCCAGAAGCAAAAAAATGGGTTCAGACGCCAAACGTGGCTAAACGCGGGTACCACGTTTGTGTTTATAAGTGTTTTTAAAGGAACCCTATTTTTTGGACCAGAACAGAAAACACAGAAATATGATGGTAAACTGTAGCAGAGAATGACATTTTACGACCCGACTTTGGGGCCCCGTGTCTCGGGGCCACTTGGTGCTAGGAACCAAATTTGCTCTGCAAACACAGTGGAACTAGCACTACAACATATCCAAAGTTGGGGTTTCTAGCACCAAGTGGCCCCGAGATACGGGGCCCAAAAGTCAGGTCGCAAAATGTCATTCTCTGCTGCAGAAAAAGTGCTTGGGGAGGGTCTTTGTTATCTTAACTAAACGCTTCTAGACGCAAACGCAGTAAAACGCCGCTAAACGTGGCATGCACACGCGGCAAAACAGGCGTTTCTAAACGCCGGTTTCACCTTTTAAAAACATGTGTTCAGCAGAGTTTGCACCGGCATCTCGTGTAAATGAAGCCTTAGTCGTAGTAAAATGTTAGGCATGTTGTTATAAGTGCCTAGGTCTGATGTATTTTATTTCCTATAAATTTATATAGCATTGACATTGACATATCATGCAGAACTTCATAGTGTACATAAATCCATTTAGATACTCCAAGTCCCTTCCCCTGAAGGTGCTTACAGGGTAATGCCAATGCCACTACAAGTGTACAGACACCCCGCCCCAGTAAAACTTTGTACATTTTTACAGTGCCTTACAAAAAGTATTCATACCCCTTGATATTTTCCACATTTTGTCATGTTACAACCAAAACCATAACATTTATTTTATTGGGATTTTTCGTGATCAACCAACACAAAGTGGCACATAATTTTGAAGTGGAAGGAAAATGATAAATGGTTTTCTAAAATTTTTTACAAGTAAATATTTGAAAAGTGTGGCGTGCATTTGTATTCAGCCCCCCTATATTCAGCCCCCCCCAATACTTTGTAGAACCACCTTCTGCTGCAATTACAACTGCAAGTCTTTTTGGGGATGTCTCTATCAACTTTGCACATCTAGAGAATTACATTTTTGCCCATTCTTCTTTGCAAAATAGCTCAAGCTCTGTCAGATTTGATGGAGAGCGTCTGTGAACAGAATTTTTCAAGTCTTGCCACAGATTCGCAATTAGATTTAGGTCTGGACTTTGACTAAGCCATTCTAACACGAAGCGTTGATCTAAACCATTCCATTGTAGCTCTGGCTGTATGTTTAGGGTTGTTGAACTGCTGGAAGATGAACCTCTGCCCTAGTATCAATTCTTTTGCAGACTCTAACAGGTTTTCTTCTAAGATTGTCCTGTATTTGGCTTCATCCATGTTCCCATCAACTCTGACCAGCTTCCCTGTTCTTGCTGAAGAAAAGCATCCCCACAACATCATGCTGCCACCACCATGTTTCATGGTGGGGATGGTGTGTTCAGGGTGATGTGCAGTGTTAGTTTTCCGCCACACATAGCGTTTTGCTCTTAGGCCAAAAAGTTCAATTTTGGTCTCATCTGACCAGAGCACCACCTTCCACATGTTTGCTGTGTCCCCCACATGGCTTCTCGCAAACTGCAAATGGGACTTCTTATGGATTTCTTTCATCAATGGCTTTCTTCTTGCCACTCTTCCATAAAGGCCAGATTTGTGGAGTGCACGACTAATAGTTGTCCTGTGGACAGAATCTCCCACCTGCGCTTTGGATCTTTGTAGCTCTTCCAGAGTTACCATGGGCCTCTTGGCTGCTTCTCTGATTAATGCCCTCCTTGCCCAGCCTGTTAGTTTAGGTGGACGGACATATCTTGGTAGGTTTGCAGTTGTGCAAAACTCCTTCCATTTTCAGATGATGGATTGAACAGTGAATTTTTCAAAGCTTGGGATTTTTTTTTATGACCTAACCCTGCTTTAGACTTACCAACAACTTTATCCCTGACCTGTCTGGTGTGTTCCTTGGCCTTCACTATGCTGTTTGTTCACTAAGGTTCTCTAACAAACCTCTGAGGGCTTCACAGAACAGCTGTATTTATACTAAGATTAAATTACACACAGGTGGACTCTTTTTACTAATTAGGTGACTTCCAGAGGCAATTGGTTCCACTAGATTTTAGTTAAGGGTATCAGAGTAAAGGGGGCGGAATACAAATGCACGCCACACTTTTCAAATAACTGTTTGTAAAAAAATTTGAAAACCATTTATCATTTTCCTTCCACTTCACAATTATGTGCCACTTTGTGTTGGTCTATCACATAAAATCCCAATAAAATACATTTATGTTTTTGGTTGTAACATGACAAAATGTGGAAAATTTCAAGAGGTATGAATACTTTTTCAAGGCACTGTAGGTTGTGGGATAATAACAGAGCACCTGCAGGAAAGCAACATAAACTTGGGGGGGGGCATACAAATGCCATGTATGCAGTGTCTCTGGTGCAAACCAAACCCAGTAGCACAGCTCTGAAAAGCCACAGTGCTAATCGCCTGTCAGACATCTCCTACAGCAACAAGGGCAAGTTCAGATGAATCTTAACCACCTCAATACGGGGCATTTAGACATCTTCCTGCCCAGATCAATTTTCAACAATCAGCACAGACCCCCCCCGCTCTCCTCTACTCGCGTCTATCAGACGCGAATGAGGAAAAGTCGATCACCAGCTCTTCCTATTTACATCGTGATCAGCCGTGATTGGACATGGTAAAGGGTCTCCGTCAGAGACTCTTTACTTAGATCGGAGTTGAAGTGTGTCACACTGACACACCGCAACAACGATCGCTGCGGTGCATGCCCCCGGGGGCGCGCAGCGGCTTAATATCCTGAGGACGTCATATGATGCCCAGTCAGGATATTGAAACCACTTTGCTGCCGTCATTCCGCTATATGGCAGGCGGCAAGTGGTTAGAGGGGTTGTAAAGTCTCCAAACCTTCTGTGCTGCAGCTACCCCCCCCCCCCCCAGAGCCCTCCTTTTTCTTACCTGAGCCCATCTGTTCCAGCGATGTGCACAAGCCCAGCGACTCCAGCCACTGTCTCTGTCCTCATTGGCTCCTGCTGCTGTCAATCAAATCCAGTGATGCGGGGCCGAGTCCTGCTATCTGTGTCAATGGACGAAAAAGAGGGACTCGTGAGTGCGCCCGCACGGGTGCCCCCAGAGAAAGCTGCTCTACGTGGGGGCACTTGAAGAGGGGGAGCCAGGAGCTCCGCTGGGCACCTCAGAAGAAGAGGATCAGGGCTGCTCAGTGCAAAACCCTTGCATAGAGCAGGTAAGTATAACTTATTTGTTATTTTTTTTTTTTTTAAATGAATCTTTACAATCACTTTAACTTGCCAGGTCCAGATATGCATTTACTACTCAAATACAGTAATGTTAAAAAAAAATACACACAGGGCAGGAGGCGGAGCCTAGCAGAGCAGACATGCATTGTTAGAGCTCCACACCGCTGAGGAGAGAAGAGAAGGACAAAGCGGAGCCTGCAGGCTCAAAAGGTATCCATTTGAACCTTTTTGCCCCAGGGAACAAACTGTGAAAGTTTGGGCAGGAAATATGGTACTGGGAGGAAACCGTGGCAGAAATAAAAATCACCTCACAAAGAGCTCACAGGCACTCACTGCAGCTGAAGCAGCTCCAGTCACCTCACAAGATACAGCATCAGGGCGCTCTCACAGACAGAAAATGTCACAGCAAGACTCTCCATTTGAGTCAGATACAGAACAAATCCTCTCACAAACTTCTCCACAAGCCTCCTCAGTATCCCCAGAAATATTATTACAATTTGAAAAGATGCTTCATAAGGCTTTAAAACAAACCTCAGACCAAATAACAAAAAGCCTAACCAAAGAAATAAGAGAGCTGGGAAACCGCACCGCAGCCTTAGAAATAAAAATGGATGAAATTGAAATTACAACCCAAGAAAATATAACAGAATTGGAACAATTAAAAAAAGAGAATTTAATACTTCAAACTAAGCTCGAAGATTACGAAAATAGAGCCAGACGTTCAAACTTGCGCATAAGGGGAATACCTGAAACTGTGACAGACCTGCAATCTACTATTACTGCTCTATTACAAGAACTAAAGCCAGATATCCCTATTGAACGTTTAGAACTGGACAGAGTACACAGAGCCCTCACAGCCAAAAAGAAAGATGGACCCCCACGTGATATAATCACAAAATTTCATTATTACAGAACGAAAGAACAAATACTAATTGCTGCAAGAGAAAAAAAGGAACTTAATTTTCAAGGACACAATTATCAAATTTTTGCTGACCTATCCCAACTTACTATTACTAAAAGACGATCCATGAAACCCCAACTAATGGAACTGCAACGCCACAACATTATGTATCAATGGGGCTTCCCCTTTTCAGTCAGATTTAACTACCAAGGTACAATTTACAGAAGCAGATCAGCAGATGAACTACAACAAACCCTTTTAAAATTAAATCTGACAGAACCCACAAGCAGCAACTCTCCCACACGCAGAAGAATGGCGTCATCTTCACCTTCAGGCAGCACCCAGAAAATTTCCGAACAAAATGGGAATCATCATTCTCACAAAAGAGGCCGTTATGCCACATCATCCATGGACCAAGAAGATTCAATGGACTGACATCCTAATTCCTGATATCTCTTCATTTATTATACTAAGAGATGGTTCTCTATAAAAAACCTATATTTATAACTGAATGTAACTGCATTCTGATAGTCACACACTGTGTGGGATCATGTTACATTCCAGTTATATTTCTTATTACTTCTGATTCATATAGCCTTAGAATATATAAGTGAAATAAGGAAATTCTTGTTCAGTTATATATTATCAGGTAATAATAGATTTATTACTTTTTAGGACAAATATGTTCAATAATCCAGAAGTAATGGAAGCTTTTTCTTTCTTTTCTTAAAACAAATATATTATTATCTAACTAGTTCCTAGAATTATGTTTTTGTTTATTCTAATCTGAAGCAATACAACCTCAATTTTATGAGTTAACATATCTAAACAGTTACATATGAATAAAATATGTAATTGTTTACTCTAAAATGGTTAAAATCCCAAAATAATTCAAACTATCTTCATCAATACCAAAGTTATTAACAGTACCTTTCTAACTGAATTATTTAGCCTAGGGCAAGACTAACCATATACAACCACCCTGGAATAAATAATTTCAACAAAAACTATATTCTGCACTCCAATTAATGAAACATCATTTTGATGTCTTTTGACATAGCACTTCTCTCCTGTAAGCGGAAGATCCGTGTACCCCCATTAGCCCTCCTCATTCTCCCAATCATATTATGTGGGAGTGTGACGAAGGCACTTATTCCCCTGAGAGAGATATTTACTCTCTTTCACGGGTAAATTGTGATTACTTGCAAAAAATAATTTATACAATGTATCATTTAATCTCATATGTTTTTTGTTTACTTTTTACTCCAGAATTCACTGGTTTCTTTTCTATCTATTCATCTCTTCAGTCCACACAGGTTGATCTGCGCAGTCAGCTCTGCATAACAAAAAGTAAGTCAAAACTATTTGATCTATTGCCATGGCACCACTGAATATACTTTCCCTGAATGTTCAGGGAATAAATGTCCCTCAAAAAAGGACCAAAGCCTTCCGTACTTTCCATAACAAGAAGGCTCACATAGTATGCCTCCAAGAAACACACTTCACCAAAGATTCTACTCCAAAATATATTTCTCCTTTTTATCAACAAATTTACACGGCTTCTGCCTGTACCAAGCAAAGGGGAACTCTAATTGCATTTCACCGATCCACACCATTCACCTTATCATCAGAAATTAAAGACCCAGAAGGTAGATACCTGATACTCATGGGTTATATAATGGATACAGCAATCACTGTGATTTCCTACTACGCTCCTAACAAACAACCTACACCATTCCTCTCACATATATTACAAGTGATTAATACACACAAAATAGGAACAGTGATAATGTGTGGGGATTCGAACCAGGTCCTCCTCCCATTTCTAGATAAATCACCTTTTACACCATCCAAAATAACCTCTAGATTACCTTTTTCTCAACTTCTTTCCAAATACAATCTGGTAGATTCATGGAGAGAAAGTAACCCAATGAAAAAGAAATTCACTTATTTCTCGCACCCTCATCAAACCTTCACCAGAATAGATCATATTTTTCTAACAATAGGAATGATACCAGAAATTATTGCATCAGATATAATTCCGATTCCGTGGTCTGACCATAATGCAGTATACACTACTATAGCCTCAGCCATACCAAAAGCGCATGACCCAACGTGGTACTTACCGGACATAATGCTCAAACACCCACTACATCAGATGGCCATTGAACAAGCTTTAAAGGAATACATATCAATTAATAATACAACAGACATCTCCCCAATAACACTGTGGGAAGCTCATAAGCCTGTCTTGCGTGGTACAATACAAAGACAAATGGCACTATTTAAACGGGAACGCAAAAATCTAGCAAAAAAACTAGAACTCAATTTTAATGCAGCCTACATATCATTTCAAGATAATCCATCTCAGAGTACAAAATCTCATCTGGAAAAATCTAGATTGGAATATGATCTATTTCTCACTGAGTCAGTTGATAAATCCCTCAAACGCTCCAAACACAATTTCTACATGAATACAAACAAACCTGGTACATATTTGGCTCGGGCATTAAATTCAACTAACAAATCTTTCAAACCAATACGTTTGAAATTATCAAAAAATGTTTACACTTGTAATCCAGTTAAAATAGTCCATAAATTTCACTCACATCTCGCAACTTTATACAAGACAAACAATGAATTTAATCCTACAGAAGCTGAATCCTTCTTCTCAAAAATAAACTTACCTGAGTTATCTCAGAATCAAAAAAGCAGTTTGGATGAGCCTATAACTATAGATGAAGTTGCTAACGCCATAAAAGACCTAAAACTTAACAAAAGACCAGGCCCAGACGGCTACTCGGCTTTATACTATAAAACATTCTCAGAAATACTCTCTCCCATTCTCACTGAAACTTTTAACAAACTTCTAGATGGACATTCTTTTCGGCAAGAAACACTAATGGCAATTGTTTGTATGATCCCAAAACCCCTTTCTGATGATACTTCCTGTGTGAATTATCGGCCTATCTCTCTGTTAAACCTCGATATTAAATTATTAGCAAAAATAATAGCAAAACGCCTCAATAGCATTATAGGAAAATTAATACATAGAGATCAAGTAGGCTTCATGCCAAATAGACAGGCAGGCGATAATATACGCAGGGCAGTGTTATTGGCACATATTGCTAAAAAACGGAAAATCCCTTTATGTTTTCTATCTCTCGATATTAAGAGGGCATTTGACACAGTATCCTGGCAATATATGCAATATTCATTACAAAAATGGGGTTTTGGACCCCACTTTTTAACATGGATCAAAGCATTATATAATAAACCCAAAGCCTATATAAAATATGCTGGATACAAATCTGAAGCCTTTAATATCGAAAGAGGTACCCGACAGGGTTGCCCATTATCTCCCTTATTATTTGCCCTTATACTCGAACCCATGGCCCAATACATCAGAACAAACCAAACTATAACTGGCATTGAAGTAGGAGGTATTACACACAAATTATGTATATTTGCAGACGATATATTACTTTTTCTATCATCACCACAGGTCTCTGGTCCTAACTTAATACCAGCTCTTGATGGATTTGCAGCCCTATCCGGCCTTATGATTAATCCTAAGAAATGCCTAGTGCTTAATATTTCACTCACAAACATGGAATTGATCCCGGCTAAGGCTGCACTCCCATTCACATGGGCAGAAAAATCAATCCCATATCTTGGAATTCATTTAACAGCATCTCATTCTGACTTATTCTCAACCAATTATCCTCCTGTATTAAGACAGATCACAAATCTAATAAAACAATGGTCGCAACTTCCTTTATCCTGGATAGGGAAAATTAATGCAATCAAAATGACTATTCTACCCAAATTGCTTTATCTATTCAGAGTCCTCCCTATTCCAATTCCTTCCTATTTTTTGAGAATAGTACAAAAAAGAGCAACTTCGTTTATATGGGGCTCTTCTAAACCACGTATACCTATACACACACTACATCTTCCCAAAAATAAAGGAGGCCTGGGATACCCTAATTTTACTAACTACTACAGAGCAGCACATTTGGCCAGTCTGTCCAAATACCATGCAAAACAGGAAATCCCATTATGGGTATTTATAGAGGCTTCAGAAAATGACCCTCTATTAATATCAAATTTATTATGGCTTGATCCTAAAGACCGCTTTAAAATTCATAATCCCATAACTAAACACTTCTTATCTCTCTGGGATAAACTAAAAACCAAATATCAGTTACAATCTCCACACAATCCTCTCCTTTCTTTTATCAGAAATCCGGCCTTTTATCCGGCATGGATCTACCCAAATTCTTTTAAAGCTTGGACAACATCAGGCATTCAGACACTAAATGACTTCATAGCATCTAAATCATTCCTTTCATTCCCATCGCTTAGAGAAAAATATGATCTACCAAACTCTGAGATATTTAGATATCTCCAAATCAAAAATTTCTATACACCATTCCTAAAGGGGGATACACCATTATCCCAATTATCCATTTTTGAATCAATCTGTACAAAAGATCCACTTGCTAAAGGTACAATTTCATCACTTTATAATCAATTATATGGAGTAGCAAATCTTAATAGACCCTCTTACGTTCAGAGGTGGGAGGAGGACCTGGGACGAACTTTAGAAGACACGGACTGGTCTAATATATGGCTCACATCTAAGTCATCTTCACCCAACATCTTAGCACTGGAGACAAATTATAAAGTCCTAACTCGCTGGTACCTTGTACCCGCTAGAGTGGCAAAATATTCACCTAATACCTCAGCTCTTTGTTTTCGAGGATGCCCAGAAATAGGCACATATTTACACATATGGTGGACGTGCCCAGTAATCCAAACCTTCTGGAAGGAAGTTTTCGTGATTGCATCTAAAATATTTAAAAAGATAATACAACCAGATCCATATTTAACTTTACTTAATCTAAAACCGGAATGGTTAACACTCTCTCAATTCAAACTTATGATCCAACTAATAACGGCTGCAAAACAAACAGTGGCCAAGGCATGGAAATCTCCTACATTGGTACTAGCAGAAACAATTCACAGAATGAATAATACAATGTCCCATGCTAAGATGGTAGCCATCGATCAAAATCAAATTCCAAAATTTGAAAAACTTTGGCACCCTTGGATAAAACAACAGTTCCTGTCAAATTTCAATGACTCTGTCCTGTTGCCATGGTAACAGATTAAATGACTTACAGAGACACCCATTCTAAGGCTTCAAAGAGAACTAAAAAGAATAATAAACTGACCAGCGGGACAACCTTGTGGACCATACCTCTACCTTTCAACCCTTTTTCTTCTTTCTCTTTCCTTTTCTCCACCTTACGATTAAAGCTCATTATCAGAATTTATTTGACCTATATACACTCTACTTGTAAACAATATGTATAGTAGGTATAAATCATTTAAATACCTACAAAAGTAACTAAGGAAATGATATATATCTTTAATTTAGGTTTACGTGAACCCAATGTTTAATATTTGAAATTTCATGATATTTACCTATATAAACCCTACTGTAAAACAATGAGCTTACTTTATAGATCCTTGTAAACTTACTTTATGTATCCTTATAACATTGTATACTCAATAAACTTCTTTTGACAAGGAAAAAAAAAAATACACACACACACACACACATCACAGATAAAAATTTCAGCAGTTTAGAACAATATCTTCTTCTAGTAAAAGTTTTGCTAGTCTTGCCACATGGCCAATTTAGCATAATGAGTTGTTTTCTCTGATCAAGGTAAGAGTTTCTTGATTATCCATAAAGATTAAGAGAGTGATACGTTTTTGAAGATCAGACTCAAGTGTCAGGTGTATTGCAATGGCACAGACAGTAATCCAATACAGGAAAAAGAGGAAGATAGATTTATAAGATAAGGAAAATCCCCTAAACATATGGGCTTAGTGATCTTTTGATGTATTGTTGGACCAATTTAAAACTTCCCTCATAATAACTATTACCATGTTATTCCCAAAACAAAAATGAAACTAGCTTTGCATCTTAAACCTGTTAACTTTGTGAATGTGCCAATGACCAAATATACAAATAAAGCGATACAAAACCTGGTCTTATACCTTATAAATAATGCAAACTTATTCTCAACTGAGGCAATATTACCCCCGAACTTAAAGGCAGAATCGGGCTCACTCTAATGGTGTGACGCACTTGAGGCTGCATTCACACCTGAGAGTTTCAAAGTCGTGCGTTTTTACCGTGTTTTTTACTGTGATTTTACCGTGATTTTGTTCAGGACACCAATGTAAAAGGCAGAAGAACGTCTGTAATCTGCCCCAAAGAAGCTCATGTTATTTTTTGAGCTTTGGACATTTTTCAGGCATTTTGCTTCAGGAGACAAAACGCTCAGATGTGAACAGGTGCCATTGAAATGAATGGGATTTTGCTTGTTGGGCATTTTTCAGGCGTTTTACGAGCGTTTTATGAGCTGAAAACGCTCAGGTTTTCCTCGTTTTTTTATTTTTTTTTTTATTTCCCTCTCTCTAGTTCCAGAGAGTAAGGAGATCCATTTAATTTTGACCTGCTACTGAGGGACGCGGCCAAAGGGAATTGGAAGAATTGGAGCCATATACTAAACATGAGTTATTAACATTAGATCCCATGGACTTCCGCTTTAACACGTTAAGTTATGATGAGCTTGATAGAGAAAGTTGTTCCTCTATAGGCCAGGACTAACAAAGCCCATTCTTCCTTCTACCTCATGCCCCCCCCCCCCCCACACACACACACACACATAAGCTTACTGTTTAGACATGTTCTATTTCTGTTTCCTGAAATCTACCTATTTTGGGCTCATAGAGTCATCTATGTATATGCTCTATTCAAATGTTTTCAATAAAATGTTTATGCAAAAAAAAAAAAAAAAAAAACTGGTCTTAAAGAGGAGGTCCACCTTAAAAAAAAATACTGCAGCTGCTGACTTTTAATAAATGGACACTTACCTGTCCAGGGTGCCCGCGATGTCAGCAGCAGATGACGAGCAATCGCTCGGTTCTCGGCTGCCCCCGCCGCCATCCTCAGTCAGGGAATCAGGAAGTGAAGCGTTGAGGCTTCACTGCCCGGTTCCCTACTGCGCAAGCGCGAGTCGCGCTGCGCGTCTTCACTGGTCCCAATTGTGTTGTGGGAACTGTGTGTTTCCCAAAACACAATAGGGGGGCGGGCATCTGCGGCTAGCTATTCCCAGAAGTGGGTGCAAATACCTGTATTATACAGGTATCTGCACCCCCCTCCCCCCTGAAAGGTGCCAATTGTGGCACCGGAGGGGGGGAGGAATCCAATGAGCGTAAGTTCCACTTTAGGGTGGAGCTCCGCTTTAAAGACTGCCATATCTCAAGGCAGAACAGAATAATTCAGAATATCTTAACATATTAGCTTACGTTAAAGTTATGCTGTTATCTAGCAATTTATCTGCTATTTTTTGTCAAAATGTATTGAACTTTGCTCATACACAGACATCTTCAACAGTAACCTTAAAAAATCCTAGATACCCCTCTGGAGAGTGTTCAATATTCTCCATGGCAGACTCTGGCCCATACATGAATCAAGAGTGGCCTACAGGCAGTTTAAAACCTAGTGCACACTAGTAGTTTTTTTTTCATTGAACCCTTCTGTCAGACTGGCTGCCGTACACTCAGGCCAGTGGGGCCAATGATGGCCAGTTTCTATTGAACCGGCCGATGTCACCCGATAATTGGCCCATGCGTACGGGGCTTAAGGATCCATGCACACTGGGCTTAAAAGAGAAGTATTGGTTTCATTAATAAAAATTATACTTGCCTACAGCAGATGGATGCGGAATCTGTCCTTCACCGGCTCGAAGACCGAGAACTGAGTAGCTCACTGCAAGGCTGAGCCAGCTGCTGATTCAGACATCTGTGTGGATCCCAACCTTATGGTCGAGGTCTTTGATGAGCCTGGATCGGCTCTGTCATGTCAGCCGACAACAGGCTTTAGCACTCCTGTGATCCCTAGGAGAAGTACAGTCAAAAAAAGCTTTGCCTATACTTCTCCTTTAAAAAAAAAGCCAGTTCCTTTGGCAGAAAAGTGCTCATACAGAGCGATTTTTTACAAGTGTTTAGGAAAATTTAGCGTTTTTTTCTCTGCTAGAAAACTCCTCTCAAAAAACGCAATCCAGAAGGGTTTTTTCTGCCTCCAAATGCCGAGCTTAAAATATACCTCTAAACGTCCGAACGTGCATGGACACATAGGAGAACACTGAGCCGCTTCTACAGGCAAAATGCAAAACACCTGTAGAATTAGCTTTTTTTAAGCCCAGTGTGCATGGACCCTAATATGAACTCAAATTCTAAGGAAAAGAGACTCCTTCCATTACAAATATTACATACTTGATCTTGGAGCACATAAATAACTATAACGAAATTGTGAGGAAGATTTATTAAAACTGAAGCATTTTGAATCTGTGCATGGTAACCAATCCATTTTTAACTTCAGCTTGTTTAACTGAGCTTATAGCTATGCAGAGTTGCGCCAGATTTTGCATGCTTCGGTTTTAGTAAATCTCTCCCTAATTATTTAGAAATCCAATGTAACTACCCATACAGAAAGAAGACTGTACAGTATAAAGACTTTGATATATGTTGTAATCGTAAAATATTCCTCCCATTGTACAGGGCAGTGAATCCTATTGGTAAATATTACAGTTGCAACGGATTTAGATGCTTGGAAAATGTAGTTCAAAATGTAATCCTTTATGTAAAGGACTCAGGAGAGAGTTCGACATTATTTTATCATGTAAGCATCAAGGTTTATAAAACCCTATATCATATACCTTTTTCTCTACTTTTTTATAATACATAACTTTGTACTTGTACAAGACATGTTCTGTTTCATCACTGCCTTGACTGCTTCTATACTTGATATAGGATTCTAAGCTATAGAATAATTGTATTTAAAAACACGTGTTTTTATCTCTCTATTTTTTTTCAATTTCCAAAAAATAAATAAATAAATTCACAAAAAAAAACTCCTCTGTGTACAACTAGCTTAGTTGGATACTGCTGTAGTTTCTTTGGGGCAGTGATTTCACCCCTTTCTTTTTCGCTTTTTTATCTGTATTATGGTTATTATTTAGCATTTGTTCTACCCATATATTCATTCCCTGTGATATGAGACAATCCTGATTCCTGAAGAGCATTCAACTCTAGAAGACAAAGTATGAAGATCATAGCTTTAAAACGACAGCAGTGACATTAGATAAAATAAATCACATACAGTGGCAGACAATCTTGAGGTCACAAGAGCAGAATTTAGCATAGTTTACAACATGCAACAAAATGAAAGAGTTACACAGACAAACATAAAGCAAACACTGTCTCCTAGAAACTTGGGACATGCATGGCCCTAGAGGATGACCTGTCACATTTAACAGGATTTACACATTTGAGAAAAATGTATGGTTAAAGCTGCAAGCATGAATAGCAATATGTGCTTTATTAAAGTGGTTGTAAACCTCAGACATGCAATATACGAACAAAGCATATCCCTATTTAGTGTGTATTTGCTTCAGTTAAGAGCACTAAGTGTCACTTTTGTCTGCTGCTTCGTTCCTCTGTTATCAGCATGAATCACTTCTGACAAAGTTTTCCTGACACCAAGAGAAAAATGGTGACAGGGGAGGCAGCTCTAGCAGACTGACAGCCTCAGCTCTGTCCCCGTGTGTTGTTTTGAGGGAGTGGAGTCATCAATCCTCCAAGTGCTTCACCACCTATGTGTGCAATAAGGACTCTTACCAGAGTTGGTAGACTCTTTAGTCAAAAAGGCATTAATATATTAATGGATCCTATTACAGGGGATGGATATCCTGCGGATTACCACCGCATCCACATAAGTCACTCACTGGCAAGCAAAATTACCCCCCTTATTCTCCAACCCTGCAGGCTTCTGTGTGGGCAGGGCCTTGGGGTTTCCGGCGATCTCCACACTTTGAAACTAGCACAGCAGCTTACATCGAGAACCGTCAACCGCCACCTCCTCCTCTACTAACTTAGGGGTTTACTATTTTACTAAAGTTGGAGAGTGCAAAATCAGGCTCACTTCTGTATAGAAACCAATCAGCTTCCAGGTTTTATTGCCAAAACTTAAATAAACAAGCTGAGGTTAGAAGCCGATTGGTTTCTATGCAGAAGTGAGCCTGATTTTGCACCCTGTAATAGCTGACAAATTCACTAATCTTTTTTCTGAAGCCCACCTAACCACCACCTCCCTGAACCAAATTATTCTCTCACAGCTAACACAGTCACCCTCCTACTCTATGCAATGCTCTCTAACTCAGATGTTCAATCTCCCCAAATCTATCGGCAACTTCTCCACCCCTCTCAAACACATACTAGTCACCACGATACTTAAAAATAACCTTTTTCCCCCCAGGAGGATATATGTTACTCAATTTCCTTGTCTTATGTCATAGTCCTCTGACACTTGAATGTATCATTGTATTTTGTGTACGTTCTCCGAACATTACTGTCTCACTATAAGAACTGCTTTGTCATTCATTTCAATATATGGATTGTATCATGCCATATTTTTTTCAATAAAGACCAACCTTCTTTGTTAAAAAAAATAACCCTCATCAATCTGAACAACTTACAATCCATCTTTATGCTCCCGTTTGCCTCTAAACTTCTCAAACACCTTGTGTACAATTTTCTATGCTTCTAACCCCACCAATATAACAACCCTCTTGACCCCCTACAGTCTGGCTTCAGGCCACTATATTCCAAGGACGATGCCCTACTGAAACTCACTTAAACTACTAAAACCAATGGCCACTATGCTATACTAATACTCTTGGACCTTTCCACTGCCTTTGATACAGTTCACTACTCACTCCTCCTGAAAAAACTCCACTCACTCCATTGGCTTCCTTGACTCTGCACTTCCTGGTTCTCCTCCTACCTACTTCAGCACACCTTCAGTGTCACCTACAACTCCTTCTCCACTCCTCTTTCCCTTGGGGTCCCCCGGGGCTCTGCCCTTGAGCCCCTTCTATTCTCTCCCTCCTCCTATTCTTATCCCTGGGCCAGTTGAGAATCTCCCATGGGTTCCAATACCATCACCTCACACATCATAAATTTCCTGACTGAAGTAGCAGTATGGATGTCACACTACTTCCCCAAACTTATTCTGTCAAAAAACAAGCTCATAATGTTTCCTTCCTGTACCTTTACCATCAAGACCAATAGAACTATCAGTTCCTCCACCTATACCAGGGTGCTAGGTGTAATCCTGGAATCTGGCTTCTTCTTTAGGCCTCACATCCAATCACTTACTAAATCTTGCTGCCTTAACCTCCACAGCATCTCCAAAATGGGTCCCTTTATAATTATACGACACCACAAAACCACCCACTGGTTATCAACCTCACGGACTATTGCAACTCTCTTCTCATTGGCCTACATTCCTACAGGACTTTCCCTAGTCTATCATGAATGCTGCTGCTAGACTGTCCCTTACCAATCAATCCATGGATGCCTCTATGGTTTTTCCTTCTACTGACTTCTGAATGCGCAACGTTTAAAATTCAAAATGTTAACATCACTCAAAAAATCCACTCTGCTCCTCCCAAGACCTCCTGCTCCCTAGCTCCCTCATCACCAGCTGCCATGCTCGCCTCCATGGCCTCTCCAGAGCCTCTTCCAACCTCTTGAACTCTCTACTTATATCTTTTTGCCTATCTCATACTGTGTCTACCTTTAGTCAATTCCTGAAAACCCATCTCTTCAGAGAAACCTATTAAACCTCCACCTAAAAGCTGTACTTCTAGCTTGTCCATAAGCTTATCCCTCACAGTTACCACTTGTTCCTCTCTTTTAGACAGTAGGCTCCTTTGGGAAGGGCCCTCCTAATCTTTTTGTATCAAAGCTGTTCTCTTTTGCTTTATTTTATAAATTGGTGCTATATAAATCTTATACAATTTATAATAAAATATCAAAACAAAGACTCTCAATGTGTACTTCCCAAAAATACACTATAGTTTTCCTTTAAAGCTGAGTTCCAGGCTTTTTTTAGTTTATTAAAATTCAGCCGCTACAAAAAGTGTAGCTGCTGATTTTTAATAAACAGACACTCACCTGTCCCACGGTCTAGCAATGCGGCTGCACGGAGCCTCGCACCTCTCCTCCTCCTCTCCACGGCGCCTCCATTGAAACTGTGGGCACCCGGGCCATGACAGCTTGCGGCTTTACTGCTGGACGCGCACTGCGCATGCACGAGTCGCGCTGCGCTCTCCGAGTGGACAGGCAATCTTCTGGGACCTGTGACGTGTCCCAGAAGATTGCGGAGAAGGGGGGCTGCCTAGGGGGAGAGGAGGAGTTGCCTAGACAGCCCGAAGTCTGAAACAGGAAGTGGGTCAGGAAGTCCCACTCAAAACTAGGCACCCACTCCCCCCCCCCCAAAAAAAAAAATTACATGCCAAATGCGGCATGTAAGGGGGCGAGGAGTGCTTAAAGCAGAAGTTCCACTTTTGGGTGGAACTCGGCTTTGAGCATGCTTAACGGTGTGGCACAAGTGTCAAAATGCCCTGTTTGTCATTGATTTAAAACTCAGATGACAGCTCATTCCTTGCTGCTCTGACATTTTTATTACTTTTCATATACGACTTCAATCTAATTCTATCACATTGCTTTTTATAGGACTGAGAAGAAACTGGCACTAGCCTCACTGCCTCTTACAAGAGGCGTCTGCACTTCAACCACTGTCTGCTTACAGACAGATTCATTGTGCCTTTTAAAACTACAAAGCATTTCCTGGTCTGTCATCACCCATTTCTGAAGTGTAACCTCTATGCTTTGCCAAATCACTGCATTACAAAGCATCTGTACAATTCATTTCATAGCAACAGCAGCAGTAATCATTTGGTTCACTTCCTTTAAAAAAATGTGGCTTTACCAGCACAAAGGCTCAAATATATCAGCAGCAAGCTAAGATGAAAAACTGAGTCTGCATAGGCTTGAGGCAGAGAAGGCTCTACAAAGAATGCATGTAACTGCCTTTGACCCATTGATTACAGTGCCTGTTTGCCCACCAAGATAGTAATAAGAAAATCAAAACAATTCCTCACGACACACTGCATTGGTGGACAGGAGAGATATTGGGAGTCTAATAATACCCCAGTGTCTCCAGAAAGAGTACCTGCCACCTGTCCAAGCATAGGAGGGTTTGTTAGCCTCACTGTGATAGTAAAGGTTTTTTTTTTGTCTTTTACAGTCCTCATTGATGGAAATATTGCCTGGCTTCTTTCCCTTCCTCCTAGCTTCTCGCAGGAGCCTGGCCCTTGTGTGTTCCCCCATGCCTGCTGGCAGAGGAACCCATCTGGAGTTCCCTGGCCAAGTTTCGTCCTGGCCCTCTTTTTGGATACAGTGTCGGTGAGCCAATAAATTAAATTAATCATGTAATTATAATGTAATCATGTAATTATGTAATATGTAATTACATAAATTAAAATAATCATGTAATTATAATAAATGTACACATAAGTTAACTATGTGTACATTTATTATAATTACATGATTATTTTAATTTATGTTTGTTGTTATGTGTATATGTTTTTTCTATGGTCTCTTTTTATGTAGTTTCCAGGTTACCCTGTCTCCTTATGAAGCGGGGACAAAACACGTCAAGAGTCTACCCTTTTCACTTTGATATGTTACATCATCGTTTTGCATTGTTGATTGACCAAATGCATATTATAGTACATGTATATGAGTACCACTGTGAAAGTAATAATTCTTGTAGGTACTTGGAACATACCTGTCTAGGACGGGGGTTACATTGTTTAATATGCATGGTTTTATATTTTCCATAAAATAAGAGTGTATTTTAATGTTTTCATGGTGTGGCACCTGAAAAAATCCATTCTTTTTGATAAAAAAAAATCTTTCTAGTTCATGTAAGGATGTGGTACTGCCTTGTTATCAGCCCAACTAACCCAGATATATCTTGTTCAAATATTTTTATTGAGGTTTAACAATGTGAATATCGTTTTACATTTACCAAGTAGTCAAAGAAGAGCACTTCAGAGAGGCTCAAAAGTATATAACATAAGCCAATGATAAATTGTAAAGAACGTTTAAAAATTGGTATTAACAATAACAGTAAGGGTCCATGCCTTGCCGTGTGGATCTAGGCCATATGAGGTTTAAAAGGGAAGGCCCCTGAGGATAGGAAAGGTAGGTAACAAAGCAGGCATAGTGTAAGGAATGTCAACAAAGGTTTTAGAATAGAAGGTTGCATGAAAGTATGTAGGGGTATATGAGGAGATTGGTAGGAGTAGGATGGGAAAAAAAGAGGGGAGGGATACCTTAAAGAGGAACTCTACCAAAGCAGTAAGTAGGTTAGGACAACAGCAGTGAATTGTTAAAATCAGGGGGTAAAAAATGGGTGATCTACAACTTCCATCGTTTTTCATAAAGGGCAGTTTTGTCCAGGATGATTGCTTCAGTCTTGGCGTGGATCATCGATTGGGTGATTCTGTGCTTCGTTGCTAGGATACTTGGGGGGGGGGGGGGATTTCCATGCCTTCGCAAAAGTTTGTATCGCTGCAGTGGTGAAAAAGAGTAGTGCCCCGTACACACGATCGGATTTTCCAACAACAAAACCTTAGATTTTTGTTCGAAGGATGTTGGCTCCAACTTGTCTTTCATACACACGGTCACACAAATATTGGCTAACAATTATGAACGTAGAGACGTACAAGACGTATGTGATATTTCCATTATGAACGCTAGTTATATCTCCGGCTCGTACTTGATTCCGAGCATGTGTGGTCTTTTGTCCGACAGACTTGTGTACATACGATCGTAAAGTCCGACAACAAACATTTGTTGGTGGAAAATTTGAGAACCTTCTAGCCAACATTTGTTGGCGGAAAGTACGACAACAAATGTGTGATGGAGCATACACACGGTCGGACTTTCCGCCAACAAGCTCACATCCAATCGTGTATATGGGGCATAAGGGTTTGAATTGGTGGTGTGTTACAGCTAATGGTTTGTTGCTCAGGAGAGCCACAGTTTGATCTGGGTCTATGGGTGTTTCAAAAAGAGTCGATAGAATTTGAAACACTTCAGTCCAGAATGCTTCTACAACCCAACCTTATAGTTGGGTTCTAGGGCTACAATGTTGGATGAGGCTGATTTATTTGCCTGCCAGATATGTAACCAGTCGGCTGGTTCAAGTTTAAGCTTGAGATCTCTTTCCCACTTCTTCACACATGCCGGGGGTGATGTTGTGGGATATAATAGAAACTGGGCATATAAGTCAGAGATAAGACCCTTCCTATGGGGGTCAGACTTGCAAGCTTGTTCAAAGAGTGTGAGATTTGAGGGAATGAAGTCAGAGAGTGTACATGGTATGTAGAAGTGTTTGATTTGTAGGTAGCGGAAGAGATCTGGTGGGGGGGTCCATGGGTGTCACAGAGAGTCGGGAAGGGCATAATTGAGTTGGTCTTGAAGAAGTGATGAGCTTGTAATAGACCTGCCTGGGCCCAGACAGAGAAGGAATGGTAATGTCCAAGCTGAATAAAAGGGGGGGTTACGAAGGAAGGAGGAGGGGGTTATGAGGGGGATTAGAGGCCGAAACATTTTTTGAGTCTATCCCATATAACCAAGCTATGTTTAGTTTTGGGATTGGTGACTGAACGCCATAGTGATGGTGTTAGCCAAAGAAGATTAGCTATGGAGAGGTGGTCACAATTTACAGATTCAAGTGCTACCCAGAGTGGTATTTGGGGAGTTGTTTTGCTAGCTGAGGTGCATAGTAGTACCTTGCAAAGTTAGATGCGCTAGGGCCGCCCCTAACATGGGGAGTGTAGAGTTGGTTTTGGTAGACGGGGTTTGAGTTTGCCTCAGATGACATGGGAGGCCCTACGCTGTAGCAACCTCAGGTAGGAGGCTGGGACAGGGATCAGAAGTACCCTAAAAAGATAGAGGATTTTAGGAAATATGGACATTTTGAGAATAGTTATTCTCCCCATCCATGCTAACGGTAGGGATGCCCATTTTGACAGAAGGTTGGAGAAGTGTGATAGCATAAGGGGGTAGTTGGCGCATATAGGTCCCTAGGGTTAGCAGTGAATTTGATGCCCAGGTAGGCAATAGAAGAAACAGGCCAAGGAAATGGGAGAAGTTCAGGTAAAGTTCAGGTAAACTGGTTACTAGGGGTGGTGGTAAGGAAATATCTAAAGCTGTCGACTTTTGTGGGTTTACCTGTAGGCCTGATATGCGTTCAGATTTGGAGAGGGTGTCTAATAGGTTAGGGGCAGAGAATAAGGGGAGGTTAGGAAGACTAGAACATTATCTGCAAATAGGCATAGTTTGTAGTCGTTTGACAGCTACCGAGTTCCAGGCCGTGGATGTTAGGATTAGAGCGAATGAGAAGGGCCAGGGGTTCAATAGCCAGAGCGAATAGGAGTGGGGAAAGAAGGCAACCTTGGTGGGTATCTCACTCGATCAGGATGAAATCAGAGCAGAAACTAGGAGTATGTGACGTAGGCTCTGGGATTCTGGTATAGGGCTGAGATCCAGTGTAGAAAATGAGTACCAAACCCCCATGGATGTAGAATGGAGTGGAGGTAGGGCCACAAGAGCGTATCAAATGCCTTGCATATATCTAATGAGATAAAGCAGGTTGGGATGTGATGGGTCCGGGCAAGATGGGCCAGGAGTGTCGCTCTATGGATGTTGTCTCCTGCTTGGCAGGAGGGAATAAAACCTGTTTGATCCCTATGTATGAGAGAGCCTATAATAGGGTTTAAGTGATTGTTAACCCACCAAGTAAAAATTACACCATCCTCTCTGTTTATTCATGTAATCTGCCCTGTGCCTGTGCTCCCCTCTGTCCTCTCCCCCCTCCCTCCCTGTCAGCTCCATGTCCGTGCCCGCCCCCTCCGCACCTACTGCTCAAATTACTGTTTTTTTTTACACCATCCTCTCTGTTTATTCATGTAATCCACCCTGTGTTTGTGCCTTATAAATGTAATGCAGCTATATACCTAATTTCAGAGTGCCGATTGGCGCTCACATGACCCGCCTCCTCTCTCCTCGCTCGGCCTGATAGCTGCAGCTGGCGGGGCCGAGGATCCCCCACTGACGTCAGTCAGGAAGGGAGGAGTAGAGGAGGAGAGAGGTGGTGGGTCACGTGAGTGCCTATCAACGCTCTGAAATGAGGTATATAGCTGCATTTTTTTTAAGGCACAGACACAGGCCAGATTAAATAAACAGAGAGGATGGTGTAAAAAAATAACAGTAATTTGAACAGCAGGTGCGGAGGGGGCGGGCACGGACACGGAGCTGACAGGCAGGGAAGGAGGGGGAGAGGCTGGAGGGAAGCACAGAGTAGAGAGCGGATGACAGAGGCACGTAAACTGACCATGGTGTCAGGGTCAGCAGCCATGATACACCGTGGTCAGTTTACAAAAGGGGAGGGCATAAACAGGCAGTATCAGCCAGGTATTTCAGGTGTTACAGGGGGCCAAATGACACAGCACATGCACTGTGCTGTATAATATGCTTTAAAGAAATAGGATCTTTGTTTTGTTTTTTTAGGTTAACAAACGCTTTAGGGCAGGTGGAAAAGACTTTGGCTAGTAGCTTTATGTCAAGATTGAGAATGGAGATTGGTCTGTAGTTGGACCATGTAGTGTCATCCGGGTTGGGTTTAGGGATCATAGAGATGGTTGCAGTTAGGGATACTGTGCGATTGGAGAGGCCACTTAGTAGGGAATTTAAGGCCTCTGTTATGCAAGGGAAGAGATGAGAAGAAGAGATGAAAATTTCTTGTAGTATGGAGGAACCATCTGGGCTTGGTTGTTTACACAGTTTCAAAGTTTTAATGGCAGGGTAGATTTGATTTAAATCAAGTTAATAAAATCACAATTTAAATCACTAGTAAAAAGGCTTGATTTAAATCATAAGAGAGCATCTGTCCTGCAGCGGCTCCTCCTCCGACCCGCTTTTGACTCACCGACAGTCCCATTCACTTTAATGGGACAGCTGGTGATGCGGCAGTGAAACAACAAGGTGAGGGATGTGGTGGCAGCAGGTGAGTGGATGCCCGCTAACCAGAGCTGCTATGATGGATCTGGAAGGACAGATGCTCTTTAAATATAAGGACTCATTCTTGCTTGTAGCTAGAATCTTTAAAATTTGCAAACAAAATGAAGGTTTCCTATTGAGAATAATAAGCTGTCAGGTTAGTAAAAATAGTGATATCAGAACCGATTTTAGGTTAATAGGTTAATCACACATAGCTGGAGCCAATGCCAGTGCATGTTATTTCAGCGTGCAGAGCTTGGATTCATTAAATGAGTTTACCAAAAATGTAAATATTTCAGAATATACAGCCTCATGCTACATAACTAAGCTCCATTTCATGCTGAATAAACTCAATCATTAATGTATCTTAAATAGAAAACAATCCTTTAGATAGATTTTTACTCCAAAAGCATTTCATTAAAATAAATTTGATAAGAATAAAAAAAATATTTAAATAAAAAAAAATGATTCAAATAAAGAAATCTGATTTTTTTAAAACAAATCATCGATTTTATCCACCCTGTTTAATGGCGAGTTGGATCTCCTCTGTTGTGATGGGCTGTTCCATGGCTTCTGGTGGGCAGTAAGGAAGGGAAGATGAACGGGTGAAAGGAGGTCAGCTAGCTAAGTTTAGTCAAACTGCCTAGAGTCTTTATAGAGGGTAGAGAGTCTTTTCCGGAACTCCTGGAGTACCTTCATGGGATTACTGGTGTACAAATCTTTAGACCACTTCAGACGAACCAGTTTAGGGGTGTAGTCAGCCTTATGAAGTTGCAGGGCAAAAAACATATCAGGCTTGTTCGATTTCATGTAGAAGGTATGTTGAGATCTGCGAATGCGTTTTTCATCTGATTCCGTCAGGAAGAGGTCCACTTCTCTTAGTCATGCTTGTTTGATGGGAAGGGTGAGTCTTGAAGTGCCGAAGAGGCCTTATAGGAGGCTTCTTCAAGCTGTTTATAGAGAGGGCATTTCTCCTTACGGAGGTACAATGCTTGGCTAATGCATACCCCCCTTTATAACCAGTTTGTGGGCTTCCCATAAAGTTAGGGGTGGAAGTATCTGTGGGAAGGTTGTTAGATATGTAGTCTTCGATAGCTGCTTCTATTACTAGGCGATGGGCTGGGTTGGCTAGTATATGGTCATTGATGGTCCAGGATTGATGGTTTTGTCTAGGGACCAGGGAAAAGAAAGAGGTAATGACCGCATTATGGTTGGACCAGGGGCAAGGTATGATAGTTGAAGCTGGAACAAGCGGGAAGGAGCTGACATTGATGAGAATGTGATCTATTCGAGAGAATAAATTTGTGTGGGTGGGAGTAGTGGGTATACTGCTTCTTTGCAGGATGTTGTTCCCTCCAGGAGTCGAGCAAGAAGTGTTGCTGCAAGAGTTGTTGAAAAGAGAGCCGATGTGTAGCGTGTGGCACTGGAGATTTATCCAAATATGGATATATTACTTGATTTGAGTCACCACAAAGAAGTGTACCTCACTTGTGGGAGGCTATTACAGAGAACAAGTGGTTTCTTATTAGGGGCATAATAAGAAACAATTGTGACTTCGCAGTCCATGAGGTGACCAGTTAGGATAAGGTAGTGGCCTTCTGGGTCTCTAATCTCCACCAGGAGTGTAAAAGGGGTGGTGTGGTGAAAGGCGATGAGAACACCTCTTTGTTTGGTAGAGGCTGAAGCAGTGTAAACTTGTGGGTATTGGGGGTCTAAGTATTTGGGTGTTGAGGTAGCAGGGGAGTTAAGGCCTTGAGCGGTAAGGAATAAGGCCTTGAGCGTTAAGGGATAATGCGTTCAAGGAAGCCATTGTTTCCTGGGTAAGGGATTGGGAAAGTAAGTAGAAGTTCTTCTCTCGGGGGGAGGGGGGGGAGGAAAAGAGGGAATGAGGCTTGTGAGGAGGGAAGTTAGCAGAAGCGAACAAGATGGAGTAGGTAAAGAATGGTTTCAGGAGTTTCAGTGAGAGGGCTGTTAAAGTAGGAGGTGTCCAATGAGTTTAGGTATCGCTACACAGTCAAGGACAACAAAAAAGTAGTCCAAGAGACTCCTCGCAGGGAGCTCGGATAGGTGGTTTACACTGCTTCAGCCTCTACCAAACAAAGAGGTGTTCTCATATGTCAGCCTAAATGAGGCGAGTAATCGGTTAGACTGGTTGGCTATAGAACGGTGTGCCATAGCCAAGCAGCTACTCCGAAAAGTGTAGGACCACATTATAAACAGCAATGGTAGGTATCAATAGTCACAGTGAGAATATAAGGTAATAAAGCAGTGGGTAGTTAGTCTAATTATTGCAGTGCTAATGGCAAGAAATAATACGTGGAATCAGTGGTTATGGCCAATGGGCCAAGTTTGAGTCCCGCGTCAGTACAGGGCTGGCGGGAGGAGTCAGAGTATTACAGTTTCTAGGAGTAAGTAGGCAGTGTATACTTCTGGGTTCTAAATAGGGCCCATGGAGGGGTCCCAAGTCTTGGGGCCCCCAGGGGTAGCCCCACATGGGGGTAACCTCAATATCAAAGTACAGGGGGCATAAGATTAGCCAGGTGGGTTAAATAGGTTGGGGAGCAGTATAGGTCCCCCTAATAAAGAGGAAGGGGGAAAAAAAACAAAAAAACTTAAAGTCCAGGAGCGTAGGTTCAGTCCATTGAGTCTTCCAATTCCTGTGCTGGTGCTGGGTTCGAGGAGATGTAGCGGCCACGTTTGGAGTCATTGAAGGGAGATGATGGTTAGACGAATAGAATTTCTTGGGTGAGCTGTAGGCGGCTCGTCGTCTGGATCCTTCTGCGGTGGCTTTGTTAGGTGTCAGGAGAAGGTCTTGAAGGGTGGTCAGGAGATCTTCCGCCAACATACATTGATATGAGGATCACTTATAGGAAAAGCGAATCACAAGTGCCAGAGGTATGGGATGCTTCACTGCTGTAGGATCTGCAAGGCCTTCCATTTCATGAGGGTACGCTGTAAAAGGTCTTGGAAGATTTGGTATCTGTGGCCTTGGAAGACCAGGGAGTCTTTAGAACGGGATGCCTGCCTCAGTTGTTCTTTGGTGCGAAAAAAATTGAGCTTTATAACTATGTCTTGTGGCGGGCCGTCTTCAGGCCTTGGAGCCAATGAACAGTGGATCCCGTCCATCTCTAGCCTCTCAATGGGGATTGAGGGGACAAGTTCTTGAAAGAGTGCTGTGATGGTGGACTGGAGGTCGACTGATTCTGGAATTCCCCTTTTGTGAATGTTGGAGCGTCGTGCCCTGTGTTCAAAGTCTTCCAGGTGGGCCTGAAGGGTCTGGTTTTCTTCACGTAAGATCTCTAATTATTCAGTGTGGTTGCCAGAGAGCACCTCAAGGTCATCCATTCTGTGTTCTAATATTGTGGGGCGACGGCCCACTTCACAGATTTTGTGGGTTAATTTTCTTAGTAATTGTGTCAGAGGTTCTCTTTAAGGCCTTAGTAAGCATGTCTTCAAACTGGATAAGTATATTGAGCTGAATATCAATATGGAGTGCCAGTGGAGTAAGGCTAAAATCCTAGTCAGATTCCCTATCCGCAGCAGCAGGAAGCCTCGTTAGCTGTTGAGTGTCCAGTGTGTGCTGTGTGAGGGGTCGGGAGGATGGCAGCGCCGCCATCTTGGATGTGGCTTTAGACAGCACGTCCCTGATGGATTTCTCCTTGTTCTTTTGTTTAATGCCGCCGTAGACCATTGCGGTCACTGCCCGAGGGTAACCGCAATGTGCAGGGACGATGGCTGCTGGTGGATGCGCCGAGATCTGATGAGAGGAGGCTGTGCAGGTCCGTGAGGAACGGAGCTCAACTCGAGCATGTCCGGCTCGGAAGGCTTCACGCATGCGCTCCTTCTAACCCAGATATATCGTCCTGGAGGTCTAGCAAAGTGTATCTGCCAAGCCACTTATGAGGCCACAGGTAACAGCTCTAGTTGTTAGTGAATAGCGTAATCCATTACGATGGAGCTAGGGACTCGGACCATGCACTTAGTTCATATAGCAAGAGTCAGGCAAAAAGCAATGGGAGCAACCACAGGTTGCATGGTGGGGCCTACAAAGTAAAAGAGGGCCTTTAAGAAGGCCTTTTATTCAGTGGGTCTTAAACACATGATTATCTTCTACAGGGACTATAAGCATATTGTTAAGACAAGGGATGGCAGGGTCCCCTACAGGAACTGTCTATTATTCCATGCAGCTCTCCTCAATAGAAACATGTTCTGATGGAGCAAACATGTTCTGGGGGTGAGGCCATTTACTGTACACAATGGGCTTTAATAGCAAGTTGACTGGAGAGGTCTTAACGAGTTCAGATAATTGTAGGGACCCATCAAGGTGACCCTAAGGTGAGCAGATTTGGGTTGCTTAAATGCTAACGTTAGAACATACAGCATCAATAAGGGTAGCAATGATATCATTAAGCATGGAGGAAATTTCAACTGAAGACGACGTATCCTGACCCCATTCCATAGAAGCAGTGGAAGGATTTTACTCTTATACCTCCTCCTCAGGCGTTGTGCCTCCAACAAAGTCAAAGATCGACCAAGGAGGGGAAACAGAAGTAGCTCACTTGTGACCCGTTATCCAAAAAAATCAGACATGGCAAAAAAATCCTTCCTTAATACATAGGAAGAAGGTTGAGCAGCTGAAGGAAGCACCCAGAGGAAGGCAGGAAATCAGACAGGAGACAATTATATTAACAGAAGGTACCTGGGCCCTGTGAAGAGAGACTAACCCCCCCCTCCCGGGATCATCAAGTCTGAGCTACCGATGCAAGCTTACTTCTTATCCCTGTCCTTGTGATCCTTCATGAGTGGTGCAAAAAAGTGTCTTCAGAGGGCTATTCAGGACCTCCGCTGCTGTGAAGAGAAGTTGAGACTCCTCTGCCAGGCACTATAGGCTGCTGCATCCAGGTAGGTGTTAAGGGATCGTTGCGCTACTGGATTACTTGGAATGGCCAAAAGTAAGTGCGCCCAGAGAAGAAAAATTGCATGCACATGCTCAGTGAAGTGAGAGAACAAGGCTGCATCGATGCAGTAACAACAGATCCGACAGACTGAGGGCAAAAATTGCACTAATTATTATTATTCTTTTATTATACAGGATTTATATAGAGCCAACAGTTTATGTAGCACTTTACAACTTGAGGGTAGACAGTACAAATACAATACACTTTAATACAGTATGAATCAGAGGGCCCTGCTCAATATTAAAACATCTCAAATTAATGGTTGTGACACACTGTTTAAAGTGTTTCACCCCACATTCTTCAGTGGCCAAGGCATAGGAGCACCAGTGCCCTGTCGCAAATTAAATGAGTGCATTCCAAACAGGACACAAGGGATCAGACTCCATGCTGACTTTGTCCTCCATGATAAACATATCCTAGAAGGGGTCTTCAGAGCCAGGGCTTCACTGGAAGACCACAGCCCTGAAACTGTATAGTATCCCTGCAGCTAGCTCATAGTATTATTATTATACAGGATTTATATAGCGCCAACAGTTTGTGCAGCGCTTTACAACATGAGGGCAGACAGTACAGTTACAATACAATTCAATACAGGATGAATCAGAGAGCCCTGCTCGTTAGAGCTTACAATCTAGGAGGGAGGCTCAAGTGATAAAAAAAAAAAGGTAATATGTAGTCAAGGCGGGAGATGACCAGGGAGTGAATTAGGAGCTTAGTGGTGTCCTTGGTTAGAAAGGGATGTAGTTTGGAGATGTTGCAGAGGTTGAGACAGCAAGATTTGGACAGTGATTGGATGTGGGGCCGTAAAGCATAGATCAGGGTCCAGGATTACACCTAGAACCTTGTCATGCAGGGATGGGGTGATAGTTGTGCCATCAATCTTGAAAGAGAGATCAGGGAAAGGGGCATGTGGGGGAGGAAAAAATATGAGCTTGGTTTTGGATAGTAAAACACCACATGCCAAGGTGAGCACCCACACAGGATCCAATGGCCAAAGCAACATTACAGTCCAGCCCCAAATCTTTATCCAAGCTGAGTCCAGGTATAGTCTTCCACAAGATGCAGAAGATGCAGAAGGAGCCATAGTAGCTAAGGTGCAACCAGAAATCTCAACAGAGTAACCCATAGTTAAAGACAAAAGATCCTGTGTCATGTACTGTATAACTAGGAACATGTATACAGTATTGAGCCCTGCAGTTAAAAGAAAAAAAAAACTCTGCACATCAATGCAACAAGTTAATAAAAATACATATCAACACAATGCAATGCATTAGCGGCTTCCCGACCGCCGCACGCCGATGTACATCGGCAGAATGGCACGGGTACGCAAAAGGGCGTACCCATACGTCCCTTCGTAATCCCGGGCGAGCGCGCATGCACCGGCTGCGGGAGTGTGCCCACGGCTCGATGTCCGCCAGTGGCCCGTGATCGCGACGAGGAGAGGCAGAACGGGGAAATGCCTATGTAAACAAGGCATTTCCTTGTTCTGCCTAGTGACATGACAGGGATCTACTGCTCCTGGTCATCGGGAGCAGTGATCTCTGTCATGTCCTAGGTAGCCCATCCCACCTACAGTTAAAACACGCTGAGGGAACACATTTAACCCCTTGATCGCCCCCTAGTATTTAACCCCTTCCCTGCCAGTGGCATTTACACAGTAATCAGTGGCTATTTTTAGCTCTGATTGCTGTATAAATTTCAATGGTCCCAAAATAGTGTCAAAAGTGTCCGATCTGTCCGCCGCAATGTCGCAGTCCCGATAAAAATGGCAGATCACCGCCATTAAAAAATGAAAAAAAATTATAATAAAAATGCCATAAATCTATCCCCTATTTTGTAGACGCAATAACTTTTACGCAAACCAATCAGTATACACTTATGATTTTTTTTACCAAAAATATGTAGAACACCACATATCGGCCTAAACTGAAAGTAAAAACATTGCTCTTTTTTTTTCAAAATTGTTGCTTTTTTTTTGTTTATAGCGCAAAAAATAAAAACCACAGAGGTGATCAAATACCACCAAAAGAAAGCTTTATTTGTGGGAAAAAAAGGACATCGATTTTGTTTGGGTACAATGCTGCATGACTGCGCAATTGGCAGTTAAAGCGACGCAGTGCCGAATCGCAAAAACTGCTCTGGTCAGGAAGGGGGTAAAATCTTCCGGGGGTGAAGTGGTTAAACAGATGTCAATGCACATCAAGTTAAGGTAATTTATTGTGTGTCACCACAAGCTAAATGCAATGGACAAAAAATGAATCCAGCCACTGTGTTAAGTAGAGTCAGGTTTTAGTAGTACATGGCTGATTAAATCGATTTAACCACTTGTTAGCAATCACCACATTTACAGCATATTGATTTTGACGCGTTATGGCATGTCAAACGCTAATGAAACCAACCAATATAGGCTGCTGACAACAGCATTTGTTGAGCTGGAAAAATACCACAGTGTAACGTTAGGTCTATTTCATATCTGTGAAGTGTGTTTTAAGTGCATTACCAGTGAACTGTATAAAATGTGCATTTTGATGAAAGTGGAATTTTTTTTTGTAAGCACATAAACTACACAGATATGAACAGGACTTCAGAGACTAAAGTCACAGTTATAAAGTACATACTAAAACAAAACCATCCTCCCCCATCCTCTGCCTAACTTGGTATGTGATTTTGGAGGGGGGTGGAGCTAGTACCTAGTTTCGATACTATGGTAGGTACCCGCTCCCACTTCTGCTCGGAACACCTAGGATATCCAAATGGAAGTCCTTCTTCCTCTTCCTCCCCGCAGTCCTCTGGGATATGTCAGAGGTCCCAGAAGACTGTGGGACCAATCACAAAGTGCAGCAAGGCTGGCGCAGTGGGAGGCCTCACAGACAGCTGCCCACAGTTGGGATGCCGGTGCCGTGAACCCAGAGGCTAGTGAGGAGCTAGCCCAGGTGAGGATGGCGCTAGATCCTTGGACAGGTAAGTGTCCACTTATTAAAAGTTAGCAGCCTACAGCCTGATCTTCCTCTTTAACAGAATACAGCAGTAAACCACATGCACCAAATAACCATAACTCTATTTCAAAGCGGAGTTCCATCTGTTTTTTAGTTTATTAAAAGTCAGCAGCTACAAACAGCATAGTTGCTGACTTTTAATAAACCGACACTTACCTGTCCCACGGTCGAGTGATGCGGCCGCCTGGAGCCTCGCTTCTCTCCCCCTCCTCGGCTCTTTTTTTTTCAAAATTTGTTGCTTTTTTTTTTGTTTATAGCGCAAAAAATAAAAACCACAGAGGCGATCAAATACCACCAAAAGAAAGCTTTATTTGTGGGAAAAAAAGGACATCGATTTTGTTTGGGTACAATGCTGCATGACTGCGCAATTGGCAGTTAAAGCGACGCAGTGCCGAATCGCAAAAACTGCTCTGGTCAGGAAGGGGGTAAAATCTTCCGGGGGTGAAGTGGTTAAACAGATGTCAATGCACATCAAGTTAAGTTAATTTATTGTGTGTCACCACAAGCTAAATGCAATGGACAAAAAATGAATCCAGCCTCTGTGTTAAGTAGAGTCAGGTTTTAGTAGTACATGGCTGATTAAATCGATTTAACCACTTGTTAGCAATCACCACATTTACAGCATATTGATTTTGACGCGTTATGGCATGTCAAACGCTAATGAAACCAACCAATATAGGCTGCTGACAACAGCATTTGTTGAGCTGGAAAAATACCACAGTGTAACGTTAGGTCTATTTCATATCTGTGAAGTGTGTTTTAAGTGCATTACCAGTGAACTGTATAAAATGTGCATTTTGATGAAAGTGGAATTTTTTTTTTGTAAGCACATAAACTACATAGATATGAACAGGACTTCAGAGACTAAAGTCACAGTTATAAAGTACATACTAAAACAAAACCATCCTCCCCCATCCTCTGCCTAACTTGGTATGTGATTTTGGAGGGGGGTGGAGCTAGTACCTAGTTTCGATACTATGGTAGGTACCCGCTCCCACTTCTGCTCGGAACACCTAGGATATCCAAATGGAAGTCCTTCTTCCCCCTTCCTCCCCGCAGTCCTCTGGGATATGTCAGAGGTCCCAGAAGACTGTGGGACCAATCACAAAGTGCAGCACGGCTGGCGCAGTGGGCAGCCTCACAGACAGCTGCCCACAGTTGGGATGCCGGTGCCGTGAACCCAGAGGCTAGTGAGGAGCTAGCCCAGGTGAGGATGGCGCTAGATCCTTGGACAGGTAATTGTCCACTTATTAAAAGTTAGCAGCCTACAGCCTGATCTTCCTCTTTAACAGAATACAGCAGTAAACCACATGCACCAAATAACCATAACTCAATTTCAAAGCGGAGTTCCATCTGTTTTTTAGTTTATTAAAAGTCAGCAGCTACAAACAGCATAGTTGTTGACTTTTAATAAACCGACACTTACCTGTCCCACGGTCGAGTGATGCGGCCGCCTGGAGCCTCGCTTCTCTCCCCCTCCTCGGCGCCTCCACTGATACTGTGGGCACACGGCCGTGACAACTTACGGCTTCACAGCCGGGCATGCACTGCGCATGCGCGAGTCGCGCTGCGCTCTGCTATTAGCAAGCCAATCTTCTGGGACCTGTCATGTGTTCCAGAAAATTGTTGGCAGGGAGAGGCCGCCTAGGGCGAGAAGAGGAGTCGCCTAGGCGGCCAAGAACAGGAAGGAGGAAGTGGGACCGGAAGTCCCACTAAAAAGAGGGTACACACTCCCCCCCCAAAAAAATGACATGCCAAATGTGGCATGTCAGGTGGCGAGGAGTACTTAAAGCGGAAGTTCCACTTTTGGGTGGAACTCCGCTTTCAGCAGTTTTTTAACACTGCAATTGTAGATAAAGACAATGTTTTCCTTTATTCAATTCCCCACATCTATTCTGTGCCCCTCTACTCTTCCTCTGTGATTACTGAATTGCTCAACCTACCCCTTCCCATATGTACTTGTCCCTTCAGCCTTCAAATGAACAATCAAAGCAGCTATTTGTGAAAACTATCTCTTGTCCCTTTGTCTTTTCTGTGGATATCACTCCATTTTGTTTGCTCACACGTGTTTCCAACACCAATTGTGCAGTGCAGTAAAATATGTTAGCACTCGTTTGCATCCACCCATTGCGATTTAAATTGTATGTAAATATTGTATGCAATTCAGACTCCATTGAACTGACTTCCATTAGAAACTGTAGTTCAATTCCGCCAGAAGTACAGCAAGAAGAATATTTTAAAAATAAACTACAACACATTGCTCTCATGGGACTTGTCCTCAATGGCATAATGAAGTTTGCAGGCATGCAAAAACTGCAATGAATCACATGCGGTATAAATTCTCTCTATATGGCTACATGATAACTTGGTTAACATAATAGACTTGCAAGACTGAGGTCCTATATTTCTATTCTAATTTATGATGGGTTACGCAAGTGTTCAAAACAGGATAATACACTGAGTTGTGCATATATTCAACACATCTGGGATGCATACTGGGAAATACTTCCAAACTCTATTCTTTCAGAAATACAGCGAAGATGCTCTTGTCAGTCAACTGGTAGACCAAAGAGAGTTATATACCTAAGAGCTTTCATTTGATCTAACAAAGAGCAAGCTGTTTCATTTCATGTCTCATCGACCTAAAAAGAACCAGTCCTGATCAGGCATATGCAAAACTCTGAAAATTCAGTCTCATTACAAATGACAGATGTATGTTTAACTCTGACCCACCACTGATAGAGAAAAAAATATTCAACATGTCCCCTGAGCAGCAATAACTGCAGCTAAAGATTTCTCTTGAACTTCAGTTTACAGACATATACAGTGCCTTGTAAAAGTATTCACCATCTTGGCATTTTTCGTGTTTTGTTGCCTCACAACCTGGAATTAACATGGATTGTTTGAGGATTTGCATAATTTAATTTACAGAACATGCCCACAACTTTGAAGATTTTTTTTTTTTTTATTGTGAAGCAAACAACAAATAGGACAAAATAACAGAAAAAGTCAAAGTCACATCTTACCACTGGGATTTTTGACCATTCCTCCTTGCAAACCTGCTCCAGCTCCTTCAAGTTGGATGGTTTGCGCTTGTAAACAACAAACTTTAAGTCTGACCACAGATTTTCTATTGGATTGAGGTCTGGGCTTTGACTAGGCCATTCCAACACATTTACATGTTTCCACTTAAACCACTCAAGTGTTGCTTTAGCAGTGTGTTTGGGGTCATTGTCCTGCTGGAAGGTGAACCTCCGTCCTAGCCTCAAATCACACACAGAGTGGTACAGGTTTTGCTCAAGAATATCCCTGTTTTTAGCACCATCCACCTTCCCCTCAACACTGACCAGTTTCCCAGTCCAGACTGCTGAAAAACATCCCTACAGCATGATGCTGCCACCACCATGTTTCACTGTGGGGATGGTGTTCTTTGGGTGATGTGATGTGTTGGGTTTGCACCAAGACATAGTGTTTTCTTTGATGGCCAAAAAGTTAAATTTTAGTTTCATCAGACCAGAGCACCTTCCTCCATAATTTTGGGAGTCTCCCACGTGCCTTTTTGCAAACTCAAAACATGCCATTTTGTTTTTTGCTGAAAGTAATGGCATTCTTCTGGCCACTCCACGCCATAAAGCCCAATTCTTTGGAGCGTACAGCTTATTGTCGTCCTATGTACAGATACTCTAGTCTCTGCTGTGGAACTCTGCAGCTCCTCCAGGGTTACCTTAGATCTCTGTGCTGCCTCTCTGATTAATGCCCTCCTTGCCCAGTCCGTAAGTTTTGGTGTGCGGCCGTCTCTTGGCAGGTTTGCTGTTGTGCCATGTTCTTTCCATTTGGTTATGGTAGATTTTATGGTGCCCCTAGGGATTATCAAAGATTTGGATTTTTTTTTTATAACCTAACCCTGACTTGTACTTCTTAACAACATTGTCCCTTACTTGTTTGGAGAGTTCCTTGGTCTTCATGGCAGTGTTTGGTTAGTGGTGCCTCTTGCTTAGGTGCTGCAGCCTCTGGGGCCTTTCAAAAAGGTGTGTATATGTAATGACAGATCATGTGACACTTAGATTGCACACAGGTGGACATCATTTCACCAATTATGTGACTCCTGAAGGTAATTGGTTGCACCAGAGCTTTTTATGGGCTTCATAATAAAGGGGGTGAATACATACGCACATGCCAATTATCAGTTTATTTCTGAAAAATAATTTTATATATATAATTTTTCTAATTTTACTTCACCAACTTAGACTGATCCATCACATATAATTCAGATTAAAAAAACACTGAACTAAAGGCTGTAATGTAACAAAATAGGTAAAAATCCAAGGAGGTGAATACTTTTGCAAGGCACTGTACCTATATATTTGCAGCAGAATTTGCTGGTACAATTCAGAATTCATAGTTCCATTATTGATAACAAGCCATCCCTTCCCAAAGCAGGCCTAAAACATGATAATGCTACACGCTTTAAAAAATTCTAATGTGGCCTTATTCTTCCACACAGCATTGTTCAAATAGCACTTTGACTTATCTACATGGTCTTTAGCAAACTATAGATGGCAAGTAATGTTCTTTTTGGATAATAATGAATTTCTCCTTGCAACTTTGCATGCACACCATTGTTCAGTTTTCTAATGAACATTGACGTTTACCAATACAAGTGAGGCTTTGGCACTTTAGACAGTAGCATAAGGTTTTTTGAGATCTCCCATGGTTGATGTAGTAATCTTTGCTGCTCAGCCACTTCTGGGGAGGGAGTGCTGAATTTATTTAATCTGAACAAAATCTGCCTGCCATTAAATCATTGTAGTCTAAAATCTTTAGAAAAAGTTTTGCAACTTTTTCCAGCATAGTGAACATCAACCCCAGGTTCTTTGGAAGTTCTTATAAATCTTAAAAAGAGAGGCCTCCCGTACACACACCCTATTATCACATTGATTGAAACTCTTACATTTTCTTTTCTTTTTAAATGAACAGAGACTAAAAGGTTCACATATAATTTGCCTATCAATATGTAACTTTGGAACATTTTCCGCTATCCACATATGAACAAATACAATGTTTTGACTTTGTTTATGGGGGTTCTCAATATGTAGGCTTAGGGCTTGCTTGAAGAGCAGATCAGATTTAGGATCATATTTATGCAAAAATATTGAACATTTCAAAAGGTTTATAAACTTTAAAGCACTAATGTAACAGTCTTGCATAACAGAACCCTGTAATAGGAATTTACACAACTACAGAGTTTTGTGTTCGACACTGTTGGGGTTAGAAACTGAAAGACAGCATTACCTATGCAACTAACATGGAAGTAAAAGACCCCAAGGGCCTCCTACCTCTAACTATTAGCTTCAAGGGTCATCTTAATGGGCTGTACAAACGATCCAAAATCGTACGAAAAATACCGCTTTCTAAGCGATCGTACAATAAACAGCTTTCGATAGCCGAGCACAACAGTTAATCTGATATTGTTCGATCGGACGAAAATCTTTCTCGTACAATACCAGTTCGTATGCTTTTTGTTTAATCAGTACAGTTGTCGTCTGAAAATACAACACAAATATACTACAACACATTACATCACCTCCGATTTTTTATTTGTACGAGAATTTTCGTAACTTTAGTAACCTATTCAATTTCTACTTGCAACTAGCAAACAAAAAAAGTCAGATGATCTGATCCGATTCGATGATCCGATTTTTGGATCATGTGTAATGGGCATAAGCCAAAATAAGTACATCTAATAAGGGGGACAAATACAATTTGTCATTAAAAAGGTTGCAGAGTCATAACCATTTATGACTAAATGTTAAGATTCTTACAATCTCAGTTATGACTGGTTCTCTGTAAGTAACAGAAAGACATTAGATCACAGTCTCACTATGAAGTAATTTTTAGATAGATTTGGTGGTGATCTACATTTTTAGGGTCATCAGTGGCTGCTGCAGGCCTAGGTTTGTCAGGATGAAAATGAACATGCTACTAAACCTTTTCCCACTACTACTGTTTTCACCCTGCTAAGGTGAAGCTGCAAGAGTCTGTAACGCACCATTTGCGGCACAGTGGTGTAGTGGGTAGCACTTTCGCCTAGCAGTAAGAAGGGTCGCTGGTTCGAATCCCAACCACGACACTACCTGCCTGGAGCTTGCATGTTCTACCTGTGCCTGCATGGGTTTCCTCCGGGTACTCGGGTTTCCTCCCACACTCCAAAGACATGCTGGTAGGTTAATTGGATCCTGTCTAAATTGTCCCTAGTATGTATGAATGTGAGATAGGGACCTTAGATTGTAAGCTCCTTCAGGGTAGGGATTGATATGAATGTACAATGTATATGTAAAGCGCTGCGTAAATTGACGGCGCTTAATAAGTACCTGAAATAAAAAAAATAAATAAATTCTTGCATGCTCTCAAAAATGAATACCAATCAGTAATATAATGCGGCCAATAGTGTTTAGGTTACTGGCAGCCAGCATAGTTGCTTAAAGTGGTTCTAACGGCAGAAGGTTTTTAATCTTAATGCATTCTATGCATTAAGATAAAAAACCTTCTGTGTGCAGCAGCCCCCCTCATACTTACCCGAGCCCCATCTCGACCCAACGATGTTGAATGAGAGTCTCGGCTGTCCGGGACTCTCCCTTGTCACTGGCTGAGACAGCAGTGGGAGTCAATGAGGAGAGAGAGAGGGTGAGGCCAAGCAGAGGCTTCATGTCCGAATGGACACACAGAGTAGCGGCTCGGCTTGGGTGCCCCCATAGCAAGCTGCTTGCTGTGGGGGCACGTGGCAGGAGGGAGGGGCCAGGAGTGCCGGTGAGGGACCCGAGAAGAGGAAAATCTGGGCTGCTCTGTGCAAAACCACTGAACAGATTAGGTAAGCATGACATGTTTGTTATCTTTTAAACAAAAACAAAAAAACACAAGGCTTTAATATCACTTTAAGAGCTGTTGGGTTATTTAGTCATCGGACTGACCTTTAATGTCTATGCCAGTTTTTAGAATAATCATTACGATAAGAGATTACTGGTGATTCACTTATAATTTTTGATTATTGGGTTATGACACATTTTGGTGTCCGTTTATGAAGCAGTGAAAAAATGTCACTGTTATGAAGCTTTGTAGAGATCTACAAACGCTTCAAACAGTGGAGACCGGCCCGATACTGGAATCTCGTGAGACTTTATGAGATTACAGTACCAGAAATTCACAGAAACAGTGATGTCAGCTTATTAAGCAGTGATAAATTATGTGTATACACAATATGACAGGGGGGGCATGGTTACTGTCTTGGGGGGGTCTGAACGAGGTATAAGGAAGTTAATAATTTTCCTCTTTCCTCCTCATATCCCCGGGATTCTCTCTTCACTCCCTGATTCTCCACCTCTGAGCTGGTGAATTGGGGAGATGAATTCTGACACAGATCGCAAGTGAAGTGCTGAGACAGCTTCATAAACTGGTTTCTGTGTCAGTCAATGAGGACTCTCAGTGTGCGGAGATCATCGGCGGTAGAACTTGTTCTCCCTGATTATCTTTGGTTCATAAACTGTTTATGGACTGTGATCAGTGGCGATCCTCAGGATCACCGCTGTTCACTGCTTCATAAACGGACACCTTTATATTGCTCTATTAAAGCACCTCTATGAGGCAGGGTGGATAAAAATCGATAATAAAAAAATTGAGTTGATTTAAATCAAGCCTTTTTTACCAGTGATTTAAATCAGGATTTAAATCGTGATTTGAATTGACTTGATTTAAATCAAATCCACTCTGCTATGGGGCACTACTGGAAGTCCCACAGGCGATGATCAAGGACATCACTTGGAGGCAGAACAAGCTAAATTTCCTTTGCCCCAAACCCACCTCCCCAGTTATTTCCAGGTTGAGTTGAGAGGAGGTTGCAATCATAAGGTGTATGAGGTTTTCCTTTTCTTTTTTAATTTAATTGTATTCTAGGTGAAAATTGTTGTTTTAATTGATTAAAATCAATCATACTGCACCTATTAAATACATTTTTAGGATAATTATAGACTCTTTCTTTTGGATAACTCCTCTGAAAGGATACACTTTCCCTTTAATAATCATGCCACTGCAGTGCTTACAGTAAATTCTGTCCTCTCAGGCCTTGTGTTCTCTCTGAATATAAATACTGTTAGGACCATTCAGCTTCTACTGTTGAAAGCATTCATAAAATGAAAAGATTGATTCCCTTTCTTCCCTACAGTATTTATAATGAATAAAGCTCAATCTGATTGCTTCATTAGAAAAACACAGTTAGCTCTTTCTAAAAGGCAGGGTTGAATGTGTCTGACCATAGAGGTTTGGGAGACACCTGCAGCCAAAGCAGCCAGGAAAGGGGGGAAAAAAAGACTACATGAAGAAAACGAATTTTTTGCAATCAATGACACTTTGTTATAAGTAGCTGCAGTAGATCTTGCAATGCTGGCTTCCGCACTCTACCCTGAAATCATTCAATAGGAGATAGGATATTCTTTGTAAGTTAATTTAAAACATGTCTTGTTTATTCAGAAGACACTGTATAAGGCAATTGTTCTCAGTGCGAACCCCTGTCAATTGCAAATCAGCCAACAGCTGATTTTTTTTTTCTTTTGCTCCTAACATTACTTATTTTAGCTTACATGAGCCAAGAAAATGAAGAGACACTAAACGCAGTAGATAAACTCAATCTTCATCTGTGAAAGCCTAAATAAACTGGTGATTACACTTACAGAGTGGAACTTACATGTGCCCACCTGCAATCTAGCTAAGAGTATCTCCTTCTTACATGGAGAAGTGCTGATATGTGATGTGACCTCTGCTCCCTTGTGAACAAAGCGTTGACTCTATGCTCATTCTAGGCTGTCCGTTTGTGTTCAGATATCTGTTATGGCAGGTCGATGGACAAATTTAATAATATCTCTGGAATTATACCTTGGTAAAGATAACAGCTTACTGTTTATTGTGTAATTTTAAGTCGAACACCAGGAAAATATATTAACCATTTGACCTCCAGGAGATTCACTCCTTTTATGACCAGGCCATTTTTTGCAATACTGCACTGTGTTGTTTTCACTGACAATTGCGCGATACTGTACCCAAATAAAATTAATGTCATTTTTTTCCACAAATGGAGCTTTCTTTTGGTGGTATTTAATCACAATTTTGTTTTTTATTTTGCACTGTAACCAAAAAAATGACGAAAATTTTGCCGACAATTTATTTCTGCTATAAAACAGTTTTTCAAGGCACTGTATATTTATGGATTTTTTTTTTTTTTTTTTTTTTACTAGTAATGGCGGTGATCGGCAACTTATAGCGGGACTGTGATATTGCGGCGGGCAATCGGACACCAACTGACACTTTTTTGGGAACCAGTGACACTAATCAGTGTTAAAAATATATACTGTCACTATACTAATGACACTGGCTGGGAAGGGGTTAAATATCTAGGGCGATCAAAGGGTTAACTGTGCGCCTACTTTCCTTCATTTCACTTCTACCCCTTCCTCTCTCACAAGTGGATATTTTTTAAACACCTTTTTTTGGGGCACTATGGGGATTCTCATGAAGAGGAGAATGACATAATCAGTTGCCAGCAGTCTTCTGGTATACTTACCTCATGCATCCCAGGAGGCCTTACGGTACTCTAAGGCACATGTGCCAGCGTCGTCATGGGGGGTTCTTGCAACTGGCCCTCCGATGAAGCATGCATGTCATCCAAGGCCAGATGAAAAATGTAGAAGAAACAGCTGGGTCATGAGGATGTCAGAGAGGAAAATGGTGACATGGGATTAAGTCTGCAGTAGCAAAGCAGCATATCACTGCAGAACATCACTGGATTGCTGGGTGTGCGAGTATGTTTATTTTTTTGTAGACAACCCAGAGAATAAGATAAGAGGGGGGAAAAAAATAACATGGGGGAGAAGTTCCTCTTTTATTCCCGGCGATTATTTTCAAAAGTATTTACAAGTCCTAGTGGCTTGAAAGTAGTTAGAAAATTACTAAAAATTGCCAGGTGTATGGCCAACTTTACAGCTCTTTTTCTTTTGTTTACAAAGCAAGTACTAAAATCCCTATGTGACCCAGGAGGCAAATAATTGCAAACTAATAAAATAATGAGTGAACATTTTTAAATTCAAGTAAAAAAAAGGTTAAAACATGAATACCAATTCAAAATATGTAAATACTGAAAATATGCTATACTTTTCATTTCTTAATAGAATATTTCAGATTTTTACCTGTTACGCACACTGCACAGTAGATCAAAATAAGAAAAAATTCATAACTCATATTTGCATGTAAACATGCCCCATGTCAGGTACTGAACAAGTATCATTTGTTCACACTGCAATTATCACTGAAAGATGCAATATTACGTTCACGAGCTTTACAATGTTGTAATTACTGTATATAACAAGTAACTGCAGATCTGAAGTTGTGTTCCATGAGTGTTTCAGAAATATGTGTGGTTGCAGCAGTTAGGGGTATTTGATGGCAAAGGCAGGAAGTTGGTTCTGGAATTTAGCATTGGTAACTGCCATTCATCAATGGTCAAGGCACACATTTAGCAATGTGTCCAGTGTTTTAAGATATAAAACATGAAATAAGTGGCAACTGTACTCAGACAAAACCTAATTGTCGTCAAGCTACATGTATTACAGCCAGTGCTTTCTATCTGTCCATGTCAGGCTTAAAAACCAATGACTTGGCAGATGTTTTGGAATTATAAAGCCCATCATGCCCTACCAACCAAAGTTTTCTGACTGTTATCATTTAAAAACAGCTGCTGCTCCCTATGTTACCTAGAATTACACAATTTTGCTTTCATTAAGGTTAACTGTATTGGCAGAAATATGTAAGCTGTTGTTGCTGACCTGAAATTCGGAAAATGCTACGGGTCTGGCAATTTCTGGATTCTCAGTACTAAGTCACTGACCCATAAAAAGCATGCAGAAGTTAGGTTACAAAAAAAAATAGACATTGGCCAAAACGCCATCTGCTGATTTTTCAGGCATTATTCCAGCTTTGATTGAGGAGGCTTTGTTGACAAAATAATAATAAAAAAACAAAAAACAAAAAACAAAACATATCTTGCCTGTGAGAGGCTCAGCTTAATGCCGCGTACATGCGACCGGACTTTCCGGCAGAAAAGGTCAGACAAAATCATTCTATCGGACATTCCGATCATGTGTGGGCTTCAACTGACTTTTTCTTTCAAAAATTCTGACGGACCTAGAAATAGAACATGTTTTAAATCTTTCTGATGGAATCAATTCCTATCAGGAAAACTGTTCGTCTGTATGCTATTCCGACGGACCAAAAACGATGCAAGGGCAGCTATTGGCTACTGGCTACTGAACTTCCTTTTTCTAGTCCCGTCTTACATCATCGCGTTCTAAATGATTAGACTTTGGTGTGATCGTGTGTAGGCAAGTCCGTTTCAGCGGAACTCCTTCGAAAAAACCGTCAGAGTTCATTCCGACGGAAAAAACGGTCGTGTGTACGCGGCATTAGGCAGAATGGGTTACACAATTTTTCCTTACTGCAGAGCTGTTACATGCTGTTGTAATTTTGTGTGTGTTTTTTGGGCAATGATAGTTTGACAATACTTAAAGGAGAAGTTATTGTATTGGATTTCCACCAGACATATCATTTGGTGTTGAGGCCAAATAATTTCATTTTATTCTCATCTGACCAACTTAAATGCACCTTGAAGATTCTGAGGCCACATGGAAAAAGGTGTTCTGGTCAGATGGGACTAAAATTGAATTATTTGGCCTCTGCGCCAAACGATATGTCTGGTGGAAATCTAATACAGCTCAGCATCCAAATAACAGCATTCCTAAAGTAAAGCATGGAGGTGATAATATCCAGTTATGAGGGTGTTTCTCTGCAGCAGGGACTGGAGCACTTGTCAGGACAAGTAGCAGGACAAATGAATGGGGAAAAATATTGTCAAATTCTTGAGGAAAATCTGCTGCCCTCTGCCAGAAAGTTTTCAATGGTAAGTAGGTTTACCTTCCAACATGACAATGACCCAAAGCACACAGCAAAAATGGCCACACAGTGGTTGAAGGAGAGAAAGGTGAATGTCCTTGCATGGCCCAGTAAACCTGATTCATGAAATTTGACCTAAGCAAATACATCTGTAGTGTTTTCTTATCTCTCTCCAAAACACTAAGTCCTGTGTGTTTCTGCTGTTTCGTCGCTCTGCTATCAGCATGATAACTTCTGACAAGCTCTCCGTCAACCAAGATAAAACCAGCCTGAAATTTGTGTCCTGGGAGGTTGCTATAAACAGATTAGCAGAGAGCTTGTCTGGTCACAGCACAGCTCTGCACATTTCTTCCTTCTTTTGTCTATGTGGAGTGGGGGTGTGTGCCTTTCCTCCAATCAACTGTCTTGGCTGTATGCCAAGAATCCACTCCTACTGCTGGAACGGGCAGAGAAAATCTCTAACACGATGTGCACTTTCTAAAGAATATACAAAGATGAAGACAGCAGATATGCACGTAAAACTTGTGTAGGGAGATTTGTTTCATCTCTGTGCATCATCTGAGGCTGTTCACTGGGTATATGTGAGGGTTTACATCCACTTTAAAGTGTTACTAAACTAAAAAACTAAGAATGCTTGTTAAACTCACTGTAGAACCTAAGGGGTTAATCCTCTGCATTGTGTAAAAAGGCTGTTTGATCCTGTACACATAGGTCCTCCACTCCTTGCACTGTCTCTAAAACATCTCTGGATAAGACAGAGTTAGTGAAGCCAGTCTGCACATGCTCAGTTCAGTGTGTATTGCTTTTTTTTTCTTGGGAAGGTGCATGTGATCAGCACAGGGCCAATCTGTACTGTGCAGGGGGTCAGGGGTCCTTCACCCTTATAGGACATTCATGGGAGAATGAAAATTCCTTCTTCAAGCTTTAACCAGACACTGTTAGAAGTCACAGGACTGCTATATACTGCTGATGAGAAAAGGTATTTAGCCATTTATATTTACTAAAATAATTTCATTTCCATGTTCTGTGTACTGTGGAAGACCACATATAGCGAATGAAGGGTCCTGGGTTTAGTAACACTTTAAATCCAATTGAAAATCTGTGGAATGACTTGAAGACTGCAGTTTACAAACAGTCACCATCAAATTTAACTGAACTTGAGCAGTCCTGCAAAGAAGTATTGCAAAGTCTAGATGTGCAAAGCTAGTAGAGACATATCCCAACAGACTAAAGGCTGGAATTAAAAGCAAAAGGCGGTTCAACAAAATACTGACATAAGAGGGTGATCCTTTTTCCAACTCTGTGATTCTGTTTTTGATTCTTTTTTTCTGACATGTTGGTGTTTCTTTCACTTGGATGTTATAAATTGCACTAGTAAATTCAGCTGGACAAAACAAAAACTGTGTCTGTATTCATTTCAGGCTGCAAAGCAACAAAGTGTGATTATTTTAAAGGGGGTGATTCTTTTGTATACCCACTGTACTGTGTATGTATATATATATATATATATATATATATATATATATATATATATATATATATATAAATAATTTTTTTATGAAACTCAAACTTCTCTTTTAAGATTTGAGTCAGGATTTTTTTTTGGCTTATACAGTTTGTGTTTTTCTCTACTGCCTTTCCAGCTTGTAGTTCAGCTTCATTTGCCTCACAGTCTTATAGTACCAGACCACATGTGGGTGTGAGAGGTAAGGCTTGATCTTGACAGGAGCAATGGAATCAAAAGCAGAGGTAACATTTTTGTTATATAAGTAGACTAGAAGGTCTGGTCCCATTTAAGGTGCCCAGGATCTCCTCAAGGCACAGCTCAAATGTTAACCTTGGTGAAGACAGTATAGGCGGTCCCCTAGTTACAAACATCCGACTCACAAACGACTCCTACTTACAAACGGAGGGAGACAACAGGAAGTAGTGGGAAATCTACCCCTAGGAAGGGAAATTCACTCCTGTAAGAGTTATTATGGGAAAAAGGTACCTCCACTGATGCTGTAGTCTTAACGGACAATTTGTTTTGTTTTTATAAATATTGTTTTTGATCTTGGAGTGCATTGCTCCTGGATTTCTCCCCAGGTTTGAATAATGTCAGTTGTAATGGGCACCCATGCACAGGATTAACATGGCTTACATCCTGCATTCACGCATTAACTGGGATAATTTTGTTTATACCTTGTAAATTCTGCCAATCCTGGGTCAATTATTTTGCCAATACTAAGGCAACATGTAAACTTTATGATTCTTTGCTAGAGCGCAGAGTGCTCCACCAATCCTGTGTATGTGCACCAAGTGCTATATAGCGGGGAATCATTTTGTTTACACATTGACATAGTGAGGGAAACATCAGTGCTGCAGGCCTGGCAGTGCTTACCTTGCTGTTACTAAGGCAAAACATCCTGCTAACATTTAATAAAATATTTAACTGGCCCAAAAACTCCAGTGAGGGTGTCTCCCTGTGCTGGGTTATTGCTTGGATGTTGCTCAACGATGGTGTGTCTGAGGAAATCATGGACCACACACACAGGATCAGGGGTTTGAGGATGAGCAGTAACACCTGGGAGTGCCCTAGCTGCATGAACAATTACATACTAGTGGCATGTTTAGCTGCAGGAGTCGGCAATAGGTCTGCCTCTTGCAGCTAATTGTGGAAATGTCTCACTGGTGTTCTTACATCTAATCACCGAGCAAGTGCATTCACAAGTTTGACTGCACCCTAAAGCCGGCCACACATTATTTCATTCTTTTTTTCATTCAACCAACGGGTTGAAAGAAATTCACTCCCACTGTGCTATTGTGTTCTGACAGCGGGGAGCCTACCCCGTCATCAGAACACACTGATCAGTGTCACAAGCTATGGCCAGCAGCACTGATCGTTCAGGAAGAACTGAACAGGCTGGTTATACAAAAATTGATTGGTAGATCAACTTCTTTACAATCAATCGGCTCATATATGGATTGAAATTTTGATCCATGTGTGCCCGTCCTAAAGTATAACTAAAGGCAAAACGTTTTATTTTAGTTTTGGATAGAGTGGAAAGTGATTAGAATCCCTGTCAGGTTTTTTTTTTTGCTGTCTGTGTTACTAGGGAGATTCACCCTTTCTAGTTGTCCTGTCCAGAAAAGTAATAGAGGGGAAATCTTCCAATGGGGACACCAATTCTGGGGGTCCCTAAGAGATTCCCTTATATTTGCAGTGATTTCTTCTCACTTCTGGTTTTGGATACGGGACAGGAAGTGAAGGTAAATCTCCCTAATGGGACGAAGAGGGGAAAAATAAACCCTACAGGGGTTATATCCCTCCCTTACTCTGTCCAAAATATAAAAAAAAGTTTTGGCTATAGTTCTATTTTAAGTCAAAGCTGCACAGTTTGTTTTTTATCTACAAGCACCCCTTACCTGCATAGCCAGTTTTTTGAAAAGGCAAATGAAAAACTCTATAAAGCAAACTAAATATTATTCACTTAGTAGTTACTTCTTTCAAGAGTAAATATAGAGTCAGGTTCATAAATATTGGAACATCGACACAATTCTAATCTTTTTGGCTCTATACACCACCACAACGGATTTGAAATGAAATGAACAAGATGTGCTTTAACTGCAGACTTTCAGCTTTAATTTGAGGGTATTTACATCCAAATCAGGTGAACAGTGTAGGAATTACAACAGTTTGTATGTGTGCCTCCCACTTTTTAAGGGACCAAAAGTAATGGGACAATTGGCTGCTCAGCTGTTCCAAGGCCAGGTGTGTGTTATTCCCTCATTATCCCATTTACAAGGTGCAGATAAAAGGTCCAGAGTTCATTTCAAGTGTGCTATTTGCATTTGGAATCTGTTGCTGTCAACTCTCAATATGAGATCCAAAGAGCTGTCACTATCAGTGAAGCAAGCCATCATTACGCTGAAAAAACAAAACCCATCAGAGAGATAGCAAAAACATTAGGTGTGGCCAAATCAACTGTTTGGAACATCCTTAAAAAGAAAGAACGCACCGGTGGGCTCAGCAACACCAAAAGACCCAGAAGACCACGAAAAACAACTGTGGTGGATGTCCGAAGAATTCTTTTCCTGGTGAAGAAAACACCCTTCACAACAGTTGGCCAGATCAAGAACACTCTCCAGGAGGTAGGTGTATGTGTGTCAAAGTCAACAATCAAGAGAAGACTTCACCAGAGTGAATACAGAGGGTTCACCACAAGATGTAAAACATTGGTGAGCCTCAAAAACAGGAAGGCCAGATTAGAGTTTGCCAAACAACATGCAAAAAAGCCTTCACAGTTCTGGAAAAACATCCTATGGACAGATGAGACCAAGATCAACTTGTACCAGAGTGATGGGAAGAGAAGAGTATATAGAAGGAAAGGATCTGCTCATGATCCAAGGCATACCACCTCATCAGTGAAGCATGGTGGTGGTAGTGTCATGGCGTGGGCATGTGTGGCTGCCAATGGAACTGGTTCTCTTGTATTTATTGATGATGTGACTGCTGACAAAAGCAGCAGGATGAATTCTGAAGTGTTTCGGGCAATATTATCTACTCCTATTCAGCAAAATGCTTCAGAACTCATTGGATGGCTCTTCACAGTGCAGATGGACAATGACCCGAAGCAAACTGCAAAAGCAACCAAAGACTTTTTTTAAGGGAAAGAAGTGGAATGTTATGCAATGGCCAAGTCAATCACCTGACCTGAATCTGACTGAGCATCCATTTCACTTGCTGAAGACAAAACTGAAGGGAAAATGCCCCAAGAACAAGCAGGAACTGAAGACAGTTGCATTAGAGGCCTGGCAGAGCATCACCAGGGATTAAACCCAGCGTCTGGTGATGTCTATGCGTTTCAGTCTTCAGGTTGTAATTGACTGCAAAGGATTTGCAACCAAGTATTAAAGAGGGAAAGTTTGATGGATGATTGTTAATCTGTCCCATTACTTTTGGTCCCTTAAAAAGTGGGAGGCACATATACAAACTGTTGTAACTCCTACACCGTTCACCTGATTTGGATGTAAATACCTTCAAATTAAAGCTGAAAGTCTTCAGTTAAAGCACATCTTGTTTGTTTCATTTCAAATCCATTGTGGTGGTGTATAGAGCCAAAAAGATTAGAATTGTGTCGATGTCCCATATTTATGGACCTGATTTTATAATGTATAATATATAGGAGGACCAAGAAATTGCAATATGTCCAAATTAGGTCCAGGATATATTGTAGGTAGTTTTTATGGAAACATTTACATTGTTCTCTGTGAAAGACTGTGGGAGCTCAAGCAATTTGGATGAACAGGAATAGAAGGGATTCTGAAAGGCCTGTGTCCAGTGGATTGTAAAGAAATCCCTGTGCAGACATTCAGGCCAGTGATAAGATGATGCTAAGCTCTCTTTAGTATGTGCTAAGTAACTGATAAAAGAGGGGAAAAAAGGACAGGGTGTAGGATAACATGGGAAATTTATGTCTGAAGATAAAACACATGGCATATACCGACATAAAAATACATTATAGCAAATTAATACAAACAATACATTATCGCAAATCAATGACTTTTAAAAACAGAAAAAAATTGGTATCAAATGGTATATTAAAAACAATACCTGAAATATTTAAATGCATGGCAAATTATACTATAATATGTTGAGATATACAGTACTTGGAATATATCCACTGCCTGTAATTCACAATGCTGGAATCATCCACTAAGGCTGCCTTCAGCATTTCCACTCGCCTGCTCGCATTAGGCGAGTTCAAATAAGCTGAGGGCGAGTGTGGAGCCACATTGGAGAGGGGGGCAGGCACCGCCAGCAGGCAGGGATGAATGGGAGCCGATTGTCCTCCCAGCCACCGCCACTGTCATTCTCTTAGCAGGGTCTGGCATACAGCGGGAGTTGGCATAGAACTAGATGGGTGCGGGGAGGGGGGGTTGGGTGGGAGCTGCCAAAGTTTACTTTTACCATTAACAAGCTGGTGATCGGTTGCTTGGACTGCCTAGCAATCAATCACCAGCTTGTTAAAAGGAAAAGTTAGCTTTGGCAGCTTCCGCTCCCCTGTCCGTGTTGTGCTCCGCTGTAAGTCTCTCTGCATCTTAGATCAATGGATCGTTTATTGGTTTTCATTTTTTTGATGCTATATTTAATTTAGCATTAAAGTATTTACTTAGCAAGGCAGTAATGATGTGTACAGTGCCTATAGTAGCCAATCATATTTTATTTCTCACAGTCAGCTCAATTAAATATGCTTTATGTTAATATTGTTAAAGTTGTTGTTAATCATTTTTAGTAACTTAACTCTGCATAAAACATTTAACAGCGTAATTTCGTGAGATAATTTATGAGGGCGTGTTTAGGAGCGGAATTGGAGGCAGGGCAGGGTAGGGGGTTGGATGGGGCAACTGGTGGCGAGTAACTCTTATGCCCCGTACACACGGTCGGATTTTCCGATGGACAATGTCCGATCGGAGCGTGTTGTCGGAAATTCCGACCGTGTGTGGGCGCCATCGGACATTTTCCATCGGATTTTCCGACACACAAAGTTGGACAGCAGGAGATAAAATTTTCCGACAACAAAATCCGATCGCGTCAATTCCGACCGTGTGTGGCCTGTTCCGACGCACAAAGTGCCACGCATGCTCAGAAGAAATTCCGACACGGGACAGCTCGTTCTGGTAAACTTAGCGTTCGTAATGGATAAAGCACTTTCGTCACGCTGCAATGTTCAAAATGGTTTAATACAGCGCACTCTCTTCTTCTTTATAATGTGACAAGAATTAAGTCGTTTTGATGCTCATATTCACACACACTTCTCACAAACTTTTTTCATTACTATTTATCGGGATTCCCTCAATATATTTTGATTTCTCACATCTGACAACATATTTTTTTTTTTTTTTTACTTTAATGTAGAATCTTTTTTTGTGTTTCTCTTTTTATTTTTATTTTTTTTTTGGTGATTTTGATTTGTACTCCCGAAAATGTTTGTGTGTTTTTTGTGACAAGTTCCCACAACACCATTGATATGTTGTTCTATTTAATCTGTAGGAGGAGATTGTTTGGTGTTGTTGTCCCTTGTTAATTTCACATTGTACTTTAGAAATGTACCTGAATACTCACCAACAAACTGTCCTTTTTGGATGAAAACACACACAGGAGAGTAGAATTTACCTAAAAATATTTTATTAAGGGGTCACAACTATAAACAAAGAGGGAGGCAACGCTGGAAAAACTGCAGAAGTGGGCGAAGCCTTGGACTCCCAGGCAGACATCAATTATTTAAAAGCAAAATTTGTGGCCTGAGGAGTCCATATCTAAGGGAGGGCAGTCTGGTCCAGAAGTCCCAGAGATCCGGAAAGCAGCAGATGACATCTGTGTCCCCAGGCTGTGGTCATACGAGAGACTGCATCTTCTGTCAGACCAGACTGAACCCAGGGCAATCACTCTTTGGTCTTCCTTCCACGCTTCCTTCCAGCCTTTGGCTGTGGTGGTGGAGTTGTGGCAGCAGGAGGAGGAGGAGGAGGAGGAGGAGGATGGTCCATCTCAATGACATCCGTCTAGGCCTCTTCAGGACTGGGGAAGGCTCTGAGGGACGCCGAAGCCTCCTGGATCAGCCTGTACGCTGAATCCTGCACAGGACTGGGAGTGGTCTTCCTGGCCCTTTTATATGGCAGGCGGAGGGGAGGGACCTGAGACTCAGTCAGGCTGCGACTTGTCCCTGGCTTCTCTTGGCTGACACTTAGCCCCGTCTCCTCCTGGCTGCCACTAATCCCCGCCTCCTCCTGACTGCCACATTCCACAACCTCCTCCTGGCTGAGGTCTTCCTGTGTATGAAAAAGGGACATAGTTTTAGTATTGTTTTCATCAATCACACATAATTTTCACCTCCTGACTGCTGCAAATTCAATGTTAACAAATATAACAGACTATCCTTCTGAGCCCAGCATTTTGCATTCTTGTCCCAATTTTGGGTGCCCACTACTGTGTATTGATATGTAAAACACTTTCAAGCAGCAATTAGTGATCAATAATAACATCTAGTAAACATCATTTATTTCTTGCCCAGAAATCTGTAGAAGAATGCTATACCTGACTCCAGCTGGGCTCCTCCACTTCTTCCTGGCTGGAAGGCCCAGGTTGGACATCAGAAGCCTCAGCTGGGGTGGAAGGAAGTGTGGAAGGAAGAGTAGAGAGGGATTCCCTGACTTCAGTGTGGTCTGACAGAAATCGCAGTCTCTCATAGTACCACAGCCTGGGGACATAAACGTCATCTGCTGCAGCTCCGGACCTCTGGGAATCCGTGACCTTCTTGCGCTCCCTAAGATATGTGCTCCTCAGGCCACCAATTTTAGCTTTTAAATAAGGGATGGTTGCTGTGGGGACCACCGGCTTCACCAACTCCAGCAGTTTCTCCAGCGCTGCCTGCCTCTTTTGTTTTTGATTATAGTGGGGGTGTCTGACCTGCCACAGACAGGGCAGCTCTCTGTACTTGTCAATAAACAGGGGCAGGAAATTGTGGTCATTGAACCCATCCATTTTCTCTGCAAGACACAACACAAGACAAACCCTAATGTCAGGCCAAACTCCCCTAATCTTGTTACAATATAGGCTTCAATTTCGAAGCAGTATAGGCCCAAGTTTAGATCCTACCTTCGTTAGCACGATCGGCATCTCCGATGCTCCTTCCTCCGCTCACAGATCGTACGTAAGACGCGCGCGTTACGATTTATACACACTGCGCATGCGTATAACTCCGCCCGCCCCTGACGTTCTTTCTATTCTATTCCCCGCCCCTTTTTGTTCGGCGCAGTGGAGGAAGAGCACATGGCGGATAGACAGCAGGATCGTGCTAATTACAGCAACGAGGAGGAGGAGGAAAGGCCGGAGCCTGAAACGTCCCGATCCAGAAGGAAATTAAAGGACTCAAATATGTCCTTTGGGGAGATGTTGGAGATGGTGGACATCCTGAAGAAGGCCGACTATAATGGAAAGTATGGGCCCTACCCCAACCCCAATATACGAAAGGCCAAGATCATGGCGAAAGTGGTCAGGAGTCTGCACCGGAAATTCGGGGTACGACGATCGAAAGATCAGCTCAGGAAGCGGTGGTCGGACCTGAAATTACGAGAACATGAGCAGTACAGAAAGATCCGGAGAGTGCTGCAAAAAAGTAAGTAGTTGTGCTGTGTTCCTATTGTTCTTGTGTTTATTACGTTCGTGCTGCTCCATGTGCTTTTAGGAAGTGTTGTACAGTTTAAAATGGCAACTTTCATGTTCATGGGCACATTATTCGTTCGGATCACACATTTTTTTTTCGGACTATAAAATACCATTGTTTAGCCCATATGCATTTGGCCACCATTTTGAGGCCCTATACTTGTCTTCAAAGAATTTGGTTTTGTAGATGGGTTTGTTACTAGAATGAAATGCAAACTAGATTGTGTGTAAGGAGAGGACACTGAGCAGCTGTTTTCACATCTGGACACTGGAGCACTAGTGTGGGACCCCAGAACACCCTTTTTATTAGGGGGGCCACACAGGTGCTCCAGTGTATACTATAGGGGGGTCTCCATCTGTGAAGCTTGTACAAAACAGGTAAAGTATTGCAGGTTGACAAAGGACACTAAAAAAGCTACATCTTGGAACTCTGCTAAAACAGACAATTGTACCCCACTTCCAAGCAATGTTTCATCTTTATAGTTCTGCCATCAAATATCTGTGTGCTAATTATACCATTTTTGTTTTACATAGGGGAGAAAAGACTCGGAGGACACCCCTCATCCGAGGAGACCAGAGCCCCCCCCCCTCTGGAAGAAGGGGAAATCCACCCAACACAAGCTGAGCAGGAGGAAGAAGACGTGGTGGAACTAGTCACCACAACAGGTGAGTGTCTGCGACCACAGGCTCAGATAAGAGATGGATGGCGGCATTTTTTTTAGACCTAATTTATTTTGGGGTTCCTCTCTTTTTAGGTGATCGTGAGGTTGTGGATGAAGATCCTTTCACATCAGAAAGTGCCCAGATCCTGATCGGGGAGATCATGGGGTGTAATTTACAATTGGAAAACATCAAGCAAAACATCAATGATGTTATTCCAAAATATAAAAACATCATTGATGTTTTGGGGCGAGTTTAAAGCCCCTCAAAATCACTTTCTTCTTTTGTCTGCTACAATGTGCGAAATGTTTTTGTGATTTTTCCCAAAGCCAAATTTGGAGGATGCACACAGTGTGTCAACATGTGCTATCTGCCATCACGGGAGATCAATGGACGCGTTTTGGGGGTGCAACCCCTTCCTCAATAATAAAGTAGCGGTGAGGAAGGGCTTTCTCCCCCAAAACACGTCCCTTGATCCCCCCTGATGGCAGATATCACATGTTGACATTGGGCTTTTCCAGGGATGATTTCACCCCATCTGAACGCAATATCAAACACAGTTCCTAAATACTCATGTCTGATATTGCCTTCCAGTTCTACCAAATGTGAACTTTGTAAGATCAAGATTTGTGTCTTTCTTGTGGGTTTTACACATGCCTGTTTTATATAAAATGCACATTTTGATTTTGGATGATGACACCACAAAAATTGTTATACAACAAACATGTTGGTTTGTCAGAAAAACCTTTGGTAAATGCACATGTGATTGTGCAGGTATTAAAAAGATTGTTCATCAAGAATGTGTGGATTATTGTCTCAACACTACAACACTTTTGGGGTGATGTAATTGTTGTTTTATGAGAAAATGGGGGTAATTTCCTAAGGGCAAATCCACTTTGCACTACAAGTGCAGGTTCAGTGCAGTTGCAAGTGCACTTGTAGTGAAAAGTGTCTTTGCATTTAGTAAATAACAGCCAACAGTGCTTTGTATAAGGTTACACAATCACAACATTTTCTGCACTCCACACATTTCTGTCAGGGTCAGCTCAAACAAACACAAGCAGTAAATGTCCACAAAGAAGAGCCTGGGGGGAGATGCCTGTCGAGAACTTGAGGTCCTGCAGGCTTCTCCCTGTGGCCAAATACCGCAAGGTAGCGACCAACCTCTGCTCCGCAGTGATGGCTTGCCTCATGCAGGTATCCTGCCTGCTAATATAAGGAGTCGGCAAAGCCAACAAACGGTGAAACACGGGGTCAGTCATCCTGAGAAAGTTCCTGAAATCATCAGGATTATTCTCACGGATCTCACGGAGCAAAGGCATATAAGAGAACTGGTCACGCTGAAGCAACCAATTCTTGGTCCATGAACTCCTCCCCACCCTGTTCATGGACTGGACTTGTGTCAAGGTCAGGACCCCAACACCAAGCCCCCGCACAGCACGAACTGTACGAGGAGTACGCATACGAAACATGGCTAGAAAACGGTCGGCTGCTCAGAACGAAGTAACAGAACGCACTGAAGAACAGCAAGGCCTGTGAAGAGCGACCTGAAAAACAGCAACGAGCGGACAAGATCGCACAGAAAACTCCGATACGAACTGACTGCACGCACTGAAGAGCAAATACAAACCCACAAGCACAAACTGAACGGCAGAAAACGATCTGAAAGCCACGAGTCTGAAAAAGCGCGAATCGTCTCTCACCAAACTTTTACTAACACGAGATTAGCAAAAGGAGCCCAAAGGGTGCCGCGCTTGGTTCTGAACCGGCCTTTTCTAGTCTCGTCGTACGTGGTGTACGTGACCGCGTGGTTGTCGATCGGAAATTCCGACAACTTTGTGCGACCGTGTGTAGGCAAAACAAGTTTGAGCCAACATCCGTCGGAAAAAATCCTAGGATTTTGTTGTCGGAATGTCCGAACAAAGTCCGACCGTGTGTACGGGGCATTAGGCTCCGTTCACACCTCAGCGTTACTTTCAATGGCACCCCAATTGCGGCACATTTTGGCTGTGATTGTCGACCAACAAATCGCAGCTAAATCACGCAAACAAAATCACAGGACACCTGTCACCCAAAAGAAGTTCCAGAACTTCTTTTGGGTGACAGGCGTCCCACGATTTGCTGCAATTTGTTGGGTGACAATCACAGCAAAATCGACTAAACTGTCAAAAGATATTCAAGCTGGTGTGTGATTCAACTTGGCAGGAACTATAAAAAATGTAAATATATTGGTGTAGCTGGCCTTTAATGTTCTCAAAGAATAAGAGCAAAAATGTATAATTTATATACAGTATCTCACAAAAGTGATTACACCTCTCACATTTACGTAAATATTTTATTATATCTTTTCATGTGACAACACTGAAGAAATGACACTTTGCTACAATGTAAAGTAGTGAGTGTACAGCTTGTATAACCGTGTACATTTGCTGTCCACTCAAAATAACTCAACACACAGCCATTGACGTCTAAACCGCTGGCAACAAAAGTGAGAACACCCCATAAGTGAAAATGCCCAAAATGGGCCCAATTAGCCATTTTCCCTCCCTGGTGTCATGTGACTCGTTACAAGGTCCCAGGTGTGAATGGGAAGCAGATGTGTTAAATTTGGTTTTATCGCTCTCACTCTCTCATACTGGTCACTGGATGTTCAACATGGCACCTCATGGCAAAGAACTCTCTGAGGATCTGAAAAAAGAATTGTTGCTCTACATAAAGATGGTCTAGGCTATAAGAAGATTGCCAAGACCCTGAAATTGAGCTGCAGCATGGTGGCTAAGACCATACAGTGGTTTAACAAAACAGGTTCCACTCAGAACAGGCCTTGTCATGGTCGACCAAAGTAGTTGAGTGCACGTCATGTCCAGAGGTTGTCTTTGGGAAAAAGACGCATGAGTGCTGCCAGCATTGCTGCAGAGGTTGAAGGGGTGGGGCGGGTCAGCCTGTCAGTGCTCAGACCATACACCGCACACTGTATCAAATTGGTCTGCATGGCTGTCGTCCCAAAAGGAAGCCTCTTATAAAGATGATGCACAAGAAAGCCCACAAACAGTTCGCTGAAGACAAGCAGACTAAGGATATGGACTACTGGAACCATGTCCTGTGGTCTGATGAGACCAAGATAAACATATTTGGTTCAGATGATGTCAAGCGTGTGTGGCGGCAACCAGGTGAGGAGAACAAAGACAAGTGTGTCTTTGCCTACAGTCAAGCATGGTAGTGGGAGTGTCATGGTCTGGGGCTGCATGAGTACTGTCGGCACTGGGCAGCTACAGTTCATTGAGGGAACCATAATTGCCAACATTTACTGTGACATACTGAAGCAGAGCATGATTCCCTCCCTTCGGAGACTGGGCCGCAGGGCAATATTATGTCAACATAACGACCCCAAACACACCTCCAAGATGACCACTGCCGATCAGGCAGCAATGGTGAGGCTGCAAATGGGCACTGATCAATTGCATTGATGGGCACTAATCAAGCTGTATTGACGGGCGATGGTGAGGCTGCATTGATGGGCACTGATAAGACTGCATTGATGGGCTGTGACCATTATTTTGCTTCAAAGTTTTTTATTTAAAATTTAAGTTTTTTTCCTGAAACTCCCCTCCTAAAATTAAAGGTGCGTGTTATATGTCGATAAATACGGTAAGCCTGCACAATTATAACTGAAGCCTGAATATTTAGATATTGCAGCATAAGCCCAGATGAAGATGTTCTGTTTGAAGCAATTGTCAACAATGTTATAGACACTTTGTAGGCATCATAACTACTTTTGCTTCCTTTCAGAAATTATCTTTCTTACCTTTTTCACAAGGTTAAAAAGTTCTGTCATGTGACCACACATCTCTTCTTCCTGATAGTGGGGGCGAGGTTACAGTACACTATGCAGACACACAGTGTGCCTGTGTTCCATAGCATGTTAATCCTGAGGCAAGGCACAGGCTGTGCATGAGCAGGAGGCGTGTTGAAGAAAAAGGCTTGAAGAAGCAGGCTGTGATTGGAGGAGGGTGTGTGCCAGACAGGCTGTGATTGGTGTGGTGGCTGAACAAAATACCAGGACACTGTGTACCTGCACAGTGTCCTGTACCTCTGAATGGCCAGCCAAAAGATGAAAATTGACCACGCTAATACAGATCAGCTTCTTTACTTTGTGTAGTCAGTTTAGAACAGGGATCTCCAAACTTTCTAAACAAAGAACCAGTTTACTGTCCTTCAGACTTTAGATGGACTGGACTGTGGCTATTGGGAGTAGAAAAGGTCCTGATGTCAGTGGGAAAAAATAATGCCCCATCAATTGTTTCAGTGGGAGTAATAGTGCCCCATCATTGGGAGGAATTGTATCCCATCATCTGTGTCATTTGGAGGAATTGTGCCTCATTGTTGGTGTCACTGGGAAGAATTGTGTCCCATCATTGGTGTCACTGGAAGGAATTGTGCCCCATTGCTGGTATCATGGGGGGATTGTTTCCCATTATTGGTATCCGTGGTTGAACTAGTGCCCCAAGGGCTGGATAAAAGCAAAGAGCTGCATCTGTCCCCCGGGCTGCCGTTTGGAGACCACTGGTTTAGAACAAGAAAAAAAAGTGACTGGAAGGATCAACTCGTTACCTCAGATGAAAAAAGTATATCAAAATGATGAAGACTATTTAATTTATAAAATACACATTTTAAAACACACACATAGAAAAAAAAAATATTTAGGGTAACATGCACTTTAGGCTAATGTTTCTGATGAATGTTTGTTATGTGCATAACATGTCTACTATATATAATATGCATCAACAATGGCTTTCACTCCATAAACCAATACATTTCACAAATGGCACCTGCAACTGTTCTGTACATATGTACGTGTCCAACAAGCCTAAATAAATCTTATTGCGCTAACTGTAACAAACGCAGTTCTTGTATTCAGATATGCCCAAGCTGTTAGTCCTCACCAAGTTTGTAAATCAAGCTACGGGTGAGTTTTGTTTTTTAAATTCAACAATAGGCACTCAGAACATTTACCGGGCTATGTCATAGTCTTCATAAACAGAGAGAAAAATATTTAGCTTGTAGTGACAGGATATCCAGGAACATCTGCTCTATCATAATGGGACACTGTGCTGAAGTAAAATATTTTACTGTCCTTGGCTTTAGTAATTTACGTGAAGCTCCTAGTTTTATGGGTTCAGGAAACATCTTTTGAAGACTGCTTTTTTAGGCCTGTTTAACAGTGAGCAAAATATTTGTATGAAGATAACAGACATAAGTTGAGTTGCTATTAGCAAATGACAGTCTGCAATGATTGGAAAGGGAAAAAAAATTACCAAAGCATTCCAATTTCCAGTCATTTGTTAACATTACATTTATCAAAAGTCTAGTAGAGATCCATCATGTCTACCTAATCCCAACATGCTGAAACTGTGGTGACAGATCAGGCCAAGTACATACATATGGACAAACGTATCTGAACATTATTTATGCAACGAGTAGCAACAGTATACTGGCGGGCTGAAAATATATTCAGAAACATGCTACCATTTACTAGAAATACAAGAGAGCCAGTCCAATCCCAGAACCTTTTTCCCTTCCCCACCATCAAAAATCCATACCAGAGCCTTATTCGAGAATGCAGCCTGACAGGTGAGGAAAGGGGGGGGGGTGAGCGGGCACCCCCTCCTGAACAATACCAGGCCACATGTTCTCAACATGGGGGGAGGTGCTCTGCCCCCTCAAAGCACCTTGTCTCCATGTTGATGACAAGGACTTCTTCCCCACAACCCTGGCCTGTGATTGTGGGGTCTGTGGGCAGGGGGCTTATCGAAATATGGAAGCCCCCTTTAACAAAGAAGGCTCCCAGATCCCTACCGCCCCACCCCCCATGTGAATGAGTATAAGGTACATAGTACCTCTACTCATTCACCAAGTGTAAAAAATAAATATAAAACACAGAGACAGTTTTTCACAATTCCTTTATTTAAAAAAAAAATGTCTCCCAGTATAGAGCCATCGGGTGACCCCACCCCCTTGTGACGTAATCGTCCGGGGCATCATCTGCCCCTTAGTTATTCAAGAAATGTCAGATGGCAGAGTGGGCAGGCAATGGGTTTTTTTTTTTACATTCAGCTGTCATTGGGGAACCCCACTGAGGACTCATCGGTTGTGAAAGACGTGGCAGCCAGCTTGCCAGCCTGCTCCTTAGCAACTAGCTAGTCTTCAAATAGAGTTTGGATTTGTCGATCAATGTTCGACTGATTGGGGCAGTCTAATATAGGAGGTGTGTTACTGGCCAGATCACCAGGTGAAAACAAAGGGAAAAAAACCTGAAAAAAAAATAATAAACTAACACAGCCATCCCATCTGTTAACTTGTAAGGTGCAATATACAGTGGGGACGGAAAGTATTCAGACCCCCTTAAATTTTTCATTCTTTGTTATATTGCAGCCATTTGCTAAAATCATTTAAAGTTCATTTTTTTCCTCATTAATGTATACACAACACCCCATATTGACAGAAAAACACAGAATTGTTGCCATTTTTGCAGATTTATTAAAAAAAGAAAAACTGAAATATCACATGGTCCTAAGTATTCAGACCCTTTGCTCAGTATTTGGTAGAAGCACCCTTTTGATCTAATACAGCCATGAGTCTTTTTGGGAAAGATGCAACAAGTTTTTCCACACCTGGATTTGGGGATCCTCTGCCATTCCTCCTTGCAGATCCTCTCCAGTTCTGTCAGGTTGGATGGTAAACGTTGGTGGACAACCATTTTTAGGTCTCTCCAGAGATGCTCAATTGGATTTAAGTCAGGGCTGTGGCTGGGCCATTTAAGAACAGTCACGGACTTGTTGTAAAGCCACTCCTTTGTTATTTTAGCTGTGTGCTTAGGGTCATTGTCTTGTTGGAAGGTAAACCTTTGGCCCAGTCTGAAGTCCTGAGCACTCTGGAGAAGGTTTTCGTCCAGGATATCCCTGTACTTGGCCGCATTCATCTTTCCCTCGATTGCAACCAGTCGTTCTGTCCCTGCAGCTGAAAAACACCCCCACAGCATGATGCTACCACCACCATGCTTCACTGTTGGGACTGTATTGGACAGGTGATGAGCAGTGCCTGGTTTTCTCCACACATACTGCTTAGAATTAAGGCCAAAAAGTTCTATCTTGGTCTCATCAGACCAAAGAATCTTATTTCTTACCATCTTGGAGTCCTTCAGGTGTTTTTTAGCAAACTCCATGCAGGCTTTCATGTGTCTTGCGCTGAGGAGAGGCTTCCATCGGGCCACTCTGCCATACAGCCCCGACTGCGGGAGGGCTGCAGTGATGGTCGACTTTCTACAACTTTCTCCCATCCCCCGACTGCATCTCTGGAGCTCAGCCACAGTGATCTTTTGGTTCTTCTTTACCTCTCTCGCCAAGGCTTTTCTCCCAATAGCTCAGTTTGGCCAGACGGCCAGCTCTAGGAAGGGTTCTGGTCGTGCCAAACATCTTCCATTTAAGGATTATGGAGGCCACTGTGCTCTTAGGAACCTTAAGTGCAGCAGATTTTTTTTGTAACCTTGGCCAGATCTGTGCCTTGCCACAATTCTGTCTCTGAGCTCTTCAGGCAGTTCATTTGACCTCATAATTCTCATTTGCTCTGACATGCACTGTGAGCTGTAAGGTCTTATATAAACAGGTGTGTGGCTTTCCTAATCAAGTCCAATCAGTATAATCAAACACAGCTGGACTCAATTGAAGGTGTAGAACCATCTCAAGGATGATCAGAAGTAATGGACAGCACCTGAGTTAAATATATGAGTGTCACAGCAAAGGGTCTTAATACTTAGGACCATGTGATATTTCAGTTTTTATTTTTTAATAGATCTGCAAAAATGTCAACAATGCTGTGTTTTTCTGTCAATATGGGGTGCTGTGTATACATTAATGAGGAAAAAAAATGAACTTAAATGATTTTAGCAAATGGCTGCAATGTAACAAAGAGTGAAAAATTTAAGGGGGTCTGAATACTTTCCGTCCCCACTGGATAACATTTTTGGTTTTGGGTTTACTATTGCTTTTTTGCCATTTTTTTTTAGTTATAAAGTAGGGAAGAAGAAATACCCCTGCCAGGTTATGTCTCTGCTGGCTGAGTAGCATTGGGGAAATATCCCTTCACTTTCTGTCCCAGAGACACAACAGGCATTCTCCAAAAGTGAGACGATTGACAATTTTCGCAAGAACAAGTGTCCCCATTGGAAGATGTCCCCTCACCTCTTCTGGGGACAACTCTATAATTTTGGATTTTTCACTTTCTTTCTCAGTGACAATGTGCCAATGCTATCTATGTCCCAATTGGGACATACACAGCAATACAATTTGACAGGAGGCCCAATCCTTCCTCATTCTAACCCCCAAAAAATAGGTTTTTTTTGCCTACACTTTATGTAGCACCAAAACACAGAATACTATTTACAGGGGCCCAGAGGGTTGCACAATACGTGCCAAAGGTTGGGCACCGGGGCTTTAACTCTAACCTAAACTAGACCCTAACCTCAATTCTAAGCTTAGTTCCTAAAAAAATAAAGTGGTAATAAACCCAAAAGCAAACATTTATTATATTGCAGCTTATCAATTCTTAGATGTGATGGCTGCATTTATTTTCTTTTTTAGACTTTTTTTCTTCCATTTTCATCTGTTGATGCAGCCAGTAGGTCTGTTTTTTTCCAGAAGAACAAGCTCTCCTGCAAAATGTACTGTATATGTTTTTTACATAAAAAAGGAAAATCAGCAGTGTCCAAGGAAACCATGTATTTGCCTTTAGACCCCTTTCACACTGAGGCGCTTTACAGGCGATATAGCGCTTAAAATAGCACCTGCAAATCGCTTGTAAAGCGCCTCTCCTGTCACTCCAATGTGAAAGCCCGAGGGCTTTCATACTGGATCAGTGCGCTGGCAGGATGTCAAAAAAGGTCCTTTATGCAGCTTCTTTGAGGCGCTTTAGGAGCAGTGTATCGCCCTTGCCCATTGAAATCAATAGGCAGCGCTAGCAAATCGCTTTTAACCCATTTTCAGCTGATAGCGGGGTTTAAAAGCGTCCCGCTAGCAGCCGAAAAGCGCCGCTAAAATTTTAAAGATTTACTGCTGACGCCCCCAATGCCCCAGTGTGAAAGTACCCTTATGCCCTGTACACACAGTCGGACATTGATTGGACATTCCGACAACAAAATCCATGGATTTTTTCCAACGGATGTTGGCTCAAACTTGTCTTGCATACACACGGTCACACAAAGTTATCGGAAAATACGATCGTTCTGAACGCAGTAACGTAAAACACGTACGTCGGGACTATAAACGGGGCAGTAGCCAATAGCTTTCGTTTCTTAAATTTATTCTGAGCATGCGTGTCACTTTGTGCGTCGGATTTGTGTACACACGATCGGAATTTCCGACAACGGATTTTGTTGTCGGAAAATTTTATAGCAAGCTCTCAAACTTTGTGTGTTGGAAATTCCGATGGAAAATGTGTGATGGAGCCCACACACGGTCTGAATTTCCGACAACAAGGTCCTATCACACATTTTCCGTCAAAAAATCTGACCGTGTGTACGGGGCATTAGAGTTCTGCTTTAAATCAGGCTCTATGAACAAGCTTTCATGTCAGCGAAATCTGAGGTGGAACTGTTAAGGAAGTAATTTTAATTGGAAAGGTCCATGAAATAGCAGTTAAAGCAGACCTTTTCCCACTTTTTTTAAAAGTCATCTCTGCATGCGGAAGTGAAATCAGCTAACATTTTATTTATTTATTTTGATGGACTTTTTGCTCTTTCTTCTCCACTTCCTGGTTCCTGAAGGCAGTGGTGATGTAGCCCCGGCCTCACAGATACCCCAGATGCCCCTGGGAAGGCAACGGCACAATTGCCTTCAGGTAAATCTTGCACCTAAATCCTGTGTGATCTTGCAGTATTGTCATACTGCACATGTGCAAGATGAAGAGCATGATGTAATTTGCCTCATTTCAAGCATGCGCTGTACAAAATTACATATTCATTTGCTTGTAGCAAACTACTTCCAAGATTTTGCCAGGGTTTTTTTTTTTACATTATTGCTAGGTTTATAAAGTGGGAGCCAGTCCTCCTTAAGCAGTGGGAGACGTAAAAAGTCATATATCCTTCTATTTTCAAAGGCATATTTGATGTTTTGAAACACAGGCAAAGTTTTATGTGTGCTGTCTACTCTAATTAACAGAGCATAAGCAACCAATATTTCTCCTACGTTTTACAATAACACAACATCCCTGGTGTGTAAAGAAAGCCGGTAGGGTTTAATCATTTCATCAAACTTCTTCAATCTGTGAATATGTAAATATTTTAAATACTGAAATTCTTGTGAATGTTCATTTTTCCAGTGTATAGATGGCACTGAATCATGCTGAGTGTTTTACCGTACCATTCTCTTTACCAAAGTGTACATTATCTTCATATAACAGAGTATCCTCTACCTGGAAATAAACCATACTTCTACACCATGTGACTATGGTGTACGTTTATTAAACAGTGATATTTTCTCTTTGGACATTGCTACCCTTCATCGCATATAAAGCTCTCAGAAGAGGGCCGGTTTATCAACATTTTCACTTCTCTTCTCTGACCGAGACTGGGAAATGAGATTTGAGCATATAATCTCAGGTAATCAGGGGCTCAAATACTCCAGAATGAAAAATAAAATGAAAAAAAAATGACAAAATATCAGTTAAAAAATAAAATGAATCAAAGATCTGTGTGAAAGGGACCATTCATAAATAATTATTAGCTCCCGCTGCTGTATCTGAGCCTGTGAGAGGGAAGAGAGGAAGCCAACACTGTTGCAAATGGACACAGTACTGGATTGATACAGGACTCAGGTAAGTATTTAGGGAGGGTGGTGGTGGGGGAACAACTAGTGGAAGTTTTTTTTTTTTAACCTTAATGCAGCTAATGCATTAACCGGTTCCCGACCGGCGAACGCTGACGTACGTCAGCAGAATGGCACGGCTGCACAAATGGGTGTACCTGTACGTCCCTTTAAATTTGCCGCCGTACCATCGCATGCGCGCCGCTAGTGGCGTGCGCACCCACCGCGAGCTCCGTGAATAGGATCGCGGACTCTATGTCCATGGGGATAACCGCGATCGTCTCACAGAGAGGAAGAATGAGAAAATGCTGATATAAACAAGCATCTCCCCGTTCTGCCTACTGACAGGACATTGATCACAGCTCCCTGTAATCGGGAGCTATGATCAGTGATGTGTCATACGTAGTTTTTTTTATATATTTTATGGGGATATTTACTATAACAAAAAGCAAAAGATATTGCTTTTTTTTTTCAAAATTGTCGCTCTTTTTTTGTTTATAGCGCAAAAAATAAAAACCGCAGAAGTGATCAAATAACACCAAAACAAAGCACTTTTTGTGGGAAAAAAAGAACGTCAATTTTGTTTGGGAGAAACGTCACACGACCGTGCAGTTGTCAGTTAAAGCAACGCAGTGCCAAATCGCAAAAAGTGCTCTGGTCTTTGGCCAGCCAAATGGTCCAGGGCTGAAGTGGTTTTAAAAGAGTTAAAAAGTTTAAAAGGTATGCCACATGCAGCTCCCCCTTCAGCCCCCCCTTATACTTACCCAAGCCCAATCCCACCATGTGCACGAAAGGGGCTACTCTCCCGGGTCTCTGCCTCCTCATTGGCTGCTGTCAATGACAGAGCAGGGGCAAGGCCGAGACCCATTGTCTTATGGACACACAGAGTGGGGCTCGGGAGTAAGCACACAAAAAAAAAATATGCGTGGGAGAGAGAGTAGAAGCAGATGTCAGAAAAGCTATATAGGGAGATCGGTGCTTATAACTGCTTCCACCGCCGCACCGATCACCTGTGAGGCTGCCCAGCCCCCATGCTGAGCTTGAAGCTGCCTGGTCCGATACAAGTAGTATCGGATTAGGCATCGGAGCATTTGCATGAGTACCGATACTCATGCAAATTCTTGGTATCGGTGCATCCCTAGTTAAATGTGTTCCCTGGGAGTGCTTACTAACTGTGGGGGAGGTGCTTTGACTGGGGGGAAGGTAAAGTTCCATGTTCCTGCTTGGCAGGAACATTCCCCTCTCACAGACCATCGTTCTGTCTTTCTCCCGAATGATTGGCGGGTCCTGGTGGACATCGCATCTGCTGGACCAGCTGATTGGCTCCTGCTGTGTCCAATCACAGCAGGAGCAGGCTACCAGCGACGCACGCGCGCCCCAGACCCAGGAGTGTCAGATCACGTACTAGGCATGTGATCTGGCACAGAGCAGTCGCCCTGTCGCACTATATGTGCGTGGGGCAGTCGCTAAGCGGTTAAAATTACATTTAAGCCATCTTGGTAAATACATGTTCCATAACAATAAACAACAAATGCTTTTCTGACTCACTTAAATACTGTATATGGACTTTGGTAAAAGTATAGGAGATATTCAAACCTTCAGAATGTATGCACAATGGCATTGAATGGCATTTAATTGGGAAGCAGAAACACTGTTAACAGACCAGAAACACATTATGAGGTGTCAAAAGGTCATGTACTACATTTTTAACTGTCTTTGGGTTCATGAAATATTCCCCCGAGGTTAATGTGACAGCATTTCAGGAGGTCAAGGAGCAAAGAGGATCCTCTTTTTTTGAAATGTCTGACATTGCTGACCTTTTTCAGTAGGGAAAGCTTTCTTGGAATGACTTACAAGCTATAATTCAACATTAAAACATAAATTCTGAAAATACAATGAACCACGCTCAATTTGAAGTCATTTCTGAAAAATTATACAGTTGGAAAATATCATTTGTAAACTTACAAGAAACCTTAGGATTCACAAACGCTTATGCAAAAACAATAAAAGCTTCATTCAAGACATTATGAAGCAATTTGTTGCAGAAATTCAAAGCGATTTCTTCAACATAATGGATTAATGTAAGTTTACAGAATATTTCTAAAGAAATCTTTATGGGAGGGGGTATGCATTTTTACTGTGTTTCTATAAACTATTTTTTAAAAGTTAACAGTGAACTTCAGAAACATATATAAAACATTGTAGTTATGCGCTCATTAAAAACTGTTGAACCTTTTTGGATATAACTAGTATACTGTAAATATTCTAACCTGTCTTTTGCATTAGCTTTCTGTAATTCCCTCTACAGCAACACTCAGAATAAGAATGAGAGAGAGAGAGAACCAGGACTCGAACCTTTCAGGACAGCACTACAGAGTTGCACAGTGCTGTCAGTATAGTACAAGGAGCATGATGAGTGGAGGAGGGAATACCAAGATGACCTCATTGATGTGCTCTTCCACCTTCATCTAGCCAGCAGGTAATAGAAGGAGAGGGGACTAAGAAAGCAGAAACTCAGCAGTCTTTTATCAGAGCCACCTATTACATTAGTATCACATTACTATTACATTTGTAAGTACTTTTATTAAGTACTTTATTAAGATTTCAGGGGGAGAAGGTTGCTGTTGAACTTTGCAGCTTCAAAACATAGGTAGGGCATACATATAAGGCAGTAGAGCTTCACAATTAATCGTTAAAAAATTGTGATCTCGATTCAACCCTCCTGACCATGTCTCTATTGCAGAGTTTGCGGATTCTTTCATATAACAAGTGGAGAAACTTATCTGCTCACTCAGCTGTCAAAAGAAAACATCCGGGCAGTCTGCCAAGTTTTTAAAATGAAACATTGCAACTAACTCTTCCTTCTTAGATCAAAGGGCTAAACTGTGTGTGAAGAAAAAATCCAGTCTGCCAAGTTTTTTGTAAATGCAGGAAGTTTAACCATTTAAAGTCTAAATCTTTTTCTGACACTTGTTTCTTAAGTTAAAATCAATATTTTTTGCTAGAAAATTACTTGGAACCCCCAAACATTATATATATATATTAGCAGAGACCCTAGGGAATAAAATGTCAATTGCTGCAATATTTTATGTCACACTGTATTTGCTCAGCGGTCTTTCAAACGCAATTTTTTGGGGAAAAAATACACTTGACATGAATAAAAAAAAAACGAAACAGTAAAATTAGTCCAATTTTTTGTTGTTTTAATGTGAAAGATGATGTTACGCCGTGAGAATCGTGAGAGAATCGTGATCTATCTTCTAAGCAAAAAAAACCGCGATTCTCATTTTAGCCAGAATCGTGCAACTCTATAAAGCAGATAACATTGATTCTCAGATCCTTACCTGCTGTATAGCCATCTCAGCTGTTTAATGACTCTAAAGCAACTGGAAACAACAAAACTAACAGCTTAAAGTGATTGTAAAGGCTGAAGATTTTTTACCTTTACGCAATAATTGAATGAAGGTAAAAAAAACCTCCTGTGTGCTGCTTCCCCCACAGTAACCCAATACTCACCTGAGCCCCCTCTCGATCCAGCAATGTGCTCGAGAGATTCAGCTGTGCTGGGACACCCTCTCCTCATTGGCTTAGACAGCAGCAGGAGCCCATTGGCTCCCGCTGCTGTCAATTACAGGCAGTGATCCAATGAGAAGAGAGCAGGGGTGAGCCGTGGCTCTATGTGTCTTATGGATGCCTAGAGCAGCGGCTCGGCAGCGAGCCCACAGCAGTATCCCCAGGGAAAACTACTCGAGGGGGAGGAGCCAGGAGCACCGACGAGGGACCCGAAAAGAAGAGGATCTGGGCTGCTCTGTGCAAGGTTATGACTAAGGCCTTATAGGCTGAAACACGTTAACTGACTTAATCTGCATTTGTTCACTGTGGCTATTCAATAAAATGAAGAAATTTTAAGAGCAACAACCAGAGTGCGGATCATTTTTTCTACATTATTTTGAGCCAGCGACTGCGGATTGAGCACCTGGGAGCTCTGCTATCTATGTGGTCTATGGATACTAGCACTGACTTTCCTGTTTACACTGCTCTGTGCAAAACCACTGCACAGGGCAGATAAGTATGACAGGTCTGTTATTTTTTTATAAAAAAATAACAAGCTTTAATATAGAGCTGCACGATTCTGGCTAAAATGAGAATCACAATTTTTTTACTTAGAATAAAGATCACGATTATCTAACGATTCTCGCAGCATAACATCATCTTTCACATTATACAAATAATTTGGGCTAACTTTATTGTTTAGTTTTTTTAAAATTCATTAAAGTGTATTTTTTTCCCCAAAAAATTGCGTTTGAAACACAGCCAGCTGCGCAAATACAGTGTGGCATAAAATATTGCAACAACCCCCATTTTATTCTCTAGGGTCTATGCTAAAAAATATAAATATATATATATATATATATATATATATATATATATATATATATATATATATATATATATATATATATATATATATATATATATATATATGTTTGAGGGTTCTTAGTAATTTTTTAGCAAAAAATACTGATTTTAACTTGTAAGCAACAAGTGTCAGAAAAAGGTTTAGTCTTTAAGTGATTAAACTGACCTCATTTACAGACAGAACTTCATCCCTTTGATTTAAGAACAAAATGTTACTTTGTTTATAGTTATCTCAGATGTTGAGATAAACTTGGTAGGTTGCCTGGATTTTTTATTATTTGTCAGCTGTCAGAAGTGAGCAGAGAACTCTCTTCACTTGTTATACAGAATCGGGGAAATGCTGTTTTAAGATCGGGAGGAGGGTAGAATCGCTATTTTGATTCTTTAACGATTAATCCTGCAGCTCTACTTTAATATCACTTTAAAGTGTAGGCAACCCCAAGCCTACATTCACACTAGTGCTTCTATATAATCATGCATTTTTCTAGCACATTTTTATGCACTTTTTTAAAGTGTTTTCATGGTTCATGCATTTTTTTTGTAAGAGAAGGTGGCGAGTTGTTAAACACAAAACCTTGTCAAAATTCACCAAAAAATGCATGTACATGTGTTTTTCATGCACTCCCATTGAAGTCTATAGGACCAAAAATGCACTATGCTGCACCTTTCAAGAAATTGCACTACACTATGTTGCACTGATGTAAAGCGACACCATACAGAATGGGATTTTCATTGTGATGCATTGCATCGCAATGGTAGACACAGGAAAAGTCGCACTGGTCTGAGCAGGGCCTAACAATAGCTTATTTTATTTGCTTCTTTATGATCTGTTAACCCCTTCATGTCACCTCCCCACTGCCATTTAAGGGGGCTTTATTGCAGAGAGGTGGAGCAGCTTCCTGATCACGTGATCTCTGAGACTGGCTCTCACAGAGGTCACATGATCAGGAGTCTGTCCTCCTTCTGGCTCTTGATCAGAAGCCATGACTGAAAGCTGTCAGAGCGTGACAGAGCAAGCAGTGAGAAAGCCATTTTACTAAAAAAAAAAATATATAAGATGTATTTGTGTACAGAGTTGCACAACTATGTACTGTAGATGTCAGTCAAATTATCACAGCACTGAAAACTGAAAAAGGGCCTGGACAAGTAGAGAAGGTAACATGCTGGACCTAAAGTGGTTAAAGCTCCATTCACACATTCTTTTTAATGGCACTGGTTCAGTCGCAGTGATTTTGAAAAGGTGCCTGCACTACTTTAGTGCGACTATTGATGTGACTTAGATCCACTGACTGTAAAGTCGCACTGGAAATAGTGCGACTTTGGAGTCATACTAGTGTGAATGGAGCCTAAGGTAGTTGTGAACATACAATGATATAGACACTTTGTAATAAAGTTATAATTATTCAGGCACCATAACTCCTTTTGCTTAAAGCGTTTGTTACCGCAACACTTCATATTCCTAATATGTGCCTATTTTACCATGTACTCGTATGAGAAAGTCTCCTGTTCTCTTTGACACGCCCCCACTGCACAGCCATTCACTGGCAAGATCAGTGTACTACTGCTTCTCCTTCCCCAGCTCTAATGCAACTGAGAACAGAGGGAATGTGATCACTTATAAAAAAAAGGGAAAACCAGTATTTGGAATGTTTTTATATCTATACAAAATGTTTTGCCCTTTATTTCTATTTCACTGAATGGGTTGTTTTACAGAGTGATCGTTCACAATCACTTTAAATTCAGAAATGATCTTTCTTACAAGGTTAAAAAGCTCTGTTATGTGACCACACATTTCTTCTTCCTGACAGTGGGGGGCAGGATTACAGGACACAGTGCAGACACACAGGGGTTGATTTACTAAAACTGGAGAGTACAAAATCTGGTGCAGCTTTTTTTGTCAAAGCATAATTGAACAATCTAAAGTAAAGGCAAGTACACACTATAAGAAAATCAGGCGAATGATCGGCCGGTTTTCCTCGATGTTTCACAGCAAGTCGGAGCCAAGGGTAGAAATAATGTATGACAAAGGCTTTTTTTCTGAATATTTATTGTATCTGATCATGCGCAGTCTTTCCTTTCTGATATTTATCGTACGAAAACAGTACACATTAAAACAAAAATAGTTTGTTCTGTTCATGTTCAAGAACAATTTATGGTAGAAGTTTGTCCCTCCGGAAATTTTTGTTTGCAAATTCAGAATCGGATGTCGAAAGTTGTGTACACACTATACGAAAATCAAATGATCATGCCTCAGATGGAATTTTTCTTCTGATTCTTTCACAGTGTGTATCCCACGTTAGAAGCTGATTGGCTAGCATGCAGAGCTGCGCCAGATTTTGCTCTCTCCAATTTTAGTAAATCAACCCCACTGTGTGCCTGTATTCCATAGTCTGTTCAGTCTGAAGCTAGACACAGGCTGTGTTTGAGCAGGGGGCATGTGTGCCAGAGGTAGGCTGCGACTGGTCAGGGTGGGGGAATGGTGGCTGAACAAACTACCAAATACAGGCATGCTGTGTGTCTGCACACAGTGTCTTGTACCTCTGAATGGCCAGCCAAAGGATGAAAACTGACCATGCAATCACAGATCAGCTCCTGTACCTTGTGTGGTCAGTTTAGCACAAGGAAGAAAGGTGACTGGCAGAATCGACTGTGATAGATTCACCCGGAACAGAGGCTTTAGGAGGGGACTGAATGCTAGCATCTTGCCTATCGACTATGGGCCCTGGCATTTGAGGGAGCTACAAGCATTTAGGAAGATGTTCTGTTAGGCAAAGCAAAAGGACATTATTAAAAAGGCCATGATGGTCTCTGCCAGCTTGGGACTCATAGCTGATGTTGATGTCATCAGCAAGCCACCTGTCTGGGGCCCCCTGCCATAATGTGTTTATTGAAAGTAGGTCTCCTGCTATTGTCTGAAGGTGTTCTGTGTTTATACTTATGATAATGTGTATTACACTGTGTGAAGCTCGTGACAACAAGTCTGACCTGTAGTGAGATCCTGATTAACCCTTTCAAGCCTAAGCCTATTTCTGACATTTACTGCTTAAAAGTTAAAATCCGTATTTTTCCCAGAAAATTACTTAGAACACCCACACATATATATATATATATATATATTTTAACAGAGACCCTAGAGAATAAAATGGCATTCGTTGCAAAGTTTTTATGTCACGCGATATTTGCGCAGCGGTCTTTTAAATGCAATTTTTTGGGGAAAAAAAAAAAAACACTCAAAATAAAAAAAAACAGTAAAGTTTGCCCAATTCTTTTGTATAATGTGAAAGATGATGTTATGCCGAGTAAATAGATACCTTTATGTTATGCTTTGAGATTGCGCACACTCGTGGAATGGCGACAAAGTAGGGTACTTAAAAATCTCCATACGCGATGCATTAAAAAAAATGTAACGGTTACCAGGTTAGAGTTACAAAGGAGGTCTTTTGCTAGAATTGTTGATCTCACTCTGTCGATCGCGGTGATACCTCACATGTGTGATTTAAACACTGTGCGGGTGCGACTTACGTATGTGTTTTCTTTGCTGTGTGAGCTCGCAGGGACGAGGGTGCTTTTAAAAAAATTATATTTAAAAAAATTTTTTTTTTTTTTTTTACTTTGTCCCTTTAACTACTTGCCACCCGCCCTATAGCCAAAAGACTGCTACAGCGCGGGCCTTAATTGCTGGGAGGGCGTCCATGGACGTCCTCCCATTCAAGAGCTGTCTGCGCATCCCTGCGTGTCGCGCGCTGTGATCATCGAGTCTATGAGACTCGGCTAATCACAGATCCGAGTAAGTGGTCGATTCCGGCCCCTCACCACGTGATCAGCTGTCAGCCAATGACAGCTGATCACGTGATGTAAACAGAAGCTCGGTAAATCTGTATTTTTTTTCCCTCGCGCTGTTGGAGGGACAACGGTCCCTCACACAGAAAGCAGCAGCTGCATTTCCTATGCCCACCAGTGTCAGCTGCCAGTGCCCACTGTGCCACCTACCATTGCCACCTATCAGTACCCACCAGTGCCACCTACCAGTGCCCACAATGCCACCCATCAATGCCCACCAGTGCTGCCAATCAATGCCCATCGGTGTCACAGATCAGTGCTGCCTACCAGTGTCACCTACAAGTGCCTACCAGTGCCCATCAGTGCCACCCATGAGTAATCAACAGTGCCACCTCTCAGTGTCGCCTTATCAGTGCCTATCGGTGCACATCAGTGAAGGAGAAAAATTACCTGTTTTCAAAATTTTATAACAAACTATGAAACAGTTTTGTTTTTTTCAAAATGTTTTGTTTTATTTAGCAAAAAATTAAAAACCCAGCAGCAATTAAATACCACCAAAAGAAAGCTCTATATTAGTGAAAAAAATTATAAAAATTTAATTTGGGTACACTGTAGCATGACCGCGCAGTTGTCATTCAAAGAGCGACAGCGCTGAAAGCTGGATTGGGCAGGAAGGGGGTTTAAGTGGCCAGTAAGCAAGTGGTTAAAAAAAATAATAATCTGATCACTTTTATTGCTGTCACAAGGAATGTAAACATCCCTTGTGACAGTAATAGGTGGTGACAGGTACTCTTTATGGAGGGATCAGGGGTCTAAAAGACCCCAAATCTCTCCTTTGCACTTAAAAGTATTCAGATCGCCAAAAATCTGTGTTTCTGAATACTGTTATTTTTTTTAAATCACCGCCATTGGCAACCGGAAGTGATGTCGTGACGTCGCTTCTGGGATTTTACATCGGAGACACGATCGGAGCCGAATCTGGCTTCGAACAGGTCTCAGCTTAGGTGGCGGACGTGCCGAATGGTGGCTAAAGGGGGGGGGGACATCCTTTTCCACTCCTTTAGGATAATAGCTGAGCGGCTTTTAGCTGCATCTGTTATCACTAAAAAGCCAACCACTGGCTCTAAAAAAATGGTACCGGGGTGATGCCTGCAGCCGCAAGCATCACCCCGGTATATTCCCTTCAAGCCATGAAGACATAGTTGCATAAGGCTGGCATGAAGAGGTTAATCAAAGCATTGTCTAGGTGTGAATTCCCATTCACCTATTGTTTCTGTCGGGGTGGGCACTGAGTCATCCAGGTGGCTAATTAAACATAATGTTTATAGTATATGTCTGTTGTTCTAATTATTATCCTGTGTGCAGCTTGTATTGTTAGGGTAATATGATCGGGGGGAAAAGTCCTCCTGTGGTGTATATATTCTGTGTTAGTTTGTTCAAAAAAATGTGTTCCAACTTTGCAGCCAAACAAGTCTTGCCTAGTTCTTGGTTGCAATACGTGGCTATAATATCGACCAGGTACTTCAGATGGAAAAAAGTACATGACTATGATTTATAAAGTACACGCATGTTAACACACGCATAGGAAATAAATAGCTACAGTAGAGCACACTTTAAGGCATTCCCCCAAATCTGTAATTCAAAGAATTTGAGTTTTTCCATGTCTCCTTGAAGCCACATGAAAAGGACCATCTCCCTGCTATACTGTCTTTAAAAAATGTGTTTGCCATTGGTATATCTCACTGAGGGCAGTGCCCAGCTTTTCAAGCATTTCTTGGCAATAACGTGCCTATTAGCCCCAAAAAATGGGCAGAATTTACTAACAAAATATAACCCCTAAAAATATATATGGAATTTGCCACAAAGATCAATTTGCCAATTAAGCAGGATTCCCTGCACCTCATCAAATCAAACCCCAGCAGATTCACTCATCGCTACCTATCAGCTCATTTGCACGCAGCAAAACACAACCGACTTCTAGTTCAGGCCATTCCTCTCTCATATGTCCTTGCCACTGTACAGATGATTACAGGCGGCCATTATCAAGAGAAATTCAGGTACATATACTAAAACACATTCTTAATATTGTTTTTATATGGGTAAAAACACGGAAGCTGCCATTACTGATCTTTTCTGTTAAAAAGGCAAGATGCCAGGGTATTCTGCTGGGTAGTTGGAACACAATACATGGTTACATTTACATGGTCACTCCTGTGACCAGTTTTCAGCAGACAGCGAGCTGAAGACCTGCACCGCACTGCGATTTGAGGTGTCATTCAAATGAATAGCATCTCAATAGCAATGCAAGTCCAGCAATTTGTTATTCACACATCGGCACTGTGCAAATCTGCCCGTGATTCAAAACTCTGTAGTATTAATGCATCCTTAGAGTCAGTGAGGGACAGATGCAGCATGCACCTATTTCTCTTTTAAAAACATTGCGATATTATAGGACAACTCTGTAATAAAAAGTGTTATTTATAAAACCTTTGTAAAAGCATGTAAAACAACAACTTATACACACACCCTTAAAATATACAAAACTGACAAGGATGTTTATTTGAATTTCTATATTATGTGAATAAAAAGAATAACTTGTGCGAAAATATGTTACTGTACAAATACTGTATATGTGCTTTGCAAAGCTGCCCATTTGTCTGCTTGGAAATGTGGGAAACAGATGTTAAAAATCCTCTAAACTGAGGGGGAATGAATTAACCCCTTCTTTAAAGTATATCTTTATAATGCAATGTACAGATGCGAGGCTGGTAACACATAGGACACTGAAGGGTTTAGCTTTCTCTACATGCAGTGGCTCTGCACAAGCAGCCTATACATAAGAGAAACACCAGTTACTGCCCACATATAAACAGATATGCTACAAAAACGGACAAAAACAGATGTTGACCACAGTAACCAACCAAATGCTGGTTATCACTAGTTGCTCAACAATCTTTTGAGATAAAGGTTTTACATGAATAAAAGCTGATTACTGTAAGCACCCCTGTCAGTGGTAAATAGTTTGTCACAACTCTCTCACTGATACATTTGCAGGAGAGCTTGTTCTGCTAAAAAAATACAGACTTACTGATTGGATCATCAGATGAAAATAAAAAGGGAAAATAAAGAAAATTACCACATCAAAATATTTGTGCTCAAGCTGAAATGGGTTGTAAAGGCAGAAGGTTTTTTATCTTAATGCATTGTATGCATTAAGATAAAAAACCTCCTGTGTGCAGCAGCTGCCCAAACACCCGTAATACTTACCTGTGGTCCCTCTCTGTCCAGCCATGTCCACAAACGTCACAGCCATCCGAGATTCTCCTTCCTAATTGGCTGAAACACAGCAGCAACTCCATTGGCTCCCGCTGCTGTCAATCAAAGTCAGCTAGCCAATCAGGGGAGAGAAGGGGCGGGGCCGGGATGGGGCTTGGTGTCTGAATGGACACACGGAACTGTGACTCAGGTGCCCCCATTGCAAGCTGCTTGCTGTGGGGGCACTGAGCAGGAGGGAGGGGCCAGGAGCAGCAAAGAGGGACCCGAGAAGAGGAGGATCTTGGCTGCTCTGTGCAAAACCAACTGCGCAGAGGAGGTAAGTATAATACGTTTTTTATTTTTATAGGAAAAATAGCCTTTACAATCACTTTAACACCATGAAAATAAATAAACACACAGATGATACAAACATATATTGGTGAGGTTGTACCTGCCAAATGATTTTTTACTTCTATTCTTCCAGTCTTGAGATTTTAAGGTTGTGCTGCACTTTTATGGATGTAATAAAAGTGCTGAAATTGCGGTGCAGAAGTCCCCAATGTGGATTACCTTTTTGCGGGTACAGTGTAGTGACCTTAAAGTGGCTGTAATGGCAGAAGGTTTTTTTATCTTAATGCATTCTATGCATCAAGATAAAAAGCCTTCTGTGTGCAGCAGCCCCCCTAATACTTACCTGTGGTCCCTCTCTGTCTAGCAATGTCCCGAGTGTCTCAGCTGTCTGAGATTCTCTTTCCTGATTGGCTGAGACACAGCAGCGGTGCCATTGGCTCCCGCTGCTGTCAAAGTCAGCTAGCCAATCAGGGAGGGGGGGGGGGCGGGTCGGGGCTCCGTGTCTGAATGAACACAGCTGTGACTCAGCTCGGGTGCCCCCATAGCAAGCTGCTTGCTGTGGGGGCACTGAACAGGAGGGAGGGGCCACGATCACAGAAGAGGAGGATCCAGTCTGCTCTATGCAAAACCACTGCAACAGAGCAAAGCAGGTAAGTATAACATGTTTATTATTTTTATAGGAAAATAAGGAGAATTTACAATCACTTTAAGGCTGCTTTCACACTGAGACGCTTTAGAGGCGCGCTATAGCGCAAAAAATAGTGCCTGCATTGCGACTGTAAAGCACCTCTCCTCTTACTCCAGTGTGAAAGCCCGAGTGCTTTTACACTGGATCGGTGTGCTGGCAGGACGCCAAAAAAAGTCCTGCAGGGCACATTTTTGCAGCGCTGTAGGAGCGGTGTATACAGGATTTGACTGAAAGCAGGAAGAAAGAGGAGCCACTACAGACAGGTACAGCACAAGATCAAGATAGGACTCAGACAAGTTTAAAGCAGGGTGAGAGGCGATACAAGCACTGGGACATTGTTTACCTTGGTGCAGGGAATGTATTACGGTAAAAAAAAAGGCCAGGCTTTAGAACCAATTTATTCACCTGCCTTTAGGAGGATCTGAATGCCAAGTGGCGGAAGTGGTCTTTCAAATCTTGTGGCCACTCTGACTGGATGTCACAGCAGTCACATGATCCTCGAGCTCCCAATCACAACTATGCATCGGGAGCTGCCTATAGCATCTAAATTACTGTGCTGGGAGTGTGCTTTCAGCGTAGAAATGCTGTTCATCATGGACACATACTGTATATGCAGCCAGCGAGCAATAAATCCTACCCACCCAGCTGCTGAATATATGTGTACAACCGGATATTTTGTTCTTTCAAATACACCATTGATGCAGCAACATTGTTTTTTTTTTCAGTGACACCACAGGTGCATTTTACTTAAAGCCCTGTTCACATGCAGTGCAGTAACCTGTGTTATTCCGTACTGGATAAATGCAGGTCACTGCTAGGACACACAGAAAACAATTGCCTTTTAGGTGTCCTGTTCACACTGCAATGCAGCCTAGAGGTGCGGTGCTGTGAGCTCCGATAAAATGCAGACATGCTGTATTATATCACAGCGTAAAGGAAGTGATCACTCCATGCTGCTGTGCAGTGACATGGAGTGTCACTTTGACCACTTCAGATAAAGTTGAAACAAAAAAGGGAACTGTGTGATGCAGGTGGTGTGCAATTTGACAGCAGAATGTAAACAGAAGAAAAAAAAAGGCATGGGGGTCCCCCCACCCACACAATCCATACCAGGTCCTTTGGCTTTTAAAGCTGCTTATGGATTTTAAAGTGACACTAAACCCAGGACCCTGCATTTACTATATCGGATTTCCCACAGTACAGAAAACATGGTAATGCAATTATTTTAGTAAATATAATCAACTGCTAAATCCCTTTTCTCATCTACAGTATATAGCAGTCTTGTGACTTAGATCAGTGTCTGGTAAAGCTTGTAGAAGGTGTTTTCTTTCTGCCCTGATTGTCCTATGAGGCTGCATAACCCCTGACTGTCTGGACAGAGCTGATTGGCCCTGTGCTGATCTCTAGCAATACACATCAAACCATCAAACTGAACATATGCAGTTTTCCCCCGCCCCAAGGCTCAGTTCAATTAGCAGATAGATTGGGGACTGTGGAAGAAGGGGAGGATCAGAGAAGACAGGATCAAACAGCCTTTTTACACAATGCAGAGGATTAGCCCCATAGGTTCCACAATGAGTATAATAAGCATGCTTTACTGCATATACAAACAAATTTTACTGTTGTGGGTTTAGTAACACTTCAAGGGAGACCACACAAAAATAAAAAAAGGCATGAGGTCCCCGCCAAAATCCATACAAGTCCGTTTAGTAGCATTTTTTATTGAGTTGATATTGTTTTTGGAAACTACCGCATGCACTATTTTACTGCTATTTTTGGTGTGGTATTTTAGTTTTAGTGAATTGAGCCCAATATAATTTATATCAGTGTTGAGCATTATAGTTGGCAGTTCCCTTATCTGTCCACGCGTCTGGAATTCGGCAGATGTGGAACAGCATAAAGGATATAAGAGCAAAAGGTAGATTACCCAAATAGGGAGAGGGGCACAGGTGAAAGGTTGCTGAATGCTTTTTTTTTTTTTTTTTTTTTTTTTTTTTTAACTCTCCCACAAAACTTTCCGATTTTTGTAAAATTCATGCATATATGGTCTGCACTTCAATAAGACCAGCAATAATTGTATTCAGTCCAGGAAAAAAAATGTACACACCACTCAAGCATTCGGGTGATCAGCAAATCAATGCAGGTGCTCGCCCCGGCTCACCACCGTCAATAGCAAGCATGGAGAAAAAGGGAATGGCCGCACACTGCAACTAAGTGGATGCTGTTCAAGTAATCTTTCATTTCACAAACTGCTCGTGTGGAACGCGTCAACCAGTGTTCCTGTGACATCCATCTGGCATGGTGACAATAAAGATTACTTGAACAGCATCCACTTCGTTGCAGTGTGCGGCCATTCCCTTTTTCTCCATGTTTAATGAATGTATTTACATGAAACATATTTGCGAAATCAGGTTCATGGTAGCGCATCAATCAACACCGTCCTCAGTCGTTTTCTAGTTGTGTATATGGATCACAGACTGAACTATAGAGAACATTCTGATCCACAGATTCTCGTTCTCTGCACTCTCCTTGGGTAGAAGATGTCTAATGTTGTCACAACTGCCATCGACCATAAACACCAAATGTGACCTGTTTCTAACTTGCTTTGCAATTATCCATCTACTATAACTAACAGAACCATGGTTCTACAAAAGCCACACACCATGTATTGTGTAAATGGATGATGTTTATGTAGTTCATTAAACTGGATATAATGAAGTGTCTCAAGAATAATGCATGGAATGTAATATCTCTTCACATATATAGGAAACTATCTGACTTCCAGTTTAGAGCTCCCAAGTCAGCTGTACCGCTGCTCAGAGGTGCACTGTGTTAGAATTTTTATTAACATGAGTATAGAACAGACACCATGTCTAGGGAAAGCGTCCTCCTTTACGTTATTTTCTGACCACACAGAAGCAGCAAGAGACTTGTGAAGTTAAAAGGAAATTGTCATCAGTCCATAAAAGCAGAGCTGTTCTGGGTCACTGACACTGTTTTGGGATTAGAATCCCCCTATGAAAATACAGAATACATTTCTGGTAATCAGAAACTTGCCCAGGGACTATATCACAGTTCAGTAGGGTTTGAGTATTCTTACACTCATCCTTTAAAAGTGTACCTAAAGTGGAACTTCACTTTCTCAATCAACATTGACTATGTTTAATCTTTATGCTGCTAGTATTAGTAAATATATAGGAAAGTATACAATATTTACTTGTTTTAAACTTATTATTTTTTTCATTTATTCAGTTACTTCCTGTTTTTCAGGCCTAGGCAAATTATGTCATATATCCCAGGAGTCTTCAGGAGGGAGGGAAGGCACAAGCACATCCCCAGCCTACATGCAGATGGATTTCAGGAAGTCAGTGCTACATGAATCATCTGCCCTTACTCAAGATGGCCATGGACAGAAATGCAGAGGGTGTTTTTCAAAGTGATTTCTCAGCAAAATTAAAGCAAAGTTTCACCCAAAAGTGGAAGTTTCTCTTGTGGCAAATGTGGCATATAAGGACTCCTCACCCCCTTACATGCCACATTTGGCATGTCATTTCTTGGGGGGGGGGTAGGTAGGCCACTCAACCAGATCTTCTCTCCCTCTATCTCCCTGCAATCTTCTGGGACATGTCACAGGTCCCAGAAGATTGCCCGGCCATTGAGGAGCACAGCGACTCACACATGCGCAGTGCCCACCCGGCTGTGAAATCGCAAGCTGTCACAGCCAGGTGCCCACACTTGTGATGCCGGCGCTGGGGAGAGGCGAGGGAAAGAACAGAGGGATCGGGCGGCCGAATCGCTGGATCCTGGGACAGGTAAGTGTGTATTTATTAAAAGTCAGCAGCTACACTTTTTGTAGCTGCTGACTTTTAATAAACACAGAAACGACTGGAACTCCGCTTTAAGCAGAGACATGAATTAAATACCATTTTTGGTTGTGATGCTCAGATGCAGTGTAGTTCCACTTTATTGGCAACTTTTAATGGATACGCAGTATTTTAGTGATACAATATTTCATCAAACATCAAATGTAAAAAATACTGGATGCATAAATACATATGTAGATAGCGGAAGGCAGTAGAATGGTAAACCATGCATGAGACTGGGACACCCAGGAACAGTCCAAGCAGGTTTGTCTGGACTTTTATTTAGTGAGGCAGCAAACAGTTTCACAGTGGGAAGACCTTGATGAGCAAATCCATAGTATAGAACATGCAAAACAACTGCTTGTCCGAGCCACTAACTAAACTGAGATCAATTCCTGGCTAACAAGGCGCCGCTTAAAGGGTTCCCCAAAACTAACAGGCAGCTCTGGAACCTTTTTAGTTTCTACAGTATATACTGTATATATACACTATATTACCAAAAGTATGGGGGCGCCTGCCTTTACACGCACATGAACTTTAATGGCACCCCAGTCTTAGTCCGTAGGGTTCAATACTGATTTGGCCCACCCTTTGCTGCTATAACAGCTTCAACTCTTCTGGGAAGGCTGTTCACAAGATTTAGGACTGTGTCTATGGGAATGTTTGACCATTCTTTCAGAAACACATTTGTGAGGTCAGGCACTGATGTGGATGAGAAGGCCTGGCTCGCAGTTTCCACTCTAATTCATTCCAAACCTAGTCTTAAAAAATACCAAACAAATAGTTCTCTTCGGTCCTCCCATGACCTCCTATTCTCTAGCTCCCTCGTCTCCTCCTCCCATGCTCACATCCAGGACTTTTCCCAAGCCTCTCTCATCCTTTGGAACTCCCTACCTCAATCTGTCTAATTATCTCCTACTCTGTCCACTTTTAGACGATCCCTGAAAACCCTTCTCTTCAGAGAAGCCTATCCTGCCTCCACCTAACAACTGTACATTTATTTTCTCCATCAGCTCATCCCCCGCAGCTATTACCTTTTGTATCACTTGACTCTCCCTCCTAGATTGTAAGCTCTAAGGAGCAGGGCCCTCTGATTCCTTGTGTATTAAATTGTATTGTAATTGTACTGTCTACCCTCGTGTTGGAAAGCACTGTTGGCGCTATATAAATCATGCATAATAATAATAATAATAATAATAATAATAATAATAATAAACTGACATTAAACTTTAACCTTTATTATTATACTGGCTGCTGTCTAGTTAGACTTATTTTGTAATAGCTCTGCCTTGCCATTGTACTAGCTCAAAAAGCACTATTCTGAGACTTGTTTATTGTTCTTTGTGTAATAATTGTCTATTTCCTTTAAGCCAGCCATACATGGATTGAAATTCGGCCATTGGATTGGAGTTCAGCAGGGATTGGCCAAATTTTTCACCATGTATGGTAGAGCTGCACGATTAATAGTTAAAAAAAAAAAAATGCGATCTCGATTTAACCCCCTTCACGATCTTAATCCAGCATTTCCACGATTCATCTAACAAGTGCAGAGCAGTTCTCTGCTCACAGCTGTCAAAAAAAAAAAAAAACCATCTGGCAAATGTTTATCAACATTGCTGAGAGATAAAGAGAAACAATGTATCATTTGTTTTTTTAGATCAAAGGGATGAACTTCTGTCTGCAAATGAAATCAGTTTAACCACTTAAAGACCAGGCCTTTTTCTGACATTTGTTGCCTACAAATTTTCATAGAAAATCATTATAAACACATACACACACACATATATATATATATTAGCAGAAACCCTAGAGAATAAAATGGCTGTCGTTGCAATATTTTATGTCTTTCAAATGCAATCTTTTGGGAGAAAATACACTGCAATGAATTATAAAAAAAAGTAAAGTTAGCCACATTGTTTTGTATAATGTGAAAGATGATGTTACGTTGAGAATCGTGAGATAATCCTGATCTTTATTCTAAGCAAAAAAATGGTGATTCTCATTTTTTCCCATAATCGTGCAGCTCTAATGTATGGGCAGGGTGGTTGTACAGAAGTAGATCTACTGGTAGACTTATGTACAACTGGCCTTTTGGATTTTTTGCCACTTTATCAGCATTGCAGGCTACTGCCAGCAGCGCTGATCAGTGTATTCATACGGCAGGGAAGCCTCCCTGTTGTCAGAATACAATAGCTGATCGGGGAGGGTCCCCCATCCACCTCAAATGTGTGGATGGCGTAATGAAGTCATTTATGACCAGCCTTATATATAAAATTAAATCTGATTATACCAAAACAAAAGAATCAAATATATCCTTCTTATGCTAGATTTACAGAATAGGTGTGTGGTTTGCTCCAGTGCCACTTTCAATAGGATAGAAAAACAGTGCTTTGTTACCCAAATTACATTACTTACATAGGTTGAAAAAAGACTGATTGGGGACATAGACCACATAAAAGAATTGTAGTCTCAAAAAGCGATTACTATATCAAACTACGTGGCATCAGCACAGACTTATTGTAAAAAACAGGAGTTTATTACATTTTCATTAAAATTTCAAAATACAAAATCAAATACCCTTACCACACCCATAGATGAGGACAATGCTGTTCGCTGTTCAGGGGCTCTGGGCTTCAGCAAAACAGCAGTCTCCGGCAAGAAGAAGCAGGAGCAATGCTGGAGGCAATTTACAGCACACAATAAAGTTGGTAGCATAATTATTAATGTGGCATGTATATTTCTTGCTAAAGAACATTATTTTTTTTATTAAGTTTTTATAGGTAAAGTTTCACTTTAATGTCAGGATCCACCCAGATGCCTGGACCGGCAGCTGGCTCAGCCCTTTCTGCGAGTATCTGAGAGACTGAGCCAGCTGCTCCCACCCCCTGCACAGCCCAGCGATCTAGTGAGACTTAGAGGGGCAGAGCACAGAGTTGGTGACTGACAGACACTGGTTCTCTACTCACTGGAGACCAAGAACACAGCAATCAAAGACCACTGATCACTCAGTTTTCGGTCTTAGAGGTGGCGGAGGACAGTTGCAGCATCAGACCAATGCTGCATCCACCTAGGTGAGTATGTACGTTTTTTTTTTTTTTAAATCCCACACTTCTCTATTAATCACTACCCTCCGAATACAGTTTTTTAGCCAGTTTTATACGAATTTACAAATGAATTTTTTAAGCCTGTAGACTTTACCCTACAGATAAGCCATGTGTAAGGAACTGTGTTAGAACACTTTTGCAAAATCCATTTACCTTTATCAACTATAAGAAAAAAAATATTTAGGGCAAATAAATCTTACACCCCCGGAAAGAACTAAACTGTACTTGTCACAAACATAGTAAATTCTGAGCATATGCAGCAGAGATTACCTTTGGTTCCTGTAATTCAAGATTGGCTGTACACCACCCTGTCTCTGGATCCTTTATGTTGATCCAGTAATGTGATGGGCAGTCATTCTGAAGAACAGAAACGCATAGACTACCTTTTTGACAGACTCTTAAGAGCTCTTTTCAGCAATGAAAAGAAGGGATCCCCAAACTTTCTAAACAAAGGGCTTGTATACAGTCCTTCAGACCTCAGAGAGGTCGGAGGGAGAGTAGAAAATGTCCCGGAATCGGCGGAAGTAAACATTATTCAGGCTTGGTGACCAGCGGGAGTAAAAAAATAGGATTTTTATAACAGCTTACCTGTAAATTCCTTTTCTTGGAGTACATCACTGGACACAGAGCCACGGTAATTACTGTATGGGTTATATGGCACATTCAGGTGATGGACACTGGCACACCCTAGACAGGAAGTTCAATTCCCCATATAACCCCTCCACTTACCGGGAGTACCTCAGTTTTGTAGCAAAGCAATACACGTGTATCTAGAAAGAGGGAAGAGACCTCTGTGTCCAATGATGTACTCCAAGAAAAGGATTTTACAGGTAAGCTGTTATAAAATCCTATTTTCTTTATCGTACATCACAGGACACAGAGCCACAGTAATTACTGTATGGGAAGTCCCAGAGCAATGCCACCCGATGGGAGGGGACACAAACAAAAGTAGGGTGCAATCAGACCTGAGGACCTATACTGCCGCCTGCAGTACACTGCACCGAAAGGCGATATCCTCATGCCTTCCTACATCCACCTGATAGAATCTGGTGAATGTATGGACTTAAGACCAGGTTGCGACCTTGCAGATTTGAGCAATGGAGGCTTGGTGATGCACTGCCCACGAAGCACTAACAGCCCTGGTGGAGTGCGCTTTGATTTGAAAAGGTGGAACCTTCCTCTTCAAGCCATAAGCTTGAATAATTACTTGCCGAATCCATTTGGCAATAGTGGATTTTGACGCTGCCTGTCCTTTCCTAGGACCTTCAGGCAACACAAACAAAACATCTGTTTTCTGAATCTGAGCAGTCGCTTTCAAATAGATTTTGACTGCTCTCACTACATCCAAAGAATGACTTTTCTTCCTTATAACAGGGTTCTGGAAAAAATGAAGGTAAAATAATATCCTGGTTTAGGTGAAAACCTGAAACCACCTTTGGCAGAAAGCTAGGATGAGGACGCACTACTACTCTATCCTTGTGAATGATTAAATATGGCTCTTTACAAGAAAGAGCCACCAACTCTGATACCCTTTTTGCAGAAGAAATGGCTACCAGAAAAACTAGCTTCCTTGTCAAAAGGACCAAAGGAATATGTCATATCAGCTCAAAAGACTGTTTCTGTAATGCCAACAGAACTAAATTTAAGTCCCAAGGGTTCAGGGGTGCTCTAACCGGTGGATTAAGCCACGTTACCCCATGTATAAAGCTTCGGACCAAAGAATGCAAAGCAAGCGGACGTTGAAACAATACCGATAAGGCAGAGACCTGGCCCTTGATAGTACTCAAGGCCAGGTTCATCTCTAGCCCCATTTGCAGAAAGGCAAGAACTCTACCTATAACATACTTCCTAGGATGCCAACCCTGGATTCACACCAGGAAACATATGCCTTCCAGACTCTATAATAAATGACTCTGGAAGCTGGCTTTCTTGCATTAATCAAGGTAAATAACACTGAGCATGGAAGCCCACGATTCTTCAGAATGTGGGTTTCAGTAGCCAAACCGTTAAATTTAGCATTTGTAAAGTAGGATGGAACACTGGTCCCTGCGGTAGCAGGTCTGGACGTGGTGGTAGGGGCCATAGGGCCCCTACCACCATCTTTACTATTTCTGCATACCAAGATCTTCTGGGCCACGCTGGGGCCATAAGAACTACCGACTTCCTTTCCCGCTTGATCCTGCAAAGAAGTCGAGGTAGCAGTAGAATAGCAGGGGATGCATAAATCAGTGAGAACTGATCCCACGGGGTCAAGAACGCATCTGTTCCACATGCGAGTGGATCCCTTGTTCTTGACACAAATTTGTAGACTTTGTTGTTGAACCTGGATGAAAACAGATCTACATCCGGGATCTCCCATCTTTGGCATATAGCCAGGAAGATGTCAGGGTGAAGGGACTATTCCCCCAGGAACAAATGCTGGTGACTTAAGTAGTCCACCTGCTAGTTCTTCACCCCTGGAATGAAGATTGCCGATATGCACGGCACATGCTTTTCTTCCCCGGTTAGGATATGGTTTACCTCTCCCTGGGCTGCCTGACTTCTGGTGCCCCCTTGGTGATTGATATAAGCCACTGCTGTGGTATTGTCGGATTGAATCCTGACAGGAGAATTCTGCAACCTGAATGTCCAGGCCCTTAGGGCTAGATGCGCTGCCCGAATCTCTAGAATGTTGATGGGCAAGGTTTCGGTTCTGGACCATTTCCCCTGGACAGACACCTCTTCCAGGACTGCTCCCCAACCTGAAAGGCTGGCATCTGTTGTTACCACCTTCCAACTAACTGGTAAGAAGGATTTCCCCTTCTGCAGATTCTCGGATATCCTTCACCAACTGAGGCTCTGGTGCACTTTTGGTGACAAATGCATCGGAAAATCTAGTGCTTGGACCTTCTTGTTCCAGGCTGATAGGATACTGTTTTGCAGCCGTCTCGAATGAAACTGAGCTTAGGGAACTGCTTCGAATGAAGCCACCATCTTCCCCAACAACCTCATACAAAGGCGAAAGGAAGGACCCTTCTTTGCCCTGACCACCTGAACCAGCTCCATTATGGCGCTGATCTTTGCCTGGGGCAAAAACACCCTCTTCTGGGCTGTATTTATAACCAGACCCAAGTACTCTAATCTTCTTACTGGCTTTAAAGAAGATTTCTCTAGGTTGAGGACCAGGGCCATCTTTAATATTGATTGGACCCTGGGCAAAAAATTTCTTGGGCCACCCCCTCCTCCATGCAGTTTCACTCTCCACCTGCTCTGAGACATACAATAAATAGCAACTAGACTCAAAATCCATTTACTGAATCAGATCAGGCAGCGATTGCGATTGTTTGCCAGAGGTTACAGTGTGTCATTACAACTCCCTGACTGGTTGCTAGAGGTTACAGCACATGATTTCTGCTTGTTGATTGGTTGCTAGAGATTACTGTACACCAATACTGCTTACTAATTGGTTGCTAGAGGTTACTGCACATCATTACTGCTTAATGACTGGTTGCTAGAGGTTACAGCACATCATCTCCTCACTGCCTGCACACCATGGACTGGGAGGTGAGGGGACCCATTAATAGACAGAAAACTCTTAGGGATCCTAGGACTACTGGGATCAGTGGCAGTGCTGGGTGGAGGGGAGGGTGTGATCAATGGCAATGCTGATTTTTTTTTTCACCGACTACCAATATAAAAAGGAGTTTCAACACTGGCCACCAATAAAATAGGGGTTTACACTGACCACTAATGTAATAGGGGTTTACACTGACCACTAATATAATAGAAGTATTCACAGGAATCACCAATGTAAGGAGGAATTTACACTGATCACTAATGTAAGGGGGGCATTCACACTGGCCACTAGTGTGAATGGAACGATTCTACACCAAGCACAAATGTAATGAGATTTACACTGACCACCAATGTAACTGAGACATTTAGCCTGCGCTCACATTTGTGTGTGTTTAGAACGCATGCAAAATTGCTTTCCTGACACCTCAGAAACTACTGACCTTTAGCAGATACACAGCAGTGCCATTAATTGTTTTTGTGTGATTTTGAAAAAGGGTTTGGGACTTTCTTCCTCATTTGTAGCGCATAGAGCAGCCCATTGAAATGAATAGGCTGCCCTACACGTGACCTACATCTTTATCCACCCTGTCAGTACACCTTTGCATCCTAAAACCCATGCTAACTTCTGCACCCCAAACCTCCCCCATCCTCTCCACTCCCCCTCCCCTTTACCTCTACCTGCCTCCTCTGCTCATCTTTGCACTAGGTGCTAAACAAAATTAATAATACAAATGAGTGAAAAAACCCTGTGAGGGAGATCCTGCAGCTAAGCACTGTAACCCCAATACGAGGGCACATACAGAAATATATCAGAAAGGAATAGTGCAGCGCTGGATTATTAGCAAAGTGAATAAATGTGAAATTATACACATATAGATTAGTTAAACCAAGAAATATTATTTAAACCATTACATTAACCTATAATAATGAAAGGACTAACAAGTGGTAATGGCTAGTGAAGGTTACACCATACAAAGCGTGTAAGTAATAGAAAACACAAATTCAAATATAGAATTAAATTAAAGTTCATAGATAAGATGAAATTGAAGGAGCAAATCCACAGCTTTCTGGTAAGCCTTCAATCTTTATCATCTGGTGACGGGCTATATAAGCGGTGGATCATACAGCTTCAAAATTCTGCATGACTTTATCTGTGGATTTGCTCCTTCAAATTCATCTTATCTATGAACTTTAATTTAATTCTATATTTGAATTTGTGTTTTCTATTACTTACACGCTTTGTATGGTGTAACCTTCACTAGCCATTACCGCTTGTTAGTCCTTTCATTATTATAGGTTAATGTAATGGTTTAAATAATATTTCTTGGTTTAACTAATCTATATGTGTATAATTTCACATTTATTCACTTTGCTAATAATCCAGCGCTGCACTATTCCTTTCTGATATATTTCCTTATCACCATACCTCCCCTCCTTGCTCAACTGTGCACCCCAAACTGTAATTCCTTCTCTGTCTACCTCTGCACACCCCACACTACCCCCCCCCCCCCCACACTAATTTACTTACCTTTGCAGAACAGGTTGATGGTAGGCTTAATGACCACAGTTGCAGGCAGGACTTTCAAGCATGCCCCTTTACCTCCCCAGTAGGCAGCATTCAGTATAGGTGATGGTGGATATGACCTCAGGGGGGCATGATATATATATATGAATACCGCCTCTATTTACATATCAATGCTGCTGGTCCGCCGCTATTTACATATCAATGCCAGTATTTACATGTAAGCACAGGGTCGGCAGGCGAGTCATCTGTACACAACAATAGGGCAGAGCTGGGCAGCATTAGTAACAGAACTTCACACTGACACAGCATGGGACTAAAATCTCAAGGGACAAGGGAATTTAAACTGGGATAGTTGGCAAGTATGAGGCAGATGCTTTGGGCCCCTCAACAATGACAGGGCCCAGGGCAGCTGCCCCTTTTGCCCTGCCTTAAAGACGGCCCTGTTAAGGACCCAATCTAGGTATTCTAGGTAGTTGACTGTGGTGACCATGCTTTGGTCCAAGCAGGCTACCGACCAGTCTATCAAGAGCAGGTCGTCTAGGTATGCTATTACTGTTATACCTTGAGTCCTTAATCTGGCCAGAGGAAGGGCCAGAAGTTTTGTAAACACCCGAGGTGCAGGACTAGACCCAAAGGCAAGGTTACAAACTAGTTTTTCTACTTCGAAACGCAGATACTTCTGGTGACCAGGGAAAATAGGTACATGCAGGTATGCATCCCTGATGTCGATTGATGTCAGAAGTTCTCTTCCTTGTAGGATGGAGACTACTGATTGGATTGATTCCATGCGAAAAGAGCAAATTTTCAGGAACCGGTTTAGATCTTTGAGATCTAGAATGGGTCTGACATCCCCATTTGGTTTTGGCACCGTGAAAATGTTTGAATAAAACCCCAATGCCTGCTGTTCTATGGAGACCACCATGATCACTTTTTGCGACAAAAGTCGGTCTAATGCTAGAAAGAGAGACTTCTTTTTCTCTGGATCTTTGGGGACATTTGACCTGAGGAAACGAGGAGACGGGATTTCTCAGAACTCTAGTTTGTAACCTAGAGCTATTGCGGAGACCACCCATCTGTCTCCAAATTCTTCCTGCCAGACCCTTGAGAACTGCAGAAGTCTTCCCCCCACTCGAGCGAGCGGGGGTGCCCTTTCATAAAGAGGCTTTATCATTCTGTCTTGTGGATTTCCTCAGGATTTCTTTTGTTCCTGGGGTTGACCCTGAGGTTTACCTCTTGAACCGGACGGTGGAGGCTGTTGCGACTGCCCGGAGGCTAATGCCCCCGCCCCCGCCACTGGAGAAAGAGCCCGTTTAAATGAGGGGCGTTTACTCTTTTTCTTAATTGGCAAAAGGGTACTTTTCCCACTTGATATTTTTGATATGTTTGTCCAAATCCTCCCCAAAGTTTTTCACCGCGGAAAGGAAAAACAATCAGGAGCTTTTTGCATGGCGCTTTGACTGACCAACTTTTCAACCATAAGATTCTATGCATATGTACCAACCCAAGCGTAAGGCGAGAGGTATGAAGAATAGAATCTCTGATTGCGTCATTTGCACAACACAAAGCAGCTGACAGCTCGGCTACCTCCTGGGCCTGCTGTTCAAGGAAAACCTTGAGCACCTGTTTCAAATGGTCTCTCAAGGATTGACATACCCCAATTGCCGCCACTGCAGGTTGAGCCACTGAACCTGCCAAGGAGAAAATGTTTTTTTAACAGGAATTCCATTTTTTTTATCAGTTGGATCCCTAAGCATTTGCGTATTGTCAACTGGACTAGTCAAACTTTTATTCATAGAGGATATAGCAGCATCAGTTGCTGGTATACTCCACATCTTAGTAACTTTTTTCCTCCTTAGGATAAAAAGTGTTGAAAACTTTTTAGCAGGGAAAAAATGTTTATCTGGGTGATCCCACTCAGAATACATAATCTTTTCTACTAATGAATGGACAGGAAAGGCACGCAAGGCTTGAGGAGGCTTTAGTGAACCCAAACAGGAAGTGCGCTCTTCAACCGACTCCCTTAAGGGTAGCTTAAATGTGGAGCGGACCATTTCAGTAAGAGAATGCACCAGCAACTTCTCAGCAGGTGAAGCTGAAGCAGGTCCTTCCCTACTTGATTCCTCAGCAGAGGAATCATCAGCCTGTTCACGGTCCCCTGTGGGGGATTCATCTTTCCCCTCCCACTGTTCCTCTGTTTGAGAATCCTGGGTGGTAGAAGGGGACCTAATGCGTTTTCTTCCACTCTGTGAAGATGTGATTAAAGCCACTAATCTTTCCTCCAATCCACTCATAGCTGAGGAGAAAACCTATAGACAGGGGCTGAAGTGTTAGAAGCAATTGCAGCCCCTAATGACCCCAATGGCTCACTCTGACCAGCCTCCCTAGATCTTTAGGGCCTGAGGGCGACCCCTTTGTGCCTTTGCTTTTGTGGTATTTGTACCAACCCCTCTGGTGCTGAGCACAAACGCACAGGTACTACCAAAAAAATGCACCCACTACTGAGCAATAGTCCAGCAACTGCCACTATTAAGCTCAGCCTGATGCTTAAGTAAATGTTCCCTGGGAATGCCTGTGTCACCAACACTCACATGCCACCCTGTCCCTCATTCAGCTGTATGCACCTGAAAAAAAATGCACTTTAAAGCTACACAACACGCGTTGTGGACGCTGAAGCATGCCAACACCGCTAAGCCCCACCTACCCCCTTCCTCCGACCACTCACCGCGCCCCCACATCTCCTTCAAAATAGACCATTTTCCTGCACGAGCGGGCTCTGATCTAACCAGATCGCATGGAGGAGGGCTGGGGTGGAGGAGAGCTGTTGATGGGAACCCACGTCTTACCTGGGGCTTGGGCCGGAGAAAGCGTGCAGCTTGTCACACAGAGCGAGACTGACAAGCATGGATTTAGGTACGTGCTCCTGACAGCCTCCGGTGGTGACTATAGGCATGACAACATCTACTTTAAAGGAGAAAACCCACAAGAATTAGTAAAACTCCTTATGAATCTCCCTTACCTTATCCAGCTGTAGGGTTCTGTGGTAACAGACCCAATCTTCACCACTCACAGTGGGCTCCATTAAAAAACCTTCAGGGACCGGGGCCCCCTTTTTATCGGGGGATCCACAGCCCTGGGCCTGTAAAGCACCCCGCCAGGAATATGGCTAAAAAAAACAAATACTGGATCCCGGGTCCAGCTCTCTAAAAAGAGAGAGCAGGCAAAACCTTGTTTCTTCGGGTACGAGGCCCGGGTCTGCTTAAGTGAAAAGGTTTGTTCTCTTCCCCTGGTAATACTGGTTACAAACTCAACCTTTCAACTGCATTATGCTGTTCAATCATCTTCTGCCTGCTCAGAGTTGTTCCAGTTTTATGGTTCTGCCTGCCTCCGCTTATTATTGGGATTTCATTTGTGCTGCAAATTTTAGAGTCTGCTTTGGTTTTCTGCATGCATGTTAGTAGTTACTAGTAGGGCCTCCACCTGGAAGTGTGATGCAGAGAAATCCATACCTCCTTGAGGAAGCTCATAGTGAGGACCAGACACTACTCAGACTTGGCACCTTTAGCATGCATTCACACTTCTGTAGCATAGCATTGTGTAGCATTTGTACACAAATTCACAAAATGAGCAAAAACTGCATGTCAAGCTTGCAGTGTCATTCATTGTTTTTGGCAGCCCAAGCGTTGCAACATGCATGGCTCTGCACATGAGAAATGTGGCAAAACCTGGGGTTAAAAATTCACAAATCTCAAAAAAAGATACATTACTGGGATTGCCACATGTAGGGCAGTCAATTGAAGTTAAGCAGCTGCCCTATGCTCAAAGTGTGACAATGCATGAAAATGCAAACATTTGCATATGTACAACATCCTGCAGAAGTGTGAATGCAGGCTTAAGGAGCCCCCTTTACCAGCTGGTAACAGAGAATCTTGTATCTTCAATGAAACTCTTCCTATAAAAGAAGGTGAAACTATAAACAGGACTAAACACTATAGGAAAGGGCAATCATGAATGAACAAACGGAACGGACAGGGCTTGTAAATAAAGCTGAATGCACTTCTTGAAGTTCTCCTAAAGCTGATGAAACTTAGTTGAGGGATTCCTGTGTAACAGATGGTGCGCCACATATTTTTCCCCCATCTAGTAACCTATGGTCTGAAAATGAGCTCCAGTCTGTTATCACAATGTTGTTAACCTGCAAAAAGGTTTTATAGTTCATTTGTGTGGGGGAGCATTAAGACACACTCACAGTAGTGTTCTCAAGGGCATGTTAAACATCTTTAAACAGCTGTTACCCATCTTTACAACTTGGAGATATTTTACAGCTGCAAAGTCATGGCACGCATTACTTTTGGAAATGTAATTACCCATTATTTTTAATGCAGCTTTCTCCTTAAGTCAACTCCTTCAGGCCTCACGGTTGGGCTAGCTATTATGTGATAATCACTGAATATGCTAAAACAGTTAAGGGGTACCTCGCGTTTAGGTGAATAAACAAATAATAATAATAAAAATGGTTTTAGTACTCGTGAATGTAAGCTGCCCCCAATAGTGTAGTGTCTACTATGCGTAGTGGATATATGTGAAAAGGGGGTGCTAGTAAATAAGCAAACCTCTATTAACCACGCCCCGGAAGGATTTACCCCCTTAATGACCAGGCCATTTTTTGCAACATGGCACTGCTTTCCTTTAACTGACAATTGCGTGGATGTGCGACGCTGTAGCCAAATAAAATTTATGTCCATTTTTTTCCCCACAAATAGAGCTTCCTTTTGGTGGTATTTGATCACCTCTGCGGTTTTTATTTTTTATGCTATAAACAAAAAAGACCAACAATTTTGAAAAAAAAACTATATTTTTTACTTTTTGCTATAACACATATCCAATAAAAATAGGGGATAGATTTATTGCATTTTTATTATTTGTTTTTTTTTACTAGTATTATACATGCTAATAGTGAACCGTGACATAGCCAAATTGTTGGGGGAGTGGCCATTGGTGGAAGTGAATGGCCGCTTATCGATAGCGCTCCTGCTCTTTGAGTTTCCCTGAAGTGACTAACGGCGACATCCAGCGTGCCCGAGGACACAGTAACACCCTGGAAGGCACAAAGAACCTCTCCCCTGCAATGGGGAAATGTAATTTGTGGAAGAAACCCCGCAAATTAGGAGCTTTCAACAGTCCAGTCGGATCTCCTAGGAAGGAAGATGGCGCTGGCCCCTCCTCCCTCACACACACAGACAAGCAGACAGCTCGTTCTGTGGGGAGAGAGACGCAACAGGCTCAGCTCCAGCAGCACACGGCAGACAGGATGCATTTCAATCTGATGTCTCCAGCCCAGTGAAGCAGAGAAGAAAGTTGTACATTTCAGAGGAGCAAGTAAGTGATAGTAACACTGACTGTGATTCTGTTGCTGTTGTTAACCGTTATGAGAAAAAGCTGGATTCCTTCCCAACCTCTGGCAAAGCAATTATCAACACTGATATGAAAGAAATGCTCAAAACGCTAAGAGGGGCAATTCAGCATGACATGAAGGCATTTATGCAAAAATCCAAAATGGAAATAGAAGAAATAGGTGAAAGAGTAGACTATATAGAAAATAAAATGACTGATTTTACTGAAGCTCATAACGAACTAGTGGATGACCATTTTGTACTTGAAGAGGAAGTTAAGCAACTAAAACTCAAGGTTACAGACCTCAAGGACAGATCTACACGAAACAACGTCAAATTCCGCGGCATCCCTGAGAATATCAAAAATAATGACCTGAAAAAATTCTTGCAAAAAATTATTCTAGATCTCATCCCCACACCTCAAAGTCAAGAATTACTGATTGATAGAGCCCACAGGTTGCCGAAGCCACCGCATATACTAGAAAAATTACCAAGAAACGTGATCGCCAAGATCCATTTTTTCCAAACGAAAGATATGTTGATGCAATATGCAAGACATCACACACCACTTCCAGATCCCTATGTAGGGATAATCTTGTACTCTGACCTTTCTACGACTAAAAACTCAACCACTAAAATACTGCGAAACCATAAAATAATCTATAGATGGGGATTCCCAACTAAACCGATTATAGAAAGAAATAACTCGTCTTTCTCAATCTACACGATGGACACGATGGACAAAACGCTGAAATCATGGGGACTACTCCCCAATGAGGAAAACATTTCTTCCAGTAAAAACCCTAAGGAAAAAATGACATCTCAATGGAATAGTAGTCATGGATGTTTTATCCGTCTACTAACCACAAATGGAGACCAAACCATCCCTGTTCCTCCAAACTACCTAACCACCTCAGACTTTTTGTTACACAGGGAAATCTCATAACCATTTGCCTTCATAACGTTTCCCTTTGTTCGAGACCACGAGTTTCGTTCTCTTACTATTTTCCTCCTCAAGACTTCTCGGACAATCTTTCCTCTGAATGGAAGTTACAACTACACTGGAACTCACAATAACTTTATGGTTCTATTATCTTTAAGTCTTAAGATATTCACACATGAGAAATATATACAACATGGCTAATCTAAACTTTTTATCACTGAATGTGAAAGGTCTCAATAGCCCATTTAAAAGAAAAGCCCTATGGAATGACGCCTTAAAATTTGGCAGCGACATCCTGTCCATTCAAGAATCACATTTTGCAAGAGATAACCCTCCTCATTTCACCCATCCTAAATTTCCTCATATATTCTCATCTCACAGTCGCAGGAAAAAAAAAGGAGTCCTTACGATCAAAGACTCAATTTCTTTTCAACTTATTGATTCCAAAATTGATCATCAGGGAAGATATGTCATCCTGGTTTCAAATATTGAAAACTCAATATTGGCGATCGCTAACATTTACGCACCTAACAAAAACCCACAACAGTTCCTCCAAAAAGTACTCAAAATAACAAAAAAAATACAGATCCTATTCTAGGATCGATTTTGTCATTACTGACAGAGTTCTCCTACAAAAAAAAAAAATCACAAGACGCCCATATCTATAATATAACATGGTCTGACCAAGCCCCAATTTCAATGGTCATTAACTTAGGGCAACAAAATTCCAACTATGTACTTTGGAGAAACAATACTTATATCCTATCTCAAAGGGAAGCTCTGACAGTGATGAAAGAAAGACTGGAAGAATTCTTTAAACTAAATGATAATGACTCTGTCTCTATCTCTAGTGTATGGTGTGCTCATAAAGCATAAGCAGTGAACAAAGCGGGTAAACATCTAGCTTTTCAATTACGTAACAGACAGAACAAACAGAAAATTCATAAAATAATTCACCATAAATCAGGAAACGTCATATATAACCCACAAGATATAGCAGACACGTTGGCAGAATACTATGAAGGTTTATACAATCTAAAATATGACCAAAATATTCATCAACCTCAACCATTAGATATAACTCAATTCCTAAATAAGATTAATGTCCCTACTATAGACTCCACTAACTTGGAAAAGTTAAATGGACCAATAAATGTAGATGAAATTAAGAAAGTCATTCAATGTTGCCATTAAATAAAGCCCCTGGAACAGACGGCTTGTCCAGCGAATACTTCAAGGCATTTGAAAAAATTTTATCTCCATATCTATGTAGAGTATTTAATTACACTGTGAATACTCACTCATTTTCCAAGGAGATGCTTGAAGCAATTATTACAATACCAAACCAAGGGAAAGACCCTTCGTCACCCATTAATTATAGACCAATCTTATTACTCAATTCTGATCTAAAGATTAATGCTAAAGTTCTAGCCAGCCGATTATTAGAATTAACATCCTATCTCATTGAACCAGACCAAGTAGGATTCGTTAAAGGACAAAAGGCCCAGATAGTACTAGAAGAATGATTGACCTGCTCAATCATATAGATCATAACCAAATTCCGTCTCTGCTCCTTGGCTTAGACGCAGAGAAGGCATTTGATAAAGTGCATTGGGGCTATATAGTGGAGATCCTTAGGAAATATGGATTCTCTGGATTCATCTATGAAGCCATAATGTCACTCTACATGGTACCTACAGCCAGAGTATTCACATCAGGCAATATTTCTAAAAGCTTTAATCTATCTAATGGAACCAGACAAGGATGTCCTCTATCGCCCATCATATTTTCGTTAGCAATTGAACCCCTTGCGATATCCATTAGATCTAACCCCAATATCACAGGTATTAAAATCGGACAAGTAGACCATAAACTAGGACTATTTGCAGATGACATCATCTTAACATTATCCATACCTGACACCTCACTAAGCGAAGTAAGGAATGCCCTGGATGCCTTAGGATTAATCTTATAATAGGAAACTGATCCAAACAAATGTTTTGTCTTACCTATGAATATTCCACCAGATCAAGTTGACAACTTGCGACAAAATTCTAGATACAATTGGGATAATCTCTCTATTACTTACCTGGGAATCCAACTTACCTACCCACCATCTAAACTATATGAGGTTAACTACCCCATCCCATTAGCCCAAATTAACCAAGATATGCAATCGATACAAAAAACTCAGCTATCTTGGATTGGAAGGATAGCAGCATTTAAAATGCAGACATTGCCGAAGATCCTATACTACTTCCGATCCCTACCGATCCCATTACCAACAAATTTTTTTACACAAATCAACTCAAAATTAAAACAACTTGATCTGGAAGGGAAAAAAACAAGGATTGCTCTATCAATTTTGACTATGGCAAAAGGAGGCATGAACCTCCCAGATGTGCGTCTATATTATTACGCCTCACTTTTGGACCAAATTAGATTTTTGTTTATGCACTCTAATGATAAATAGTGGTTGAACATTGAAAGGGAAGTAACTAGAGGAAATTATCTATTTTCATTAGCAATAGCTCACTACCTATTACCAAAAGTAAATATACCCAATTTCCTAACAATTAAATCTACCTTATCAGCCTGGGAGTTTGCTTTAACTAAATTACAACCAATAAACGCCCCAGCTCACATTCCAATACCACTAATGCCCCGTACACACGGTTTTCCGATGGACAATGTCCGATCGGAGCGTGTTATCGGAAATTCCGACCGTGTGTGGGCTCCATCGGACATTTTCCACCGGATTTTCCGACACACAAAGTTTGAGAGCAGGCTATAAAATTTTCCGACAACAAAATCCGATCGAGTCAATTCCGACCGTATGTGGCCTGTTCCGACGCACAAAGTGCCACGCATGCTCAGAAGAAATTCCGAGACGGAACAGCTCGGTCGGGTAAAATTAGCATTCGGAATGGATACAGCACTTTCGTCAGGCTGCAATGTTAAAAATGGTTTAATACAGCGCACTCTCTTCTTCTTTATAATGTGAGAAGAATGAAGTAGTTTTGCTGCTCATATTCACACAGACTTCTCACAAACTTATTTCTTTACTATTTATCGGGATTCCCTCAATGTATTTGGATTTGTCACATCTGACATTATTATTTTTTTTTTTTTTTTTGGTTTTAAGGCAGATTTTTTTTTTTTTTTTTTGGTTTGTCTTTTTTTCCAAGGCTGATCTTTGTTTTATTGTATTTTAATTTTTACTCCAGAATATTTTTGTGTGTGTTTTGTGTGTCAAGTTACCACAACACCATTGATATGTTGTTCTATTTAATCTGTAGGAGATTGTTTGGTGTTGTTGTCTCTTGTTAATTTCACATTGTATTTTGAAATGTACCTGAATCCTCACCAACCAACTGTCCTTTTTGGATGAAAACACACATAGGAGAGTATAATTTTCCAAAAAATTTCATTTATTAAGGGCTCACAACTAAACAAAGAGGGAGGCAACGCTGGAGAAACAGCAGAAATGGGTGAAGCCTTGGACCCCCAGGGCAGACATCAACTATTTTCAATCAAAATTGGTGGCCTGAGGAGTCCATATATAAGGGAGTGCAGTCTGGTCCAGAAGTCCCAGAGATCCGGAAAGCAGCAGATGACATCTGTGTCCCCAGGCTGTGGTCATACAAGAGACTGCATCTTTTGTCAGACCAGACTGAACCCAGGGCCATCACTCTCTGGTCTTCCTTCCACGCTTCCTTCCACGCTGTTGCTGTGGTGGTGGAGTTGTGGCAGCAGGAGGAGGAGGATGGTCCAACTCAATCACTTCGGTCTTGGGTGTTATTTCGCCACTCACCCCCTTAGTTAGGACTTTATAAATAAGTTGCTCACACATGAGGCGTTGACCCTCCTGCATGCCCTGCAGTTTTGTGGCAGCCATGCAGGCAAAGGCCTCTTCAGGAGTGGGTAAGGCTCTGAGGGACGCAGAAGCCTCCTGAATGAGCCTGAGTGCAGAATCCTGAACGTGACTCCCCTTCCTGGGTCTTTTGTATGGAAGGCGGAAGGGGAGGAACCTGCGATTCGGTCAGGCTTCGACTTGTCCCAGGCTTCTCCTGGCTGACACTTAGCCCCGCCTCCTCCTGGCTGCCACATTCCACAGCCTCCTCCTGGCTGAGGTCTTCCTGTGTATGAAAAAGGGACATAGTTTTAGTTTTTTATTCATCAATCACACACAATTTACACCTCCTGACTGTTGCAAATTGAATGTGAACAAATATAACAGACTATCATTCCGAGCCCAGCATTTTTCATTCTTGTCCCAATTTTGGGCGCCCACTACTGTCTATTGATATGTCAAACACTTTTTTCAATCAGCAATTAGTGATCAATAATAACATCTAGTAAAGATCATTTCTTTATTGACAAGAAATATGTAGAAGAATTCTATACCTGACTCCAGCTGGGCTCCTCCACTTCTTCCTGGCTGGAAGGCCCAGGTTGAACATCGGAAGCCTCAGCTGGGGTGGAAGGAAGAGTGGAAGGAAGAGTGGAGAGGGATTCCCTGACTTCAGTGTGGTCTGACAGAAATCGCAGTCTCTCATAGTACCAGAGCCTGGGGACATAAATGTCATCTGCTGCAGCTCCGGACCTCTGGGAATCCGTGACCTTCTTGCGCTCCCTAAGATATGTGCTCCTCAGGCCACCAATTTTGTTTTTTAAATAGGGGATGGTTGCTGTGGGGACCACCGGCTTCACCAACTCCAGCAGTGTCTCCAGCGCTGCCTGCCTGCCTGCCGGCTGGCCATGATTCCAAATGTGTTCTCCACCACTCTTCTGGCCTTGGCCAGCTGGTAATTAAAAACCCTCTGGTCCGGGGTGAGGGTCCTCATCGGGAATGGCCGCATAAGATGGTCCCCCAGCACAAAGACTTCATCCGCAACAAAGACGAATGGGAGTCCTTCCACATTGTCTTCTGGAGGTGGCAAGTCCAAGCTGCCATTCTGGAGACGCCTGTAAAACTCCGTCTGGGCGATGACTCCACCATCGGACATCCGGCCATTCTTCCCCACGTCCACATACAGGAACTCGTAATTAGCCGACACCACCGCCAACATCACAGTACTATTGAACCCCTTGTAATTATAATAGTACGACCCCGAGTTGGGGGTGGGACGATATGGACGTGTTTCCCATCAATTGCCCCTCCGCAGTTAGGAAAGTTCCACCGCTGGGCAAAGTGGGAGGCCACAGTCTGCCATTCCTGTGGCTTTGAAGGAAACTGTAGATGAAAACAAAACAAACTTAGTATTTTTGCACATAAACATGGAAAGCAGGTTAGACACAAACATTCTTGGCCAACATCCAGATAACATTTATTAAGGGGAATTTTACAACACCAAAGTATAAGGTACACTTATCATATTCCCCCTCTCATGGGCCATTTCTAACATTATAGGGGGGTGAATCTTGGACAGGTAACCCTCTTCACTTCATTTAGAGATGAATGCCTAAATACAGGGTATTACTTGGAACAGCCCCTCCTTAGTTACACTATTGGCAGCCCACTGGACAGGTAAGAAGTGTCATAATACAAAGATATAAATACACATTGTACACATTTGAGCACATTTGGACATTCTGCTATTACCTATCAAGATAATAATAGGATACCATTTGAAAGTATACAGGCAGGCCCTTGCACTACATGCTTTGGGAAATTCATCCATACATCTGACCACAAAAGAGATGGATATAGTGTGTATGGGTTTGGCAAAGTCAGCAGATAGATGATTGAGGATAGATAGAGAATTGGTATCAGCTGACTTAGCAGTTGGGGGGAGGGGGGGTTAATAAAAATGATTTGGGGACACCACAAAAAAAAAAAGCCTCTGGCACGCTGCCTGAATTTAAAGCACAAATCACATTTCTAAACATTTTAGGGGGTGTTTGGGGTAAAACACTACTATGGAGCTGATAAAATACATTGTTAAGTGACTACATGAGGTGAATATAGGGCCAGGAGAGCATGCTGGGTAAAAATCTTACCTTCATATACTCCTTCTGCAGGACCTGAATGATGGCAGAACAGGTCTCTGGGATAATGATACTCAGAGCCTGGGGGGAGATGCCTGTCAAGAACTTCAAGTCCTGCAGGCTTCTCCCTGTCGCCAAGTACTGCAGGGTAGTGACGAGCCTCATGCAGGTATCCTGCCTGCTGATATAGGGGGTCAGCAAAGCCAGCAGACGGTGAAATACGGGGTCCGTTATCCTGAGAAAGTTCCTGAAATCATCAGGATTATTCTCACGGATCTTGCGGAGCAAAGGCATATGACAGAACTGGTCACGATGAAGCAACCAATTCTTGGTCCATGAAATCCTCCCCACCCTGTTCATGGACTGGACTTGTGTCAAGGTCAGGACCCCAACACCAAGCCCCCGCACAGCACGAACTCTATGAGGAGTACGTATATGCAACATGGCTAGAAAACGGTCGGCTGCTCAGAACGAAGTAACAGAACGCACTGAAGAACAGCAAGGCCTGTGAAGAGCGACCTGAAAAACAGTAACGAACGAACAAGAAAACAATGACTAATCCAAGTCACGCGGAGCTTGCTTGCACGCACTGAAGAGCAGATACAAACCCACAAGCACAAACTGAACTGCAGAAAACGATCTGAAAACCACGAGTCTGAAAAAGCGCGAATCGTCTCTCACCAAACTTTTACTAACACGAGATTAGCAAAAGGAGCCCAAAGGGTGCCGCGCTTGGTTCTGAACTGGCCTTTTCTAGTCTCGTCGGACGTGGTTGACGTCACCGCGTTGTTGGCGATCGGAAATTCCGACAACTTTGTGCGACCGTGTGTACGCAAAACAAGTTTGAGCCAACATCCGTCGGAAAAAATCCTAGGATTTTGTTGTCGGAATGTCCGATCAATGTCCGACCGTGTGTACGGGGCATAAGAGTTATTGAGTATTGCAAAGCGCATCTTAATATAACATTCTGGTCTAAACAAGGAATCCATTTTTTCCATCACTTACCTGATGAACACAAAACCAGAATCACAAATAAGCTTAACACTAAAACTTTTAGTAAAAACTTTAACCCCGAAAAGAATTTAGAACTCCTTTGCGAATTATGGGAATTCTTCACTTCTTATAAAAGCAGAAAGAAAAGAGGTATATCCCATTTCTATAAACTCCTTTCATCTTTTCCACTCCAAACCAAAACGACAAATATGATTAAATGGGAGAAAGACCTTTCTCAAACCTTCTCATGGGAAAAGTACATAATCATCATGTATTGAACATTAAGAAAATGCCCAAAAAATATTAAACCGCTGGTATCTGACCCCATACAGACCTTCCAAAATATTTTCCTCTTCTTCCTCCACATGCTGGAGATGTAATACCCATACTGGCAATTTAATACATACACTATTGGGATGTAAGGCTTCATCTAGTTTCTGGAAGACAATCTCCTCCTTTATCGCGTCCCTCACAGGAAACTTAAAAAGACACTCAAACCAGAAACGGCCTTATAAGGTCTAAACCTAGACCTATACCCACCACAAAAGAGAACTATTGTTGCTAATGTCCTAATAGCCGCAAGACTCGCCATAACTAAACTATGAAAATCTACCTTAGCTCCTAACCTATCAGATGTTATTTGGAGACTTAACATTCAGGCTCACTATGAAATAATGTTAGCGCACAAAAAGGGCTCCACAAGCCAAATTCCTTAAAATCTGGAATGAATGGATCTTACATCCTAGGGCTTCAAACTTTCTGAAAAATAATAAGAACTATTAAATTTGTTTCTGAACCATTATCTTCTCCAAAATACTCTGATTAGTATGGTAACTTCCAACCATCTTCCTTTTCCTTCCTCTTCTTCCTTTCCTTCCTCTGCTTTCTAATACAATAAGCTACAATCCCTTGTTTATAGGGAGTTCCCTTTGGGGTAAACAGGGAATAGCTAAATGTTTAAACACCTTAAGAGTTTCTAGTTTGATTATAGTATTTTATGGTAACTTACTTTAAGCATTTCTCCTCTTTTTTTTTGGAAACCTTTATAGGTATTTCTATGACAACACAGTTTCAATATGTAACTGGAATATTCTTGTTTTACGTTTGAAAATTCAATAAAAATCTTTATTGGAAAAAAGTGCAAATTGTTGGATAAATTAAGTACACATAAAACAAATGATCAGAATGTCCTTTTTAAATATTCAACAAATCTTCTACATTCAATCTTCACTTAAAATAGTGGGAGACCATCACCAACTAATTGTATTCAGAATCACCCAGGAGTGCTCAGTTGGATGTCCACTCACCAGAAAGACATGACCCCTTTAATTAAAAAGGAAGATCAATAAAGGCCTGTGCTCCTCTCCTCCACATCACCACATTAACCCCCCTAGCGTTACTCCCGACTCGGGGTGGATTTTCAGTACCAAAAGCGGTAAGCCCGAGCCAGACTCGGGATCGCATCGCAGGATCCATGTAGAGGTTACTTACCTTGTCCCCTGGATCCTGCGATGTCTCCCTGCTGTGATCTGCGAGCCGCCGTGTCTCGCTCGATTCACAGTGGCGCTCTCCGTTCCCTGAGAGTGTTGCGATGCACGGGGACGGAGTTTGGCGCCAAATTCAAAAAGTAAAACACACAGTATAGATACAGTATACTGTAATCTTACAGATTACAGTACTGTATCAAATAATTACACATTCCCTTTGTCCCTAGTGGTTTGTCCAGTGCCCTGCATGCAGTTTTATATTATAAAACTGTTCTTTCTCCCTGGAAACTGGAGATTGTCCATAGCAACCAAAACCGTTCCTTTACATCAAAAGTGGTTTTAGACCAGCTAGAAAATAGCAATAATAAATTAGAATTACTCGCAGAATTGAGCGATAGTTTGTGGGGAGATCCATCATCAAACACTGAAAAGTAATGACAGAGACAATTCTGCAACTGAGTAAATTTCAGTGTTTTTGATTTGATTACATTATTGAATAATTTTTATTATATTATTATTTGGTAGAATTATAGTTATTATATTATAATTTATGATTTCGTTTTTCAAACTTTATCATACCCGGGATGTCTACTAGACTCTGGTTTGGACAGATTTAAGTGAATTATTCCTAAGAATTACAGGCCTACAATAAAAAAAGCCAAATTTCCATGCAAAACATTGCATCAATTTCAGCACCTAAAATAATCATACCGCCAGAGAGGTTAAAGCAAGAGAAAAAAAAGGGGGGGGCGGAACCAATAGCGTTATACTGTTTATTATAAGAAAATACAAAACATAAAATGCCTGCTTACATGTAAAAGTGTCCAGTCCCAACACTGGGAAACCCAAGGGGACCCGGAAGTGATGTGACCGGAAGTACGCACCAATGTACGTTTTGTTTTAAAACGTCATCAGGAAGCTTCACTGAATATGGTAGTATGTTAGCATACAGAGCTTGAATGGATATGGTTTGTAAATGCCCAGTACATCCAAAAGTACTGGATTGACACCCAATTTTTTCACCTCAGAAATTAAAAATTATAGGGGCTTCATTGTTATTTACAATGCAGAAAGTTTGGAGTAAAAACCTTTATTGGCTAACTTTAAGACTTTGGCTCATGCACATGGGCAGACAAAATGCCAGTGCTAGAGGCTGCACAAATACACAAGATTAGAGGCTTTTTTTTTTGCCAATTTCTGGCAACATATTTGGAGCATACCCACGTTCATGAGGCCTTAAAGTGATATTTAAAAAAACAAAAACATAAACCTTTACTAACAAACATGCTAAACTAACCTGCTGTGTGCAATGGTTTTGCACAGAGTGACCCCGATCCTGGGATCCCCTTCCAGCACTCTCGGCTCCTCCTCTTCTCTGTGTACTGCCTCTTTCTATGGTGGCACAAGTGTAAGCTTGACCCCAGGCTGGGATGTGTGCGTCCATTGACACACACAGTGTGACTTGGCCCCCCCCCACTCCCTCCTCACAGGATTTCACTGGCAGGAGCCAGTAGTTCTCGATGCTGCCTCAGTCCCTGCGAGGACCGAGTGAGAGTAGTGGTGCTACTCCAGGGCTCAGTGCTGGCTCAAGATCGGGCTCAGGTAAGTATTGGCAGGGGGGAAGGGGGGTCTGATCATGAAAGTTTTTTTTACCTTAATACAGAGAATCCATTCAGGTAAAAAACCTTTAGCCTCTACAACTACTTTAAAAGCCGGAATAGAAAAGAGGTCAATCGCTCGACAGCCGACCAACGAAAGAGCGTTCGTTGGTCGAAATCGTTGCCAACATTAACCCATCGAAAAAAATCGATAAAAGAGCAAATCGATTTAATACGTAGTGTTGACGTGTCACGCACAAGTGGAAGTGATGTAGTGCGCATATTACCTTGTAGCCTTCCGATCATGCATGCTAATGTTCGAGAGATTTTTTACTGACGACCATCACACCAACGAATAGAATATCGTTCCTTGTCAAATGATACGACACAATTTTTCCAATCAAACTTTTTCGTTCACAATATCGATATTGAGTATTACTTGTTGGGCATCAACGAGTACAAAATCGGCCGATCGTTCGCAGAACGGAAATTTTCAGCCAATATTCTTATTGTGTATTTCTGCTATAAGGCTGGCTTTATACAGTTATAAAGCCTGAAAGGAGTTAAAAAGAAACTCCAGAATCCTTGTATATATTTAATAACTTAAAACCTACAGGAGGTAGGCTTCTGATAAAAAATCTTGCTCCTTCACTGCGGCCAGACACTGCCCTGAGATTCTGCCTGCTATAGAGGATAACAGAAGCTGCTGCTACTCACAAAAGTTACATTGCTTGCCCCCACCTGCCCTTTCCTCCATTCATAGGACTAAGTTTACTACTATTACACAATGGGGTTTATTTACTAAAGGTAAATCCACTTTGCACTACAAGTGCACTTGGAAGAGCAGTCACTGTAGATCTGAGGGGGACATGCCAAGAAAATAAAAAACAGCATTTTTGCTTGTACATGATTGGATGATAGAAATTAACAAAGCTTACCCTCATTTCAGATCTTCCCCTCAGATCTACAGCAACTGCACTTCCAAGGGCATTTGCAGTGCACTTGTAGTGCAAAGTGGATTTGCCTTTGGTAAATCAACCCTAATGCATCTAGTTCTGTGAACTTCCCCTCCTCCTCCATTCACTTTGAGATCACCTTGGGGTTTTATTCCGTGATGGCATTTTATTTGCTAACAGAAAGTAAGGGAAACTTTTTTTTCTAAAGTGTTATTTTTTTTTCTTTTTATATTAAAAAGGAACTGCAGTCTGCTCACATAATTTGTAATAAAAAACATCTTTGCCATTCTGAAGCTTCCCTCCAACCACTTTGCATAATATTTTATATATACTGTGATTCTGTACTTGCCAAATATGCTGCAGAAATCTCCCTCCACTGAGTCTGGCCACAACCATTCTAACTGTGGGCAGCTGAAGCTGCTGCCTGTTCACTTCCTGGATTTACACAGACACACCTCCAGCTCTGCAGCCCCGCAGCTCTCATTGGCCCTCTTATGACTCACCCCCCCCCCCCCCCCCCCTTCCTGGCAAACTCTCCAGAGTGAGAGAGCTGTAGTTTTTTACCAGACAAGAAACAAGAAGTGGGCTGTATAAGGTATTTACTGGCAGAAAAAAAATGTTTTACTATCCAAAGTTCAAACAACAAGGACAGAAGATTTAATAAATGGAAATTTGAAAAATGACTGAAGGTCCACTTTAAAAAGCAAACAAAAAAATAGTAGTTATTAAATACCACCAGAAGAATGCTCTGTCTTCAAAAAATGAAAAATGGACTGGACAGGAAGGGGTGTAACATGCTGGTCCTCAAGTGGTTAAACTAGAATATTTCAAAGAGACTAGTCTACACAATGCACACTGGAAGATCACAATCAAACATTTTGCCATGTTTATTTGGTTACTATTGATAAATAACAAGGCCTGATAGATCCCTGGAACAGATACAACTTAGGCTGAGATCTTTTCAGATTTCTCTTTGTTTATAGCTGAATTCTAGACAGACACAAATCAATGCAGCTCTATAATCATTAAAGTATATCTAAAGCCAAAACTTTTTTTTTCCATGTTGCTTAGAAAAGGGGACTTTTTTCCCTATCTGTGTCCCATTAGAGATAATTTCCCTTATCTTCCTGTCTTGTAGACTCAATTGAAAATGTGAGAGAATATCATTCCTTTAACCCCTTACCACTCTTCCAAAATCTTAAAAGAAAAAAAACTTTACCTTTAGTTATACTTTAATGTAGATCTGGACTTCAAAAAGTGTTATAAGGAACATTTAGTAATATTAATTGTGCCCAAGCAGCAATGTGAATATTTGAAATGCCTCCTGAAAACCAGCAGTGTGCTTCCTGGAACGTGTGTGTAACTAGGCACTCCAGCCTCATAACTGGTGTAAGACGGTCCTGTTTTTTCCAATACCTGCATCTGGTATACAAAGTGTGTCCAGAAAGCAAGAATGAGATTTAAAAATAATTTTATTGAAAAATTCTACTATTAAACATGGTTTCCTTCAAAGTATGCAAAGTCACCCGGTGACCACACCCTCTAAAATGTCACAGTCCCAGCATGCCCAGGGACTGTGACGTCATAAGGGGGCGGGGTCTCCGCCTATTTAAGTCACATCGGAGCGCTCAGAGAGCAGTCCAGCCGGAGAGACCATCGTGTCAACATCTGGAGGAGAAGAGAAGAGGGAAGAAGCCAAGAAGACAAGAAGCCAGAAGTCCGGACCCCCGCTGGCAAAAGAGCGGCATGAAGACAGCGGAGGAGCCGGCAGAAGAAGTGGAACACCGGGAGAAGAGGCCAGAGAGAGCGGAGAAGAACCAACCGGACGCCGGGAGAAGAGGAACCGGAGGGACCCCTGAAGCCGGAAGAAGACCCCCGAAGCCGGAGGAAGACCCCCCCGGAGCTGTCTAATAAATTATTTCAAAAACCTGTGTAGTGTGTTTTATTACTGACACTTTTTCCGTAGGTAGATGGGTAGGGGTACCATGTACCCCATACTCATTCACACAGGGTGGGGGGCCGGGATCTGGGGGCCCTCTTATTATAGGGGGCTCCCGGATTCCGATAAGCCCCCCGCCCGCAGACCCCGACAACCAACGGCCAGGGTTGTCGGGAAGAGGCCCTTGTCCTCATCAACATGGGGACAAGGTGCTTTGGGCTGGGGGGGGCCCCGCAGGGCGCCCCCCATGTTGAGGGCATGCGGCCTGGTACGGTTTAGGAGGAGGGGGCGCTCACCTGTCCCCACCCCCTTTCCTGACCGGCCGGGCTGCGTGCTCGGATCGGGGTCTGGTATGGATTTTAGGGGGGACCCCACGCCATTTTTTCGGCGTAGGGGGTTCCCTTTATAATCCATACCAGACTTAAGGGCCTGGTATGCCTGCGACGGGGCTCGCAAGGTGTCAATCTCGCTGATAAAAGCAGCGAGATTCACTTCATTTTCTAGCCCGTCGTACCCGAGTCACGTTCAAAATGAACGGACTTGTCCGTGTGTGGGCAAGTCCGTTCATTCTGAAAGTCCGCCATAACTCTGGCGAAAGTCCGTCGGAAAGACGGGCGGACATAGCCTGCCGGAAAGTCTGATCGTGTGTACGGGGCATAACATATACCTGGCACCCCACCCCAGGTGACCTTGGCCAGCTTCTCCCTTCAGAGAGCCTTTCTTGAGTGTAGGAACTTCATTCTCATATTCTGGACACACCTCGTACGTGTATAGGTATGCCCTCAGATGCGGATGTTTGGATTTTGTGTTACGGATCTCAACGCAGTGCATGTTTACCACTTCAATATCAGGCACTTAGACACCTTCCCGCCCAGGCCAATTTTCAGCTTTCAGCGCTGTCGCAATTTGAATGACAATTGCGCGGTCATGCTACACTGTACCCAAACAATTTTTTTTATCGTTTTGTTCCCGCAAATAGAGCTTTCTTTTGGTGGTATTTGATCACCTCTGCGGTTTTTATTTTTTGCGCAACAAATAAAAAAAGACCGAAATTTTTGAAAAAAAACAAGTTTTTCTTTGTTTCTGTTAAAATTTTTTGTAAATAAGTACATTTTCTTTTTCAATGACGGGCACTGATATGGCTGCACTGACGGGCACTGATACGGCGGCACTGATGGGCACCGATGAGGTGGCACCAATGAGGTGGCACTGATGAGGTGGCATTTATGGGCACTGATGATGGGCACTGATAGGCGGCACTCATAGGTGGCACCGATGGGCACTCATAGGTGGCATTGATGGGTACATATGGGTGGCACTGATAGGTGGCACTGATGACACTGATTGGTGGCACTGAATAAACTGATTGGTGCATTGTTGGGCATAACTGAAACCTAATGGTGCCAATCAGTGCCCATTTGTGGGCACTGATTGGCACAGATTGGGCACATTGGGCATATGTGGATGGCCATGGGGTACATACCTGGCCATCCACATGTTGGTGGTCCTAGTGGCGATCCCTGGTGGTCCAGTGTGGTGATCTGAGGGGGGCTGCACTGACAAACAATCAGCGCAGAACCCCCCTGTCAGGAGAGCCGCCGATCGGCTCTCCTCTACTCGCGTCTGTCAGACGCGAGTAAGGAAAAGCCGATCAACGGCTCTTCCTATTGACATTGTGATCAGCCGTGATTGGACACGGCTTATCACGTGGTAAAGAGCCTCCGCCGGAGGCTCTTTACCAAGATCAGTGGAGCGGTGTGTCAGGCTGACACACCGTTCCACCGATCGCCGCGAAGCGCGCCCCCGCCGCGGCATGTTAACCTGCTGGACGTCATATGACGCCCAGTCAGGATAACGCAACCACTTCCCGGACGTCAATCCGCTATAGGCCGGGCGGGAAGTGGTTAAACACCTGTGCCAATGTCTCCATTGCAAACAATGCAGCTGCGTTCAGATCCGTAAATAAAAATCGCTTGTGAATGCATTTTTTTACGACCATGTGACTGAAGCCTTAAAGTGAAACTAGATCCTACAATCCTTTTCAGCCAAGGAAGCGGTCATCACTGTTTGATCTGCAAGTGCCATGGTGCTGCACATGTGAACAATTATGACACCAGCCATTTGATGGTTTGACAGTTTGGTTGAGGACACAAAAAAATTTTGTGACAGTTAGCAATCAGTTAGCGATCCCAGCATTCCTGGAATGTAACCTTAACCAGGCTTTATCTGGCACTTTTTCTTTGCAAGTTTAAATCAGTATTTTTTGCTAGAAAATTACTTACAACTCCCAAACATTATAAATTTTTTTAGCATAGACCCTAGGGAATAAAATGGTGGGTTTCGCAATTTTTAAAAATGCACTTTTTAAATTTGCATGCAAAAAAGCACAATACATAACCCATTTTTTTGTAAAATATAAGAGATAATGTCACGCTGAGTAAATAGATACCAAACATGTCATGCTTTAAAATTGTGCACGCCCACATAACGGCATCAAACAATGTAAATTTTACTATCCATAGGCGACACTTTAAAAGCCTTTACAGGTTACCACTTTAGATGTACAGAGGAGGTCTAGTGATAGAATTACTGCCCGTGATCTGACGTTTGCGGCGATACCTCACATGTGGGATAATTGCAATTTGCATGCATTCAGGAGCGATGCACGCATTTGCCTTTGCGCGCTAGCACATTTATTGCTGTCATAAGGAATGCAAACATCCCTTTTGACAGTAATAGTCAGTGACAAGTACTCTTTATGGAGGAATCTGGGGTCTATAAACAAAAAAGGAGGGACCCCAAATCCCTCCTTTGCACTTGAAAGCATTCAAAATGCCAAGATCTTTGTTTTTGAATATTTTTTTCATTTTTTTTTAAAAACTGGCGTCTTTAAGATTCCAGTAAACATGAAGTGACGTCAAGACGTTCGAGACCCGATCAAAGCTGAGTCCCGGCTTTCTTTGGGTCTCCGGCCAGCCGGAGGACGTGCCGGCTGGTCGCTCAGGCAGGAGGGAGAGGTGGGGGGTGGTGTCCCCTTCCGCTGCTTGTGAAAACAATTGAGCAGTTGCTTAGCTGCATTGGTAATTACAAGGGAGCCGACTATCAGCTCTAAAAAACAATACCGGGGTGATGCCTGCGGCTGCAGGTATCATTCCAGTACAGCCACTTGAAGTCAAATGAGGTACAGGTATGTGATTTGGCAGAAAGTGGTTAGGTAAAATTCCATTTTAACTGAAAAAAATGATTTGTATAAAAGAAAACAACGTTCAGGATCCCGCTGTCTGTGGATATGTGTACACTGTAATCAGAGGAATACACGGCTCTGCAGGATCACACTGGGGGGAAGGGATTACAGTACAACTAAAAGCAAAACTTTTTTTTTTTAAGTTTTGGATAGAATTGGGAAGGATTCGAACACCAGTCATTTTGTACTGCTGTCTTGCTGAGACTCACCCTCTCTGTGTCCTGTTTACCTTCATCACTAAATGTGAAAGTAGAAGAAAATGACATCAGAATAGTAATAGAGGGGAAACATTCCAATGGGGACACTAGTTCTAGTGACAACCAGGGATTCCCTCACTTCCTGTTTTGGCTATGGGACAGGAAGTGAGGAGTAGTCTCACCTACAGGACACGAATGGTAAAAAGAACTGACAGGGGTTATAACCCTTCCTTACTCTGTCCGAAATGAAAAAAAAAAAAAGTTTAACTCTACTTTAACACCTTTGTTGTTCTGACTGGATGACATGTGACGTCCTGCACATCGTGGAGCGCAGCAATCAGTGATGAGCTGGGTCCTTCGGATATAGCGCAACACCGATCAGGGTAAAGAGCCAATGACATTGGCTCTTTACCATGTGGTCAGCTGTGTCCAATCACAGCTGATCGCATGTAAACAAAAGCTAATTATCGGTGTTTCCTTTCCTCAGTGTGCGAGGAAAAGGAAGGCCGATCAGCAGCTTTCCAGTTACAGGGGACATTTCCACTGATAATCAGTGCCCTGAATGTCAGTGCAGCCCCATCAGTGTGGCCTTATCAGTGCGGCTTATCAGTGCGGCTTATCAGCGCCCATCAGTGGAGAAGAAAATCTATTTATTTGCAAAATTGTTTAACAGAAATGAAGAAAAGGTTTTTTGGGGTTTTTTTAACCACTTGCTGACCGGCTCACGCCGATATACGTCAGCAGTAAGGATGGGCTCGGGCGTGTTCGCACACTCCACATGTAGAGCCGCCAGGAAGTCGGCACGGTGCTGCGCTAGTCACAGGCAGTGAGACATTGTCCCGATGTGCAGCTGCAGAGATCAGGAAATGTCTCACTGCCTGTGATTAGCGCAGCACCGTGCCGACTTCCTGGCGGGCTCTACATGTGGAGTGTGAGAACACGCTCGAGCCCATCCTTAGTCAACAGAATGACACGTGTGTGCAAAACGACATACCCGTACGTCACTCTGTCATCGGCGGCTAGCAGGTGTGTGCAAGCGAGAACGGGGAGATGTAAACAAGGCATTCTGCCTAGCACCATGACAGGAATCTACTGCTCCCTGTCATCGGGAACAGTGATCTCGGTCTTGTTCTAGTGAGCCCACCCCCCCCCTACATTTAGAACACACTTAACCCCTTGATCGCCCCCTAGTGTTTAACCCCTTCACTGCCAGTGTCATTTACACAGTAATCAGTGCATTTTTATAGCTCTGATTGCTGTATAAATGTCAATGGTCCCAAAATAGTGTCAAAAGTGTCCGATGTGTCTGCCGCAATGTCGCAGTCACGATAAAAGTTGCAGATCACCGTCATTACTAATAAAAAAAAAAATAATAATAATAATAAAAGTGCCATAAATCTATCCCCTATTTTGTAAAAGCCGAAAACTTTTGCGCAAAGCAAACAATATATGCTTATTGCGATTTTTTTACCAAAAATATGTAGAAGAATACATATCGGCCTAAACTGAGGAAGAAATTAGTTTTTTTATATATTTTTGGGGGATATTTATTATAGCAAAAAGTAAAAAATAGGTTTTTTTTTTCAAAATTGTCGCTCTTTTTTTGTTTATAGTGCAAAAAAATAAAAGCCGCAAAGATGATCAAATACCACCAAATTTGTGGGGAAAAAAGGGCCTCAATTTTGTTTGGGTACAGCGTTGCAGGACTGCGCAATTGTCAGTTAAAGCGACGCAGTGCCGAATCGCAAAATAAAGAGCTTGGTCAGGATGGGAGTAAATCAGCCTTTTTTTTCATTTGTTTAGCAAAAAATAAAAACCCAGCGATGATTAAACATCACCAGAAGAAAATCTCTATATGTCTAAAAAAAAAAAAATGATAAAAATGTTATGAGTAGTCAGTGTTCCATGACCGCGCAATTGTCATTCAAAGTGTGACAGCGCTGAAGATTGGTCTGTACATGAAGGGGGTGAAAGTGGCCAGTATTGAAGTGGTTAATACAATGGGAGATCAGTTCTAGCTCATCTGCTGCCATTGTCCATAGCAACCAATCAGCTCCTGCCTTTCATTTTTATTTTCCACACAGCTTAGAAAATGTAGAAGCTGATTGGCTGCGATCCAGCTGAGATGAAGTTTTGTCTGAGACACTTCTCACTAGAGGGGGGCTGGGGTGCCATGTATAATAACCCCGCACACAGGTCCGCATTATAATCCTCTGAGGAGACTCTCCTACCTCACTGACCACAGCAACTTCTCTCTTCCGGATCCACAGACAAGCAGCAAAAACAGCGCGGTCTCTTCCCAGCCAATGGGAATTCTAGTTACAGTGATGTCACCTCACATAGCAACCGTGAGCAGGGTGAAGTGTGAGGGAGAAGACGCGGTACTAAGTGTCTGCAGTGCAGGAGCCGTCTGCCAGAGCTGAGCACACGTGTGGGTGACAGCGACTTGTAGGCTACAGGAAAATGGCCGCCGGGGACATGTTTTATTGGAAAGCTGGTAATGGTAATTTTCCAATACCAAGAGGCGGAGGTGACGTCACGGCAGCGACTCTCCTGGAAGTGTGATGTGGCTGAGTGGATCTGTAGAACCATGGTGAGTTTTGTATGTGGACGGGGGGATGGTACCGCTGTATGTACTACGTGTATTGTATGATCTTCTGTACTGTGTGTACTGAGATTCTTATTATTACCTGTCCGTACAGACAGACAGATAGGGGTGTTCCCTCTATGGCTCAGGACTGCAGATCTGTCACTGGCAGCTTCTCTCTCCTGGATTCCTGAAGGTGCAGGACACGTGACCCGGCTTATATGTGTTACCCACTTCACCCCCAGGACAATTCTGATATGCCTGTAATAATCCACCGCTTATGGCTTTTGTAGAAAGTTACTTAGAACCCCCAAATATGAATAACATGGTGGGTGTGGCAATTTGTGTAGCAGATTTTCAAACATAAACAAAAAAAAAATTATATATTATTATTATTATTATTATTATTATAATACACACACTTTAACCACTTGCCTACCGGACACTTTCTCCCTTTCCTGCCCAGGCCAATTTTCAGCGCTGTCACACTTTGAATGAGATTTGTGTGGCCTCCTGCCTGTCAATAAGGGATAACAATGGACGGATACCGAGGAGAAGGAAGGTCTCCTCATCCGCCAGGGGCGCCCGAATGTCTCACCATACAACTAGGCCAGGTAGTGGATCAGAAAAATCCCAGCAATCCCGAAGGGCCACACCACAACAATAAAAATACATAAAAAATATCTTGCATTTCTCATATACAATCTGTTAAATCAATCCTTATCAAATGTTTCATAACATAACTGATTTAGCTTGGTAATATAGCGATGGCAAGTCATAGGAATCTCCCTCTAGGCCAGGGGTAGGCAAACTTTTGAGCGCAGTATGCAGAAAAATGGTTTCAAAGAAATTGAGAGCGCCGATTTTATAACAAAAAAAAATGCCAACTTCACACTATTAACCACTTCAATACCAGGCACTTAGACACCTTCCCGCCCAGACCAATTTTCAGCTTTCAGTGCTGTCGCAATTTGAATGACAATTGCGCGGTCATGCTACACTGTACCCAAACAATTTTTTTATCATTTTGTTCCCACAAATAGAGTTTTCTTTTGGTGGTATTTGATCACCTCTGCGGTTTTTATTTTTTGCGCAACAAATAAAAAAAGACATAAAATTTGAAAAAAAACACGTTTTTCTTTGTTTCTGTTAAAACTTTTTGTAAATAAATACGTTTTCTTCTTCAATGACGGGTACTGATACGGCAGCACTGATGGGCACAGATGAGGTGGCGCTGACGGGCACTGATGATGGGCACTGATAGGTGGCACTGATGGGCACTGATAGGTGGCACTGGTATGCGGCACTGATGGGCACTCATAGGTGGCACGGATGGGCACTTATAGGTGGCACTGATGGGCACTCATAGGTGGCATTGATGGTTACTTATGGGTGGCACTGATAGTTGGCACGGATGGGCACTGACAGGTGGCATGAATGGACAGTGATGGGTGGCACTGATGGCATTGCTTATTTGCAGTGATGCCCCTAAGGGTGGCATTGCTGGGCATCACTGCAACATAATTGTGCCAATCAGTGCCCATTTGTGGGCACTGATTGGCACAGATTTGGCACACTGGGCACATGTGGATGGCCATGGGGTACATACCTGGCCATCCACATGTTGCCCCTTCCCTGGTGGTCCTAGTGGCGATCCCTGATGGTCCAGTGTGGTGATCTGCGGGGGGGCTGCTCTGATAAACAATCAGCGCAGACCCCCCCTGCCAGGAGAGCCGCCGATCGGCTCTCCTCTACTTGCGTCTGTCAGACGCGAGTGAGGAAGAGCCGATCAACGGCTCTTCCTATTGACAGCGTGATCAGCCGTGATTGGACACAGCTGATCACGTGGTAAAGAGCCTCCGCCGGAGGCTTTTTACCAAGATCAGTGGAGCGGTGTGTCAGACTGACACACCACTCCACCGATCGCCGCGATGCGCGCCCCCGGGGGCGAGCTGCGGCATGTTATCCTGCTGGACGTCATATGACGCCCAGTCAGGATAACAGAACCACTTCCCGGACGTCAATCCGCTATAGGGCGGGCGGGAAGTGGTTAATCACGAAAAGGATTTTCTATAAAGTAAATGCTGTAAACTACTTTTGACTCACACCTCAGATGAGCCCCAATTCATGCACCATCACACCTCAGATTACTGCCCCCCCCCCCCTCTCATCTGCTCCACCACTGTAACCCCCATTTTCATCTGCCCCACCTCTGTACCTTCTCATCTGTCCTAATACTGAACTCATCTGCCCCATCACTATAACCTGCTTTCTAATCTGCACATACCTCCTGCATATCTGTCTCACCTCTTTACCCCCCTGCTCTCCTGCCCAACCATTGTAACCCCCTGCACATCTGTCCCACCAATACACCTCCTTTCACATGTGACCCACTGTTCGACCACCCTGCTTCCTGTCCCACCACTGTACCCCCCTTCTCATCTGGCCCATCACTGTACCCCCCGCTCATCTTTCCCACTGCTGAATCTCCCTCTCATCTCCCCCACCACTGTACTCTCCTGCTCTTTTGTCCCACCTCTGAACCCCTCCTGCTCATTTTCCCCACCGATGTACCCTCATCTGCTCCACCGCTGTACCCATTTCTCATCTATGGTATGCAGAGTGGTGAAAGGAAGCAGAGGGGACACATCTCCCTGTCCTGGCACACTCATCCTGCTGATCCACCTCTCGCATCCAGCCCACGTGCTTGTATGTGATGTATGAAAGGATGAACGGTCGTGATAGGCTGTCGAAAGTAGTGTACACACGATCCGAATATCGTACGATCCTTCCTCGGACGACCGTTTTCGTACGATATTCGTATCATGTGTACGGGCCATTAGTGTAGCAGTATGGTTACATTTAATGAAGGTGCAACATATCGTTACACTTAGAGGTTCCTCTCTTCTTTTATACTCTGTAGCTCCTGCTGGATTTTACTCCTAATCCCTTTGTGGATGGACATTTTATGGTTACACAAACTGGTCACATTGCTATAATCTTTTTATATAGACTTTAAACTGAAAGACCTATGAATAAATGGTTGTGGAACGGATCATTTGAGTTTCCATTATTTCTTATGGGGAAATTTACTTTGATATACAAGTGCTTTGGATTACAAGCATGTTTCCGGAACGAATTATGCTCGCAATCCAAGGTTTTACTGTACAAGCATATGAAATGGATGCACAATGATGAGCTCAAGTCAGGGGCATTTTCTGAAAGCAGTGGGCCTGTGTGCAGGATCATAAGTTGGGCCCCTCAGCTGAGGAAAAGTGCGGCAAAATGACGGCGGCAAAGTGGTTTCAATATCCTGAACGGACGTCATATGACGTGATCAGGATATTGATCACTACCAATCTCAGAAAGAAGGGATTTCACTGTGATTGTGGTTTTCTCAATCAGGTGACAGTTTGTAGAATTACTGGTGAGCTTCTGGGAACTTTGTTGAAATTATTCCTGAACCTTTGTGTCACTTACTACTGAACCCCTGCACTCTGTGTCCCTTTAACCACTTCAATACCAGGCACTTAGACACCTTCCCGCCAGGCCAATTTTCAGTTTTCAGCACTGTCGCAATTTGAATGACAATTGCGCGGTCATACAACACTGTACCCAAACAATTTTTTTATCATTTTGTTCCCACAAATAGAGTTTTCTTTTGGTGGTATTTGATCACCTCTGCGGTTTTTATTTTTTGCGCAACAAATAAAAAAAGACAGAAAATTTAAAAAAAAACAAGTTTTTCTTTGTTTCTGTTAAAAATTTTTGGAAATAAGTATGTTTTTTTCTTCAGTGACGGGCACTGATACGGCGGCACTGATAATGAGCACTGATGGGCACTGATAGGTGGCACTGATGGGCACTGATAGGTGGCACTGGTATGCGGCACTCATAGGTGGCACAGATGGGTACTTATGGGTGGCACTGATGGGTACTTATTGGTGGCACCGATAGGTGGCACGGATGGGCACTGATAGGTGGGCACTGATGGGCACGGATGGGAACTGACAGGTGGCACCGATGGACACTGATGACCATAAGGGTGGCATTGCTGGGCATCAGTGCTATATAATGGTGCCAATCAGTGCCCATTTGTGGGCACTGATTGGCACAGATTGGGCACTGACTGGGCACATGTGGATGGCCATAGGGTACATACCTGGCCATCCACAATTTGCCCCCTTCCCTGGTGGTCCTAGTGGCGATCCCTGGTGGTCCAGTGTGGTGATCTGAGGGGGGGGCTGCGCTGATTGTTTATCCCCCCCGTCAGGAGAACCGCCGATCAGCTCTCCTCTACTCGCGTCTGTCAGACACGAGTGAGGAAGAGCCGATCAACGGCTCTTCCTATTGACATCGTGATCAGCCGTGATTGGACACAGCTGATCACGTGGTAAAGAGCCTCCGCCGGAGGCTCTTTACCAAGATCGGTGTAGCGGTGTGTCAGACTGACACACCGATCGCCACGCGGCGGCATGTTATCCTGCTGGACGTCATATGACACCCAGTCAGGATAACTGAACCACCTCCCGGCCGCCATCTGCTATGGGCCGGGCGGGAAGTGGTTAAAGGTCGGTGCTGTATTTAACTCTCGGGGTATCGTCGCCTTTTGATTATACATCCATTTGGCCTTTTGTTGTAGGCTCTTCTTATCAAAGTCCCCTCCCTGTAGCTTTTGGGGGATCACCTCCAGTACAAAGAATTAAATTACTGAGGAGTCATCATAACTATGATTAAGTCCTACATGTTTACATATAGGCGTATACAGAAGACCCGCATCAAGGTAACAAAGGTGGTCCTGTATATGTTTAGCAAATGTCTGTTTAGTTTTTCCGATATTGAAAGCTCTGCATGTACATGTTACATATGTACACCACTCCTATAGTTTGACGGTCCACATATAACCTCTGGGCAAAGGGCACACATTGCCCTCCCTAATCCAGGGATATTGATTGCAGCTACCACATCGGTAGGTTCCAGAACCCCCCCCCCCTGCTCCTTCTAGGGGGGCTGGAGGTGCATAATGACTGTGGACTGGACTTCCCTGATAGACCGTGATCTCCTAAACCAGTGGTTCTCAACTCCTGTCCTCAGGACCCCCTAACAGGCCAGGTTTTAAGTATTACTTTAGGGAGATTTAGACTAGAATACTGCAATCACTGAGCAAAAAATGATATCACCTGTGATTTATTTCAGTAGTCTTGAAAACCTGGCCTGTTAGTGGGTCCTGAGGTCAGGAGTTGAGAACCACTGTCTTAAACACTACCTCTGGCTGGTTCTTAACATATTTTGAGATTATAGTGTCTTCTGCAAGGAAATGCCAGTTGCCGGCCATTAATTCACAGAATAGATCCTGTTGAGCACTAAAAGTAGTAATAAATTTAGTGGTACTAGTTTTACCTCTATTTGTAGAGTTAAAAATGGTTTAATTTTGCTCTCTGATAGGCCCCCTTGACTTTTGTGCTGTTTTCCCGAGCTAGAAGTCGCACAAATAGGGCTTTAGCCTCTAATTCTAAATCCTCCTCTCGGGCGCAGTTTCAACGCAGCCTTAAATATTGTGCGGTCATGCAACGCTGTATCCATTTTACATTTTTATCTTTTTTTTTTTCTTTTTTTTCTTTCTATCAGGCTGCACTGAAGATCAGTGCCCTGATGTTAATTTCCCCTGTCACAGTAAAGCCAGTTATCAGCATTCCTTTCATCAGACAGTGGCAGTGCTGAGGAAAGGAAATGCCAATAACTGGCATTTGTTTAAATGTGATCAGCTTACTCTGATTGGTGGTGCGCTGTGTCCAAGCTCACCACCGATCACCGCACTGCGTGCCCCAGGGAGTGCCAATGCGCAGCAGAAATGGAATGACTTACTCCCAGAGCAAGAGAGGTCCAGCCCAACTGTTATTGTACAATAGGCTGGGCAGGAACTGGTTAATAAATGTTAGCAAACACAATATAATACCCAATTTTTGGTAACATAAAAGATGATGTTACACTAGGTAAATAGAAGCCAAACATGTCACGCTCTACCACTTGCTGCCTGTAGGTCGTCATGTGACCTTGGTTTGCAGTGGTTATACTGGGATGATGTCTGCAGCTACTGGATTCATCCTGGTATCAGAATTTTCAGCCGGAAGTTTCCTGTATGGCAGAAGTGATTTGAGTGGACACTCGATCACCTCTGCAGACAGTGGAAGGGGCTACCGCCTTTCCTTGGCCCTGCTGTCTGATCACGGAGCCCGAAATCACTTAGCAGAAAGAGAGAGGAATTGACGTGGTTTCTCCATCTCTATGACTCCGGATGCAACAAGGATTTCGTCACTTCCAGTTTTGGCTCTTTGTTTATCTGGCCGTTAGCCGCAAGAGAAGCAGCCAATCAAACAGTGTCTGGCTGCATTGAAGGTCAGAGGAGACATTTGGGGTCTAATAGACCCCATATCTCTTAATAAAGAGGACCTGTCATGGCCCATGTCAGAAGGGATGTTGTTCATCCCTTGTAATAGCAATAAAGTTCAAAAAAATGTAAGAGACAAATTAAGAAAAAAAAGTCAAAGCACCCCGTGCTTTTGCGCAGATGCGAATGCATACGTATATAAACCCTGTATAGTAATAAAAAGTCCTGCACACGTATGGTTGCGAATGTCCAAGCGAAAGCAATAATTCTAGTGCCAATTTTTTTTTTTTTTTTAAAGTTCTGCACACATATGTAAACGGTGATCACGACTATAAATCAAATCAATTTAAATCATAATTTTTAAAGGTCAACTGTCATCTTTGTCCTGCAGCGGCTCCTCCTGCGACCTGCTGTTGACTAACCGACAGTCCCATTCATTTTAATGGGACAGCTGGTGATGTGGCAGCGACACTACAAGGTGAGGGACGTGGCGGCAACAGGTGAGTGGATGCCCACTAACAGGCGCTGCCATGATGGATCTGAAATGACAGGGGCTCTTTAAATTGCTGGTAGTTAGGATTGTTAATATTTGCAAACAAAATGAAGGTTTCCTATTTAGAATAATAAGCTGTCAGATTAGTAAAACAGCAATATCAGAACCGATTTTAGGTTAATCATACATAGTTGGAGAACTACTCAAATTCTTTTGTTTATTTAAATCAATAACATTGCCAGTACGTGTTATCTCAGTTTGCAGAGCTTGGATTGATTGAATGAGTTTAACAAAAATGTAAATATTGCAGAATATACAGCCTCGTGCTACATAACGAAGATCCATTTCATGCTGAATAAACTAAGTTGTTAATATATTTTAAATAGAAAACTATATTTTAGATTTTTATTTTTTTTTATTTTTTTTTACTCCAAAAGCATTTTACTAAAATAAATTTGATAAAAATAAAAAAAATCAAATTAAAAAAAAAAAAAAAAAAATCCACCCTGGTTACTTTTTAACAATGGTTTGGGTGGACATTGAGCAAAGTAGGCTCACAGTTTGTCATTGAATAAATATGTGGTTGTAAAGGCAGAAGATTTTTTTAGCTTAATTCATTCTATGTATTAAGAAAAAAAAAAACTGTGCAGCCCCCCCTCAGTCTCTTTAATACTTACCTGAGCCTTTCTCGATCCACCGATGTTGAGTGAGCCAATCGGGGGGGGGGGGAGTCTGGACCGTGGCTCCTTGTCTGAATAGAGACACAGAGCAGCGGCTCGGGTACCCCTATAGCAAACTACTTGCTGTGAGGGCATTCAGCAGGAGGGAGGGACCCGAGAAGAGGAGGAGCTGGGCTGCTCTGTGCAAAACCACTGCACAGAGCATGTAAGTATAACATGTTTGTTATTTTTAACCCCCCCAGAAAAAACAAGCCTTTTATCACTTTACTTATCTTGCATCAGTCTTAAGGCTATGTATATTTTTGAGTTTTCCGGAACGCATGCAAAATCACACGCTTTCTGACACACACAGAAATGTACTGCCCTTTAGCAGATGCTTGGCAGTGACATTCATTTTCAGATCTCTTTTGGCCCTACTTCTCCTGTGGGACAAGAGAGTGCACTTTGTTCTGCACTCCTGTGACCGGTATTCTGCCAGTGCACTTTGTTCTCCACTGTCGGCTGACATCACTCAGCTGGTCCAAGCTTGGAAGAGATCCCAACTTTAATGTCAGGATCCACCCAGGTGCATGGACTGGCTGCTGGCTCAGCCTCAGCGCACTGCTGAGAGGATGAGACATCTGCTTTTTCCCTCTCTACAGCCCAACGCTCCAATGAGCACTGGAGGGGCAGAGAGCTGCTGACTGACAGTAACTGCTCTCTGCAGACCAAGAACTGAGCAATTGGCAGTCTTTGGTCACTCAAGAGTGGCGGGGGGGGGGGTAGAGATGCAGCATTGAATTGATGCTACAGCCACCCGGGTGGTTGGTTGTTTTTTTTTCATTCCCAACCCTCTCTTAACCACTTGACCTCTGGAAGGTTTTACCCCCTTCATGACCATGGCATTTTTTTGCTATTCAGCACTGAACTACTTTAACTGGCTATTGTGCGATCATGCAACACTGTACCCATATGAAAATTATATCAGTTTTTTCACACAAATAGAGCTTTCTTTTGGTGGTATTTGATCACCACTGGATTTTTTATTATATAAACGAAAAAAAGCCTAAAATTAAACAAAAAAAACATTTTCTATTTTCTGTTATAAAACATATCCAATAAAAAGAAATCTAATTTCTTCATACATTTAGGCTAAAATGTATTCTGTTACATGTTTTTGGTTAAAAAACAAAACATGAAATCCCAAAAAGTGTATATTACTCAGTTTGCATGAAAGTTATTGCCTCTACAAACCTTGGTATGTACTGGAATTTATGAAGCTATAGACACTATAATATAATGCCAGTGATCAGCAACTTATAGTGTGACTGTGATAGGGTGGTGGCCAATCAGACCCTATCTGGGAGGATCTCGAACAGACACTGATGCCGATAGTGACAGTAATACAGTGATCAGTGATAATACTGTACACTGACATTGCACTAATGACACTGGGTATAAAGGGGTTAATATCTAGGTTTAATCAAGGGGTTAACTGTGCACCTAAGAAGTGCAATATGTGCTGCTTTTACTTACTAATCTGGCCTTTTCTTTTAATATTTGTAAACACAGAACTCTCACAACTGTGTGTGATCGGACACAGCCATCAGGTTTCGGCCAAAATCATTGGCTGAAAGCTACTGCCAAACTTGTGTTGTGTCCCATAACAGCACGGATCAGCAGGGGGCGTATGCCCCAAACCTGGGAGCTGCTACACCTGCTACTCACTCGTGGAATATTTACTTTGAGCGGTCACCAGGAGGCTAATGGCACCCCCACGCATCTGCTAGTGTGTACATCAAAGGGCTCGATTCCAGAGCACCATGCGGTTTGATGCTGAAATTTTACAAAAGGGTCAGGGAATTATTTTGTGTGTTTCTTGTGAACGAGTAATAAAGTGCCAAGGCATTGGACCCAGGGTAAATTCTAAATGGCTTATAAAGAAAGTCAATGGGATAACGTGGCCTCCATCTGTGTTCAAGGCTGTGGGATACCATTAGTAGAATAGCTGCTGCTATGTCAAACACCTGCGTAAGAGCTGGTATCTCTCTGCTTCTATCACCTCTCATTAGGGCAGTAGTTTGGGTATTGGTTGAATCTATTATATTCAGATTTGTAGTACTGCACAGTTATTCTGTGTTTGGGGGGGGGGGGTCTAGGCTGAATTCAGGGAAAACTTTTGAACATTTACTTTCACGGATACAGAACAGTTTTGCCAAACATTAGGTTTTATTGCTTGCATGCATGTTTACTTTTTATTAGTATTTGGGATGTCATGAAAGCAGGAAGAAAAGGAAGGATGAGGGGGCAGAAATTGCAAATGTCAAATATTTGCCAGATGTCAATATAAAGGCTGTCGGCCTTTATAACCTTGGGTCAGCCATTGTGCACTCACGTTGTGTTTAGATTGGCGTTGATTGATGGATTTTCTTTTTTTATGTTCTCTGCCTAGAAACATTCAACTTTAAGTATGAGGATTGTAATAAACAACCTAATTCACATTTTATCATCAGCAAAATCAGTATAGAGTTATGGAAATAAATATAGATTGAGTGATTCATTGGTCTTTTTTAGTAGTTGCCAGTGCTTCAGGGCATAATCCATAACTTGTTCCTTGTGTGTTCTAATTTTAAAGTGGAAGTAAAGTGTTATATTTTTTTATATTTTTTTTTTTTCCTTGTACCTACAGGTGAGCCTATAATAAGGCTTACCCGTGGATACTGTGAATATCTCCTAAACTTGCACCGTTTAGGAGATATTCAGAGTGCATGCAGCCAATGACGTCATCGGTGCATGCGCTCTGCAGGTCCGGGTTACCGTGCCGGACCTTCAGAGCCCGTGCCGCAAACAGCGGCTCCCACGCACAGTGACATCATCACAGCTCCGGAACCCGGAAAAAAACACCCGGGAAGATGTCAGCCGTCTCAGCGGTGTGCGGGCGCCACTGGAGGGCTTTGTTCTAAGGTAAGTATTTCATAATGAGCTAGTATGCGCTGCGTACTGGCTCATTATGCCTTTTGTCTTTTACAAGTGTTTGTTTTTTTTTTTTTCCCCCAGGGTCTACAATTGCTTTAAAAGGAGGTGTAGCACTTTATTCTTGAAATTCATTTTCTCCAGCTGATTTCCAGATTCCTCCCCATCCCCTCCAATACTCAGACCTTGTACACTATGACCTTGGTTTTCATTTTGTTGGTGACGTTGAGTCAACTCTTATGCTGGCTACACACATGGTGGTTTTGCCAATTTCAGTCAGCTTCCAATAACACACATTTCCTTGTTCCATGTGACCAAATGCTAAAATTCAGGTTGGAAAACATTATAGGGTGTCTCTGATCAGGTCCCATATCATTTTCTGTCATTGCTGGAAATTAAGAAACAATGTGATTGAAAGCATCTAAATTGCCGCAGAACTGTGTGTGGTCAACATTAGATTAACATGCATTTTTTTTTCCAGTTCATCATTTTTATTAACACCAATTTTAGTTTATAGCACTTAGAACAAAAAAAAAACTAAATGCACATTAAATAAATAAATAAAATACATGCATTTTTTTTAACATTCAACCACTGTGCAGTGGTTTTGCACAGCCCCGATCCTCAACTTTTCAGGTCCCCCACCGGTGCTTCTGGCTCCTCCTCTTCAGCCAGTGCCCTCAATAGCAAGTGTGCTCACTCCCAAGCCCTGCTCTATGTGTTCATAAGACACATAGAGCTGCAGCCAGTGGCTCCCGCTGCTGTCTCAGCCAATGAGGAATGAGAGATCCAAGAGAAGCTCTGCTCTCGTGCATATCTCTTAATCGAGAGGAGGCTCAGGTAAGTATTGTGGGGGGCCGCTGCACACACAAGGTTTTTTTTGAACCTAGAGCCGTTAAAACCACATTAAAGCCATTGTAAAGTTTTGTTTAAAAAAAATAAATAAATAACAAACATGTTATACTTACCTGCTCTGTGCAGTTGGTTTTGCACAGAGCAGCCCGGCTCCTCTTCTTGGATCTTTTTTCGCTGCTTTTGGCCCCTCCCTCCTGTTCAGTGCCCCCAAAGCAAGCAGTTTGCTATGAGGGCAGCCGAGTCACAGCTCTGTGTGTCCATTCAGACACAGAGCACTGACCCGCCCCCTCTCTCCCGATTGGATAACTGACTTTAAATGGAAGCCTTGGGAGCCAATGGTGCTGCTGCTGTGTCTCAGCCATTCAGGAGAAGAGTCCCGGACAGCTAAGACACTCGTGGACATCGCTGGAGAGAGATGGGGCTCAGGTAAGTCATTAGGAGGTTACACACAGAAGGTTGTGCTACACACAGAAGGTTTTTTATCTTAATGCATAGAATGCATTAAAGCGGAGTTCCACCCAAAAGTGGAACTTCCGCTCATTTGTCTCCTACCCCTCCGGTGCCACATTTGACAGGTATCCTGTTTCCACTTACGGGAGCCACAGCCGCAGCTATTGACGTCACCGCTCGGCTCCATCCTCCTCCCCCTGTCGCCGGGCCAGTAGGGGAGCGGAGTGCATGCGCAGTAGGGTTCCCGAGCTGAAGCCGTAAGGCTACACTGTCGGGTTCCGCTACTTGCAATGGTGGCGGCAGCACCTGACAGCTGATGGAAACATCAGCTGCAGTGCCAACATCGTTCGACTCCAGGACAGGTAAGTGTCCTAATATTAAAAGCCAGCAGCTGCAGTATGTGTAGCTGCTGGCTTTTAATTTTTGCAGCGGTGGGCAGACCTCTGCTTTTTAAGATTAAAAAAAAAAAAAAAAGCTTCTGCCTTTACAAGTCCTTTTAACTAAGTCCATTGTCTAGTATTTTGTGCAACAAGTAGGACCACAGCCAGGATGACCATGGTTGAATTCACTCTTTTCGTCCTAAAGCCAGCTGTTCATGTGAAAGTGAATGCCACTTTTGTATGAACTTATTGACATGACATCTTCTAATGTAAATTTATTTGATTGATTTATAAGGTCGGGGGTCAACAAACCTTTTATGAGTGGGCCGCATACATTACATGGTGCTGTACATTTCTTTCAGGAAAATACATTTTAGATATCTTGTCTCCTGACACCCATGGCTGTTGTTTACCTCTGACCTTGTCAGGATAAAACCTAAGGTACTTCCTAATCACAAACCTCCAAATCTTAAGTGGAAGAAGATTTTATGAGATGAGCAAAGGAGTTGGGAGGAGAGTGATAGGTAGCTGAGAGGCTCTTAAAAGCATTCTGGAGAGAGATAGTATGCGAGGCCTGAGTTGTAAATGGGAGACTCAAGAATGCTTTGTTTTGATTAGATTGTGTCCTATGCTTTACTAGAGAGATCTAAAAGGTGTTTTTCTTTCTAGAGGACAGCTAAATATATCCCTATCGAAAATCTCTCATTTCACATATGTCACTTTGCCAAAATAGCTATGGAGTGAAGAGCAACCAAACCAGGCATTTTGTCTAAAGCATGCAGAAAACATAAAGTGCAACCCTTTCTGTGAAAACAAGCCTCATTTTATGATGACCACGTGCCTTTTAACTCCGCTTTTTACCCAAAGCATGTCATAGCTGACTAGTTTTGAGGTGAAAACATTCAGTAGGAGATTCCCATCGGCGAGAAAGATGAAGAAGAATGGGACCACAGCAAAATTCTGTACTGGAAGTAGGAGAGGTGGTTAAATCGCCACATTTTGTTGTAAAGATATGCACGAGGGCACACACTAATCGCCATGTGCAGCAAAGTTTCACCCTGCTGCCCGAGCCCCCCGTATCACCCACTCTGCAGCGCTGCCGGCCTCCCTCCTCTCCTACTTTTCCTGGCTGCTGCGGGGCATATTTCAGAATGGAGAGTGGGGAAAGGGCCAGTAAATGTCATTTACAGGCTCTTTCCTTTTCTGTTCAGTACCGATCACTCGCTGTGTTCATTCATAACTGAAGCATAGTAAACATAGTTTATGATTCTTCCATTTGTATATATATGTATATAATATGTATATGTTTGAGCTTTAAGCTGCGCACACCTATGCAAGTCTAATTGTATAATGGATTGTAGTGGATCTACAAACCATATACCCATAGCCTGATTTTGAACATTTTTGTTACTAAGATCCCACTAGTGAACACCCATAACATGATTTTACCATTGCTGTATTAAAAGAGAAGGATGGCTGTGGAGGAGGCGGGAGTGGCTGGCTTAGTCTCTCAGCAGCTCGCTGAGCCAACTGACGGCCCATGCATCTGGGCTGATCCCGACTGTAAAGTCAGGATCCTTTCCCAAGCCTGGACAAGCTGGGTGATGTCAGCTTTAGCACGCTTTCGGCTGAAAACAGGTCATAGAAGTACAGAGCAAGCTGCACTCCTGTGATTCATAGGAGAAGAATAGCTAAAATAGCCCTGGCTATACTTCTTTATAGGAATTCTGTGGTCACCGAATACAATTTCATTTCATAGTATCAGCATCATAAAAGCAATACAAAAATGGTTAGTTTTGACAATCTAATATAAACTTGCATGAAAAATATTCTTTTATGTTGAGTCCTGCCTGTCTGCTGACCATCTTTCCACAAGTTCCTGGATTCCCTCCATGCTTTGCAGTGTCTCCTCCTCCTCTGCGGTTTAGATTCAATTTCTAAGGAATAGTAACTTTCACTGACTCCACCTCCTGAAACTCCTACTCTCAGCACCCCTGAGGAGTCAGAAGGCAGGCTGTGTGAATTCTATGACACAACAGTGCCTTTTCACAAGGCATAGTCAATACAAGTCACAGAATTTAATAAGCTAAGTTCACCTTTAAAAAAATAAATGCAGGTAAAATGTGCATTTATTATTTTTTATTTATTTATTTTTTTACTTTGCAGTCTGTAGAGCATTGCACCCACAAATCAGCAAATCACAAGTGCAGTAGCAGGATCCAGCAGACTCTCAGTACATTGTCTGCCCATACCTCTGATATTGGACTAGAAGATCGCTCACTTGCCTCCGTGGGGAACGGTACTTGTAGTTCATTCACAGAACTCTGTGAAATACAGCGTGGAAGTGAATATGTCATTTTTATTTTTGACCATAAATACACTTCAAGAAAAATGAAAGTTGTCTAACCACAAGACTACTAGGTTAAAAAGAAATGAGTCTTCCAGATACTGTCAAAGTTTGTCTGTGTACGTCATAAGCGGTCAGATCTTTTCAGATTTTCTTGTCATTCCTTTAAAATGTTATTGTATATGACAGTTTGTTATATCCCTTCATTTTGTTTTATGTATTCTCAAGATCAACTTGTATTGGATGATACCTTTAAAAAAAAAAAAAAAAAAGAAAGAAAGAAAATGGGAGCTCCCACTCGCCCTCTGCAGCAAAAAAACTTCTGCTGGTTTGCCAGGCCAAAGGGGGTCAGGCCATAAAAATGCTGAGCTGAAGACCAGGACTGTGAAAACTGTAGCTTTTGAAACTGAATGTATGCCCAAATCATCTACACTAAAGTACTTACATATTCTGAAGCAGTAAAAGCACTTTAAAGCGGAGTTCCACCCAATAATGGAACTTCCGCTGTCCGGATTCCTCCCCCCCCCTCCGGTGTCACATTTGGCACCTTTCAGGGGGAGCAGATACCTGTCTAATACAGGTATTTGCTCCCACTTCCGGTGAAAGATCGCCGCAGGATCCGTGGCAATCTACGCCATGTCCGGCCCCTCCTCTGTCCCCCCCCCTGCTGTCTTCTGGGAGACACACAGGCTTCACTTCCTGATTCCCTTACTAGCAATGCCAGTGCCTCCACCCGGAGCCAAGGGACGGGTCAGCTTCGGGTGAGGACATCGCGGGCGCTCTGGACAGGTAAGTGTCCTTATTTTAAAAGTCAGCCGCTGCAGTAGACGTGAATGGCTGTCCACAGCTGTTCTTAAGTATACATTGCTGCTTCCCTAAGCAGGAGTATAGCATTCGGAGGTATGCAAAAAGTAGAAAATGTTCTGTGTGGTTTTTTTTTTTTGTTTTGTTTTTTTGCACACCCCCATAACGCTATACTCATGTTCACAACAACCCTGGCATATACCGTATATACTCAAGTATAAGCCGAGTTTTTTAGCACTTTTTTTTTGTGCTGAAAATGCCCCCCTCGGCTTATACTCGAGTCCTCCTCTGCAGCCTAATCCCCCGGCGCTGTGATACATTCAGTCTAATCGCATGCCATGCCTCTGTCTCAGCCTCATGCCTCTGCCTCATGCCCCTTGATCTGCGTTATGCCCTGGCGCTGTGCCCATCTGCAGTCTTATCCCCCAGTGCTGCGATACATTCAGTCTAATTGGCGGCCATGCAGTGTAACCAAGCGCCGCCTCCTCCTCGTTTTCCTCGTCCGTGATAGGCTGAACACTGACTCACTGCTGGGAAACCGAGTCAGTGTTCTGTCACAGAGGAGGAGGCGGCACTTGGTTACACTGCATGGCCGCAGATTAGACTGAATGTATCACAGCGCCAGGGGATAAGACTGCAGATGGGCACAACGCCGATCAAGGTACTTGAGAAAGAGGCATGAGGCTGAGAAAGAGGCATGAGGGATGAGGATGAGACTGAGGCTGACGCATGCAGATGGACACAGTGAAGCTGCAGATGGGCATTGTTGACCCTCTTTTGCACTTACCGTAGCTGCTGCATTCTCACCCTCGGCTTATACTCGAGTCAATAAATTTTCCCAGTTTTTTTTGTGGTAAAAGTAGGTGCCTCGGCTTATATTCAGGTCGACTTACACTCGCGTATATACCGTACCTAATTACAGCCATTTAAAATAATCCCTCATTCTTTTGTTTCTATAAGAATTCTGAAGAAATTAATATTAAAGGTATAAGACTCCATTCAAACTTTGCATTTTGGAATTACAGGCAGAACTGGCGCATGCCAAATTCTGCCAGCTTTCCCCTCTCCTCATTTTTCAATGTACGCTAGAAAATGCAAACGCTCCTAAATGCCGCCTTTATGAACAATTTTAAGCGGGTTTTCTTCTGCATTTTTTTTTTTTTTCTTCCTCTAAAAACTGAGTTTAACCGCTTGCCGACCAGCCATCGTGATTTTACAGCGGCAGGTCGGCATGATCCCGCGAACCGTCGTAGCTATACGTCGGCTCACGGGATCGGCATAGCAGGCGCGCGCCACCGGAACCATCCTGGGTGAGGGCGGCGCTGGATCCCTGAATAGGCAAGTGTTCTTTTTCTAAAAGTCAGCAGCTCAACCTATGCAACATCTCCAAAATACGCCCCTTTTCAACCAATGACACCACGAAGCTCCTAATATTAACTCCCTGGTTATCTTTCGCCTCAACTACTGCAACTCCCTCCTCATTGGCTTACCTCTACATAGACTATCCTTCCTTCAGTCCATCATGAATGCTGCTTCCAGGCTCATCCACCTTACCAACCGTTCATTGTCTGCTACTCCTCTGTCAATCCCTCCATTGGCTTCCGCTTACCAAACAAACTAAATTCAAAATCTGCACACAGAAGGCTTTTTATCTTAATGCATTAAGATTAAAAAAAACTTCTGCCTTTACAACTCCCTTAAGGAAAGGGTAACATAAAACTGAAGATTTCCATCGAAAGACAATAAAGTCTGCACTAAAATTAAACACTGCAGTAACTCAGAACATGTGTTAATACAGTACCCTACTCTTTACCATTAAGCATGTATGTGTGGTAAAGGGTTTATATCACTACCAATTTGCTCTGGCTGCAAGATAAGGTATTACATTTGTCCATAGCACAGAATGGGGAGTGGCAGAAAGCGCTTCCACACTCCTTGTTTCATTACTCTTGAGCACATGTGTTAAGGAGACCATGGCTTTTCTTTGCACATCCTTTAACATGTAAATTGAATATGTAGAGGGGAAGGTCAGAATATTCATTGATAACATCCAGAGTAGAGGCATTCTTTTTGCTCTTTGTGTTGAAAGACACATTGGGACATAAAGATGAAAGACACATTGGGACATAAAGATGTAAGCCAGAAGTCTCTTTTCTCCTTGATCGGATAAGACACAAGGTTAGACTTGGGAAAGATGGTTCTGATAGCCAGGCTCTGGTATCCGTTGCATTGACAGCTTTCCAACTGGTGCCTAAAGCAATGTTAATGTTTTGTCTTTAGAGCATATCAAATGGTTAAATTCAATTTCGAGCTTCCAGTGCGGTATAAGTAAGGTCAAACAAAGTCAAAATGAAAGTGATCTGCTTCCCCTAGAGTGCATCAATCTGACCAGCAAGGTATTCCAACAAGAGAGCAAATTGCAACTAGACTGCCCATGGATAATCATTATGCTTCTCTCTCTTTCTGTCACTCTGACCTCTGTATGTTTCATAAGAAGAAAAGTCATGTGCATTTTTTTTTCCCCTTTTGCATTGCCTAGAAAATCACATGTGATCGTAATTTTTTGTGACCCGTTTATAGTTTCATATTAACCCAATATAACTTGGATTCAGGCAGTTACAGAATGTCCATCATAGGAGTATTTTACTAACTCTCTAGTAAAAACGCATTCCAGCTGTGATAACAGGGAGCTCCTCCTGGCCAAGTTTACTTAAATGTAAATTATGCAGCTATTGTGTCCAAACACATGTATTAACTAAATGTGTGTGTGTGTGTATTAATATATATTATATTTTACAGTTGTGCTCATAAGTTTACATGGCAGAATTTGATTTCTTGCCCATTTTTCAGAAAATATGCATTAAGGTGAAAAAACTTCTGTCAGTGACCAGCCCCCACCCCCTCGTTTTACTTACCTGTACCCCTCATTCTCTTGCCTTTCATCCTCTTGGCGGAGCCGCGCTCTCCCTCTCTACACAGAGTCCCGGCTCTTGATTGGATAGATTGATAGCAGCGCAGCCATTGGCTCTCGCTGCTGTCAATCAAATCTAATGACAAGGGGGGCGAGGCCGAGTCCGACATTCGTGTCTATGGATGCAAATGCTGGACTCAGGAGTGCACCCGCAAGGTAACCCCCTTGGAAGATCGCTTCTCCTAGGGGGGTTATCTGATAAGAGTAGGAGCTGCCGAGGGACCCCAGAAGTCGAGGATCAGGCCACTCTGCAAAACAAGCTGCACAGTGGAGGTAAGTATGACATGTTTGTTATTTAAAAAAAAAAAAAAAAAGATGAAGCCTTACAATCACTTTAAGGTCTGGAGACTGGCTAGGCCACTCCATGACCTTAATGTGCTGCTTCTTGAGGCGCCACTTTGTTGCATGGTGGTATGTTTTGGGTCATTGTCATGCTGAAAGACCCATCCATGAACCATCCTCAGTGTTCTGGCTGAGGAAAGAAGATTCTCATCCAAGATTTTATAATACATGGCCCTGTCCATTGGCCCCTCAGTGCAGCAAAGTCGTACCTTTAGCAGAGAAACAGCCCCAAAACATAATGTTTCCACCTTCATCTTGATTGTAGGGAGGGTGTTCTTAGGGTCATAGTCAGCATTTTTCTTCCTCCAAACTGGGCGAGTCCCCCTCCTCAAAATGGCACATGTACAGCCATGCCATTGAACATCTAAATAATTCGACAAAGGATTGGGGGAAAGTGCTGTGGTCAGATGAGACCAAAATTTCACTCTTTGGGATTATCTTGACTCGTGGTGTTTGGACGAAGAATCATTCATGACAGCTGTGATCACTAGTGAGTATGATGGAAGTAAAATTGTTGCCAACCTGCCCACAAGAACTCAAAAAAAACTTAAATGTGCAGCTGCCCCTTTAAGTGGATAGACCACTTCAGTGTAAATAAAGTGATTGAAAAGTAAGGCGCTCTCACACAATTTTGGAAACAAAAAACATCAGTAACACTTCTCAATACATTTGAACAATCAATCCACTTTGTGATCAAATACAATTTGAACGCAATCCACATAATGATTCCTACTGTATTAAAGTGTATTGTATTTTATACTGTCTACCCTCAAGTTGTAAAGCGCTGCGTAAACTGTCGGCGCTATATAAATAGTGTATTATAATAATAATAATAATGCAAAAAATTCTTAAAAGGTAAAAATATGAAAAAAAAAGTCCATATAAAGCAGGAGCTTCCTATTATACAAAATGCATTGAGGCTGCGCGACCGCCATCCGTGACGTCGCTTCCTGTCAGGTTTAGTTAGCGAGTCTAGCAGCTGGAACGCACGCCAGCTTGTCTGAGCGGCGCACGGATTGTCTTTTGAACCAGGCTGTTTATGTTGGTGCTGACCTGTGCACCAAGAAATCTAAGGGTACAACTGTTTTTATACTCATTACTTTTATTAAAACGGAATTGCACTATTTTGTCATTCTATTGCTACTGGGTCTGGGCTGCGGGGGAAGAGAAAGAGAAAAGGTGACTGATAGTTCAGTGGGAGGCTCATTTCCTTAAAGCACTACGTATGTGAATCTCATCTACTGCCATTATAAAACGGGTGATACCCCAAGTTATTAAAGGCGTATATATATATATATATTATATTGCTTGTAAGAGTCCATCTTGTTCACACAGTGGTGAAGCACGAATTGAAGCAAGCTTTTGAGCACTTTTTCATTAAGTAACAATTTTATAAGGACTGCTTTTATATGGACCTTTTTTCATATTTGTTACCCTTTTTTTTTTTTTTTTTTTTTTTTTTTTTTTTTTTTTTTTTTTTATTGAAGGATTTTTTTTGCATTATGTGGATTGTGTTCAAATGTATTGAGATGTGATCACTAGTCATCTGTGATTGGCTACAGCTAACCACATGGTACAGGGTGCTGTGATTGTCCCAGGTACCATTTGATAGCTGTGGGTCAATCCTAGCATAAGTAACACAGCTGTTATGAGCGAAGTCATTCATGACAGCTTTGTTGCATTGTGACCACATGATCGTTGGTCCCCGAGTGCCAGGATCCGCAATCCGGAAAAGGCACATGACGTACAGGTAAGTTATTATGCTGACTTGCCATAGTATATGTACAAGTGGTTACATTCTTTGGAGTACACAAACAATGAAAGTGTCTCTTACACTAAAACCTAAACCTGGCTATACACAGAGCGAATTTCAGATAGTTTCTGATTAACCTGTTTGAAGCCTCCTGTCTGACATTTCTTAATTTCCAGGTGGAAAATTGACTGCTGAACAGCTGAGAGGGCTGGCATCATGCACGTTTAGGAGATATTCATTTTACCTAAAGGTAAGCCTTGTTATAGGCTTACTTGTAGGTAAAAATCACAAAGCAGGCTTTACTACCGCTTTAAACAGTAGGGAAGGGGTACCAACCCTGTGAGGTTTCTAGTGCTTCACCAACTCCCCTCCTGTCCAAAGTATCTGGGTGTTTTTATACATGGTGATGTTTGTCTGTCACCTTGAAGCAGTATTAAACCCTAAACCAAAAATGTGTGTATATTTGTATAATATATTGTCGCTTACCAATTATTGGATGTGGTGGCCGCATTTTTGTTTTTCTTATTCTAGGCTCTTTTCCCTCTGTTTTAACCTGGTGAAGTGGCCAGTAACACACCACCTGTACTGGGCTGCCCCCCATTATGGATGAAGGAACACAGGGGCACCTTTTGGACAGCAGCAATCTCAGTCAGGGGAGAGGGGAGTGTTAGGTGGACAAGCAGATTTGGATACACTGAACAAATTGAAGCCAAACTCCAGTTAACACTTTTTAAGTAGTTACAGTAGACAGTTTTATCCTTTTGGGATAAATGTTTTACATTTTACTAATATGAAATCCTGAATTTTATAGTTGTCACCAGAGTAGGAGGTGAAGGGGAAATCTTCCCTTGGGAAACATCTGTTCTGGTGACGGGGAGCGGGGGGGAATTTCCCCTCAGACATTTTCACTTCCTGTTGTGTTGTGTTGTGTTGTGTTTTCCCTACACTATCCAAAAATGAAAAAAAGTTTTTCCTATAGATCACACACTTTATTGAAGACTCTGGGCTAGAACGTCTTATTTTCATATGCATTATTCTCTTGTATAGGCCAAATTATGTTAGAATTTATGGCCTCTCAAAATTGGCAATGTCAATGGCAAATCAACCTACCTGGGTTTAAATTTACTAACCATGTATTTATTTTTATTTTTTTCTTGCCAGTCTGCCATTTTTAACTTCCAGAGCTTATTGACAGTGATTCTACTGCTGATTTGCACATGTGCTTATCTCCGAGCTATGGTACCCAATCTTCTGGACAAAAATAAAACTGGGTAAGACCCTTTTTTTTTTTTTTAATTTTTAGATTTTTACCATTTCACAATTTTGCTCATGTATGGAGACGATGGAAGAGTCACCTTTTCATAATGCCATGATTTCATTTAGAGAAAGAATGATCACTTCTTAATCCACTTCAGATTCAAATCATTTATGAATTATTATTATTATACAGGTTTTATATAGCACCAACAGTTTGATGTTTGGTATTTCACTTGGGTAGAGGCTTTGTAGTGTGTACCTATTGTGAGATATAACATCTATACCAAATATGTACTTTTAACATTTCCCTGTCATGAACTGTTCTGTAGTTTCCAGTAACTACAAGTTATTGAAAGTTAATAAGTTAATTAAATTATTTGATTTTTTTTTTTTTTCATTTGGGTTGGAGAATTTTTTTTTTTTTTTTAAATATGTTTCTATTTAGGTTAATAAGGAATATTATTGAGTGGTTTTATGTTGATGACGCTCTCAGCTATTCACGTGTGTGTGTGTGTGTGTGTGTGTGTGTGTTTGTTTGTTTGTTTGTTTGTTTGTTTTTGTTTTGTTTGTTTTTTTTTTTTTATTCCATGTAATAAAGAGCCTCTTGTTTTTAACTTAAACTTCCTCATTGTTAATCTCTATAATTTACAAACACAAATGAATAGGTTGGGGAAGCTACTGGTCCTTTATTTAATAGCTCTGTACATGATTTCAAGATAGAGTTCCTGAAATGGGTGACTGCTCCCAAGCTACTGTGATAAATATATTTCCCCGAATAAAAAGTAATCTACAAAATTGAATGGTGTGGCGCTTGTCAACTACAGTATACCCTTTTATGAACCATTCTCAAATGAACCAAAAAATAAATGAAATTATTTCTAAATATATACCTGTGCAAAAACTTTTTTCTTTTTACAAAAAAAAAAAAAAAAACTACAATACACCTCCCTTCACATACAGTGCCTTGAAAAATTATTCATTGGGATTTTATGTGATAGACCAACACAAAGTGGCACATAATTGTGAAGTGGAAGGAAAATGATAAATGATTTTCAAATGTATTTACAAATATCTGAAAAGTGTATTGTGCATTTGTATTCAGCCCCCTTTATTTAGTCTGATACCCCTAACTAAAACCTAGCGGAACCTGATTAGTAAATGGAGTCCACCTGTGTGTAATTTAATCTCAGTATAAATACAGCTGTTCTGTGAAGCCCTCAGAGGTTTGTTAGAGAACCTCAATGAACAAGCAGCATCATGAAGGCCAAGGAACACACCAGACAGTTCGGGGATAAAGTTGTGGAGAAGTTTTTAAAGCAGGGTTAGGTTATAAAAAAAAATATCCCAACCTTTGAACATCTCACAAGAGCACTGATCAATCCATCATCCGAAAATGGAAAGAGTATGGCACAACTGCAAACCTGCCAAGACATGGCCGTCCACCTAAACTGACAGGCCGGGCAAGGAGAGATTAATAGAAGCAGCCAAGAGGCCCATGGTAACTCTGGAGGAGTTAAAGAGATCCACAGCTCAGGTGGGAGAATCTGTCCACAGGACAACTATTAGTCGTGCACTCCACAAATCTGGCCTTTATGGAAGCGTGGCAAGAAGAAAGCCATTGTTGAAAGAAAGCCATAAGAAGTCCAGTATGAAGTTCGCGAGAAGCCATGTGGGGGGCACAGCAAACGTGTGGAAGAAGGTACTCTGATCAGATGAGACCAAAATTTTACTTTTTGGCCTAAAAGCAAAACGATATGTGTGGCGGAAAACGAACACTGAGGAGAAATATACAATATAATTCTGCGCTGCCCTGAAGAAAAAACAGCAGCTAACACGGCCAACAAGGTATATGCCAAGCAAAAGAAAACCAAAATAAGTGTAGCGCTAAAAGGTATTGACATGTCCAATGTCCACAATAAAAAGGTGAACCAACGGTTTCCAATTATGAAATGTGGAGGGGAAACCATCCATATATGTATGAATCCAAATGATAAGAAGTCCTCAGGAGCTATATGACTTCAAACCAAGGGTGCATCAACAGGTATATGACATCTCGAGTGAAGACAGACACACCACCACCAACAATGAGAAGGAAAACAAACACCGCACATCACTCTGAACACACCATACCCGCGGTGAAACATGTTGGTGGCAGCATCATGTTGTGGGAAGGCTTTTCTTTAGCAGGGATAAGGAAGCTGGTCAGATTTGATGGGAAGATGGATGGAGCCAAATACAATCTTAGAAGAAAACATGTTAGAGTCTGCAAAAGACTTGAGACTGGGGTGGAGGTTCACCTTGTAGCAGGATAAGGGCCCTAAACATCCAGCCAGAGCTACAATGGAATGGTTTAGATCAAAGCATATTCATGCGTTCGAATGGCCCAGTCAAAGTCCAGACCTAAATCCAATTGGAATCTGTGGCAATACTTGACAATTGCTGTTCAGACACTCTCCATCCAATCTGACAGAACTTAAGCTATTTTGCACAGAAGTATGGGCAAAAATGTCACTCTCTAGATGTGCAAAGCTGCTAGAGAATTCCCCAAAAAGACTTGCTGCAGCTCAGGGGGGCTGAATATAAATGCACTCCACACTTTTCAGATATTTTATTTGTAAACAAATTTGAAAACCATTTTATTGTTTTCCTTTCACTTCATTATGTGCCACTCTGTGTTGGTCCATCACATAAAATCCCAATAAAATAAATTTACGTTTTTGGTTGTAACATGACAAAATGTGGAACATTTCAAAGGGTATGAATACTTTTTCAAGGCACTGTATATACAAAAATGTTCTTAATCAATACAGTACTTTTTCCATGTTAAAAAAAAAAAACCCTCCCTTTAGGCATTTTGCGTTTGTTTTTTTTTGTTTTTTTGTTTTTTTGTTTGTTGTTTTTTTTTAGTTCCTTCAGTGCAATATAGAAAAGTTTCCAATTCAATTTGAAGTCTTTGTGTAATCACTCCACATTAAGAAAAGTGCTTGAGAATTAGTGCCATCTTCCACACCGTCCCTGATGACATCAGATCGTCAAAACGTGTTGGACGAATCTTCTTACATCACTTACACTTTTGTCATTTCCAGTTTGTGGAGTGCACCCAGGAGTCTGTGTGCGCTTTCTAGCTTGTGTCATACAAGACTGTTAACATTGTAAGTGAATGTTATTGGTTTTTAAGACTCTTAAATCAAGCGGGATTACACTATTGGATGCTGCCTTCCCAGTTTCTTTTATATGGTTGGCCCTGAGGTGTAATGGAAGGAGATGGAAGTTTAATAATCCAGAGCGGGGACCCCCTGGCGACAGCAGATTCCAGTGGATGGAGGAAAAATATCTGAGTGCAAAAAGACCTTCTTATTAGCTAAGGGGTCATGGAAATTTGGCGAGGGAGATGTTCAAGAGGGGAGCGATCATGGTCACCTAATAGAAAGTGGAAGATGGCACTAATTCTCCAGAACTTTTTTTTTTTTTTTTTAATTCCTTTTCATTTTTTGCCACTTTACGGTGATTACACAAAGACTTTTTTATAATTTAATTTGTGAACTTTTCTATATTGCACTGAAAAAACTAATATAAAGGGCAAATGCCTGGAGGAAGAAGGGGGGGGGGGTACATTGAAAAGTACTGTATTGATTAGTCACATTGTTGTATATATGTGAGGGGTGGTGTATTGTAGTACACCTTGGTATTTCTCATTTTACAAAAAAAAGAGAGGTCTTTTTTGCACAGGTATATATTTAGAAATTATAAAACAGTTTAGAAATATCAAAGATTGCCCTAAATCATTTTACCTCTATAGCTTCCCTTTATTTGTTTTGACAATTTTTCTTTGTTCTCCTAAAAAATAAAAATCATTTAATTGGTAGAAGTTTATGAAGTGTGTATCAGATGTTTTATAGACATGGCAGATTTAGAAAAAACATGACTGGAACTCTTAGTGCAATGCCTTGCTAAAGTTGGTCTCTACCCCTTTTTTTTGCTGGCAGGTTGATCTGGGGTCTGCCTGAATCCAAACACTATGTATATGGTCACAGCATGGATGTTATGGCGTGACGTCTTCAAAATTGAAGTTTTGTACATGAGTGGTTGCATAAGGGATGGTAGTGTATGAGCAGCCAGAGTAAAATAGAAACGGCAGTTAAACATATGCTGTGCTGCAAGATGCCACGTTCTGCTGATTCGATTTTCAGCTTTGTGTGGGATTTTTATTTCACAAGCAGAAGCAGATTTAGGATCTGCTATTGGACTTAAAACTTGTTTCAGTAATCTTAAGCTGCCAGCTCTTTGCTGGGTGCTAGCAAGGAAGACCTTTCCCTGCAGGGTACTGATCACCTCCTCCTCGAAGGTCAATTAGATCAAGACTGTGGAATATAGCTGATGACATCTGATGGACAAGAGTTTGGGATGCAGGTTGTCTTGTGACATGTAATTATTTTATTTTCCTCATAAAATAAATTTTTACTTGTCTGTTAACATTGGCTTGAAGAGTTGGATAAAAAAAAGTATGGAATAGCTAAAATTTTTGCCTTTCCTGGAGTGTATTCTATACCTGGAAAAATTGAGGACAACTCGTACATGTGTCACTTATATTGATAATTTAAATTTATACATTCTTAATTTCCAATGAACATTACTTTTTTCAACCCTGTATGCTTATATACTGTACATTCTTGTACACTTCAATATTCTTTTACTCAATGTTTATGTAGCTGGGCTTAAAAAGGACCTGAAAGAAATGTGCATTTGTAAGAATCTGAATGTCCACTTTTAAAGAAATGCTAATTTTCTGCTGGACAGGCAGAGGCACCTACTTTAACCCCTTTGTGCCAATTATACATGTATATGTGACCTCACGGAAGTGGGCTTTTTTTTTTTTTTTCGTGGGGCCGCATATATGCGTACCTTCCATTGTGCTGGGAGCACGCCGCACAGATCACTCCCATCAGACTGTGCTCTGCCCCAAGACTCGTACTAACGATCGGACCAGGGACTGCCGCTGATTGGCTATCACAGTGATCAGTCACTGTGAACCCGCCCTTGGGTTTCCTTCCTCTTTGGAATGAATTGTAAACTAATCAAAGTGTGTATTAAAAAAAAAATTAAAATAATGAAGAAAAAAATAACAAAGATCAAGGTTGCCAGGGTTAGTGTTGGGGTCGGGGTCAAATGGAACAGTCAGCATATTTTGGGTAGAATAAAAAATAAAAATTTGAATTGGTGTCAGTGACAGTGGGGTCATTTACTAAGATTCCCGGGAAGTACTGGGTGTTCTACATAGAATAACGCCCATTTCAGGCATTTGAGAGGTCAAATAGGTGAACGTGCGAATGAAAATTTGCGCTATTAGTGGCGAACATGTCTTACTAAATTCAGAATCCTGGCTAATCGGCGATTCCGCAGATCTGCAACTGCCAATTTCTACCAAGTTATTATATAGCACTGCACTTCAACCATGATCCATGTATGTGAAGAAAACAACATTTTTATTAGAGATGTGCTCTGTGCTCTACCTCGTGCATCTATTGATGTATATTCCAATTAGTAATCCTATTTTTTTTTTTCTTCTTTTGCTAACGAATGCAGTTATGAATGAGTATTACAGAGTAATGTCTGCTATTCTGCAAAGTTACATGTATTGAACATTTACACTTGCATATCTGTTGTATGTTATTTTTTTTCATCTTTTTTATTTAGGTGACTATAAAGCAGTAATTATGTTCATTCTTTAATCATACTACACTATTATGCAGGTCTCTGCGCACTTAGCACAATGGGTTGATGGTCTGCTCCGATGTCTCCAAAGCACTCGAGTTCAAATCCCAGCCAACCTACTACCCACCAGCTGTTGTTGTGTGTGTTGTTTTTTTTTTTTTTGTTTTTTTTTTTTTTTTCCAGTGCATTAAAATAAACGAAAAAAATGTAATCTGCCCGTTAGCTAGTGTGTGGTGTTTGGAATTCCACACCATAATGTTATTGAATACTTACATACCATTGCATGCATTTGAAGAGTTAAAGGAGAAGTCCAGCCTGAGCTTTTTAGGCTGGGCTTCTTTTATGGGTCACAGGAGTGCAATTCGTTTTGCACACCTGTGACCCCTTTTCAGTGGAGAGTGGTCTGAAGTCCACTGTCCGCTGATGTCACTGGAATTGGTCCAGGCAGTGCATCATCCCGACTTAGGAAGTCTGGATCCGTCTGGACTGATGGCTGTCTCAGGCTCTCAGCTGAGATGGCCGCTCCCCGCCCCTCCACAGCTCAGCGCTCCAATGAACGTGGAGGAGCAGAGCAGGATAGATGCTGACTGACAGGCAGCATCTCTCCGCTTGGGGAGGTGAGAGAACCGAGCCATCGGCGATGTTCAGTGGCTCGGTTCTCAGTGAAGAGGCGGCGGGGGGCAGATGTAGCATCGGTCTGATGCTGCATCCACCTAGGTAAGTATGAATCTCCAAAAAAAACAAACCAATACTTCTCTTTTAATATAATAGAATCAACCAAATTAAAATGCATTGGCTAACTGTCATTCGCCTATTTTCAGCAATGCAATCTTTTAGTATCCCTCTGTGGGATTTGAACCCATCCTTCAAGGCCTGAGTCTTTCAAGGTAGAAGCACTGACCACTAGCCTATTGGGCTGAGCACAATCATACATGGAAAATACATTTACTAGTGTTTAATGTTTTTAATCCTATACAATAATGTTTAGCAAGTAAGCTATTAATATTATGCAAACAACCATGCTCATGCTGATGTTGCATTGGCTATTACGTTCCCCCCCCCCCAGTCCAAACCAGGCCCTTCAGGTCTAGTATGGATTTTAAGGGGAACTCGATGCCAAAATAAAAAAAAAGCATAGGGCCCCCCAAAATCCATACCAAGCCCTTATCCGAGCATGCATCTTAGAGGTCAGGATGGGGGGGGGACAAACGAGCGTGCCCCCCCCCCTCCTAAACTATACTAGGCCACATGCCTTCAACATGAGGAGGGTGCTTTGGGGTACAATGGCCTCTTCCCAACAATGCTGGCCGGTGGTTGTTGGGATCTGCGGGCGAGGGACTTATCAGAATCTGGAAGCCCCCTATAACAGGGGGGGCCCCCAGATCCCAGCCCCCACCTATGTGAATGGGTATTGGGTACGTTGTACCCTTACCCATTCACCCAAAAATACAAACCACTAGGGACCGTTTTTGACAAATCATTTATTAAAATGAATAAAAAGCGTCCCGCAATGTACATCCATCATCAATCACGGCACCCCATGGACCCGAAAAATAGAAAAAAAAATCAAAACGTTCCGCCTCGATGGGAGGGCTCCCTCTCTATGCACTCTGTAGACTTCTGACAGTTCTTCTATAGGCAGGGGCAGGCAGTATAACACCTGTCAAAGGGAAGAGAAAGCAGTCAGCGGAAGTCCTACCATCAAGGTAGAGCGTTTTTGGTTTTTTTTTTGCTATTTTTCGGGGCTGTCAGGCACCGTGATGGACGATGAATGTACATCGCTGGACACTTTTTTTTTTTTTATTATTCATTTATTTTTTTTAATTAAGGATTTGTCAAAAACCGTCTCTTGTGGTTTGTTTTTTTGGGTGAATGGGTAGGGGTACAATGTAACCCAATATACACACTGCAAAGAAAGATTCAGACCTGTTCTTAGGCCAAACGCCCGACACAAATGCAGGCCTTTTAATAACTAAGATTGCTACTACACCCACATAGACCCACCAAGTAAAGGACACACCCACCAGTGTAATTTTTTCTATCTGTTGAGGTAGGCCTCAAGTGCTCTCACCTGTTCATTAGGAATACACACTCTCTTTATAAATGAAAGCATGCATTAGCATAGACATCTGTGCAGGGTAAACATCAAAATAACAAATGTCCAAGGCTCTGGCCATGATCAGTGATCTAAAAAATCTCCAAATCAAACTTGTATGTTTTTGGGCATGTGGAGGGTCCAAAACAGGAAATTACAACTTTGTGAGGGCTGCTTCACACAAATTGATGATAAAGCGCATTTGTCATTCATCAAGCATACAACATTAAAATGTGTGCAGTATCACACCAGACTTAAATAAAAGACAAGCTGCGCCAACTAATTGCAGTATGTTAGAACTGATTGAATTTATTGATAAAATAGCCAAATGGCAATAGTGAGAAATAAGCATGGATATCTCCAAGTGGAGTTTGTGGTCACTATCAGTCCGGCCTGTTTCCTGCTAGGCAGCGGCGTGCCTGCCAGCGTGGAACGCATTCGGAGGAATCCAGACGTGATGTTGGGGCGTGTCAGATGACGTGTTTCAAAGCTTCAGCTTTTTCTTCAGATCTAGTTTGTTATAGTCAATCTTGTATATGCTCTCCCGGACTGGAGCAGATGAGACAAGACACTGGCTAATGTTCGAAGAAGGATTTAAAGAAATCACTGCTATGCTATAACATAGCAGATGTAATTTTAAGAAGATGCAAATACAATAGAGGTGATATAATAAAAAATCTATTGGAACTATAAAAATATGAATATATATCAATGGTAGAGTTCAAATGACCATGAGATTATTAATATGATCAAATTAAAAATTAAAAAATGTATTAAGACAATAAATCAAGAAAAGTTCATTTGAATAATAAAATGAGCATATGGGTATAATAGTACATTCGTGATCTGTACTAATAAAAGATATGATAAACCAACAACAATCAAAGAGCAACAATGATAACAATGGAGCAAAAGAATGCGTCCATAAGGACTCATAGTGAGATGTTCAAAAACATAATATTACTAAACGTGTATACATATACATGCGCATATATATATACAGTTGTGCTCATAAGTTTACACACCCTGGCAGAGTTTTTGATTTCTTGGCCATTTTTAGAGAATATAAATGATAACACAAAAACTTTTCTTTCACTCATGGTTAGTGTTTGACTGAAGCCATTTATTATTAATCAACTGTGTTTCCTCATTTTAACCGCTTCCGGACCAGCCGCCGCAGTTATACTGCGGCAGGTCGGCTCCCCTGCACAAAACCACGTAGCTGTACGTTGGCTCGCGAGGTCCGGATAGCAGGCGGGGATGCCGATGTGCGTGGCCGACGGTCGTGATGACCGCCGGCCATGAGCGATTGTGTGCAGCCGAGGCGGCGCCATTTGTGTGAATGCAAAGGCTGGGTGTGATGTCATAACATCGCTTCCGGCCTCCAAACGATCATAGAGACTCCAGCGACCATCTGGTCCACCGAAAATCTCTATGTTAAGCATCCAGGGCCGGCAAATCCTGTCTCCGACTCACCGATGTGAGTCAGAAGAAGCACCGGTGGGAGGGGGGGGGGGGAATGTCCCCTCTCGCCACCCATAAGAACGATCAAGCGGCAGAACAGCCACTATGATCATTCTCATGGTGTAGGGAATCGCCGGCTGAAAAAGCCGATATCTGAATGATGCCTGTAGCTGCAGGCATTATTCGGATATACCAACACAAAGTCAAGAAGGTCATATGATGGCCGGCGGGTGGGAAGTGGTTAAAGAGAGAGCTGATTGGAGGGCAAGGACACTTCCCCCTTCACGAAGCATTCAAACTGCTGGAGGTCCCTCCCGTCTCCTTTTTTTTTTTTTTTCTTGGTGTCAGGAAAACTTGTCAGAAGAGATTCATGCTGATAGAAATAAAGCAGCAGACAGAAATAACACTTAGTGCTCTGGATTGAGACAAGTACACACTGAGGGATATGCTTTGTTCAAACTCTATATCTGAAGTTTACAACCACTTTAAAAAAGCCTTTATTCTTTATTTGTGTAATTGACGGCACGTTTTTTTATAACTTTTTTTTATCTTTTTTTTTTTTTTCCCCTGGGCATGTGCGTTTCAATGGTCCCTGCTGAACCAGCCCGGTTTCAATCTATGTATGGCCAACTCTAATGGTACCTTATGGTCCAGTAAAGGGAAATCTCACATCTTTAATACACACTAGCCTAAACTGTTCTAAGACACTATGAATGTTTCAAATACTTTCAATTTATGTTTTTTTATTATTTTCTCTTGTATTTTTTTTTGTATAAAACCAATAAAAGATTTTGAAAGAATGTTTCAAATACATTGTTTCCTATATATGATTGATGTCTCTGATTGTTCTCAAGTAATCTTTACGTGTTCTTGTTGCAGAGTACTTGGAATATTTTGGAAGTGTGCACGGATTGGTAAGTTAACATTTTAATGTAGACAGGTGTGAGTCTAACAATCAAAAAAAAAATTTTCTATATATATTATATAATAAAAAATATGTCTCATAAATCTTAAAGTGAAAATTATAAAACTTTACATATCAAAAGATTTACACACACTGCAAAATATAACATGAAATCAGTTATGACAGATAACTGAAATTGCCATATTGACTATTCCATAAAAATCATTAAAATTGTAGTGCTGCTTTGCTTTTGTAATTTCTAAAAGTAAGTTGCTTTATATTTAGTTAGATTTGCCCTACATGTGACAAATGCACCACAGAAGCTCTTGCACCATTTTTTTAGGCATAGAGCTTGGCACGTTTTTAGTGGCATTTTAGCATGTTAGTCACATGCAAAAACCAGCATTTTTCTGTTTGTGTTTGGGGTGACATTAACGATTAATGGCACCACAAATGCGACATGCATGTATTGCATGTTCCTGGGATGCTCAGATGTGAGCACAGCCTTAACCACTTCAAGTCTGGACACTTTTAGTCCAGGCCAATGTCAGCTTTTAGCACTGTCGCTCTTTGAATGACAATTATGCGGTCATGCAACACTGTACCCATATGAAATTTTTATCTTTTTTTTTTTTTTTTTTCACACAAATAGAGCTTTCTTTTGGTGGTATTGGATCACCACTGGGTTTTTTATTCTTTGCTATATAAATGAAAAAAGACCAACATTTTTTGAAGAAAAAAAAATGTTTTTTTCTTAGTTTTTGTTATAAAACTTTGCAAATTGAATAATCTTTCTTTAAAAATGTAGGTCAAAATGTATTCTGCTACATTTTTGGGTAAAAATAACTGTGTGAAAGTTAGTCTACAAACTAGGGGATATGTATCTGAAAATTGAGAACCTAAAATGCTCGACGCTGGTATGATGTGATCAGGACACTTGAATGGGTATCAGGACGTTGGTATGGTGGTGATCAGAATGCTGGTATGGCAAGGATCGGGACGCTGATATGGCATAGGGGATGAGCAGAATGCTAGTATAGGGTATGGTGGCAATCAGGGCGCTAATATTGTGTATGGTGGTGATCACGGCACTGGTATGGTGTATGGTGGTGATAAGGATGCTGGTATGGCCAATAGTGGTGATCATGGTACTGTTATGGGGTATGACGGTGATCAGAACATTGGTATGGTGTATGACGGTTTTGTGAGCTCTGGGACAGGTGACAGGGCTGGCTGCATTTTTTTTATTACATTCTGGGGAACAGTAATCAGGGACACTGCCATTTTATGAGTGTACATGCAGCCTGACAGGCTGCTGTACACTCACAGGCTGCAGCATCGGTTTTCTCCGCTCTTACAGTGAGAGCTGATCTTTACCATCAGTTTCTTTTATTTACTGTGTGATTGCTGTGAATGGAAACTGCAATAGCATGGTAAAACAACTTCCTATAACCTTTACACAGCAGTAATGTGATCCGCTGTCCCCGGGAGACATACTGACCCTTGAGCTCCCGGATGCGTGATCTAGGAGCCGCGGATGCGAAGTGATGTACGGGTACATTACCTGCTTTCCGTCCTTTATAGGCAATGGGTGGACTGGAAGTAGTAAAAGTGGGAGTAAACTCCCCATATATGATGTTTACTGTACCTATAGGTAAGCCTCATTATAGGCTTACCTATAGGTAAACCTCTCCTAAACATGCACCATTGAGGAGATATTTACTTTAAATGCAGCTGGTGATGTCTCTGGAATGAATATCTCTGAACGGGCATACCCGTGCCGTTCCTTCAGAGCCATGCCGTAAACAGTGATGTAATCACTGGCTCAGCCATTCAGATCACTGAAGACCGGGTGAAGATGGAAGCAGTGACAGCGCGCCGCTGGAGGGCTTCGTTTTCAGGCAAGACGGCCAAATTGTGCTATATGCAATGCATACTAGCACATTATGACTTTAAACTGCCGGGGCCCAATTTTTTTTTTTTTTTTTGTATGCAGTTTAATACCGCTTTGGATATGCTTTAGGTAAAAACTGTGCCACATTTGTGGCCATGAAACACTTTATAAGCTCCGGGTACGTTTTTATATTTTTATTTTTTTTTTTATACATATGCATTTCTGGTGTAAAAAATCATGCAGAGTGCATTCATAATGTCATTGCCTAATTTTAAATTAAAACACTTGAAAAGCTCATTTAGGCAGCATTGGTAAATAATATCCCATTTTAAAACATGGCCTGCGGCCTACGTTCATGTTGAAGGGTGTATCATAGAACCGCTGTGCTTGAATGTTCTCAAACTGTACTGGGAGCATTTACTTCTGAGTTTCAGCTCTCCCCAACTGCTACTGCCTCTGAAGTCCCATTAAAATTTCAGACGTGTTGAGATTATTGTAAAGCCATACCTGAGAATAGAGAGATTTCTGGCATCATTCTGCACGAAGCCAGCAGAGATGAATGTGGTGGTTTAGATCAGTGGTTCTCCACCTCAGTCCTCAAGTACCCCCAACAGGCCATGTTTGCAGGTTTTCCTTTATCTTGCACAGGTCCTTTAAATCGGAGTCAGTGGCTTGGTATTTTGGACAGCTATTTTATCTAAGAGAAATTCTCAAAACATGGCCTGTTGGGGGTACTTGAGGACTGAGGTTGAGAGCCACTGGTTTAGATTATCAGTTTGGCATTGAGATGTGCTAAGATGCAATCAATAGCATGCACTGGATAGGGTCTGGCTCTTTCTACTAGGAAATTGATATAGGTAACACTATTCACATGCAAAGCTAAGGGATCAATGTTCATTATACTTGATACAATTACATTTTTTTTTTTCATGCAGCCTCCTCTCTAAACTTTGCATATGTAGCTGTTAATATAAAGCCTTTAACATTTTAGCTGATGAGAGCCATATTTATTTGAAAGTTACCAAAGCACACAAAGTAAGCACCCTGTTGTACCTCTATTGATTTTTAATCGGTCACAGGAACGGCCTATGAATCTGAAGTGCATTTTCATAAATCTGTACATTAATCTTTGCAGTGCCATCTTAAACCACAGAATAAATGGCCTTAAATACAGTTTGGCTTCACACGATACCCACACTTGTCTAAATTCTTCAGATGTTGTTTAGTTGTTCACCAGACATTAGTGCAATGTATTGTAATGTTTACAGCTATGATTGACACTTCATCTTGGAAGTAACTGGAGTTTGAACATGCAGTATATTTCAGGGTGACTTTTGCTGCCAAAAACATTGCAGTCTTGGATTGATTCCATGATTTGTGCTGACTTAGCTATTTTTTACCATTTTAAAATTCACTCATGTGGTTTAATGTGTCATTGGCTAACATTTTAATATAATTTCTGTAATTTTTGAAATGATAGCTGATTTTCTGTATTTATTTGATTTTCATATTAGTCTGGTCTTTTTGTTTGTTTTTCCTCTCACATGTTTTCCTCTTTACATATTTCAATATATATTTTACTTTCCAGGTGAACGGAAAAGTCCTTACGTTGCTGTATGTTGTGTGGTCATGGCGTTCAGTATCCTCTTTATGCAATGAACTCCCAGGGACTTAAGATGCTCATTTTTGTTGTGGAATATATTTTTCACCTTCGATAATGTGCGTGTATAGAAAATCAGGACCAACCGGTCTTGCAGAGAAAATTCTCCAAATGTTGACAGTTGGAAGACAACTAAGCAGACATAACATTTGTCAAATATTGTTCTGATTTTGTTTTGTTTTAGTTAACTCCTATTTTTCTTGTGGAGGAAAAAAACTCTTCAGAAATGCTTGGTAAATTATTTCAATGTGATGATATTTTATAGTTCAAATGGAAACTGAATTACCAAATAAAATGAATTTGATATTGTGGTTTTCAGGACTTAATTGTGTTGTTTTTCCATTATTATGGTACATTTTTGGGTTAAAAAAAAAAAAAAAATTTATGTAGCAAATCTTAACAATGACAAGAGAAAAGAAGATGCATAGGTTTGTGGAATCCAAAAAAAAAAAGGGAGTAAAGGCTACAAGAGCACAATGGTTTTGGTGGAAAGAAAACATTTGTTCATAAAAAGATACTATTTCCTAATTCAGTAAATATACAAAACTAAATTGACATGGCACAAAAATTACACCAGGAAAGAGAATATGCAATATGCAGGGTTTTCTAATGAGATGTTCAAAAAGCCATATGGGTGTATTGGTTGGGTGTCTGCAGATTTTTGGCCATATAGTATATCTGCAGTTTCCATCTAGGCCAGGCATGTCAAACTCTGATGAAGTGGGGAGGATTAAATCTTTAAGGAGCAGCAATATTGTATACTAAGGGTTGCATTTACTTAATTTAAAAAAATATTTTTTCTTTATATTTCGATAAGGGACACAGGATCAGTAGTTGTTATGATTAATTTGATTTATACTGCCAGGTATAACCCCCTCCCATGTTTTTTTGCTAGTGTCCTATTTATGATTAAAGGATATGTTCACCTTTGGGAACATGTTGCATGTTCCACCCATTTTTTAAGGGTGGAGCGTGTAACATGTTCCCAGTGCTGCAGCCGCCACCCACTGGGTCCCCCCTCCCTGTGGCAGCAGTACAGGGAATAGGGTTCCCCGTACTAGCGGTCAGTTTATGAAAGCAGGGCTCTTTCCACATGGCCGTGTCATTCGTACACAGAGCTCTGTGTTTGAATCAACTACAAGTCCCGACAGCCTTAGTGGCTGTCGGCTTGTAGTTCTCAATTCACTACTACAGTCTTCCTTTCAGCGAGTATCTGTTTACCCGTACCGGGGTGTACAGGTAAGCAGATGCACTGAGAGTATACAGGAGACCTGCATGGCATCTACGATCTGCTGATCGCTGGTGCAATGCTTTACAGGATCCTAATACAAAAAATAATGCATTTTTTTTTTTTTACCTGCAAAAGGATGTGCATTTATTATTTTTGTACAAAGGTGATGTTCTCCTTTTAAGCACAAGATGTGTGAACCTTCCATTGACTCTTGTAACCGTACTTGTCTTTATTACAATAAAGCAGTCTTCATTGGTATCCTGTTGCGGTGTGCGGCTGCCTACTTCCAGTTTCAGCATTCTAGGAGTTTTCTTCACAAAAAAATTAAGTTTACCTGGATCAACCACCAAAATTATTATTAGCTGTGTGTATTGGCATATAACAGACAATCAACCACACAGGGGGCGGGATACCACATGGGGATGCCCTAAATGCATACAGAAAAAACAAAGAGAACAGATGTCTCTCAAGAGGGCAAAAAAACCCCAAGGCACTGTCTGAGAAAAGCAAGCCAAATTTTATTAGACAAATTGAAAAATAAACACCACACAAATAAACTACAAAAAATTATATTGCAAGCGGGCCATGGTAGGTAATCAATCATAGACCCTAAAAATTAAAAATGACAACATTGTCGTTAAAAACAGGGGAGCCACGTCTTTACATACATACACCACTCACCATACAAACTTATATGAAATTGATTCAAAGTAACAAGCAGCTGTTGATGAAGTTTTGTGAATCACTTTTCAGAGTCATGGTATATCAGGAGTAGTGGGTATATGTGGATGGAAAGGATGTAAAAAGTCCATATATCTGGCTAATAAAGCCCAGTAAAGAACAGCAGCTGATCAGGGGCCTGGAAAAATAACCCAGGGGGACACAGCAAGGTGAAACCAGCAAAATTGAATATTTAAGAGGTCCTGTCATGCTTTTTTCTATTACAAGGGATGTTTACATTCTTTGTAATAGGAATAAAAGTGACACAATTTTTTTTTATTTTAAAACCGTGTAAAAATAAATAAAATCATGTAAAATAAATAAAAAAAATTTAAAAACCCCCCGTCCCGACGAGCTCGCGCGCAGAAGCGAACGCATATAAAAATGGAGGTCAAACCACACATGTGAGGTATCGCCGCAATCGTTAGAGCGAGAGCAATAATTCTAGCCCTAGACCTCCTCTGTGACACAAAACATGCAACCTGTAGATTTTTTAAACGTCGCCTATGGAGATTTTTGAGGGTAAAAGTTTGACGCCATTCCATTAGCGGGTGCAATTTTGAAGTGTGACATGTTGGGTATCAATTTACTTGGCGTAACATTATCTTTCACAATGTAAAAAAATTGGGCTAACTTTACTGTTGTCTTATTTTCTTATTCAAAAAAGTGAATTTTTTGCCAAAAAAAGCGCGCTTGTAAGACCGCTGCGCAAATACGGTGTGAAAAAAAGTATTGCAATGACCGCCATTTTATTCTCTAGGGTGTTATAAAAAAAACAATATATAATGTTTGGGGGTTCTAAGTAATTTTCTAGCAAAAAACCTGTTTTAAACATGTAAACACCTAAATTCCAAAAGAAGACTGGTCCTTAAGTGGTTAACTAAGACTGGAGAGTGCAGAATCTGGTGCAGCTCTGCGTGGAGGCCAATCAGCTTTCAGATTTTATTGCCAAAGCTTAATGGAACAAGATGAAGCTGATTGGCTGCACAGCTGCACCGGATTATGAGTGCTCCAGTTTTAGTAAATCTACCCCTTGGCGTTTAATAGAATTATATTATGGTGTGTAGATCAATAGTACCTATTGCATGCAAGGTTCCACCTTCTGAGATCCTCATTTAAGTTTATTGGAATTATATATTGGTGTTTAGATCAGTAGTATATAGTGCATTCTATTTAATGTATATTTGGAAGGTACCACCTCTTACATTCACCCTGGAGTGTACTGAAATTATATGTTGGTATGTACATCAGTAGTACCTTTTGCACCCTATTTAATCAATATTGAGAGGGTACCACGTTCTTACATCCACCTTGGAGTGTGCTAGAATTATATACCTGTGTGTAGATCAGTAGTACCTATTGTACCCGGTTTAATATATATTGGTAACATTGGTGCCAATTTTACACTGGAGTGTACTAGGATAAGACATTCATATGTACAGTTGTGCTCATAAGTTTACATACCCTGGCAGAATTTATGATTTCTTGCCCATTTTTCAGAGAATATGAATGATAACACAAAAACTTTTCCTTCACTCATGGTTAGTATTTGGCTGAAGCCATTTATTATCAATTAACTGTGTTTACCCTTTTTAAATCATAATGGCAACATAAACTAGCCAAATAAACCTGATCAAAAATTTACACACCCCAGTTCTTAATACCGTGTAACATCAATGACCGCTTGAAGTCTTTTGTGGTATTTGTGGATGAGGTTCTTTATCTTCTCAGATGGTAAAACTGCCCATTCCTCTTGGCAAAAAGCCTCCAGTTCCTGTAAATTCTTGGGCTGTCTTGCATGAACTGCACATTTGAGATCTCCCCAGAGTGGCTCAATGATATTGAGGCCAGGAGACTGAGAACCTTCACTTTATTCTGCTCTAGCCAATGGTAGGTCGACTTGGCCTTGTGTTTTGGATCATTGTCATGTTGGAATGTCCAAGTATGTCCCATGCGCAGCTTCCTGGATGATGAATGCAAATGTTCCTCCAGTATTTTTTGATAACATACTGCATTCATCTTGCCAACAATTTTGACCAAATTTCCTGTGCCTTTTGTAGCTCTCACATCCCCAAAACATCAGCGATCCACCTCCGTACCTTTCATCATAGGCCTTGTTGACTCCTCTCCAAATGTAGCGTTTATGGTTGTGGCCAAAAAGCTCAATTTTGGTCTCATCACTCCAAATGACTTTGTGCCAGAAAGTTTGAGGTTTGGCGTATTGTAAGCGGGATACTTTGTGGCATTTGCATAGTAATGGCTTTCTTTTGGCAACTCGACCATGCAGCCCATCTTTCTTCAAGTGCCTCCTTATTGTGCATCTTGAAACAGCCACACCACATGTTTTCAGAGTCCTGTATTTCACACAACGTTATTTGTGGGTTTTTCTTTGCATCCTGAACAATTTTCCTGGCAGTTGTGGCTGAAAATTTAGTTGGTCTACCTGACTGTGGTTTAACAAGTATTTTTTATTCCTGCGCTACCATGTAAGGATGGTAATAGTAAAGGAAAAGCAGCTTACACCGAATAGGGTCCAACCTGACCCTAAGAGCAGATGTACTAGGTAAATAAGAATGGTGCTGCGCTAATCCTAATGTACCCCACAGTGCCTAAATGTAAATAAGCACTAGCAATCAGTGGCTTAAGGAGTAAAAAGCTAACTTCAGTGTGCTAGTGAATGAAAAAGTCAGGCGGTGGCCTATATCACCTATAGTGCTGGATAAAAATAAACGTAAGTGGGCGTGAGTCAAAATAGTGATGTGTAGGTCAGTAGTAATACATCAACCTAAAAAACATGAATATATATATTGCATCTGAAAACTATTAGAGCCATAAAAAAAACTCCCAAAAAACAAACACAAAAATATTGGAAGTACACTGAATGTCCGTGGAGATCTACGATCGCTGCAATAAAGTGTCCAATGCCATCAGTAGGTGCTTAAAAGTAGCAATATTAAAGTTCATAGAAAGAGGTGGCTTGTGCAGCAGCAAAACACATTTTATAATTCAAAAAAGTGACTTGTGCAATAGGTGACAACTCCAATAATATTTCAAACGTGCCAAACAGTGAAAAAAAAAAAAATATGAACAAACAAGCGATGAAACACAAAATAAAAATAAACGTGCAATGTTACAATGAATGTTCATGGGGATCCATAGTATATGCAATAAAGTGTCCAATGCCAACAGTAAGTGCTTACAATTAAATAGAGCAATATTAAAAGTTCATGGAGAAAAGTGACTCGTGCAACAGCAAAGTATTTCAAAATTCAAAAGGTGACTTGTGCAATGTCAAGCAACTCCAATACTTCTTAAACCGTGCCAAACAGTGGGAAGATATGAGCAGTAGTTGGATCTTTACTCGCATTAGCTCGCATGGATAGAAATGTGAAGTGTATACAGGTGCTCTTCATGCAGATAATCCTACACTGGAAGGTAATGGCCCCTTACCTCATTGATCTGAGGTTACAGCATAGAACAATCGGGTGCTGCTGGTGTCTCCTGTGGGGATGTGTCCTGCACTCAGGGCTGTCTCTGTTTACCTCAGATCCTCCAGGGATATAATAACCAAAGGGAGACAAGGATGCCATATAGTGTAGTAATTTTGAACTTCACAGAGCTTTATTAATAACGTAAACCAAGGTACTCACACAAATTACAACAGAGGATGCAGTGTATCCAGACGAGCGGCGAGCTCGTACACTGCTGACAGTGGAAGGTGTGCCTATCCCTATGCGTGGCGTCACGGGTCACATGGCTTCATCAGGGGATGCTAGAGGGCACTTATGCTTGTCTTTAAATAGACCAGGTAAAACGAATTAGTGGCGGCTATTTTGTCGGAGTCCAATGGGAAATTGCCATAGCAGCCATCTTCCTGGAGATGTATGGGAGCGGCCATTTTCTTGGTTATAAAAAGACGGCAGAAATGTCAGCCGGACTAGCGGCTGGTGTATACTTAATCTCGACGCTATACCCTGTAAGCATCGAACAATCATCTGACTTTAGTCTACAGTGGGATGGCCAGGGGGAGAATTTGTAATAGCCCTAGGATATACTTAACCTAGTGACGATCGGGGTTGGCATAAACGCGCTACACTGATCACATATACAGGTGATATAGCAGAGTGAATTAACTATAGGGTAACGGGTCCAAATTTCATTCTTTGGGAATACCTTCCATTGTAAACAGTATACTCTTATACAATAAATACATACTTCATCAGCATATAATATCTTAAACTCTTTAAACATTGAAATTAAAAATTAAAAACACGATCTCAGGATAAAAATATAACATATGTTATTTTTAAAAATTATAAAAACGCCCTTAAAATAAAAAGATCATAATATATGGTAAATAAAAACAGGGGAATCTTTTAAGTGGAACACTTATATGCACTGTAAAAGAATAATGCCGTAAACAAAGTGCAGGAACGAGAAATCTAATAGGGTAAGGAGAAGGGATGTGATCATAATATAGGTCCCGATCTAAGAACGAAAAAAAATTTCTATATATTCACGATTAAAAATCACTTAAAAAACAGTTCAAATCAAATTCTATGTTGAGACCCTGCGGTGTGAATGTGTCCAACGTGAATATCCATCTGGATTCGGCCTGGCTGAGGGTCCTGACCTTATGTTCCCCCCGCCAGTGTCCGATATAGGGTTCAACCCCCCAGGATTTCAGATGTGTTGGGTCTTTATTGTGACATAGTAGAAAGTGCTTAGAGACACTATGTTTGTCATAGCCATTCTGGATGTTTTTCACATGTTCTTTAATCCGTGTCCTCAGTGGTCTTTTGGTCCGGCCAACGTACTGGAGCCCACAGCTGCATTCCAGGGCATATACAGCTCCTTCAGAATTGCAGCTAATAAAATTGTTTATCTTGTATGTGTTTCCAGTACTTGTTGATGTGAACTCGTATTTTCTTTCGTTTGGCCTTCTCGTTTTAGTACAGGCAAAACAACTTCTGCACGGAAAGAAGGCTTTCCCGGTAAAAAAGGTAAAGGTTCTTTTAGGTGGATCAATCACATTTTTTACCACCTTGTCCCGAATAGTGGGTGCTCCTTTATATATAAAGTGCGGGTATGTGGGTAGGGATCCCTGTAGCTGTTTGTCTGCTAGAAGGATATGCCAGTGGCTTGATAATTTTTTCAACTTTCTTATGTTGTGCACTGAAATCTAGAATTAAAGGTGCTCCTCCTAGTGTCTGTTTCGATTTCTCTGTATCTCTAATCAATTCATTTCGATCCATCATAGAGACTTCATGTACTTTCTTTTCTATGAATTGGCGATCATATCCTTTGTTTGAGAACCTTAATGTGAGCTTTTCTGCTTGGTCAAGGAACGTGTTAAGTTGTGTGCAGTTCTGTCTTAATCGTACAAGTTGGCCCTTCGGTACGTTGAAGAGCCAGTTCCTATGGTGGCAACTTTCAATAGGTATTTAACTATTTCTGTCTACATTTTTAAAGTGCGTTTGTGATCTAAGTCCAGATTCTTCTTGTATAATTTCCAGGTCAAGGAATGTTACTTTACTCGTGCTAATGTCCCAGGTTAATGTAATATTTTTGTCATTCCTATTGAGTCTCCAAAAAGCTGGTAAGAGGATCCATATCTCCCTTCAATAGAATGAAGATATCGTCGATGTATCTTTTGTAGGTCACCAGTTCACTTGGTGTATTTTCAAAAACACTGTCCTCCTCCCACTGGGCCATGAACAATCCAGCTATGCTTGGGTCGAACTTAGCCCCCATTGCATCTCCGGTGTGCTGTTGGTAATACCTGCTATTGTACCAGAAATAATTATTCTTCAAATTGAAGTCAATACACTTTATTAGAAATTTTCTCTGCATACAGGGTAATTGGGTGTATTTCCTCAAGCCCCATTTTGCTGCTTCGCATGCCAAGTGGTGTGGTATAATAGTATATAGCGAGGCAACATCTGCAGTAGCCATAATCCATGGACCTTCTTCCTTTGGGGTGTTTTCTAGAATCTGCAACATCTCTTTGGTGTCTCTCAAATATGCTTGTGTATTTTTTACAGCGGGTTGCAAAAAGGTATCCATATATTGGCCCAATCGGGATGTGAGAGACTCTATGCCATTTACTATTGGCCTCGGTGGTGGATTAGTGTTATTCTTGTGAATCTTAGGCAAGGTATATATAATAGGTGTGCGACATGACTCTGGGACTAAAAACTTCGCTTCCTTCTTGTTCAAAATGTTTTTCTTCACTCCAAGACATATAATCTGTTCCAGTGCTTTCCTGCACTTATAGACGGGATTACTCAATAGTCTTGTATAGGTGTTTTCATCGCCAAGCATCTCTGTCATGGTCTGATGGTATTGTTCCTTTGCGAGTACAACAATCCCCCCGCCTTTATCGGCTGGACGGATTACCAGGTCTTTCCTCCTTACTATTTTCCTAATGCCACTTTTTATATAGTCGGGGCCCTCCTTTTTCTTGATTTTGAGCTTTTTAATATCTTTTAAAACCACTTTTTTAAAAACTTCAATATATTTATTATCTTTCAAGGGCGGATTAAAAACAGATTTATTCCTCAATGTGCTGTGTGTGACGCCATTATCCTCGATCATCGGATATTTTGTTCGAATGGGATTGCTTACAATGTACTTTTGAATGTTCAGTTTTCTTATAAATTTCTGAATTCCAATATACGTCTGGAATTTATCCAGATTTTTCATGGGTGCATACTTCAGGCCTTTATCAAGTACAGCTATCTCTTCTGGTGTTAGTTCCTGTCCACTTAAGTTAAAGATCCCTTCTCCTTTCACTCTCTTTTTCTTTTGTTCTCTCTTTCCAGATCTCCGTCCTCTCTTCTTCCTGGACTTCTTCTGGGGTTTCTGTTCTCGTCTGACGGTCTCGGTGGGTGTTCGTCCCTGCCCCTGTCTAAAAAAGACCTGTTGTATGCTTGATCTCCATACTGTGAGGGGTAGTTTCTCTCCTGCCTTTCTTCTTCACCTCTATGCATGAGTGGAGCATAGTGGTTATATGTGGGTATCGGGCTCCGTTCATTATGGTATTGATTTTTTTGTTGTTGGGGACCTCTTCTTTCCCCATGTCCATACTCATGCGTCGGGCTCCTTCCTCTTGGCCCATAGTGTTCGTATGGTGGTTCCCTATTCTCCCTATATTCATAGGGGGGTCTTCTTTGATCTTTCCATCCCTGGGGTGGTCCCCTATAATGCCTCTGGTCATAGGGTTGTTTATGCCAATTATTAAACGGCTTCCTATTATTTTTCCAGTAAGGTCTTCTACCCCCATTCTGTGGAGTACGATTCAGCTGGGGTCTTCTGTCCCCTCGATGCGGGGTGGCTGGTTGGTAATACGTGTTTCTCCCATCAGAGTCTTGGTGTCTTCGGGTAGTTGTTATATACCCTTCTCTTGGGGTTTGGTAGCTTCCGGATTGGGCATTCGAAGGATCTATAGTCTGATGGGGGTCCACCCTCACAATCTTCTCTGGTGTCGAGTAGGTGGATGCATTATCTCCCCTCCCTATTAAATTCTGCCATTTAAAAACCTGATCATTCCTAAAATCTTTTGTATCTCTAGTATACTTCTTACTCTTCCTCTGTTGTACCTTTTTGTCTTTTTTCAAGAGGTCTTTATTCAACTGTGTGGTTAAGGTTTTGAATTCTGTTGTTTCTTTATATACTTCTAATTCTTCTTTCAGTTGAGAAATATTTTGATCTATCATTTTTATTTTTATTTGTTTCCTTTCCAGTAAGAATCTTAATAGTTCCAGCCCTTTATCGTTAAAGAACTTGAACCATTCTTCATTAGATTCTTGATCACTAAGGCCATCATTCGGGGGCACGTCCCATCTCAGTCTCCTGGGGACTAGGTTTTCTTTTAAATATGTCTCAAAGGTGCATGTGTCCCACCAGAGACTCACTTATTTCTCCATATTATGTCCGAGCCTCCTCATTAGGCTCTCCAGATCTTGATTTTTTGTAGTATTGGGATTGGACGCATTAAACACTTCTTCTAAATTAATTTTTCTTTTTTCCATGTAAGTAAAAACATCCATGGTTGCAGCGGGAATGAATAGGATGGAACAGTGAAAGCTAACAAGTATTTACTAGTAAGCACTTACTGTTGGCATTGGACACTTTATTGCATATACTATGGATCCCCATGAAATTCATTGTAACATTACACGTTTATTTTTATTGTGTGTTTCATCGCTTGTTTGGCCCCAATTACTGTTTATATTTTTTTTTGTTTCACTGTTTGGCACGTTTGAAATATTATTGGAGTTGTCACCTATTGCACAAGTCACTTTTTTGAATTATAAAATGTGTTTTGCTGCTGCACAAGCCACCTCTTTCTATGAACTTTAATATTGCTACTTTTAAGCACCTACTGATGGCATTGGATACTTTATTGCAGCGATCGTAGATCTCCACGGACATTCAGTGTACTTCCAATATTTTTGTGTTTGTTTTTTGGGAGTTTTTTTTATGGCTCTAATAGTTTTCAGATGCAATATATATATTCATGTTTTTTAGGTTGATGTATTACTACTGACCTACACATCACTATTTTGACTCACGCTCACTTACGTTTATTTTTATCCAGCACTATAGGTGATATAGGCCACCGCCTCACTTTTTCATTCACTAGCACACTGAAGTTAGCTTTTTACTCCTTAAGCCACTGATTGCTAGTGCTTATTTACATTTAGGCACTGTGGGGTACATTAGGATTAGCGCAGCACCATTCTTATTTACCTAGTACATCTGACTGTGGTTTAGTTTTAACAAAACCCCTCATTTTCCACTTCTCAATTAGAGTTTAAACACTGCTGATTGGCATTCTCAGTTCCTTGTATATTTATATTCATATCCCTTTCCTGTTTTATACAGTTCAACTTCCTTTTCCTGCAAATCCTTTGACAATTCTTTTGCTTTCCCCATGACTCAGAATCCAGAAACGTCAGTGCAGCACTGGATGAAAGATGCAAGGGTCTGTCAGGAGTCCAGAAAGGCATTGACCTTATATATATATATATATATATATATATATATACACACACACATTACAAGCAAACAGATCACAGGTGAGGATGGTTACCTTTAACCTTTTAAACTTTTGATCAGGGTCATTTGGGTAGTTTCTGTTGCCATTATGATTTAAAAAGAGTAAACACAGTTGATTGATAATAAATTGCTTCAGCCAAACACTAACCATGAGTGAAAGAAAAGTTTTTGTGTTATCATTCATATTCTCTGAAAAATGGCCAAGAAATCATAAATTCTGCCAGGGTATGTAAACTTATGAGCACAACTGTATGATCAACTGTGGGTATGGTAGTGTATATGGAGGTTTTCTATTTGTGTTTTCTTTTTTTTTTTTTCTATGGTTGAACTAGATGGACTGGTGTGTGTTTTTTTTTTTTGTTTGTTTGTTTTTTTGTTTTTTTCAATCTGACTAGCTATATTACATAGCACTCTGAAATTACATAATTGTTGTGCAGGTGTGGAAGAAATAAGATGGTTAAAAAACTCTCCTCAACAGTTATTGATCATCTACATAGATTTAAATTACATTTTGAATTTAATAAAGCTAGTTAGGATTTTTCAAAATGTCACTAGAACTTTAACACAGTTTAGACATGTATTGTAGTAAGAAGTACCTCACATTATTTTTTAAATGGAAAACTTCTTTAAAATCATTTTATGCAGCTTGGTAGCACAAAACCTGAATCTGATTTTAAGCATTAAACAATAGTATGCATTATAAGTAGGCTTTAATGGGTATGTTTTGACTACAATACTCGTATAGCGAAATTGTTGGCTGGTCTTCTATTAGGCTTTTGTGTGACTTCTGTTAAGAAATGCAGCATGGGTCCAGGTTCTCCTGGAGTGTAGTGACCATCTATTGGCTGAAGACCAATATTCTGTATTTATTTGCAATCTAGATCTCTGTGTAGATGTGTTTTATGTAGCTATGCAGTGACATGGGAATAGTTACAGCATAAAGTGTGATTTGTGGTAAAATATGCTTCCATTTAAATAAAATTTTGGAATATAAACTCAGCAACTTTCCCCTTCATCCAGCTCTAGATTATCTTGTTTGTTTCATTTGTCTTATGGGACATTGGCATGGGTTATTGGTTAGACATGAGTGGAGGACGTGAATAAAGGCTTCTTTTGTCTGGCAACACGTGTCCTCTGGGATAGAGAGGCATTATACCAAACTGTCCGTATAAAGTAAACTGCTTACTTGGAGAAAAATTACCAACTATTTTTTTACTCTTGTAAAATGGAATGTTTTTTTTATGCTGTAAGATATTTGTGGAATAAATGAAGCCTTTTGTGAAGCAGTTGGTTTCATACAGTATTAAGTTTGGTAGTGTTTGATACAGAACTGTGATAATTTGTTGACTGGGAGTCTGGCATTTTAGGTGTTAATGTTGGTGTAAAGTGGTTAGTTTAAGCCTATGGTTAATGTTAGTTGGGATAAATGTTAGGTTTTGGTTAAGGGTTTGGTTACTCTTGGGTTAGATTTTAATTTTCGGGGAGATAGAGGGGAGAGAATGTCACTAAAATACACATAGCCAAACATTTGTCTTTCTAACCACTTTTCTCCCGCAGTACATTTATCAACTGCAAATCAGTGGACTGTTATTTACTCAGTGCCGTTATCGAATGACACTGTATAAGCCACTGAAATGGATGGCCATTGCGCTGATTAATGGATGTGGACTGAACCGTTATTCGCTCGGTTCATGGACAGTGTTCAAAGATTGGTTCTGTACCTTGTGATGGCTGTGATGACCAGTGCAGTCAGGCAGCCTTTTGCATTACATACAGTTGATGGTAGATCTAAAGGAGATCTGTGCAATCTGATTGTATGGTGAGTTTAACAGACTTCCAGGAACACACTTCTCCTGTTTTCAGTACTACAGCTTTGCTCCACATAGGCTGTTAGTTCATTTTGCAGGAGCTGATTAATCACATATCTATACAAGAAGAAGGTAAAGTACAAAACAATTGATCGCACAGGAAGACACTAGTTGTATATTCAGGGAGAACCGTGCTCACTGGCAATGACTGCATCAGAGAAGCATGTAACTGCAGAGGTGAGTGGGAGCAATCTCCTGGGGGGAGGGCAGGTGCAGAGTATGAGTTAACGAGGTCAGCTGCTGAACTACTTCCTTCATCTCTAACCTTTTTTCAAGTTCCAAATACCAGGAAGTAATGGAGAGGTTTTCTCTAGGAGGACCTGGAGGCTGAGGTAAGGTCCATTCTAGAATGTAAAAAATAGCCTTTTCTTTTCTGCAGCAGAGGCTCATTAATGTTACATTTGGAAGCTGGGATTTGGGGGCAAAAAAAAAAAAGTGAACTTGGCATTTAACCACTTAAAGCCCACCCACCGCATGTATACTGCGGCAGGGCGGCTCTATTGCGGGAAACAACATACCTGTACGTAATTTTATGCAATAGATACTGTGGGCGCGCCCGCTGCTTGGGGGGGGGCAATCAACGGAATCGATGTCCGCCGGCCACCCGCTATCGCTCCACAGACAGGCAGAATGGGGATCTGCCTATGTAAACGAGGCAGATCCCCATTCTCACAAGGAAGTACACAGAGATCTTCTGTTCCTTGTAAGCAGGGACACGGATCTCTGTGTTCTTTCTCTCAGTCCATACCCCACACAGTTAGAAAACACTCCCAGGGAACACAACCCTTTGAGTGCCCCTGATGTTAACCCCTTCCCTGCCAGTGTCATTTATACAGTAACAGTGCATTCTTTTAGCACTGATCAATGTATTAGTGTCACTGGTCCCCAAAAGTGTCACTTAGTGTCAGATCTGATTCCACAAAGAATCGCTGAGATGATCAAATACCACCAAACAAAAGCTCTATTTGTGGGGAAAAAAAGGCCTCAATTTTATTTAGGTACAGCATCGCAGGACCGCACAATTGTCAGTTGAAGTAACGCAGTGCTGTATCGCAAAAAAATAGCTTGGTCATTATGGGGTAAAACCTTCCAGGGCTGCAGTGGTTTAAGTGGCTGTAAACCCTCTCCTATACCCAGTGAACTGAATGGCCTTAGATGATACACAGGGATAAAACAAATCTCCCTACATAAGTTTTACATGCATATCTGCTGTCTTCAGCTTGCATAGTGTTACAATATTTACTTCCTCATTCAGCAGTAGGAGTGGAGTCTTGGCTTACACTGGGAGAGCTGATTGGAGGAAAGGCACCCCCCCCCCTCCACATAGGCAGAAGAACGAAGATACTTTCAGAGCTGTGACAAGGCAAGCTCTCTGCTAATCTATTTAACCCCCACACACACACACATTTCAGGCTGCTTTTAGCTCCCATCTCTGAGAACTTGTCAGAAGTTATCATGCTGATAAGAGGAACAAAACAGCACAAACACATGGGACTTAGAGCTTTGGAGAGAGATAAGTAAACACTACAGATATATGTGCCCAGGTCGGGCAATAATCGGGTTTACATCCACTTTAAGCATCCTATTCATTTGGTGTTGGATGCCTGCATCTCTCCACTGGCCGCTGTGGTTCCATACACTCTCAGACTCATAACAGATTAACCACATGCCGACCAGCCGCCGCAGTTGGACTGTGGTAGAATGGCACAGCTGGGCGAAACGACTTTATGTAACGTCGCTTCGCCCTGTGGCCACTAGCTGGGTCACCGCCGGGCTCTCGTGATCGCTGCTGAGACACAGAGAACTGGGAACACACACAGTTTCTGGTTCTCTGAGGGGAGAAGTGACAGATCGTCTGTTCATACAAAGTTTGAACCGCGATCTGTTATCTTCTCTGCACAGTCCCCACCCCCCTTCAGTTATAAAAGAAACTAGGACACATTTAACCCCTTCACTGCCCCCTAGTGTTAACCCCTTTACTGCCAGTGACATTTTTACAGTAATCAATGCATTTTTAATCGCACTGATTGCTGTATTAATGCCAGTGGTCCCAAAAATGTGTCAAAATTGTCCGACGTGTCCGCCATAATGTCACAGTCATGATAAAAATCGCAGATCGCTGCCATTACTAGTAAAAAAATAAATTAATAATAAAAATGCTATAAATCGATCCCCTATTTTGTAGACGCTATAACTTGTGCGCAAACCAATCAATATACGCTTATTGCGATTTTTTTTTTTTTTTTACCAAAAATATGTAGAAGAATATATATCAGCCTAAACTGAGGGGAAAAAAGTGTTTTTTTTATATATTTTTGGGGATATTTATTATAGAAAAAAGTAATAATAATGCGTTTTTTTTTTTTTCAAAATTGATGCTCTTTTTTTGTTTATAGCGCAAAAAATAAAAACTGCAGAGGTGATCAAATACCACCAAAAAAAGGACGTCAATTTTGTGTGGTTGCAACATCGCACAGTCGCGCAATTGTCAGTTAAAGCGACGCAGTGCCAAATCGCAAAAAGTGCTCTGGTCAGGAAGGGGGTAGAATCTTCCGGGGCTAAAGCGGTTAATGACGTAGCTGTTAGTGGGTTCAACCACAGCAGGCATCAGAGAAACACAGGCATATGACACATCTGGAAGAGATGAATGTTGATAATTCTACTTGCATTTTTAGCATTAAAAGGGAGTGAACATGCACATTACTGGAAGTCACACTAGTAAGTATAGTACATTTATTTTACTAGTATATGTACCCAGAACCCAGCCACTAGTACTGCTTAGCTTGGTAGCTTTGGCACAGGAAAAAAAAAAAAAACTAGGCTGCATGCCTTGATCCCTTGAAGTGGAGGCCCACCCTGAAAAAAAAAAATTGCACAAAAAAAACCTAAAAAAATGGAGAAAAAGAAAAAAATTTTTTTTTACTTACGTGAAATGGCTGTTGCTAGGCAGTCTTCCTAATCTGCCTCTTCCTATGCCACGGTGATGTTGTCTCTTCTCCTCCCCGCGTTGTCTTCTGGGGAATGGGGCGTGGTGTGTTATGGATACTGTGTGTGTCCCACAACACATCGCGTCCCATTCACAAAGAGCTGCGCGACTCGGGTATGCACAGTATGAAACAGGCAGTGAAGCCATAAGGCTCCACTACCTGTTTCCCTTAGGATGGCAGTGCCGGGACCCGAAGGGACGGGTCGGCCTCGGGCGGCCGACATCGCGGGCACCCAGGACAGGTAAGTACTTATTTAAAGTCAGCAGCTACAGTGTTTGTAGCTGCTGACTTTTCAATTTTTTTTTTTACGGCCGGAATCCCGCTTTAACTTAACCCTTACATCTTGACTATTACGCTAAAAAAGATACTGGGGTTTATTTACTAAAGCTGGAGAGTGCAAAATCAGGCTCACTTCTGCATAAAACCCAATCGGCTTCCAGGTTTTATTGCCAAGGCTTAATTAAACAAGCTGAAGTTGGAAACCTATTGGTTTCTATGCAAAAGTGAGCCTGATTTTGCACTCTCCAGTTTTAGTAAATAAACCCCACTGTCTTTTAGTGTGATGGTCAATGTAAGGGTTAAGTTAAGGGGTCAAGGCACGCAGCCTAGTTTTTTTTTTTTTTTTTTTTTTTTTTTTTTCCTGTGCCACCAAGCTAAGCAGTACTAGTGACTGGGTTCTGGGCACTGGAACACCAAGTAGCAATTTTTTGGGACTCATTTAATAAACAATACTACAAATTCAGTGTGCCAAGAGTGGAAGTAAGTTTTGTTCTCAGTTTGTAAGATGTTTTGAGGTCAGTGCTTGGTCGATCACTCAAAGGTGCGAGGTAAGGTCAGTCAAAATAGCAACTTTTCTCCATGCATTCTACTCATCTCTCCTGGTCTTACTTGTCCCACCAAGTTATCAAAGCATTATTTAATGGGTGGTAGAGGGCCCAATAATCAGGAAATGTATGCGCACAGTTTATTTTTAAAATCTGGTTCATTACCAGTACTAAGGAAAATGCACACTAACCAAACCGAAAACTTGAACTGAGCTAATATAATTGTTTTCTGGGAGCTTCACGCTGATTTTATTATGTTCATGGTGTAATGTGCTTTACAAATGAGGAACAAAAGATGTGAGAATTTTCTCAAGACCCCTGTTAAATATCATAACCTTTTCTTGTTTAAGTATAAATTAAATGTCAGCCAGTAGTTCTGCTGAGATTTTCACCTTTGGTGCAAATAGTGTAACCTCAATCGTTTGTTTTTATAGAGTTTTAATTCTAATAGTTGTATTTAATGGATACCTGTCCTATGGGGAACACCAAGTCTGCCATTGCTGATCTCCTCTGATAACTGCCTGGATGTCTCTCCAAAATTTACTAGTATTGATTTGCTAAAGGTAAATATGCTGTACACTTCTCAAGGGAATTTACGCTAGAGCTTAGTGAATGAGGTGAAGCTCTGCTGACTTCCATAATACATTCCTGTACAAGCAAAAATTCAATTTTTTTTTTTTCTTTGCACCTGATTGGGTTTTCGTTGCATCATGAGATTTCACCACATTCCCTAACTTCTGGGGTTAATTCTCCTGCAAAATGCAACTACACTTGAAATGAAAATGAAAAGCCTTTAGTAAATTTACCCTACTGAGTCGTTTACCTGAAAAAGAAATGCAGCCAGCATTTGAAAGGGATTCTAAAGGTACAAAGTATTTTACCGTAATGCATTCTCTGCAATAAGACAAAAAAGCCTCCTGCATGCAGCTCAACCCCCCATACTTACCTGAGCCCAATCTCGATCCAACAATGTGCACGAGAGCAACGGCTCTAACGGTTCTTTCTCTCTCCTCATTGGACAGAGAGGCAGCAGCTGGAACGCTCCTGCTGCTGTTAATCACAGCCAGTGAGGAAGGGACAGGGTCAGCTCAGGAGTGAGCACACAAGAGTGCCCCAATAGCAAGTGGCCTACTGTGGGGGCACTTGGTGTGGGGAGCCAGAAACCCCAGCGGGGGACCCAAGAAGAGGAGGATCAGATCTGCTTTGTGCAATACCATTGCACAGAGCTGCTAAGTATAACATGTTTGTTATTTTTAAAAAAAGTACCCTTTAGAATCATTTTAAATCATATTACCATACTCATGAAAAGTTAGACATTATCAAGCTCTTGGATTGGGAAAGCAGCTAAGTACATTGCTTTTTTAGAAGATGAGTTACGGAATAACAACTTGCATATTTCTCTTACTATAGATTATTTTTTAAAGCAGATCTTCCATCAAAAATACCCCCCCCCCCCCCCAAATACAAGTGACTAAAAATCCATTCTAAAAGAAAAATCAATAACTTCAAAACAGCAGTGGCAAAGCTGCCAATCTCCCCAGTTTATGGTACAAACCAAACGGTAACCTGGTGAAAGAGCAAGACACAATGTAAACCAGACCTATGAACACCAGTGATTTATTAATCCTCAGAGTTAAGTGAAACAGCATTTCAAGAGTACAATCCATCTTAATAAGGTATGCTTGTTTTGCTGTGCATATTGATAAATCACTGGGATTCAAATCTCTGACCAGCAATTGAACTAACGCTTTCATCTTTTTACCTTTTGGGGAAAATGGCTCAAAGACGTCTCCTTTGCCACCGCACACTCTTCTATGTATCCTCAGTAGCTGAGGCCAGCTGCAGACTGTAAGAAATAGATCATATCACACCTGTAGAGACACAATTCTTACTTTGTCCCATGATCAGAATTGCTGTTTCTCAAACATAATTTCTTCAATCATCTACAATACAGTTATTTTTCTTATGTCCTTGTAATTTTTAAACATTTCAAAAGCAGAACAGATAAATACACACGTGTACTGTATGTTAAGAGGTATCTTTAAGATATTTGTGCAAACAAATTATTTGTAATGCTAATAGGCAAATAAACCATTTTGATTTGCATAGTTTGCTAATGAGTGTGATAGAAACAACTTAAAAATCTTCACGTCAATAGGGGAATATAAAAATGATTTGTGTTGAAAGGCAGCAGAGCTACATAAATATTTACTATCAGCAGCAGGGATGTAACAAATGGTAAAAAAAAAATCTGGTGAACTTTGAGATACGTGTCTCATCATAGCCAAATGTAGCTAGTTGCATCGTTGCCATGGTTTGCACACACTGTTTACTTACAATAATATTTTTCAGTTTCCTGTTGTATTTTGCCACTTATTAAAGAGCAATTGCATGCAACAAGTAAAATCCGTGTACTGTTAATACTGTATTAGTATAAGGGTTATTGTATTTGCCCCATCATGTTCCAGGACAGCAACATGAGAGATGGCTGGTTTCTCTACACTCGGGAAGCACAAGCAGAAGAGTAAAAAATCCTCCCATCCACCTCATTTTTCAGATTAGATTCTGTTTCTTAAGCATGCCATACATGTATGGGCTTGATCTATCGTTCGACTTGTATACAACCATCCTGTAATTTTTTCTTCTGAACAAGCTATAGCTTGTAACACTGCAGCAGATTAGAATAGCACAGTGGGAGGATTCCCTTATCCATTAAATGTGTGGATGGAGGAATCTGTTCATTTTTTTTTTTTTAACCCGCTGGTGGAATGAAAACGAATGAACGTCAGCCATTGCCATTTTCAGTTGTGCCAGAGGGTATTACTTTTTCTTATGATACCAGGATCTTGCCCCTTTATCAACAGTCAAATCCTGAAGCCTCAAGTGCATTTGCCCCTTTTTTCTTATTCTAGTAAGATTGCTGCGGGTGCCTGAGGTTTTCTGGGTGCCAGTGTGCTGGTCTGTTGTCAGTCTTTTTTTTTAAATCAGCACTTCTGAAAGGGGCTAAGTGGCTTATAGGTGGGGTTTGTGGTCCAAGCTTTGTTTGAGAGACCATAAGTCATCTCTGGCAATGGGGTAAAATACTTCCACGTCAACACACACTGTGAACACTGAATAGCATGGGGTTGGGATACCGATAGAAAATACAGAGGCTGAGGATGGAAGAGTGATGATGATCACCATGGCCAAGTCTATATGGCATCCAATATGCAATAACAGGAGATTGTGACCGTCTCTCTATGGAGCCGGTTCACATATCTCCGATGCGGCTCTGGTGCGAAGTTGTACAGGGAGCCCTGTGTGTCGTTTGGTCCATTTCAGGTCTGAAATTAGCCCAAAATTCAGGCTGAAATTGGACCTGAAACGGTGAACTAGGACCCACAGGTCCCCTGCTGTGAGGCGCATCGGCATGCAGTGTAAACTGAGCCTAAAGGAAATTTGCTTTATACGCCTACAGAACCGAACACTGAAGACACTAAGTGACACCAAGATTGATATGGGGGGGCTGTCCCAGGTGACCTAACAGTGGGAGGAAATTTCAGACAGCCCATACTTACAACTTTTGAAAGGGGATTCTCGTTTATAGCTCCCCTTTTTCTTAACCAGGCCACTGAGGGACTCTGTAACCACAGCTGCCCTATAGGACTACATAGAGACCTTTTCTCAACAGGAAGTCATTATTCCAGTACCAATGAACCAGAACCAGGAAAATACCAAATGATTATCATTTTGAAGAAAATGAAAAAGTTCCTCGAGTACAAAAAAAAATCAGGATGGAAAATATTTCCACAATGCACAAAACCCTCCTAAAGGAGGTATTCAGCAAGGGACTGAGATACACTGGACACAATAAACACTTGGACTTTTATTAAGATTTTCTTTGATAAACATTATACACATTATTTTGATATATTGTATATGTTCACCAGTCAGCAGTAACCGCAAAAGTTTTTATGTGATTTATATTTGCAGAGTTATATTTATGCTTGTTTTGTTTTTTTTTTACAATTTGGATTTTCAATGTATATTTGTATAAGTAGCGCATCACTTTTTTAACTATATAATTTTGTGGGAACACATGTAAGCGCTTTTTGGTTTACTTTATTCTAGAGTGTTTACACATTGATTTGGAATAACATAGAAGAGGTGAGTACATTAACATATTCATTTATACTAGGATATGGAAAGTTTTGTTTTTTTTTGTTTTTTTTCATGGTACAAAAAGAAGTCTTCTTCATTGGCCTTCCTTCAATTATATTTATTGTAAAAAAAAAAAAAACACATACGTTTGAGGTTGACTACACTTTCCTGTGGGAGAATCAGTGGGATTTCCTGTGAACAGCTGTGGGTGGAAAGCCCCATACAAAGCAATAAGAGGCTAACAGCACCTGCAGCCATTTGTGGCCATTTGCATGTAACTGTTGTTACATCAGCCGTTGTTTTGTTTTTTTTTTCCTTTTGGATAACTTTTACATAAATTTATAAAAGCTGACCATTGTAATCACCCCTCTCACATGCAAATGGTTCATCTCAGCCTTCCAACTGACAAACTTTTGCTGGACAAAACAAATGCAGCCACCACTTCCAAGAATTGGTAAGCTGCAGTGGATTTTTTTTTTGTCTTTACGTTTAATACTACTTTAGGGATTTCTTTTTTATACAGGAGTACAAAAGTGAGTACAAATTATTCAAACCCAGTAAAGAATACCACATTTGTCATGTCATTGTCTTTAACTGGCTACCTATTATTTAGGATCTTGCAAACAGCATATCTGCTGCTTTGCAATAAAGGGGATGTATATTATTTTTGTATAATATAAATATATATTCCAACCTAAAAACTGCATTTTTAATTTATTTTTATTTAAGTCAGGTAAACATTTTAAAGCTGAACTATAAAAGAATATATAAACCCAACATTTCATACTCCTGATGTGTGCCTGCTGTACCATGTACTTGTATGAGAAAGTATCCTGTTCTCTTTGTATTGCTTCCTTTTGTGTGAAATCCCTGGTGTTTCTGCCAGTCCCTCTGCTTTCCTATCAAAAACTGACCACACTAGGCATGAGATCACATTGTGGTCATTTTTCTGGCCATCCTGAGAACTCAACCTGCTCTGCGCCAATGATTAGACTTGTCCTGACACCCCACCCTAGCATAGCCTTTCACTGGGTGTGCCGCTGTTTCTCCTCACTCAGCTCTCTGAGCTCCTTATGCAGCTGAGAACAGAGGATATGTGATAACTAAATAAAATGGGGACAAAAAGGTATTTATAATGTTTTTTATATAATATATACACAAATGTTTTGGCTTCAATTACTATTTTAAACTGAATGGGTTGTTTTAGAAGGTGATCGTTTACTTATCCTTTAACGTAATAAAAAAAGAAAATTGTGAGCAGGTAGGATTTTTTCTGCAGTACAATACTATGTCTCTTCTGCATTAAAGTTACTTTCCTGGCTGTCTGCACTGTACATTGAGCTGCACGTGCTCAGCGTTGAATTTCGGCAATGCAGAAATGACTGAACTCCCATGCGCGGGAGTGAGGTCACCTTGGCCTGACCAATGGAAAGGGCTGGGCTGAAGATGTCAGTGGCTGGTAGAGAGCTCCGGGACATCACAGCACTGGAAAAAAAGATGAGTATAGCTCCACTTTTAAATATTACATCAAACACTTCAAATCAGCTTTTAGCACCTATTTTGTATGCTTAGCTGAAAAGACCTGCTGTACAGAGCTCATTAGTGCAAGCTCATATGTACATAATATTATTATATTATACATTATTTGGTATCTACGATGTTTTAATTGCAGCATGAAAGAAAATTATCCTGTTCTCTTTTTATTTTAGAAACCCATAATGCCTGTAACAAATTTGTTATAGGTGGCACTCTTTATTAAATGTTTCTTTGTAAAACAGAGAGTTTATAAAAAAAAAGTAATGTAGCCACCCTGCCCCAAACAGGAGCGTCTTTATTTCTGCATGGCTGCAGTCAGCCAATGCCAATTATATTCTGTGTCTTGTTCAGCTTCCCCTAAGGCCACCTGGCTGCCAGTTCTCCCTTCTGTCAGTAGGTGGCACTGTCATCTGTGGCATTAGTGTGGGATCATACAGTAGGTCTGGATTATGAATATGCATATCTTTTCTCCGCTCACCATTAGTAGTTTCCTGTGCCAGTGGAGCATTGTGGTAAATAATGCAAGCTCTCTATCCCCCAAGCTCTGGCTTTAGGGAGGGTGCATGTGCTGGAGCTACTTCTTTAGGCCTGTCTGCTTTTAAGGAGCCTGGATGTGCTTAGGCCAGGTAAAGGACTGTGTCCCAGAGGAGGATCCTGCTGGAGGTGTTGGCAGGGCTTTTGCCCTGGAATCTCGTGAGTATTAGCTGCTTGACTCTACTGGAGAAATAGATGGTTGCTGCTCCAATTGTTTACAGAAGGATGCTAAAGGAGTGTCGGTCTGGACTTAAAGGCTCTTTTACTGGGTTATGACAAGTGAAGTAATGGAGTTTTTCCAAAATACTGAGCATCTGCAACCCTAACCCTCTCTACCATGGATTGTGAGTAACACAATCCTTTTTTTGTTTCTTCTAAAAGTAACTGGTGCCCATGTGTCTACATGTCCCTTTTATGCTTAGCTAATTGACCCCCAAGGTGAAATGTCAGCCCACCCTGTCTTTGGGGGTACAATCATGGCTCTAGGGGTAGGTGCTGTTACAGTAAGAATACAGTACCCTCACATTTTTGTAAATATTTTATTATATCTTTTCATGTGACAACACTGAAGAAATGACACTTTGCTACAATGTGTGCCTTAACCCTCTTGAGCATGGAGTTCACCAGAGCTTCACAGGTTGCCACTGGAGTCCTCTTCCATTCCTCCATGATGACATCACAGAGCTGGTGGATGTTAGAGACCTTGGGGCATCATCAACCTTCAGTTGATGATGCCCCACAAATGCTCAATAGGGTTTAGGTCTGGAGACATGCTTAGCCAGTCCATCACCTTTACCCTCTGCTTCTTTAGCAGGGCAGTGGTTGTCTTGGAGGTGTGTGTTGGGGTTGTTATCATGTTGAAATACTGCCCTGCGGCCCAGTTTCTGAAGGGAGGGGATCATGCTCTGCTTCAGTATGTCACAGAATATGTTGGCATTCATGGTTCCCTCAATGAACTGTAGCTTCCCAGTGCTGGCACCACTCATGCAGCCCCAGACCATGACACTCCCACCACCATGATTGACTGTAGGCAAGACACACTTGTCTTTGTACTCCTCATCTGGTTGCTGCCACACACGCTTGACACCATCTGAACCAAATACGTTTATCTTGGTCTCATCAGACCACAGGACATGGTTCCAGTAATCCATGTCCTTAGTCTGCTTGTCTTCAGCAAAACTGTTTGTCGGCTTTCTTGTGCATCATCTTTAGAAGAGGCCTTCTTCTGGGACGACAGCCATGCAGAACAATTTGATGCAGTGTGCGGCATATGGTCTGAGCACTGACAGGCTGCCCCCCCACCCCTTCAACCTCTGCAATAATGCTGGCAGCACACATACATCTATTTCCCAAAGACAACCTCTGGATATGACTCTGAGCATGTGCACTCAACTTCTTTGATCGACCATGGCGAGGCCTGTTCTGAGTGGAACCTGTCCTGTTAAACCACTGTATGGTCTTGGCCACTGTGCTGCAGCTGTTCCAGGGTCTTGGCAATCTTCTTATAGCCTAGGCCATCTTTATGTAGAGCAAAAATTCTTTTTTTCAGATCCTCAGAGAGTTCTTTGCCATGATGTGCCATGTTGAACTTTCAGTGACCAGTATGAGAGAGTGAGAGCAATAACACCAAATTTAACACACCTGCTCCCCATTTACACCTGAGATCTTGTAACACCAACAAGTCACATAATGCTGGGGTGGGAAAATCCCTAATTGGGTCCAATTGGCACATTTTCACTTAGGGATGTACTCACTTTTGTTGCCAGCAGTTTAGAGTTATTTTGAGGGGACAGCAAATTTACACTGTTATACAAGCTGTACACTCACTACTTTACATTGTAGCAAAGTGTCACTTCTTCAGTGTTGTCACATGAAAAGATATAATAAAATATTTACAAAAATGTGAGGGGTGTACTTTTGTGAGATACTGTATAAAATATATGTTTAAGAATGTATACACTTAAAAAGAAAAGCCAGTATTCAGTTTCTTATTAACTGGGCAAGCCTGTAGATAAACCCACTGTTACAAACAATCTTGTTCTTCATCCATATGCATGCTAAGTATTGTGTACATGTAGGGGGCTTTCTTCTTAGACCGTTTTATACATTTCAAAGTCTAGCGGCATAACAGACCCTATGTACTGTGCATAACACATGCAGCTACTCGGAGAAGAATGAGAATGAGACGTCTACTGTAGCAATTCACGTGTAGGTTTGAGGTGTACTTATCAATTTATTGGCAGCTGGAGTTCACCAGCTACTGATATCTGAAGGGGAATGAACTTCAGAACTCCTTTCCTATAGGCTGGGAGCTATTGAAATTTACATTTTGACATCCACTTAGCCTGAAATCATTGGTATGGCACCACTGTAAGTCTCTCATGGTGTCCTAGTAAAGGGAAGTGTCAAAATTACATCTGCAGAAGGGAATATTCTACATGAAATTAACTGTTTTGACTAACATTTTAATGTTATCCCAGGTCATTTTCTGAATTTACCAACACACGCTTTTGTAATAGGGACTGACTAATGTATCTGTATCTATTATATCTGTAAACATGGTGAAATACTTTGCCCTGCTACTTATACTGTACATAGATTTATTTGAAAAATACATGCATTCAGCAGTTATTTATTGTTTTAAAACATGGCACAAATAGCATTTCAGTTTAGCTTTTGGTTTGTAAGTGTGAAGTTCATATGTTCAGCCAAAAGCTATTCACATGATCTTGCCTACAAACCATGTCAATTAAAAACATTACTGATGGCCAAAAGCTGAGCAGCATGGAAAATTTGTATTGGTATTGTCCAAGAACAGAATATCTTAGCTTAGAGTCACTGGTCCCACTGTATGACCCAAAAAAAATTACTCACTTCACACGTTCTACATGCAAGGATAACAAAAATGGATTGCAATTCACTATTATGAATAAAAAGGACACCAAAATCAGACTGTCCTTCATGAGAGTTACAGGAATCATCTCTTTCTGGAAAGCCAACTTAAAGTGAACCTGTGTACAGGCTATGAGCATTTACATTTTTAGATATTTCTAACAAGCTGTTAATGGTCTTTAGAACAAGCCCTCATTGACCTTGGTAGCTTCAGGCACCATGGAGCAATTCATCCTCAAAGTTCACAGCAGAAGCACTTTTTTTGTTAGAACTTTATTGAGATGTCAGAAGTGACATTTCATTAAATACAGCAGTATTGTGATGCTGTAATTTATGTGACAACCTGCTGAGCTGAAAACAAATACTGCATGCAGTACTATTTTGCAGCGCACACTACTGCAACACAGTGATGTAACTGCTCTCACAATGTAAAAGGCTTTTTGCCTTGTCTTGTGCTGAGACTGCACTGAGCAAGGTTGTTCAGTGCACCTTGAGAGAATGAGCCCTGTACGTGATCAGCATAACGGAATAATCAAATGGCAAAAATTATAATCTTAATCTTTTTACTTTCAGGTTGTAACATTACCAAATATGTAAGAGTCCCAGTTTGGTAAATACTCTGTGTATTGTGAATAAAAATATATTATCAATAGTGTACATTACACCTGAGAAAATAAGTATTAGCTGATAAAATCCCTCATGTGCTTTATTTACAAATAAATTATATATAAAGTAGTAAAAGTAATATAGTATATCTACAGTGCCTCACAAAAGTGAGTACACCCCTCACGGTTCTGTAAATATTTTATTCTAGCTTTTCATGTGTCAACACCGAAGAAATGACACTTTGCTACAATGTAAAGTAGTGAGTGTACAGCTTGTATAACAGTGTAAATTTGCTGTCCCCTCAAAATAACTCAACACACAGCCATAAGTACACCTCAAACCTACACGTGAATTGCTACAGTAGACGTCTCATTCTCATTCTTCTCCGAGTAGCTGCATGTGTTATGCACAGTACATAGGGTCTGTTGCGCCGCTAGACTTTGAAATGCATAAAACAGTATAAGAAGAAAGCCCCCTACATGTACACAATGCTTAGCATGCATTTGGATGAAGAACAAGATTGTTTGTAACAGTGAGTTTATCTACAGGCTTGCCCAGTTAATAGGAAACTGAACACTGGCTTTTCTTTTTAAGTGTATACATTCTTAAACATATATTTTATACAGTATCTCACAAAAGTACACCCCTCACATTTTTGTAAATATTTTATTATACCTTTTTATGTGACAACACTGAAGAAATGACACTTTGCTACAATCTAAAGTAGTGAGTGTACAGCTTGTATAACAGTGTAAATTTGCTGTCCCCTCAAAATAACTTAACACACATCCATTAATGTCTAAACCGCTGGCAACAAAAGTGAGTACACCCCTAAGTGAAAATGTCCAAATTGGGCCCAATTAGCCATTTTCCCTCCCCAGTGTCATGTGACTTGTTAGTGTTACAAAGTCTCAGGTGTGAATGGGGAGCAGGTGTGGTAAGTTTGGTGTTATCGCTCTTACTCTCTCATACTGGTCACTGGAAGTTCAACATGGCACCTCATGGCAAAGAACTCTCTGAGGATCTGAAGAAAAGAATTGTTGCTCTACAGCAGTGGTCATCAACCCTGTCCTCAGGGCCCACTAACAGGACAGGTTTGCAAGATAACTCAAATACATCACAGGTGATATCATTTGCTGCTCAGTGATTGCAGTATGCTAGTCTGCATCTCCCCAAGGTAATACATAAACCTGGCCTGTTAGTGGGCCCTGAGGACAGGGTTGATGACCACTGCTCTACAGGATGGCCTAGGCTATAAGAAGATCGCCAAGACTCTGAAACTGAGCTGCAGCACAGTAGCCATGATCATACAGCGGTTTAACAGGACAGGTTCCACTCAGAACAGACTTCACCATGGGCGACCAAAGAAGTTGAGTGCATGTGCTCAGCATCATATCCAATGGCTGTCTTTGGGAAATAGACGTATGAATGCTCCCAGCTTGGCTGCAGAGGTTGAAGGGGTGGGAGGTCAGCCGGTCAGTGCTCAGACCATACACCGCACACTGCATCAAATTGGTCTGCTTGGTTATCGTCCCAGAAGGAAGCCTCTTCTAAAGATGATGCACAAGAAAGCCAGCAAACAGTTTGCTGAAGACAAGCAGACTAAGGTCATGGATCACTGGAACCATGTCTTGTGGTCTGATGAGACCAAGATAAACTTATTTGGTTCAGATGGTGTCAAGCGTGTGTGGCGGCAACCAAGTGAGGAATACAAAGACAGGTTTGTCTTGCCTACAGTCAAGCATGGTGGTGGGAGTGTCATGGTCTGGGGCTGCATGAGTGCTGCCGGCACTGGGGAGCTACAGTTCATTGAGGGAACCATGAATGCCAACATGTGCTGTGACATACTGAAGCAGAGCATGATCCCCTCCCTTCAGAGACTGGGCCGCAGGGCAGTATTCCGACATGGTAACAACCCCAAACACACCTCCAAGATGACCACTGCCTTGATAAAGAAGCTGAGGGTAAAGGTGATGGACTGGCCAAGCATGTCTCCAGACCTAAACCCTATTGAGCATCTGTGGGGCATCCTCAAATGGAAGGTGGAGGAGCACAAGGTCTCTAACATCCACCAGCTCCGTGATCTCATCATGGAGGAGTGGAAGAGGACTCCAGTGGCAACCTGTGAAGCTCTGGTGAACTTCATGCCCAAGAGGGTTAAGGCAGTGCTGGAAAATAATGGTGGCCACAGAAAATATTGATACTTTGGGCCAAATTTGGACATTTTCACTTAGGGGTGTACTCACTTTTGTTGCCAGCGGTTTAGACATTAATGGCTGTGTGTTGAGTTATTTTGAGGGGACAGCAAATTTACACTGTTATACAAGCTGTACACTTACTACTTTACATTGTAGCAAAGTGTAATTTCTTCAGTGTTGTCACATGAAAAGATGCATAAAATATTTACAAAAATGTGAGGGGTCTACTCACTTATGTGAGATACTGTATGTAGCTATTTGTGGTGTATTGTTCGTTATGTTGTATGAAATGGCCTTTCTGAGCATGCTCAATAAGACATTTGCTTTAGTTCTATAAACAGGGGAGTAAATACTATTATACACAGAGGCAAACAGCAACCCTCAATAATTGGTCCAGCTGCTGCATGTCAAAGTGTACAAGACCATAGCCAAATATGTGAGCTTTCTCTGTCTCAAGGGAAGAAGACTCTACCCAAACAAGTCAGAGATGACATAATACCACATGGAAACTATGTTTTCTGTGCATTTTTATTCTTACATTTATGTTACATCAGCGCTACTGAAAGGTCCTGTCATGAAACCTCCACCCATATTAATGAACTTAGAGCTAAGCATTTTAAGAGATGTAACGCTGGGAAAAATATGCTCCAAAGAATACTAGTAGAGAAGGCAGACATTGCAACATCGCCCTTTGGCAGAGATCTACTAAAACTGGTACACACAGAATCCAGTGCACACAGAATCCAGTGCAGCTGTGCATAGTAACCAATCAGCTTCTAGGTTTTTTGTCAAAGCATAACTGAAGAGCAGAAGTTAGAAGCTGATTGGTTACTAAGCACAGCTTCATCAGATTCTGTGTGCATCAGTTTTAGTAAATACCCCCCCCCTCCTCCATTTTATCAATGATTATTGTTTGATGGTTTTTGAAACATTAATCTTTAACTCTGCCTATTGTACGAGTTAAACCACACCCTATAATGGCTTTGGATCAATTTCACATACTGCCCTTGTAAAATGAATACTGTAGGTTATGTAGAAGATTGGTGTCAAAGTGTTTTTCTGAGAGAATGAAATTCAGATCTGTTATACCTAAAGCCAGGTACACACTATTAGTTGTTTTCAGTTTTTCCGAACCAAAAAAACACTGTCAGCTCCGGCCGGAGCCGCTGTACTAACGATTCAACATTAGTACAGCAATCTCCCCCGCTTAGCTGTTGTGTTCTGACGGGGATGCCCCACCAACACCAGAACACTCCAGTCAGCTCTCTCAGCCAATGGCTGAGAGCGCTGATTGGAAGCTGGTCGGCTGCTGGTTTTCCAGCATGCTCATCCGACAGAAGCGGGCCAAACGTCCGGCTTCTGTTGAGCCGGCTGGCATACACGCAGGCTGAATGTCAGGAGATTTTCATTGAACCTGCCAATGTCGGCCAGTATTCGGCCCATGTGTACAGGCCTTAAGCCTGTTCTTGTTGCATTGTCATGCTGGCGAGCGATACAAATTATAGGCTATTATTCTTATTAATACCATACAGGATTTATATAGAGCCAACAGTTTGCACAGTGCTTTACAATATGAGGGCAGACAGTACAGTTACAATACAATTCAATACAGGAGAAAGCAGAGGGCCCTGCCTGTTAGGGCTTACAATTGCATTCACTAAAACCTTTATGACTACAAGAACCTATTACCCACCTTCCGCACCTTCTGCCTTCTCAAGATTTTATTAATACTTTTTGCAGGTGAATGTTAAATCACAGCAAATATCATAGCTCCTCCTCCTATGATGATAAAAATGATTGCATTTTTTGCATCTAGAATGACATATATTTGAATATCAAGGGTATAGTGCTTTATTTTTCGAGGCTTCCAATGCCCCAGTGGCATTTAGGACACATCATGGGACATTAAAATATTCTATATTAATATTGGGAAAGGACTGAAAACATTTACACCCTAATGTAGACAATTGTGATATCCCATAATATTTCACTGATCCCAACCTGCTGGCCTTTTCATAGTAGGGATGCTTCAATATATCCACTGGTCTAACGCTAAAAGGTGAATGTCTTTATTGTGACAAACCTTTTTAACTTTTGATATATATGTTAGAAAAGGAATTTTAAGACTTGCAAAGGATGATGAAGAGCTGAACAAGATGACTATTTTGTTAATATGGCATAGACTAAACAAAATAAAATAAAATGCTAAAAAAAACCCAGTTTGTTCTTATCACAAATAATCTTTCTTCCTTCTTTTACACGTGAGCACATTACCCAATACTGCCAAATGTGCAATGGCAAAACAAGTGAGATTCTGAGAAGCAAAGCATGCCAACAAAAAAATATAACCTAAACAGAGCATAGAAAGATAAGGATTTACCCCTACCCACCTTTTTTTATTAATAGGAAATAGTATAGTCATGGTATAAAGTATTGATTAAACATTGGTCTCACTTTACAGTTAAATGCATGATGAAATGTATGCCATTACAGCCATTGGCACTAGAGCTGCTTAAAGAAAATGAGTTGTGAACTGTGCCATTGATTATAATGGCACAGATGTCATCATGAATTTTGTCTGCAGTTTCCTATGCATTTAACTTTGCCAACAAAAGTGCAGTGTATTTTTTGGTAAAACAACTTCCTGCTAAGTACCATATATGCCTAACCTTTCCACCCCCTGCTCCGTTTAAAGACGATGTACCATTGGTTTCCACAATGAAATGCATTCTGTGATTCAAAGAGGTGGACCTTTTCATTCATCTGGCTGTCCTCCATTCATAGAGTGCTTTTCACTCTGGAAAACAACAGTATTGCTTTTATGAATGGAGCTTGGGGGCTGAAAGTATGGGCATAGTTAACACTTTATGAATGTCCATTACAGGTGCAGCCACTCATATTAACCCCTACAGTATGGGAAGATAACCTCTGTGGGAGTATTCAGGGGCAGAGATCTTCAGATTTTAACTGAACACAGCAGTCACATCACACGGGACCAACTTCATAAATTAGACTAAACTTCAGTTTTAAGAAGAACAGTTCTTGTTGTCTATAGCAGCAAGATGGATTTCTGTTATGTAGTAAATCCAATATGGTAGTCATAACGTGGTTATCATGCACATTAGAAAGTGCCCTTTTTGCGGACACTTTTATGATGAGGTTCCCTTATGTTTTGATAAGTGCACATATATGTTCACTCTTTTATTTACTTACTAATTCATGTCATGAGTGTACACAATGCGTCTGATAGCATCAGCTTAGAAAATAGTCCTGACTGAGTAAAACTAAAAATTCAGTTATGCATTCTAAAGTTAAAATCTTGTTTATTTTATATAACATGATAGTTGGATCTCGACTGGGAAGTTCTCAAGTTAAGGAACTTGAAAACATGCCAAGTGTAGCTTCTCAAGTGCAAGAACTTGTTACCAGACCTTGCAAAAATGGGAGGAAACTTTTTATTTGGTCATATTTCCAGATTGTGTTTTTATTTGCCTTGGTAACATGCAGCACACGTATACACTAAAAACATGCAGTTTCTCTTTCCTAAAATTATCGCCTTATTGTCAAGCTAGCTGTTACATTTGCAATGTCAGATTATTTTACAACATGCTCTTAATGTATGATTTGTTCACTGGTACTCTGGCTTATAAAGCAAAAAGACAGTGCATAAAAATCTGCAAATAATATTACTGGATCATTCTGTGTAGCCTGTTCTGTAAACTGAACATTTTGTTTTCCCTGTGGATCCCTTGACGCATTACAATATAATACAAAAAATCAGCACTGGTTGAATGCCAGATGTGAACATACATATCTTTCTTCTGGAAAGCCAGACAGACCCTGCCACAGAAGCCCTGGAGGTAAGTGAGCAAGTGACGTCTGATTTAAAACAATTACCTTAATTCACTGAGCTACAATAATAGTTAAAATGCATCTCTGCCTTTTTTTAGATTTGGACATAGTACAGAATGGGGGAGTGTAGCTATGTAGTTTTTATTGCTGTCTGTGTCCCTGCTGGGGTCCCCCTCTCTATTTCTTGTGGTAACCATTTTTACTGGGATGAAAAGTGATGAGAAATCCAAAATGTTATAGTTGTCGCCACAAGAGGAGGCAAAGGGAAATTTTACAATGAGAACACCTCCTCTCCTCACTTTGGAGAGGTTTTCTCTCATTTCTTTCTGTGTCTCTGAGAGAAGACAATGAGACATTGACAGCAAAAAGGTAAACTCACAGGGGTTTTAACTATTCCCTGCTCTATCCAAAACAAACCAAAAATCTTGTTTAAGAATACACCTATCAGTGGTGTATTTTGGTTTTGTGCAGCCCTAGGCCTGATTAAACTCATGTACCTCTAATTTAAATATGACCCACCCCTTCCTGTCAAGTCCACACCCCGCCCTGTCATCTGTAAACCACACCCCTTCCTATTTAGATTCCACCTTTTGTAACATGCATGGTGAGCCTTAAGCTGGCCAAATTCTATACAATCTGATTGTACAATTTCCTTTTGAGCTACCATCAAATGTGTAGTACAAGGGCCTGCCTGATTGATTCACAGAGTGAATGTACAGTGGGGATGGAAAGTATTCAGACCCCCTTAAATTTTTTACTCTTTGTTATATTGCAGCCATTTGCTAAAATCATTTAAGTTCATTTTTTTCCCCTCATTAATGTACACACAGCACAACACCCATATTGACAGAAAAACACAGCATTGTTGACATTTTTGCAGATTTATTAAAAAAGAAAAACTGAAATATCACATGGTCCTAAGTATTCAGACCCTTTGCTCAGTATTTAGTAGAAGCACCCCTTTGATCTAATACAGCCATGAGTCTTTTTGGGAAAGATGCAACAAGTTTTTCACACCTGGATTTGGGGATCCTCTGCCATTCCTCCTTTCAGACCCTCTCCAGTTCTGTCAGGTTGGATGGTAAACGCTGGTGGACAGCCATTTTTAGGTCTCTCCAGAGATGCTCAATTGGGTTGAAGTCAGGGCTCTGGCTGGGCCATTCAAGAACAGTCACGGAGTTGTTGTGAAGCCACTCCTTCATTATTTTAGCTGTGTGCTTAGGGTCATTGTCTTGTTGGAAGGTAAACCTTTGGCCCAGTCTGAGGTCCTGAGCACTCTGGAGAAGGTTTTCGTCAAGGATATCCCTATACTTGGCCGCATTCATCTTTCCCTCAATTTCAACCAGTCATCCTGTCCTTGCAGCTGGAAAACACCCCCACAGCATGATGCTGCCACCACCATGCTTCACTGTTGGGACTGTATTGGACAGGTGATGAGCAGTGCCTGGTTTTCTCCACACATATCGCTTAGAATTAAGGCCAAAAAGTTCTATCTTGGTCTCATCAGACCAAAGAATCTTATTTCTCACCATCTTGGAGTCCTTCAGGTGTTTTTTTAGCAAACTCCATGCGGGCTTTCATGTGTCTTGCACTGAGGAGAGGCTTCCGTCAGGCCACTCTGCCATAAAGCCCCGACTGGTGGAGGGCTGCAGTGATGGTTGACTTTCTACAACTTTCTCCCATCTCCGGACTGCATCTCTGGAGCTCAGCCACAGTGATCTTTGGGTTCTTCTTTACCTCTCTCACCAAGGCTCTTCTCCCCCGATAGCTCAGTTTGGCCAGACAGCCAGCTCTAGGAATGGTTCTGGTCATCCCAAACGTCTTACATTTAAGGATTATGGAGGCCACTGTGCTCTTAGGAACCTTAAGTGCAGCAGAATTTTTTGTAACCTTGGCCAGATCTGTGCCTTGCCACAATTCTGTCTCTGAGCTCTTCAGGCAGTTCCTTTGACCTCATGATTCTCATTTGCTCTGACATGCACTATGAGTTGTAAGGTCTTATATAGACAGGTGTGTTGCTTTCCTAATCAAGTCCAATCAGTATAATCAAACACAGCTGGACTCAAATGAAGGTGTAGAACCATCTCAAGGATGATCAGAAGAAATGGACAGCACCTGAGCTAAATATATGAGTGTCACAGCAAAGGGTCTGAATACTTAGGACCACGTGATATTTCAGTTTTTCTTTTTTAATAAATCTGCAAAAATGTCAACAATTCTGTGTTTTTCTATCAATATGGGGTGCTGTGTGTACATTAATGAGGAAAAAAGTGAACTTAAATGATTTTAGCAAATGACTGCAATATAACAAATAGTGAAAAATTTAAGGCGGTCTGAATACTTTCCGTCCCCACTGTATGTTTAGCTATGTCCTTATATTACATGGTTTTGGTAAATCTAAAGGAGAATGTCCAAACTGATTTTTTTTAGTATTGGGTCAGCTTTATGGAGATTGTACAGTCTAATTATATAATATATTGTCATCAGAGAGGGAAGGAGGGGTGGATAGGTAGAGGGATGAATGGATGGATGGTAGTAGGGGTGAATGAATGGAAGGATGGACATATTTATAGATGGAGGAATGAATGGAAGGGTGGATGGGGGACAGATGATAGATGGATGGATGTATGGGGTGTGAGTAGCTGTCATGCACTGACCTGGTTTTCTCTGTACTGGCTTCTTCCTCCCACTGCAGAAGTGGACTTTAGTGAACACCCCTGGACATGCATTTCGCACAGGGACTGGTCGTCCTTGCTGGGGCTGCTGCGTCTCTTGGAGGTACACACCTTGTCACTGTTGGATTCCCTGGCCTGTCTCTTCTGTCAGATGAGAGAGCTGGCTATAGCTGCAGCCATGGTCGGTGTGGGGAAGGCTGCAGGTGTGCTGAGTCCTCCCTATACTCTTCTCCAGGATGATGGAGGGGCGAGGGATCAGGACAGTCCCATCACTCCCAGTCCTGGAAGATCCCAACAGGTCACCACAGGCTGGAAGACATCCTAGAAGATCCAGGAGAGAGGGGTAAGTCAGAGGGTATTATTCCTGGTAGGCAGAGTACAGCCTGTGTAGTATGGCAGCACATCCCTGAGCTAGGCATCCTACATTCTTCTCCTATGGGGGGACACATCCTGGGTCACCCTAATAGAAACCCCCTGAGATCCATGTCAGCGGTGTCAATGTCAGATGAGGAGGACTGATAGAGGGAGTCCCAGGTAGAGAGCATCAAGGATCATCCACTGTGTACACAGCACAGACCTGCCCTCCTGTGCCATCCTTGGATCTCAGCATGACATTAAAGTGTAAGTTCACTGGACACCCTCCCCAGTCCCCCTGTTCTAGTGCCCTGCTATCCCCTGGTGTCAGGACACCACATCACAAGTCCGGGGATTTGAAAACCCTGCGGCATCACCTACACCTGTAACTCTCAGCAGAAGAGGTGTTCTGATTGGTCAGCACTGTCACATGGACGCTTGTTCCATCTAGTCCATCCTGTCAGAATGCGGGCGGCCCCCTCAGCGCTGGTGACGCACACCACAGCATATGCGGCCCAGTGAGCGTGTGTCACCCCTCTGGTGGGTGTCTCCCAGGTATGGTCCGCACCTCCATAGCGACACCACTGCTGGCGCTACACCAAAAGTGTAGCGCAAGCCGGCGGGGACGATTTTTGCGCAGGACCTGGGAGGAGGCTGCTTTTTTTCATGCGGGGGGTGCCTTTTTTTGCTGCCCCCCTGCAAAGTGCCACCCTTGTCGGCCTAGGCCAGTATACAGCGTTCCACCTCAATACTGGACACTTTTACCCCCTTCCTGCCCAGGCCAATTTTCAGCTATCGCACTTTGAATGACTATTGTGCGATCATACAACACTGTACCTAAACTTAATTTTTATCATTTTGTTCACACAAATAGAGCTTTACTTTAGTGGTGTTTAATCACCATTTTTTATTTTTTGCTAAATAAACAAAAAAAGACCGAAAAGTTTAAAAACAAACATGTTTTTCTTAATTTATTTGCGAACTTTTTTAATGTAAAAAAAAAACAAATGATGGTTAACAATAAAACAAAGTAACATTACAGTATAAAAGTAAGACATACCATACCTGCAAAGCAAATACAATAAAACATAGTAAAAATAAAACAGAGAGAGAACAATAGATATAGAACAATAGTGAGCGAACAATAGAGAGAGAACTATAGAGAGAGTGAAGAAAAATAAAACCACAACTATTTTTGGCTTTTTTATTTCATTTTTTTTGTGTATTTGTGTGGGTTTTTTTTTTCTTTTTACTTTTTTTCATTTTTATAAAAACTGTAAACTGATAATTGCAGATTAGGGTCTCTCAAAATGTGATGGCCATCACATCTTTCGAGACCCTGTGTTAGTGTGCCCTAGGACTGTGTAGTGCTGTACCCTAAGCTAATACTCCATTAGTGTTTGGTAGCATTTGAAAGAGTCACCAATGCAGAGACCAGGTTGGTCAGGACAAGAGGGACAATAAGAGCGGGTGTCAGGCCTAAATCTGCGTTTTCTGCAGACACAACATCTTCTTTGGGGTGCTCTTTGGGTAGGGGTACCAGGGAGGACATATGGAAAATACCTCTCATGCAGCCGGCTCACTGCGTTTGCGTTGGGAAGGTGGGCCATAGCACCGTCTGGAAACAGAAGGGTTGTGACAATCTCTTCCTGGAATTTGAGGAAGGATCCAGTCCGTCCTGAAGCTTTGTATAGCACAAAAGCGTTCAGCAGAGCCAATTAAAATAAGTATACAGACAAACCAGCGTCTGGCCTTACGGGCAATTAGGTACGGCACCAACAACTGGTCATTGAGGCCCACCCCTCCCATATTAAGTTTGTATTAGTGGACACAGAGGAGTTTCTCCACAACACCAGTCGCCGTAGAAATTTGGCCTGTCATATCTGTGTGAAGGGAGGACTTAACGAAAACATTGCATGAATCCCTCCACTTCACTGCTAACAAATTATTACACTTCAAGCAGGCTCTCTCCCCCATCTAAGTTGGGACTCTACAAGCCATTGGGGGAAGCCCCGACGATTAGATCGCACAGTGCCACATGCACCAATTCCATAATCAAAAAGGTGACTAAAAAGTGTCACTCTCGTGTAATAATTGTCCACATACAAGTGGTACCCCTTTCCGAATAAGGGTGACACCAAGTCCCACACAATCTTACCAGCGCTCCCTATGTAGTCTGGGCAGTTCTCTGGCTCTATGTGACTATCTTTTCCCTCTTAAACCACAAAACTATATGTATAGCCTGTTGCTCTGTCACAGCTTATACATCTTGACCCCATATCTGGCACGCTTGCTGGGAAGATACTGTTTGATAGACAAGTGGCCAGAAAATGTAATCAGGGACTCATCAATGCAGACAACTTGATTGGGAGAAGAAAACAAGAAAGCAGGCTTAGCACATATTTGTCCACATCAAAAAGTGAGGTGGTCAATCATAGACCGTTCATCGTGTGGGGTACTGAAAAGCATATAACAAACAAAAGTCCGGTATAGAGCACCAGGAAAGAGTTACTTGGCAACAGAAATCGATCATATTAGAGTATCAAAAATTCAAATTTATTACATTAATTTAAAACAGATTTGGTACAATCATGGGCCAGTGTCAAAGAAGAAGACTTGAAGCTTCTACACCCAGACACAAAACACTACATATAACAATTAAAAAGAAACATCCAGACGCTGTGTAGCATCACACAGGTTAGGGTGTTAGATGAAAAAATTCATCATGAATTTATCTTTAAGAAAAAAAGCAGTTCACCATATGAATAAATGGCAGCCTAACCCATGTGTGGCTCCCTAGGAAGGATAGGTTGGGGAACATTGAATGGAAAAAGGAAGACTAACTGAGAATAGAGTAGTTATCAAAGAGCATGGAATGTTTAATAGGGCGTACACACGGTCGGACTTTGTTCGGACATTCCGACAACAAAATCCTAGAATTTTTTCCGACGGATGTTGGCTCAAACTCGTAGAGTTCGTGCTGTGCGGGGGCTTAGTGTTGGGGTCCTGACCTTGACACAAGTCCAGTCCATGAACAGGGTGGGGAGGAGTTCATGGACCAAGAATTGGTTGCTTCAGCGTGACCAGTTCTGTCATATGCCTTTGCTCCGTGAGATCCGTGAGAATAATCCTGATGATTTCTGGAACTTTCTCCGGATGACGGACCCCGTGTTTCACCATTTGTTGGCTTCGCTGACCCCCTATATCAGCAGGCAGGATACCTGCATGAGGCAAGCCATCACTCCGGAGCAGAGGTTGGTCGCTACCTTATGGTATTTGGCCACAGGGAGAAGCCTGCAGGACCTCTAGTTCTCGACAGGCATCTCCCCCCAGGCTCTGGGGATCATTATCCCAGAGACCTGTTCTGCCATCATCCAGGTCCTGCAGAAGGAGTATATGAAGGTAAGATTTTTATCCTTTAATATCACATTTTATTGTATTGAATGTTTGCTAATATATTGTATTTCTTTCCTCATTCCCTAATGACCATGATTGTAATATGCTGTGAATGTCCCCTTTGTTCTCATGCATGCTGGATTTTTATGTAATTATTATTTTAGGTCCTTCATACATATTTGCCCTTCACTAACCTCCCCAGCATGGTGTCTCCTGCCCTATATTCACCTCATGTAGTCACTTAACAATGTATTTTATCTGCTCCATAGTAGTGCTTTACCCCAAACACCCCCTAAAATGTTTGGTAATGTTATTTTTGATTTAAATTCAGGCAGAGTGCCAGAGGCTTTTTTTTGTGGTGTCCCCAAATTTTTTGTAACCCTCCCTCCCCCAACTGCTAAGTCAGATGATTGAGGATAGAGAATTGGGATCAGCTATCTGCTGACTTTGCCAATTCCATACACACACTATACCCATCTCTTTACTGGTCAGATTTATGGATGAATTCCCCAAAGCATGTAGTATAAGGGCCTGCCTGTATAATTTCCAATGGTACTGTTTAAAGTTTTTGTATCCTATTATTATCTTGATAGGTAATAGCAGAATGTTCAAATGTGCTCAAATGTGTACAGTGTGTATTTATATCTTTGTATTCAGACACTTCTTACCTGTACAGTGGTCTGCCAATAGTGTAACTAAGGAGGGGCTGTTCCAAGTAATACCCATTATTTAGGCATTCATCTCTCAATGAAGTAAAGAGGGTTACCTGTCCAAGAGTTCCCCCCCCCTATAATGTTAGAAATGGCCCATGAGAGGGGGGGGGGGGGAATATGATAGGTGTACCTTATACTTTGGTGTTGTTAAATTCCCCTTAATAAATGCTATCTGGAGGCTGCCCCAGAATGTTTGTGTCTAATCTGCTTGCCATGTTTCTGTGAAAAAATAGTAATGTTTATTGTTTTTTCCTCAACAATTTCTTTCCACGCCCCAGGAATGGCAGACTGTGGCCTCCCACTTTGCCCAGCGGTGGGACTTTCCTAACTGCGGAAGGGCAATTGATGGGAAACACGTCCACATCGTCCCACCACCCAACTCGGGGTCGTACTATTATAACTACAAGGGGTTTAATAGTATAGTGATGTTGGCGGTGGTGTCGGCTAATTACGAGTTCCTGTATGTGGACGTGGGGAAGAATGGCCAGATGTCCGATGGTGGAGTCATCGCCCAGACGGAGTTCTACAGGCGTCTCCAGAATGGCAGCTTGGACTTGCCACCTCCAGAGGACAATGTTGAAGGTCTCCCATTTGTGTTCGTTGCTAAAGAAGCGTTTGCGCTGGGGGACCACCTGATGCGGCCATTCCCGATGAGGACCCTCACCCCGGAACAGAGGGTTTTTAATTATCGGCTGACCAGAGCCCGAAGAGTGGTGGAGAACACATTTGGAATCCTGGCCAGCCGGTTCTGACTATTTCTGACACCCATCCATATGGCGGAGTATAAATTGAACCATATAATACTTGCCTGCTGTGTTCTCCATAATTTTTTAAGAAAACATTCAGCCAACTATGATGGCTCAGTTGGGCCTGAGGCCGGAATCCAAAATCCATCAACACTGACGGCGCTTGAAAGTGGCCGTCCTGGCTTGCCCTCCCTGAATGCCCGTGATGTCCGGTTACGATACCTGGAGTTCTTTGCGGGTAGGGGGGCTATCAATATGCCAGACAATCTGTGAAACCTTTTTCAAATAAAAAACAACCAAAAGAAATTCTTTGTGGACATTTACTGCTTGTGTTTGTTTTAGCTGACCCTGACAGAAATGTGTTGAGTGCAGAAAATGTCGTAATTGGGTAACCTTATAAAAAACACTGTTGGCTGGTACTTCCTAAATGCAAAAACACATTTCACTACAAGTGCACTTGCAACTGCACTGAAACTGCACTTGTAGTGCAAAGTGGATTTGCCCTTAGGAAATAACCCCCATGTTTGCCTAAAACAGCAATTACATTACCCCAAAAGTGTTGTATTGTAGTGTTGAGACAATAATCCACACATTCTTGAGTAAGCAACTTTTTTATAGCTGCACAATTACATGTGCATTTACCAAAGGTTTTTAAAACAAACCAACATGTTTGTTGTATAACAATTTTTGCTGTAGCATAATCAAAAATCGAAATGTCCTTTTCTGATAAAACAGGCCTGTGTAAAACCAACAAGAAAGCCAAAAAACTTGAACTTACAAAGTTCACATTAGGTAAAACCTGAAGGCTATATCAGACATTAGTATTTAGGAACTGTGTTTGATATAGCGTTCAGATGGGGGGAAATCACCCCTGGAAAAGCCAAATTTGGAAGATGCACACCAACTTCAGAATGTCAACATGTGCTATCTGCCATCAGGGGGGATCAAGGGACGTGTTTTGGGGGAGCAAGCCCTTCCTCACCGCTACTTTATAATTGAGGAAGGTGTTGCACCCCCAAAACGCGTCCATTGATCTCCCGTGATGTCAGATAGCACATGTTGGCACACTGTGTGCATCCTCCAAATTTGGCTTTTCAAAACATTGCAAAAATATTTAAAAGATTGGACCACAATCCAAAAAGTGATTTTGTGGGCTTTTAAATTCACCCCAAAACATCAATGATGTTATTATTTTTTTTAATAACATCACTGATTTTTTGCTGTATGTTGTGCAATTCGAGATTACACCCCATGATCTCCCTGATCAGGATCTGGGCACTTTCAGAAGTAAAGCGTTCTCTCTCCCTCACATCATGATCACCTAAAAAGAGATAAAGAAAACAAAAACACGTATCAAAAATCTGCCACCATCCATCTCTTTTACCTGAGCCTGTGGTCGCAGACACTCACCTGTTGTGGTGCCAATCTCCACCACATCTTCTTCTTCCTCCTGCTCTTCTTCTTGGGTTGGGGGTATTTCACCTTCTTCCATAGGTGGGGGGTCTGTGGTCTCCTCGGATGAGGGGTGTCCTCCAAGTCTTTTCTCCCCTGTAAAACAAAAATGGTATACTTAGCACACAGATATTTGATGGCAGAACTAGAAATAGGAAACATTGCTTGGAAGTGGGGTACAATTGTCTATTTTAGCCGAGTTCCAAGATGTAATTTTCTTATTGCCCTTTGTCAAGCTGCAATACTTTACCTGTTTAGTACAAGCTTCACAGATGTAGCCCCCCCTATAGTATACACTGGAGCACCTGTGTGGCCCCCTAATAAAAATGGTGTTCTTGTGTCCCACACTAGTGCTCCAGTGTCCAGATGTGAAAACAGCTGCTCAGTGTCCTCTCCTTACACACAATCTAGTTGGCATTTCATTGTAGTAACAAACCCATCTACACAAACAAATATTTGGCATCCAAGTAGGCCCCAAAAAAATGTGGGAAAATGCATATGGCCTAAACAATGGTGTTTTAGAGGCCCAAAGAAAAATGTTTGATACGAACGAATAATGGGCCCATGAACATTAAAGTTGCCCTTTTAAACGTTACAATTACTAAAAGCATATGGAGCAGAACGAACGGAATAAAGACATAAAGAATAGGAACACAGCACAACTACTTACTTTTTTGCAGCACTCTCCGGATCTTTCGGTACTGCTCTGGCTCTCTCAACTTCAGGTCCGACCACCACTTCCTGAGCTGATCTTTTGATCTTCGGACCCCGAAATTCCTCTCAAGACTCCTGACCACTTTCGCCATGATCTTGGCCTTTTGGATGTTCGGGTTGGGGTAAGGCCCATACTGCCCGTCATAGTCGGACTTCTTCATGATGTCGACCATCTCCAACATCTCCCCAAAGGACATATTTGTGGCCTTAAAACGTCTCCTTCTGGATCGGGACGTGTCCGTATCCGGGCTTTCCTCCTCCTCCTCCTCGTTCCTGCAATTAGCACGCACCTGCTGTGACTCCGCCATGTGCTCTTCCCCCACTGCGCCGAACGAAAAGGGGCGGGGAATAGACTAGAAAGAACGTCAGGGGCGGGCGGAGTTACACGCATGCGCAGTGTATATAAAGCGTAACACGCGTGCGTATTACGTACGATCTGTGAGCGGAGGAAGGAGCATTGGAGGCGCTGATCGTAAGAACGAAGGTAAGAGACAAACTTGTGCCTATACTGCTTCTACATTGAGGCCTATATTGTAACAAGATTAGGAGAGTTTTGTCTGACATTAGGCTTTGTCTTGTGTTGTGTCTTGCAGTGAACATGGATATGGTACTCAAAGATAATGACTTCATGTCAGTATTCATAGATATGCTAAGGGAGCTGCCATGTCTGTGGGAGATTAAACACCCCCATTTCAAGAACCAAGTAAAGAGGAAGGCAGCACTGGAGCAATTGTGTGAAATTGTGAAGCAGGTGATCCCCACGGCAGACATCACCTATTTAAAGATATTAATTGGTTGCCTGAGGAGCACATATCTAAGGGAGCGCAAGAAAGTCCTGGATTCACAGAGATCCGGAGCAGCAGATGACATCTATGTCCCCAGGATGTTGTACTACGACAGGCTGCACTTTCTGGCAGGCCAGACTGAACCCAGGCCATCCCTCTCAAGTCTTCCTTCCACGCTTCCTTCCCCCCCGGCTGAGGCTTCTGACGCCCAACCTGGGCCTTCCAGGCCACATGTGGAGGAGCCCAGATTGAGCCAGGTATAGCATTTCTCTAAATATTTCTGCTTGTCCAATCAATGATGTTAACTAGATGTTAGTTGGGAGTACTAATTTATGATTGTGATTGATGAAGCAAAAAATAAAACCATGTCCCTTTTTCATACACAGGGAAGTCTCAGCCAGGAGGTGGCCGGGCCGAGCCGGCTGGCTGATCTGCAGGTCCCTCCACCCCCCCTGAAAAGAGAAAGTGGCAGGAGGAGGAGTGCCCTAGAGGAGGCTACCGGAGGAGTCTTTTGGAGGGCTACAGAGGTCCTGGGAGCACCACACACCGTGGAGGAGGACATTGCTGCCATCATTGCATATAAAATGCAGAGGATGGAGGAGGGCCAACAAGTAATGTGTGAGGCCCTCATATCGGAGGCTCTGGAGAAAGGTATGAGTGGGCAAATTACACCTGAGACACACCTTTGTGATGGTCCTCCTCCTCCTCCTGCAGGTCCTCCTCCTCGTCCTCCCTCTCCTCCAGGTCCTCCCAGTCCTCCTCCTCCTCCAGGTCCTACTCCTCCTCCTGCCACATGTCCAACTGCACAGCCACAGCCGGGAAGGAAGCGTGAAAGGAAGACCAGACAGTGATTGCCCTGGGTTCAGTCTGGTTGGCCAAAAAATGCAGCCTCTTGTGGTACCACAGCCTGGGGACACACATGTCATCTGCTGCTATCCGGATCTCTGCGAATTCTGGACCAGACTGCCCTGCCTTACATATGGACTCCTCAGGCCACCAATTTTAATGTTGAAGAATTGATGTCTGTCATGGGGGTCCCAGGCTTCACTAATTTCTCATGTTGATCCAGTGTTGCCTTCCTCTTTGTTTGGTTCTGATCCCTTAACCACTTGAGCCCCGGACCATTATGCTGCCTAAGGACCAGAGGTCTTTTTCCAATTTGGCACTGCGTCGCTTTAACTGCTAATTGCGCGGTCATGCAATGCTGTACCCAAACGAAATTTGCGTCCTTTTCTTCCCACAAATAGAGCTTTCTTTTGATGGTATTTGATCACCTCTGCGGTTTTTATTTTTTGCGCTATAAACGGAAAAAGACCGAAAATTTTGAAAAAAAATGATATTTTCTACTTTTTGTTATAAAAAAAATCCAATAAACTAAATTTTAGTCATACATTTAGGCCAAAATGTATTCGGCCACATGTCTTTGGTAAAAAAAATGTCAATAAGCGTATATTTATTGGTTTGCGCAAAAGTTATAGCGTCTACAAACTAGGGTACATTTTCTGGAATTTACACAGCTTTTAGTTTATGACTGCCTATGTCATTTCTTGAGGTGCTAAAATGGCAGGGCAGTACAAAACCCCCACAAATGACCCCATTTTGGAAAGTAGACACCCCAAGGAAATTGCTGAGAGGCATGTTGAACCCATTGAATATTTATTTTTTTTGTCCCAAGTGATTGAAAAATGACAAAAAAAAAAAAAAAAAAAAATATTTACAAAAAGTTGTCACTAAATGATATATTGCTCACACAGGCCATGGGCCTATGTGGAATTGCACCCCAAAATACATTCAGCTGCTTCTCCTGAGTATGGGGATACCACATGTGTGGGACTTTTTGGGAGCCTAGCCGCGTACGGGGCCCCGAAAACCAATCACCGCCTTCAGGATTTCTAAGGGTGTAAATTTTTGCTTTCACTCTTCACTGCCTATCACAGTTTCGGAGGCCATGGAATGCCCAGGTGGCACAAAACCCCCCAAAATGACCCCATTTTGGAAAGTAGACACCCCAAGCTATTTGCTGAGAGGCATATTGAGTCCATGGAATATTTTATATTTTGACACAAGTTGCGGGAAAGTGACACTTTTTTTTTTTTTTTTTTTTTTTTTTTTCATAAAGTTGTCACTAAATGATATATTGCTCACACAGGCCATGGGCATATGTGGAATTGCACCCCAAAATACATTTAGCTGCTTCTCCTGAGTATGGGGATACCACATGTGTGGGACTTTTTGGGAGCCTAGCCGCGTACGGGACCCCGAAAACCAATCACTGCCTTCAGGATTTCTAAGGGTGAAAATTTTTGATTTCACTCTTTACTGCCTATCACAGTTTCGGAGGCCATGGAATGCCCAGGTGACATAAAACCCCCCCAAATGACCCCATTTTGGAAAGTAGACACCCCAAGCTATTTGCTGAGAGGCATGGTGAGTATTTTGCAGCTCTCATTTGTTTTTGAAAATGAAGAAAGACAAGAAAAAACATTTTTTTTTTTCTTTTTTCAATTTTCAAAACTTTGTGACAAAAAGTGAGGTCTGCAAAATACTCACTATACCTCTCAGCAAATAGCTTGGGGTGTCTACTTTCCAAAATGGGGTCATTTGGGGGGGTTTTGTGCCACCTGGGCATTCCATGGCCTCCGAAACTGTGATAGGCAGTGAAGAGTGAAATCAAAAATTCACGCCCTTAGAAAGCCTGAAGGCGGTGCTTGGTTTTCGGGGTCCCGTACGCGGCTAGGCTCCCAAAAAGTCTCACACATGTGGTATCCCCGTACTCAGGAGAAGCAGCAGAATGTATTTTGGGGTGTAATTTCACATATTCCCATGGCATGTTTGAGCAATATATCATTTAGTGACAACTTTGTGCAAAAAAAAAAAAAAAAAATTTGTCTCTTTCCCGCAACTTGTGTCGCAATATAAAATATTCCATGGACTCGACATGCCTCTCAGCAAATAGCTTGGGGTGTCTACTTTCCAAAATGGGGTCATTTGGGGGGGTTTTGAACTGTCCTGGCATTTTATGCACAACATTTAGAAGCTTATGTCACACATCACCCACTCTTCTAACCACTTGAAGACAAAGCCCTTTCTGACACTTATTGTTTACATGAAAAAGTTTTTTTTTTTTGCAAAAAAATTACTTTGAACCCCCAAACATTATATATTTTTTTAAAGCAAATGCCCTACAGATTAAAATGGTGGGTGTTTCATTTTTTTTTTCACACAGTAATTGCGCAGCGATTTTTCAAACGCATTTTTTGGGGAAAAAACACACTTTTTTAAATTTTAATGCACTAAAACACACTATATTGCCCAAATGTTTGATGAAATAAAAAAGATGATCTTAGGCCGAGTACATGGATACCAAACATGACATGCTTTAAAACTGCGCACAAACGTGCAGTGGCAACAAAATAAATACATGTTTAAAAGCCTTCAAAAGCCTTTACAGGTTACCACTTTAGATTTACAGAGGAGGTCTACTGGAAAAATTACTGCACTCGATCTGGCCTTCGCGGTGATACCTCACATGCATGGTGCAATTGCTGTTTACATATGACGCCAGACCGCCGCTTTCGTTCGCCTTAGCGCGAGAGCAGTGGGCGACAGGGGTGCTTTTTTTTTTTTTTTTTTTTTTCTTTATTATTTTTTTGCTTTTTTAATCTTACTTTTAAACTGTTCCTTTCATATTTTTTTTTTTAATCATTTTTATTGTTATCTCGGGGAATGTAAATATCCCCTATGATAGCAATAGGTAGTGACAGGTACTCTTTTTTGAAAAAATTGTGGTCTATTAGACCCTAGATCTCTCCTCTGCCCTCAAAGCATCTGACCACACCAAGATCGGTGTGATAAAATGCTTCCCCAATTTCCCAATGGCGCTATTAACATCCGGCGAAATCTAAGTCATGAAATACTCGTAGCTTCCGGTTTCTTAGGCCATAGAGATGTTTGGAGCCACTCTGGTCTCTGATCAGCTCTATGGTCAGCTGGCTGAATCACCGGCTGCATTCTCAGGTTCCCTGTTGAGACAGGAGAGCCAGAGAAAAACACGGAAGACGGTGGGGGTGGGGGGGGCATTCCCTCCCACGGCTTGTAAAGGCAGTCTAGAGGCTAATTAGCCGCTAGGATTGCTTTTACATGAAAGCCGACCGCTGGCTGAAAAGAATGATACCAAGATGATACCTAAACCTGCAAGCATCATTCTGGTATAACCACTCAAAGTCGTGAATGGCGTACCTGAAGACAAAAAAATGGTTAACAATGGTTAACAATAAAGCACAGTAAACAGTAAAGTATAAATAATTACACACCTGAAAAACAAACATGATAAAACATAATAACAATAACAATAACAATAAAACATTGCAGAATAGAATACAGTAAAAAAGAGCAGAACAATAGAGAGAGAGAATAGAGAGAGAGAGAACAATAAAACGACAACTATTTTTTTTTTATTTCATATTTTTTTTTTTTTTTTACACTTTTTTTGTAACTAACTTTTATAACGGTAACCGGTTCCAGGTTCGGGTCTCTCAAAATGCGATGGCATCTTGGGAGACCCTGTGAAAGTGTGCCTAGTCTGTGCAATGCTGTACCCTACGCTAATACTCAACTAGTGAATGGTAGCGTTCAAAACATTCACCAATGCAAAGACCAGGATTGTCAGGACAGGAGGGACAATAATAGCGGGTGTCACGCCTATATCCGCGCTTGCTGCAGACACAACATCTTTTTTGGGGGGGTTCGTTGGGTAGGGGTACTCGGGAGGACATAAAGAAAATGCCTCTCATGCAGCCGACTGCATTTGGTTGGGGATGTGAATGGGGGAAGTACGGGCGCTGCAGAAGCGGTGGGTTCCCAATTAGGATTGGCGAATGCAGCAGGAAGGGCACTATGGGCACGACGGGCCTGTGTTTGTCTTCTTGGTGGCAGCGGGACACTACTTGTGCTTGCCACCTCACCAGCTTGAACTGCACTTATGGGACTCGCCACGTCACCAAGTCTTACTGCAGTGCTGGTTTGACTACGACCGGGGTGTACTAGGCCGCTGGCGCTTGCCAGTTCCCCAAAACGCTACCAAAAAACTGTTAGCGATCGCAGGGATCAGGCCTGACTCTGCGAACGCTGCAGTTATGCGTTTAGTGTTTTGTAAGTGACAGTGATCAATCGATACTGCACTTGGGTGGGCTGGGCCGGGCGGAGGGGCAAAACGCAGGTGCTAGCAGGTATCTGGGCTGATCCCGCTAACACTGCGTTTTTGGGAACCCTAAACTGCTGGTGACGCTAGTATAGATCTGATCGGATCAGATATTGATCCGTTCAGATACTATACCACTAAGGGAGGTGTATGGTGCGTGTGTGGGTGTTAGCGGTACTGGCGCTAACCTGACGCTGCCTGGGGCTGGTGCTTGCCAGTTCACCAAAACGCTACAAAAAAAACTGTTAGCGATCGCAGGGATCAGGCCTGACTCTGCGAACGCTGCAGTTATGCGTTTAGTGTTCTGTAAGTGACAGTGATCGATCGATACTGCACTTGGGTGCGCTGGGCTGGGCCGGGCGGAGGGGCAAAACGCAGGTGCTAGCAGGTATCCGGGCTGATCCCACTAACACTGCATTTTTGGGAACCCTAAACTGCTGGGGACGCCAGTATAGATCTGATCGGATCAGATATTGATCCGTTCAGATACTATACCACTAAGGGAGGTGTACGGTGCGTGCGTGGGTGTTAGCGGTACTGGCGCTAACCTGACGCTGCCTGGGGCTGGTGCTTGCCAGTTCACCAAAATGCTACCAAAAAAACTGTTAGCAATCGCAGGGATCAGGCCTGACTCTGCGAACGCTGCAGTTATGCGTTTAGTGCCTTGTAAGTGACAGTGATCGATCGATACTGCACTTGGGTGGGCTGGGCGGAGGGGCAAAACGCAGGTGCTAGCAGGTATCTGGGCTGATCCCGCTAACACTGCGTTTTTGGGAACCCTAAACTGCTGGGGACGCTAGTATAGATCTGATCGGATCAGATATTGATCCGATCAGATACTATACCACTAAGGGAGGCGCATGCTGTGTGCGTGGGTGTTAGCGGTACTGGCGCTAATCTGACGCTGCCTGGGGCGACGCATATCACCGCCGGGCGATCGGGGGGCTAAACCTTTATTCGGTAATAAACGGCGGGTGCCCTGACACTATAAAAAAAAAAAAAACTAACCAGCGTCAACCGTAACGGTTATACAGTGATCAGTGGTGAAAGGGTTAACTAGGGGGCAATCAAGGGGTTAAAACATTTATTAGGTAGTATATGGGGGTCCCTGACGCTATAAAACGCTGACGGCGAACCTAAATATTTACCTCACTAACTAGCGTCACCAGCGACACTAATACAGCGATCAGAAAAATGATCGCTTAGCGACACTGGTGACGGGGTGATCAAGGGGTTAAAACTTTATTAGGGGGGGTTAGGGGGGTACCCTAGACCTACAGGGGGGTAACAGTAACTGTGCTAACACAGTAACTGTCACAAACTGACACAGCAGTAATCAGAAAAAAAAAAAAAAAACTGCTGGTGTCAGTTTGTGACAGGGGGGGGGTGATTGGGGGGGGATCGGGGGGCGATCGGGGGGGGGGATCGGGGTGTAATGTGTGCCTGGCATGTTCTACTGTGTGTGTGTGTGTTGGTGCACTTACTCACATGTCGTCTCTCCTCGGGCCGGAACGGAAACTACCGACCCGAGGGGAGATTACATCACTTCCTTTGCTGCTGTTTAGCATACAGCAGCAAAGGAGTGTTCCCATTGGCCGGCGGCGATCGCGAGGGGGGGGCCACGAACGGATGGCCTCCCCCTCGTCTCTGATCGCTGGGGGACAGAACGGGACCGCCTCGGGCGGCGGGGGGGGGTCCGATCGGACCCCCCACCCGCGGAAGGCAAATCACGTACATGTACGTGATTTTGCCTGTCCGTGCCGCCTTGCCGACGTACATCGGCGTGAGGCGGTCGTCAAGTGGTTAAAGGATTTTGGTTTTGAATTATACTCTCCTATGTGTTTTACTTCAAAAATGACAGTTTGTTTGTGAGGATTCAGGTACATTTCAAATATACAATGTGAAATGAACAAGGGACACCAACACCAAACAATCTCCTTGAGATTAAATAATAAAAGATATCAATGGTGTTGGGGTAACTTGACACACAAAACACACACAAAAATATTCTGGAGTAAAAATAAAAATAACATTGAACAAAGATCAGCCTTGGAAAAAATCCAAACATTAAAAAAAAAAAAAAAAAAGGCTGAAAATACAAAAAAAAAAAAAAAAAAATGTCAGATGTGACAACTAATAACAATATATTCAGGGAATCCTACTAAAAAAACACAAATAAAAGTTTGTGAGAAGTGTGTGTGAATATGAGCAGCAAAACTACTTAATTCTTGTCACATTATAAAGAAGAAGAGAGTGCGCTGTATTAAACCATTTTTAACATTGCAGCGTGACGAAAGTGCTGTATCTATTGCGAACGCTAAGTTTACCAGAACGAGCTGTCCCGTCTCGGAATTTCTTCTGAGCATGCGTGGCACTTTGTGCGTCGGAACAGGCCACACACGGTCGGAATTGACGCGATCGGATTTTGTTGTCGGAAAATTTTATCTCCTGCTGTCCAACTTTGTGTGTCGGAAAATCCGATGGAAAATGTCCGATGGTGCCCACACACGGTCGGAATTTCCGACAACACGCTCCGATCAGACATTGTCCATCGGAAAATCTGACCGTGTGTACAGGGCATAAGAGTGCATGGTAGTGGGGGACACTGATCCGGATCATTCCATCAGAAAAATGGCTTAGGTAACTTTTGCCCTGGTACTAGAAAAAATATCAAATGGAAGTCCAGTATGTATAGAAGGGCTTGTTCATGAAAAGTCCCGGTACAGGTAACAACAATATTTAGAAAGGTAAATAAATCCTTGAGTGAAAAAATTACCTAATCCCGGTACTGTAAAAGCCTGAGTTTGGTATTGGGTTTTAATCCCTTCAGGATAAAATGAATATGGATTCTGTCATAAAGCCCTTCTAAGCTGGGGGGTGGGAGGCTTCATATAGGCAAATGGTATATGTTAAAGTGTCACATTATGGGCTTTGTATGATCGCCCTGTAATAGAGGTACTTTACCATCCGGGACGATGAATATGCACATTATAGCTATGACGCTTCGCGCAGCCAGGCCAACCTGCCACAGTATAACTGCGGCGGCTGGTCCAGAACCGGTTAAAATACATCTTAACTTGTATGCAAGTAATAGACAATGGGGCTAGTGTTCCATAGATGGTACAACCTTCTTTTAATATGAAAGCATGCCGTCTAAGCATTTTAAACTGACTGTTAAAACAAGAGTAAAAATCATAAGAAAAAAAACTTTTGCTTTTTAAGTTTTTTTTACTAAAAATTATAATCTCAAAAGCAATCAGTTGAAAGGTTTCCCAAAGTATGTCTATCATAAAGGCTGCCATTGATGAGCTCAGGAAAAAGCTTGGCAGTCACAGATCCAGAACTTACAGTATAACACGTGGTAAATGAGTGTCAGAAAAGTGTCAGAATTTCTTTTTTGTTTATTTGTTCCACTACACTGACTCAGAGAGCATTGAGACCAAAACATGACACCCAGGGAACTAACATTCTCCAAAGAGAGGTCAGCAATGGCAGTCAAATACATAATTCTGTCATGACAGGGTTCCTTTAACAGGTTGTTGGGTTATAATCTGTCCAGCTACCAATCTTTCTAATATCTAACCCTGTCGGAGAGCCTAGGCAACTCAGATCTATTTTCCAGTTATTTAAGTGTTATTCATTAGTTTGATTCTTTTTCACTATCAAGTATACATGAAAGTATTTTAATTTAGAATTCTTAGTAAGTTACTAAACATTGGGATGTCCTATTTTTAAAGTCTGGCTATATGACCTCTAGCTGCTATGAAAGTATGTATTATACATTTTTTCTGTTATTAGACATGTCAACATATTTTTAATGACTAATACTAATTCAATATCGGGTTCTACCATTCTTGTGGTTTCCACTGTGATGAAGTGGATGAATCTCCACCAAATATGTAACAGTGTACCTGCTTCACCACATCATCTCAAATATTTCCTGCAGTAGTTTGGAATTATTCTGGATACATTATATAGAGTATAATACCACTAGATGTTACATCTCTGTACTGCCTCCCAATGGTTAGTGCAAAGGGAAGCTTTGGTAGTCCAATTAAAGTACAGTGCCTTGCAAAAGTATTCACCCCCTTGGCATTTTTTGTGTTATGTTGCCTCACAACCTGGAATTAACATGGATTGTTTGAGGATTTGCATCATTTAATTTACAGAAAATGCCCACAACTTTGAAGAAGTTTTTTTTTTATTGTGAAGCAAACAACAAATAGGGCAAAATAACAGAAAAAGTCAATGTGCATAACTATTCACCCCCCTAAAGTCAATACTTTGTAGAGTCACCTTTTGCGGCTATCACAGCTCCAAGTTGCTTTGGATATGTCTCTATGACCTTGCCAAATCTTACCACTGGGATTTTTGCCCATTCCGCCTTGCAAAACTGCTCCAGCTCCTTCAAGTTGGATGGTTTGTGCTTGTGAACAGCAATCTTTAAGTCTGACCACAGATTTTCTATTGGATTCAGGTCTGGGCTTTGACTAGGCCATTCCAACACATTTACATGTTTCCCCTTAAACCACTCAAGTGTTGCTTTAGCAGTGTGTTTGGGGCCATTGCCCTGCTGGAAGTTGAACCTCTGTCCTAGCCTCAAATCACACACAGAGTGGTACAGGTTTTGATCAAGAATATCCCTGTATTTAGCACCATCCATCTTTGCCTCAACTCTGTCCAGTTTCCCAGTCCTGACTGCTGAAAAACATCCCCACAGCATGATGTTGCCACCAACATGTTTCACTGTGGGGTGGGATAGTGTTCTTTGGGTGATGTGATGTGTTGGGTTTGCGCCAGACATAGCGTTTTCTTTGATGGGCAAAAAGTTCGATTTTAGTCTCATCAGACCATAGCACCTTCCTCCATACATTTTGGGAGTCTCCCACATGCCTTTTTGCAAACTCAAAACGTGCCATTTTGTTTTTTGCTGAAAGTAATGACTCTTCTGGCCACTCTGCCATAAAGCCCAACTCTATGGAGCGTACGGCTTATTGATACTCCAGTCTCTGCTGTGGAACTCTTCAGCTCCTCCAGGGTTACCTTAGGTCTCTGTGCTGCCTCTCTGATTAATGCCCTCCTTGCCTGGTCCGAGAGTTTTGGTGCGCGTCAGGTTTGCTATTGTGCCATGTTCTTTCCATTTGGTTATGATAGATTTAATGGTGCTCCTAAGGATCACCAAAGATTTGGATTTTTTTTATAACCTAACCCTGACTTGTACTTCTCAACAACATTGTCCCTTACTTGTTTGGAGAGTTCCTTGGTCTTCATGGCAGTGTTTGGTTAGTGGTGACTCTTGCTTAGGTGTTGCAGCCTCTGGGGCCTTTCAAAAAGGTGTGCATATGTAATGACAGATCATGTGACACTTAGATTGCACACAGGTGGACATCATTTCACTAATTATGTGACTTCTGAAGGTAATTGGTTGCACTACAGATTTTTATGGGCTTCATAACAAAGGGGGTGAATACATACGCACATGCCAGTTATCAGTTTTTTATTTCTGAAAAATTGTTTTATGTATATATTTTTCTAATTTTACTTCACCAACTTAGACTATTGTCTTCTGATCCATCACCATTAATTCTGATTAAAAAAACATTGAACTAAATAAAGGCTGTAATGTAACAAAATAGGTAAAAAGCCAAGGGGGTGAATACTTTTGCAAGGCACTGTATGTGAAAATTTGATACAGCAAAACAAATACTCTTGGGCACGAATGTGTTAACCAGGCAGTCCAAAGTTCAGAGTGGACAATAACTTTCGGCAAGTGTGTACATTTGTATATGGCTATCTTTGAAGTTCCTATTTAAGGCTCACCTTTCATTGGATTGCCCACGAATGTGGGAGGGGTATTGGAGCTGATTAGGGATGTGCCTTGTAGATGAACATATGTATATAAGTAGCTGTAAGAGATAACACTTTTAGGCTCTGTGAAGAAGGTAATCCTTCGAAATGCGTCAACCAGCAGCGGTTCGCACGTCCTCTCTTCAGGACCTGGAAACTGCTATCAGTAGACCAACTGCCACTAGTCAACCAGTGTGATTTTCTTTCTACCTTTGTGAGTAGTTTTTAATAATGTTTCTTCTAAATAAATGTATCAAAGGATAATGCACAAGGCTGGTGCGCCCTCTCTTTTCTGCTTTCTTGTTTGACTGTATGTGAAAACCCTAAGTAACATTTAGGTTGTTAAAGCCTTATCTATGATAAACATTTGTTTTTTTTTTTTTTACTATTTTTTTCTACCTTTGTTGCATGTCAGTGCCGCAGCCTCTTTGTAGTCACTTCCTGTCTACAGTTGTGCACTCCAGCGATAGCTGCATGGCACTACTCAGGGAGGGTTTTTTGATGATGACAACAGATATTTGTTATAACAGAGACAAGATATACCTGTGTTCAAATCCCAATAGCTTGTACATGTATTTAAACTATCAGGCACTAAAGAGGTGTGATCACATATTAACACTACAAATTCTGGATGGACCCTCCTCACACTGCTATACACCCTCTCCAGCAAACTATACAATGAAAAACCAGGATTTTTAGTTCAAATATATTGCAATACATGTTTAAGCCGGCCACCTGTTGCAAAGTAATCACTCTTAATAATGTGTGTTATGGCCACTTAAAGTCTTCAACAGAAGCCTGTGTGAGAGTATGAAAATGAAGGAGCACACTGAGAGACTGGGACAGAGCATTGTCACAGGAAATGCCTGAACAAGGACCTCCATGGCAGGATCACCAAATATTATTTTAATGAAAAATGCAGAATTAAAAATATTGAAAATTACTTTAGAAACTACATTAACATAACAAAGCGTCTATCAGATTATAGTGATTAGGTTATATATTGTCATGAATCTGCAGTAATGTTCATGTCTGTCTGCTTACCTCTCTGTTGTGTTCAGCTTAGAGACGGATCGCTGTTCACCTGTGTGCTTAAGTAATCTTCCCTCAAGCATGGCTCTACCCCAGCCTCTAACAGGAAACACCATATTAACCTGTTCACTGCAAGCCAAGCCTTGCAGATCAATATTGTGTGTTTTGCTTCCTGTGTGCTTCTTGCCATGTACTCTGCGTCTGATTCTGTTTACTGTCCTTGGCTTGTTCTTTAACTATCCCTGTCTACCTTTGGCGTGTTTTCCTGTCTATCCCTGCCTGCTCATTGCCCAAACCTTTGGATTATCTCCTGACTTTACCTTGTTGTCCTGGACTGCTACTTCTGCTCCGTACACCCGAGCCAGTCCATGAGCATGAGCTGATTGACCCCAGGGGGCCACGATCTGGAGTCAGCTTCAGCCAAACCCATCCTCACCAATAGAGGCTCTGGGGAACACCTGCTGGCTCTTAGACTCTACGCCCTGGGGTATCTCATGCTTTAGCTCCCAGTGTGATCTGTGTTGGTGCTCCAGTGGACCTGCTACTTGAACCACCCATAGCTCCATCTGCAGCAGTCAGCCGTAGGGTCCACTACCTTAGCAGTACACTCCTGTCCCCATGGACCCAGCTGATGTGCCGCTAACCGCAGATGATCCGTTGCAGGGCATAGTCCATAGACTCGAGGCCCAGGAATCACATCAATCTCAGGTGATGCGATTCCTCTAGGATTCCGCTTCCCGATTTCTCTGCAACTACCAGCTCTGTCCTATTTCTCTGGGGACTCCAAAGCCTGCAGGGGGTTCCTCAGCCAGTGCACCATTCACTCCAAACTCCAGCCTCAAAACTTCTCGTCTGATTGGGCAAAGATAGCCTATATTATTTCCCTTCTCTCTAGTGAGGCTTTAGCCTGGGCTGCCCCCCTGTGGGAGAAGAATGATCCAGGTGTTTCTAGCCGGTCTAACTTCTTGAAGCTCTTTCGGAATAGCTTTGAGGAACCGGGTCGGGTTTCTTCAGTGGCCAGTGGCCTTTTAGGTCTTCGCCAAGAGTCTTCTTCAGTGGGACAGTATGCTCTTCAGTTTCGCATACTAACAGCTGAGCTGAGCTGGAATAACGAGGCCTTAGTTGCTACCTTTTTACATGGCCTCTCTGACTGAGTGAAGGATGAATTTGTGGAAAGAACCATTGTCACCAGTCTGGACGATGTCATCTCCTTGTGCAACCAGATCGATATTCGCTTTCAGGAGAGGTCCCTAAAAAAAAGACGCCAGCACTCCCTGGTCCTTAGTCAGCCTGAGTGCCCCTCCCTTCATCCCGTGGACCATCTTCTGCCAGCTGAGGAACCTATGCAGCTGGGCCGAACCAGGCTAACCCTGAGGAACGTGTAGGCACAGAAGGCACAGAACTTTGGGCTGTGTCTCTATTGTGGGGGAAAAGGTCATCTTTGTGACTCCAGCTCGCTTTATCCGGGAAACGCTCGGGTCTAATACATCTGGAAGGTGGAGTATTGGATCCAGAAATATCACCTTCTCACCTTCTTCTTTCTGTGTTCCTTCATGTAGGCTCTTCCTCTCAATCGGTCTTGGCATATTTGGATTCCCCTGAATCTGAACTGATCATTCTGACCTCATGCATTCTTGCCCATTCTACCTCCCTGGAATCAAAAATTCCTCCTGGCAAGACCTTCGTCCCCACTGAGCTAAGAGCTAAGATCCTTCACTGGGTACATGATTCTAAGGTGGAAGGTCATGCTGGGTTCCTCTGATCCTTTCTGCTCTTCAGTTGCCACTACTGGTGGCCTACTCTCCGCTTGGATGTCAAAGACTACGTTAAGGCTTTTCATGTCTGTGCTCAGTCTAAATCCTCCACACAAGCTCCTGCTGGTCTTCTCATGCCCTTGCCTATTCCTAAGGAGCCCTGGTCTCACATTGCCATGGATTTTATCACTGATCTTCCACTGTCTGAGAATAATATGGTCATTTGGGTGGTAATCGATCGGTTCTCCAAGATGGCTCATTTTGTTTCCCTTCCTGGTCTCCCTTTTGCTCCTGCTTTGGTTCCCATTTTTGTTCAAGAAATCGTCCGCCTCCATGGGGTTCCTTATCATATTGTTTCTGACAGGGGTGTTCAATTTACTTCTCGCTTTTGGAGAGCCTTTTGCAAATCCCTCAATATTGTCTTGGATTTTTCCTCTTCTTACCACCCTCAGTCCAATGGACAGACTGAGAGAGTCAATCAGGAGTTAGAGGCCTTTCTCTGCACCTTAGTCTCTGCTCATCATGACGATTGGTCCTCTGTACTCCCGTGGGCAGAATTCTCTCACAACAATCATGTAAACACCAATTCTCAGAAGACACCCTTTTTCACAGTTTATGGAAGACACCCTCAGCTTCCTCTTCCTATGACCTGTTCTCCAGACATTCCAGCTTTGGCTCAGGAATCTTTCAATTCTATTTGGGGTAATGTTAATGATTCCCTCTGGGCAGCTGCTGACAAATTCAAAGGTTTTGCCGACCGTCGCAGGTCGTAAACTGCCTTCTCTACAGCCAGGGACAAAGTCTGGCTTTCCACCAGAAACATCAAGCTCTAGGTTCCTTCTCTGAAGTTTGCCCCAAGATTCATTGGCCTGTACACTATAACTTTCAAGCTGAATCCGGTTTGTTTCAAACTTCAGATTCCAAAAAGCCTCAAGATCTCAAACTCTTTCCATGTTTCTCTTCTTAAGCCTTTAGTTCTCAATAAGTTCTTGTCCTCTCCCTACTGTGGCCCCGGTTTCTTGAGGGATGGGAACTTCCAATCCTGTTCCTGGACCAAAATCGAGTCAGGCTGAGTGTTGCTCATCCATTCACAGGGAGCTTTTTATTGTATGAATGAATACAAAGCTTCCTCTAAATGGCTAAACTGGAGATTGTGACATCATCAACCCATCTCCCTGCCTCAGCCAATAAAAGGAAGCTTTGTAATCATTCACAAAGCTCCATGTGAATGTCTTATAAGCCTCATTTGATTTTTATTCTAGAAGTGGGATGGGAAGTTCCCATCTCACTGCCAGAATACAGTGTTATATGCTGTATATAGCTGATGCTAGATCACTTCACTATATTTTCCTCCTAATAAACCAATCAGACTTTCCCTTCCATGCTCCAACATGCTTATCAAGAAGAAGAGAAGCTGATTGGCTGTCTGAACAGAAATACAGAAATGCCTACAGTCAGATGATTCCTACTTACAGGTAAATGCATTTTCCTTACATAATTACTAAAATGTGTGAATTGAGTCCTCCTTTATATTTTAATCTTTTTTTTAGATCTATTGACATTTGCATATCCATCAATCATTTAGGCCTCGTTCTCACCATGGCAGAGATATCATTTTTTTTGCACGTGTTCTGCAAGGGCTCAAAAAAACAAAACAATGGTTCTTTATGTGCCCTGTTCACACCACAGCATGCGTTTTTTTTCTGCGCAGAAATCTGCAATGTGTATGCAGTTTTCTGCCTGGGGAAAATACCGACATGACATCATTTGTGTGAATAGGACATATAATTGAAGTGCATTAAAACTGGTATCCACGTGCATGAAAACTGAGGAAAACTAATGTAAACTGATGTCTCTGCAAGTAAAATCTGTGTGATTTTCCCATCAGTTTTCATGCACGTATGGTGTGAACGAGCCCTTACTGAAATTATCAGTCCAAAGATTTTAGTGTATTCTGCAGCCTTTCTTTCAAATTAGGAGGATTTTTGTTATTGCTAGTGTCTTCCTAGGATTTCCCCCATCTGTACAAACCGCACCCTTCAATTCATAAACTAAAAGTCTCTCAGACATCTCTTGTGATTTTTAAAGTTACTTTTTGTTTACTGCGTTCTGTTTATGACCAGTTGGTTTAACTGAAGTAGTCAGTTCCTGTAACCCTGTCATCCTGCCTCTGACAGAGGACAGAGTTATATGACATACTCACTGCTGCTCCACCCAAACACTTCACTTTAACTCTGTTTTTCTCGGGCTCAACAACAGCTTTCTGTTACACTGAGCTCAGTCACTTATTTCCGTTCTCTGTCCATTACTAAATATACTCTTTAAGAGTAGGTGTAGCTTCCAAAACCTCTACAGTTAATTTGATAAAAAAAGAAAGGATAATCTGATTAAAAAGGCTGCCAGGTTTTGTACTATGTGTTTGTATAAAACTATTCCAAGCCTGGGCAATACAATAACAGGATGATCTGTAGAACCAGAGATAAAATGCTATAACTCAATGGGTTCAATTCCCTTACGCACCTTTAATTTGGCTGATCATCACTGAGCAATAGGGAGGCTCTGGAATCAGATCAGCTTTCACAACTCTATATGGCAACATACAAAGAAGTCGGATAATTTCACATACTCATTTATTATATATGTAGCACTACTCCCATAGGAGCCGCAGGATTTTTGTTCAGGTTTTCCTCACAGGCTTCGCCGGGCAGCCAGGCACACAGGCTCATTCACATGTTTCTTTAATAACCAGTCTGGGAGTGTTGTTTTTATTTTTATTTTTTTTTGTTTTTTTTTTTTTTTTTGTTTTTATTTTTGGAGAACTTCGATATGGATGAGGAAAGTGGTGGGATACTCCAAACACAAGAATTATGTACAACTGAGGACATTATTAAAGCAAGGAGACGTGACTCAATTAATATGGCACCACATCCATAAGAATTCAAACAGAAAAAGAAAAAAGGTAAGGACTTAAATGGTTTCCATAAATAACCCCAAAAGAAGAAATGAGTACTCAAAAGGAATATAAAAATAAAAATGTTATTTGAACATCATACTTAAAACCATAAAAGCATATCCACAAATGTGTAGAACACTCTAGCCTGCATTTCCCAACTGGTAGTGTTAAGCAATTTTGTATGTTGAAACCTGTATCAAGTGGCCCAAATGCATGTATTGTGTAACTGAAGGAGGATCTTCATATACTGGGCCAAGTGCAGGGATCAATAAATCAGAATCTTAATGCATTTCACCGGATGGCTTCCTCAGGGAATCCTTTTCATGATCTAAGCATAGAGTCAAGAGCTAAAGCCATAAAGAATAGCTGCAGCCGGGACAAATGAGGAGAGAGAGAAGGAGGGAGGCGCATGAGACCAGCCAAAGCACAGGAAGGCACCACATCAGGTTAACCACAGCTTCATGAGGAACCCACCAAGGCCAATCCTTATTTTAAACTGTGGTGGAAGGAGTGTGCCCAATAAGGATTCCAAAATAGGAATAGTGTGGATTACCAAAGGTAAGCTATATATGTTGTTGATCCTCCTAGGATGTCACTTTAACATAACCAATGTCCAGGTCCGGTCCAAAATTATACCTCCATGTTTGTGAGAAAAGTTATCTGCCTTCTCTCTCTCCCCTTGGTCCTGGTTGAAGCTCTTCTTTATGGCCTTAGCTTTTGACTGTATGCATATATATCATGAATAGGATTCCCTGAGGAAGCCATCCGGTGAAACGCGTTGAGATCCTGATGGATGATTTATTGATCCCTGCACTTGGCCCAGTTGGGGTTATTTATAACAACCGTTAAAGTCCTTACCTTTTTTCCTTTTTCTGTTTAAAGTCTTGAATATTCTTCAGGACAAGCTATATAAAAGTCTGTGCTTGTAGCAAACAGTAGACTTCAGCTTTAAGGTAGTAGTAGTAGTAGGTAACTGTGAGCAGAGTCCCTTTTAAATAGTAAATTAGGTGGACAAAGCTCTTCAGGACACCATCCAGCATCCTCTTTAAATAGACCCACTGCTGACTATAGTGCCAGAAGGGTATCAAAAGCACAAAAGTCCTCAAGATCCCTCAAGCTTCTGTACTCACAAGGCCCAAGGACAGCTGGTAGCTTCCATTCAACTCTCAAGCAAAAACTTCCGGTGATACCAGACCAGATCCTCAGCAGACAGCCTCCCTAAGTCAGCTCTCTTTTGCTTCCAGGTCTCAGCATTGAAGCCCCCTCAGATCGCCCACCCAAGGCATTGCCAACAGCAGCTTCTGCCTGTGAGGGCAGTGTGCCCACCAGGCTGGACTAATCCACTCTGGGAAAAGAATATATACAGTCTCCCAGCATGCCAACAGGGCCTGCCTCTCTAGGATAGGCCAGGGCTGTATCAATATTCATGCCGCCATCTGCATAACTCCACACTTATTATCCAGAAACTTCTCAAGTTCCCTGGATACAGAGGAAGCTATAGACCAGACTGGCAGCAGATGAACACACTGAGCAGACCTGACTCACAGATTGCAGCTTCACTGAATACAGTGAGCAGACTATGATTTTACTCAACAAACCAATACAGCCACACCGACTACAGTGTGGCAACTAAACTTACCCATCAAAAACACAACTACTTCTACCTATTAATTCCTAGCATCTATCTAGGAGAGTGCTACATCTATAACAAATTGAATCTTCCTTGTTGTTAAAGTAAGTCCAAATTATGCACACTAAAGCATTTACATATCCGAGCAGGCAGTAAACACATTTTAAAACAAGCCTTCATTTACCTCCTGTAGCTATATACATTGTGGAGAGGTGCACAGTTTACAACAGAAGCTTTGAAATCCTAACTTTTTTCTGTTGCGCCAGCCCTTTAACAGAAGTTGTTAGAAGCCAAATGAAGCCTTAGTTGTAATTTTTTTAGGATTTTGGATAATCAAGTATTTCAAAATACATGTAGCAAGAGATGTCAGAGGGCTTGTATTAAAACTCTTTCAATGCTTGTTAGGGACATGCAAATATGACAGCACAGTGATGTAGTGGTTAGCACTTTAGCAGCACTAGGGTTGCTGGTTCCAATCCCAACCACGACACTACCTGTCTGGAGTTTGCATGTTCTCCCTTTGCCTCTGTGGGTTTCCTCCCAGACTCCAAAGACATGTTGGTAAGTTAATTGGATTCAGTCTGTCTAAATCGGCCTTTTTATGTATGAATGTGAGTTGGGGACCTTAGATTGTAAGGGTAGGGACTGATGTGAATGTGCAATATATATGTAAAGTGCTGTGTAAATTGACGGTATACAGTAATTACCTGGAATAAATAAATACTTAAAGTGGAATTCCAGCTTACTCCTGACAAGCCTTAAAATGCATCTTAGCGCCATCTTAGCACCTATGTTAACTAACCTGTGTAAGAAAGATGTATACTGTACAGTGGTACAGGGGAGCTGGATCATGTGGCCGGATTGGAGCAGCCTGAACATTGGTAAGTCTTTCTTACATAGGTTAGTTAGGATGTGGGAGGGAGCAGTTTTATGGTTGGTTAGGTGTAAAACTGAATTCCACTTTAAAAGTTCATAGTCTGAGCACAGATGTATTTGAATTTTGTCTGTTCTGTTTGGCAACAATAAAGCTGTGTTCCTATTACCTACCCTGTTACTTAGGTGGTGGATTGACTAAAATAGCTTTATACACATGAATGTGGAGTGGCGCTTTATAGATAGATGCCTGAGCAATGGCATCCCTAGGGGGGGGCAGAGGGGGCCCTGACCCCCCCAACATTATGTTGTGCCCCACCATGTGCCCCCAATAAAAAAAATATATATATATTTTTACAAAAAATCAATGTCTAAGAGGGAGAGAGTCCCCAGTCAACTTCTGCGGGTGATTCCTCCCCCCTCCCCCTGCTTGCTGACACTGCATAATGCGAGCACTCACAGAACCACGGCCGCCCGATCTGCTCCTTACCCTGCATCCTCATTAGCAGGGAGAAGAGCGAGTTGCAGGAAGGACTCCACCAGGACTCTCAGTTACTGAAAAAACAGACTGATTTCTCCCATCCTTAGGACAGGAGAACCAGCCTGTAGATTCCAAGAGATGCCAGACCAGCGCAGTCAATAGCAGGGGCAGGATAGCAAGAGGAGGCTGGGGAACCCCACAGTGGCAAAACACCAGGACCCGGAGGCAAGACAACCTTTGCAACCCTGATAGATCTCCCACTGCTTTGGATCCTTATATTTTCTTGGTATGCTGGTGACATATATCTCTTGTATTCTGCCACCCTGGGGGGCCCCAATACAGTAGGAAGGGAGCTCACTGCAGAACATGTGAAAGGGCCGTTGTAGGGTCGTAGTAAAGGGCCCCAGGATATATATATATATATATATATATATATATATATATATATATATATATATATATATAATTGCATTTTATAGTTGCCCCCCTACTTTTGTCCCTGTCCCCCCATGTGCCCCCCTAAATATGAAAGCTGGAGATGCCACTGTACCTGAGATGTTTGATGCCGTGGCACTGGTTCCTATGTATAGTTCGTGCAAGATATTTCCTGTATTTGATGACATCATGGTTGAGCAAAAGAAACATTAGGTAACCAACCCTTCTGTGTACTTAGCCTCTGAGAGAGGTGAACATATGGTGGTCAATTGAAAAGTAGTGCTGAGCTGTCTCATTTTAGTGCACTGTAATATTATTGCAGTCTTCAAAGTTAGGTGGGTGAGGAGAGGGTTAAATTATTAGAAAGTGTAACATTTAGTGATGTTTTACCGATTACTGTTAAAGTGTAACAATCAAATAATTATAAAAAGCTTATATTGACTATGTAGCATACACCCATATGTTGACAATACAAGAAATACCCTGTATAAATGTTTTGGATAAATTATGATGTATATAGGTCATACAAACTTGTGATTGTGATTTATTTAACTTTTAACACCAGTGTCTTACAAAGGACCTAACAGTGTTATAATTTCCTGTAACAGATAACAAATGGCAGACACAAACTTTGACTTCTGCGGAAATGTTGGTCCATGTTTTGTGTCTTAATTTGATCTTCTGGGAGAAGCTGTACAGTGACCATGCTATATATTACCCTCTCCTGATTTGCTACTGACAGATGGTCCCCAAAGAGTTTACTCATTCCTAACATTGGAACACTGTGCATTGTCTGATTTTCTTGTGCCAACATATTCCAGAATCAGAAAAGTCAGTCAGAACTCTTGAATATCTTTCTCATAAGAATCCCAGACTTGATATCCCCTTAGGAAATTGTATTGCATGTACTTCGAGGGCCAACACAAAATGGGAAACAGATTTTGTCTCACCGCAGCAATGGACACACAAGAAGAGAAAAAAGAAAAAAAGCTCTGAAAGGTAGATTCCCTAACTGCCAGTGTTTTGATACTTGTGATCTGACACAGGTTCCACATTTCTCAATGACTTTATGAGAAATGGCATATCAGTACATTATTGCTATGCCATTCAAAGGCCAGAATATATTGTATGCTTTCTGCTTATTCAGATTTAGCTTTGTTTAACATTTTATGCTATTTAGTATTCATAATATAATATGACAAAATAAGTTGACTGATTGGTTTTGCATTTACTGGTAGTAAACATTTTTTGTAGAGCACAAATAAGGTACAGATGTAAGCAGCTTATAATACAAAATGAGTCATGAGCAAGCAAAAAACAGTATTTAGAAATTCTGTATTGGTAATCTGTATGAGTTAGCAAACATAGATTTAAAACTGGTAAAGAGATCCTTTGTACTTCTTTCCTTTTGGATGGACTCTTTGCTTGTTCAGTGAATGGAACATGAAATAATTACTATCACTACTTTCTGAATGATTTTCCCACTAAGAATTGTGCTTGAGAGACCACAATTAACATTAACATTAAAGTCCTGATAGGTACAACAGTTTACTTTTCCAAGCATCCAGTTTTTCTAATGGTACTGCTGTAGTGAAGAAGTTTCCTCAAGTGCTAAAACCCCACTGATTCCAGTATCCTAAGAAAACAGAGAACCCCCAACTTAGTGCTGTCAGTATGAGGAAACTTATATTATATGCCTAGTTCAGCCTTTCTCAACCTTTTCAGCAAAGAAGAACCATTTAAATAACTTTCAAGTCTCAGGGAACCCCTACTAAAATGACTATATCTACAACTCATAATACATTAGTGTGATGGTCAGTGGGAATAATGACCCTTACATTTGTGGTTATTTTGAAGAATTACTCCCTTACAGCTAGCTAAAAAGAACAATGGTGTCAGTGTGAACTTTTCTGAGAGGCAGAAGTTGCACATTACTCAGGGAACCTCTAGCAACCTTGGGAGGAAACCTAGGGTTCAATTGAACCCTGGTTGAGAAACCCTGGCCTAGTATCTACAAGATTGACCTACTATGGGTGAAAACATTCTTACTTGCACAGCATCTCTGATATATCCAACACCTAAACACAAAGGAAAGTAAATAATTCATTACTTATAAACAGGGGGTGCCCTGTGAGACTTAGGTGCAAAAAATCATACATTCAATCCTATCACTGTAAAAAAAAAAAAAAATTCTGCTTGTTAGAAAACATTCTGAATTATCTTATAAACATACCTTAAAACAGATCATAGTCTCAATGCCTCACATGCCTAAAACAACAGTTGTATTTCCTACGTTGTCATACAAAAAACATTCACATTGTGCAAGTATTACAACAGTCCAACAGAGACAAAGAGGAATAAAAAAATGTATTAATAATAATATTATTATTATTTTTATACAGGATTTACGTAGCTCCAACAGTTTGCACAGTGCTTTACAATAAAGAGGGAGACAGGAATGTTGCTATACAATAAAATACAAGAAGGTTAAGAGGACCCTACTCATAAGAGCTTACAATCTAATTAATATAGAACTATCATTTCAAATGTATGCATCTCATTGTTATCCACTGGGTAGGAGAGGTGGGGTGGGGGGGTGAGTCCCAGAAGACTACAAGGATAAAGACAATCCAATAGTACAATAGTATATGTAGTAATGAACATCCCAGAGAGTGGCCACTTGCAATACTGCATGTCACTATACCTCAGGACAATAATACCTTCCTATGAAGGTGCACTTTACCTTCCTTGTGGTTTAGATTGTGGAAAATGCCAAAGAATACCTAATATCATCCCTATCCTTTTGCTCTGTATATCAGGCAACCAAATACCACTTCACGTAGCTGCTTTATTGATAGAGAGTAATGAGTCTGCCACCTTTTCCGTAAGTTATCTAAAGATAATCAAAATCTTAGCAATCTTGCCCCAGACGGCACTAGAAGAATGGTACATTTATTAAACTATATAGAAAACAGCCATACTCCAGCTATCTTTCTAGCGCTTGATGCAGAAAAAGAGTTTGATAGGGTGCATTGGCAATTCATATCTCAAACTCTAGAAAACATTGGTATCAATAGATTTATTCATTCAGCCATTATGTCCTTATATTCACAACCATCAGCCACAGTATACTCCTCGGGAACACTATCCAAAAACTTTAAACTGACAAATGGAACCAGGCAGGGATGTCCATTGTCCCCTATAATTTTCTCACTAATAATAGAGCCATTAGCAGAGAGTATAAGAAATAACCGTCAAATTACTGGAATCACTACTGGAAAACATGAACATAAAATTGGACTTAATATAATATAATAATATAATTTTAACTTTATCTAACCCCGAATCCTCCATACCCAAAATTCGAAAATTACTAGATCAATATGGGGAGGTCTCCTACTACAAAGTTAACCAAAATAACTGTTATGTATTACCCATGAACATCCCCAAAAACCAAATTGATATACTAAGCAAGAATTATGATGACTACAACTGGAATGAACCATCCATCACCTATCTAGGCATACAACTTTCCTATCCCTCATCTAAGTTATATACATCAAACTTCCCCAAACTATCAAAACAAATGAATATAGATCTACAATACATTAAAAAAGTACAACTATCATGGGTTGGGAACATAGCAGCCTTTAAAATGAAAACCTTACCCAAGATATTATATTATTTTCATTCCCTCCCAATTTTGATACCAGCAAAAATTTTTATACAAATTAATACAAAAATGAAGAAATTCATATGGAATGAGAAAAAACCAAGGGTAGCATTTGCTTTACTAACCACTAATAAAGAATTGGGTGAAATGGGACTACCAAATATTACAAATTATTATTATGCCTCCTTATTAGACCAATACAATTTTGGTTTATCACCCCCAATGACAAATTATGGGTGCATATAGAAAAAGAATTCACAAAAGGACATGATTTATACGCTCTGTTCATGGCCAAGCATATAATACAAAAAAAAAATACTCATACCCAACCTCCTCTCTATAAAAGCAACCTTAATTGCATGGAAACATGTTCTTTCTAAATCTAATAAAGAAACTCATTGTACTAAAGTACCAACTCCGACAAGAATAGTAGAAAACTGTAGAATAAAAATATTAACTAGTGATTGGGTAAAGCAACTATTTCAAACCTATCAATAACTACCACGTCATCTCAAAAACATAGTCCAAAATAAAAGAACAAAAACAACCGCCTAAAAAAATTAAAACTAGAAGACATAACCATTCCCACGATAATCTGGGAATACTTAACAGATAACCATCTAAATAAAAACGGGGATATCCTTATTTTATAACCTTCTTTCATCCATCTCTACAAATGGGAAAAATCCCAACATGTTGAAATGGGAGAAAGAACTCTCACAAACATTCTCTTGGCAACAGTGTAAAAAAGCTATAACAACAATAACTAAAGCATCTGCTTGCACTGAACATTGGGACAATTCTCAAAAAATCCTTAATAGGTGGTATCTGACCCCATATAGATTGGCAAAAATATTCCCCTCCATATCGCCATTATGTTGGAGATGCAATGAGTCTTCAGGTAACCTATACCATACGCTATGGGCCTGCAAACATTTAACAAGTTTCTGGAATGCTATCACCTCTTTTATAGCAGACCTCACAGGTAGGGATGAGCTTCGAGTTTGAGTTCAACTCATGTTCGACTCGAACATTGGCTGTTTGCCAGTTCTCCGAACAACGAACAATTTGGGGTGGTCGCGGCAAATTCGAAAGCCGTGGAACACCCTTTAAAAGTCTATGGGAGAAAAGTACTAATTTTAAAGGCTTATATGCATGGTATTGTCATAAAAAGTGTTTGGGGACCTGGGTCCTGCCCCAGGGGACATGGATCAATGCAAAAAAAGTTTTAAAAACGGCCGTTTTTTCGGGAGCAGTGATTTTAATAATGCTTAAAGTGAATCAATAAAAGTGTAATATTCCTTTAAATTTCGTACCTGGGGGGTGTCTATAGTATGCCTGTAAAGGAGCGCATGTTTCCCGTGTTTAGAACAGTCTGACAGCAAAATGACATTTCAAAGGAAAAAAAGTCATTTAAAACTACTCGCGGCTATTAATGAATTGCCGGTCCGACAATACACATAAAAGTTCATTGATAAAAACGGCATGGGAATTCCCCACAGGGGAACCCCGGACCAAAATTTTTAAAAAAATGACGTGGGGGTCCCCCTAAATTCCATACCAGGCCCTTCAGGTCTGGTATGGCTATTAAGGGGAACCCCGGCCAAAATTTTTTTTAAAAATGGCGTGGGGTCCCCCTCAAAATCTATACCAGACCCTTCAGGTCTGGTATGGATTTTAAGGGGAACCCCGCGCCAAAATTTACAAAAAAAAGGCGTGGGGTCCCCCCAAAAATCCATACCAGACCCTTATCCGAGCACGCAACCTGGCAGGCCGCAGGAAAAGAGGGGGGGACAAGAGAGCGCCCCCCTCCTGAACCGTACCAGACCACATGCCCTCAACATTGGGAGGGTGCTTTGGGGTAGCCCCCCAAAACACCTTGTCCCCATGTTGATGGGGACAAGGGCCTCATCCCCACAACCCTTGCCTGGTGGTTGTGGGAGTCTGCAGGGTGGGGGGCTTATCAGAATCTGGAAGCCCCCTTTAACAAGGGGACCCCCAGATCCCAGCCCTCCCCCCCTGTGTGAATTGGTAAGGGGGTACAAAAGTACCCCTACCATTTCACAAAAAAAGTTTCAAAAATGTTAAAAATGACAAGAGACAGTTTTTGACAATTCCTTTATTTAAATGCTTCTTCTTTCTTCTATCTTCTTTCTTCTATCTTCTATCTTCCTTCGGTTTCTTCCTCCATTTTCTTCTTCTTCTGGTTCTTCCTCCGGTGTTCTTGTCCGGCATCTTCCTCCGCGGCGTCTTCTTCCCTTCATCTTCTTGGGCCGCTCAGCATCCACCATGATGAGAGGCTCCCACTGTGTGACGCTTCTCCTCTTCTGACGGTTCTTAAATAACGGACGGCGGGGCCACCCGGTGACCCCACCCTCCTCTGACGCACGGGGACTTGACGGGGACTTCCCAGTGGCATTCCCCGTTACCCTGCCCCTCTCTGACAAGAAGAAGAAGATAGAAGATAGAAGAAAGAAGAAGCACTTAAATAAAGTTATTGTCAAAAACTGTCTCTTGTCATTTTTAACATTTTTGACACATTTTTGACAAGGTGTTTTGGGGGGCTACCCCAAAGCACCCTCCCAATGTTGAGGGCATGTGGCCTGGTACAGTTCAGGAGGGGGGGCGCTCTCTCGTCCCCCCTCTTTTCCTGTGGCCTACAAAATTTAAAGGAATATTACACTTTTATTGTTTCACTTTAAGCATTATTAAAATCACTGCTCCCGAAAAAACGTCCGTTTTTAAAACTTTTTTTGCATTGATCAGTGTCCCCTGGGACAGGACCCAGGTCCCCAAACACTTTTTATGACAATAACTTGCATATAAGCCTTTAAAATTAGCACTTTTGATTATTCATGTTCGTGTCCCATAGACTTTAACGGTGTTCGCGTGTTCGAACAAATTTTTTGCCTGTTCGCATGTTCTCGTGTGAACCGAACCGGGGGGGTGTTCGGCTCATTCTTACTCAAAGGCATGTTAATAGATTTGATGCCAGAAATGGCCTTACTAGGAATGAATCTTGATAGATACCCACTATGTTTTAGGACGATAGTAACACATACAAGGCTAACCATCACAAGCATGTGGAAATCTACATAAACTCCTAACTTGTCATGGGTGGTCGCTAGAATAAACACTCAAGCCCAATATGAGCTTCTTCTAGCTTGGAAAAACTCCTCAGTTAATAATTTTATAAGAAACTGGCAAGAATGGCTTAAAAATCAAAGAGCCTCTAACTATTTAAAAGGTTGTGATGTATAATTAATACCAGGTTGGATACTACTGAATTTTTCTTATTGTACCTGTCACCTTTAAAAAGAGGGGAATTGGACTCGTCTACAGTTAGCACCCATTGGGGTAGACGGATCAAAGGACACTATACAAACTTATTTCACTGCAAGATCTTGTACCGTATGATGGTTTACTATTTTACTTATAAATTTACGATTGTTTGTTGTTAATTAATGTTAACCATCACATACTTACTGTAACTAAGAATGTTCACACTCGTTGGATTGCTCTTTATAAAGCTAGCAAAAAAAAATTGAAGTTCAAAAAATAAATAAAAAATCTTAGCAATCTTTTTGTCTTTTACAAAGTGGCTGGACTTTGCCATATATGATCTCCAATTTCTGCTTATGATATTGTTAAAGTTAAATACAGACCTGAGACTTTGGCACAATTGCAAAAGCCACCAGTTCCCAGTAAAATGAAGAAAAAAAATGCCTGCCCTGGAAAAGTATATCTGCTGTCTTCATTTACTTGTATATTTCTTGAGAAGAGCAAATGGGAGAAGGGTGTCATAAGGTAATTGTTATTAGCAAGCTGAAGTTACACTTTAAAGTCTTGATCCTATTAACACTGTTATCAAGTCCTATTTTAGCACCTACTACATGACTGAGAATCTTTCCATCTCATCTCAAGAGTAGCTGCTTCAGAAATCATAGGGATATTTGCAATCTTTTGTGTGTTGTTTTTTAATTATCATGGATTTCTGCATCCTATGTGTCAAAGTATAAAAATTGTGATTTGTTATGTAGCAAAGCCTTCTTCTTCTCTAGGCACTTAGTTTTGGGAAATTTAGTAATTTGAGTATACTCGTTATTTCATCTGGCTCCTTAAGTAGAAGACTTGATGAAGAAGTAAGAATATTATTCTCACTGATCAGTCTGCAGCTTTTGAATCCAGCTGCAATATTGTACAATTTGTGAAGTAGACTTATAATGTGTATGGCCAAAAGTTTGTTTTTTAGCTTGGGATAGCGTAGAGAAGGATTTAAAGCCGTCAAGTTATTTTTTTAAATGTCTGTGATGTGTTGGGGAGATTTCCCTTGCAAGGAGTTAGAAGAAATCTCTTAAAGTGAGAGAAATTTCTCTCTTAGATGATTGTCAGAGGATATGAGAAGAAGGTCCCCTTATGCTGGTGGTCAATAAAATAGAAACCCTTTACATTTGTTGACAGCGGAGAAAGGCCCACTTGCATTGATGGTCAGTGGAGATGTGTCTCCTTACATTGCAAGTCATTGTGCAGAAAGACCCTTTTCATTGATGGTCAGTGGGAAATGGACCCCCTTACATTAGTGGTCAGTGGAAGAAGTGCACCCCTTACAGCGGCAGTCAGTGGAAGGAATGAATTTTGCATTGGCTGTCATTGTAGTGTGCTCTTACATTGGTGGTTAGTAGGAATAATGCCCCTTTAAATTGGAGATCATTTGGAAAAATGCCACTTACATTGGTGACCAATGGGAAAAATGTTACTCTTACAGACAGCTAAAAGGATCATTGACTATTTACCCGAGGGACAAGAGAAGAGGCTCTACTTGTCCACTGTCAGGCAGATTAATCTGTCACTGACCCCTGCAAAAGGAACCCCTAGCAGTCCCTGAAGGAACCCAGGGCTGCCCTATACAGCTAGTTGGTGTACAATTTACTAAAAACACAATGTAAATACATGCTTTTCTTTCAGACACTAGTAGCAGCTCCTACATGGATCTCTGCAGCACAGAGAATCAGTTGGTTTATGCTTAACTGTGTTGCTTTATTTAAAATGTAATTTGTGAATTTATTTACTATATGGGAATGTTGTTTGACTGTTAAACCCTGAAAAGTTAAAATCAATCAAAAAGTCATTTGTAGCCTTTGCTTTTCCTCAGCAAACAGGAAGTGATTATTTAGAAAATAGGATAATTAATCAGCAGTTAGAGGAAACGTTAATTATAATGTAATATGAAGATATATGAGCTTAAGAAAATATTTCTCTGTCATTCACTGGAACAATAACATCTTCTACAAAAGGCCAAGACCACATGTGTGTCCATGGCTGAAGGAGAGAGAGCCATGTGTGTCCATGGCTGTAAAAGAGAGAGAGAGACAAGTTATCAATAATTCTCAATAAATGAGGGACAGTTATATATAGAGAAGTGATTTATATGCTTATTTATTTATGAATGAGTGGTGCATATTAAAAACGATTCATCAGACTCCCAAACAGCTTAGGGGATTCATTAAATTCAGTTTAAAGTGTCACTTACACTAGGGGGCTTCTTTACCCAGTTAACAGCAAATATATTATGTAAGGGGTCCTTTTCCTGCTAACAAACCATCAACAGATATATTATATGTCTGTGAATGTGCAGAATACAGAGTTTTTCTGATTACGCAACATGTACAAACATTGTAAGTCTCATTACCAAGAGAGGCAATGCCTTTACACTGAAAATACAGACTGTTAATGCTTTCCTTGGAAAGACTTGACAGGATAGTGTATAGCTGACGACATACATATATCACAAATGATTAAAAATTGTATATTTAATAAATGACTTGATGAACAGCAACAGGAGAGTATTTTGACAGCCAATGATAAGTCTGAATATTCACTCATGGTTTGTTCACACCAGGATCCTTGCATATGCGAATCACGGTCATGTGTATTTGTGCTTACAAAGCTGATTTACTAAAGGATTTGAGTATGTTCACACAATAAAATAAGTATAGATTCACTTTAATTATCCAGTTGGAACTTTGTTTTAATTCTGGACCTACAAACCTGTGGAAGAGAAGGAAAGTATGATTCATCTGGGGATGAGGTAGGATTAAGAGGGTGTCTCGTGTATTCCCAAGGCCCCCTTTAGGTGGAGGCACTAAAATATGATGAATTCAGGAAAGTAGTTGTAACTGCCACTTAGCTTAGGCTCAGGATCCCTGTTACCCTGGTGCTACAGCATTTGTGGGTGAGAATCATCTCATATGACCCCCCTGAAATAGCTATACAAGAGGTAAACCATAGTGTAATTGCTGCAGAATGTTAGATAATAGGCATGTGCAATTTGTTTCGTTCCCAATTAGTTTTTTAACAAATTTCGACAAATTTGTTAATTCGGAAATATCCGAATTAATGAAAACCCGTTTAACGAATTTTTACGAATATTCGTAAATTAAAAAAATTTGTAAATTCATACATTCGCAAATTCGTACATTTGTAATTTACGTATGTACATTCGTACATTCGTACATTAGTAAATTAGTGAATTCGTAAATTTGTAAATTCGGAAATCTGAAATAATAATTAACTAATAATAACTTAACTACTATTACTAGTAACTATTAAATTATAGGTATTGTAATTTCCTTTCAAATTTAGCTGTTAGTGAACGTAACACATACAAATTTATCCAAATTAACGAATGCCGTATCCAAACGAATGGAACGTAATGAATTAATAATAATAAATAACAATAATAATAATAAAAACTTGTTATTATTATTATTTATTATTAATTTGTTCCGTTCCATTTGTTTAGATGCAGCATTCGTTATTTCGGATAATTCGTAACTTCGGATAAATTCGTATTTGTTACGTTCACTGACAGCCAAATTTGAAAGGAAATTACAATACCTATAATTTAATAATTAGTTACTATTTCAGATTTTTGAATTTTCGGATTTTTGGATTTTCAAATTTTGAATTTACAAATGTACGAATTTACGAATGTATGAATTTAAGAATGTACGAATGTGCGAAAGAATAAATGTACGAATGAACGAATCTACGAATGTACGAATTTACGAATTGCGATCATAACGCATGACCTGAAAAACGAAAAAAAATAAACTAATGAAACGAAAACGAAAATGAACAAATTTTTTGGCTGTGCACATGTCTATTAGATAATTGCTTATTAAAGTGGAGCTACAGACTCTCTGCACTAATTGCATTAAATACATCTGTGGTATGCAAAGTGTTCATTTAGTCAGAATAGGCTATTAAATCTGATTAACATCAAGTGTTAGCAGGTTAAATGTGTTTCTACATACGAGATCCGCAGTGTGCTGGAGGCCATTCCAAGTAAGGGCACCCGAAGCCAGAGCTCATGCTCTTCCGGGATTTAGTGCATCTGGCTACCCAGCATGCACCGCTAATTCTCGCGCCTGCACAGTATTCACACTGCATGGTGCACACACTATGCTGGGGATGCCTGAAGACTCCTGGTATTGATGACACAGATATCCCAGGCGTCGATGGGCTAATAAAGGTGACTTCATCGCCTAGCCGGCCGAATCCGGAAACTACCAGAAGATGAAAATAAAAAAGGTATTTATGCTGAAAAAAAAAGTATCCAAGCATAAAATAACATTGCCTGAATAATAACATTACATAAAGTTAAAAGAGAGGGTGAAGATCCACTTTAATATGTGATAACTAGTTCTCATTTATTGATAAGACATTCATCTGTAAGCGGGAGAGGTCCCACTCCAAATCCTAAAAATACCCAGAAGATGGGAACACGGGTTCCTAGCTAGCTGTTTTATACAGGATCAAGCTACAGCCTTGTATCCATGGGGTGTGGGGGCATATAATTGCTCATAGTGAAGGTTCTTTTAGCTACAAATTGTTTTCCCAACTTCAGGTAATCAAAATGTTCAAAATCACTGTGCACATCAGGTAAGCAATTGTAATCTCATTGTATTCTGCATTAAATTCCACAGAGAGGACTTTTGGCCATTTTTAAAGTCTTTTTTCCTACCATTCTTGTCTTTTTTCCTATATATAATTTTCTATTATTTTGTCTCTGTCATATTTTTTGGCTTCCCCAAGCCAGTAATCTCTGTCCTAAAATCACCTATTTTCTGTATACCAAATCTGTGCAATAATTTAGTAGTTTGATAAAGTACACAGTTCTTTTTTTCTAATTCTCTTTATTTCTGATAGGCAACAATGCAATCAAAGGTCAATTACACTTTATAGAGCAGTATATTGAACATACACATCTAGAATCTAGAAGGAATGTGAGACATATGAGACAAGTTGACTGCACGAAAGCCATAATATGAAATATAGCAATTAGCATGGCTCAGAAAGACGGTATGATATTTCAGGTTGCTAGCGGGGCAAACAAACAAAAAAATCCCACAATTTTTTTTTTTTAATATTGCAAAAACAAAAAAGCAACATTAGAGACGAAAAAAAGGGGAATGAAAGTGTGTGTGTGTGTGTGTGTGTGTTTGTGTGTGTGTGTGTGTGTGTGGGGGTGTCTTATACTGCTACCAGTGGGGGGGGGGGCTTCCAATAAGAGGTCCTTAAAAGATGTGGATAATAGAGGATGGAGCCAATAGAACCATGTCTAATGGAAGTGCACTTTCTGGTGGTACAGGGACAAGTTGAGGTTTTCCATACTCTGGATCTCATTTACCACATTTTTCCATTGATTAATAGACAGAGTCAGGGGTGACTTCCAGTTTGAGGATATACTAGGACTGTCCTTATTTAGAAGGTGGATTGTTTCAGATTTTTTTTGTATTTCCACTTAAATGCAGAAGGCAGGCTGCTGGTTCATCAATCAAATTCTGATCAGTAAGTACAGTATATGGTTCTTGACATGAGATTATGTAGATTGAGTTAGATGCTAGTAGTTGCATATCAGTTAGAAGAATAGTACTGGTTATTAATATTAGAAATAAACATTTGTTCTTTGTTAAGGTTTTTTTTAGGAAGTTTTTAAATAATTGTATTACATTTCTTGAGTTTTTTTTTTAAATAGGAGACTTTGGTCAAGGATACTATTATTGTATTGTATTGTATTGTATATTTTGAAGCATATACCTTTTCTTTGAACTCTTTTTATTGTCAAAGATATAGCAATTGGTACAATAAGCATGATGCTCAACATGAGCATGTGAAAAAAATAAGGCTTTTTCACATAACATAAGTATAGTTCAATACATGCACAGTATAATATGTCATAACAGTCCCAAAAGCATATACCTTTAACAGGCATTTTTGAGTATATATAAAACATTCTTCCTTCCTACTTCCTCTCACTCTATAACAAATCTCTTTCTAGAGAGCATTTAGCAATATTGAGGTTTAACAGGACCTCTATTCTTGGTTTGCGCAGAGTAAAGAAGTGGGTATAGACTAGATCTGGAAAGCAGCTACATCCATAGCCACAGTGCAGCCAGAACAAGGCTTAGCTTTAAAGTGATTGATTGTAAAGTCTTTTTTTTTAAATGAATAAAAATAACAAACATGTTATACTTACCTCCACTGTGCAGTTGGTTTTGCACAGAGCAGCCCAAGTCCTCCTCTTCTCGGGTCCCTCTTTGCTGCTCCTGGCCCCTCCCTCCTACCAAGTGCCCCTACAGTCAGCAGCTTCTTATGGGGGTACTGGAGCCGAGTCACAGCTCCATGTGTCCATTCAGACTCGGAGCCCCGACCCGGCTCTGCCCCCTCTTTCCCCTGATTGGCTCACTGACTTTAATTGACAGCCGCGGGAGCCAATGATACAGCTGCTGTGTCTCAGCCAATCAGGGGAAGAGTCCCGGATAGCTTAGACATTAGTGAACATCGCTGGAGCGAGATGGGGCTCAGGTAAGTAATTAGGAGGTGCTGTGGAGGCTGCTAAACACAAAAGGTTTTTTATCTTAATGCATAGAATGCATTAAGATAAAAAACCTTCTGCCTTTACAACTCCTTTAACCGCTTCACCCCAGAAGATTTTACCCCCTTCCTGACCAGAGCACTTTTTGCGATTTAACTGAGCACTTTTCTCGCTTTAACTGACAATTGCGCAGTCCTGCGACATTGCACCCAAACAAAATTGATGTCCTTTTTTCCCACAAATAGAGCTTTCTTTTGGTGGTATTTGATCACCTCTGTGGTTTTTATTTTGCGCTATAAACAAAAAAAAGCATACATTGGTGGTATATCCACACCAAAACAAAAAAAAAACAAAAAAAATCTTATAATAACATTTTGCAGACTATCATAACTATAGCATCAAACAAACAAAAGGGTGGCCAGGGTGTACAACATGAAGACATCTCCTACGCATACCCCAATTTTTTTTTTTAGATTAAGATTCCATTTGCCCCCTAATTTCCAGGCGATTCCCTAAATGTTCTCCAGGGGTCTGACAACATTTTTCATATGTGTCCAATTCATGTGACAGGAGGGTCTCCATCTTCTTAATTAGGTTAGGTTATTTCTGCTATCCATTCGTTAACTGAAGGGGCTTGTGTAGTTCGCCAATATCGCGGAATAACCAGTCTGGCTGCTATTAACCAATGTCTTAGCAAACCTTGTTTGATATTTTTATATGGACCTGGTAAAATGGATAGCAGAGTAATTTGAGGTGTGTTTGTGGATTAACCCCCCTGTAACTGTAGTATACAGCTGCATGATCATATCCCAGAATTGGCGAATTTGGGGACATTCCCACCATATGTGTAGCAGCGATCCCTTGGCAGCATGACATCTCCAACATTTATCTGATGTGTCTGGATATATTCGTTGCATGGTTGTTGGACATCGATACCAGCGGGAGACAAGCTTATAGCTTGTCTCTTGGGCTTTAATTGTCGATGACAGACAATGTGTGTGAGTAAATGTGGATTGCCAAATAAAGGTGTCATTGGTCCTATCTGTGACGAAAGCCCTAACCGCAATATCATTTTGGACCACAGGCTCAACAGGTGAGATGAAAGAGAGGGTGGAGAAAGGGTCGTATCTCGGTGGTTACCCTGAAAGGGTAAATCTAACCAAGGAAGAGCCTGAAGGTCAAACTGATTCAGCCCCTGTTCTATTGATACCCATTGTTTGGTATCCGCGTGATGAAACCAGCTTACTAATCTGGTCAGGACTGCCGCCACATAGTAAAAATAGAGATTTGGTGCACCCGCTCCTCCTTTCGTTTTAGGTAATGTTAGCATTTTCCAATTTAATCTAGATCTCTTATTACCCCAAATAAACTTAACGAAAGTGGATTGTAGATTAGAAAAAAAGGATCTAGGAATAGTAACAGGAATATTTTGAAAGAGATATAAAAATCGCGGTCTTATGTCCATTTTCAATATATTGATCCTCCCAAACCATGAGTATTGTTTTGAATCATATTTTTTTAGATCTTGTAGAGTACGTTGCATTAAGGGAATATAATTTGTCAAATATAGCTGGGTCAGATCTGATGGAATATTAATTCCTGAGTACCTTAATGCAGAAGAGCAAAATCTGAATGAAAAGTTATTTTTCAACATCATCACTTGATGTGGTAAAAGTGACACATTGAGAATTTCAGATTTTGAAACATTTACCTTAAAATTACTCAGAGCTCCAAAGCGCTGGAATTCCGATAGAATAGAGGGCATAGAAATATGTGGATTGGTAATATAAAGTAACAGGTAGTCGGCAAACAAAGCAAGTTTTATTTCCTGTTGGTCTAGCTTTATACCTGTAATTGAGGGGTTCTGTCTGATTGCTATTGCTAAATGTTCCATTACTAGAACATAAAGCAAAGGAGATAGGGGGCATTCCTGACGGGTGCCATTTTTTATAGGGAAACTTGTGGTCAGCGAGCCATTGATCTTAAAAAAAAGCGACAATTTAGAAAAAAACACATTATTTTTTACTTTTTGCTATAATAAATACCCCCAAAAATATATATAAAAAAAAATTTTTCCTCAGTTTAGACCGATATGTATTCTTCTACATATTTTTGGCAAACAAAACAAATCGCAATAAGCGTATATTGATTGGTTTGCGCAAAAGTTATAGCATCTACAAAATAGGGGATAGTTTTATGGCATTTTTATTTTTAATTTTTTTTATATTAGTCATTGCAGTGATCTGCAATTTTTATCGGGACTGCGACATTATGGCGGACACATCAGACACTTTTGACACTATTTTGGGACCATTGTCATTTATACAGCGCTCAGTGCTATAGAAATGCACTGATTACTGTGTAAATGACACTGGCAGTGAAGGGGTTAAACACTAGGGGGCGATGAAGGGGTTAAGTGTGTCCTAGGGAGTGATTATAACTGGGGGGGATGGGCTTCAAGTCACATGACAGCGATCACTGTTCTCGATGACAGAGAGCAGTGATCTCTGTCATGACACAAGGCAGAACGGGGAAATGCCTTGTTTACATAGGCACTTCCCCGTTCATCTGCTCTGTGACACGATGCCCGCAGGCATGGTCACGCTGTATGCGGCGGGTGCCTGCTATCCCCGCCTCTTAAAGGGGATGTACAGGTACGCCCATTTGCCCACCGCTGCCATTGTGCCAACGTATATCAGCGTGCAGCAGTCGGCAAGTGGTTAAGAAGAGGGCTTCAGCAGTATGGGGCTCAATGAGAACTAGAAAATACATTTAACTATCAAATGTCCCCGCCACTGGGGGGGGGAAGGAGGGGAGGTCCTAGCAACAAATCATCTGTCTGTTAAATGGAAAGTTGAACAGCTCCTGCCCTCTACTCGGACATGCCGCATCCTCTGTCTTCTACCTGCCGGGTGAGGTAAGGAGGGGGGGTGTGGAGGAGATTGGTATACAAGGAGGGGATCTGTGGAGGAGATTGTTATACAAGGAGGGGGTCTGTGGAGGAGATTTGTAAAAAAGGAGGGGGGCTGTGGAAGAGAATGATATACAGGGAGGGGGGCTGTGGAAGAGACTGGTATACAAGGAGGGGGGCTGTGGACGAGACTGGTATATAGGGAGGGGGCTGTGAAGGAGACTGGTATACAGGGAGGGGGGCTGTGGAGGAGATTGGTATAGAAGGAGGGGGGCTGTGGAGGAGACTGGTATACAGGGAGGGGGGCTGTGGAGGAGACTGGCATACAATGAGGGAGGCTGTGGAGGAGATTGGTTTACAAGGAGGGGGCTGTGGAGGAGACTGGTATACAAGGAGGGGGGCTGTGGAGGAGCCTGGTATACAAGGAGGGGGGCTGTGGAGGAAACTGGTATACAGGGAGGGGGGCTGTGGAGGAGACTGGTATACAGGGAGGGGGGCTGTGGATGAGAGTGGTGTACAAGGAGGGGGGCTGTGGAGGAGACTGGTATACAGGGAGGGGGGCTGTGGATGAGAGTGGTGTACAAGGAGGGGGGCTGTGGAGGAGACTGGTATATAAGGAGGAGGGCTGTGGAGGGGACTGGGATACAAGTAAAAAGGGGTTTTAAAGGACTGGGGTACAAGGGGGGTGTGAAGGGGACTGAGGTGCAAGGAATGGGGGCTGAGAACACTGATGTAAAGCAGGAGGGTCTGTGATGTAAAGAGGGGGGCTGTGATGTGAAGGGGGAAAGAGGGCATTGATGTAAAGAGGCCTGTGATGTAAATTGGGGGACTATCCAAGAAAAGAGGTCTGAGATGTAAAGCGGGCACTGTATTGTAAAGGTGTGCTGTATTGCCACTATTTGTCTTGGTCGGTTCCAGAGGTGCAGGTGGCTGAGGAAATAGGTGGAGAGGCGGCACAAAAAAACTCCACCCTAGCCACCCCCACCATATACATGTGCAAAAAGTTTTTTTCATGTGATACACTATGCATTGATGTACAAGTTGTTATATTGTATGTGGTTTTTAAATGTATGTGAATACATTTTTCATATTTTTTGTTTGAGGTGTGACTCTTTAAAAGTCCCGTGGGCTAAATATTTTTTGTTGTATGCTTACTATAGAGGAAGAGTTACGTTACATGTGAAATTTGAACTACCAATGTAAGCTAATAAAAAAGTTATGCCCAATTTAGGAGAGTGTCTATATTCTCTACCTTCCTCTTTTTCCAGCATAAAGGATAAATGGACTATCTCAGTACCCAGGAATTACAATAAAAACAATGACAAATATTAATAACAACAAAGAACATCAATTACAATAACACTGCAAGACTCCTTAACATTCCAAGCTGGTATTTGCCGATAAAATATGGTTACTCTTTAGATGTCTGCTGAATCCTCTACATGTTTTGCGATGAAAAACGATTCTTCAAGAGGGGTGAAACATAACTCATCCTAGAGGAACAGGCAAAATAGGGACAACGAGGGAATGGGATAACCGAGGACACTCTCCATGGCAGGCACAGGAAAGGGGTGGGCAGTAAGCCGACACACGTAACCAAGTGCTGGAAAGAATCTTCTTAGAAAAAGAATTCCACCCTGGGAGGAATAGGGGAAGGGGTTGTATTCAGCCCTCTTCACTGGGCCACCACTCAGCAATGTGCCATAGAGCAAGATGGCTTATTAAGATGTCAAAATTATCACTATATAGTTGAAGCAGTGGTAGATGAAAAAAAATTACCATCAAGAGCCCCTCCTGTAGAAGAACACTCAGACTGCTGGACTCTCGATGGTCATTTTTTCATCTACCACCGCTTTGAGAGCACTGTTCAACTACCCATCTCTCTCTATGGCACATTGCTGAGTGGCGGTCCAGTGAAGTGGGCTGAATACAACCCCTTCCCCTATTCCTCCCAGGGTGGATTTTTTTTCTATAAAGATTCTTTCCAGCACTTGGTTACGTGTGTCTGTTTACTGCCCCCAATGCCCGCCGTGGGGTAGTGCCCTTGGGCATCCCATTTCCTTGCTGGCCCTATTTTGCCGGTTCCTCTAAGATGAATTATGTTTCACCCCTCCTGAAGAAGCGGTTTTCACTGAGAAACGTAGAGGTTGCAGCACACATCCAAAGAGTAACCACATTTAATCGGCAAATACCATCTTGGAATGTTAAGGAGTCTTGCAATGTTTTGGTAATTGATGTTCTTTATTGTTATGGACATTTGTCATTGTTTTTAATCATGGATAAATAAAACTTTATATTTTTATAAAACTTTATTGTATTTCTGGGTACCACGATAGTCCATTTATCCTTTAGTTGGGGGCATATGAGGAATGCTCCCAACTCCCTCTTTAGATTTCAAGTTTTAGGTTAGTGGTACCCCCCTCTACCTGTGTTACCTGTCTTAATTCCTTAGGCTTATATTCTGTCTAATTTTCCATGGTATTGATAGGTTCATGTCACTAGTGCACTCTGATAAAGTGCGTAACTATTGTGTGGCCATTCAGACTTAAAAAAAATGAGTTTTCTATTAACATCACTCAAACGGTGAAACACAAAGTACATACTATGTACAATTTGTACTAGGTTAATGCATGCTTTGACACCCAGGCAGTTTATATGCTAAAATATGGAAAATGTCTTTATTAAAATTAAGACATGAAAGCAGGCTTTGGCTACATTTAGTGGATATAAGCAACATTTTCTCTCTTACGTTAGTAAAATCCCTAGCACACAAAGTGGATCTTTTGTACAGAGTATTGCTTTTGCACATTTAACAAACAATTCCGCTGGGGAAATAGAGGGAACTGCCATGAGTCAGCAGGAAAAAATTTAAGAAGGTAATAAACACCAACAGTTTTCATCAGGTCTGGAGTCGTGCCACCTGGACACACGGGCAGCTTGTAAAGAGGATCAAGTCCCTGGTGTGATGATTTTTTGTCACCAAATTAGAAAACAGTTCATGTGTATGTAGAAACAAATTTGAAATATTTGTCTTGAGTATCTCGATATGCCAACAATAAAATCTGTAACAACAAGTAGTACTTTGTTTATATTAGTTATAAACCTCAGACACCTTTTCCGTGTATCTGCCTAAATGTACTAAAGCATGAACATGTGTTTATTTGGAAAATGTGACAGTGACGTATGTAAGCAAAATGAAGGAAAAAAAGTTGCTGTTTGTTATTTCTGCTAAGCTACTGTTGTAAATGACATTCTGTTATCACTAAGTAGCTTATAGCACACAAGAGGTGACCATATTATCCTTCCTTATTGTATTTTATTTTCCACACTTCACAGTCAGTTGTGTAGTCCACCATATGACAGGTACCACCCACCTTCATTGCTACAAGAGTTTTTGCCTTGAACTGGCTGGTAATACACACTCTTATCTAACAACTCACAATTCTTCCTGCTTCTCAATAGGATACTGTCAAGTATTACTTTCTACACCAGTAAAGGTCAACACTCTACCCTCAAAAAGTGGCAGTATGTAGCACGGACATTTCCCTTGCCAAAACAGCTGTGAAAGAATACACACCCACTCTGTTGGATAAATCAACATGACTCCTCTAATTCAGCCATTACCAGCTGAAACTAAAACTAAACCTAGAATTTATTATTACAGAACCCTAAGTGGGTGTGATTTTCAGTGTGACAAGGTAGAAGAGAGAAAGAAATGTAAAGTGAACCTAGCATCAGATCATTTTTAACAGAAATCAGATAAATGTAAAATGCACACATGCAACACAAGTTATGTGTATGTTGTCATGTACCTTGTGGCAGAGGCTGAGGTGTAGAGGGAGTCCTCTCGTACAGCTTTGAGAACACTACTGTTGCGACAGAGGCCAGGGAGCGCAGCTAGGTATGAGTGCCGGGAAGATTTTCCGTCAGCCGTGGCAGTGGGTAGCATGTGCATCACCAGAGATGGGTCAGATCTCTCTGTCAAAATCGATTGCACAACTATAAGCCCATCCCCGCATGCCAAGGTCCTAGGTGTAGTCCTGGACTCTGAACCCTCCTTTAAGCCCCATGTCCAATCACTGTCCAAATCTTGCCGCCTCAACCTCTGCAACATCTCCAAAATACGCTCCTTTCTAACCAATGACACAACAAAGCTCTTAATTCACTCCCTGGTCATCTCTCGCCTCGACTACTGCAACTCCCTTCTCACTGGCTTACCTCTACATAGTCTATCCCCCCTTCAATCCATCATGAGTGCTGCTGCCAGACTCATCCACCTTACCAACTGCTCAGTACCTGCTACACCTTTCTGCAATCCCTCCACTGGCTTCCGCTCAGGCAACAAATTAAGTTCAAAATACTGACAAACTACTTACAAAACCATTAACAACTTAGCCCCCAGCTACATCACAAGCCTAGTCTCAAACTATCAAGCTAATTGTTCTCTTCGTTCCTCTCAAGACTTCCTGCTCTCTAGCTCCCTCGTCACCTCCTCCCATGCTCGCTCCAGGACTTTTCCAGAGCCTCTCCAATCCTATGGAACTCGTTTCCCCAATCTGTCCGATTATCTCCTACTCTATTAGCTTTTATACGATCCCTGAAAACCCTCCTCTTCAGAGAAGCCTATCCTACCCACACCTAACAACTGTATGTCTATTTTCTCCATCAGCTCATCCCCCACAGTTATTACCTTTTTGTATCACTTGACCCTCCCTTATAGATTGTAAGCTCTAACGAGCAGGGCCCTCTGATTCCTCCTGTATTGTAACTGTACTGTCTGCCCTCATGTTGTAAAGCGCTGCGCAAACTGTTAGCGCTATATAAATCCTGTATGATAATATTAATAATAATAATCGCTGGAACAGCAGATGGCAGTAGAGACAGCAGACCCAGGATTAGGCAGGCAGCAGGTACTTGACAGGCAGCTGGCAGGTAGCAGGTGCAGAAGGACTGGCAGCACTCAACAGGTGAAGAACCAGCAGGGACTGGGTAGAATGCAGAGCAGGACAGGTAGATAACTGGATGCAAGTTCAAGACGAGCCAGGTCAGCAACAGATGGTCAGATACAGGCATGAATGGCAGACAGAGAATGGTCAGGATACAAGCAGAATTCAGCAACGTAGAAGCAGGCAGATAAGCAGGAGGCAAAGTCAATCCAGAGACTGGCCAAGGTGAGGGCAGGTAACATTCAAGCAAGGTCAAGGAAAACAGAAGTCAACACAGGAACAGATACAGGGACACGGGTAATAGCTGTAGATCAGACAGCACTGTCTAATAGAACTGTTGCAGTTTAAATAGCCCCATTAGGGATGGGCACGTGCATCTGTGCACGGTTATGCACATTAAAATAAAATAAAATAATATGGGTAACCGCACATCTGCGCCTGCGCACCCATATAGTCTTGAGACTTCATCTATACTATGGCTAGCGCCTTCCTGACAATGTGTAACAATTATGGTTATCAATTATGTCTCATAGAGATCACAATAATCTCCCTTTCAGTGCTTTAATCTTTTTTTTTACCTTTCTAGAAGAACAAAGTCTTCTTTGTTCGGGTATTATTCAAGATCATCATCTACTTCCTAGACTGAGATGCTAGCTCAGAAATGGCACAGTCATATATACCCAGGTGACTGTACAGTTCTTGGCTACGTGTTAATATGTTGTCTTGCACAAATCAGCCTCATGCTGCTGTTGCTTCTCACATGTAGACTTAGAACAAAGATATGATGTTACAGTTTGATCACCAGTAAAGAGAAAAGTAAAGAAAATCAACCTCCTGCTGCTGATTTTCACATTGTGATTTGCAACAAAGTTATGATGTTTAAAATTAATAAAGTGCAGGCGCTTCACTTTCTAAATGAATTCTTGTGAAAAAATCTTTCAGTGCAAAATTACTTAATAAATAAAGTCCAATATTGGTTCTCCCAACACCAAATATAAGTGCCAATTGTGTATCTTCTTATCCTCTTCAGCCCCTAGCATGCCATATCCTCATAGGTAGCCATAAAGAAAAGCCAAAGTTTAAAAACATGTAAATAGTGAAGTATTTTATTGCAACTTATGGTCTATCAAATGATAAAAACAGCCACTGTTTACATTTAAAAGTGCCTCGGATTCTGGCACTAGTATGTACAGCGTTATTGTTGGGGGACTGCTCCGTCGCTCAATTTGCTGGAGCCTGTGTGCATTCCAACAGCCGGAAGACGTCACTAATGGGCCAGAAGTGATAGCAAGGCCTGTCTCAACACGTTTCACCAACCAGGCATCTTCAGAAAGCTATGATGTTACAGTCTGATCACTGGTGGAAAGAAGATTGAGGAAAAGCCTCCTCATAGTGTTGATATTATCTCTACCTGCATAAAGTCACTTGACCAAAGTGCAAGGTATAGCTTTTAAATATACTTATATTGTATGTTGTAAGATGTCAGGGTGTCATGATCAGGGGTCAGGCTCAGAGACCAGTAGCTATAGCAGTAGGGGTACTCCCACCAACCAGCAGGATAGGTATACAAGCAGGTTACCCTGGCGGATTATGTGGCCTCACCTGAGGTCTAAGTACTAACTGGTGTTCACTAGAGCTGGGTTTTGATGCGTGTTAGTACCAGGTGGTGGTCCTCAGAATTGACCCACCAGGGAGTGAGCAGCCGGAGTCCAGTAACAGATATAGCAGGTATGGAACAAACAGAAGAGTAGTGTGTAAACAAGCCAAGGGTTGGTAAAAAGTGGTTGCAGGTTGGGATTAGGCAGAAGCAAGCCAAAGGGCGGTTGGCAGCAGGGAAGACAAGAGCGAGATATTGGCTGGAGAGCACAATAATCTGCCAAACAGGAAGTGCAGACACATGGCTTAAATCAGGAAGTTCGTGAGAGAAGCAAAGAGTTCAAGGTTCAGCAGAAGTCAAGCCACAAGGCAGGGTTGTCCAATGGATCAGACAGGGTGCTGTCCAGCATCTCAGGTAGCTCAGTGAGAACAGTAATTGCCAGACACAGCAGAGGTCCCAGGTTCAAGTCCAGGCCCTGATACAGAGATGCATTCATGTAGACCTGGAAAGTTGCTTAAAAAGTCCACTTTATTTTTAAAAGATAGAATGCAGGTGGAGAGATCTATAAATATTATGAGGCTTGCAGCAAACTCTTGGCCAGTCAGGACTTAACAGGGGGAAATAGGCAGTGGGTGGATCAGTGCATTTAAGATAACTCTTTCCTGTGTCAAAGCCTATTACAAAACAGCATATAGACTTTTCTTTGAGCACAAAGGCCATCTCAGCCCCAGGAAAGAAGCATGTGAGCATCAGGTTTTTTATGTGGAAAAGAAATTCTCCTGAGAATGACCCTGTTCATAAGGAAGGTGCTGTTTAGAGAGCACATATTTGAGTGGCCCAGATAACTAAAGTAGGGATGGGTGAAGGCTTGTCATATGAGCACAGACGTTAGAAATACATTCCTAGAAAAGCAAGCTTGGGCAAAAGGCACTAGACTGCACCAATTGACAACACCCTCACCTACTCCGTGAAGGTAGGGTAGCGTTTATTACAAAGTGTCCTTGCTTACTCTGTCCTCGCAGACTTATCATTCAGAAGTGGATATGCAAAGGTGTTCTAGTGAAGATAGAGGGTAGGCAATTGAGGTTCTGGTATTTACTTGCAAACTTTATTGAAAAATGGGAACAACATCCAGACTTAGCTGCCACTAAATATTTACAGATCTTTCTACAGATCTCTAGATGCTTTAAGCAGAGGTAGTGCCTGTAAAATAATTTTAAGGATTATTCCGAAGCACGAAGTGGTGAACAATCATACATGTTACCATATAATTGCTTTATCACTGACCAAGATATTATGGGGCTATAATATCGCTGATGGCTTATTAATAACTAATACTATGATTGTGGTGCAAATTAGTAAGTAGTATAGCTTGCAAACTTTTTCTGTTCATTTCTTTTTCTGTTTTTTCTAATATGTTTTCATTGTGATTTGCAGTCCTTCGGAGGGGTTGGGAGTCCTAAAAATCTAACAGTGCCCTATGCTGATCTATATTGTAAATAAATATTTTATAAACCAGAATGTTTTCTAAGGTGGAAAATGTAAGTGCTATGCATGGGTGTAGCCTTCCCTTATCATAACTTGTCATTTCCTTCATAATAAAGAAGTCGTGATTATTGGCTCAGTAGTAAATCACCATGGTGGCAAGCTTTCGAAACAAAGCTAAAACAGATTTTGAATCCCCATCAAATATTAATTTCACATGCTTGCAGCAGATGCAATTTTTTGAGCAAAATATTATGATAAAAAGCACAAAATGTGGTCAATTCTACCAAAGTGTTTAAGAAATAAAACTATGAAAAATAAAATCTGAAGTAGGTGTTTTTTGTTGGAGGAGATCCTAATTATTATTTTCAGCTGGTTTAGCTGTTTTTTGTGTTTGCTTTTAGCCTTCAGAGATAAATTTAGGCTTTACAATGAGACTTAAATGGTATACAACTTGGAAAGGCTCATGGCAATATATATCACCCAGAATTCCCAGGTCATCAAGGTAAGTTCAATATTAAATGGTGGCGTCATGTTCCCATGATGAATTCATAAATAACATTTTGGAGTGACATACTGCAACAAGACACTCCTGGATTTGTGGCGGTGGGTGAAGACACAAAATACTGGAGGGAAATTTAAAAAAAAACCTGACACATAATGCCTGATGAATAACTCAAGTCAGTGGAAACTTCAATATCAGTTTTGCATTGGGTAGGTGATAGATAGCTTCAGGAACAAGGTGAGTAATGCATAAAATGCTTAATTATTCATTTTTACTTGTGTTGGGCTGGGTATTTTTCATTTTATTAAAAAATGTGGAGTTTTTTAAATGTGCTTTAACTCAATAAATGTAAAGCTGACCAAGAACACTAGTGGTGCATTATTCAGAATATGTGTACGGACACATGCAAATAAAGTCTCCCAATGTTGCTACTGGAAATGGTTTATTTATGACCCAATAATTACTGTATCATAAGCACTGAATGGAATGCCACTTACAAATGTGTTATACATCTTTATTCATGCTGTTAATATCCATAAAACTAATAAAAATGTGATGAATTATGCAGACTCTATAAAACATCCCATAAATGGAACACATGCATTTTCATTATGCAGTTTTAAACAAACATTTGTAAAGAAATAGATTCAGGCCATTAGTCTGAATTATTCTTGAAATTGGAAGGGTAAAATTCAAAGTTCATTTTGAAGGCAAACATGTCTTCAGTGAAAACTGTGTCTTTAGCAATAGTGCTAAGGCTGGAATTTAAAAGAATTAAAGTGATCAAAGATCCCTAGAGCTGTATAACTTGAAGAAGATATATGTGTTAAAGATTTTAACTACTCTCCGAAATCTATTTTTCAGTTTTAAAAAAGGTAAAAACAAGCACTCCCTGCAAAGAAAATACTACACTAACCTGTCCCACCACCCACATTTTTTCTTCTGGCTCCTAAGGCAGTACTGTGTCCGGTCCCAACAAAGGGGTACCAGGCATCCCACAACACTCAGATTTGTTGGATGCAGAAGATGTTTCAGTGAGATTATATCCCAAAGATGACAAAGTTTGGCAGTGCAGGTGGTGAGGCAGATAAGTATTAAGCATTTTCTTTAAAGGCAGTGCTTGTTTTTACTTTTTTAAAATAATAGAAATTGGATAGTGGCAAGAAATCAAAATGGCTTTTGATGGATTCCGGACAAAACTGGAAATAGATGAAAATCCACCCATCAGTAATCAATAACTACCTGACTGAGGTTGTAAGTCCCACCCTTCCCTTCTATATTCAAATCTAACTCTACCTTCCTAAAAGGCACATTTATTAAAATGACAACCCTGTTTGTTAAGTTGTACTTCATTTCAATTTTCTCTTCTCAAATTTTTTGTTTCAGTCATTTTACTAAATGTTTTAAATAGTAATGACAATAATAAGCACATATAAATAAAACCAAATTAATGTTCTAAGTTACATGAAGAAAAGAAAAGAAAAGATAATTATCAAAGTACACAAATTGTTATACATTTGATTAAAGTAATAACAATAACATTTTAAAAAGATTCAGATGTTCCAGACATATTTCAGTGACATTCTAGTTATGAATGGGTAAGTATTTCAACCTGCACATCAATTATATATGGTTTAAAAAGAGGAGTAGTGTGGACACTGGGAAGAAGAAACTGATGAAATGCAGACTGATAAAAGGTGGTACTTTTCTAAAATAAAATATATTATTACTGTATTATTGTGGCATGTCAGAAGTATATTCATGCGGACTTGTCAAGTAAATGAAAGGTCCACTTTAGTTTTCTAATTTATCTTGCAGTATTCCAAATACCAAATTATAAAATGCAGACCTTAGGCCAAATGGCCTGATAGAATAGGTTAGCCAGGGGACATCAAAAATAGGCATATAGGGGCAGTTAATAATTCAAGATAATCTTAGAAAGGGAGCAATTGATTGATGCACAGTAGAGATAAAGGGGCTATCTGTTGGAATAGGAAATATTTATGAAGGCTATGAACACCAAGGTTAACAGAGATCCTATGGGACTACATGGACTTGGAAAACCTGGGTTTAGTGCTCTAGCTTCAAAAGAAGTAGCTTGTGATCAGAGGGTAAGAAATATAAGATGGGGAACTAGGAAAACAGACATCCAGGTTTTACATTTTTTATTTTATTGAAAATGTGAAGCAGCTTGCAGAGTGCAAAGAGGCACAGGTCATCTTGATGCCAAGATAATTGATAAATGAACTGGACCAGAAGAAGGGAGGTTATAGCTGCATGGGAAGAAATATTTAGAGAAATTGATTTTTCATTATTGATAATAAGCCCTGAGATGAGAGAAAATATATTAAATGTGTAAAGGATTAGGTAATATTAGGTTGTGCTGTGGTAAGGGAAATGCTATCCCAAATTAAATTTATTTTGCAATGTAGCCACACTATTTTGACCCATCTAACATCAGAATAGCTAATAGGATGTGCTATTTTTTCCCTCAAACACTTTTTTATTGACAAAAGTACAAGAACAGTATATGGGTGTTGTACAGTAACAAGATCAAATATTGAATTGCAACATGACATGCTGGTAAGTTGCAACAAATACAGTTGAGTGGATGGTTTAAAGAGAAGAATAAAGTTATCAACATAACAGTGATAAATCAAATAGGAACACAGACGTGAGTAACATGATTAGACTGTCGTCGGTAGTGAGCGAGGTGTCTAGAAAAGGTATATTTCAATACCGACTTATTACCTGGTATGGTTTATATCAGGAAGGTATTCCGGTGTGTTTGGTGTGTTTTGAGGAATTGATCTTGTAGTGGGATGCTTTGTTTCTGGGTGAGTGCTTGTGTCCAGTACAAGCATTACCGTGAGATCTGATGTTGTAATAGGGGTTGGTGGGAGGAGAGGAGGAGAGGAAGAAAGGGGGGGAGGCAAGAAACTGTAAGAAGAGGTGTAGGGGGAAGGTAAGGAGTTGAAGAGAGAGAAGGGAAAGTGCGATATTAGTTGTAGGTGAGGTGAGAAATAGGACTGAGTATTTGCATTCATTAATGCATGTATGCATCTAGAAATGTTGGATAGATTTCCGCTTTGTGAGTATTCTGTTTTTGACGTATTTGGTAGATTGGACAGATAGGGACAGGACTTGGCATCAGGCAGTTTGAACTAGATCTTATATTGAGCAGCATATAGAGGCTAGTTTTGGGGTAGCAAATAGAAACTGGTGATCTAAGTGTTTAGGTCGGGTTTGTAGAAGGTGTGCCTATTATTTGTGAGTATTCCCTGGACGACTGGAAGTGAATCCAACAGGCCCATAAAGATGAGAATTTGTGGGGGGAGTCTTGTGAGATTGAAATTAGTTTTTCCATCACAGCTATTTTATCTATGTGTTTGTACCAGTCAGACATAGAAGGGATTTTGGGGGTGCCCCACAGTTTAGGTATACACAATTTAGCTGCGTTTATTAACATCATGGCTACAGATTTGTGGTATGTTATGTCTTGTGTAGGTTTGGTCCTGACGGTCGAACGTAAGTTCGACTTGAACATTGGTGTTCGTTTGTTCGCAAACAAACCGAACATATGGGTTGTTCGTGGCAAAGGCAGGGTGCCTTTGGCCAATCATGGCTCTGGGGACTAAGTCCACGCCCCACACTATATAAGGCTGCTTACACGGCGGCCGTGTATAGTGTGATAATAACGTGAAGAGGAGAACTTGAGCTAGATTAGGCAGGTCAGTTAGTGGGGCGCAGGCAGCTTAGTATATATATATATATATATATATATATATATATATATATACCGTGTAGTGTGTGTGTATGTATATATATATATATATATATATATATATATATATATATATATATATTTTTTTTTTTTTGTAGAATTATAGGGGTCTGATAATGTTGAGTTATATATATGTATGTATATAGAGACTGTCGCTTTAAGAATTGTAATACACTTTCTTGCTTCTTCTTAGAGTTTTCAGTCTATGATGACCTTCACTGCCAGATAAGAAGTAACAGTTTACTCCCTTTTTTGCTCCGAGAAATGGACAGTCTTATCTAGCTGGTCTGAACCAGTACCGAGATGGCAGAGCCCATGTTTTTTTTTCGCTTTCTATCAGTCACATGATGTAACCACCCATTTAACTGTTCCCTTGCTACTAAGAAGATATGAATGCTAATTGGACTAAACTATACGATCACACCTATAACACGCTTAGTGCTTATGCATATTCATAAAGTATATATTGTTAAACTTCATGTTTTTAAGTCAGAGACACTTCCTTCTTCGTTCGGCCTGGTAGTGCTGAATATCGGTGTGTTGTGTCTCTCCACTGCAGTGAATAATAAAGCACATATTTATCTTATCTTAAGATCTGGACTCACTGTCTCATCATCTGTCTTGTTTTGAGACCCCTAAATCGGATTTAACGGAATGGTGCATTTCGACTCGGATACAGTCCAGTGGGCTCCCGGCCAGTGAGACAAGAAACGCATGTTAAGCAGACAAGTGGCCACGGTAAGAAACTGTTATTCTTACTTATTCTGCTCTCCGTGGTGAGTAATTAGACGGTGTCTGGGGTCCATTGGCTGAAGGAGTCTTATGCTGTTGATGAGATGGTGAGATTAAGGTAAAATTAAGTGTAAATTATAGTAATGTTGATGTTAAACCGTTTGACCCAAATAACTCCTTTACTTTAGCTGTTGCAGAAATAATAGAGCCGATAATAATTATCAATGTTGATGTTTTGTTTCTATGCTTGGGCTGTCAATAGATTTATGAGACTTGTGAGAAGGTCTGACCAGAGGACTGTAGTAGTGAGCCTGTGTGGCGAGTAATGCCTATGTGGCAAGTGTACAGGCCTGTGTGGCCAAGTGTAATAAGTGCCATTTGACGGCTACTGTGTGTAGCCCGGCGGTTTGCAGATATTTTCTTAAAAAGATTGTGCCCGTCTGAAGCCAGAGATTTTTTTTTTTTTTTAAATCTAAGTACAGTAGAAAATTGTAAATGAGAAAATTGAACAATACAGAAGAGAGAAATCAGAAGGTTATTAATGGTTTAAAGAAGTAGATAGGACACATGAAAGTGAATTGCACTAGAAGAAAGTGGACAGAATGTTGTAGAATTCTTATCAAGTGGCTTGATGGATGTGAGACAAGAAAAGACTGAGGATGTTTTTGATTACTTTAAATGTGTCCAGAGTGTGGCAGAGACAGTAGTAGTTGATCTGGCTGACCGCACTAATGTTACTGCCATAAGGAAACAAGGATTTGAATGGGCTTTGCTAAGAGAAGTGTGCAGTAGCATTGAAGCCCAGACAGAGGAGAGAAAAGAGAATACAACAGACTTGATGCCTTTATAGCCCAAAATGATGGTCAAGGAGCTGTTTCTCAGAAACCAGAAAATGCAGACTGCCTGACAGATGTAAGCAGAAGAAAGAGGGAGATGATGATAAATATGTTAGTAAAGCAGCATGAACTTTTTTAGCACACAGAATTTAATTTGTGCATCTCTGAGACGGATGGTAAAGACGCTTTTGTAATATTATGCTTTCCACAACTAACAGATCAGGAAATGCTTAGTCGATTCTGGCTCTGCTGGGACTATAATTCAAAAGTCCGCCTACCAGAAGACATCCCCCTCTCAAGGAAACGCCCCCCATACAAATTGGAATTGGAAGCCACAATATGTTTCATAAGCTGCTTGTCTCTGACACTGTACCATGCAACCTCTTGGGAAGAGACCTACTGAGTTACTTACAAGCCTTTGTACAGTATACACCCAACGGAGTAGAAGTACATGTTGGAGAATTAGATGAAGAAATTATATGTGGATTGACAGCAATTGAATTAGAGCAAGAGATTTGAGGTAATATTCCACCTGAAATTGTTGCTCAAATACCTGATATTCTCTGGGCCAAGGGAAAATATGATGTAGGACTTCTACAAGTCCCTCCGGTTAAAGTCAAAATAAAAGCAGGAGCTCAAATCCCACGCATACCACAGTATCCACTGTCACCAGATCAACTCGCTGGTGTACTAGTAGAAATAAAATAATTACTTAAAGCAGGTGTCATAAAGAAAACAGAAAGTACAGCACAGACGCTATTGTTTCCTGTAAAGAAAAAGGTCAAAAAAAAAAAAGGGAGAAAAGCCAGTATATCGAATGGTACATGAGTTAAGGGCCATCAGTCATATCATTGAGGAAGGCACTCCTGCTGTCCCAAATCCCAGTACTTTGCTCAAAGACATACCTACAGGAACATGGGTGTACACTGTAATAGAGCTGGCAAATGCTTTATTCAGTGTCGCCTTGGATGAAGAGAGCCAGAACTCTCTGCTTTCCGGTTTGAAAGAGCAAATGTTTATGCTCATCTGATGCTAGAGACCAGCAACATGAAGAAAAAGATGGTGACAAAGGCAAAGATGGGACTGGTGCCAGTACTTTAGCATTGAATTATGTTGTCACATTTTCTGTATATCCTGCATTTTTAAATGGTGTGAAACCTCCTCATCCTGCCCTGCTTACCGCAAACCCTTTCAAACGGTGTATGAAATAGATCCGGTTGGTGGATGCACCAAGATCCATGTTGTGGCAAGAACACAAAAAGAAAACTGCAGCTGCAACCAGTGTTAATTATAGTCTTAGGACTAAAATGGCATTTTAGTTTTAGTCCCATTTTAGTCTTCTGCAGTTTTTTTAGTTTTAGTCGTATTTAGTCGACTAAATCTCCAGTACATTTTAGTCGATTAAAATAGTATTCATTTAGTCGACTAAAATGTTTTAGTCATTTTAGTCGACTAAAATGTTTTAGTCGTTTTAGTCGACTAAATTAACACTGGCTGCAACCTGTGCCAGTGGTGCTGTACAAAAGGGAAGATGTGTTTTAGAATGGATGTTATGAAGGAATATGCAAATGAAATCTTGAAAAGAGCAAGGACAAAACATTTGTCATCAGCAAGGCTGAGCGAATATGAAGCAATCCTGCTTGAATTAGGAGAAATAGAAGTGAAAAGATGTACTACAATCAATCCTGCCAGCTTTTTCCTAAAGAGAGAAGAAGACCTCGAAGAGGAGGGTGACCACATCTGCTTAAGACTTATGGAAGAAGAAATGCAACAAATCTCCCCAGTAAAGGACACTCCTCTTGAAAATCCTGATCTGATCCTGTTTGTAGATGGTTCACGCCTGTACAAAGATGGAGTCCCAAGAACGGCATATGCGGTTCATTGATAACATTGGAGGAAGTGGTGGAGACCCACCTACTCCCTTCATCACTTTCAGCGCAGGTTGCCAAAGTGGTAGCACTCACCAGAGTCTGTGAGGACGCAAAGGATCAAACAGTCCACATCTACACTGATAGCAAGTATGCTTTCGAAGTAGTCCATGATTATGGACCCATAAGGAAGAACAGAAGTTTCACAACTGCTGCAAGAGAACCAATTCAAAACTGGAAACATGTTCAAGAACTTTTTGAAGCAGTCACCCTTCCAAATAAAGTAGCCATCCTGAAGGTCAAGGCATATACTGCCAGGAAGACTGCTGAAACACCAATGGAGGCAATCATGACCCTAATCACTGATTTTGCAAAGGAATAAGAAGCCTGTAACAGATTGAAGAAAAAGAAGAGAACAAATACTCAAAGTAGAAGGACTGATTAAAAAATTGCAAGAATCTGCACCTGATTGGAATGAAATCATAGAAAGGGACAGAGCAAAGAAGAACCAAGAAGGACTTTTGTGCAAGGAAAATGGAATATGTGTCCCACCTCAAACAAAGAAGATGATCGTGCAACTAGCCCATGACCTGAGTCATGTAGGCCCTAAGGCAATGGAGAGAAACATAAGCAAGATTGGATAGTTTATTCGATACTCCAGAAATTCATGTCAAGACTTTGTTGAGGGATGCATAATCTGTGCTAAAAATAACCCAGGAAAACAGACCAGAGTAACACAAAGACATTTGGCCAAGCCACTTTTCCTTTTCCAAAGACTTCAGATTGATTACATCAAATTGCCCATATCAGGCCAATATCAATATGTTTTGTTGTGTGTAGACATGTTTTCAAGCTGAATAGAAATCTGACCGGTGGCTAAAGCAAATGCCAAGACAACAGCAAGGAAGCTCCTTTCCGAAGTAATATGCCGATTTGGAGTCCCTGAAATCATAGAGAGTGACAGAGGAACATATTTCACTGGACAGATCATGCAAATTGTATGCAAGAACTTGGCAATTGAGCAGGGCTTCCATGCCCCTATCATCCTCAGAGTTCAGGGAAGGTAGAAAAATATAGTGGAATCATTAAAGGAAGGCTAGACTATAACACGCCTAGTGCTTATGCATATTCATAGTATATATAGTTAAACTTCATGTTTTTAAGTAAGAGACACTTCCTTCTTCGTTCGTTCGTTCTGCCTGGTAGTTCTGAATATCAGTGTGTTGTGGCAACAATGGTAGAGGAAAATGAGGGGATTATAGCGGTGCCAAACAATTATTGGAATACGTTGATTAAAAATTATAATGTTTTATTAACAAACAGATTAAAAGAGTATACAGTAATTATACACATCAAGGGTGTGATCATACAAAAAAAAGGGAAAATATACATAGCCAACTATACAGTGAACTCAAGGCTCCACAGCACAGTTAGGAGGCTGCAGGGGGCAAAAAAGAGGGCAGTGTAAATCTTAATAAAAGAGGAAAATCCATACCAGACCCTTATCCAAGCAGGCAGCCTAGCAGGCCAAGAAAGTGGGGGATATGCGAGCCCCCCCTCCTGAACCATACCAGGCCAATTGCCCTCAACATGGTGAGGGTGCTTTGGGGTCCCCCCCAAGGCATCTTGTCCCCATGTTGATGGGGACAAGGGCCTCGTCCCCACAACCCTGGCCCAGTTGTTATGGAGGTCTGCGGGTGGGGGGCTTATCAGAATCTGGAAGCCCCCTTTAACAAGGGGGCCCCCAGCTTCTGCCCCCCCCATGTGAATGGGTACCTCTACCCATTCACCAAAAAATTGTCAAAAAGTAAAAACCAAAATAGACAGTTTTTGACAAATCCTTTATTAAAAAAGAAAAAAAAGTGTCCCATGATGTCCATCTATCTTCAATCAGCTGCCAGACGGACCTGAAAAATAGAAAAAAAAAAAAAAAAAGCTCTGTTGGGCGGCGTGATTGATGATGGATGTACAATGTGCGACACTTTTCTTTTTAATAAAGGAATTGTCAAAAACTGTCTATTGTGGTTTTTACTTTTTGACACTTTTTTTGGTGAATGGGTAGGGGTATAATGTACGTGAAAAGTAGTAGTGATTAGGAACCTGCCATTGTGGTACAGCACATTGTGTGAATTCACGGAAAGGGGCAGAATCCACCAGGCTGAAAGGCAGAAGTTGGTGAGCCAACAGCTTTGACAAGCTTGCATTTAGACACTGGGCATGTGGGTTGCAGACAGCTGGTGGTGTGCTGCTAGGACCTGGGACCGCCTGTGGTATACTATCATCCCTGTCAGTGGAGGCTGCTGAGAGGTAATGGCTTAGTATAGCAGGGGCAGACTGAAGTGGGTAAGGAGGAGGAGGTACAGATTTGTGCCCCTTTTGTGTGGCTTTTAGGTGCTCTTGCCAACGGGCTGAGTGGTTGGACGTTAAATGCCTTGTTAGCCATGTGGTACCCAAATGGTTGGTGTTTCTGCCACTTTTGATGTGCCTGAGACACAGTTTGCAGATAGCAACAGTGTGATCTGCTGCAGATGTGCTAAAAAAGGCCCAGACAGCTGAGCTTTGGGGAGTGGGCCGGGAGATAACAGCTGCAGAATATGATGGAATAGGGTGGCTGCTCTCTACTCTTTCTTGATGTCAGCCTCCTTGGGGTTGTGCCACCTCACCTTCAGTTTCCTTCTCTGCTCTATTTGGCACCCAAGTCACATCAGTGACCTCATCATCATCATCATCTCCATCTCCTCCATCTTCATCATTACCACTGGAGACAACTTGGCAATACGTTGCAACTTGGGGAACATGAATGCCAATTTGTCTACCAGTGTTCCGACCTCTCTCTAGGCTCATGTTCCTGTCATCCTCAAACTCAGAATCAACATCTGAATCCAGTAATGGCTGGGCATCATCACAAATAAATCAGCTGACTCTTCAATGGCTGATGTTGTGGCTATGGCAGGAATAGATGTGGAAAAGGAGGCAGGTTTCTCCACCCTGTCAACTGCAGGGGACTGCACACTTGTCTCTGCTTGCGTGACAGAGGATGAGGAGGATGAGGAAGGCTTAGTAAGCCAGTCCACCACCTCCTCTGCATGCTGTGGCTGGATAGCATGGGCAAACTCACTAAACAGAGGAAATGATGCCCTGCCTGAAGACTGACCACCACGTCCACCTTGTGCCTGTGGACACATTTGTTGCTGGCCCCAAGGGAACGTCTGCCTCTCCTTGTTGTCCTCCCAGACATTATTGGGATGGAGGCAAATGTAAAGAAGAAGTTGAAATCTGTACGTAGATGCACTTTAATCAATGTAAAGAGGTGTTTGGTGCACTTTAATTTGAGTACTCAAGCTACACAGACACACTCCATGGATACACTATAATATACTGCAATATAATGCGCCAAACGTACAGTCACGCACAGAACTATATGGCGTAAAACTGGCAGTAACGCACACAACACGATATGGCTTTAAACTGGCAGTAACACATGCAAAACTATATGGCGTTAAACTGGTAGTAACGCACACAGAAGTAAATGGCGTTAAACTGGCAGTAACACACAAAACTATATGGCATTAAACTGGCAATAACACACACAAACTATATGGTGTTAAACTGGCAGTAACGCACACAAAACTATATGACGTTAAACTGGCAGTAACGCACACAGAACTATATGGCGTTAAAGTGGCAGTAATGCACGCAAAATGATATGGCGTTAAACTGGCAGTAACGCACACAAAACGATATGGCGTTAAACTGGCAGTAACTCACACAGAAGTAAATGGCGTTAAACTGGCATTACACACACAGAAGTAAATGGCGTTAAACTGGCAGTAACGCAATCAAATAGACATGTTCAACTACACGGACACTATCTGAACTGTCCCTACTCTAGCTATACACTAATGTCAAGATTACTGACACGGTCTCACTACACTACACTGAAACTATATGCGCTGTCCATACTCCACACTAATGTATGTATGAATGACACGGTTTCACTACACTACAGTGAAAGTATCTGAGCTGTCCCTACTCTAGCTGCACACTATGCAAAGCTGAATGATGGTCCTCCTCACTACACTCACACTATCCCTAGACTGACACTTAAATAATATTCTACACTGACAACTGAAGTAAAATAGCACAGTATAGCACACTAACTAACTGATATCACTAAACAGAGCCCTGTTCTAGCTCTCTCCATGCCAAAATCACACTGAAAATGGCCGTCATTGAAAGAATACTTTTATACCGTGGACCGGGAATGAGCCATGATTGGATAAAGTCATGATGACAGTGTCCAATCATGACTCTGACAGTTCTCTGTGCCCTGATTGCCTGAAGCTTTCACTGCTTCAATCAATCAGGGCTTGCAATGCACTGTTCAGCACCGTAATACATTGTGATTGGTTCGGGGGGCCGAACAAACAGTCAACTACTTTGTTCGGCTGTTCATCGACCGTCCGAACAGCTAAAGTTCAGCCCAAACTTATGCTCAGGCTGAACAGTTCTCCCATCCCTAGTTTTAACTCAATTGATGTGTCTTCCTAGTAGGTGATTGAAGATGCCTACAGTGGCTTGTGAGAGGTGGCTCGGATCGATCGTTTCAGGGAGAGCTCTGATTCTAATATTGTGTCGCCTGCCTCTGTTATCTAGATCCTCTAGATTTCTGTGTAAATCTCTTTGCTGCATGAAATGTGCATTCAGTGTTTGCTGTGCCACGTGTATAGCGATGTCATGGTGGTCTGTGGTTTCCTCAACCTCTTCTAGCCGTGATGCAACCCCTTGCATGTCCAGTCTGAGGTCGGATATAGCTGCAGATAGGGTGTCTTTTATGTCTGCTGCCACTGTTTTAAGGTCATCAAGGCTGAGGGATTTGGCCATGTGGACCTGAGGATCAGCGGGATGTGTGCTGGGGGACCTTGTGGGGCTTTTACTTACTGCCCTGGAAACATCTGCGGCCTGAGGAGAAGAGGCTGCCTCACTGGATCTGGAACGAAATATCTCCGGTATTAATTGATGAAATAAATAATATAATAGGAAAGGTATCATCATTAATTTTTGCCCCTTTCAGTCTAGAAAGATATCCCACATACAGGGCTTTGGTAGGCATTTATAAAGTTCTGTTCACTAAGACCCGTTTCACACTGAGGCAGTTTTCAGGCATTTTAGCGCTAGAAATAAACCACCTCCCATTCATTTCAGTGTGACTTTTCACACTGGGGCGGTGTGCTTGCGGGACGTTAGGAAAAGTTCTGCAATCAGCATCTTAGGGGCGATGATGATTAAACAGATATTACCTACGCAATATTTCAAAGTGAGGAAGTCATTTGTAACTAGAATTCAATTTCCCCCCTTCTGAACACTGAAAGGGTAAAGGTCTAGTGTATAAGCATGGTAAAGTGGACCTTCAGTAATTTTTTTTTACTTTCCATCTATTAAATCATCTGCCCTCGTTATTTTACCTTTGGATAGTAAAACATTTTTTTTCTGCCAGTAAATACCTTATACAGCCCACTTCCTGTTTCTTGTCTGGTAAAAAGCCTAGACTTATGACATCATGCACAGCTCTCTCTCTCAAGCTTGTGAGAGTTTGCTCAGAAAGGAGGGGGGTGAGTCATAAGAGGGCCAATGAAAGCTGCAGGGCTGCAGAGCTGGAGGTGTGCCTCTGTGTGTCTGTGTAAATGCAGGAAGTGAACAGGCAGCAGCTTTAGCTGCCCACAGTTAAAATGGTTGCAACCAGATTCAGTGGAGGGAGATTTCTGCAGCATATTTGGCAAGTACAGAATCACAGTATATATAAAATAATATGCAAACGCTGCTGTAATTTGTATTCTGGTTGAATGGTATTACAGCCCCTACATTTGTGTTGTTTGAATATCACGGTTTCTAGTTTTCTCTGTTATTTTTTTACTTTTAGTTTCCTCCCCAATTATTGGGTTTACTGTTTATTTCATTATTCTGTTCAAAGGCAACATGAGAGATGTACATGTAAGCTGTTTTATTCTATCTCAAGAATTTACTTATTGTCCTCTTGGTGCCTGTACACCCTGTTTTTATATTATACCTTAATAAAAACATTTGTAAACAATAAACTAATATGCAAAGTGGTTGGAGGGAAGCTTCAGAATGGCAAATATGTTTTTATTACTAATTATGTGAGCAGACTGCAGTTCCTCTTTAACCACTTCCCGCCCGGCCTATAGCAGAATGACAGCCAGGCGGTGATTCAGTTATCCTGACTGGGTGTCATATGACGTCCTGCAGGATAACAGCTGCCGTGTGCCCGTGGGGGCTCGCATTGTGGCGATTGGTGGTGCGGTGTGTCAGTCTGACACACCGCTACACCGATCTCGGTAAAGAGCCTCCGGTGGAAGCTTTTTACCACTTGATCAGCCGTATCCAATTATGGCTGATCACTATGTAAACAGGAAGAGCCGTTGATTGTGAAATGTATAGTTATTCCTGCGCTACCATGTAAATGAAGGGCAATGAACATTGAACTGATGAAAGCACCGAATATAGGTCAAACTCAGCCCATACAGCAATAAAAATAAGGTATGTAAAAATTGGTGCTGCGCTGTTCTTTCAAAAAAAACAAAAAAAAACCTATGCTGCTAGAGGTAGTAGTACAAAGGTAAATGAACACGTAAAATGATATAAACATATAAAAAACAGAAACAATATAAGAATAAGTACAATCAATATAGAGCACTTCTATACCCAATAGGTGCAGTGTGATATTCCACAATAATTGGTGGTAATAGCAAAGTGCAAAGTGCAAGAAAATCATTCAATAAAGACTTAAGGCCAGATGTGATAAGTATCTTACTGGAAACACTAAAATCAATATACAATCATTAAAAACCTCAATGGATCATGCAAGTAGACAAAAAATATTGTGCAAAAAACAGCAATTAATAAATTAAATGTGCAACATGCGATCAATATGTGTAAGAATCGCAAAAATCGCAAATGCAGTGTATAATAAACATATAACCAAAAATCAATATACAATCACTAAAAACCTCAATGGATCGTGCAAGTAGGCAAAAAACATTGTGCAAAAAATAACAATTAATAAATTAAATGTGCAACATGCGATCAATATGTGCAAAAATCACAAAAATCGCAAATGCAGTGTATAATAAACATATAACCAAAATAAGTCCACTGTAGAACTTATGAAAATTCAAACAAAGGCAAACATGTGCAAAATATATAATGTAACTTGGAATGTAGTCCAATGTGATTAAATCCTCTTAATGTGGCTAATCCGAAAATGTGCAAAATAGTGAAATAAGGTGCTGAGAGCATGGGAGTGATCTCCTCTTCGTGCACAGGACACACAGTGGTGTGAAGTGGCCTCTCACCTTGCGGTAAAGAGGTAACTGCATAAAGTTGCAGGTAATGGCTGTTTCTCCCTTGTACTCCTAACTGCCTCTCACTTAGATTCCTGGGCTGGATGGAGCTGTTAGTGGATCTTTGTCTCTCAGTGGAGCAGGAGGGGGATTAAAGGAAAGAAGGGGCCAGATAGTGTAGTATTTCAATCAGAGGTTGGTTTTTATTAAAACAATGGTGAGAGTACTCACTTCACTTTCAAGAAAAAAACACACAGAAAACCTCCTACGAGCGGCGAGCCCATTTGCATATATCAGTCTTGGATGCCTATCCCGTCCCTACATGTGACGTCACGGTCACGTAACTGCATCAGGCTGATCACGATATAAACAGGAAGAGCCATTGAAATGCTTTTCCTCACTCGCGTCCGACAGACGCGAGTAGAGGAGAGCCGATCGGTGGCTCTCTTGACGGGAGGGGGGGTCTGTGCTGATTGATTGTGAGCGCAGCCACACTGGACCACCAGGGAAGCCGCCGGACCACCAGGTAGGCACATAACATGTGGATGGCCAGGTACATCCCCCATGGCCATCCACATGTGCAAATTAATGCCCAATCTATGCCAATCAGTGCCCACAAATGGACACTGACTGGCACCATTATGCAACAAATTAATTCAGTGATGCCCAGCAATGCCACCAATCAGTGTCATCAGTGCCACCCATCAGTGTCCATCAGTGCCACCTATCAGTGCCCATCTGTGCCCATCAGTGCCCACCTATCAGTGCCCATCAGTGCCCATCCGTGCCACCTATCAGTGTCACCCATAAGTAACCATCAGTACCGCCTACGAGTGCCCATCAGTGCCGCCTACAAGTGCCCATCAGTGCCACCTATGAGTGCCCATCAGTGCCGCATACCAGTGCCACCTATGAGTGCCCATCAGTGCCGCCTATCAGTGCCCATCATCAGTGCCCATCAGTGCCACCTCATCGGTGCCCATCAGTGCCACCTTATCAGTGCCTGTCAGTGCAGCCATATCAGTGCCCGTCATTGAAGAAGAAAACATACTTATTTACAAAAAATTTTAACAGAAACAAAAAAAAATTCACGTCTTTTTTTATTTGTTGCGCAAAAAATAAAAATTGCAGAGGTGATCAAATACCACCAAAATAAAGCTCTATTTCTGGGAACAAAATGATAAAAAATTTGTTTGGGTTCAGTGTAGCATTACCGCACAATTGTCATTCAAATTTGCGACAGCGCTGCAAGCTGAAAATTGGCCTGGGCAGGAGAAGGTGTATAAGTGCCTGGTATTGAAGTAGTTAAATTAGAGCTAAAAATGTGTACTTTTTGGGAGTCAACTGTGACAGTTCCTTGGGGGAATCCAACAAAACTGGTCCAAAACTGTTAAAGTGGAACTAAATCTTCCTATCCTTTTGTAGCCACAGATAGTGCCATCTTAGCCTCTATTTAAATCTTCATTTGCAATGGGGCTGTGGTGCATATAATCGGCCAAAAGATCAGTCATTTGGAGCTTGAACTTTTACTTGTCATTACACAATACAGGTAAAAATGACAGTGGCTTGTCGTGAATTTAGCATATACACTGTGCATGTATTAGTAGGCAGAATGTCAATGACAATACTGCAGAAAACAATGTTGGCATATTTGATTGAGGATTTAATACTATTTATTGAACATTTCTATTTTAAGCCTTCTTTTGGCAAGCAGTGATATAAGTAAGATAGGCCCAGCATTATTAGTAGGCATAGAAGTTTTGTTTATTACCCCTCAAACAGTTTTTCTCACCCTTTTTTGCTATGGGAGTCAATTATAGTAGCACCAATTAGTCTCTACTATTTGTCTCTATTATATTCCATAATTGTGATTTTGTTTTATGGCGTAGCATATACCAGCTACAGAAACAAAATGAATTGATGATGTGGAGCTGTCTCCACACTTCGCCATTATTTTACCTCAAACTCTACATCCACTCTGACAAAGGTTTTACATTTTTTTGAAGCTTGTTTCCAGCAAACCAGTGGTCCTTCCAAAAAGTCTATTTTTTATGACAATGTTTATGCAAGAGATTTAAGATACGTTTTTTTCACAATGTCTTCTTAGAATATGTCTATGTTAAAATGTTTCATTTCATCACTGCAGACCACCTGTCTGATCTAATTTTGTTAACTGCTCCCTACATGCTGGAACTGTGTAAATGTAAATAATTGTGCAAAGTAATGAATTCAATTAGATTAGAGTGATTGATAATGTAACGAACTGACAGGTATATATTGCTTTGTAATGGATAGCACATTGAGCCAACAGTCTCCAAAACGGTGGAAAAAATATGCTTACTTTAGTCTGGAACCCTCTTATCTGATCAGCATTGGCAAATTTCAGAAAGTGGGGTATTATATACAATGACTTCAGCGAAAAGAGCTGTCATTAGTCTTGACTTGCAGATATATAATGAGTATGCCTTTGGCAGACACTTAAAACGGGGATAATTGGAAGCATTTACTGTAAGATAAACCGGGTTTTTGTAGAAGCATTGTGTCTTGAGGTTCAGGGTCAGTACAAAATATTTCATTTCCATGTCACTTGTATTCTTTGAAACCACTTGCTAAAGCCTCTAGTTCTCCAGTTTCACCACTTGGCCATTGCATAATATTGGGCAATGACTTGAATAATAAATAGTCTGCTGTCAACTACAGGATTAGCTAATGAACTACTCTACTAGAAAGATGATAATATGTTATAGGGTCATAGTAATAGTAAAATTGTTTTTTAACCAGGCAGATCAACAAATTGCTCATTTTGTATCATTCTGAATATATGCAGGACAAGCATTATTTCCTTGGCTGATAAATGTGATTATCAGCTGAATAGACTTATCAAAATGGAAGTTTTGAGAAGAACAAAATTTTGATAAATCAGTGATTTTTCAGATGCATTCATCCCTAAAAAAAAGCACAGTAATTTAGAAAGAAGAGGATGCTAAAGTGCACCTGTGTTCAGCATATAGACATTAAAATGTTCACATACCCTTAACAAGTAGTAACAGAGCTTTAAAACGAGCCACCCCTGACCTCATTAACTGTTTGAACTGTGAAGTAATTCACTCTCAAAGATCCTCAAAGATCCTCAAAATCGCAACAATGATTCTAATCAGGTTTCAGTTCGGCTTTTAAAAGTTTATCAACAGATGATGTGTGTTTACATTAGAGGACTGGTAGGATGCCAAAATTCTGTTGTAAGGGCCCGTTCACATCAGAATGCGGGGCTGGAAATCTGTGTTTCCTGCACTGTGTTCAAAATGCACTGCAGAGGGTGTCAATATTAAGTCAATGACACCCCAAATTCAAGTTGCAAATGCAGCCTGTTTGTCTGTACTGTATTTCATGGCACAGAAAGAATGTAAAAAAAACAAAAAAAAAAACAAAACAAAAAGGATTTTAGTACCTCTGTTGCAGGATTTGAAGATGACCTTCTTCATAATGCCCGTAGCTACACAGTGAATGGGGACTCAAATTAAAATGCTTTTACTGCTTGTTCACAATAGGTAAATACCTTAGTCTGAGCACAGGTTCAGTTTAATTACCATAAAGCTGGCCATATTCATTTGCTTTCTGGTATGTAATCTGGGCTTATGAAGCAAATGGTAATTTGGCCCTAGATCCACCAGTAAACTGAACCAGGCTAAATGTACAGTAGAATTAATGGAGCCTGATTGCTGTTGTAGCAGCATATCTCATATCCTATCCCTCTAATAGAATAGAAAGACACATACATTCTTACTATTAGGGGGCAGTCTCTATATTCATGTAGCTCATTTCATGATACCATGTATTCATTTTTTTACTGTAATCTCTGTAAGTATTGTGGCAGTGCTGTTTTATCTCAATCTGTTGGGACTAAGTACAGTGGAGGCATCGGTGTACTAACTACTTAAAGACCAAGCCCTTTCTGGCACTTTTTGTTTACAAGTTTAAATAAGTATTTTTTTGCTAGAAAATTACTTATAACTCTCAAACATTATAAATATTTTTTTAGACCTGTCAGAAACCATGAAATCAGGCCAAGACAGAAGTACAGGTAAATCACACTTGTTTAATAATAAAAGTAAAAAGAACAAACGTAGTCAAAACATAGCCAAAGTTCAGTAACCGGAATGGATAGTCAGCCAAGCCAGAAGTCAGGGATCAATATAGTGGAACAGCAAGCAGTATCTGGAGCCAGAAGGGATGTCAGCAAAGGAAGTCTTGAACAGGATCGCAGGAGATAGTTTCTGTGATGTTGACCAAGACGAAGGTAGAGCTCCTCTGGACTGGACGGCTTAAGTAGGCTTAAGTAGGCAGGACTGACGAGCAGATATCATCAACAGCTAAGTAACTGTGAAGAGATAGGAGCTGGCAATTAGCCGACAGCTGAGCGGCCAGCTCAGAAAAGGAAGGGCTGAGCCCAGCCCTGACAAGACCCTGTGGAATAAAATGGCAAGCATTCAATTACTGCTCTCACTCTAATGTTTACAGCGATACCTCACATGTGTGATGTAAACACCATTTACATATGCGTGCGCAACTTACGCATGTGTTTGTTTCTGCACGCAAACTTGACGGGATGGGGGCGCTTTACATTTTTTCTTACTTATTTAATTTTTTATTTTTACACTGTCCCTTCAATTTTTTTTTAATGATTTTATTCCTATTACAAGGAATGTAAACATCCCTCGTAATAGAATAAGAATGCCAGGTCCTCCTTATGGAGAGATCTGGGGTCAAAAAGACTCCAAATCTCTCCTTTACCTTTAAAAGCAAAAAAAAAACCAAAAACTCTTTTTGATCTTTTGCTTTACAAAAAAAAAAAAATAGATTACTTCTGCCCTAGACCGGAAGTGACGTCATGACCTTGCATCGGTCCTCCAAGGCCATAGAGGCAATCAGAGATGAAAATGGTAAGCCAAAGAAACTCTGGTGAACGGCAGGGGGGGGAGGTGTGTCCCCTGCCGTCGCTTCGGAAAGCAATCCAATGGCTAATGAGCCACTCGCATCGCTTTCATTAGTTAGCCAGCCGCCGGCTGAAAAAAAGGATACTGGGGTTATGGCTGATAGCTTCACTCTAGTAAACCACTTGCAAACTGCAACGTATATATACATATTGCAGTCGGCAAGCTAATAAACCCCTGATTCCTCCATAAAAAATATCTGTAAAAAATGTGGACAACGCAAGGCTGTTATTAGCCTATAAATAGTAATCAAATATAAGTGAGAAACAACAAAATTTGTAAAAGCAAAAGTGTGCATACGCTTGAGCAGATTAGATGTTAATTGTTGCAGCACAATACTGTATATAAAAATAGAGGTATACTGGACAGCCACGCAAATATCTATTGAATATTTAAACTGAACAGACACAACAAAAGCAATTTTGATAAAAAGCATAAACCAAAACTTTACTGGACATCAAAAGACATAAAGTTCCTTACACATAAAAGTTAGCATAAACATTACACCAAATAACAAGACTTAGATATACACTCCTAATCCTAATATCCCAAAAAGTCCAATAATATTTCCAATTTTACAAAGAAAGGTCAAATAATACTTAGCTCTGGTAGTTGAATGTCAACAGCTTACACTGGATATTTGGATAAACTTGAATGGGACAATGAGGTGTCTTGGCTGCATCTTTCCACAGCTCTAAACAGCCCTCCTCCCCCATGCTATGGATGCTATGGCTGTCATGCTGATCCTCTAAAATGTATACTTTGCTTCACTGACCCATATCTACTATGCAGATAAGGACTACTGATTTTCCTTTGACTTTCCTGATTTACATACTTGTTCCAGGTTAATGACTTAAAGTTTTAAAACTGTCAGTTCACTATACTGTTCACTATGCGCAAAACGCTCTGTAAATACCACATGAAAAAGCATTAAACTCAATTTACAGAAGGAAATAAATAATTAAATGCATGTGGTAATTAAGTAGTAGGTTCACACCTATGTGAATTGAATATGGGTTTCACTGCATCCAATTTGCATAGCAGGATATTGTGACCGACTCTCTATGGAGCCGGTTTACACATCTCCGCAGCGGCTCCGGTGCAAATTGCACAGGAGCCCTGTGCGTCTTTTGGTCTGTTTCAGGTCCGAATTCAGCCCAAAATTTGGGCTGAAATAGGACCTGCAAAAGGTGAATGGACATGCACCAGACTCCTGCTGTGAGCCGCTGCATTCTCAAGTGTGAAACCAGCCTAAAGCACAGTTCCACTCAAAAGTGGAACATCCGCTTATCCATCTCCTTCCCCCTCTGGTGCCACATTTGGCACCTTTCAGGGGGAGGGAGGAACAGATACCTGTTTTTGACAGGTACTGTTCCCCACTTCTGGAGACGGCGCCACGGAAGTTCGGCCCCCTCCTCCTTCCTCCGCCGCCGGGCCAAAAATTAAAAATTGCAGCGAGCTTTGCGCATGCGTAGTAGGGATCCGGCTGTGAAGTGCTTCACTGCCAGGTTCCCTTACCAGGAAGATTGGCTGGGGTGCCGAAATTGCAGGTAAGTGTCCTAATATTAAAAGTCAGCAGCTGCAGTATTTGTAGCTGATGACTTTTAATTCTTCGTGGGGGGGGGGGGGGGGGGGGCTGGACCTCTTTAAGGAATGTAAAAATATAATAGCCAATTTTGAGTAGTCTCTGCCTTTTTGGGTCAGTTCCCTCAACGGTACGGCATAGAAACCTAAATATGGAAATCATTGGGGTTGATTTTTTGACATTTTTTTCAACTTTTGGATAGAGTAAAGGTGGATTAGAACATCTTTCGGGTTTTTATTGCTGTCTGTGTCCCCATTAGGAAGATTCACCCTCTTTATTTGTCCTGTTTACCATTATCATTGAAAGTGAAACTAAAAGAAAATCCCAAATTTTGGGTTGTCTCCAGAAAAGTAATAGAGAGGAAATCTTCCTATGGGGACACAGATGGCAAGAAAAACTGACACAGAGTTATAACCCTCTCTTTCTTTAGCCAAAATGAAAAAAAAAGTTGTGCCTATAGTTCTACTTTAACCACTTACGGACCGCCCGCCATCGCTTTATGTAGCTACTTTGAAGAGGAATACCAATGTTATGGCAGCAGCTAGCTGCCATAACCCCGGTATCCTCTTCTTCAGTGGGCAGTCCGCTTCAGGATAAAAGTGGTCTCTGCGGCGGATTCATCGCAAGATCACTTTTATTGGTGCCGGGAGAAGGCCACCCCTCCCGCAGCTCTCCGGTGCCCTCCACCGCTTACCGGAGCCATCGGCAGCGGTGGTGGCGATCGTGTCCTGTCCCTGGCTTGTCATGGAGACAAGTGAGGGGAAGATGGCCCCCACCAGTCTCCATAACACTGCAGGGTGTAAGCGACGTTAAAACGTCACTTCCGCCCATAGCTCTTAAAGGGACATTTTTATTTATTATTTTATTTCAAATATGAGATCTGAGGTTTTTTCGACCCCAGATCTCATATTTAAGAGGTCCTGTCATTCTTTTTTTTCAATTACAAGGGATGTTTACATTCCTTGTAATAGGAATAAACGTGACACCATTTTTTTTTTAAGAACAGTGTAAAAAAATAAAATAAATAAGAAAATTTTTTTTTTTTAAACGTACCCCATCCCGCCGAGCTCACGTGCAGAAACGAACGCGTACATAAGCAGCGCCCGCATATGAAAATGGTGTTCAAACCACACATGTGAGGTATCGCCACGATCAGTAGAGCAAGAGCAATAATTCTAGCCCTAGACCTCCTCTGTAAGTCTAAACATGCAACCTGTAGAATTTTTTAAATGTCGCCTATGGAGATTTTTAAGGGTAAATGTTTGTTGCCATTTCACAAGCAGGCGCAATTTTGAAGCATGACATGTTGGGTATCAATTTACTCGGCGTAACATTATCTTTCACAATATAAAAAAAATGTTTTAAAACTCAAAAGACGCTTGTAAGACTCAAAAGCGCTTGTAAGACCACTGTGCAAAAACGGTGTGACAGAAAGTACTGCAAAGACCGTGTTAGGATGTTAGAAAAAAATATATATAATGTTTGGGGGTTCTAAGTAATTTTCTAGCAAAAAAAACCTGTTTTTAACTTGTAAACACCAAATCTCAGAAAGAGGCTCGGTCCTTAAGTGGTTAAGGCAAATGTGCAATTTGCAGGTTGCTCCAGAGCTTAGTACAGGAGGTAAAGCTTCATTTTTCAAAGGATACCCAATCACATGCAAGAAAATAAAACAGCATTTTTGCTAGTACATGACTGAATGATGGAAGTCAGCACTTCCATACAGCACAGTGTTGAGTCTATGTGCTTTTAGTAAATCAACCCCATTCATTTAGTAAATCAACCCCATTCATTTAGTAAATCCACCCCATTACATGTAGTAAGATATACTTTTTTTCTCAGGTCATTTTGCCAGATTTTTAGAGACTTTGTTTTGTGAATACACAACATATACATCATTTGCTGCAAAACTCCCAATCACTCCAAACATAATACAATACAGAGGCGTCGCCAGGGGGTGGCTATCGAGGCTGGAGCCCCGAATGTGGAGCCCATAGCCCCGAGTCTCAGCGGCGGGTGTGGAGGATAAACTAGCGGGCGGGTCGTGGCTGCGGCGGGCGGCATTGGAGGTGGAGGAGAGACGAGCAGGCACTGAGCCATCGGACCGCCACCTCCCTCACCTCTTTTCCGTGCTTAGTTATGCAGCGGCTGCATACAGACATGTCTCAGCTATCCTGTGACCAGTGGCCCCGGCCGCAAAATCGAGAGCGGCGCATTCCGATTCCCATGCCCACTGACATCTGTGTTACACTCTGTCACATACAAGGGCTGGGCAGCGGGCGCTCTGTGATTGGCTGTGCAGGCGGCGGACATGTCTGTGATTGGCCCGGTGGAGGTGGTAAATGGTTACATGTGGAGGCGGGGCTGGGCTGGACTGTGGGTGATCTTGGCCGCCCGGAGTCCCGCCTTCCTGCCTGGCGCGCAATGTGTCTCCTCTTTACTGAGGTCTGTTATCTGCCCTTCCTCCAGTCTGTCAGCGTGCCCCTCTCTGTCAGCACCCCCCTCTCTGTTAGCCCACCCCCCTCTTTGTCAGCCCACCCCCCTCTCTGTCAGCACCCCCCCTCTCTGTCAGCCCACCCCCTCTCTGTCAGCACCCCCCCTCTCTGTCTGCCCACCCCCTCTCTGTGAGCACCCCCCCTCTCTGTCAGCCCATACCCTCTCTGTCAGCCCACCCCCCCAGTCAGCACCCCCCTCTGTCAGCACCCCCCTTTCTGTCAGCCCACCCCTCTGTCAGCACCCCCCTCTCTGTCAGCCCACCCCCCTCTGTCAGCACCCCCCTCTCTGTCAGCCCACCCCCTGTCAGCACCCCCCCCTCTGTCAGCCCACCCCCCTCTGTCAGCACCCCCCTCTGTCAGCACCCCCCTCTCTGTCAGCCCACCCCCTGTCAGCACCCCCCTCTCTGTCAGCCCACCCCCCTGTCAGCACCCCCCTCTCTGTCAGCCCACCCCCCTGTCAGCACCCCCCTCTCTGTCAGCCCACCCCCCTGTCAGCACCCCCCTCGTCAGCACCTCCCTCTCTGTCAGCCCATACCCCCTCTGTCAGCGCCCCCCTCTCTGTCAGCCCACCCCCTCCTCTGTCAGTGCCCCCCTCTCTGTCAGCGCCCCCCTCTCTGTCAGCACCCCCTCTCTCTCCTGCCTCCTCCTCTCTCACCTCCCTCCCCCCACCTCTTTCCCCCCTCAGGGGGTGGAGGCCACATGATTCCTAACAGCAGCCCTGTGAGTGAGTGTACCAGTTCAAATGTGTCCTGCCTACACAGTGGGCACAGCGATGCAGCATCTGCCTCTACTATGCCTTCTCCCCAAGCCCCCCCACACAATGGAAGGAAGGAAAATGGCACTACAGAAGAGCAGCTTCGCTCCGCCCCCAAACTCCGGCTCCCACACTTCCTGACTCTAAACGGCTCTCGGTAAGGCAGTCTAATGGGAGTCTTTAGGGGCAGGGGGCACTGGTGGGGGGAGTCACTGATCTATTAGAGATATCTAAGGGGGGTGCTGATATAAGGGGACTCTGAGCTAATGTAAAGGGGGTGCTGACTGCTGGTGACCCATTAGATCAGCAGTCAGCACCCGCCATTAGATCAGCACCCCCACCCCCCCCTCCCTAGAGACCTCTACTAAATAATGGAAACTCTCCTTATATCAGCACCCAAATTAGATCAGTTTGTCCTTATATTACCTACCCCTCCCTCTCCTCAGAGAAACCCATTATATTACAGTCCCCTTATATCAGCACCCCCCTTAGAGACTGATGGTTTGTCTCTAAAGAGGATCAGATATAGGGGACTCTGATCTAAAAAAACAAATAAAAAACACCTAGAATAAAACTAAAACTCCTCCAAAAAAAACTGCAAAAATAAATTAAAATGCAGTGCAACCTCCCCCTATAATTATAATTGATTTAAAATAATTAATTTAAATGTGAACAAATAATTGTGAATGATGGTGGAAACCCCCAAGGGTAATCCAAGTATTAATACACTCCAATCTTATTTAAACATATACTGTGCAATCGCCACACACATATAATAGTGTATGAATAGAGGTGTAAATTCAAAAGGTGTTTTGCTAATATCCAAAAAAGTAAATAGGATATTAGCACATTTTGGAATGAATTGGAGGTTTACACCTCTATTCATAAATTATTATATGTGTATGGAGATTGCACAGTATATGTTTAAATAAGATTGGAGTGTATTAATATTTGGATTATCCTTGGGGGTTTCCACCATCATTTACAACTATTTTTTCATATATGAATATAATTATAGGGGGAGGTTGTGCTGCATTTTTTCTATTTTAATTTTTTTGGGTCTCTAAGAGGAGCACTGATATAAGGGGACTCTGATCTAATGGGGGTCCTCTATGGGGGCCCCTAAATTATATGGGGGTAACACTGACCCCTGTATTATGGGGGGTAACACTCAACAATAAAGCATTCTGCATTATTGCTCTCCTTAGTGCACCCAAAGGTGTCCCAGGTCTTTACAATCCTATAGTGTATATTAATTTAAATGTGAAAAAAGAATTGTGAATGATGGTGGAAACCGCAAAGGATAAAGTATTAATACACTCCAATCTTATTTAAACATATACTGTGCAGTCGCCATACACATATAATAATGTATGAATAGAGGTGTAAATCCATTCCAAAATGTGTTGTGCTAATATTTGCCATGTAGCTTTTTTTCCAAAATTATTTGCCATGCACCTCTAAAGTGTACAGGTTTGGCTTAACCACTTCAGCCCCGGACCATTATGCTGCATAAGGACCAGATGACTTTTTCTAATTTGGCACTGCGTCGCTTTAACTGATAATTGCGCGGTCATTCAATGCTGTACCCAAACGAAATTTGCGTCCTTTTCTTCCCACAAATAGAGCTTTCTTTTGATGGTATTTGATCACCTCTGCCATTTTTATTTTTTGCACTATAAATAGAAAAAGACCGAACATTTTGAAAAAAAATGATATTTTCTACTTTTTGTTATAAAAAAAATCCAATAAACTCAATTTTAGTCATACATTTAGGCCAAAATGTATTCAGCCACATGTCTTTGGTAAAAAAAATGTCAATAAGCGTATATTTATTGGTTTGCGCAAAAGTTATAGCGTCTACAAACTAGGGTACATTTTCTGGAATTTACACAGCTTTTAGTTTATGACTGCCTATGTCATTTCTTGAGGTGCTAAAATGGCAGGGCAGTACAAACCCCCCCCCAAATGACCCCATTTTAGAAAGTAGACACCCCAAGGAAATTGCTGAGAGGCATGTTGAACCCATTGAATATTCATTTTTTTTGTCCCAAGTGATTGAATAATGACAAAAAAAAAAAAAAAAATATTTACAAAAAGTTGTCACTAAATGATATATTGCTCACACAGGCCATGGGCCTATGTGGAATTGCACCCCAAAATACATTCAGCTGCTTCTCCTGAGTACGGGGATACCACATGTGTGGGACTTTCTGGGAGCCTATCCGCGTACGGGGCCCTGAAAACCAATCACTGCCTTCAGGATTTCTAAGGGCATACATTTTTGATTTCACTCCTCACTACCTATCACAGTTTTGAAGGCCATAAAATGCCAAGATGGCACAAACCCCCCCCAAATGACCCCATTTTGGAAAGTAGACACCCCAAGCTATTTGCTGAGAGGCATGTTGAGTCCATGGAATATTTTATTTTTTGACACAAGTTGCGGGAAAGTGACAATTTTTTTTTTTTTTGCACAAAGTTGTCACTAAATGATATATTTCTCACACAGGCCATGGGCATATGTGGAATTGCACCCCAAAATACATTTAGCTGCTTCTCCTGAGTATGGGGATGCCACATGTGTGGGACTTTTTGGGAGCCTAGTCGCATACGGGGCCCCGAAAACCAAGCACCGCCTTCAGGATTTCTAAGGGCGTAAAGTTGTGATTTCACTCCTCACTACCTATCACAGTTTTGAAGGCCATAAAATGCCAAGATGGCACCAAACCCCCCCAAATGACCCCATTTTGGAAAGTAGACACCCCAAGCTATTTGCTGAGAGGCATGGTGTGTATTTTGCAGCTCTCATTTGTTTTTGAAAATGAAGAAAGACAAGAAAAATTTATTTTTTTTTATTTTTTCAATTTTCAAAAGTTTGTGACAAAAAGTGAGGTCTGCAAAATACTCACTATACCTCTCAGCAAATAGCTTGGGGTGTCTATTTTCCAAAATGGGGTCATTTGGGGGGGGTTTGTGCCATCTGGGCATTCCATGGCCTCCGAAACTGTGATAGGCAGTGAAGAGTGAAATCAAAAATTTACGCCCTTAGAAAGCCTGAAGGCGGTGCTTGGTTTTCGGGGTCCCGTACGCGGCTAGGCTCCCAAAAAGTCTCACACATGTGGTATCCCCGTACTCAGGAGAAGCAACAGAATTTATTTTGGGGTGTAATTTCACATATCCCCACGGCATGTTTGAGCAATATATTATTTAGTGACAACTTTGTGCATAAAAAAAGAAAAAAAAAAATTTGTCTTTTTCCCGCAACTTGCGTCACAATATAAAATATTCCATGGACTCGACATGCCTCTCAGCAAATAGCTTGGGGTGTCTACTTTCCAAAATGAGGTCATTTGGGGGGGTTTGAACTGTCCTGGCATTTTATGCACAACATTTAGAAGCTTATGTCACACATCACCCACTCTTCTAACCACTTGAAGGCAAAGCCCTTTCTGACACTTTTTGTTTACATGAAAAAGTTAATTTTTTTTGCAAGAAAAATTACTTTGAACCCCCAAACATTATATATTTTTTTAAAGCAAATGCCCTACAGATTAAAATGGTGGGTGTTTCATTTTTTTTTCACACAGTAATTGCGCAGCGATTTTTCAAATGCATTTTTGGGGGAAAAAACACACTTTTTAAAATTTTAATGCACTAAAACACACTATATTGCCCAAATGTTTGATGAAATAAAAAAGATGATCTTAGGCCGAGTACATGGATACCAAACATGACATGCTTTAAAATTGCGCACAAACGTGCAGTGGCGACAAACTAAATACATTTTTAAAAGCCTTTAAAAGCCTTTACAGGTTACCACTTTAGATTTACAGAGGAGGTCTACTGCTAAAATTACTGCCCTCGATCTGACCTAAACGGTGACACCTCACATGCATGGTGCAATTGCTGTTTACATTTGACGCCAGACCGACGCTTGCGTTCGCCTTTGCGCGAGAGAAGGGGGGGACAGGGGTGCTTTTTTTTTTTTTTTCTTTATTATTTTTTTGATTTTTTTATCTTATTTTTAAACTATTCCTTTCATTTTTATGTTTTTAAATCATTTTTATTGTTATCTCAGGGAATGTAAATATCCCCTATGATAGCAATAGGTAGTGACAGGTACACTTTTTTTAAAAAATTGGGGTCTATTAGACCCTAGATCTCTCCTCTGCCCTCAAAGCATCTGACCACACCAAGATCGGTGTGATAAAATGCTTTCCCAATTTCCCAATGGCGCTGTTTACATCCGGCGAAATCTAAGTCATGAAATGCTCCTAGCTTCCGGTTTCCTAGGCCATAGAGATGTTTGGAGCCACTCTGGTCTCTGATCAGCTCTATGGTCAGCTGGCTGAATCACCGGCTGCATTCTCAGGTTCCCTGTTGGGACAGGAGAGCCAGAGAAAAACATGGAAGACGGTGGGGGGGTCATTCCCTCCCACTGCTTGTAAAAGCAGTCTAGAGGCTAATTAGCCGCTAGGATTGCTTTTACATGAAAGCCGACCGCTGGCTGAAAAGAATGATACCAAGATGATACCTAAACCTGCAGGCATCATTCTGGTATAACCACCCAAAGTCCAGCAACATACCAGTACATTGCTGGTCCTTGTTGGGCATATATTGTAAACTTTTTTTTCATGCAGCCTGTGGGCTGAACGAAAAAAAAGATATTGATCGATGGGTATGCCCACCATTAGAATACCTCCCTTCATCCACCCACTTCTAATGATGGGCATACATGCACCATTTATATATGCCGAAGCATGGGGGCATCCTCCCGCAAAAGGCAGGAGCAAATCGCTCCTCCACCCACTGCTGCCCCCACGCTTCGGCCTATATGCTGAAGTATGTAACTGTGGTGGTGAAATCACCTCTGACAGCGCTGGAGTCACGGCTTTATATATCGTGGGAGCAAACGCTGTTGCTGTCAAGATAAATAAATCAGCGCTGCAACTGAATGGTGTACCTGCTAAGCAAATGATGGTTAACAATAAAACATAGTAACATTACAGTATAACAGTAAGACTTACCATACCTGCAAAGCAAATACAAAAAAAACATAGTAAAAAATAAAACATTTAACGCAACCTGTGCCTAAAATATATATATATGCCGAAGCATGGGGGCATCCTCCCACAAAAGGCAGGAGCAAATCGCTCCTCCACCCACTGCTGCCCCCACGCTTCGGCATATATGCTGAAGTATGTAACTGTGGTGGTGAAATCACCTCCGACAGCGCTGGAGTCACGGCTTTATATATCGTGGGAGCAAACGTTGTTGCTGTCAAGATAAATAAATCCGTGCTGCAACTGAATGGCGTACCTGCTAAGCAAATGATGGTTAACAATAAAACAAAGTAACATTACAGTATAACAGTAAGACTTACCATACCTGCAAAGCAAATACAAAAAAAAAACATAGTAAAAAATAAAACATTTAACGCAACCTGTGCCTAAAATATATATATGCCGAAGCATGGGGGCATCCTCCCACAAAAGGCAGGAGTAAATCGCTTCTCCACCCACTGCTGCCCCCACGCTTCGGCATATATGCTAAAGTATGTAACTGTGGTGGTGAAATCACCTCCGACAGCGCTGGAGTCATGACTTTATGTATCGTGGGAGCAAACGCTGTTGCTGTCAAGATAAATAAATCCGCTCTGCAGCTGAATGGCGTACCTGAAAACGAAAAAGTGGTTAACAATAAAAAAATAAAGTATAAAAAAACTGCATACCTATAAAGCAAACATGATAAAAACATAACAATAAAACATTGCAGTGTAGAATACAATAAAAAAGAGAAGAACAATAGAGAGAGAATAGAGAGAGAACAATAAAACAACTATTTTTGTTTTTTTTATTTTATTTTTTTGTGTTTTTTTTTTTTTTTTTTTTTTACACTTTTTTTTGTAACTTTAACTTTTTTAACTGGTACCAGGTTTGGGTCTCTCAAAATGCGATGGCATCTTGGGAGACCCTGTGAAAGTGTGTGCTAGTCTGTGCAGTGCTGTACCCTACGCTAATACTCCACTAGTGTATGGTAGCGTTCAAAACATTCACCCATGCAAAGACCAGGATTGTCAGGACAGGAGGGACAATAATACCGGGTGTCACGCCTAAATCCGTGCTTGCTACAGACACAACATCTTTTTTGGGGGGCTCGTTGGGTAGGGGTACTCGGGAGGACATATTGAAAATGCCTTTCATGCAGCCGGCTTACTGCATTTGGTTGGGGAAGGTGAGGTGGAGCACCGTCTGGATACAGAAGGGCTCTGACGATCTCTTCCTGGAATTTAAGGAAGGATCCAGTCCGTCCTGAAGCTCTGTATAGCACATGAGCATTCAGCAAAGCCAATTGAAATAAATAAACAGACACTTTTTTGTACCAGCGTCTGGCCTTACGGGCAACTAGGTACGGCGCCAACATCTGGTCGTTGAGGTCCACCCCTCCCATATTTTGGTTATATTCGTGGACACACAGGGGTTTCTCCACAACACCAGTCGCCGTAGGAATTTGGACCGTCGTGTCTGCATGAAGGGAGGTAAGAACGAAAACATTCTTATTGTCCCTCCACTTCATAGCGAGCAAGTTATTACACTTCAAGCAGGCTCTCTCCCCCAGCCTAAGACGGGAATCTACAAGCCGCTGGGGAAAGCCCCGGCGATTAGGTCGCACGGTGCCACATGCTCCAATCTGTTGATCAAAAAGGTGACTAAAAAGTGGCACGCTCGTGTAATAATTGTCCACGTACAAGTGGTACCCCTTTCCGAATAAGGGTGACACCAAGTCCCACACTATCTTGCCAGCGCTTCCTATGTAGTCAGAGCAGTTTGTCGGCTCTACGTGACTATCTTTGCCCTCGTAAACCATAAAACTACATGTATAGCCTGTGGCCCTGTCACAGAGCTTATACATTTTGACCCCGTATCTGGCACGCTTGCTGGGAGGGTACTGTTTGAATGACAAGCGGCCAGAAAATTTAATCAGGGACTCATCAACGCAGACAACTTGATGGGGAGTAAACAAGTCTGCAAAACGTTGGTTGAAGTGGTTTACGAGGGGCCGAATTTTGTAGAGCCGATTGTATCCAGGGTCTCCACGAGGACGACAGAGTTCGTTGTCGTTGAAGTGCATGAACCGCAAAATCTGCTCGTATCGTGCCCTGGCCATGGAGGCAGAGAACACGGGCGCATGGTAAATTGGGTCAGTGGACCAATATGACCGCAACTTACTCTTTTTATTCAAGCCCATGTTGAGGGAAAGGCCCAGAAAGATCTTAAATTCGGAGACCGTAATTGGTCTCCAATCTCTGGCAAGGGAGGACTGGGGAATAGTGGCGATGTGTTGACCAGCGTACAAATTGCTTTGGTCCACAATAGATCTATAGAGATCTTCGGTGAAAAACAGCGAAAAAAAATCCAGTGGCGTAAAATCAACTGTTTCCACCTGAATTCCGGGTTGGCCAGTGAATGGGGGAAGTACGGGTGCTGCAGAAGTGGTGGGTTCCCAATTCGGATTGGCAAATGCAGCAGGAAGGGCACTATGGGCTCGACGGGCCTGTCTTTGTCTTCTTGGTGGCAGCGGGACACTACTAGTGCTTGCCACCTCACCAGCTTGAACTGCACTTATGGGACTCGCCATGTCACCAAGTGTTACTGCAGTGCTGGATGTACGACCAGGGTGTACTAGGCCGCTGGTGCTTGCCAGTTCACCAGAAGGAATAGCGGCACTAGTACTGCTCTGCTCCATATGAGGGACCTGCGGTTCTTGCACTTCAAGGACAGAAGAAGAAGATTTGGGTCTGGTACGCCTGACCTTAGCAGGGACCACAACTCCGTCGTGAGAGCTATCTGTCATGGAGCCGCTGTCCTCTACAGAATCGTATTCTGAGCCTGAATTTGACAGATGAGTGACTTCCTCTTCACTATCTGTCATGCTCAGAAACGTGTAGGCCTCTTCACTAGTGTACCTTCGATTTGCCATTTTGGGCTCTAAATTTAGGGGTACACTAGTGAGACTCACAGGCAAAAAAGCTCCTGACTGTTAGCGACTGTATAAAAACGCTACCAAAAAACTGTTAGCAATCGCAGGATCAGGCCTGACTCTGTGAATGCTGCAGTTATGTGTGCTTAGTGTTTTGTAAGTGTCAGTGATCGATCGATACTGCACTTGGGTGGGCTGGGCTGGGCTGGGCCGAGGGGCAAAACGCAGGTGCTAGCAGGTATCTGGGCTGATCCCGCTAACACTGTGTTTATGGGAACCCTAAACTGCTGGGGAGTATAGATCTGATCGGATCAGATATCGATCCGTTCAGATACTATAGCACTAAGGGAGGTGTATGCTGCGTGCGTAGGTACTGGTGCTAACCTGACGCTGCCTGGGGCGACGCAGACCTTATCTGATCCTGAAAACGTAACTTATATCACCGCCGGGCAATTAGGGGGTTAAACCTTTATAAGGTAATAAACGGCAGGTGCCCTAAAACTATAATAAACTACAAAAAACAAACTAACCAACCAGCGTCACCCATAACACTTATACGGTGATCGCTGGTGAAAGGGTTAACTAGGGGGCAATCAGGGGGTTAAAACCTTTAGTTGGTAGTATATGGGGGTCCCTGCCGCTATAAAACACTGACAGCTAACCTATATACTTACCTCCCTAACTAGCGTCACCTGTGTCACTAATACAGCGATCAGAAAAACGATCGCTTAGCGACACTGGCGACGGGTGATCACAGGGTTAACCTTTATTGGGGGGGTTAGGGGGGTACCCTAGACCTAAAGGGGGGTACCCCAGACCTAAAGGCGGCTAACCTAACTGCCCTAACACTTATAACTGTCACAAACTGACACCAATGCAAAAAAAAAAAAAAACTGCTATTGGTGTCAGGGTGACAGGGGGTACAGGGAGTGATCGGGGGGTGAAGGGGGGTGAAAAGTGTGCCTGGCGTGTTCTACTGACAGTGTAGTGTTGGTGCACTTACTTGGATGTCTTCTCTCCTCGGCGCCAGATCAAAAAGACCGCTCGAGGAGGGATGACATCACTTCCTGTGCCTCTGTTTACATTTACATTACAGAGGCACAGGAAGGATTTTCATTCGCCGGGAGCAATCGGGAGGGGGTGGCCACGAATGGATGGCCTCCCCCTCACCTCTCATCGCCCGGGAAAAGATGATGACCGCATCTGGCACCGGGGGGGGGGGTCCGATCGGACCCCCCGCCCGCGGGAAGGCAATCACGTACCAGGCACGTGATTTTGCCTACCCGTGCCATTCTGCTGACGTACATCAGCGTGAGGCGGTCGTCAAGTGGTTAAAGAAAAGGGGGCAACCCTATCCTGCAGTGAAGAGAAAGGGAGAGAAAATAGGGTAGACAGCAGCGGCGGCAGCCGCAATTTACCTGTGTGATTCGGCTGTTGCGGCGCCACCCACTGCACTGACTGACAGGCGGAGTGATATGCCGCCTGGCCTGAGGAAAGCAGAAGGAGATCAGGAGAATGCAACGCCTCCTTCTCCCTCAACCTCCAGGGTCACGCTGAATAACGGCCATGGTGGCTGTGACTGGGAGTGGGACAGAATGAAGATTTAAAAATAAAAAGGTGTCACTCTCTCTTTGTGTTTCTCGCTCTCCTTCTCTCTTTCGCTTTCTCTCTTTCTCCCTTCTCTCCTTCTCTCTCTCTTTTTCTCTGTCTCTATTCTCTCTCTTCTCTCTTTTGATGGGCACAGTGGCTTCATTTCACGGGGCACAGTGGTTGCAATTGATGGGGCACAGTGGTTGCAATTGACGGGCACAGTGGCTGCATTTGACGGGGCACAGTGGCTGCATTTGACGGGCACAGTGGCTGCAATTGATGATTTGACTGCCCCTTGGCTAATTTTAAATAAATAAACTTAGGCTTTAAGGGGGCAAGGGCAGGTAGGTCAGTGTGTGTCAGTGTATGTCAGATAGGTAGGTCAGTGTGTGTCAGGTATGTCAGATAGGTAGGTCAGTGTGTGTCAGGTATGTCAGATAGGTAGGTCAGTGTGTGTCAGGTAGGTCAGATAGGTAGGTCAGTGTGTATCAGGTAGGTAGGTCAGTGTATGTCAGGTAGGTCAGTGTATCAAGTAGGTCAGTGTGTGTCAGATAGGTAGGTCAGTGTATGTCAGATAGGTAGGTCAGTGTGTGTCAGGTAGGTCAGTGCGTATCAGGTAGATTAGTGCGTGTCAGGTATGTCATGTAGGTCAGTGTATGTCAGCCAGGCAGGTCAGTGTGTGTCAGGTAGGTCAGTGTATGTCATGTAGGTCAGTGTGTGTCAGCCAGGTAGGTCAGTGTATGTCAGATAGGTCAGTGTGTGTCAAGTAGGTCAGTGTATGTCAGATAGGTAGGTCAGTGTATGTTAGGTAGGTCAGTGTATGTCAGGTAGGTCAGTGTATGTCAGATAGGTAGGCCAGTGCATGTCAGGTAGGTCAGTGTATGTCAGCCAGGTAGGTCAGTGTGTGTCAGGTAGGTCAGTGTATGTCAGGTAGGTAACACCCCCCTCCATACAACCCTACCGTCTGGGCTCTGACTTCCCCTGGTCTTTTTGCTACCTAGCAACGCCCCTGATACAATATACATGCATATCACAATGGTCCCTTGTTAGAACATATTGTATGTCATATGTAGTGGGGATACTTTACTTTTTCACAATTATTTTTAGAGCTATCTTCCCACTGACATCATTGTTCTTTTTTAGCTATCTATAAGCCCAGGTTCGCACCGAGCTGAGGGAATGAAGCCGTGTGAGTTCTGATGATTTCACTCCCGCATGTCAGTCCCGATTTCGGCCATGATCTCAGAGACATCTGTGCAGGTTGATACAGCTTTTGTGACATCTTGCATTTCTATGTGTGCTTTTGGGGCTTATCAGAATATGGAAGCCCCTTTTAACATGGGGGCCCCCAGATCCCGCCCCTCTATGTGAATGGGTATAGGGTACATTGTAATGACATTTGTAATGACAAATAGTAAAAACCACAAGAAACAGTTTTTGACAAGTCCTTTATTAACCACTTGCTTTCTGGGCACTTAAACCCCCTTCCTGCCCAGGCCAATTTTCAGCTTTCAATGCTGTCACTCTTTGAATGACAGTTGCGCGGTCATGCAACACTGTACCCAAATGACATTTTTATCATTTTTTTCATAAAAAATAGTGTCCCTCGATGTATATCCATTGTGAATCACGATGCCTGCCAGACCCAAAGAATAGAAGAAAAAAAACGCTCTGCCTCCTGGGAGGCTACTCGCCGTATGCTTGCTCTGCGCTTTGACAGTTGTGGCTTGTGTCAGAGGGACAGCTGTTCCGAAGAGGGTGAGACATCACCCATGTATCTGTGCCCACCAGTGCCACCTGCCAGTGCACAGCAATGCTGCCAATCACTGCCCACCAGTGCCACCTACCAGTGCCCCCCAGTGCCACCTATCAATGCCCACCAGTGCCACCTATCAATGCCCACCAGTGCTGCCAATCAGTGCCCATCAGTGCCTTATCATCAGTGCCACCTATAGGTGCTGCCTATCAGTGTCACCTAGCAGTGCCCATCAGTGCCACCCATCAATGCCACCTATCAGTGCCCATCAGTGTCCACCAGTGCCGCCTCATCAATGACCACCAGTGCCACCTATCAGTGTCCATCAATGCCGCCATCAATGCGCACATCAATGAAGGAGAAAAATTACCTGTTTGCAAAATTTTATAACAAACTATAAAACTGTTTTTTTTTTTTCTACATTTTCGGTCTTTTTTGTTGTTTTTTAGCAAAAAATAAAAAACCCAGCAATGATTAAATACCACCAAAAGAAAGCTCTATTTGTGTGAAAAAAAAATTATAAAAATGTCATTTGGGTACAGTGTTGCATGACCGCGCAACTGTCATTCAAAGAGTGACAGCGTTGAAAGCTGAAAATTGGCCTGGGCAGGAAGGGGGTTTAAGTGCCCAGTAAACAAGTGGTTAATAAAGGAATTGTCAAAAACAGTTTCTTGTGGTTTTTACATTTTGACACTTTTTAGTGAATGGGTAGGGGTACGATGGGGGACTTCCAGTTTCCGATAAGTCCCCCGCCCGCAGACTCGACAACCACAGCCCAGGGTTGTCGGGAAGAGGCCCCCCTGCCCCAAAGCACCCACCCCCGCTCACTCATCCGCTCCCCTTTCCTAACCTGCAGGGCTGCATGCTTGGATAAGGGTCTGGTATGGATTTTGGGGGGCCCCACAGTACTTTTTATTTTTCATTTTGGCGTGGGGTTCCCATTAAAATCCATACCAGACCCTAAGGGCCTGGTATGGATTGGGGGGAGGGGGTGCCCATGCCCTTTTTTTCTTTATCTTTTTAATAGCCGGGTGTTGGCAATTGTAACCGCAAGTCATTTTAAATGGGATTTGAGTCGTTTTTTTTTCTGTAGAAATTTCATTTTTATTGTAGCATGTTTTATGCATGCTACAGATGTGCCACTTTACAGGCACATTAAGGGGACCCCCCAGGCACTATATTTAAATACATTTTTCATTTTTGTTGCACTTTAAGCATAATTAAAATCACTGCTCCTGAAAAAACAATTGTTTAAAAACAAAATTGATACATGTCCCCCAGAGCAGTGCCCAGACCCCCATACCCCTTTTTATGGTCAATTACTTGCATATAAGCCTTCAAAATGGGCACTTTTTTAATTTTTCCTGTACGGCTCCCATAGACTTTTCCAAACGTTTCCAATGTTCTAGCCCGAACGGCGAACCGACCAGGGGTGTGTTCGGCCCATCCATAGTTTTTAATGACTATTTAGGATTGAAATGCTAATACATTATTTTTTTCTTCAAAAATGTTGTTTTCATTTACTCTACAAAACCCATTTTTTCCAGTATCAGCCACATTTCTAAGCATTCTAGAGGGTGTGAGCTCTCCCTGTCCTCCTGAGTTATGTTTCTATACAGCTGTTGATATTAGAAAGTTAGTCAGACAAGATACATTTTCTATTAGTTTAGTCTGGTCATGGGAGGATTTAAGAATCTGCTTTGAAGTGTTTTTGGCAGAAATGTAATAGTAATATATAATCTCTATTCCTCTTACATGAATCTCCTGACCTCTTTGTCTAGTTTACCATGATCCTTAAATGAGGCGGTTTAATCTCTGTTGAAGGAATCAAGCCTCCATTCTTTCTTGCTGGGCTACTGTATTGCTATCAATTAACCACTGACTATTAGGTTTTGGGACGTGTCCTTTTCACACTTGAGTTGGCCCTTCAATGAAAGTGTTAAAACTTTACAGCTTTGTTTCATAAAAGTTAGCCTAGGTTAATCTGTCCTTAGGTCTGCCTTCCCCAAGTCAGTAACAGATGTCTGCCATAATAAATCTCAAAAAGTAAAACAAAACTGTATTGTTTAAACATATACTGTCACTAAATAAGCAAATAAGCATGATTTATCTTGTGTTTCCAAACCATCTGCGTCCTTTATGAAGAAAAAGTGCATCTTATGTTCCAATGGAGTTTAATGACATAAATACGACTACATGTAGATTGGAGTGTTTACTAAACCTTCTTTTTTATTCTTGCGCTCTCATTTCCGTCAATGTTTATTTTAAAGTTTAGTTGAAGCTGTTCAAGTTATAGTCTTGATGGTCTGAAAACTCATGTGTTTACAATCTATGCCACTATGCCAGCTTGATTTATTTAACCACTGCAGTGCCAACAAGGTAACCATTGCTATACAAGACACCCAGAGGAATTTGTAAAGAAGTCTAAGAACTCTTTAGAATTCTGATATGCCTTCACGTCAAATGTTGTTGTTGGTGACAGATTTATGTACCTGTTGTACATAGGAACGTGAATCTTTGGAGGCGCATTGATGCCGAATGTCCATACAGACACTGCACAACTGCACTTCCTTCCTGCTGCTGCACTTGTCAGAGTTTTGTACCTGGGGGGGTGGAGCCTGATGGGGATTCACAGACACTGGTTCCTTATTAAGTCCGCTTACCTTTATGATTGACAACAGGCAGTGGGTTGATCAATGGCTATATCCAATAGACAGCCTGCTATTGGCTATAGAATCCACCCCAATGCCTGCTGGCAAGTACAAAGAGAAAACTGAACCTGATGAGGAACCAGTATCTGTGTATCCCCATAAGGTTCCACCCACTGCAGTGTCACTGGTTAAAAGGAGGCTGTCAGCTGTGAAGTCGACAGCTTCCTTAACAACCAGTGACAGTGAGAAGATAGTGGCAGCAAATATGGTGCTCATGTTCACTGTGTTCAGGGAAAGGCACGCTACCTGTCTGTGTACACTAAGTTAGAGTAGGTCTTAATTAGCCTCCGTTCCATTACCTATGAACTGGAGGTAATTGTTTTTGAATTTGGGGCATTAATAGCACCAATTTGTAAAAGCGGTGTTACAAAGAACTACCCTAATATGTTCCATGTGTCGCTATAAAGAACTACCTGAATATGTTCCATGTGTCAGCAGAGTTACTAAAGAAGCTGATGGTAGGGATTTAGGAATCTGGCACAGGATATTTTAAATGGGCATTGTGCCAGAAAACTGTTGGTAGTACTATTGAATTCCCCTATACATTGTAAAGCGCCGCGTAAACTGTTGGCGCTATATAAATCGCGTATAATATAATAATAATATAATAATTCCCCCGACTGTTTCTTTTCAGAAGTAAAAAACATTAATATTAAGATTATTAATATTACTGCTTATATTTGGTCACTGGAAGGATATACTGGAAAAATGCTAAGGGTTTGTCCAAAACATGCAATACTTGTCGCATCTGTTTCAATAAAGTTGGATATTAAGAGGAAATTGGGATGTGCTGGTGATCCGTGTTCACATATTTTACAGGATAGTAAGTGTTGTCACCCTGAGACACAAAGTGTGTTACTGACAGCGTCATCAGATGAAAATAGAACAGTGAAATGCAATATATTTTATTTTTGTTTTTGGTTGACACTCTGTAAGGTTATCACTGGCATTGCTATGTACAGTATGGTGTCACTACAAATTCTTTCTATTTTTTCTAAAATGATATTAGATGATTGTTGATAAGTCTGGCTTATGATTTTGACTGTGGGCACCTTCGGAATATAGCAGATGCTGCCAGCAGAATGTTCTTGGGGAATACAAGCTGATTAGCTTCTTTCCAACTTCAAGCCAATTACTAAGCTGAGTATACATGGGTAAACTGATTATTTGGGAGTAAATTGTATAGACTCTCAGATGATCTTCTCTCAATAGTCAGAGTGTGCCTGGAAAGTAACCCAAAGTGCTGCTCATCTCTGCTCTTACTTTGTCAATATAGATAAACAGCATATCACATGAAAACATTCTTACAACAATAGTAGCTAATTATATTTTATGGAAAATGCAACACATCCAGCTCTTTTCCCTTACCTGTTTCACATGGGCTTTAGCTTGTATAAGAGCAGTGTGAACAGCAAGTTTTTTTAAAACTTTCAGCAAGCTTTTGCAAATCTTTTGACAAGCTTCGAACAGCTTTCCCTAAGACCCCTTTCACACTGGGGCCGCAGCTACGTTCACGGTAAAGCGCGGCTCGTTTTAGTGGCGCTTTACTACTGCTGTTCTAGTAGTGCTGAAGCCTGCTAGCTACTTGTTTAAAGTGGCAATCAGTGCTCTCATTAGGATCTGTGTTCAACATTTACAAATTGGAACTGAATGTTACTTGAAGGCCTCATGCACACTGAATGTTCTTGTAGCTACTTCTAGGACTGTTGGGCGTTTTTTTTCCCCCTGCCTCTAAACACATAGTTGCCAACATTGAAAAAAAAATATGTGGGACATTTTTTTGGCTGTAGGCGGAGCCGATCAATAATTAGGAGGCGGGGCATTCGTTTGTAGGTGTGGTCTAGTAAAAAAATAATAGTTGCGGCGCGCGAAGCGCGGTGCGGTGAAAAATGGGCGTGGCTTACGTGGAAAGTGGGCGGGGCTTACACAGGAAGTGGGCGTGGCTTGCATGAAAAGTGGGTGTGGCTTGCATTAAAGTGGACGTGGCTTAAATTGGCGTGGCTCAAGAGGGTGTGGTTAGAGTCTGAGATGAATGAGGGATGGAGAGGGAAAGGGGGAGAGGGAGAGGGGGAGAGAGGAATGACAGGACAGCAGCCCCAGGTCCTACACAACAATAGAAATATGTGTATTCTAGAAAGTTTAACAATCAGCAGATAAAGATACTCCAAACACCTGGTGTTAACGCTTCAATCATCCTGGCACCATGGTTGTTATGGTGTCAGGATGATTGAAGCGCATTATTTCTATTATTACATTGTAATATAAAATTAAATCATTCAGCTCACCATAATGCCGAATCAGTGGGATCCCTGAGCGTGTCACTAGCCACGTCGCCTGCCACCAGCAGAGTCTGTCCTTGCATCAGGTGCCCCCGCCAGAGTCTGTCCTTGCATCAGGTGCCCCCGCCAGAGTCTGTCCTTGCATCAGGTGCCCCCGCCAGAGTCTGTCCTTGCATCAGGTGCCCCCGCCAGAGTCTGTCCTTGCATCAGGTGCCCCCGCCAGTGCAGCCCCCCTCAGTTAGTGCAGCCTCCCCCCCTCAGTGCAGCCCCCCTCAGTTAGTGCAGCCCCCCCTCAGTGCAGCCCCCCTCAGTTAGTGCAGCCCCCCCTCAGTGCAGCCCCCCTCAGTTAGTGCAGCCCCCCCTCAGTTAATGCAGCCCCCCCTCAGTTAATGCAGCCCCCCTCAGTGCAGCCCCCCTCAGTTAGTGCAGCCCCCCCTCAGTGCAGCCCCCCCCAGTTAGTGCAGCCTCCCCCCCTCAGTGCAGCCCCCCCTCAGTTAGTGCAGCCCCCCCTCAGTTAGTGCAGCCCCCCTCAGTGCAGCCTCCCCTCAGTTAGTGCAGCCTCCCCCTCAGTGCAGCCCCCCTCAGTTAGTGCAGCCCCCCCTCAGTGCAGCCCCCCTCAGTTAGTGCAGCCTCCCCCCCTCAGTGCAGCCCCCCCTCAGTTATTGCAGCCCCCCCTCAGTGCAGCCCCCCCTCAGTTAGTGCAGCCTCCCCCCCTCAATGCAGCCTGGCCCCCGCTCAGTGGAGGAGCGGCTGGTGTTCTGCCGAGAAAGTTCCCCTCGGCAATGGCGGACCCCCTGTACTGCGCAGGCGCAGCGCTTGCGCAGTACGGGGCTGGGGAACTTTCAGAAAGACACGACGCCGGCGCCGTGTCTTCTGCTCGCTTCAGTGGAGAGGGGAGGGGCCGTGCAGCCAAAGAAGCCACTTCATTGGCTGCACGGATCGAGCCCCCTTCCCCTCTCCACTCAACACTAGAGGCAGATAGAGCGGCGGCGCCGGCCGCCATTTTGCTGGAGCCCGCTGCTCCAAAAAAAAAAAAAAAACAACATTCCCGATTTTCCTTATGGAAAATCCCGATTCGGGACACTCTCCAATCGGGACGAGGGTCCCAAAATCGGGATTGTCCCGGCAAAATCGGGACTGTTGGCAACTATGTAAACACCCCCATACAAATAGGCTTTAAGCAGTGTTTTGCCAGAAAAAGCGATTGACGCTGCTAAACGTTTCTAGTCAGGCCTAAAAGCTAGGAGCATTTAGCACTTGAGCATTTATTAATTTCAATAGCCAGAATAAATGATTATGCTAGCCAATTAAATTACTTAACACCCAAGCTCTTAAGTTAACTTGTAAAACACTTTTACAAGCATCAGGCTTTTTTTCTGCCAAAATGCTGCTGCCAGGAGGAAAGGATTCTAGGAGAGGTTGCAAAATGTCCTGTGTGCATGAGGAGGCCTAAAAGCTTCTGAAAAGCTTGGTGAAAGCTCTGTGAATGCTTTTGCTGTTTACACTGCTTTTATACAAGCTGAAGCCTGTGTGAATCAGGCCTTATAGTAAAGAACCCTTTCCAAATGCAAAGGGTTAAGTGATTGTGGTTTTTTTTAACCACTTAAGGACCAGCCTCGTTTTGGATTTTAGGTGTTTACATGTTTAAAACAGGTTTTTTTGCTAGAAAATTACTTAGAACCTCCAAACATTATATATGTTTTTTTTTCTAACACCCTAAAGAATAAAATGGCGGTCATTGCAATACTTTTTTTTGCACCGTATTCACTTTTTTGAATAAAAAAATAAGACAACAGTAAAGTTAGCCCATTTTTTTTTATATTGTGAAATATAATGTTACGCCAAGTAAATTGATACCCAACATGTCATGCCTCAAAATTGCGCCCACTCGTGGAATGGCGTAAAAATTTTACCCTCAAAAATCTCCATTGGCGACGTTTAAAAAATTCTACAGGTTGCATGTTTTGCGTTACAGAGGAGGTCTAGGCCTAGAATTATTGCTCTCGGTCTACCGGTCGCAGCGATACCTCACATGTGTGGTTTGACCACCGTTTTCATATGCGGGCGCTACTCGCGTATGCATTCGCTTCTGCACACGAGCTCGTCGGGACGGGGGGTTTTTACATTTTTTTTTTATTTTTATTATTTATTTTACATTATTTTATTTATTTTTACACTGTTTAAAAAAAAAAAAAAATTGTGTCACTTTTATTCCTATTACAAGGAATGTAAACATCCCTTGTAATTAAAAAAAAGCATGACAGTACCTCTTAAATATGAGATCTGGGGTCAAAAAGACCTCAGATCTCATATTTACACTAAAATGCAATAAAAAAAAAGTCATTTAAAAAAATGACATTGAAAAAAATATGCCTTTAAGAGGCGTGGGTGGAAGTGACGTGGGGCCCCTCTCCCGCCACCGATAAAAGTGATCTCGTGGCAAATCTGCCGCAGAGACCACTTTTATCAGAAAGCCGACCGCTGCACGAAAACGGGGATACTGGGGTTATGGCAGCTAGCTGCTGCCATAACAACAATATCCGCCTGCAAAGTTTGGACATACATCGGCGTGCGACGGTCGGCAAGTGGTTAAATTTAAAATAACAAACATGTCATACTTACCTCCACTGTGCATCTTGTTTTGCACAGAGTGGCCCCGATCCTCGACTTCTGGGGTCCCTCGGCGGATCTCGCGTCACCTTCCCGCATCAGATAACCCCCTAGGAGAAGCGCTCTCTCTGGGGGTTACCTTGCGGGCGCGCTCCCGAGTCCAGCATTCAGCATTCATAGACACGAATGCCGGACTTGGCCCCGCCCCCAGTGCCCGCGTTATTAGATTTGATTGACAGCAGCAGAAACCAATGGCTGCGCGCCTATCAATCAATCCATTCAAGAGCTGAGACCCCGTGCAGAGAGGGACAGCGCGTCTCTACTGAGGGAAATACGGGGCTCAGGTGAGTAAAATCGGGGGGGCTGGGGGGCCGGCCACTGCCAGAAGTTTTTTCACCTTAATGCAGAGGATGCATTAAGGTGAAAAAACACGAGGGTTTACAACCCCTTTAAGCTTCCTTTTCTCTGGTGACCTATTGTCTTTTGCAGTGATCACTAAGCAAAATGGTCCATCATAGTGAGTCAGTGAAAAGTTGTTCAGCATGCTACAGTATTTCTCTGGCTTTCTCATGCCACCAGCACTTGTGCATATAGGTTGTGGTAAGCTGTGGTAAACAGGCTGCAGAAATGTCACAGCTTACCATCAAAAGTCTGGTTTTCATGTTAAGTTTTCACAGCTGCTATCTTTTGATTGCTAAATAATTGTGACACAAGAGAAGGAGCTTTCAGCAGCCTCTTTGCTAGATGGAATAGAAATAGGCACAGTGTGGTTTACTTCAAAGTGAACAACTTTCACCTGGTTCACTATGTGGACTATATTTAAATACTATATAGTTAAACAGAGATCATTTATCTGCTAAATTACTATTTCTAAATGGTAAATAATAGTGCCCTGCTAAGAACTAATGCTTTACTATTTTTGTTTATCCTTAATAATGATGCAATTGCTGTATTTTCCCTGTCCCATGTCTTTGCTTGTTTTGCTCTTACCTATTTAAGCCCTAGTAAATTCTTGTGCAAAATAATACTCTCATCTGAAAAAAAAAAAAAGTGTGTGTCTTTTTTCAACAACTGAGTTGATATTTAAAGTGCCATGCCTGAATTACAGAGGACCAGCATATTATCTTTCATCAGAATGCCTGTCCTCTGGATGGGTATTACAACACGTGAATGTTCGATTGAATCCATATTTGCATTGCAGCTCTCCTGGAGGCACTGAATCATTTTCAAGTAATGATCTACTTTACATTAATGGGGCTGGTGAGAGGATGTACATTTGCAGAGCTCCCTGTAAGCTCCTTCTGAATGTGTCATTGATCATCTGGCTAAACAAACATCCTGGTTGCTGTTTGTAGCCAAACAAAAGGGCCCTGAGGGATGTAGAAAGCTGGTGTGTGTCTCCCTCAGATGATGCTGACTAGTGTCTGTGTCGGGGCTGTGTTATAGAATGCACACAATCCATAACAATGCACAAATGGGAAATACAGTTGGTCATACTGTAGCCTCATATTCCCTTTGGAACCTGGAACTTTATAGCAACTGCGCTATTAAAAATGATGGATACCTATACCTAGAAGCATACTGCATACATTAGTTATTTATGAAGTTGAAATGTATGTATGAAACAATTTATCTATAACAATGTGATTGAAATAAACTATACTGTATATCCTAATATATTACAAAAGAATATATATTATACAGATATATGTTGCTGTATGTATATATATTATAAAATATATGTTATTGTTATTATTATTCTTCATAGCTGTGATAGTCAACAGCTAAATAAAAATATCGTGCTTCAAATGTGGCCCCTGATGTTACCACAGGGCTGCACATAATGTTCAGTGAATATAATGCTACATAAATCTGTCAGAGACTGCAAGCATGCAACAGGAGTTGGTCAGAGACTAGGGGCATGCTTCAAGAGTTCGGGATAGACAAGAGACACATTAAGATGAGGCTGTTAGAGATCACTGCTGTTATAGCCCTGTTATTTGTGTTCGTACAGCTTCCTTAAAAATTACTTGTGCAACATTTGATCATTCTTTCGGCAAGACACATTGTTAAAGATAGAAGGAATGACAAAAGCATAGCCTTACGCAGTAGACTTAACGGTGGACTGGGGGTCCGCTGTTTTTTAAAAATATTACCCTTACTCAAATTATCCTTTATCATGCGACTGTGGAGGTTCTGCTGTGGGTGGGTCTTGAAGCTATAGACCTTGACCCCCTTATGACCGATAGTTTGCTCTGGTTACAACACTAAGAACGTGGTCCAATAGATAATCCAATTAGTGCACATTCCGTACTCTTGTGGGATAGGCTTAAAGGCCCTTTAAATTATTTTCACCATATTGCCCTCTGTTATCCTTCTTTAGCCATCCACTGTTCAATCCGACCTATGCCAATCCATCCTCTCTTTTGGTTTGAAAACATCTGGGTCTTAGCAGGCTATGCACATTGGTTACCTCCTCTTCTCTGAATATTTTATGTCTTGAGTAAGAAAAAAAACACAGGCTACTGTCTGCAGGGGCCCCAGGGGCTGTATGTGGCCCCTGGACCACAGGTTGGGCAACAGGGCTTAATACAAGAGCTTTGTACAGCTAAATTTCTTGTGAAACCCTATGACTACTATATCAGCCTATTCTCATAACATAATATATGTTCACATTACATGCCGAATCCTATGTCTGTTTATGACAGGCCTACAAAACCAAACCTTCCAGAGCTAATATCAGTGACTGGAACTAAAAAGAACACATATGCCTAAGCCATAATGAAGGGTTTCCACTCTTTCTGTTGGATTTTTTATTATCTTACATTGTGAAGAACGTAACAGAAGGAGCACCTATGTAAATGTTAATGTTCTAATACTACAATGGTATGTTGTATAATATTCTTCTGTTCACTCAACAAAAAAAAAGAAGGGGCTGCAATTCCCAGAGATGGGCAGGAACTCCTAAGTCTAAGCATCACAAACTTTAGCAACCTTTAGTAAATGACTCAGAAAATGAGGCTCCAACTATTACTAAAATATCACTTTAGGTAGGATTGACTCTTTCGTGTATTTAAAGTGTCTGCATTATAACTGCAAGGTTCTGTATTTAATTGCCCAGATACAACCCTTTAAATAGAATCTGTAGCTATGAAATTATCTACATACAATTAAAATTATGAATTGCAGAATTATAATTATAAAGCTATAACCGCTTTGTTTTTATATCGAGAAGTTCTATTAATGTACACTTTGGCAGCCATATTTGATCATTAAAGAGGAAGTTTGCATCATGTTGGTTAGGTTTTTGCCATAACGTGAAGTATGCACATCATATTTGCACAGTGTGGCTCAGTTACCTGCCAAAGCATCCTCCCCTCCAGTGATGTGACATACACAATCTTCCTTCTGACTCTGTCACTGCTGCTGATATCTTAACCTGGTCTTTTGTGTTAGACCTCTTCTGCCATCTTGTCTAGTCAATCGCATATGACCTAACACCAGTGCATGTGTAAAGAAGTTGATTCATCCCAGCACCCAGGGCATGCCACGATTGTAAGCTGTACATGCAGTGTACAGCCAGCAGAATACAGGTAAGGAGGAAGCTTCAATGGAGCGTGTTTTCTACAAAAAAAAAAAAAAAAAAAAATGAATGAAATGCAATGCTAGTACAGTATGTGTTACTGCTTCTTGTATTCTATCACAACTCATTAATTTCATATTTGCCAACAGACTTTTATTCAAGACAATTCATATTCTACATCAAAGTGATACTAAAGTCTCGTTTTTATTTACCGGTAGGTAAAAATAACAACCATGTTATACTTACCTGCTCTGTGCAGTGGCTTTGCACAGAGCAGCCCAGATCCTCCTCTTCTCGGGTCCCTCTTCAGTGCTCCTGGCCCCCCCCTCCAGTTGAGTGCCCCCACAGTAAGCAGCTTGCAATGGGGGCACCCGAGCTGAGCCACAGTTCCCTGTTTCCATTCAGACACGGAGCCGCGGCTGGGCGCACACATAGTTGCCAACATTGGGAAAAAAAAATTCGGGACACTTTTTTTGGCTGTAGGCGGAGTCAGGCTATAATTAGGGGGCGGGGCATGCGATAGTAGGCGGGACATAGGAAAAAGGAAAAATGCGGCGCGCTTCGCGCGCCGCGCAAAAAATGGGCGTGGTTTACGTGAAATAGTGGGCGTGGCTTACATGGGCGTGGCTAAAATGGGGTGTGGTTAGAGTCTGAGATGAATGAGGGATGCAGAGGGAAAGGGGGGTAGAGGGATGGAGGGACAGCAGACCCAGATCCTACACCATAATAGCAATGTGTATTCCAGAGTTTAATAATCAGCAGATAAAGATACTCCAAACACCTGGTGTTAGCACTTCAATCATCCCGGCACCATGGTTGTTATAATGTCAGGGTGATTGAAGCGCATTATTACTATTATTACATTGTAATATAAATAATGAAATCATTCAACTCACCATAATGCAGAATCAGTGGGACCCCTGAGCGTGTCACCTGCCACGTCACCTGCCACCAGATGCCATCAGGTTCCCCCAGCAGAGTCTGTCCTTACATAAGGTGCCCCCAGCAGAGGGGGGAGAAGGGGGTGCAGGTATGTTGGTGACACAGGGGGGAGAGGGGGGTGCAGGTATGTTGGTGACACAGGGGGGAGAGGGGGGTGCAGGTATGGTGGTGACACAGGGGGGTGCAGGTATGGTGGTGACACAGGGGGGTGCAGGTATGGTGGTGACACAGGGGGGAGAGGGGGGTGCAGGTATGGTGGTGACACAGGGGGGGAGAGGGGGGTGCAGGTATGGTGGTGACACAGGGGGGGAGAGGGGGGTGCAGGTATGGTGGTGACACAGGGGGGGAGAGGGGGGTGCAGGTATGGTGGTGACACAGGGGGGGAGAGGGGGGTGCAGGTATGGTGGTGACACAGGGGGGGAGAGGGGGGTGCAGGTATGGTGGTGACACGGGGGGGGAGAGGGGGGGTGCAGGTATGGTGGTGACACGGGGGGGAGAGGGCGGTGCAGGTATGGTGGTGACACAGGGGGGGGAGAGGGGGGTGCAGGTATGGTGGTGACACAGGGGGGGAGAGGGGGGTGCAGGTATGGTGGTGACACAGGGGGGGAGAGGGGGGTGCAGGTATGGTGGTGACACGAGGGGGGTGCAGGTATGGTGGTGACACGGGGGGGAGAGGGGGGTGCAGGTATGGTGGTGACACAGGGGGGGGAGAGGGGGGTGCAGGTATGGTGGTGACACAGGGGGGAGGGGGGTGCAGGTATGGTGGTGACACAGGGGGGGGAGAGGGCGGTGCAGGTATGGTGGTGACACAGGGGGGGGAGAGGGGGGTGCAGGTATGGTGGTGACACAGGGGGGGAGAGGGGGGTGCAGGTATGGTGGTGACACAGGGGGGGAGAGGGGAGTGCAGGTATGGTGGTGACACGGGGGGGAGAGGGGGGTGCAGGTATGGTGGTGACACGGGGGGGGAGAGGGCGGGGCAGGTATGGTGGTGACACAGGGGGGGGAGAGGGGGGTGCAGGTATGGTGGTGACACAGGGGGGGAGAGGGGGGTGCAGGTATGGTGGTGACACAGGGGGAGAGAGGGGGGTGCAGGTATGGTGGTGACACAGGGGGGAGGGGGGTGCAGGTATGTTGGTGACACAGGGGGGAGGGGGAATCAGGTATGGTGGTGACACGGGGGGAGAGGGGTGCAGGTATGGTGGTGACATGGTGTGCAAGAGGGGAGCCAGGACCATCAATGTCCCCAGCCAGCGGAGCCCCAGTCCATCCATGCTGGACCTCAGCCTTTGAGAAGTGTACTGCAGGGAAAGCTCCAAGCCTCCCATACACTGAGTACACCCCCTCCCCCTATCTCTCTTCTCCCCCACTACACTGACAGGCCACTACTCACAGGTCAGACAACTCCTGAACAGCCAGATGAAAGCCTCCCTTCTTCCCTCCCGTCACTCCCACTATTCCTCAGAGCTCCGTTGGACACACGGGGGCGGAGGGTGATGGCAGTGGAGGCTGATCACGTCTTCCTTGTGTTCAGTGTAGAGCGGGGAGGGGTTGCCAATCCCTCCAGCCAATAGGCTTCAGTGTACAATAGAATTTTCTATTTGTACACTGAAGAGAGAAGCGGATTGGCTGCCCCTCTCCCCTGCACTGAACACAAGGGGAACTTTGTGACTGACTCGTGGAGGCAACGGCGGCCATTTTTGTGGAGCCGTTGCCGTTTTTTACAAAAACACTCACGATTTTCTCGGGACAAACCCCAAAAATTCGGGAAAACACCCGGGACAAAATTAAATCGGGACAAGGGTCCCAAAATCGGGATTGTCCCGGGAAAATCGGGACTGTTGGCAACTATGCCTGTGCCCTTTCTCTCCTCATTGGCTCACTGACTTTGATTAACAGCAGTGTGAGCCTGGCGCCGTGCTGCTGTCTCAGCCAATGAGGAGGGGAATCCCAGACAATTGAGTCTCTGGTGCAACATCGCTGGATCTAGAGGGACCTCAGGTAAGTATTAGGGGGGCTGAGGGGGGCTGCTGCACACAGAAGGCTTTTTATCTTCATGCATAGAATGCATGAAGATAAAAAACCTTCTGCCTTTACAACCACTTTAACTCTCTGCACACTTATAAATACTGCAATACACATATTTAGCACACTGTTTATACAACCATCCCCATATAGTATACTGTGAATAATAGCTCTGCTACTAGATGGCAGTGCTTTTGTATAAGGCAATGTTCGTCCTAGTGGAGCTACAGGGTTTTAATGTAATGTCCTGTTTCTATATTCTTGTTGTTTTCCAATAAAACAAGAAGAGCTAAACCATGAGTCAAACAACATCTTTATTGGTTACTGGTAATGAGTCTGTGAAACCAGAAATGCCAGTCCTGGAAATTAAAAATAAAGGTTTGTGGACAGGTAAACAAGAACCCAGACTCAGACCAAATCCGCCTACAGATGAGCGGACAGAGAATGATCAAAAAGCATAAAGAACAACATCCCAGAGCATAGATGGAAATCAAATTGTGCAGATATACTGTATATGTGTGTAAATGAAATAGAAAAAGTGGAAAGAGCTATGAAAGATACATGAAGATACAAAAATACAATGCCCTTGTGTCAGTGGTGTCACTGGAAGAAAAAAATGCTGCTTCATTGGTGGTGTTACTGGAAGGAAAAAAATTATCCTGTGGTAGTGATGGTGCAAGAAGGAAAAATGTCCATGTGAAGGTGTTAGCATAATGAGAATTTTTCCTGGCATTAGTGGGAGGAAAATGGTCCTGCATTGTTCATGTCACTGAAAAAGAAAAACAATCTGTGCGTAAGTGGTCACTGGAAGGTAAAAAAATGTCCCTGCGTCAGAGGTGTCAGTGGAAAGGAAAATGTCCCTCCATCTGCGGTGTTACTGGAAGGAAAAAATTTTCCTGCAGCAGTGGTACCACTGGAAGAAAAAATTGCCCTGCATTGGTGGTGCCACTGAAAGTAAAAAAAACTAGCTCTGCATTAGTGTCAGTGGGACAAAAAGAATGTCCCTGCAATAAAAAGGGATGCAGCTGGTTGGGACAAGCAACAAAGAGCAGGGCAGTTAATGGTGGGGGCAGGCGGTACAGAGTGGGCAGTTGATGGCGGGGGTAGGCAGTACAGATGGGGCAGGTGACTATAGGGGCAGGCAGTACAAAAGGGGGTAGTTAATGGTAGGGGCAGGTAGTACAGAAGGGGCAGTTGATAGTGGGGACAGGCAGTTCAGTCGAGGGACAAACAGTAAAGGGGGCAGATAGTTGATAAAATGTATTTTATTTTATGTAATAGACCAGGGATATGCAATTAGCGGACCTCCAGCTGTTGCAAAACTACAAGTCCCATCATGCCTCTGCCTCTGGGTGTCATGCTTGTGGCTGTCAGAGTCTTGCTATGCCTCATGGGACTTGTAGTTCTGCAACAGCTGGAGGTCAGCTAATTGCTTATACCTGTAATAGACCAACACAAAGTGGCACATAATTGTGAAGTGGAAGGAAAATGATAAATGGTCTTCAACATTTTTTACACATAAATATCTGAAAAATGTGGTGTGCATTTGTATTCAGCCCCCTTTACTCTGATACCCCTAACTAAAATCTAGTACAACCAAATGCCTTCAGAAGTCACCTAATTAGTAAATAGAGTACATCTGTGTGTAATTTAATCTCAGTATAAATACAGCTGTTCTGTGAAGCCCTCAGAGGTTAGAGAACCTTAGTGAACAAACAGCATCATGAAGGCCAAGGAACACACCAGTCAGGTCAGGGATAAAGTTACAGAGAAGTTTAAAGCAGGGTTAGGTTATAAAAAAAAATACCCCAAGCTTTGAACATCTCACGGAGCACTGTTCAACCCATTATCCAAAAATGGAAAGAGTGTGGCAAAACTGCAAAACCTACCAAGACATGGCCATCCACCTAAACCAACAGGCCTGGCAAGGAGATCATTAGTCAGAGAAGCAGCCAAGAGGCCCATGGTAACTCTGGAAGAGCTGCAGAGATCCACAGCCCAGGTGGGAGAATCTGTCCACAGGACAACTATTAGTGGTGCACTCCACAAATCTAAGAAGAAGTCCCATTTGCAGTTTGTGAGAAGCCATGTGAGGGACACCTCAAACATGTGGAAGAAGGTGCTCTGGTCAGATGAGACCAAAATTGAACTTTTTGGCCTAAAAGCAAAACTCTATTGCCCCGTACACACGGTCGGATTTTCCGATGGAAAATGTCCGATCGGAGCGTGTTGTCGGAAATTCCGACCGTGTGTGGGCTCCATCGGACATTTTCCATCGGATTTTCCGACACACAAAGTTGGACAGCAGGAGATAAAATTTTCCGACAACAAAATCCGTTGTCGGAAATTCCGATCGTGTGTACACAAATCCGACCGACAAAGTGCCACACATGCTCAGAATAAATAAAGAGATGAAAGCTATTGGCCACTGCCCCGTTTATAGTCCCGACGTACGTGTTTTACGTCACCACGTTCAGAACGATCGGATTTTCCGACAACTTTGTGTGACCGTGTGTATGCAAGACAAGTTTGAGCCAACATCCGTCTGAAAAAATCCCAGGATTTTGTTGTCGGAATGTCCGAACAAAGTCCGACCGTGTGTACGCCCTATAAGTGTGGCAGAAAACTAACACTGCACATCACCCTGAACACATCATCCCCACCGTGAAACATGGTGGTTACAGCATCATGTTGTGGGGATGCGTTTCTTCAGCAGGGACAGGGAAGCTGGTCAGAATTAATGGGAAGATGGATGGAGCCAAATACAGGACAATCTTAGAAGAAAACCTGTTAGAGTCTGCAAAAGACTTGAGACTGGGGCGGAGATTCACATTCCAGCAGGACAACGACCGTAAACATAAAGCCAGAGCTACAATGGAATGGTTTAGATGAAAGCATATTCATGTGTTAGAATGGCCCAGTCAGAGAGTGAGTCAAGTCAAAGTAGTGAGGGGAGGGATGGGAAATGGGGGGGAGGGGAGGATAAGGAGTAGGGAGATCACGGGTGGACCACAGGAGAGGAGAGATTTTAAATTCAAAATGGAAAAATTATAGAGATTGTATATGTCACCATAAGGAATTACACTTTTTTTTTTTTTCTTCTCTTTGGTGGAGTTATGGGGTAGTCACTTAAAGTTGGGGGAGGCGTAGGTCAAGAGGCTTGTTTACATGTGTACATATAAATACAGTTGATAATATTTTAACACATGACACGACTATTATATATTTTTTTGTTTTTTGTTTTGTTTTGACAAAATGGCCATTAGTGGCCTTTTATATTACATGAGGTTATGGTAGAGAGGGAATCAACACTTTTTTTTTTCTCCTTTGGTGGAGTTATGGGGTTGTCACTTAAAGTTGGGGGAGGAGCAGGTCCAGAGGGTTGTTTACATGTAAATACAGTTGATAACATTTTAACACACGATACAATTATTTTCTTATTTTGACATAATGGCCATTAGTGGCCTCTTATATTACACGAGGTTTTGGTAGAGAGGGAAACAACACTTTTTTTTTTTCTCCTTGTGACACAGAAGGACACAGTAGGAGTGTACAGGACTCAAAGTAGAAGGAATGGAGTGGGAAGGGGGAAGGGATGGAGTAGATCTAACCCAGGGATGGTTAGGAGGAGGGAGAAGGAGGAGGAAGAAACCGTAGAGTATTTTTCTCTTTTTTTTTTTTTTGTCTCTTTGGGGGGGAGAAGGTAGTATAATTGGTAAATTTTTGACAAGATAATTTAGTATTCAGTTTTTTCTTGCAAGGTGTTTATTTTGGTGTTCTTAATGTAAAATATGGAATACAAGTATGTATAATATTAAATGGAAATGTTGAAGTTTATAATAAAAATTAAAATTTGATTATAAAAAAAAGAAAGGCCCAGTCAAAGATCAGACCTAAATCCAATTGAGAATCTGTTGCAAAATTTGAAAATTGCTGTTCACAGACACTCTCCATTAGGGATGAGCTTCGAGTTCGAGTCGAACTCATGTACGACTCGAATATTGGCTGTTCGCAAGTTCGCTGAACAGCGAACAATTTGGGGTGCTCGCGGCAAATTCGAATGCCGCGGAACACCCTTTAAAAGTCTATGGGAGAAATCAAAAGTGCTAATTTTAAAGGCTTATATGCAAGTTATTGTCATAAAAAGTGTTTGGGGACCTGGGTCCTGCCCCAGGGGACATGGATCAATGCAAAAACAACTTTTAAAAACGGACGTTTTTTCAGGAGCAGTGATTTTAATAATGCTTAAAGTCAAACAATAAAAGTGTAATATCCCTTTAAATTTCGTAGCTGGGGGGTGTCTATATTATGCCTGTAAAGGGGCGCATGTTTCCCGTGTTTAGAACAGTCTAACAGCAAAATGACATTTCAAAAGAAAAAATCCATTTAAAACTACTTGCGGCTATTGCATTGCCGGTCCGACAATACACATAGAAGTTCATTGATAAAAACGGCATGGGAATTCCCCACAGGGGAACCCCGAAACAAAAACAAAAAAATTACGTGGGGGTCCCCCTAAATTCCATACCAGGCCCTTCAGGTCTGGTATGGATATTAAGAGGAACCCCGGCCAAAATTAAAAAAAAAAAAAATGACGTGGGGGTCCCCCTAAATTCCATACCAGACCCTTCAGGTCTGGTATGGATTTTAAGGGGAACCCGCGCCAAAAAAAAAAAAAAACGGCGTGGGGTCCCCCCAAAAATCCATACCAGACCCTTATCCGAGCACGCAACCTGGCAGGCCGCAGGAAAAGAGGGGAGGCGAGAGGCCCCCCCCTCCTGAACCATACCAGGCCACATGCCCTCAACATTGGGAGGGTGCTTTGAGGTAGCCCCCCAAAACACCTTAACAGAGACAGTTTTTGACAATTCCTTTATTTAAATGCTTCTTCTTTCTTCTTTCTTCTATCTTCCTTCATCTTCTTCTTCTTCTGGTTCTTCTGGCTCTTCTGGTTCTTCCTCCAGCGTTCTCGTCCAGCATCTCCTCCGCAGCATCTTCTATCTTCTTCTCCTCGGGCCGCTCCGCACCCATGGTATGGGGGGAGGCTCCCGCTCTTCTCTTCATTTTCTTCTCTTCTTCATCTTCTTCTTCATCTTCTTCTTTTCTTCTCTTCTTCTCTTCTTCATCTTCTCCGGGCCGTTCCGCATCCATGCTGGCATGGAGGGAGGCTCCCGCTGTGTGACGGCGTCTCCTCTTCTGACGGTCCTTAAATAACGGGGGGGGGCACCCGGTGACCCCGCCCCCCTCTGACGCACGGGGACATGACGGGACTTCCCTATGGCATTCCCCGTGATGTCACAGGGAAGTCCCGTCAAGTCACCGTGCGTCAGAGGGGGCGGGGTCACCGTGTGGCCCCTCCCCCATTATTTAAAAACCGTCAGACGAGGAGATGCCGTCACACAGCGGGAGCCTTCCTCCATGCCAGCATAGATGCGGGCCGGAGAAGAAGATGAAGAAGATGAAGAGAAGAAGAGAAGAAAAGAAGAAGATGAAGAAGAAGATGAAGAAGAGAAGAAGATGAAGAGAAGAGCGGGAGCCTCCCCCCATGCCATGGGTGCGGAGCGGCCCGAGGAGAAGAAGATAGAAGACGCCGCGGAGGAGATGCTGGACGAGAACGCCGGAGGAAGAACCAGAAGAGCCAGAAGAACCAGAAGAAGAAGATGAAGGAAGATAGAAGAAAGAAGAAGCATTTAAATAAAGGAATTGTCAAAAACTGTCTCTTGTCATTTTTAACATTTTTGACAGTTTTTTAGTGAAATGGTAGGGGTAAGTACCCCCTTACCATTTCACACGGGGGGGGCGGGATCTGGGGGTCCCCTTGTTAAAGGGGGCTTCCAGATTCCGATAAGCCCCCCACCCGCAGACCCCCACAACCACCGGCCAGGGTTGTGGGGATGAGGCCCTTGTCCTCATCAACATGGGGACAAGGTGTTTTGGGGGGCTACCCCAAAGCACCCTCCCAATGTTGAGGGCATGTGGCCTGGTACGGTTCAGGAGGGGGGGGGCGCTCTCTCGTCCCCCCCTCTTTTCCCACGGCCTGCCAGGTTGCGTGCTTGGATAAGGGTCTGGTATGGATCTTTGGGGGGACCCCACGCCGTTTTTTTTTTTATTTTGGCCGGGGTTCCCTTTAATATCCATACCAGACCTGAAGGGCCTGGTATTGAATTTAGAGGGGCCCCCACGTCATTTTTTTTTTTAATTTTGGTTCGGGGTTCCCTTGTGGGGAATTCCCATGCCATTTTTATCAATGAACTTCTATGTGTATTGTCGGACCGGCAATGCAAAAGCCGCGAGTAGTTTTAAATGGCTTTTATCCTTTGAAATGTCATTTTGCTGTCAGACTGTTCTAAACACGGGAAACATGCGCCCCTTTACAGGCATAATATAGACACCCCCCAGGTACAAAATTTAAAGTGATATTACACTTTTATTGTTTGACTTTAAGCATTATTAAAATAACTGCTCCTGAAAAAACGACCGTTTTTAAAAGTTTTTTTGATTGATCCATGTCCCCTGGGGCAGGACCCGAGTCCCCAAACACTTTTTATGACAATAACTTGCATATAAGCCTTTAAAATTAGCACTTTTGATTATTCATGTTCGTGTCCCATAGACTTTAACGGTGTTCGCGTGTTCGAACGAACTTTTTTCCTGTTCGCATGTTCTGGTGCGTTCGGGGGGTGTTCGGTTCATCCCTACTCTCCATCCAATCTGACAGAGCTTGAGCTATTTTGCAAAGAAGAATGGGCAAAGATGTCACTCTCTAGATGTGAAAAGCTGGTAGAGACATACCCAAAAAGACTTGCAGCTGTAATTGCAGCGAAAGGTGGTTCTACAAAGTATTGACCCAGGGGGGCTAAATACAAATGCACGCCACATTGTTCAGATATTTACTTGTAAAAAAAAATTGAAAACCATTTATCATTTTCTTTCCACTTTACAATTATGTGCCACTTTGTGTTGGTCTATTACATAAAATCCCAATACAATACATTTACGTTTTTGGTTGTGACATGACAAAATGTGGAAAATATCCAGGGCTATGAATACTTTTTCAAGGCACTGTATAGAGGGTAGAAGATGATGGAGGGGCAGTCAGTACAGAAGGGGGACAGTGATAGTGGGCACAGGCAATCCAAGGGGGCAGCTAATAGTGGAGAACAGGTAGTGGATAGGTCAGATAGAGGCAGTACATACAGGCTCCATAATCCCCCCAAGTCTCAGAGACCCAATCCCCCATCATTTCCCTCACACTGATCTTGTCCTTGGGTTTTTAGTCTCCCCAGTAGTTTATAGTAGGCCAGTCCATTCCCAGACTCTGGGGCTGCTCTCTTTCTCTTCTGGTGTCATTATACATTATTGGTTCACTAAAGAGTGGGGTTAGCCTAAGTTCCCAGCTGCTGATCCACCATATAACACGGTGGCTTCCTCCCCTCCCTTCTCTCCAAGGGTGCGTTGTCCAATCAAAGGGCACAGAGAAGCAGGACCCAGTGTGGCTGCCACTATGCCAAGTGGCACCTGGCTTTACAAGATCTGAATCCTGGCATGGCGGCAGCTCAGAAAAGTGTCAGGATGGTATCCATATGCCTGGGTGCCCTGCACACAATATGGCACTGCTCACACTCCAGGAAAGAAAAGGTGTTTTCTCACATGCATTGATTATTACTGGAGATATACTGGGCTTTACCTATTGCACAGCAATGATGAAATTCCAAATTAACCGGATAATAATAAGAAAAATTTACAAAAAGCAATAATAACGTGAAGTGGCAGGATGTTCACAGTGTATCACGCCTCTTACCAGAGATTGTGGATCTCAAGCTATAGAGATCACATTCGCATAGTACACCACACACTCCTGTGTTATTCAAAGATGATGACCTGTCATCCACCGAGAAGGGCCAGCCTCATCAAACAAACACTTTCTCTATTAGGAATCTCAGCATGTGTGGAACAGCGATCCTCAGCATTTTTCATGTGAAGGAAGAGCTGGCGGCCATCCAGCTGTTGCGGAACTACAAGTCCCATGAGGCATTGCAAGGCTGACAGATACAAGCATGACTCCCACAGGCAGAAGCATGATGGGACTTGTTGTTCCACAACAGCTGGAGGGCTGCCAGTTTGACACCCCTGAGGTAGGCATCTTAATTGTAAGTGCAACTATTTTTTAATAAATTGTAGTTTTACAAAATACTGCAAAATGCTGAGGATCGCTGTTCCATACATGCTGAGATTCCTGAGGCTGCCTAAATATTGCGGCGGGCGGTGACGGTAAAACGCCGCTACTTTTAGGGGTGCTTTACCGTCGTTTTAGCGGCGCTATTCGGCCCCTGGCGGGGTACTTCTAACCCCCACCAGCTGCCAAATTAAGGGTTAAATGTGCCCGTGTAGTGCCGCTGCTGAAGCACTTTGCAGGCGCTTCGGGGAGTTGTGCCTATTCATTTCAATAAGCAGGAGCTGTGGAGAAGCGGTGTATACACCGCTCCTCCACCATCCCAAAGATGCTGCTTGCAAGACATTTTTTAACGTTCTGCCAGCACAGCGTCCCAGTGTTAAAGCCCTCTGGCTTTCACACTAGGACTGAAGGGGAGGCATTTTTTAGGCGCTTTACAGGTGCTATTTTTAGCCCAAGAGCACCTGAAAAACGCCCCAGTGTGAAAGGGGTCTAATAGAGAAAGTATTCATTTGATGAGGCTGAACCTTCTTGGTGAATGACAGGCTATCATCTCTAAATAACACAGGAGTGTGTGGCATACTGAGCGAATGTGATCTCTATAGCTTGAGATCAACAGTCTCTGGTAAGAGGCGTGATACACTGTGTGAACACCCTGCCACTGTATGTTATTATTGCTTTATGCACATTGCAATCACTGGTAGCCCTATTGTTTATATGGACTTTTATTTAATATTAATATAAACTTCTTTCTTCCATTTTTTTTATAAATCACTTTGATGAATTAGCATTTTTACAATTTTTTATGTTTGTGTGTTTGAGATTTTTGTCACTTGAATATGAATATTGATTGGAGAAGTGCACCTGGTCACTTTTTATTATAATTATTTGAGCCCTATATTCAGACTCTACTAGGTAGCGGCTCTCACACACATGAATTGCAGGGACGTGCAGTCAGGGGAGGCAGGTGAGGTAAAGCCATGCCATGAACATAAAAAAAATTAAAAGATGGAGCTTCGAGGGTCGTAGCTTGGCTACCTGAGGTCACAGAGACCCCAAATTTGGGGGGGGGGGGTAGGTAGCCTAAATCATTTGGGTTTCCTACGACCTATGGTTCCAGAGATACTGGGCTGAGAGAGGGAGGGGAGGGAGAGAGGACAGAGAAAGGGAGGGGGGAGAGAGAGTGGACAGAGGGGGGGGAGGGAAGGAGGGGGGAGAGGAGAGAAGGAGGGGGGAGAAAAGATGAGGGGCAGAGAGAGGGAGGGGAGGGAAAGAGGAGAAAGGGAGGGGAGAGAGGACAGAAGGAGGGGGAGAGGATAAAGAGAGGGGAGAAGAGAGAATAGACAGAGGGAGGGATGGAGAGGATAGAGAGAGGGAGGGGGAGAGGATAGAGAGGGGGGAGGTGAGAGTGAACAGAGGGAGGGAGGAGAGGATAAAGAGAGGGGGCGAAAGGACAGAGGGAGGGAGAAGAGGATAGAGATGGGGAGGTGAGAGTGAACAGAGGGAGGGAGAAGAGGATAAAGAGAGGGGGCGAAAGGAAAGAGTAGACAGAGGGAGGGGGGAAGATAGAGAGAGGGTGGGGGGAGATCAGAGTGGACAGAGGGAGGTGGGAGAGGATGGGGGAGAAGATAGAGAGAGGGGGGAAGAGAGAGTGGACAGAGAGAGGGGGAGAGGATAGAGAGAGGGGGAGGAGATTGTGGACAGAGGGGGGGGATAGAGAGAGGGGGAGAGGAGAGAGTGGAAAGAGGGAGGGGGGAGAGGATAGAGAGAGGGAGGGGGAGAGGATAGAGAGAGGGGGAGAAGATATAGAGGGGGAGGGGGAAAGGATAGAGAAAGGGGGAGAGGAGAGGATAGAGGGAGGGGGAAAGGAGAGAGTGGAAAGAGGGAGGGGGAGGAGAGAGTGGAAAGAGGGAGGGGGAGGGTATAGAGAGAGGGGAGGGGAGAGAGTGGAAAGAGGGAGGGGGGAGAGGAAAGGGAGAGGAGAGAGGGAAAGAGGGAGGGGAGGATAAAGAGAGGGAGGGGGGAAGATAGAGAGAGGGGGAGAGGAGAGAGTGGAAAGAGGGAGCGGGGAGAGAGGATAGAGGGAGAGGGGAGAGAGGATAGAGGGAGAGGGGAGAGAGGATAGAGAAATGGAGGGGGGGAGACGAGAGAGCGGACAGAGGGAGGAGGGAGAGGATAGAGAGAGGGGGGAGAGGAGAGAGTGGAAAGAGGGAGGAGTTGAGGAGAGAGTGGAAAGAGGGAGAGGGGAGAGGATAGAGAGAGGGAGGGGTAGAGGATAGAGAGAGGGGGAGAGGATAGAGAGAGGGAGGGGGTAGCGGATAGAGAAAGGGGGAGAGGAGAGGATAGAGAGAGGGGGAGAGGAGAGAGGGGAAAGAGGGAGGGGGTAGAAGAGAGTGGAAAGAGGGAGGGGGGGGAAGATAGAGAGAGGGGGAGAGGAGAGAGCGGAAAGAGGCAGAGGGATAGGAAAGAGGGAGGGGGAGAGGAGAGAGGGGAAAGAGGGAGGGGGAGAATAGAGAGAGGGAGGTGGACAGGATAGAGAGAGGGAGGGGGGAGAGGATAGAGAGAGGGGGAGAGGAGAGAGTGGAAAGAGGGAGGGGGGAGAGGATAGAGAGAGGGAGGGGGGAGGATAACGTGGACAGAGGGAGGGGGAGAGGTTAGAGGAGGAGAGGCGAGAGAGTGGAAAGTGGGAGGGGGAGAGGATAGAGAGAGGGAGGTGGAGGAGGAGAGAGTGGATAGGGGGGGTAGCCTGGACAGAGGGAAGGGGTGAGGAGAGCGTGGACAGAGGGATGGGGGTAGAGAGGACAGAGGGGGGGAGGGGGGAGAGGGAGAGAGAGGTTGGGGCGAGTGAGGAGAGAAGAGAAAGGGGGTGATGAAAACAATGGGGGAAGGGAAGGGGGGAGATTGGAGGGTCAGAGGACAGAGGGAGGGGGGATAAAGGGGGCAGAAGGGGAGGGTAGGAAGGGAGGTAGAAGGAGCTGATGTGTTAATTGGGATATGTGGACACAATGTATATATCAGGGTGTTCAGGGCTCCTCGCACTGCAAAGCCATCCAGACACGTTATACTGAGAGTGGGACTGATACACTATGCTTCCACCTCCAGCCTCACACTAAGTTGCTCGTCCCCCACAGACATGCTGGACATTGTAGTCCCACAGACTCCCCTCTACAATGGAGCACAAGGCTATCCCGCCCAGCCTCCGCCTCTGTTACACACATCGCTCCACTCACCGAGCATGTACTTCTTCCAGGGCTGCTCCCAAGTCCTGCTACACCCGCCCGCAGGTCCTGTTCTCCTATACCAGCACTCGATGTGATATGTCGGGCTGAGATGACTCCGCCTGACAAGAGACTTTGTCAGAGAATGGGGAAGCCTGCTGCAGCGATCTCAGTCCATGTTCAGTGCTGTCAGTAATGTTGCGGCCCCCAAAGTTGGTTGGGGCATCGGACCCAGGGACAGCGCAGCGCCACCGGCTGCCTAGCTGCCTACGCTACTCCAGTGCACCCCTTCCTCCGGTAGGCAGCAAATTAGGTGGCCACGAGGCCCCTGCGAGCGCGAGGCCTTAGGCGACCGCCTAATTTGTCTAATTAAAGAGCCGCCTCTGCATTTCACTGCAGTGTCATAGAAGTGGCATGTGTCTAAAAGACACATGCTCCCTTCCAGCCTAGCCCTCTTAACTACAAAGAAAAAACATGGGTTTATGTGTATACGATTTATACAATCACATGTTTTACTTACACAGTTAAGAGGTTGAATGAGAATCTGCTGCTGTTGAAAAGGTACTGTTATAATCAAGCTAAATCATATATTATTATGCTATATATTATAAGATAATAATTTATTATTTATCTATTTATTGTGAAATTACTGGTTTGAAGTTATAACTTCAAACTTCACTAATTTGTCCGTTAAGCTACCTGCTTGAGTACAGTTTTTGAAAATATAGTAAATTACCTTATATAACAATGTATAATAATAATTTGTATATTACTTCTGGTAATTAACCCCTTGCCCTACCCAGGCCAATTCTGCCACTTCTCTCCTACATGTAATAATCATAATTTTTTTTGCTAGAAAATTACTCAAAACCCCCAAACATTATATATATTGTTTTAGCAGACACCCTAGAGAATAAAATGGTGGTCATTGCAACCTTTTATGTTACACGGTATATGCGCAGCAGTTTTTCAAACGTGTTTTTTTTTTGGGAAAAAATGTTCATGAATATAAAAAAACAAACAAACACTAAAGATAACCTGATTTTTTGTACATTGTGAAAGATGATGTTATGCCAAGTAAATAGATACCTAACATGTCACGCTTTAAAATTGTGCACACTCGTGGAATGATGCCAAAGTTCAGTACTTAAAAATCTCCATAGGCGATGCTTTACATTTTTTTTACAGATTACATGTTTAGAGTTACAGAGGAGGTCTAGTGCTAGAATTATTGCTCTCACTCTGATACTAGCCAGTGCCTCAGCAGCCACTCACCTCTCCGCACGTCACTGATGAATTGTGGATTGTGTTAATTACCTATCCATTGATTTTTAGGTTCATTAGTAGTGTTGTTTTATTACACATTATAGGTGGATCAGCGGAGGATCTTTTTCCCTTTTATAATAATAAGAAGAAGCATGTGAAAATCTTTTAAAAAATGGCATACATACATTTTATAAAGAAAAGAGTGCAAAATGAGAACCTTGTGCTGAGAAAGGTATATTTGTTGACTACAGTGAACCTCAAAGGGCTTAAAAAGTTCTGCATCCAGACACCAATAAAGTAACAATCAAGAGAAATGAACCTATGCATTAAAGTAAAAACCTTCTGTGCTGCAGGATCCCCCAAGCCCACCTTCTTTTTTTTACCTGAGCCTGATCCCATCCAGCGATGTGCATGAGAGCAGCAGCTCTTACCGCTGTCTCTCTCCTCATTGGGCAGATTGATAGCAGTGGGAGCCATTGGCCGTCTGCTCTGTGTCAATAGATGCAGGCAGAGCAGCTCGAGAGCGAGCATGCATGGGTGCCCCCTTGGAAAACGTGTTTCCGTGGGGGCACTCGTTGAAGAAGAGGGGCCTGGTGCGTCGGAGAGGGGGCCCTGGAACGACATGATCAGGGCTGCTCTATGTAAAAGCGTTGCACAGAGCAGGTACGTATGACATGTATGTTATTTTTTTTAAAAAAGAAGGTTTTAAATCACTTTAAGGTGAACCCAATACATTTTTTTTTTCTTTTTTTTAATTCCCCTTTCAGAGGGTTAAGTCACATTATTCTGTATTCAGTGGGTTTACATAACATATTGATTTGTTACTGACATACAAAGGATAGATACAGAATCAGGTACATTCAGTATGCTGAACAATAAAACCGAAAAAAAAAGATATATACTGTATATATATATATATATATATATATATATATATATATATATATATATATATTCAGTTTTATTATTGTACATTTATGGTTTTTACCAATAAGAGTGGCACAAGTGTAGGGGTGAAATGAAGAGTAGAAATGTAGCATGGATGCAATTCCCCTGAAGATATAAATTGATTACTGCGTTATTAAGCAGAAATGTGAATTAAAAGGGAATTAATGCCATTCTAATTCCTTGCTTTAATCAGGCCAACTTTCCTATTGTTTAATCAATCGTAGCATAAATAATTTAAGCAGAGATGCTACATGACACTATCTTAGCATCGCTGTGGAATAATTTTGATCTTGCCCTAGCATATCAGGAGACATGGCAGGGAAGATAATGTGTTCGGCACAAACAGTTATGCTTTGCAATCAAATGTAAAGCTAATCCTCTCAGAATCTTAAAAGGTTTCAGCTGTATACAGAGAAGATTGTGTGATAACACTGTCAGACCGACTCAAGGGACTAGCTGCACTGGTGACAGTCACAGTCCCCTATTAACTGGCTTCCTCTATAGATCAATTTGGCACTTCTGTTTTCAGTCCACCTTAACAAGCAGTTGCATTTATTAAATAATTCTAGAGACCTATATTATTATCTAAAACCAACAAGCTAACTACGTCTGTGAACAGTACGTTATTAAATGTAATACACAGCTGTTTAGTGTTCAGCTGTTTAACGTGAAGAAAAAAAGTTTGAGTTACTATGGGCCTTGCGCTGACCCATAGCACAGCATTTCCTCTTGACTCTATAGTTTCCACGTCTTTTATGTCTCCTACTTCCTCCTCGTATCACTGGAGGGGACATGGTCTTTGAAGTCTCAGATTGTTTCCATAAACTACAGTGAAGCCTAATTTTTGTGATATATGCGAGTGGTAATGAGTAATATGCAGCCTGTGGCCATGGGTTAATCTATGAACTTTAACACTTTCATGGGAGCCCCGCTTCTTGAAAATTTGTTTAGAAAAGAGTGGAAATGTCTAATATACTATAATGATTTTCGTTGGAATAAAACTGTGTTGTCACCAGTTCAAATAAATGTAAAACACTATTAAGACTCAGATTCTGATTTTGAAGGCAATCATTTACAAACTCACTATATTGATAATGTACCTGTAATTAATTAAAAACATGCTAGTAATAATTTTAAAAAAATTTGCCTCTTGGTGGGTGAGCCTTGGCGCAGAGCGGCCGCATATTTGCATGCAATATTGCAAAAACCACTGTGTCGAGACCCAATAGTTAACAGTGGCTAATGGAAAGCTCCCGATGGCTGCTTGCGTTTGGGAGCTTTCTGATCATGTGACTGCTGTGACAGCCAATTATGGTAGTTCCATGATCATAAACCCCGCCACTCGACATCCAACACCCCTTAAAGGGTTAATCAGAGTGTTGCTAAAATAAATGGTCTCAGTTTAACCTCTTGGCCCTGATAGCACACAAATATGCAGCCTCTTTTGTGTGCAATATTGAAAAAACAGCTGTGCTGAGAGCGTGTGCCCTGCATGCTCCAGGCACAGTTGCCAGCGGCTGGCAGTTAATTAAACCTTAAAGGGTTAATCAGAGTGTTGCTATAATTTGTAAGGGTTTGTTCAGACAGTCACTGGCACTTGTCTTGCAAACAGGCTACCTTTGTTTTTGCACCTGCATCTCCCCCGAGCTGTGGGGCGACACAGCTTCATGTCAGAATTGGCAGTGTGCATAAAGCTGCTGCATGGATGTCATATTTTGACCTAAGGCTGTTTACGTGTAGCCGATGCATTGCAGCTCACGAACAAAACCTTAGACATCATTCACACAGGTGGCGGGGTGGCAATAAAACAGACAGTTAACATGTAATTGTAAGTCACCACCCCTCCAGTGCTTACTCGAGCAGAGGACTGTGGGGGGGGGGGGAGAGGCTTGCTCAGGCTCTCAGCAGTGTGCTGGGAGGCTGAGCGAGGTGCTGGTTAGGCATTTAGGAAGATCCCTACATTATTGTCGGGATCCCCTGTGACGTCAGATAACAATGGGCTTTAGCGTGCTGTCAGCTGAATCTGGGTAATAGGAGTGCAGAACGAAGCGCACGCCTGTGACCAACAGAAGAAGTTTGGCCAAAAGAGCTTTGTCCCTACTTCTGTAATTTACGACAACTATGCATTCTAGGAATACACACAATAATACAGAGTGCAGCATATAATATCCATCCCAAATGCTTTGACAAATATGGACTCTGTCTGTTGCTATGGATTACCGGAAATACAAGCTACTATATACAAAAAAGCATGGACACATCTGTATTTCTTTAAAATATATAAATATATTCTATTTATTAAAATGACAGATTTCATAAACGTTGGCTGATCCACTTGCATCAGTGCCAGTTATGTACTAAGTATAGTGATAGAGGTCCCATGTACATTACTATATTTATGTCATATTATCTTGTGTTATCATAACACTTTACTCTTTACATTTCTTGCCTTTATCGAAATGATGTAGAGTCGGACCACCCAGCCTTTGAATTCTCCAAATATCGACCACTGCAACATCCATCTGTAGAAGTCTGGAGCTTCGTATGGAGTGATTTATTCTTTGGGGACAGTTTCGCCATATGTTTTACCACCAAAGAAACAGTGTATAAACAAAATTAAAGTGTTTGAGCGGTTCTTATGTAGAGAATGATGGCAAACAACACACCAGAAATCCAATTTTAATTGAATTGAATAACATAAGGAAAAGGGATAGAGCCATGCCTGTTGGTTGGGTTCCTTATGTACTTGAGGGAAGTAAGTAAATTTGGAAAAAAAATGTAAAAATGTATGGGCAGACAAAAATATCTTGAAACATCAAAGGTGATGCTGAGCAGTATAGTGTGAAGGTTATGTTGCATTTGATAACAAATATGGTAAATTGCATGATAAAAAATATACCATAACAAAACAGAATTGTTAATATACTGTACATAAGTAATAAAATATATTATAGCAGTGCAATTAAAGAGTTACTCTATTTTCAGTGTGTGCATATTCTTTATTAGTTTTTTTATTACTTAATTACTAATTTCTCTGGCATTAATCCCAAGCATTACTCGGGCTTCAAATTCAATATTAAAAAAAGTTAAACCTGAGTTAACTCTCTATAAACTGTTTTAACAATGGATCCTGAGCCTAAGTAATGCTCAGAGCTGATGCCAGGCATTCAAGATAACGAGCAGCATTAAGGATGACAGAGTGGTGGAGGATTGGTGAACATCTGTTCATCAATCCTTTCTCTTTGTTGTAGACCCAGAAACGGATTTGGGTTTGTAGCTGTCATAGGAGAAAGTGTAGGAGCCCCCTTCTGATAGTAAAAATGTGAAGTAATAAAAATTTTAATAAATTAAAAATGTAGTTACAAATAGTGCAAATGAATCAAAAATTTTAAACCCAAAAATAAAATAGTATTGCAATAAAGCTGACTAATTCTTTGATGTAATGGCTGCGTTAGTTTTCCTTTTTTTAATTAATTACAGGTATAGAACCATCAATATAAGCAGCACCTTATATATATTATATATTTACAAGTACCTGCCCTCAAGGAGCTTACAATCAAAACAAAAGTTCCCTAACTCACATCCTTTCAATCACATATTGTGTCAATTTAGATAGGAACCAATTAACCTACAAGCATGTCATTGGAGTGTGGGAGAAAACCAGAGTACCCAGAGGAAACCCACGCAGGCACAGGAAGAACACAGCTTTTTTTTCGTTATTTTCCCCTGGTGAACCGGCAGGTAAGTTATTTTGCAACTTCCTTTAACCACTTGAAGACCAGGCATTTTCTGGCACTTTTTGTTTACACTTTTTTTGCTAGAAAATTACTTAGAACCCCCAAACATTATATATTTTTTAAAGCAAAGACCCTAGAGAATAAATTGGTGGGTTTTGCAATTTTTTTATGTCACACGGTATTTATGCAGTTGTTTTTCAAATGCAATTTTTGGGGAAAAAAAACGGAAAATTGTTTCATACTTACCGTAATTTTCCTTTCCTGGTGCCTATCCATGGCAGCATACCTGTGATAAGCTCCGCCCCGGAGTCCTCCCCTCAGGATAGTTAATACATTAGAAAAGTGACAATCATGCCCCCCAATAGCATTCTCCTATTATATTGAATACCAAGGGAGGTGTATGCTGCCATGGATAGGCACCAGGAAAGGAAAATTACGGTAAGTATGAAACATTTTTCCGTTTTCCTAGTGCCTCCATGGCAGCATACCTGCGATACAATAAATAGCTAACAACAAGGTGGGTAATGCTCATAAAGAAAATTTTATTAAGGTACTGTGAGAGCTGACTCAATTGCCCTTCTCCCAAAATCCACTGAAGTGAGTGCTCCTGGATCAATTCTGTAATGCCGCATGAACGTGTTTGGGGATGCCCATGTGGCCGCCTTACAAATGGTTTCCAGAGAGACATTAGCCCTTGCCGCCCATGATGAAGAGACTGCTCTTGTTGAGTGGGCTTTTACTGCCGGAGGATCCATCCCTCTAGCCCTATACACTTTTTGGATCAGCTTGCAAATCCAGGAAGCGATAGTTCTTGATGTAGCTTCTTTCCCTCTATTTCTGCCCCAAGGAAGTATGAATAGCCTGTTTGAAGCCCTAAAGGGACTTGTGGCTTGCAGGTAGCATCTTAACACCTTGGAAATATTCAATTCTTGCAGCGAACCCGAAAGTGGATCCATAAAGGTCGGCAGTGCCCAGACTTCTGAGAGAGTGGCCCGACAAGAGACTTTTGGGACAAATCCCCGAACTGTCCGCAGTTCCACCCTATCCGCAAATAAGGCAATGTGCTCCTCTTCTTACCCCAAAGCTTGTAATTCCGAGGCTCTTTTACCTGATGTCACTGCAATTAGAAAGACTGTTTTGAGGGTCAGGTTCCATAAGGACACGGAATCTATTGGCACGAAAGGCTGAGCCGTCAGACAGTCAAGTACAAAGGGCAAATCCCAAGCAGGAAAGGAACGTTTTACTGGAGGACAAATTTTTTTGACTGCTTTGAAAAACTGAATGATGAGTGCGTCTTCTGCCCATCTTTTCTGGGTAGCTGCCGAAATTGCTGCCACCTGGACTTTAAGTGAACTGCAACTGAGCCCAAGGTCCAAGCCAGCTTGCAAAAATTCCAAAATTAGTGTGTTGGAAGGTACTGTAGGATCCGCACATTTGTCTGTTACAAACAACTTGAACTTTTCCCATATTTTCGAATACACATAATTTGTGGAGGGTTTTCTGGCTTTTAAAAGTGTCGAAATCACATTTGCGGAACACCCTAAAGAATGGAATTTCTCCCTTTCAACATCCAAACATGTAAGTTCAGCTTGTGAGGAGCTGGATGCACAAATCTCCCTTGGGAGAGAAGCTGAGGAAACACCGGAATCTTGATTGGGGGACCCATGCTGAGGCTCATTGCCCAGGGAAACCATGGCCTCCTCGGCCAGTAAGGAAGAATAGCCACCACTTTGACTGGTTCCCTCATCAATCTGAGTAGGAACTTGGAAATCAAGGGTCTGGGAGGGAACGCAAATGCCGTCTTGCAATGCCATGGACTCGAGAGGGCATCTACTGCTTCTGATCATGGATGAGGCTAGCGGGAAAGAAATCTTGGCAATTTGGCATTCGTTGGAGAGGCAAAAAGGTCGATTTCCGGAGGATTCTGGAGACTCCTGATCCAATTGAACACCGAAGGGTGAAGAGACCATTCGTTGCTGTCTTGAAAACAGCGAGACAGATGATCCGCTTCTTGATTCAGATGGCCTGGCAGGTAAACCGCTTTCAGATCTAGCAAATTTCTCTCCGCCCACAACATAATGGGTTCCACTTCTCTCAGTAAAGTGATGCTGTGGGTTATCCCCTGACGTTGTATATATGACACTGCCGCTCTGTTGTCCAGACGTACTAGGACTTGCTTCTGGTGCAGATGTTCTCCCAGACTCACTAGGGCTAGATAGACCGCCCGTAATTCCAAAACATTGGAGACTAGCCCTTTTGTGGGAACGTCCCACCTCCCTTGAAGGTGATCGCAGTGTGCTCCCCAACCCATCGAGCTTGCATCGGTGGTAAGAATAGTCCCGAAGGGACGATAAAGAAGACGAGGATTTGAGATTACCTCCTCTTTCGACCACCAGAGGAGACTCCTCCTCATGGAAGCCGAGATCGTAACCATCAGGTATGAGAAAAAAAAGGAGAATGCTATTGGGGGGGTATGATTGTCACTTTTATAATGTATTAACTATCCTGAGGGGAGGACTCCGGGGCGGAGCTTATCACAGGTATGCTGCCATGGAGGCACCAGGAAATACAATTTTTAAAATTTTAATGCAAAAAAACACAATACATAACCCTATTTTTTATATAGAAGATGATGTCACGCCAAGTAAATAGATACCAAACATGGCATGCTTTAAAATTGCGCCCACGCAACGGCGACAAACGACATACATTTTACTATCCATAGGGGATGCTTTAAAAGCCTTTACAGGTTACCACTTTATATCTACAGATGTGGTTTAGTGCTAGAATTAATGCCCATGATCTGACATTCACGACGATACATCACATGTGTGGAACGGTCGCTGTTTGTGTGCAGGCGGGACGACACACGCGTTTGCCTTTATGCGCTAGCTTTCTTAAAAATGATTAATTTATTATTTTTATTTTTACACTGTTGTTTTATTTTTTTCGATCACTTTTATTGCTGTCACAAGGATGTAAACATCTTTATAGGGGGATCTAGGGTCAATAAGACCCCAAATCCCTCCTTTGCGCTTGAAAGCATTCAAAAGCCAAGACCTGTGTTTTTGAATACATTAGATTTTTAAAGAATGGCACTGTTGACATCCAGGTAAACCGGAAGTGATGTCATGTCATTGCTACTTGGTTACTATAGTGGAGACCCAATCAAAGCCGATTCTGGCTTTGTATGTGTCTCTGACTAGCCAAGAGATGTGCCGGCTAGTAGCTTGGGTCTCCTGGTGGGATGGGAGAGCTCAGAAGAACCACGGAAGGCCGCAGGAGGGGGGGATGTCCCCTCCCACTGCTTGTAATAGCAATCATGTGGCTAGTTAGCCACTCCAATTGCTATTACAAGAGAGCCGACCGTTGGCTCTAAAAAAGAGTATTGGGGTAATACCTGCAGATGCAACCACTTGAAGACAAGTGATGTACCAGGTATGTGATTTGGCGGCAAGTGGTTAACAGACTCAGTTGTCCAGACAAAGTAGCAGGTATAAGGATGAGACAAATCATTTAACACGGACAGGGCTGCTTACATTTATGAAAGTCCAGGTTCAAATTAATGTGGTGTGGGAAACTGCATTCAAATCGCACTGCCTTTGTGATTTGCTGCGGGTGTCAGTGACATCTTAACGATACCCCAAACGCAATGCATTTGCCAACACCAGATCACATGGTACAAAAGTACCATGTGATCTGGTTCCAGTGCGGTCCCAAAATTGCTGCATGCATGACTTTGGTGCGAGGAGGTGTGATTTGAGCTCATTCAAAATGAATAGACTCAAATCTCACCACACTGAATCGCATGTAAATTGAACAGGAATGTGGTGCAGTTCCTATATGATTTACATGCAGTTCATAGTGTGAAACGAGGCTAAAACCTTCATCCCAAAAAGGACAACAATTGTTTGCTGTAGCTGCTTATAAAGTGGAGTTCAGCTTCAATTTGTTAGTCAAGTCCATCTAAATCTGCCAGTCTAAGCCCCTTTCACACAGATGCCATCCATTCAGTCACCTTTTTTCAAAGAAAAAACAGATTCAGTTTACATCAGTTTGCACATCTGTTTTCAGTTCAGTTCAGTCTACATCCGTGTTTGCATCTGTTTTTTTCCTAGTTGTTGCAGAGGCCAATCAGAGGTGACAAAAGTATAAACAGAAAATGTTTCTTGCCTAAAAATGGGCATAAACAGAACAAATGTGATGATATCTGTTGCGTTCCTTGTCAACGGATCTGGACGTTGTCTGTTCCATTTAAAAAAAAAGAATCTGAATGGACACGGATGTAGGCGGATTTAAAAGGATGATCATCCCTTTACATTTGCACATCCATAGACCTACATTGTGGTTCAGTCTGGATCTGTCTTGAAAACTGACAGATGGATCTAAACTGAACGCCCTTGTGCAAGGGGTCTAACACTCCTCTCTCTCCAGACTGACAATGCCGCTGTCTAAAGGTGTCTGCTTTACTACTTCATCCAGAATGCACCCTAGGACAGGAGGTGTGTTACTGGCCAGATCACCAGGGGAAAAAAAAGGGAAAAAAGCCTAAAAAAAAGAATACTAATGCAGCCACCACATGTAATGGTTGGTAAGCTGCAATATATTATATTTTTGTTTTTGTGTTTAATACCATTTTAAGTATAAATGTAGGTCTAAAACGCAAATTTGCATTCATGACTTGAAGGGGTTAAACCGGGGTGATGCTTGCAGCTGCATTCATTACCCCAGTACCATTTTTTTGAGCCAGTGGTTGGCTTTTAAGTGATAACAACCGATGTGGTGAAACGCCGCTCAGCTGTTGTCCTAAAGGAGCGGGAGGGTACAACCCCCCCTCCCGCTGCCTTCCGCAGCTCTTCCTGGGCCTCCCTTCCCATCGGGAGACCCGAGCTACCGGCCGGCGTGTCCGTCGCCTAGGCTGAGACCCAAACAAAGCCAAATTTGGCTCTGTTTGGGTCTCTGATGTAAAATCCCTAGAGCGACATCACAACATTACTTCCGGTTTACTCGGCTGCCAATGACATTGATTTAAAAAAATAAAATATGATAAATAAGAAAAAAAATTAAATTAAATTTTTAAAGCGCCCCCATCCCCACGTGCTCACGCAGCATGCATATGTAAACCGCTCCTGCAAATGTAAACTGTGTTTAAATCACACATGTGAGGTATCGCCACAATCGTCAGAGCGAGAGCAATAATTCTAGCACTAGACCTCCTCTGTAACTCTAACCTGGTAACCGTTACATTTTTTTAAAGCGTCGTCTATGGAGATTTTTAGGTATCGTAGTTTGTCTCCATTCCACGAGTGTGCGCAATTTCAAAGCATGACATGTTAGGTATCTATTTACTTGGCCTAACATCATCTTTCACATTAAAAAAAATAAATTAGGCTAACTTTACTGTTTCATTTTTTTTTAATTCATGAAAGTGTATTTTTTCCCAAAAAATGTGTTTGAAAGACCGCTGCACAAATACCATGTGACATAAAATATTGCAATGATCGCCATTTTATTCTCTAGGGTCTCTGCTAAAAATATATTTAATGTTTGGGGATTCTAAGTAATTTTCTAGCAAAAAATACAGATTTTAACTTGTAAGCAACAAATGTCAGAAATAGGCTTAGGCATGAAAGGGTTAACATGCAAATTTTTTTCTGGCAGTAAAAAGTGTTTTTGAAGGGACTTTTACATTTTATATTTTTTATACTATTCTGTATTTTTCATGTATTAAATATAACAATCTGTATATTAGCTACTAGAGAGAACACTCACTGTGTGTAATGCTGAACTCTGCCAAGGAGGACATGTACCAATGCAAAACATTAACAACAAAAAAAAAAACATTTGGAGGGGGCAGGGGCAGGTTTCCTCCTTAAAATCCATACCAGACCCTTGTTCTTAAAGAGGGCCTAGTTCACATTTCAAGGGTCCTCGCACTGGTTTTATTTTTCTTTTTTTGTGTGGGGCCCCCCAAAATCCATATTAGACCCTCATCAAGGATAAAGGTCCGGTATGGATTTTTAGGGGAATGTTGTTTTTTTTGCTTTTTTTATGTGGGGGTCCCCCTAAAAACCAATACAAGACACATCCTTATTGAGGGCCTGGTTTAGATTTACCACAATGGGACCCCACAAAAAAACATTAGTGGATCCACCCAAATATTAGTACCAGACCTGGCTGGCGATAGAGGGAGGGGCAGCATATGTGCAGCCTCACCATCTTTTTTTTTTTTTTTTAATAATTTTTTATTGAAACACAGGATGTTCACAAAAAGAAAAGAGTTACATCAGGACATCATATTATATGCAGATATTTTCAATGTCAATATCGCATCATCTCAGAGGAAGGTCATCAGGGTCAATTAAGTACTTTATCTTAAGCACTATATTATCTGAGAAAACAACGACCTTAGTCAGAGATATTAAATCCTGTCAAATTTTTGATATATATAAAAAAACCCAAAAAATAATAGAGAAAAAGGAAAGAGAAAAAAAGAGAGAATAGGCAAAGATGGAGACTGAGAGAGCAGGGTGAGGTATGGGAATAAGGGGGGATGGGGAGGAATTGCCGTCTGTCTCAGGAGGATTCACCCTACATTAGATCTCCATACATAATGTACATCATCTAGATTCCATAATTTCCGCATATGCGGTTGTGTATTTAAAGGCGAACCAGCAGGACCACATTTTTCTCTTCATTTCTGAATTTCTTTTATTGGAGTATATTAGGTCCTCCATATAATATATATGATCTACCTCCCTCAGCCATTGGCGTAGGGAGGGTATTTTAGCAGTTTTCCAGAACTTAGGGATAAGAGCTTTAGCGGCATTTAGTAAATGCGGAGTAATAGACTTTCTATATGATCCTGCTGGCTCGCCTGTACAGTGTAAAAGGACATACCAAGGGTCATTAGGGACTTCAGAACCCTGAATCTCCTTAATCCAATAAAAGATGGTAAGCCAGTAAGGCCTTATCAGGGGGCAGTACCACCAGATGTGAGCGTGCGATGCGATATCTCCGCAGCGTCAGCATAGTGGTGATTCTTGAGGGAAGAGCTTGTGTAGAGTTGCTGGTGTGTAATGCCATCTGGTCAAAAATTTGTAATTTACCTCTGCGATTTTGGAGGCGATCGAAGTTGAGTGGGTTAAAGAGAGAATGGATGACTTTTCTTGATCCGTCAGATTTTTGTTTAAGTCTCTCTCCCAATTGTGAAGAAATTTAGGGTAGCTAGCAGGGGTGAGTGAGCCTAGTGCTTGATAGAAATAGGAAAGCAGTCTTTCTACTGGCATGTCACCTACAAATGCTGATTCAATTGGTGATAGGTTAGTTGCATTGCGTAGAGGTTTTGGAAGGGATTGGATGAAGTCCTTTAGTTGCAAATATCTCCATTGATCCAATAGTGATGGGGATGGCGTCGAGGTGAGCAATGATAGTGGTACAATGTTCGAGGCGTCTACGACTTGGTGTAATTGAATATTATTCCCAAGGTTCCAAGAATGGAGTCTGGGATCCATATTGCCTGGTGGGAAAAAGTTGTGTCCAGTCAGAGGCATTAGGGGGGAATTGTATTGCCACTTCTGAGTTCTGTGTAGCAAGTCCCAGCATGCGAAAGGGGATCGGGTGAGTGGGGATGTGGTAGAGGGCAGCGATCGAAATTTCCCAGGAATCCAGATCAGCTTGTAAAGGTCACTACCCCCTAATGTCATTTCCAGTGATACCCAGAGTTTTGATGTCTTGTTGTATTTCCAGTCTGATATTCTTGATAAGATTGTTGCCATGTAATATCGCTTAATGTCTGGCAGAGCTAAACCTCCTAACCTTTTAGGTCTAAGCAATACTGATCTAGAAATTCTTGGGTTACGTCTATTCCAAATATATTTGCTTATAATTTTCGTTAAACATTTAAAGAAACTAGGCGGGATTCGGAAAGGTATCATCTGGAACAAAAATAGCAACCTGGGCAGTATGTTCATTTTGATCACACTGATCTTTCCTAGCCAAGAGTGTGCGAGCTGTGACCATTTTTGTATGTCCGATTTAATTGTATTAAGGAGGGGCATGAAGTTAGCATGGAATAGGGATGATAGATTAGGAGTCAGAAATATACCGAGATATTTCATTGCTGTTTTCTGCCAGGCGAATGGGAAAGATTTCTGAAGATTGCTAGCTGTCTCTTGGGGGACTGAAATATTTAAAATTTCGGATTTGGACATATTGATCTGAAAATTTGAGACTTGATTATATGCGGAAAAGGCTTGCAACAGATTGGGTAGAGTAATTATAGGTTGTTGGACATAGAATAAGATATCATCCGCATATGCGGCATATTTGTGTTCAAACTTGTCTATCACGATGCCATGGATGCTTGGGTTGTGCCGAATTGTGGATAAGAAAGGTTCGAGTGAGAGGGCAAATAAAATAGGGGAAAGAGGGCAACCCTGACGCGTACCGTTGTGAAGTGTGAATGAATCGCTTAAAGTACCATTTATTCTCAATTGTGCCGTAGGATAGTTATATAGGGCAGATATCTGACTTAGGAGAGAGTGGCTGATACCTAGATGGGATAAGGTCGCTAGCAAGAACTCCCAGTCCACCCTGTCAAACGCTTTTTCAGCATCTGTTGAAAGTAACAGGGTGGGCTGGGAGGTGTCACAAACATGTGCAATCAAGGAGAGAGTACGTAGGGAATTGTCTCGGGCTTCCCTGCCTGGAATAAAGCCAGTTTGTTCCGTAGAGACCCATTTCGGTACTAAAGGGAGGAGTCTATTTGCTATTAATTTTGCGTAAAGTTTAGCGTCCAAATTCAAAAGAGAAATGGGGCGATAGCTACCGCAAATGCTCGGATCTTTTCCTGCCTTCGGGATTACGGTAATGTGAGCATGTAGGGTTTCAGGTCTGAAGGAATCACCTGAGGTAATCGAGTTAGCGTATTTAGCCAGGTTCGGGAGCAATATATCAGCGAATGAGCGGTAATATACGGATGTTAAGCCGTCCGGGCCTGGGGCCTTACCGTTGGCCATGGCCTTAAGAGCTTTACGAAACTCATCAGTGGTAAATTCCCCGTCTAGGGTAGCTAAAATGTCTTCCGGTAACTTAGGAAGATCGGCTTGTTTTAGGTATTCCTGTATAAGACGACTACGGGACTCCTGATCTCCTGTATGGTGATGTACATTGTATAGCTGCTGATAAAACTTTCTAAATTCCGCAGCTATGGCAGGGGTGTGATGAACTCAGCGTTTTGGTTTTAATTTTTGGTATAAAACTCGCTGCCTTTTTTTGTTGAAGGGAACGGGCCAGCAACCTGCCAGGTTTATTGCCCCATTCGTACATACGGTGAGCAATTATGCGAAATTGTTGTTTTTGTGCAACATGGAAAAGGTTTTTTAAGTCTTCCCTCTTGCTAGTTAATTCTGCCAACACAGATTTTGATAGGCTTAGTTTGTGTTGTCGTTCAAGAGTATTTATATCCCGGATTAGTGCAAGTTGCTGACTCGTTCGTTCTTTTTTTTTCCTAGTACCCAACTCTATAAATTTTCCGCGGACAAAGGCCTTATGGGCCTCCCATATTGTGCCTGGAGATATACCTGGACTAGCATTTTCCTGAAAATAAAATTTCAGGTCTTTTGCAATCATTGTCATGTCTATTTCTTCTGTCAATAAATTATCATTTAACTTCCAGTTTGTTCTTTTATGTGGGATAGATGGGACCTGTATTTTAAGTACAATCGGGGCATGATCAGAGAGAGTAGATGTGTCAATATGTGAGTCCATTATCAAGGGAAGATGATGGTGACTGACAAAAAAATAATCGATACGCGAATAGGAATGATGTAAGTTTGAGAAATGTGTGTAATCTCTCATCTGAGGGTGTAGGATTCTCCAAACATCCATCAGCTGAGCATCGTGTAGGCGTTTGCGTATAAATGTTAAGCGCGCATGGGAGATGCAGGATTTGCCCAGAGACGTGTCCAATAACGGTTCAAGGGGGACATTAAAGTCTCCCGAGAGCAGGACACAACCCTGCGCAAACTCCGTTAGCTTCTTAAGAGTGCTCGACAGGAAAGAGACCTGGTCTCGGTTGGGTGCATAAAGCGTGGCTAAGGTGCATAACACACTGCCCAGGTTACCTTTTACAAATAAAAATCGTCCCAGAGGATCATTAACCATGGAGTCAAATTTAAACGGAGTATCCCTGCGGAGTCCAATGGCCACGCCTTTCGATTTATGTACGTCTGTCAGGCTATAGAACCATGTAGGGTAATTTGGAGAGAAGAGCTTGACCAAAGTGGTGTGAGTGAGGTGGGTCTCCTGCAGGAAGACAATGTCCGCTCGCAGACGATCCAGCTCTCGGTATAGATTATGTCTCTTACCTGGTGCATGGAGCCCGCGGACATTAAGTGATATCAAATTGAGCTTAGCCATGGACTACAACAGGGAGAACCCGCTCAGTGCACTCTCCACCTCTATCTGTTCCAGAGCAGACGGCAAGGGGAGGTGAAGAAAGGGGGGATAAGGGAGCAAAGGAAAGAAGAAAAACAAAAGATAAAAAAAATAGAAAGTATGTGTTAATAAACATTCTTAGCACAATCAAAAGCCACCGTTGAAAGAGGCGGCCGAGGACACTCAAAAATCTATTGTGCCTAGATGGGGCAAGCCGTGGGCACGCAGCCCCCCCACCCCCATCCCCGAGGGGAGAAGGCGCATGAGGACGACGAGCCCCCCGGCCCCCCCGAGGGGGTTGTCTCAACGCCAGGACCGAACGACGAAGCGCGACCATATCTGCGCGTGCGTCGTCCCATCGCTCCGGGCGCGGCACCCAGTCTTACAGAAAAACAAATACGTTGTATTCACCCAGAGAGATAAAAAAAAAATTTTTTTTAAGACGAACCAGGAAAAAAGGAACCTGAAAAAAACAATTTGAAAAAAAAAGGAAAAATGTATAAAGGCAACTCAAGTGAGCCTGCCAGGAGATCTCTCTCTCTCTCCTCTTCCTCTCCTACCTATCCTCCTCATCCACCTTCATTTTCTACCCCCACTTATAATACAGGTATATATGCAAAACTAAAAAGAAAAAACAGCTAAATAGGGGTGGGCCTATCATATGAGGTAGGAGATCATATTCTAGATTAGAACACCTTAGTAAACTAACTGGGAATATAAAAATAAAACAATGGTTATTCCACAGCTGTGTGGAAGGTGTAAACATAACATAATCTAGAACAGTATACTTGCAGATACAGTGTTTATGAAGAGTCTCCTGGGTAGCTTAAATAGTTACAGTCACCCAAATTGCGAAGATGCAAATTGCGAAGGTGCATCCGGGGAGCCCGATCCACGCTTGTGTTGTACTTTTTGCCAGCTTGCATCCGGAGGAACACTGAGAGAGGGAATGGAATCTTGCCATCCTGGAAGATCCGGAGGCGAGATGTTGAGATCTGCGCAGAATTTTCCCAGGTCCTCCGGGAAGCGGAGAATAGCCGTCTTGCCGTCTCTATGGGCTATCAGAGCTGAAGGAAAGCCCCAGCGGTAATTAATAGAGGCTGAACGCAGTTGTTCGGTTAAAGGGCGCAGGGCCCTGCTTCTCTCCAATGTCTCTCTAGCAAGATCCGGAAAGAATAGCAAAGATGCGCCATCAAAGTCCAGTGGTGTTTGTTCCCGGGCTTTACGCATAATTCTCTCTTTTTCCTCAAAGTAGTGTAGCCTGCAGATTACGTCGCGTGGGATATCAGAGGCTAGGTTGCGAGGCCTTAAAGCCCTGTGGGCCCTGTCAATTTTCAAAGAAAAGTCCGCAGGCTGGCCAAGTAGGCCATTGAATATGCCGCGAAGGGAGGGCAACAGATCATCATCACCTGTGGCTTCCGGCAGTCCTCTGATCCATATATTATTCCGCCGATTGCGGTTTTCTTGATCCTCGATCTTATAAAGAGCCATGCGGTGTGAGATAGAGAGGGTGCGGGTAGTCGTCTGCAGGGGTCGTATTGCAGCCGCGTGGCGATCAAGGCGCAACTCGGACTCTTCCACCCGTTCCAACACGTGGTTTAGGTCTGATCTGAGTGCAGAGAGCTCCTTTTTAAGCGTTCCAGGCCAGAGAACAGAGAGGCTAGCTCCGTCTTGGTAGGAAGGTCACTAACCAGAGCCGCGACCTCCGAGTTTCTGGAAGTGCTTTCTTCCCCGTCTGAGCAGGCTGATACTGCCGGAGAGTGTCTCCTGGTTGTAGGCCTATGGCGGGAGGCGGAGCTAGGGCCGCGAGGCGAGCGGCCTAGTCCGTCCATGCTGATGGAGTCCTCTGTTTCCGCGGCTAGATACCTTTTTATGGAGCCTGACGGGGTTCCTTTTTGAGGTAGGGATTTGCCCGTCCTTTTCCCCATGATGTCTTAGGGTGATGCAGGTAGATTCTCAAGGTAATAATAGTTATAAAAGGTGCCGCCACCGGAGCTCAGGGAAAACACGTCCTTACTGCTGCATGCCGAGACCACGCCCCCTGTGCAGCCTCACCATCTAACCCTCACAGTGGTAAGTTGTCATTTAGTTGTGGTAATAATACTGTCATTAAATGAATGCGTTCCTTCTGCAGGAGCAGTAGGATGCTTGGCCAAATTTACTTGGCCAAATCTGGTCATTTAGTTCATATGATCCATGAACTGAGAATAAGAAGAGTTCATGGGCGAACCCTGCCTCGCCCCAGATATCAATCTCATCCCTACTGGCTTTGAATCCTCAGTCCCCACTAATAACTGGGAATCAATTAGAATACTTCTTTGTCATGTGATCACTATGTCATCTATGGAGTAGTGATCATATGCAGGCTGGAAGCTTCATTTACAATATAAGCCATCAGCCTGTAGATAAACACTGCCATCCTTAGGCTGCATTGAGATCTGCTATAGTGTAACTACAATAGTGTAATTTGTGAGATATAATTATATAATTAATAATATACAAACCATAAAATGTTTCTGGGAAAAGAGGGGAGGGGGGCAGAGTGTGATTAGAAGATATCCCTACTCCGCGCTTTCAATATTAAAAAATGCACCAAACAAAAAAATGCACAAACCCCAAATTTCAAGCTATTACATAAATCCAAACAAATACAGCTGCAGTCAGTGGCGGTGCGTCCATTAAGGGCACACAGGTGCCACCCCTTCTCTCCAGCCAGCCAGTAGTATGGATAGATCCATGCATTGCATGAATCTATCCATGGGCGCTGTTGCCGCAACCTATTCAGGCATCTGGCCCCTTTTCGGATGCCGGGTGCCTGAATTACAGTGGCAGGGGTGTTTTTGAAGCACCTGATTAGAGTCATAGGCTCTAACAGGCTTCAAAAAAGGTGAACTGCGGTGTGTTAGCAAAGCAATTTAATATTTGTTTTTCTAACACAGAACCGCCTCTCAGCCAATCAGGAGGCGTGGACGTAATACCGGTCACCTGATTGGCTGAAGGCAGAGCTGATCCCATTGGCCTCTTAGCATAACAGGAAGAAGACACGCACAGAGGACACAGGAGCCATCGCTGCGCTATCTGTCCCACAGTTCCTGGCCTGACATGCTGCCTGACCTGCCACCACGATGGGGTAAGTGCCGGGCAGAGAGGGGGTGGGCGGGGGGGGGGCACAGTGGCTGCATATTATTGGCACAGAGGCTGCAATTGATGGGGCACAGTTGGCTGCATTTTCTGGGCATTGTGACTGCATATTATAGGCACCAAGGCTGCAATTGATAGGCATAGTTGGCTGCATATGATGGGCAAAGTGGCTGCATATGATGGGCAGAGTGGCTGCATTTGCTGGGCACAGTTGGCTGCATATGATGGGCACAGTGGCTGCATATGATGGGCACAGTGGCTGCATTTGATGGCACAGTGGCTGCAATTAATGGCACAGTGGCTGCAATTGATGTTTTTGTTTCAGTATTTTTCAGTTAGTTTGCACCCCCCCAAAAAAATTTGAGCACCGGATGCCACTGGCCCTGTAGCCACCCCCTATTCAGGCGTCTGGCCCCTTTTTGGACAACAGGCGCCGGTATTACAGCGGCGGGGGGTGCTTTTGAAGCACCTGATTAGCGTCATAGGCTCTAATAGGCTTCAAAAAAAGGTGAACTGCGAGTGCAAACCATTGCAGGGGGGGGCACAGTGGCTTCATATTACTGGCATAGTTGGCTGCATTTGTTGGGCATAGTGACTGCATATTATGGGGACCGAGGCTGCAATTGATAGGCACAGTTGGCTGCATTTGATGGGCACAGTGCCTGCATTTGATGGGCAGAGTTGGCTGCATTTGCTGGGCACAGAGGCTGCATATGGTGGGAACAGTTGGCTGCATATGATGGCCACATTGGCTTGATGTGCTTGGTTGTAATTATAGCGCTGCACAGTGGTGACTGATCTTGGTATTCATCATATAGTGACATTTCACAATCACATATATGTGATTGTCAGCTTATAATTAAAAAAAAAAAACAGTGTGTTTTTCATTAAACAAAGTGTACCAAATAAAAACCTTATCTGTCTTGAAAATATAGAAAAATGACTAAGGTGTGCAAATTAGTCACAGAATTATTGACAAGTTAACTGATGCATTCTTACCCTGCTAAATTTGGCTTGGGCATCTAGGCACCATTGACTTCTGGTCTTAAAGTGGTTAAAAAAACTCCTACATTTTAGTGAATTGCTTCCTATATCGGCATACTGTTATCACTGATAGTTCTTGCACACCTTTTATAATGTAAATTATATTTTAAAGGCTATGTTCACCTTTGTTCACTTTTTTTTCTCCTAAATTCCAGCTCCCCTATCATGTACCAATATAGCTTTAATGTACTTATTTTGCAAAAATAAAACAGCTTTCCATTAATTCTTACCTCACTCTCTTCATAGCTGTTTAAACACACTGCTCGATTACTTCTGCCTTACTTCCTGGTCAGGCTATAGGTCATGACACAGGAAGGAGTTGACCAGATGACTTTATTAGCACACACCCTGCATCATCTACCCTCAGCTGGTCAACTTCTTCCTGTGTCATGACCTAAAGTCTGTCCAGGAAGTAAGGCAGAAGTAATCAAGCAGTGTGTTTAAATAGCCATGAAGACAGTGAAGTAAGCCGCTGTAGAATTAATGGAAAGCTATTTTATTTTTGCCAAATCAGTACATTAATGCTATATTGGTACATAGGGGAGCTGGAACAAAAAAAGGTGAACAAAGGTGAACTTATACTTTAAGTGTAATCACCAAGTTTTTTGTGCTGTCATTACTGTACTTGCTTTATAACATGTTTTATTTTCTTATTGTCATATCTATAGGGCAGTTAGGCAATAATTCCTTTGCTTGCCAAGTACTAGGGAATATTTTCCCAATACCAATTAAAATATAATTTGTACTCTCAGTTAATATTATCACCCTTTTTCCAAACCCCCCAACTAATTTCACAAGGTTGTAAAGTACAAAGCCTTTCTTGGGGGACCACAGCTGTAGAAAATTGTTTATAAATAATCAAAAAGAATAGTCAGCACTTAGTGCCGGTTCACACAGGGGTGACTTGTCAGGCGACCTAGCCGCCTGACAAGTCGCCTCCCGTTCTGTACTACAGAACCGTTCTAATAGGAGCGACGCAAGTCGCTCCGACTTAGTAAAAGGTTTCTGTAGTATTTTTGGGGCGACTTCAGGCGACTTGCATTGACTTCTATACAGAAGTCGTTTTTCAAGTCGCCGCTGAAGTCGTCGTCGTGTGTACTCGGTGAGGCGACCTGCAAGTCGTGCCGCCCCTGTGTGAACCGGCACTTAGAATCTGTGGGACTGTTTCTTGGATATTATTTATTATTTTATTTTGGTTACACTGGACTGATGCCTTAATGATATTGTATAATGGTGACACACATATTTTGTAGATTGTGGATGATTCATGTTATTTAAACATTTTTGATATTATTTTATTTTTAGCACAGCAATTTATTTTGTAGAAAATCTTTTGTTTTTCGTCACTCGTCAAACAGAAGTATACCCATATTTAAAACATGATACCCCTCAAGCCATCTAGATCTTAGAAGCACAGCATAGCCCAGAACAACCACTTTCTTTCTGTATATTGAAGTGGACAGAGAAGGAAATCTTGCTTCTCTGAGTGAGATACAAGACTAATGCAATACTGCTGAAATTCTATTAACATTTATGTGGTGGGTACTGCATCTTTAAACATCATTAAAACAAGTCAAATGATCGCTCCAGAGATGAAAGCCGCAGTTGCTATCTTATGGATTTAAATGAACCAATTAAGCAGAAAGGGTCTTCACCGTCCATTGATGTTGCTTCAAGGCAGGTGGCAACCTGCTGGCAAATGCTCCCCTGTGTGTGTGGCACATCTTACCAGGAATATTAACTGCAGGCTTGCTCCTGGCATGCTGGAGCTACAAAAACGGTTTCTAAACTTAATCAGGTCCTTAGAGATGTGTCTTAGGAGAAAAAACAAACCACAGTTTCATATTTTACCGAGAGTCACAACAAACAAGCCTTACAGAGTAAGGCTCCTGCGTGGTCTTTTATTTTATAACTATTATAATTCAAACAAATCATACACATCACATTAGGAAGGCAAATTATATTTCCATGCAGTAAAGGATATATGCACCTAGTATTTCCATTACGTAACATAAAACTGTTTTATTTATTTATTATTTATTTAATGTTGTTTTTTTTGTTTTGCTTGCATTTCTCTCTTATGTAATACTTTTTTTTATTTTTTTTAGCAAGGATTAGACATCCATTTAGCTAGAAAATGTTTTAAATAAAGAATTATGAAAACTATTTATCAGGGATTTTACTCAACCAACCACATTTCAGATCATGCAAAAGATGAAAGTCGAAAAAAGTTCACACACACATACACACACACACACACACATACACACACACACACACACACATATTCAAGCTGTGTACTTAGTAGTTTAGGTTTTATGATTAAGCACATCAGAACTGTGTGAAATGCGTCTACCGGGCAATCTGGTCCTGTGGTGTCACTTGGGATGTCCAATAAAGGATCTTGGATCATTACTAGAAGGGTCGCTGGTTCGAATCCCAACCATGACACTACCTGCCTGGAGTTTGCATGTTCTCTCTGTGTCTGCGTGGGTTTCCTCCGGGTACTCCGGTTTCCTCCCATACTCCAAAGACATGCTGGTAGGCTAATTGGATCCTGTCTAAATTGTCCTTTGTATGTATGAATGTGAGTTAGGGACCTTCGATTGTAAGCTCCTTGAGGGTAGGGACTGATGTTAATGTACAATGTATATGTAAAGTGCTGTGTAAATTGACGGTGCTAAATAAGTACCTAAAATAAATAATTACTGTGGTGTGTAGACATTTCTAGGTTTAAAGTGTGCTTCCAGTTTTTTAGCCAAATTGGGATAAGTCCTACTTTATATTTGTCAAATGTTTCCGTTCAAATCACATACCTTTTTCTTTTACTGAAGTTTTTACCTACTATGTAATGTTCAGAAGGGGGCTGGAGATCTAACCTTGTCTGAGCTGTGCTTGCAGATCTCATTATCGGTTATAAACTAGATTTAAACGCTGTCTGTCCTTTAAGGGTTTAAAATATAAAAAGCTTGGATTCTGCATTATATGTTAATGAGAAGAAACTCAGCCTGTCCCTGTCGATACCTTTCTATTTTTACTTTCAGAGTAGCTTGCAGTCTGCTCAAATGCCTACTCCAAAGACACAGCTAGAAAAATAAATGATTGTTTTAAAAATTACTTTTAGGTTTTCTGAGTAAATGGGATTGCATAACAAACATACATTCAAGTATTTGGATATTCTTAAAAAGAAATAAATGACCTGTCCTTTGTAGCTGCAGCAGTTCACCTCCCCCTGCTCCCCCTCTCTGCTGTGTTTACAATCGAGATTAGAAGGCTTGAAGGCTGCTGAGACACTACTGGGAGAGGAAGTAGGGGGAGCTGAGTCGCTGAGATCATGAATTTAATATCATACGTTTTTTTTTCTATTTATATTCCCCTACAATGCAATTAAGACACCCCCTACAAAATACTAGCCAGCCACACTACTTAGGCAGGCCATACACAGTTCGACTCTCGGCTGTTCAGCAGGCACCAGCGGAGATTTGAACTGTTTATGGGCAGTCTGAATGTATCGATTGATCAACTTGGGTATATCCAGCCTGCCAGGTTTTACCTGCGATTAACGCTAGTGGCTGCTATAGCCGCTAGCAATTGTTACTGTCTTATCTCGGTGGGGACGACTTCCCCGGCCGCCATCATGAGAAGACAGTGGCTTGGCAGGAGGGATTTCCGCATCAACACTTTCCGTGCAGGAAAGAAATTTGCTCTGTGCATGGCTGGCCTTAGTGCAGAACTCACCATACAACTCATATAATGATGTATATAAGTGCAGCACTTCTATTTCAAAATTACATCCATATACCCTATGTGTAAAGAAATGATTATGATCCACACCTATCCTATGTATTTATCACATGGAAGAGGATATATATATATATATATATATATATATATATATATATATATATATATATATATATATACATATACACATATATATACCGTATATATAATGCTGTGTTATATAGCTGGCTTTGGTAGAACATTTTAGACTTTGCACAGGGTGTGACTTGTAATTATTTCTTTACACATACATGAATGTAATTTTGGAATAGAAGTACTGCACTTATGTATATCATTAATAACGTGTAAACATCATTTTTTTTTAAAACGGCGCCATTGGCAGCCAAGTAAACTGGAAGTGACGTCTTGACGTCGCTTCTCTGTTTACACGAAGAAGACTGGAATGAAGCAATTTCCAGCTTCTTTCCAGTCTCACTCTAGCCGGGGCAAGTGCTGGATCGCACATCAGGTATCCTGTAGGATGGGAGGCCCGGGAAGAGCGGCGGGAGGGGGGGACGTCCCATCCCGCTCCTTCGGGATAACAGCCGAGTGGCTTTTAGCCGCATCGGTTGTTATCCCTGAAGACCTGACCGCCCGCTCTAAAAAAATGGTACTGGGATGATGCATCCCAGTATCACCCCGGTATAACCCCCTAAACCCCCTAAAGCCGAGGCCATGCGTACAGTCGGCGGGAAGGGGTAAAGAGTAAGGCTGGCCGAATTTTCGAAAGAATTTTCTTTTGAAAATCTGAAATTTCATGCTTTTTGTGATCCAATGATGCCACCATTGATTTCGAAATTTGACCAACCAAGCCTTCAATTTCACCTCCTGTTGCTACAGAAAAGAATTTTTGGTGGCTGGAAATCTTCTTTTCTTTCCGGGAATTTTCTTTTCTTGCACATGCGCATTTCTTTTTCAATTGCATTTCTCGCACGATTCTCCCATCATTGATTAGAAAATCTGTAGTTTTTAAAAAAATTTCCAACATGCCCGATTACTCAAATTCGATGGCCGCACGAAAATCGTCTGTTACTACAGCCCACTAATGGTGTGAAATTCGAACGAAAATTCTTAGATAAGATTTTCGAAATTTTCTTTCAAAATTTGACCCGTGTATGGCCTGCATAACTCATTTTTGTTAAGAAAAAAACATTCCCCGCTGAATGATCTACAGTATGTACATTGCAAGGATTAAAAAAAAAAACTTTGTTGTAGATTCCTATCTTTTTTTTATTCTGAAAAAATAGCTGCTTATTTGTCTGTGTCCATGTGCAAAATGAATGTGAATAGGAGTGATTTTATAATGTTTCAATCAGCTGCTGCACCTGCAGGTTCTACTGAGGAAAGGTGCAGGGTCTGCATCCCTTTAGACATGATTTCCATTTGGAAGTATCTCACCTCCATTTGGGAGTATCTCACCAAAAAATGTCATTTTTTGTTGCAGGGGATGCTCAAAATCTGAATTGCATGACACACTTCTGGGAAAATCAGTAAGCCAACTACACAAGCAGAAAATTACATTTCTGCTGGGCATTCTGTGCACCATCTGTGTACAGAATGCCTCCAGGTTTCCATATTGGATTGCATTTTACAGAAAATTACAGAGCTGCAGATTGAAAAGGAAAGGTCATTTTTAATAATACCCAATTTTGATATGACCTGTACAGCAATTATATATGCTATATATATTTTTTATAAAGTGGAGCGATCCTGCTGTGAAGTTTGAGGATGAATTTCTCTATGGTGCCTGTAGCTACAAAGCTCTTCAATGACCTCTGTAACTGCAGGCATTGTGGAGTAATATATCCACAAAGTTCACAGGCCTTTTTTTAAAGTGCATTTAATAGTTGTTAAAAATATGTAAACACTTAAAAATCAATAGCCTGGCAATAGGATGCAATAACAATTTAAAAAATATGCTTGCTTAAAATGTATTTTAACTTTCCTTTTGAGCCATATTGTTTGTGCAAAGTACATTTAAAAATGCACATCCAAAAATTGTAGACAGGACTTTCAGAATTCATGAATAAGCAAAACATTCAAATTAGTTTTTCAGATTTCTTTGACATTTTTTAGGTTGCTCGTATTCCTACTGCATGGCTTTTATAAACGGAGTTCTAAGAAATCTGAGAGATAGTTCCTGGAAGAGTGTATAGGCTAATATAACCCAGAGCAAAACTAGATCCTAGAAAGCGTAACATGGAATAATTATTTCTGAGCTGTATATATTTTACTAGAGAAACATAATGTATTAGGAGGAATTAAACAATTAACTCTTCCTGCCTTCAGTTCCCTGTGTTTAAGATTAGAGACCCGGCTTGGTGTAAAGCCAAACTGATGTCATTTATTAGACTTTTTCATACCAAGCTCTCCGTAAACGAAGCCATCTGCGGCCATATAATTTCTTATGGTTTCTATTTCCTTTATTTTAGCCCAAGGAGCCTAGAAGGACCTAATGGTAATGAATCCCTTTCCTTTGCTTGTTACAGTAAACCTACAATGTTCATAGAAGAACCTAAAAAAATAATCTACTTACATCATGTAAGAATTAGTATGGGGATAATGAAATATAAAGAGTAGAATTAATACCTGCTATTAACAAGGTAAAACTCCTACCTAAAACAGGAAAATATCTTCCATATGTGTACCCAAGTGTCTTTAAGTATCAAATACAGTTGTACAACTTAACACCTTCCCGCCTGGCATATTGTAAAATGACAGCTGGGGGGAAGCACTGCTGTTCTGGAAGGATGTCATCTGACGGCCACGCAGCGGTGCGATTGGTCACCGGACACAGCCAATGACTGATCACTGCAAGGGGCCGCTGCCAGTACCATGTGATTGCTGTGACCAATAACAACAGACCACATGACAATTTTAAACAGTGGATGGCTTCCTTTCATGCCATCATTTAAATACAATTGTGTTGCTAGCTGTGATTGGTCACAGTGAACACATGGTACAGACAGGCCAATTACAGCCCATCTGTACCATGTGAATAACTTTCACCAATCACAGTTAATCACAACAAAAGACACTGAAAAAAACAATTTCATTCACTAAAAATTGTTGCTTTACCAATAAAATTCATTGGTATAAGCCATAATAGTGTGTAAAAAAAAAAAAATCCTGATCACTTCCCCAGAGTAGTACAATGTTACTATGTTAACACTGTATTGCTATGGTAACAGTGTGTTTGAGAGTCCACTGGTGAAAGTAAGTAAAAAAAAAACAGTGAAAATATTTTTTTTTTATTTCATCATTTCCAATTTTTTGTGACAAAAAATTACAACTTCAAAAAACTCCCCATGCCTCTTACTAAATACCTTGGACTGTCTACTTTCCAAAAATGGGCCATTTTGGGGGGTGTTTGTACTGTCCCAGCATTTTCTGGCCTCAAGAAATGAGGATTGATCAATTTTCAGGTATACTGTATATACTATAGTTTGTGGACTCTATAACTTTCATTTTTGACCTAACTTTATAAAGAAAGATAATTTATTTGCAAAAGTTTATAACAGAAATTAGGAAAAGTTAGTTTTTTTTTGGAAATTTTTTTTCTGTAGTTTTTCATTTATTTAGCAAAAAATAAAAAACCCAGTGATGATTAAATACCCACAAAAGAAAGCTCTATTTGTGTGAAAAATATGATAAAATTCCTAATGGGTACAGTGTTCTATGTCTGCGCTATTGTCAATCAATGTGTGACAGCGCTGTAAACTGAAAATTGGCCTGAGCACCAATATTAAAGTGGTTAACCAAGGTACAACACATTTAACAATACGTGCAAAAATCAACCTATGGCCTTAAACCATTAGCCTGAAATTTTAGGCCATGTTCAGACCTTCAATGTTCATCATGTAGCACATTAACTTTTGTTGCCAAAGTACAACTGACCTTTTAATGGACATATTTTTCCAATGCACCACAAGTCACAGTTTTACTTGCACAGTATGGCACACTTACCCTCAAGTGTGCCGTCCTCCAGTGATTCAACATCCTCTTGTAGCATTGCCCATGAATGACATTTTCTGTTGGTCTTCATTTAAATCCACCATCTTCTGGGTCCACCGTTGGGCAGCCACTGATGATTTAACTCCTCTACCTGTGCACTGGAGTTATATGAGTCCAATACCCAACTCCATTCTTAATATCATACAGATGCTGGGAATTAGCAGTTAATACTGGAAGTGTTCACAAAAAAAGGGAAAATGTGCTCAGAGCAAATGGAGGATTTTTTGCAGAACTTTGCATATCTCTTCTGCCAAAAAAAAAAAAAAACTCATTCATTTTAGCAATTGTTTCTCTATTATGGGACTATAGTTTTGCTTTAATCATCAACTTCTTCTTTAATAATTAATTTGAATGTACTGTTCTCATACTCTTGTTTTTTTTTTTTTCTATGGAGCAAAAAAGAAGGGCCCTTTCAAGGCAGCAAGGTATGTTCATTAAGGGCCAAATTCAAATGAACTCTTCAAGTTCTTTAAAAATTATTGACAAGTTAGAAGTTTGCTGAATTCTTCATTCTTCGAATAGGTCTTCTGAAGTGTGTGAAATCAGAATTATTCTCTGAAATGCATACCGTAAGGAAGGTGTATTAAATTATCTACTTATTGCATTGTATACAGTTACATGCATACATGGATTTCATTGCAACTTTGTTTCATTTGTAGATTTTGTCCTGTAACAACATTACATTTAGCCAGTCCCTGACCAAGAAAACTAATAAACCCTGGGATCAAAGTGATCAGATCTATGCAGAATCCTTTAATCTCATTTTTATACAATAACCACATGTAAAACATATGGCTTAGTATTAGCCAAGGCCTAACTCACACAGAACAATCCTCAAGGAAATTCAGATAAGCTCTTAATATGTGCCATATTTAAAAATAACATAGTCTTGCACTGGAAATCAGAAATGTAAATAAGTATACAGTACTTATTTATTAATAGCAAGGGTTTGATTGCTCTAGATTTCTAGAAACTGATTTATGATTGGTTGCTATGACGTGAATATTTTACTGTATACTATTCTTTTTTTTCAGATAAGCAACTAATACATGACAAAAGGCTCACTGAGCAGCATGTTAGCTAATGCAGTACAACATTAATCTTTCCCTTTCAGACAGACCTCTCTTACTTTAAAAAATATGAAAACCAGGGGCGGCTCATCCATTAAGGGCGCACGGGCGCCACGGCCCCTTTCCATTTCCGCCGCCACCCCCTTTTCATGCATCTAGCCCCTTTCAGGATGCCTGGCGCATGAATTACAGCTGCTGTGTTTTTTTTTAAGCACCTGACTAGAGCCAGAGGCTCTAATAGGCTTCAAAATAGGGTCGGCTCCGGATGCAGAGCGTTGCGCTTGGAGCCCACCCAGGTGTGTTAGAATAACGAATGAATATTCGCTAGTCTAACACTGAATCGCCTCTCCACCAATCAGGGAGCGGCGGGTGTGAGAAGCGTTTCCTGACTGGCCGAAAGGAGAAGCATTCTGATTGGCTACTGAGGAGGAGGGAGGAAACGGAACCCACCGAGCAGGAGAAGGTGATGCCCGCTCATGATGCCCACGGAGGAGGGCTGGGGAAGCCGCCTGTGGTTGAGGTAAGTGCACTGACCGACTGACCGACCCGACCAGGGAGGGAGTGGCGGCTGCTCTGTTTGCCGCCCCCCCCCCCCCAAAAAAAAGATTACAACCAGCCACCACTGATGAAAACCCAACATTTCATATTCCTGATATGTGCCTGCTGTACTGTGTAATTGTATGAAAAAGTTTCCTGTTCTCTTTGTATTGCTTCCTTTGTGTGAAATCCCTGGTGTTCCTGCCAGTTCCTCTGCCTTTCCCTTTTAAAAACTGAGCACACTAGGCATGAGAGCACAGCGTGGTCGGTTTTCTAGATTACCTGAGAACTCAGCCTGCTCTCCTCCAATAATCAGAAAAACAAATGTTTTGCCTTTCATTTCTATTTTAAACTGTTGTTTTACAAGTTGAGAGTTTACATATACTTTAACTTTGGACTTTCGGACAAGTCACTGAATGCAGTGAAGTGGATACAATATGTAGTGTGTTCAATCCAAAATAGGACATGCCGTTGGCACAAGGTAACACAGTGTATGAGCATGCTCTATAGAAGAATGTGCCTTTTAGCAATGTATGCCTATCTAATATGACATATAATTGTGAGGTCATTTATGCTGTGCTACGATATCACTGAACACTGGATGCATGATATACTGTGAGGTTGATTTACTAGGCAAATATACTGTGCACTCCAAGTGCACTTACTCCCATTGCACTGCAAGTGCACTTGGAAGTGCAGTCGCTGTAGATCTGAGGGGAAGATCTGAAATGAGCGGAAGCTCTGCTGATTTCTATCATCCGATCATGTGCTAGCAAAAATACTGTTTTTTATTTTCCTTGCATGTCCCCCTCAGAAACAAATACAGCTTTACACTTATTAGTACACAATTACATTTATTTTTAACTGAAAGCAGTGTAAGCACCAGAAATCCACCTTGCACTGTCTAGTCAAAGGATTATAGCCTCCTCAATTTCCTCAATGTTAATAGGGGTATTGATGTACAACTGATGAGTGTCTGATTGGGGGGTCAGTTTGTGAGAGAAGGCCATTGAGTACAGCGTTTTCTAGAAACCTCCAGATTGTATCCACTTTACAAAAAATGCCGGTTGTTCTACTCTCGTTGGGTAGGCCAGAGCTTTTCCATTTTATCAACTCAAAAAATTTTACAAAAATAAGGCCATCAAATAAAGTATCTTCTTATGGACTAGTCCCATGTTCGCAAGGCACATTATGTAGCAAATGATTGCAGCCATTTCGGTTTGCATAGAGTAAGGGAATATTTAACTTTGAGTGACCTCTCCTTCTAGTTCTATAATTTGGCTATGGACAATCTTTTTTGTAGGTTACGGTAGAAATGATATAGTCCTCTAGTGCTTGCTTTAGGGCTTGAACCAAAGGTGGGATGTTGACCTTTTTCCTAAGGTAGACTTTTTTAGATACATATAATTTATTTATTTTTTAACCTCCTGATTTTTGCCGGATGTTTTATAAATGTTTTATAATGGTTTTGCTTTTGGATTGCCACTGTCATAATTAAATAACTGAACATACGCTTAAAACATTTTAGTTCATCATGTTTGATCCTGCATTATTGTACATTGATCATTTCCATACATAAGAGCTTCCTCTTGCTGACAAAGAACCAACTTAACCCTTATAGTGCATTTAGCATATGTATGGGGTTTTTTGGTGTGGAATTCCCTCTGTAAAATTAGGTGTTTTTGTGACGCCCTATCTTCATTCTTTTTCCTGCAGTTTTCTCCTGCATAATAGTTGACAGTTTTAATTTTATATAGACACAGTGTTTCAAATAATCTAAAAATAGACTGGATTGTCACACTAAACAGCGCTAATGTTGAGCTATAATACAATAAACATGTGGCCAACCACACATGCATAGGGAAATCCTTTATAGGAAAGTCCTTTAAAAAGAGAGTCCCTTGAAAAGATAAGTGGTGTAGAGTTCAGGGTGTAATTCAAAAAAGTTCATCAGATGATCATGAAAAGAGTTTCTTAGCGTGCACCTTCCACCGATCACTCAGGATTCCACCCGTGTAGACGCACTCCCCTTAGGGGGTTAAACTCACCAGAATTGGAAAATAATAAAGCATTCAGAATAATCCAAGCCAGCAACTATTGTTGACACCACTCATGAGGAATCACGGATGTTCAGGGCTCATAATAGATCTCTCCGCAGTACCGTGCGAAACGGCACTACCCACTGTCAATCCGAGGGACGGAACAATAACCCGGAAGTGGGGTTTTAATTTTATCTTTATATATATATATATATATATATATATATATATATATATATATATATATATATATATATATTATATATATATATATATATATATATATATATATATATATATATATATATATATATATATTTGCTATTTTTTTTCCCCTTTTTCCTTTTTCTTTCCTCCCAACACCAGCCAGGCTGCCTTTTTGGGCTGAACTTAGTTGTCTCATTCAATTATCAAAGCCTGTGTTGGTAGGAGCAGGGTTTGTATCTGTATATGTATGCATATAAATATTATTGTTCTTCTGAGGATTTTATGGCTATGACAAAGGCTACACGCCAAAATGCATAAACCCTGTATTATTCTGTACCGCACCTGGATTGATAATTTATTCATTGCGGAAGATCGATCTGCCAGCTTTTCTTTATCTACAGTATAATTTAGGGTTTCACCTATATCGTTTTTTTATCGGTGAGTATGAGTACCGATACTTTCAGTCAAGTAATCGCTGATACCCAGTACCGATACTTTGCAGGTGTGATTTGCATCAAGGCAATTTTTTTTCCCGCAAATCACACTGCAAAAGTTTAAAGCAGCAATTATTTATTGGAAAACTGAACAGACTGATGACATTAGGTAAATTGATCACAGGCCCATGCAGGGAGATGGTAGTGTGCCAGTGAGGGACCGTGACTCACGGGTTCTGTAGTTTACTCTAATAAGCCTGGTGGAATGAATGACTGCCTCTAACCTTGGAGCTCCTGGGGGCAGGTGGTGAACCCAATGGATGCTGAATAAATGGACAGAAACCAGCAACAACCGGCGCACCCGGAAATGATAGCTGTGGTCAGGGCTTGTCACCGCTGGCTAGGGGAAATGCCAGGAGTGGGCGGAAATGCTCCACTATGCAGACAGTACTGTGTGGGCAACCAACTAGGATGTCCATCAATCTTACCGCCCGCCCCCAGGAGCTCCAGTTTTCCACTAAATGATTGCTGCTTTAAACTTCTAATCTGTCTCTACCTACTTACTGGAATAGCGCTCCCTCTGTTGGATTTTGTGAGTCCTAAATTGCCCACTAGATGGCGCTTCTATACACACATACACAGTTGGTGAAATCACATGCGATTAGGACAGGAATCGCACCACATTCCATTTCAAATTGCATGCAATTTCTTGCAGTGCAATTTTTGCCCATTCATTTTGTATTGACGCAAATCGCACTGCAAAGTATCACTTTTGGTATCAGGAACATTTGGGCAAGTACCAATACTCGCTCAAATGCCTGTATCTGATATCGGTATCAGTGCATCCCTAGTATAATTGATGTATAGTCCTCTGGTGAATGCTTAAAATGCATATCAACAAATTAGATTTTGCTTTGGTTTGGCTAAAAACATTAACCCAGCTACACAGCTGCTTTTTAGGTGACAGGAGGAAACTCTTTTGAAGAAAAAGTTTGTATACAAAAGTTGTGGGAGTTGCAAATGGTTGAATTTGATGAACATGTGCCCCTTTTCAACATAATTGATTAAGTAATTCTAAAACTGCCAGTGGCTAATGCAATATAACAAATTCTGTGAGGTCCTGTTATGATTAGCAAACATTGCTATACATTAGGGAAATTTGGAAACTTGTCTACTAATAAACACTTTTGTATTATGTTTAATATGTAGTAAGTTACATATACATAGTTACATAGTAGGTGAGGTTGAAAAAAGACACAAGTCCATCAAGTCCAACCTATGTGTGTGATTATGTGTCAGTATTACATTACATATCCCTGTATATTGCGGTCATTCAGGTGATTATCTAATAGTTTCTTGAAGCTATCAATGCTCCCCGCTGAGACCACCGCCTGTGGAAGGGAATTCCACATCCTTGCCGCTCTTACAGTAAAGAACCCTCTACGTAGTTTAAGGTTAAACCTCTTTTCTTCTAATTGTAATGAGTGGCCACGAGTCTTATTAAACTCTCTTCTGCAAAAAAGTTTTATCCCTATTGTGGGGTCACCAGTACAGTATTTGTAAATTGAAATCATATCCCCTCTCAAGCGTCTCTTCTCCAGAGAGAATAAGTTCAGTGCTCGCAACCTTTCCTCATAACTAAGATCCTCCAGACCCTTTATTAGTTTTGTTGCCCTTCTTTGTACTCGCTCCATTTCCAGTACGTCCCTCCTGAGGACTGGTGCCCAGAACTGGACAGCATACTCCAGGTGCGGGCGGACCAGAGTCTTGTAGAGCGGGAGAATTATCGTTTTATCTCTGCAGTTGATCCCCCTTTTAATGCATGCCAATATTCTGTTTGCTTTATTAGCAGCAGCTTGGCATTGCATGCCATTGCTGAGCCTATCATCCACTAGGACCCCCAGGTCCTTTTCCATCCTAGATTCCCCCAGAGGTTCTCCCCCCAGTGTATAGATTGCATTCATATTTTTGCCACCCAAATGCATTATTTTACATTTTTCTACATTGAACCTCATTTGCCATGTAGTCGCCCACCCCATTAATTTGTTCAGGTCTTTTTGCAAGATTTCCACATCCTGCGGAGAAGTTATTGCCCTGTTTAGCTTAGTATTGTCTGCAAATACAGAGATTGAACTGTTTATCCCATCCTCCAGGTCATTTATGAACAAATTAAATAGGATTGGTCCCAGCACAGAACCCTGGGGAACCCCACTACCCACCCCTGACCATTCTGAGTACTCCCCATTTATCACCACCCTCTGAACACGCCCTTGTAGCCAGTTTTCAATCCATGTACTCACCCTATGGTCCATGCCAACGCACCTTATTTTGTACAGTAAACGTTTATGGGGAACTGTGTCAAATGCTTTTGCAAAATCCAGATACACCACGTCTACGGGCCTTCCTTTATCTAGATGGCAACTCACCTCCTCATAGAAGGTTAATAGATTGGTTTGGCAAGAACGATTCTTCATGAATCCATGCTGATTACTGCTAATGATATCATTCTTATTACTAAAATCTTGTATATAGTCCCTTATCATCCCCTCCAAGAGTTTACATACTATTGATGTTAGGCTAACTGGTCTGTAATTCCCAGGGATGTTTTTTGGGCCCTTTTTAAATATTGGTGCTACATTGGCTTTTCTCCAATCAGCTGGTACCATTCCAGTCAATAGACTGTCTGTAAAAATTAGGAACAACGGTCTGGCAATCACCTGACTGAGTTCCCTAAGTATCCTCGGATGCAAGCCATCTGGTCCCGGTGATTTATTAATGTTAAGTTTCTCAAGTCTAATTTTAATTCCGTCCTCTGTTAACCATGTAGGTGCTTCCTGTGTTGTGTCATGAGGATAAACACTGCAGTTTTGGTTACTGAAGCCCCCCGATTCACTCGTGAAGACTGAGGAGAAGAATAAATTCAATACCTTTGCCATCTCCCCATCCTTTGTAACCAGATGTCCTTCCTCATTCTTTATGGGGCCAATATGGTCTGTCCTCCTTTTTTTACTGTTTACATACTTAAAGAATTTCTTGGGATTTTTTTTGCTCTCCTCCGCTATGTGTCTTTCATGTTCTATCTTAGCCAACCTAATTGCACCCTTACATTTCTTATTGCATTCTTTATAAATTCTGAATGCTGTGGATGATCCCTCAACCTTGTATTTTTTGAAGGCCTTCTCCTTTGCTTTTATATGCATTTTTACATTGGAGTTAAGCCATCCAGGATGTTTGTTCGCTCTTTTAAATTTATTACCCAATGGGATACATTGGCTAATGCCCTTATTTAATATGCTCTTAAAGCAAACCCATCTCTCCTCCGTATTCTTTGTTCCTAATATTTTATCCCAATTTATGCCTTTTAGCAAGGTTTGTAGTTTAGGGAAGTTGGCTCTTTTGAAATTCAGTGTCTTTGTGTTCCCTTCATGTCTCCTATTTGTGTGATTTATACTGAAACTAATTGACCTGTGATCGCTGTTACCTAAATTGCCCCGTATTTCCACATCTGTTATCAGGTTTGTATTGTTGGTAATCAGTAGATCTAGTAATGTTTTATTTCTAGTTGGTGCGTCTACCATCTGACCCATAAAATTGTCCTGCAAGACACTAAGGAACTGGCGAGCCTTAAATGAATGCGTGGTTCCCTCCGCCCAGTCTATGTCTGGATAATTAAAATCCCCCATTATGATAACACTTCCCATCCTTGCTGCTAATCCAATTTGTGATAGGAGATCCGTCTCCACTTCCTCCCTCAGGTTAGGGGGCCTATAGCATACTCCCAGTATTATTTTCCCCTTAGCTTCATCCCTTTGGAGCTCTACCCATAAAGATTCCACCTCCTCCCTAGCCCCCTCAGTGATGTCATCTCTCACATTCACTTGTACATTATTCTTGATATATAGGCATACCCCTCCCCCTTTTTTACCCTCTCTGTCCTTGCGGTATAGGGTATACCCTTGAATGTTTGTCAGCCAATCATGAGAGCTGTTGAACCAGGTCTCTGAAATTCTCACAAAATCCAAATCCTCCTTGTACAACAGTATCTCTAGTTCACCCATCTTGTCCGCCAGGCTCCTGGCATTGGTGAACATGCCACATAGTTTAGACCGGTCGCATATTGTCCTCGTATTGGGTGTTTCAAGATTGCAACTTGGACTTGCTACTATACTCACCTGTTTTCGTGCTTTGGTTAACCTACCACTAATGCCCCCAATACTACCCTCTGGAATATCTTCCGCGCTGGCTATCACTGTCTCTGGACCCTCCCCCCCATCGCCTAGTTTAAAAACCCCTCTAACTTTTTGGCCATCTTCATTCCCAGCAGATCTGCACCCTCCTCATTTAGGTGCAGTCCGTCCCTTCTATAGTACCGGTTACCGACTGAGAAGTCGGCCCAGTCCTCCAGGAACCCAAACCCCTCCTTACTACACCAGCTCTTCAGCCACTTGTTTACTTCCCTAATCTCCCTCTGCCTCTCTGGTGTGGCTCGATGTACCGGTAGTATTCCTGAGAACACTACCTTGCAGGTCCTTTTCCTCAATTTAGCTCCTAAGTCCCTAAAATCGTTCTTTAGGACACTCCATCTGCCTCTGACTTTGTCATTGGTGCCAACGTGCACCATGACAGCTGGGTCTTCCCCAGCCCCTCCCAGTAATCTGTCCACAAGATCCGTGATGTGCCGAACCCGAGCGCCCGGTAGACAACATACTGTTCGGCGCTTCAGGTCTTGGTTACAGATTGCCCTCTCTGTCCTTCTAAGAATTGAGTCCCCTACCACCAGAATCTGTCTTTCCTTTCCCTTTGCTGCCCCCCCACTCTCACTGGAGAAGTTCTTCCCCTGGCAGCTAGGAGAGTCCCTCATCTCCAGCAGTGCTGGTCCCTGACTGGTTACACCAATGTCACTCAATGGAGCGTACTTATTGGGATGCTCCAGTCCTGGATCGGCCTCCCTGGCACTTCCCCCTCTACCCCTCCTGACTGTCACCCATCTACTCTTTGCTAGTGCCTGCACCTCTTTGTCTCCACCCGCCTCTGTGCTGGCCCCTGCCGGCACCTGCCGTGTACGTTCCTGGCTCACCTTTAGTATGGAGGGACTTCTCAGTGCTGACAGTTGCTTCCCCAGATTCAGAACCTGGGCTTCTAGGGAAACAATGTGCTTACATTTTGCACAGCAGTATTCGCCCTCGATCGGATGATCAAGGAACGCATACATGCGGCAAGATGTACAAAGAGTCGCCTCTCCACACCCGCCGGGCATCGTACCTATTAAATTTGGTGAGGATTTGGGGATTTTACCCTGTCCAAATTACCTAACAACTAGCTTCCTGGCACTAATACTCAAGACAATACACAGGTACACGACAAGACAATACACAGGTACACAATACACAAGTACTAACGATCCACACACACTACTCAGACAACACTCAGATACTCACACTACACAGGTACTATGACCCCTGTTATAACCTCCTGTTTTAAACTCTTGTTTTTAACTCCCACTTAATCCAGCTCCACTTACACCAAGCTCCACAGCTTCAAACTGAGCACGCTCAGACTGAGTCCTACAACAAGTTAAATAGGCACCTGTGAGCAATTAACCACACCCCTTAATTGATAGACTGATGAAACAAGAAAAAAAAAAAAAAGCTATTTAAAAAGTGACAGCAAAAGGTAAATTAAAAACTAAAAGGAAAAGTCCCCAAAATGCAACCCAGCAAACACCAACAGACAGCAAACACACACCAACAGACAGCAACACACACCAACAGACAGCAAGACTTGTATACTCTAACACTTGTTTTTAACTCCCACTTAATCCAGCTCCACTTACACCAAGCTCCACAGCTTCAAACTGAGCACACTCAGACTGAGTCCTACAACAAGTTAAATAGGCACCTGTGAGCAATTAACCACACCCCTTAATTGATAGACTGATGAAACAAGAAAAAAAAAAAAAAAAAAAAAAAAAAAGCTATTTAAAAAGTGACAGCAAAAGGCAAATTAAAAACTAAAAGGAAAAGTCCCCAAAATGCAACCCAGCAAACACCAACAGACAACAAACACACACCAACAGACAGCAACGCACACCAACAGACAGCAAGACTTGTATACTCTAATGCCGCGTACACACGAGCAGACATTACGGCGGACTTTGCCCGGCGGACTTTTCGATGTACTTTCCGACGGACTTTCTGAATGAACGGACTTGCCTACACACAATCCACCAAAGTCCGTCGAATTCGTACGTGATGACGTACGACCGGACTAAAACAAGGAAGTTCATAGCCAGTAGCCAATAGCTGCCCTAGCATGGCTTTTTGTCCGTCGAACTAGCATACAGACGGCGGACTTTTCGACCGGACTCGATTTCAACGGATAAATTTTAAACAAGTTTCAAATCTAAGTCCGTCCAACTTTTGAGAAAACAAAGTCCGCTGGAGCCCACACACATCGAATTGTCCGACGAAATCCAGTCCGCCGGGCAAAGTCCGCCGTAATGTCCGCTCGTGTGTACGCGGCATAACACTTGTTTTTAACTCCCACTTAATCCAGCTCCACTTACACCAAGCTCCACAGCTTCAAACTGAGCACGCTCAGACTGAGTCCTATAACAAGTTAAATAGGCACCTGTGAGCAATTAACCACACCCCTTAATTGATAGACTGATGAAACAAGAAAAAAAAAAAAAAAAAAAAGCTATTTAAAAAGTGACAGCAAAAGGCAAATTAAAAACTAAAAGGAAAAGTCCCCAAAATGCAACCCAGCAAACACCAACAGACAGCAAACACACACCAACAGACAGCAACACACACCAACAGACAGCAAGACTTGTATACTCTAACACTTGTTTTTAACTCCCACTTAATCCAGCTCCACTTACACCAAGCTCCACAGCTTCAAACTGAGCACGCTCAGACTGAGTCCTATAACAAGTTAAATAGGCACCTGTGAGCAATTAACCACACCCCTTAATTGATAGACTGATGAAACAAGAAAAAAAAAAAAAGCTATTTAAAAAGTGGCAGCAAAAGGCAAATTAAAAACTAAAAGGAAAAGTCCCCAAAATGCAACCCAGCAAACACCAACAGACAGCAAACACACACCAACAGACAGCAACACACACCAACAGACAGCAAGACTTGTATACTCTAACACTTGTTTTTAACTCCCACTTAATCCAGCTCCACTTACACCAAGCTCCACAGCTTCAAACTGAGCACGCTCAGACTGAGTCCTATAACAAGTTAAATAGGCACATGTGAGCAATTAACCACACCCCTTAATTGATAGACTGATGAAACAAGAAAAAAAAAAAAAAAAAAAAAAAAGCTATTTAAAAAGTGACAGCAAAAGGCAAATTAAAAACTAAAAGGAAAAGTCCCCAAAATGCAACCCAGCAAACACCAACAGACAAGTAAGTACTTGAGCTCAAAATGTATAATGAATGTGTGTCAATTAAATAACTCAATATAAAGTTTCAGAACATTATACATGTGTCCAGACAGCAAGATGACGTTAAAAATGGCATAAATGAATTCAGTACTCAATGAGCAAGTAAGTCTATTTAAGAAGTAGAGGTATGATCATACTGATGCTTAGGTAAAAAAAGAAAAATGCACTACACATCTATAAAGCACAACATGGTGATTTAAAACAAGAACTGGAAAGCACTATATAGCATTATAGCAGTGCTCTTCTTGGATACATATTGGTGTGCTGGTGATGCATGGGTATTATTTTGCGCACAAATGACGGCTCTATCTGTTGACCTTTCACTTTATCACCCATAATGCCTGGAACTGTATACTGTATGTAGTGCACTGAACTGCCCCAATGTCCAATCCACACTCCATATCAATTATTGTTAATAAGGCATGTGCAAAGTATAAGTAAGAATGTAGGCTCAAGGTATGAGTCTGAATCCTTTGAACAGGCACATTTCAGGATCATTCAAAACGTATGTTCAGAACCTCAGAGTCATCTCCTCCAACCACTATGTTCAATGTCTTACCAAGAGGTTATTTCTATGTCTGTTTATTGTGTGTTATTATTATAATACAAAGTCTGATCAATATTCTACAAACAAGAAATCGTTTGGGCTACCTGGCTGTGATGTAATGCACAGTTGCTTTAACTGAAACTTTTTTTTTGCTTTTTACACAAGATGTCATAGAAGCCAAGAAGAATGTAAATGGAATGTTTTTCTTCTCATTACTGCAAAACTTTTACTCCAATATTCACTGATAGGAACGCTATTAAAATAAATTTATAAAACATATTTTTAAACCATTTTTGTCTTTTATTTAAACAACAGTTAGATCTCTATGCTCCATTTCACACATTTTAATCTATTTATTTACAGGCTGTTGGAAAAAAAAGCCCAATGTTAACATACCTCAATAGCTCAAGGTGCAATTTTCACACAGACCTGAATAACAAGCTTCAGTGGTTAATTCCTTATCAGAGGACTCAATGCAAAGTTTCAGTCAGACAAATTGAACCTCCAAGCAGGCAGTATTTGCTTTTTTGGCTTTTCAGCTAACTTATTGTTCTCTGCGAATAATGCTTTCTCATGTATAATTTCTTCCTCGCTACTTGTTCCCTGTCAGGAAGTGATAATAAATCTTCCTAATGTAGGCACAGGTAGCAATAAAAACCCGCAAGAGATTCTGAACCCTTTCCACTCTGCTAAATAAAGTTTTTTCCTTAGTATTTCTGCATATGAGATTTCCCCTCACTTCCTGTCTGGAAAATACCAGAGTTTGCAGACTGACTGCCCAGGTAGCAGGTTATTTAAAATGTCTCATATACTAATGGAGGCATTGTCAGTGACACTCTTAAACAAATCATTACCTGTTTTAACCTGTATCATATCAAATAGGAATATATTATACATTTGTTATCCGAATATTGTTCCCAATTTCACTTTTTGTCAGCTTTATTCACATGACATTGTACATATTGTGGTGTCAATTATTAAATAAATGTTTACATGGCACCAGCAGCAGTAAGGCTGGATCTTCTCAGCCAAACCATATGTTATGATTTGGTAGTTAGAATTTCCAAATATTAATTTTGAATATCCCCCTGTTTAACCACACCTATTTAATCCCTTGTATGAAATCTGTGTTTGCTTCATACTAGAATATGACAAAACATTCATTTTTAACACTGTTGATGAACAGTGCATTGAACGGTTTCAATTTATTATTGCATCTAAAATTTACATTAAAATATATTTATATAAGGAAAAAATGTAAAGTCAACATTTAATGCTATTTGCAAAATATCTCTCAATTTTAACACAAATTAAACTATTGATTTGCTTTATTATCTTGTTGCCTTAAAGTGTTTGTAAACCCTTACATATACCCAATGAATTGACTGGCCTCAGATGATACACAGAGATTAAACAAGTCCTCCTACATAAGTTGAACCTGTCTATCTGCAGTCTTCTCTTCTTTACAGCCATTCAATGTGCTGAATTATAAAGCTGGGTGAAAAGTTAAAGTTACACTCTGCAGACCTCAGTGAGGAGAGATCTGAGAGCTGATTGAAGGGAAGGGACTCCCCCCCTCCTTCCACACAGCACACAGGAACAGAGCTGAGGCTGTGAATCAGATGGAGGTCCCTCCCTTGTCACCGTTTTTTCCCTTGGTGTCAGGAAAACTTGTCAGAAGTGAATCATGCTAATAGCAGAGGAACGAGGCAGCAGAAAAAATGACACTTAGTGCTTTTAATTAAAACAAGTACACACTATAGAGGGATATGCTTTGTTAATATGACATATCTGAGGTTTACAACCACTTTATGATACCAATATCATAGCAGATATAATTGTGCAGAAAATAGTTGGATTATGTATGATTTCTCAGTAATATTAAATGTCAATTCATACTCTTCTCTTAGATATATGTCATAGCAGGTACAACTTTTTTTGGCACTAAAAAATAAAGTACAGTTTTTTTGGCAAATAAAGTTACAGCACCTCCCTTCCACCAGGTGGAAAGCAAGCCGGCCTTGGGCACAGCGTGTAGGATACACCAGCTTGGAAGCTTCACATGTTGAATGCCTGCTTTTCTATGTAAACATGTGGTTGCATATGTTTTGTTCTGTTTAGCTGCATATTTTATTAAAATATACTAGTCTACATACTTCCCTCTTGTTGTCCTTCCTGGAACATTTTATTGCAGTGGTATAGAGTGGGAGAGAGGAGAGAGGAGACTGCTGGAATTTTTCCTGGTCCCCTGAAAGGTGGATTTGGCAATTATATGCTTGATGGCCACTCTATTGGCCAAAGGGTTTTGGTGAGTGCTTATTTATTTCTCACACTCAGCGTAGCACTGTATATATTGAAGATTTGGGCACTAATATGTTTTCAGAAGAGCACCGTGATTGGTCATATGTTTTATATATGGACTTTTGAACCTATCATTTAAAAAAATTATGTTTTGACATTTATTTTCTCACACGTTTTAAATTTAGCAGGTGCACTACCATTTACACATTTGTGGTTGGGTAATAAGGCAGTGTCTTACTTTGTCTTGAATAGAATTATTGTGTAGTGTTTTTTGCACTATAAAAGGGGCAGCAGCCTCATATCACGTAGTAGGATATATTCATGAGTTGTTGCCCCTTATAATTGATCTAGAAGTATGTAGCTTAAAGAAAGTACTTACATAAGTATACTCTTCCACACATCTTTGGATTTGTCTTGTGGCCCTGATGAAAGGGGAGACTGTTTTGCCCCCGGAACGCATTGGCCATCTTGTGCATTATTAAAGCTATTTGGACTCCATTATTATTTTGGTCTGGCACTCTGGTTTAAGCTCTAAGTGACTTTCCTGGGTGCTCATTAGAAGGTAGCCCTGGCTGCAAGTGAGCCATCTAACCAAAGCCAGTGAGCTTTTGAAATGATTGTCTTCTTTCCATTTACTTCTCTGTATCAATAGGTATTAAAGTTCCAGAGCCTCATGGAGGGATCCACTTGAACCTATAATCTTCAATGAAACAAGTTTAATTATTTTTTTAAGTTTCAAACCCACCCTTCTAAAACAGAAGTCTGTGTCTGTCTTTTTTATATCTATACTTCCAAAATCAATTTGTCAAAAAAGAAAGAAAGGAGAAAAGGTCATGTAGCAATATGTGTAGCTCTAAAAAAAAGAGAAAATTACAGAAAAATGGACAGCCAAGGGTCCAACCCTTTTAATCCTTGAACATCTCAAAGTATTTAATATGTCAAAGTAAATTATTACCCTCACAGTTTTACAGAGTGAGCTCTGAGACTGTGGGTTATTTAACATAGTTTTGTATTTTATACAATCATGATATTGTACATTTTAGTGGTAACATTTTTCTTAAAAAAAATGGCAGGACTATATTTCTCCATTGTTACCTTACCTTAAGTTATTACAACAGTGAATATCAGTGATTTCAGCACTCTTTTCTGTGAACATTCACCATACTTCAAAGTGTGCTTTATTTAATGAAGGTGGGGGACTGACATACAGACATATAGATGAAAGTATGGATTCCTATAATTCATTCCTTCTTTCTGTGGTCAGGAGGTTACACTTTGTAAAAAATGGCTTGCATAGTTTCTCACTCATTTTCTCTTCACAATTATGTTGACTGCAAAATGGATCAAATAATTGACATTTTTCTCAATAGCAAACAGGTGTATCCATTTTTTTAAAGAACAAAAGATCTTATCTATTCAAAAATACTTCTTGTAAATTGTTCAGTCTGCTAAAACAATCACTTTTCTTTAATCTACCACAGGATTAGAATCTATAAATGCACTTTACGTTTAATAAAAATATGTACAGAGAAACATGAAATTCTAAAGGGGCTATATTTTTGCCGTAAAATATATATTTATATGGAGTTTGCATTACAGATTACAAAAATTTGTAATTGAAGCTCAGCTGAACTTTTAGTTTAAATCAGCTAAATATATTCCAGATGCATCAAAACAAAACATGTGCAAAGTCTTTTACACATTCTCATTTTCTTTAGAAAGAGTAGAAAAACCTCCTGCAGGGCCGATCCCAGGCAGGTGCACGGGGTGCAGTGCACCCAGGCGCCAGAGAGGTGGGGGCGCTGAAGAGCCAGAGTGCTCCCCTCCCTCCTCCTCCTCCCCTCCGTGTGCAGAAGTAGCTCTGTCCGCAGCAGGTCACCGCCGCGGAGCGGCCGCTGTGCTTTACATTGCTAGAGCCTGTCCCCCCTCCCTCCTCCTCCTGTCAGAGGAGAGCAGCCGCCGGAGATAGGAGCGGCTGGTCTCTGTGTTGAGAGAGACCAGCCGCGCAGTGACTTCGCTGGGGGGGGGGCGGCCCGTGCCTGCAGCCTGACACAGGTTCTCTCCACTCTCCTCCGCTCTGTCTCTCACTCCCGCCTAAGCTGCTGCCTGGCTGTCTCGATCTGCTCTTCACCCGGGCGGCGCGGCTGCACACTGTCCTCTCTAGCTGCCGCCGGGGTGTTAATAATGTGTCTGTACTGATAGAGGGAGGTTTGTCCCTGGGGGTCTGTACTAATGGGGGGGTTGTCCTGGGGGGGTCTGTACTAATGGGGGGGTTGTCCTGGGGGGTCTGTACTGATAGAGGGAGGTTTGTCCCTGGGGGTCTGTACTAATGGGGGAGTTGTCCTGGGGGGGGTCTTTACTAATGGGGGGTTGTCCTGGGGGGTCTGTACTGATAGAGGGAGGTTTGTCCCTGGGGGTCTGTACTAATGGAGGGGAGGGGTTTGTCCTGGGGGTCTGTACTAATGGAGGGGAGGGGTTTGTCCTGGGGGGACTTTACTAATGGGGGGGTTGTCCTGGGGGGGTCTGTACTAATTGGGGGGTTGTCCTGGGGGGTCTGTACTAATGGAGGGGGAGTTTTCCTGGAGGGTCTGTACTAATGGAGGGGAGGGGTTTGTCCTGGGGGGTCTGTACTAATGGAGGGGAGGGGTTTGTCCTGGGGGGTCTGTACTAATGGGGGGGTTGTCCTGGGGGGTCTGTACTAATGGGGGGTTGTCCTGGGGGTTCTGTACTAATGGAGGGGGAGTTGTCCTGGGGGGTCTGTACTAATGGAGGGGAGGTATTTGTCCTGGGGGTCTGTACTAATGGAGGGGGGTTGTCCTGGGGGGGTCTGTACTAATGAATGGGGGTTGTCCTGGGGGGTCTGTACTAATGAATGGGGGATTTATCCTGGGGGGTCTGTACTAATGGACGGGGGTTTCTCCTGGGGGGGTCTGTACTAATGGAGAGGGGATTTGTCCTGGGGGGGTCTGTACTAATGGAGGGGGGATTTGCCCTGGGGGGTCTGTACTAATGGAGGGGTGTTTCTCCTGGGGGGTCTGTACTAATGGAGAGGGGATTTGTCCTGGGGGGGTCTGTACTAATAGAGGGGGTATTTGTCCTGGGGGGGTCTGTACTAATGGAGGGGGGGTGTTTGTCTGGGGGGGGTCTGTACTAATGGAGGGGGGGTGTCCTGGGGGGGTTCTGTACTAATGGAGGGGGGTTTGTCCTGGTGGGGGGTCGGTACTAATGGAGGGGGGGTTTGTCCTGGGTGTCTGTACTAATGGAGGGGGGTTGTCCTGGGGGGTCTGTACTAATGAAGGGGGGGTTTGTCCTGTGGGGGGTCTGTACTAATGGAGGGGGCTTTGTCCTGGGGGGATCTGTACTAATGGAGGGGGGTTGTCCTGGTGGGGGTCTACTAATGGAGGGGGGTGGTTTGTCCTGGGGGGTCTATACTGATGAAGGGGGGGTCTGTACTGAGAGAGGGGCTTATACTTAGTGGGGGGCCTGCACTGACGAAGGGGACTCTATACTTAGTGGAGGGGGGTCTGTACTGAGGGGCGACTAAAGTTGGTGGAAGGGGGGTGACACGATGTTATACCGCACCTGGTGACACCAACCCTAGTGACGTCGCCCCTTCCCCTCCCTCTCCCTCTCCTCCGCATGTGCACTGCTATACTAGTGAGCGGCGCTGGTCAGCACAGCCTCCCACTATGTTTCTTCCCCCACCTTCATATCAGCCAGGGAAAAAATAGAATAGAAAAAGGAGCAGAGAAGAGGATTGTGGGACATGTAGTCCCGAGGACTGGCAGCCCAACTGTAACATGGAAACTGCAGCCCACACAGCATGCTCAGCTGAATGGGAGAGAGAGAGAGAGAGAGCCCGGGAAATCTTTCAGGGAAGTACACCCAGGACTCCAGAGGGAGAGGACAGTGCTGAGGGAACACCATCAGAGAGGAAACCCCACTGCCCTGCGCCACCAGAGGGAAAGACACACAGCCTAGCGCCATCCCTGGCGGAGAAAGGAATGGAGTCACTGCCAGAATACAGATCTGGGTGCTACCCAGCGGAGTCGCCACGGGCAATTCAGAGTGAGCTGACTCCTGATCAGAGGAACCATCTCTGGGTCAGGTGAGAGGGCCGATCGGCCATTATCTACTAACGTCCATAGGAACTGCAGTCTCTGACCATCTCCTGTATTATATCTGCAGTCTCTGACCATCTCTTGTATAATGTCTGCAGTCTCTGACCTTCTCTTGTATCATGTCTTCAGTCTTTGACCTTCTGTTGTATCATGTCTGCAGTCTCTGACCATCTCCTGTATCATGTCTGCAGTCTCTGACCTTCTCTTGTATCATGTCTTCAGTCTCTGACCTTCTCTTGTATCATGTCTGCAGTCTCTGACCATCTCTTGTATCATGTCTGCAGTCTCTGACCATCTCTTGCATTATGCCTGCAGTCTCTGACCATCTCCTGTATCATGTCTGCAGTCTCTGACCATCTCTTGTATCATGTCTGCAGTCTCTGACCATCTCTTGTATCATATCTGCTGTCTCTGACCATCTCTTGTATCATGTCTGCAATCTCTGACCAGTTTCTGTACCATGTCTGCAGTGTCTGACTGTCTCTTGTATCATGTCTACAGTCTCTGACCATCTATTCTATCTTGTCTGTAGTCTCTGACCATCTCCTGTATTATGTCTGCAGTCTCTGATCATCTCCTGTACCATGTCTGCAGTCTCTGACCATCTCCTGTACTATGTCTGCAGTCTCTGACTGTCTCTTCTATCATGTCTACAGTCTCTGATCATCTCCTGTACTATGTCTGCAGTCTCTGACTGTCTCTTGTATCATGTCTACAGTCTCTGATCATCTCCTGTACTATCTCTGCAGTCTCTGATCATCTTCTGTATCATGTCTACAGTCTCTGACCATCTCCTGTACTATGTCTGCAGTCTCTGACTGTCTCTTGTATCATGTCTACAGTCTCTGATCATCTCCTGTACCATGTCTGCAGTCTCTTATCATCTCCTGTACCATGTCTGCAGTCTAGGATCATCTCCTGTACTATGTCTACAGTCTCTGACCATCTCTTGTATCATGTCTGCAATCTCTGACCGGCTTCTGTACCATGTCTGCAGTGTCTGACTGTCTCTTGTATCATATCTGCAGTCTCTGACCATCTATTCTATCTTGTCTGTAGTCTCCGACCATCTCCTGTATTATGTCTGCAGTCTCTGACCATCTCTTGTATCATGTCAGCAGTCTCTGACCATGTCCTGTACTATATCTGCAGTCTCTGACCATCTCTTGTATCATGTCTGCAGTCTCTGACCATCTCCTGTACTATGTCTGCAGTCTCTGACCATCTCTTGTATCATGTCTGCAGTCTCTGACCATCTCCTGTACTATGTCTGCAGTCTCTGACCATCTCCTGTACCATGTCTACAGTCTCTGATCATCTCCTGTACCATGTCTGCAGTCTCTGATCATCTCCTGTACTATGTCTGCAGTCTCTGACTATCTCCTGTACCATGTCTGCAGTCTCTGATCATCTCCTGTATTATGTCTGCAGTCTCTGATCATCTCCTGTACTATGTCTGCAGTCTCTGATCATCTCCTGTACTATGTCTGCAGTCTCTGATCATCTCCTGTACCATGTCTGCAGTCTCTGATCATCTCCTGTACTATGTCTGCAGTCTCTGATCATCTCCTGTATTATGTCTGCAGTCTCTGACCAACTCCTGTACCATGTTTGCAGTCTCTGGCCATCTCCTGTACTATGTCAGCAGTCTCTGACTGTCTCTTGTATCATGTCTACAGTCTCTGACCATCTCTTGTATCATGTCTGCAATCTCTGACCAGCTTCTGTACCATGTCTGCAGTGTCTGACTGTCTCTTGTATCATGTTTGCAGTCTCTGACCATCTATTCCATCTTGTCTGTAGTCTCCGACCATCTCCTGTATTATGTCTGCAGTTTCTGACCATCTCTTGTATCATGTCTGCAGTCTCTGACCATCTCCTGTACTATGTCTGCAGTCTCTGACCATCTCTTGTATCATGTCTTCAGTCTCTGATCATCTCCTGTACTATGTCTGCAGTCTCTGACTGTCTCTTGTATCATGTCTACAGTCTCTGACCATCTCCTGTACTGTGTATGCAGTCTCTGACCATCTCCTGTACTATGTCTGCAGTCTCTGATCATCTCCTGTACCATGTCTGCAGTCTCTGATCATCTCCTGTACTATGTCTACAGTCTCTGATCATCTCCTGTACCATGTCTACAGTCTCTGACCATCTCTTGTATCATGTCTGCAATCTCTGACTGGCTTCTGTACCATGTCTGCAGTGTCTGACTGTCTCTTGTATCATATCTGCAGTCTCTGACCATCTATTCTATCTTGTCTGTAGTCTCCAACCATCTCCTGTATTATGTCTGCAGTCTCTGACCATCTCTTGTATCATATCTGCAGTCTCTGACCATCTCCTGTACTATGTCTGCAGTCTCTGACCATCTCCTGTACCATGTCTGCAGTCTCTGATCATCTCCTGTACTATGTCTACAGTCTCTGATCATCTCCTGTACCATGTCTGCAGTCTCTGATCATCTCCTGTACTATGTCTGCAGTCTCTGATCATCTCCTGTGACATGTCTGCAGTCTCTGATCATCTCCTGTACTATGTCTACAGTCTCTGACCATCTCTTGTACCATGATTACAGTCTCTGACCATCTCTTGTATCATGTCTGCAATCTCTGACTGGCTTCTGTACCATGTCTGCAGTGTCTGACTGTCTCTTGTATCATATCTGCAGTCTCTGACCATCTATTCTATCTTGTCTGTAGTCTCCGACCATCTCCTGTATTATGTCTGCAGTCTCTGACCATCTCTTGTATCATGTCTGCAGTCTCTGACCATCTCCTGTACTATGTCTGCAGTCTCTGACCATCTCCTGTACCATGTCTGCAGTCTCTGATCATCTCCTGTACTATGTCTACAGTCTCTGATCATCTCCTGTACCATGTCTGCAGTCTCTGATCATCTCCTGTACTATGTCTGCAGTCTCTGACTATCTCCTGTACCATGTCTGCAGTCTCTGATCATCTCCTGTATTATGTCTGCAGTCTCTGATCATCTCCTGTACTATGTCTACAGTCTCTGACCATCTCTTGTATCATGTCTGCAATCTCTGACTGGCTTCTGTACCATGTCTGCAGTGTCTGCCTGTCTCTTGTATCATATCTGCAGTCTCTGACCATCTATTCTATCTTGTCTGTAGTCTCTGACCATCTCCTGTACTATGTCTGCAGTCTCTGACCATCTCTTGTATCATGTCTGCAGTCTCTGACCATCTCCTGTACTATGTCTGCAGTCTCTGACCATCTCCTGTACCATGTCTGCAGTCTCTGATCATCTCCTGTACTATGTCTACAGTCTCTGATCATCTCCTGTACCATGTCTGCAGTCTCTGATCATCTCCTGTACTATGTCTGCAGTGTCTGATCATCTCCTGTACTATGTCTGCAGTCTCTGATCATCTTCTGTACCATGTCTGCAGTCTCTGATCATCTCCTGTACTATGTCTGCAGTCTCTGATCATCTCCTGTTATGTCTGCAGTCTCCGACCAACTCCTGTACCATGTTTGCAGTCTCTGGTCATCTCCTGTACTATGTCAGCAGTCTCTGACTGTCTCTTGTATCATGTCTACAGTCTCTGACCATCTCTTGTATCATGTCTGCAATCTCTGACCAGCTTCTGTACCATGTCTGCAGTGTCTGACTGTCTCTTGTATCATGTCTGCAGTCTCTGACCATCTATTCCATCTTGTCTGTAGTCTCTGACCATCTCCTGTATTATGTCTGCAGTTTCTGACCATCTCTTGTATCATGTCTACAGTCTCTGACCATCTCCTGTACTATGTCTGCAGTCTCTGACCATCTCTTGTATCATGTCTGCAGTCTCTGATCATCTCCTGTACTATGTCTGCAGTCTCTGACTGTCTCTTGTATCATGTCTACAGTCTCTGACCATCTCCTGTACTATGTATGCAGTCTCTGACCATCTCCTGTACTATGTCTGCAGTCTCTGATCATCTCCTGTACCATGTCTGCAGTCTCTGATCATCTCCTGTACTATGTCTACAGTCTCTGATCATCTCCTGTACCATGTCTGCAGTCTCTGATCATCTCCTGTACCATGTCTGCAGTCTCTGATCATCTCCTGTACTATGTCTGCAGTCTCTGATTATCTCCTGTATTATGTCTACAGTCTCTGATCATCTCACGTACCATGTCTGCAGTCTCTGATCATCCTCTGTAGTATGTCTGCAGTCTCTGATCATCTCCTGTATTATGTCTGCAGTCTCTGACCATCTCCTGTACTATGTCTGCAGTCTCTGACCATCTCCTGTACTATGCCTGCAGTCTCTGATCATCTCCTGTACTATGTCTGCAGTCTCTGATCATCTCCTGTATCATGTCTGCAGTCTCTGATCATCTCCTGTACCATGTCTGCAGTCTCTGATCATCTCCTGTATCATGTCTGCAGTCTCTGACCATCTCTTGTATCATGTCTGCAGTCTCTGACCATCTCTTGTATCATGTCTGCAGTCTTTGACCGTATCCTGTATTATGTCTGGGGACTCTTTCTAACAGAAGCCCTCTCTGTGTGCATCAGAGAGACTCCCCTCCAGGTCTCATTAGTGTTCTCTCTTCCTGTATTTTCTTTATTGTTAAGAGATCATGGGAGGATTTCAGGGTAACAAAGACTTCTTAGGGGAGCAGCTCTGTATTTGAGTCGTTGCCATACAATCATTTGTAAAGGGGAGGAGTTGGTAAGATGACCACGCCCATGTGGGGGCGCCAGAAATATTTCTGCACCCAGGCGTCTGTGACCCTAGGATCGGCCCTGACCTCCTGCTAGCATGCTGAAGAGAAAGACTTTTTCTTTCTGTGTGGAAGCAGTTGTCTCTCTGCAGAGGACCAACACTCCCCCTGCTCACTCAGAGATATAGCTCTCCAATCAGAAGTGAGCATGAGCTTTGCTGTTTGCAAAGCTATAGAACTGATTCAGCAGGGGGCATGTTGGACCTCAGCAAAGTCCACAGATCACAGTACTTCTCTGCGTTACGCTGCCAGAGGACAGGCTTTCCTTCTCAGGGTGTGGCTGCTTTCTATAGAAAATGAACTATTAGGCCCCTTTCACGCGGGAGCCTCCGTTTTGCAGAATCCGCTTGCTCAGCAGGGGATCGCTCCACAGATCCCAACTGAGAGCAGGCAGATAACAGGTCTGTCTCTGCTCACTGTGCAGAGCGGACAAGGACACATTTCTGCTCTCCTATATGGGGAAATCATGTGGAAACGGACCGCCAGTCCATATTTAACTGATCCTATCCAATCTGCCAGACAGATGGAAAATAGGACACCATCCATTTTGCAGGCAGGATCGGAGAGCGGTGGATGTCAGTGGACATGTGTCAGCTGAAATCCGTCGCTCCATAGTGGAGACTGGAGGGTCCGATCAGGTCCGCCTGAAAAACTTACAGGAGGACCTGATCAGATCACCTGTGTGAAAAGGCCCTAAGTCTTTGCACACCTTTGTTTTGATATAACTGGAATACATTTAGCTAAATTAAGCTTTGTAGATGAACTCCAGGATAAGCAAATATTGTTTAAATACAAGAGCCATGCGTATTCTTAATTGAATCTGGGTGTTTTGTGCATTTCTTCCAGATCCTTGCATTAATCTATTATAATATGTTTTCCTTGTATGGGAGCTTTCTGTAATAAAGACCACTCACTGCTGCTCTCTCTGGTCTTGTCTTCATCTCCCTCCCAGCGGAAAGACACAGGTGCCAGGAAGTTGGTTCAGCGAACTTAAACTTGTAGATGGCAAGGTTGTATGAGCAGAAGCTAGGAGTCAGGTCACTAGCCAAGTTTGGTAACAGCCAGGCAGGCAGGTACAGAATTATGATCAGAATCCAGGTCAGCAGGAAGATTCTTAGTAAAAAGTGCAAGCCAGGGTCAGTAACACCGATCTGTAGAAGACATAACAGGCAAGGAGATTCCAAAGAGAGGTGCCAGAAGCAGCTGGGTCAGTAGCAGGGTCTGCAGGTTTTTAGGCACACAGAATACAGGGAACAGAACTGAACACAATCCAGCAATGAGGCTAGGCAGACCTCAGGTTTAAAGAGACCAATGGGCACCAGGATCTGTTGGCCCTCTTACAGCTTGTTCTCTTTAGCCTAGTACACACACAGCCCCCCCGCCAGAAAACTCTGGCTAGTTCCCTCAGCCATTAACTGAGAGCGCTGATCGGAAGCTGGTGAGCAGACCTTTTTCGGTCATGAGCTTTCAGCTGAACGGCCAGCTTCTGTTGGACTGGCTACCATACACATGGACAGAATATCGGTTTCTATTGAACCAGCCAATGCCAGCCGACGTTCGGCCATGTGTAATAGGCTTTCACCAGCTATGTACAGAACAATGATGATGTCACTGCTACTTTTACAGGCTAATAATTGTGTTTGAAAAGGCATTTGGTGCATGCAAAGTGAATTTATATTGTTTGTAGTTATACAATTTAGATACAATAAACATTAGATCAATAAAGGCATCCTGGTGGGTTTTTAATTTTTTTTTTATTTGAGGATCATTAAAAAAAAATTCTATGGTAGCCAGACTTTACCAAAAAATGATTCTAATTCCAACGAATGCATGTTTTAAAACTTTAGTCAAAATCCTATATGACACATCAATAATACCACTTATTTCAACGACCCTCGTCCTGCAGGGTAACAACTAATCCTATTACTTCAGTAAAAACCAAATTCAATATGAGCAAGTCAATCAATGAGAGCAAACACTGATTATATAGGGGATTGTACATTTAAGTATAAAAACAGCAACGAAATTTAAATCCCATACTAGTACATGTTTTCCTAATTTGAACCAAACATGGTGTAGATCAGAGGTGACCAGGGGTAGACTTCCTGTGCCAGATCAAAGGAGCAATTTCATGAAAATGATACACACACAAATATGTGCACCAAAGCATTAGCAGTGTCAAGGGACACTGAGAACACTTTTATGCTACATTCAATGTCACACTCAATTCAGTCAGTGGAGAAGATCACAGTTTTATGTTTTGCCATTTTCTGATCAAAAAGTTAGAATTCAACAATGCATCACCCCAACCATTATGGCAAAGAGACCATTAAAAAGGACAACATAGAGTCTAAATGCTGGCGTGGTCTGAAATGTTTCAACCAACCCGTTAAGAAAATTTGGAACTGACCTAATAAAAGTGAATCTATTTCCCTGGTTTTATATATACAGTATCTCACAAAAGTGAGTACACCCCTCACATTTTTGTAAATATTTTTTTATATCTTTTCATGTGACAACACTGAAGAAATGACACTTTACCACAATGTAAAGTAGTGAGTGTACAGCTTGTATAACAATGTAAATTTGCTGTCCCCTCAAAATAACGCAACACACAGCCATTAATGTCTAAACTGCTGGTAACAAAAGTGAGTACACCCCTAAGTGTAAATTTCCAAATTGGGCCCAAAGTGTCAATATTTTGTGTGGCCACCATTATTTTCCAGTATGGCCTTAACCCTCTTGGGCTTGGAGTTCACCAGAGCTTCACAGGTTGCCACTGGAGTCCTCTTCCACTCCTCCATGATGACATAACGGAGCTGGTGGATGTTAGAGACCTTGCGCTCTTCCACCTTCCATTTGAGGATGCCCTACATATGCTCAATAGGGTTTATGTCTGAAAACATGCTTGGTCAGTCCATCACCTTTACCCTCAGCTTCTTTAGCAAGGCAGTAGTCATCTTGGAGGTGTATTTGGGGTCGATATCATGTTGGAATACTGCCCTGTGGCCCAGTCTCCGAAGGGGTGTGATCATGCTCTGCTTCGGTATGTCACAGTACATGTTGGCATTCATGGTTCCCTCAATGAACCGAAGCTCCCCAGTGCTGGCAGCACTCATGCGGCCCCAGATCATGACACTCCCACCACCATGCTTGACTGTAAGCAAGACACACTTGTTTTTGTACTCCTCACCTGGTTGCCGCCACACATGCTTGACACCATCTGAACCAAATAAGTTTATCTTGGTCTCATTAGACCACAGGACATGGTTCCAGTAATCCATGTCCTTAGTCTGCTTGTCTTCAGCAAACTGTTTGCAGGCTTTCTTGTGCATCATCTTTAGAAGAGGCTTTCTTCTAGGACGACGGCCATGCAGACCAATTTAATGCAGTGTGCGGCATATGGTCTGAGCACTGACAGGCTGACCCCCCACCCCTTCAAACTCTGCAGCAGTGCTGGCAGCACTCATATATCTATTTCCCAAAGATAACCTCTGGATATGATTCTGAGCATGCGCACTCAACGTCTTTGGTCAACCATGGCGAGGCCTGTTCTGAGTGAAACCTGTCCTGTTAAACCGCTGTATGGTCTTGGCCACCATGCTGCAGCTGAGTTTCAGGGTCTTGGCAATCTTCTTTTTAGCTTAGGCCATCTTTATGTAGAGTAACAATTCTTTTTTTCAGATCCTCAGAGAGTTATTTGCCATGATGTGTCATGTTGAATTTCCAGTGACCAGTATGAGAGAGCGAGAGCGAGAACACACCTGCTCCCCATTCACACCTGAGACCTTGTAACACTAATGAGTCACATGTCACCGGGAAAAGGGAAATGGCTAATTGAGCCCAATTTGGACATTTTTAATTAGGGTGTACTCACTTTTGTTGCCAGTGGTTTAGACAATAATGGCTGTGTGTTGAGTTATTTTGAGGGGACAGCAAATTTACACTGTTATACAAGCTGTACACTCACTACTTTACATTGTAGCAAAGTGTCATTTCTTTAGTGTTGTTACATGAAAAGATATGTATTTAAAGATAAAGATAAATATTTACCAAAATGTGAGGGGTGTACTCACTATATATATATATATTATTATTATTATTATTATACAGGATTTATATAGCGCCGACAGTTTACGCAGCGCTTTACAACATTAGGGTCTGACAGTATAAGTACAATACAATTCAATACAGGAGGAATCAGAGGGCCCTGCTCATTAGAGCTTACAATCTAGGAGGGAGGGTCAAGTGATACAAAAGGGTAATAGCTGTGGGGGATGAGCTAATGGAGAAAATAGTGCAGTTGTTAGATGGAGGCAGGATAGGCTTCTCTGAAGAGGAAAGTTTTCAGGGATCGCCTAAAAGTGGATAAAGTTGGAGACAGTCTGACAGATTGGGGTAGGGAATTCCAGAGGATGGGCGAGGCTCGGGAGAAGTCCTGGAGGCGGATATGGGAGGAGGTGATGAGGGAGCTAGAGAGCAGGAGGTCTTGGGAGGAACGGAGATGGCGATTAGGTTGGTATTTTGAGACTAGGTTAGTGATGTAGCTGGGGGCAGAGTTGTGGATGGCTTTGTAACTTATTGTTAGTATTTTGAATTTAATTCGTTGGGCGAGTGGTAGCCAATGGAGGGATTGGCAGAGAGGGGTAGCAGACACTGAGCGGTTTGTAAGGTGGATGAGTCTGGCAGCAGCATTCATGATGGACTGAAGGGGGGATAGTCTGTTTAAAGGTAAGCCAATGAGGAGTGAGTTGCAGTAGTCAAGGCGAGAGATAACCAGGGAGTGAATCAGGAGCTTTGTAGTTTCACTGGTTAGAAAGGGACGTAGTTTAGAGATGTTGCGGAGGTTGAGGTGGCAAGCTTTGGAAAGTGATTGGATGTGGGGCTGAAAGGAGAGTTCAGAATCCAGGATAACACCTAGTACCCTGACATGTGGGGACGGGTGGATGGTTTTGCCATTGCTCTTGACAGAGAATTTGGGGGAAGAGGAATGTGGGGGAGGAAATATTATAAGCTCGGTTTTGGACAAGTTGAGTTTGAGGAAGTGGTGTGACATCCATACAGATATGTCGGTTAGTAAGTTAGTGATGCGTGAGGAGACTGATGGAGTGAGTTGAGGGGTGGAGAGATAGATTTGTGTGTCATCAGCATAGAAATGATATTGAAAGCCGTGAGAGGCTATCAGCTGACCCAGGGAAGAGGTGTAGATTGAAAATAAAAGAGGTCCAAGAACAGAACCTTGGGGGACCCCGACAGAGAAGGGAAGAGGAGTGGAGGATGTAGAATTGTAAGTGACACTGAAGGTGCGTTGGGATAGGTAGGATGAGAGCCACTGAAGAGCACAGTCACGGAGACCGAGGGAGTAAAGTTTTTTTTTGAGGAGGGGGTGGTCAACCGTGTCAAAGGCAGCTGAAAGATCCAGAAGTAGGAGTACAGAATAGTGTCCATTGGTTTTTGCAGTTAGTAGGTCATTTGTGAGTTTTAAAAGAGCAGTTTCTGTGGAGTGTTGAGGGCGAAATCCAGATTGAAGGGGATCAAGAAGGTTGTTTTTAATGAGGTGATCACTCAGTTGGTTGTAAACCAGGCGTTCAAGGAGTTTAGAGGAAAAGGGGAGCAAGGAGATTGGGCGTAGGTTGTTAAGATTGGTAGGGTCCAAGGACGGCTTTTTGAGTATGGGGGTAACCAGTGCATGTTTTAGAGCATTGGGGAAGATGCCAGAGGTGAGGGAGAGATTGAAGATGTGGGTTAGAGAGTGTAGGATGGGGTCAGAGGGTGACCGTAGCATTTGAGAGGGAATAGGGTCCAGGGTACAGGTGGTTAGGTGGGCGATAGAAAGGAGTTTAGCAACTTCATCTGTAGTAGTAGATTTGAATAGGGGGAGTGTCAGTTGTATCTGTTGACATGGGGTCTTAGCTGGGGGAGATACCTGTAGAATAGAGATTTCATCACGGATTGTATCAATCTTGTTTTTGAAGTGATTAGCGATTTCCTGGGCAGTGAGTAAGTCAGTGGGTGGAGGCGGTGGAGGACAAAGTAGAGAGTTGAAGGTAGAGAAGAGTTTACGGGGATTGGATGAGAAAGTGTTAATAAGAGTTGTAAAATAGGTTTGCTTGGCAGTGTGGAGGAAAGCATAGTATATTTGGAGGGCAGATTTGTATTGGTTGAAGTCTTTGAGAGACTTAGTCTTGTGCCACAGACGCTCAAGAGCGCGACTACGTTTTTTGAGAATTTTAGTGTCATCTGTTTGCCAGGGTTGTAGGGGTCGAGGCCTGATTCTGCCTGTAGTGAGGGGAGCGAGCTTATCCAGGGTGGAGGACAGAGATTTATTGTAGATGGACATGGCTTGGTTGGGGCAGGACAGGGGAGAGATTTTGTCATAGAGGTGGTCAGTAGCAGAATAGAGGAGACAGGAGTTGAAGTTGCGAAAGTTTCTACGGGTGATGGTTAGGCGATTGGAGGGAAAGGTGGTGGAAGACAGGGGGAGAGAGAAACTAATAAGGTGGTGGTCCGAGAGAGGAAAAGGATTGTTTGAGAAGTTGCATGGAGTGCATAGGTAGGAGAATACAAGGTCAAGGGTGTTGCCATCAGAGTGAGTAGAAGCCTGTACCCATTGCTTCAGGTCAAATGAAGAGGTTAGACTAAGAAGTTTAGAAGTAGCAGGAGTGTTTGTATTAGCAGGGATGTTGAAATCACCGAGAAGGATTGTGGGAATATCCGAAGAGAGAAAGTAGGGTAGCCAGGCAGAAAACTCATCAAGGAAAGTCGATAATGGTCCAGGGGGCCGGTAGATCACAGCAATTCTTAGGGAAGTTGGAGAGAATAGACGTATACAGTGGGCTTCAAATGAAGAGAGGGAAAAAGAGGGAGGAGGGTGAATAACCTGGAAGGTGCTCTGGGGGGATAGGAGGAATCCCACTCCACCTCCCTTGCGTCCATTAGGCCTAGGGGAGTGAGTCCAGTGAAGGCCACCCTGGGAGAGGGAAGCAGGAGAAGGGGTGTCATATTCGTGGAGCCAGGTTTCGGTGAGAGCAAGTAGATTAAAGGAATTAGTGACAAAGAGGTCATGAACAGCAGTGAGTTTGTTGCAGACCGAGCGGGCGTTCCAGAGGGCACAGGAGAGAGGGAGGCTGGCGTTGGGAAGAAGAGGAATGGAGACTAAATTGTGTAGATTGCGACTACTGCCAGAGGGTTTAGGGTGATGGTGATGGGTGTGTTGGGCACAGTTAAATAAGGGAGGCCCAGGGTTTGGGGAAATATCTCCAGCGATTAGGAGAAGCAGAAGAGTGAGGGAGGTAATATGAGAATATGATTTGTATGAGGGGACATGCTTTAGTATCCTGGGGGGTATGTTAGCAAGTGGGCTTAGAGTTAGAAAGAGGTGATGAGTGCAGTAGTAGGGGGAGAGGAGAAGTGAGGGTGATATGTACAGATTGTGTGGTGGAGCAGAGGGATGTAGAGAAGAGAGCTTGAGGAGAGAGGCTGCAATTGTGAAGAGGAGGAGAGGTAAAGAGAGCATGTTTCAGAGAAGGTGAGATAATATGAAAATGAGATCACCTGCAATCTGCTATGGTTAGCTTTGTGCAAATCGCTGAAGTGCAAGAGCAGAAGTGTCACTTTTTTTCAGAACCCCACTTCTTTGGAAGAACCCCCTGTATGTGCTCCCCCGTAAAGAAGGCCTTGTTATATACTGTGTTGGGTGTGGATGGAATCTGGCAATTAATCAATTAGGAGGGCATATTAGGAACACAGCAAGCAGGGCATAACTTTCACACCACAATCAAACTGCAAGGGGACTAAAAGGCCAAAATTGTAAAGATAAGGAAACCCATAATTTAGGTAAGACTTAATGGCTAAATAAAGATTGAAATAATATGAGCATGGCTACAGATGGAGTTGAGACAGCGGTGACAAATAGATTTACCAAAAATGTATATAAGCGGTCAGTCAATTTTCAGTTTGCAGGACATGGGAATATAAACGCAGATTACCAAAAATGTATATAAGCGGTCAGTCAGTTTTCAGTTTGCAGGACATGGGAATATAAATGCAGATTACCAAAAATGTATATAAGGGGTCAGTCAATTTTCAGTTTGCAGGACATGGGAATATAAACGCAGATTACCAAAAATGTATATAAGCGGTCAGTCAATTTTCAGTTTGCAGGACATGGGAATATAACGCAGATTACCAAAAATGTATATAAGCGGTCAGTCAATTTTCAGTTTGCAGGACATGGGAATATAACGCAGATTACCAAAAATGTATATAAGCGGTCAGTCAATTTTCAGTTTGCAGGACATGGGAATATAAACGCAGATTACCAAAAATGTATATAAGCGGTCAGTCAATTTTCAGTTTGCAGGACATGGGAATATAAACGCAGATTACCAAAAATGTATATAAGCGGTCAGTCAATTTTCAGTTTGCAGGACATGGGAATATAAACGCAGATTACCAAAAATGTATATAAGCGGTCAGTCAATTTTCAGTTTGCAGGACATGGGAATATAAACGCAGATTACCAAAAATGTATATAAGCGGTCAGTCAATTTTCAGTTTGCAGGACATGGGAATATAAACGCAGATTACCAAAAATGTATATAAGCGGTCAGTCAATTTTCAGTTTGCAGGACATGGGAATATAAACGCAGATTACCAAAAATGTATATAAGCGGTCAGTCAATTTTCAGTTTGCAGGACATGGGAATATAAACGCAGATTACCAAAAATGTATATAAGCGGTCAGTCAATTTTCAGATGGCAGGACATGGGAATATAACGCAGATTACCAAAAATGTATATAAGGGGTCAGTCAATTTTCAGTTTGCAGGACATGGGAATATAACGCAGATTACCAAAAATGTGTATAAGCGGTCAGTCAATTTTCAGTTTGCAGGACATGGGAATATAACGCAGATTACCAAAAATGTATATAAGCGGTCAGTCAATTTTCAGTTTGCAGGACATGGGAATATAAACGCAGATTACCAAAAATGTATATAAGCGGTCAGTCAATTTTCAGTTTGCAGGACATGGGAATATAAACGCAGATTACCAAAAATGTATATAAGCGGTCAGTCAATTTTCAGTTTGCAGGACATGGGAATATAAACGCAGATTACCAAAAATGTATATAAGCGGTCAGTCAATTTTCAGTTTGCAGGACATGGGAATATAAACGCAGATTACCTGTGAAGAGAGAAGAAAATGTTCAGATGAATGCTGCAAGAGCAGAAGTGTCACTTTTTTTCAGAACCCCACTTCTTTGGAAGAACCCCCTGTATGTGCAGCCCCCTGTATATATATATATATATATATATATATATATATATATATACGATTTGTAATAAGCAAGATAGTATATGTGAAAGTCTTCTGATGAATCAAATTAAATTGTGTGTATACAGTCTAATATACAGTAGGTGAATGGTTGTTGCACCTATGTCTGTATAAATAGCATGCTAACAGAATCATATCCATTACTGGGTGCCCATGCCTACTTAGGGACTTTCCATGGGTACATAGCGAACCCCTCATCATCTTCCATCTATTATTATCACCAATTTCCCTTCTTGTATACTAACTATGATGACAGTTCTATTTTGTACACGATTGTGCTACTCAACAATGTTTTTTCTTACTATTTAAAATCTTACTAAAATAAATAAAAAAGATTGAAACAGAAAGCATGTGTAAATAAATACATGTATATTCTATAAATAATCCAGGGCATACAAGTACTACTAAGTGCATCAATATGTGTATTAAGTCAAAATACTTTTTTATTTTTGGAGTAGGAAAGAGTTAGAACCCCTGTCAGGTTTTTATTGCTCTCTGAGTTTTTGCCATATGTATTTGGCCTGGCAATCAGGAATTCTGGAATTCTTCTCACAGACAGCATAAACTAAACAGTTTTAAACCCCCCTACCTTATGCAAAATAAAAACGAAAAATTTTGGCTGCACATACATATTAAAGAGTAGGGATGAGCTTCGAGTTCGAACAATTTGGGGTGTTCGCGGCAAATTCGAATGCCGCGGAACACCCTTTAAAAGTCTATGGGAGAAATCAAAAGTGCTAATTTTAAAGGCTTATATTCATGGTATTGTCATAAAAAGTGTTTGGCGACCTGGGTCCTGCCCCAGGGGACATGGATCAATGCAAAAAAAAGTTTTAAAAACGGCCATTTTTTCGGGAGCAGTGATTTTATTAATGCTTAAAGTGAAACAATAAAAGTGTAATATCCCTTTAAAATTCGTACCTGGGGGGTGTCTATAGTATGCCTGTAAAGGGGCGCATGTTTCCCGTGTTTAGAACAGTCTGACAGCAAAATGATATTTCAAAGGAAAAAAAGTAATTTAAACTACTCGCGGCTATTAATGAATTGCCGTTTCGACAATACACATAAACGTTCATTGATAAAAACGGCATGGGAATTCACCACAGGGGAACCAAAATTTAAACCCAGGTCACCGGGTGGCCCCACCCCCGTTATTTAAGAACTGTCAGAAGAGGAGAAGCGTCACACAGCGGGAGCCTCCCTCCATGCCATCATGGATGCGGAGCGGCCCGAAAAGAAGAAGAAGACAAGAAGATGAAGAGAAGAGGATGAAGAGAGAAGCGTCAGATGCCAGACGAGAACACCGGAGGAAGAACCAGAAGAACCAGAAGAACCAGAAGAAGATGGAGGAAGAAACCGAAGGAAGATAGAAGAAAGAAGAAGCATTTAAATAAAGGAATTGTCAAAAACTGTCTCTTGTCATTTTTAACATTTTTGACACTTTTTTAGTGAAATGGTAGGGGTACTTTTGTACCCCCTTACCATTTCACACAGGGGGGGGGAGGGCCAGGATCTGGGGGTCCCCTTGTTAAAGGGGGCTTCCAGATTCCGATAAGCCCCCCGCCCGCAGACCCCCACAACCACCGGCCAGGGTTGTGGGGATGATGCCCTTGTCCTCATCAACATGGGGACAAGGTGTTTTGGGGGCTACCCAATGTTCCCAATGTTGAGGGCATGTGGCCTGGTACAGTTCAGGGGGGGGCGCTCTCTCGTCCCCCCCTCTTTTTCCTCTTTTAAATTTTGGCCGGGGTTCCCCTTAATACCCATACCAGACCTGAAGGGCCTGGTATGGAATTCAGGGGGACCCCCCCCACGTCATTTTTTTTTTTAATTTTGGTTCAGGGTTCCCCTGTGGGGAATTCCCATGCCGTTTTTATCAATTAACTTTTATGTGTTTTGTCGGACCGGCAATTCATTAATAGCCGCGAGTAGTTTTAAATGATTTTTTTCCTTTGAAATGTCATTTTGCTGTCAGACTGTTCTAAAAACGGGAAACATGCGCCCCTTTACAGGCATACTATAGACACCCCCCAGGTACGAAATTTAAAGGGATATTACACTTTTATTGTTTCACTTAAAGCATTATTAAAATCACTGCTCCTGAAAAAACGGCTGTTTTTAAAACTTTTTTTTGCATTGATCCATGTCCTCTGGGGCAGGACCCAGGTCCCCAAACACTTTTTATGACAATAACTTGCATATAAGCCTTTAAAATGAGCACTTTTGATTATTCATGTTCGTGTCCCATAGACTTTAACGGTGTTCGCTTGTTCGAACAAATTTTTTGCCTGTTCGCAAGTTCTGGTGAGAACTGAACAGGGGGGTGTTTGGCTCATCCTTATTAAAGAGTAACTCAATTTTTGCTGCTAAAAAACAACTCCCCCCCATCTCTGGTGATCAATGTACGCCTTTTTTTCCCACAAATAGAGCTTTCTTTTGGTGGTATTTGATCACCTCTGTGGTTTTTATTTTTTGTGCTATAAACAAAAAAAGAGTGTCCATTTTGAAAAAAAACACAATATTTTGTACTTTTTGCTATAATAAATATCCCCATTTTTTTTAAAAAAAAAGCAATTTCTTTTTTCTCAGTTTGTATGTATGTAGCCTTCTACATATTTTTGGTAATAAAAATCGCAATAAGCGTATATTGATTGGTTTGCGCAAAAGTTATAGCGTCTACAAAATAGGGGACAGATTTATGGCATTTTTATTATTATTTTTTTTTTAGTAATGGCGGCGATCTGCGATTTTTATCATGACTGCGACATTATGGCGGACACATCGGACACTTTTGACACATTTTTGGGACAATTGACAATTATATATCAGTGCTATAAAAATGCACTGATTACTGTATAAATGTCACTGGCAGGGAAGGGGTTAACACTAGGTGGCGATCAAGGGGTTAACTATGTTCCCTGACTGTGTGTTCTAACTGTAGGGGGAGGGGACTTACTATAGGAGATGGCAGATCATGGTTCCTAGCTATTAGGAACTCGCAATCTGCATCTCCTCTCAGAACAGAACAGGGATTTGTGTGTTTACACACACATGTCCCTGTTCTGCCTCTCGTGCCCGCGATCGCTCGTGGCCGGCGGTCATCGCGACGCGCCTGCTATGCTGCTTAAAGGAGCCAACGTATAGCTACGACAGCTCGCGGGAACATGTCGACCTCCTGCAGTATAATAACTATGTCCTGTAGAGTGATTCTAAATGGGTGTGACTGGTTCCTTATAATCACCTGGTGAGCTTTCTGTCTTCTGATGAAAAAAGTTTCAGTGTCTGCATCCCTTTAAAAGTGATTAACCCTTAGGGAGTGTCTCACCAGAAATGACATTTTGTTGCAGAGGATGCCTAAAATCTGACTTACCTTAGTGCAGAGTTCTTTACCCAGGTAGGAAATGCAATTTTTGGAGGTGTTCTACTCACCAACAGTGTACAGAGTTTGTTTGTAGCAGTTACTCTCAGCGTCTGTCTGCATTAGCCATCAAGCACCATCTAGTGCTCACTGCTCTACACTATCTGCCTGCTGATACACCCTGCTGTGAAGCTTGTCAGTGAACCCTGTAAGCTTTCATTAAACTTTGAGGTTTATTATTGACTTCACGATGGATATTAGTATTTCTTGGCATTCCATTGGGATTGACTGTGGAGTGATGACCATCGTTTTCCCTGCTGACCGCCCAGCCTGTGTTAAAGTCTTATGCGCTTTTATTTGCACATTATTGTTTGATCTATAGCACTGCTTTGATACATATAGTGTACAGCTTGCCATATTGCATTGAATTTTACAGAAAATGACAATGTTGCAGTATTGTAAAAATCATACCGTGTGTAGCTAGATCTGGCTGTCCATAGTACCTGCATTTCGTCTCTTGGTCTGGTATACTTTTTACTCCTTTATAGACAGAATATTGCTGTGTAATCTACTTTTTCCAGGAGTTTGCTGTTTGCTTTTAAAGGTTTAAGGCAGCCCCAGTTTTCTTCAAAGTGTAGAATAAAACATGCCAAGGAATGTGCAGTACAAATATTGATGATTTGCTAGGAATGTTGTCTTTCAAATTTTATATACTGGTATGTGTGAAAGTCAGGCTTATTTACTAAAGCAAAGAATAATGAACAAAGCTCAGGAACCCAAAAGTGACTTCTGATAGGTGAGTATGAATAGCAGCATTCCACTCTTTGTCTCCTCTAATTCATTACACCCATATATCTTATTGGTAGGAAATGTTTCAATGTCTTGTAAGACAAAGGTTGGTGTAAGCATAACATGGAAATATGCATCATTCTGAAGATAAGTAATGCTCCTGTAAGATACATCAGACATATTTTAAACTACAAGTATATATAAACACATGATGGAGTACAATTCATTGAGAAAAAAGCTGCAAGATTTGCAGAGAACCTAGTTTTTTTTTTTTTTACAGCTGTGAACATACTGACAAGTTGTCACCTAATCCTAATGAGCAGATGTAACAGATTCTCTCACCCAGAGGATGGTTATGTATACAGGATAAGGCAGTCACTGTTGACCAAAAATCAAAACCCAAAGGGAGCTTATTAAATGCTTAGCGGCAGACACTACATTGTAAGGGAAGTCTCTAACCCCCTAGAGTAGTCTGTGGTCTACCCTCGTGGTCATTAAACATACCAATACCAGCTGTGACTTTAGCCTCTTATTTCTAAAACTTATCATATCAGACTATTCTGTGATAATCTTTCCAATTTAAAGTTAAAATTAATAAAGAAAAAGAAAATCATTCATGCAGTAATAAAATTGTAAACTCTGTCTTCATATACTTGAACTATATAAAGTGCCTTGAAAAAGTATTCATACCCCTTGAAATTTTCCACATATTGTCGTGTTACAACCAGAAGCATAAATGTATTTTATTGGGATTTTATTGGGATTGTGATAGACAAACACAAAGTGGCACATAATTGTGAAGTGGAAGGAAAATAATAAATGTTTTCAAATTTTTTTTACAAATAAATATCTGAACAATGTAGCGTGCATTTGTATTCAGCCTCACTGAATCAATACTCTGTAGAATCACCTTTCTCTGCAATTACAGCTGCAAGTCTTTTTTGGTATGTCTCTACTATCTTTGCACATATAGAGAGTGGCATTTTTGCCCATTCTTCTTTGCAAAATAGCTCAAGCTCTGTCAGATTGGATAGAAAGTGTCTGTGAACAGCGATTTTCAAATCTTGCCACATATTTTCAATTGGATTTAGGTCTGGACTTTGACTGGGCCATTCTAACACTTGTTTATTATCTAAACCATTCCATTGTAGCTCTGGCTGTATGTTTAGGGTCATTGTCATACTGGAAGGTGAACCTCTAACTTTATACTCTAATGCCCTGTACACACGATCGGACATTGATCGGACATTCCGACAACAAAATCCATGGATTTTTTCCGACAGATGTTGGCTCAAACTTGTATTGCATACACACGGTCGCACAAAGTTGTCAGAATTTCTGATCGACAAGAACGCAATCACGTACACCACGTACGATGAGACTAGAAAAGGGCAGTTCCGAACCAAGCGCGGCACCCTTTGGGCTCCTTTTGCTAATCTCGTGTTAGTAAAAGTTTGGTGAGAGACGATTCACGCTTTTTCAGACTCGTGGTTTTCAGATTGTTTTCTGCTGTTAAGTTTGTGCTTGTGGGTTTGTATCTGGTCTTTGGTGCGTACAGTGAGTTCATATTTGATTATTCAGTGCGTTCTTGTCCGCTCGTTGCTGTTTTTCAGGTCGCTCTTCACAGGCCTTGCTGTTCTTCAGTGCGTTCTGTTACTTCGTTCTGAGCAGCCGACCGTTTTCTAGCCATGTTGCGTATACGTACTCCTCGTAGAGTTCGTGCTCTGCGGGGGCTTGGTGTTGGGGTCCTTACCTTGACACAAGTCCAGTCTATGAACAGGATGGGGAGGAGTTCATGGACCAAGAATTGGTTGTAAGCGTGACCAGTTCTGTCACATGCCTTTGCTCTGTGAGATCCGTGAGAATAATCCTGATGATTTCAGGAACTTTCTCCGGATGACGGACCCCGTGTTTCACTGTTTGTTGGCTTTGCTGACCCTTTATATTAGCAGGCAGGATACCTGTATGAGGCAAGCCATCACTCCGGAGCAGAGGCTAGTCGCCACCCTGCGGTACTTGGCGACGGGGAGAAGCCTGCAGGACTTGAAGTTCTCGACAGGCATCTCCCCCCAGGCTCTGGGGATCATTATCCCAGAGACCTGTTCTGCCATCATCCAGGTCCTGCAGAAGGACTATATTAAGGTAAGATTTATCCTTTAACATCACATTTTATTGTATTGAATGTTTGATAATATATTGTATTTCTTTCCTCATTCCCTAATTACCATGATTGTAATATGCTGTGAATGTCCCCTTTGTCCTCATGCTGGTTTTTTTCAAAAATTTTTTTTTTTTTGTCCTTCATACATATTTGCCTTCACTTACCTCCCCAGCATGCTCTCCTGGCCCTATATTCACCTCGTGTAGTCACTTAACAATGTATTTTGTCAGCTCCATAGTAGGGCTTTACCCCAAACACCCCCTAAAATGTGTAAAAATGTGATTTGTGCTTTAACTACTACACATCCGCGCTATGGCCGAATGACGGCCACAGCGCGGACCTGAATTCCCGGGAGGCCGTCATATGACGGCCTCCCCTGTGCACGCTCCCTGCGCGCTATGATCACCGAGTCACTGAGACTCGGCTGATCACCGATCCGGCCCCTTGCCATGTGATCAGCTGTCAGCCAATGACAGCTGATCACATGATGTAAACAAAAGATCGGTAATCGTTTTTTTTTTCTACTCACGGTGACAGCGTGAGTAGAAAAAAAAGCTGATCACCGGCTCGGATGTGAGGGACATCGGTCCCCAAGTGGAAGAGGCACATCTGCCTCATCAGTGCCACCTAATAGTGCTATATAACAGTGCCCACAGTGCTACCTAACAGTGCCCACAGTGCCACCTAACAGTGCCCACAGTGCCACCTAACAGTGCTCACAGTGCCACCTATCAATGCCAACAAGTGCCACCTATCAATGCCCACAAGTGCCACCTATCAATGCCCACCTGTAGTGCCAATCAGTGCCACCTGGCAGTGCTGCCCATCACTGCCGCCTATCGTGCCCATCACTGCCGCCTCATCAGCGTACATCAATGAAGGAGAAAAATGACCCGTTTTACATTTTTATAACAAAATATAAAAAAATTTAAAATTTTTTTTTAAAAATTCAGTTTTTTACATTTTTTTTAACAAAAAGTAAAAACTGCAGAGGTGATCAAATACCACCAAAAGAAAGCTCTATTTGTGGTGAAAAAATGTAAAAAAATTCATTTGGGTACAGTGTTGTATGAGCGCGCAATTGTCATTCAAAGTGCATCAGCGCTGAAAGCTGAAAATTGGTCCGGATAGGAGGGGGGTTTAAGTGCCCTGTAAGCAAGTGGTTAAATTCAGGCAGAGTGGCAGAGGATTTTTTTGGTGTCCCAAAATCATTTGGAACCCCCCTCCCCCCAACTGCTAACTCAGCTGATAACAATCCTCTATCTGCTGACTTTGCCAAACCCATACAGGCTATACCCACCTCTTTAGTGGTCAGAATTATGGATGAATTCCCCAAAGCATGTAGTGCAAGGGCCTGCCTGAATACTTTCAAATGGTACTGTTTAAAGTTTTTGTATCCTATTATTATCTTGATAGGTAATAGCAGAATGTAAAAATGTGCTAAAATGTGTACAGTGTGTATTTATCTCTTTGTATTATGACACTCCTTACCTGTCCAGTGGGCTGCCAATAGTGTAAAGTAAGGAGGGGCTGGCCAAAGTAATACACATTATTTAGGCATTCATCTCTCAATGAAGTGGAGATGGTTACCTGTCTAAAACATCTCCCCCCCATAAAATTTTACAAATGGGCCATGAGAGGGGGGGAGGAATCTGATAGGTGGACCTTATACCTTTGTCTTTAAATACTACCTAAATAAATGTTATACTGATGTTGGTCAAGAATGTTTGTGTCTAATCTGCTTTCCCTGTTTATGTGCAAAATGATTAATTTATTTTTCTTGTTTGACTCCACAGTTTCCTTCCAACCCACGGGAATGGAAGACTGTGGCCTTCCACTTTGCCCAGCGGTGGGACTTTCCTAACTGCGGAGGGGCAATTGATGGGAAACACGTCCACATCATCCCACCACCCAACTCGGGGTCATACTATTATAATTATAAGGGGTTCAATAGTATTGTGATGTTGGCAGTGGTGTCGGCTACTTATGAGTTCCTGTATGTGGACGTGGGGAAGAATGGCCGGATGTCCGATGGTTGAGTCATTGCCCAGACGGAGTTCTACAGGCGTCTCCAGAATGGCAGCTTGGACTTGCCACCTTCGGAAGACAATGTGGAAAGACTCCCATTCATCTTCGTTGCTGATGAAGCGTTTGCGCTGGGGGACCATTTTATGTGGCCATTCCCAATGAGGACCCTCACCCCAGACCAGACGGTTTTTAATTACCTGCTGGCCAGAGCCAGAAGAGTGGTGGAGAACACATTTGGAATCATGACCAGCCGGTTCCGCCTATTTCTTACACCCATACACATGGCGGAGTATAAACTGAATCATATCATCCTGGCGTGCTGTGTTCTCCACAACTTTTTAAGGCGAAATTCTGCCAACTATGCTGCCTCAGTTGGGCCTGAGGCCAGAATTCAGGTAAATGAACCAACCCTGACGGCGCTTGAAAGTGGCCGTCCTGGCTTGCCCCCCCTGAGTGCCCGCAAGGTCCGTCTTAGATACCTTGATTACTTTGCGGGTAGGGGGGCAATCAATATGCCAGACAATGTCTGATACATTTTGAAAATAAAAAAAGCATTGTAACCACTAAAATCTTTGGTGACATTTACTGCTTGTGTTTCTTTTAGCTGACCCTGACAGAAATGTGGGGAGTCCTGAAAATGTTGTGATTGTGTAACCTTAAAAAGCCTTGTTGGGTGTTATTTACTAAAGGAAAATACACTTTGCACTTGAGCCTGCACTGAAACTGCACTTGTAGTGCAAAGTGGATTTGCCCTTAGGAAATAACCCCCATTGTCACTGAAAACACCAATTTTACCTTAACAAAATTTTAGGAGCATTGAAAAAATAATCCACACATTCTTGAGTATCAGTCTTTTTAATATCAGCACAATCACATGTGCATTTCTAAAAGGTTTTTAAAACAAACCAACATGTTTGTTGTATAACAATTATTTTGGTCTAATTAATAAACATTGAAATGTCCCTTTAAGGTAAAACAGGCATGTTTCAAACCAACAAGAAATACACAAATCTGGAACTTACAAAGTTCAACTTTTGTAGCAATTTGTAGGCAATATTAGACATGAGTATTTATACAGTAAACTGTGTTTGATATTGCGTTCAGATGGGGTGAAGTCACCCCTGGAAAAGCCAAATTTTGAAGATGCACACAAATTGCCGAATGTCAACATGTGCTAGCTGCCATCACGGGGGATCAAGGGACGTGTTTTGGGGGTGCAACCCCTTCCTCTCAGCTATTTTATTATTGAGGAAGGGGTTGCACCCACAAAACGCCTACATTGATCTCCCGTGATGGCAGATAGCACATGTTGACACACTGTGTGCATCTTCAAAATTTGGCTTTTCTATAAAAAATGCAAAAAATGTTAAAAATTTTTACTTTACAAATACCACAAAAAAAGAAGGGGTTTGGAGGTGTTTTAAACTCTCCTTAAAACATCAATGATGTTCTTCATTTTGTTTTTAACATCATTGATGTTTTTCTGGATGTTTTCCAAGTCCCTATTATACCCCATGATCTCCCTGATCAGGATCTGTGCACTTTCACTGGTGAAATGACCTGGATCCACAACATCACGATTACCTAAAAATATAGAAACAAAAACATACCATGTATTATAAATATGCCGGCATCCATCTCTTACCTGAGCCTGTGGTCGCAGACACTCACCTGTTGTGGTGACTATTTCCACTACGTCTCCTTCCTCCTCCTCCTCTGCTTGGCTTTGGGGGATTTCACCTTCTTCATGAAGTGGGGGGTCTGTTGTCTCTTCTGCTGAGTGGTGTCCTCCGAGTCTTTTCGCCCTATGTAAAAAAAAAATAGGTATACTTAGCACACAGATATTTGATGACAGAAATAGAAATATGAAACATTGCTTGGAAGTGGGGTACAATTGTCTGTTTTGGCTGAGTTCCAAGATGAAGAAATATTTTTTTCCTTTGTCAAGCTTGAATACTTACCTGTTTTGTACAAGCTTCACAGATGGAGTCACCCCTATAGTATACACTGGAGCACCTGTGTAGGACCCCTAATAAAAAGGGTGTTCTGATGTCCCACACTAGTGCTCCAGTGTCCAGATGTGTAAACAGCTGCTGAGTGTCCTCTCCTTACACAGAATCTAGTTTGCATTACATTCTAGTTACAAACCCATCTAGACTCCAAAATTATTTTAAGAGAAGTAGGCCCGAAAATATGTATTCAAATGCATATGGCCAAAACAATGGGGTTTTGTATGCCGAACGAACAATGTTTCATACGAACGAACAATGTGCCCATGAACATGAAAGTTGCCATTTTAAACTGTACAACAGTAAAGAAAAGCACATGGAGCAGCACAAACATAATAAAAATATAAATAAAGAATAGGAACACAGGACAACTACTTACTTTTTTGCAGCACTCTCCTGATCCTTCTGTACTGCTCGTGCTCTCTTAATTTGAGGTCCGACCACCGCTTCCTGAGCTGATCCTTGGATCGTCGTACCCCAAAATTCTTCTGCAGACTTTTGACCACTTTCACCATTATCTTGGCCTTTCTGACATTGGGGTTGGGGTAAGGTCCATACTTCCCGTCATAGTCGGCCCTCTTCATTATGTCGACCATCTCCAACATCTCCCCAAAGGACATATTTGAGGCCTTAAATCGTCTCTTCCGGTATTAGGACATTTCTGGCTCCGGGCTTTCCTCCTCCTCCTCCTCGTTGCTGTAATTAGCACGGACCTGCTCTGTCTCCACCATGTGCTCTTCCCCCACTGCACCGAATGAGAAGGGACGGGGAATAGACTAGAAAGAACATCAGCGGAGGGCGGAGTTTCACGCATGTGCAGTGTATATAAAGCATAGTACGTACGATCTGTGAGCGGAGGAAGGAGTATCGGAGGCGCCAATCGTGATAACGAAGGTAAGATCTAAACTTGGGCCTATACAGCTTCTAGATTGAGGCCTATATTGTAACAAGATTAGGAGAGTTTCGCCTGACATTAGGGTTTGTCTTGTGTTGTGTCTTGCAGATAAAATGGATGGCTTCAATGACCACAACTTCCTCCCCCTGTTCATAGACAAATACAGGGATCTGCTCTGTCTGTGGCAGGTCAAACATCCCCAATACAATAATAAACAAAAGAGGCAGGAGAAACTGCTGGAGTTGGTGAAGCCTGTGGTCCCCAAAGCAACCATCCCCTATTTAAAAGCCAAAATTGGTGGCCTGAGGAGCACTTATCTTAGGGAGCGCAAGAAGGTCCAGGATTCCCAGAGATCCGGAGCTGCAGCAGATGATGTTTATGTCCCCAGGCTGTGGTACTATGAGAGACTGCGATTTCTGTCAGACCAGACTGGAGTCAGGGAATCCCTCTCAACCCTTCCTTCCACTCTATCTTCCACCCCAGCTGAGGCTTCCGATGTCCAACCTGGGACTTCCAGCTAGGAAGAAGTGGAGGCGCCCAGCTGGAGCCAGGTATAGCATTCTTCTACAGATTTCTGGTCAAGAAATAAATGATGTTTACTAGATGTTATTATTGATCACTAATTGGTGATTTAATAAAGTGTTTTACATATCAATAGACAGTAGTGGGCAAAAATAATTGGAACAAGAATGAAAAATGCCGGGCTCAAAATGATCATCAGTTATATTTGTTAACATTCAATTTGCAACAGTCATGAGGTGAAAATTGTGTGTGATTGATGAATAAAAAACTAAAACCATTTCCCTTTTTCATACACAGGAAGACCTCAGCCAGGACGAGGAGGCTGTGGAATGTGGCAAACAGGAGGAGGCTGTGGAATGTGGCAGCCAGGAGGAGGCGGGGGTAAGTGGCAGCCAGGAGGAGGCGGGGGTAAGAGGCAGCCAGGAGAAAGCCAGGCCCAGTAGGAGCCTGACAGAATCGCAGGTTCCTCCCCTCTGCCTTCCAACCAAAAGACCCAGGAAGGGGAGTAATGTGCAGGATTCAGCACTCAGGTTGATTCAGGAGGCTTCTGCGTCCCTCAGAGCCTTCCCCACTCCTGAAGAGGCCATTGCCTGCATGGCTGCCACAAAACTGCAGGGCATGCAGGAGGGTCAACGCCTCCTGTGTGAGGACCTTCTTTACAAAACACTAACTAAGGGGATGAGGGGCAAAATCACACACAAAACCCACCTGTGTGAGTTAGACCATCCTCCTCCTTCTCTTCCTCCTGCCACAACTCCACCACCACAGCCACATCGTGGAAGGAAGCGTGGAAGGAAGACCAGAGAGTGATGACCTGGGTTCAGTCTGGTCTGACAAAAGATGCAGGCTCTTGTATGACCACAGCCTGGGGACATACATGTCATCTGCTGCTGTTCAGGATCTCTTGGATTTCTGGACCAGATTGTACTCCATTAGATAGGGACTCCTCAGGCCACTAATTTTGTAGTAAAATAATTGATGTGTTCCCTGGGGGCCAAAGGCTTCGCCAATTTCTGCTGTCTCTCCAGCGTTGCCTCCCTCTTTGTTTGGTTCTGATCCCTTAATAAAGGATTTTGTGTTTCAATTATAATTGCCTATGTGTGTTTTCCTTCAAAAAGGACAGTTTGTTTGTGAGGAGGCAGGTACATTTCAAAAATACAATGTGAAATTAACAAGAGACACCAACACCAAGCAATCTCCTTGAGATTAAATAATACAAGATAATAATGGTGTGGTGGTAACTTGACACACAAAACATACCCAAAAATATTCAGGATCTAAAATAAAAAAATAAAAAAAATTAAAAACACGATCAGGCTTGAAAACAATACAAACCAAAAAAAAAAAAAAACATATATCTTTTTTGTCAGGTGTGACAAATCAAAATATATTGATGAAATCACGATAAATAATAAAGAAAGAAGTTTGTGAGAAGTCTGTGTGAATATCAGTAGCAAAATTACTTCATTCTTCTGGCATTATAAAGAAGAAGAGAGTGCGCTATATTAAACAATTTTAAACATTGCAGCATGACGAAAGTGCTATATCCATTCCGAACGCTAATTTTACCAGACCAAGCTGTTCCGTCTCGGAATTTCTTCTGAGCATGCGTGGCACTTTGTGCGTCGGAATTGTCCACACACGGTCGGAATTGACGCGATCGGATTTTGTTGTCGGAAAATTTCATAGCCTGCTCTCAAACTTTGTGTGTCAGAAAATCCAATGGAAAATGTCCGATGGAGCCCACACACGGTCGGAATTTCCTACAACATGCTCCGATCGCACATTTTCCGTCGGAAAATCCAGCCGTGTGTACAGGGCATAACAGGCTTTCTTCTAAGATTGCCCTGTATTTGGATCCATTCATCTTCCATTCAACTCTGACCAGCTTCCCTGTCCCTGCTGAAGAAAAGCATCCCCACAACATGATGCTGCCACAGTGGAGGTGGTGTGTTCAGTGTTAGTTTTCCGCCACACATAGCGTTTTGCTTTTAGGCCAAAAAGTTAAATTTTGGTCTCATCTGACCAGAGCACCTTCTTACACGTTTGCTGTGTCCCCCATATGGCTTCTCGCAAACTGCAAACGGGACTTCTTATGTCTTTCTTTCAACAATGGCTTTCTTCTTGCCACACTTCCATAAAGGCCAGATTTGTGGAGTGCATGACAAATAGTTGTCCTGTGGACAGATTCTCTGACCTGAGCTGAGGATCTCTGCAGCTCCTCCAGAGTTATGGTACCCATGGTGGGCCTCTTGGCTGCTTCTCTGATTAATGCTCTCTTTGCCCAGCCTGTCAGTTTAGGTGGACGGCCATGTCTTGGCAGGTCTGGAGTTGTGCCATACTCTTTCCATTTTGGGATGATGGATTGAACAGTGCTCTGTGAGATGTTCAAAGCTTGGGATAATTTTTTATAACCTAACTTTGCTTTAAACTTCTCTACAACTTTATCCCTGACCTGTCTGGTGTGTTCCTTGGCCTTCATGATGCCGTTTGTTTTTTTTTACTCTTTCCATTTTGGGATGATAGATTGAACAGTGCTCTGTGAGATGTTCAAAGCTTGGGATATTTTTTTATAACCTAACTTTGCTTTAAACTTCTCTACAACTTTATCCCTGACCTGTCTGGTGTGTTCCTTGGCCTTCATGATGCCGTTTGTTGTTTTTTATTATTTTTTTTTTTTTTGCTAGTTCAGCGTTCACGTTTGAGAGGATTTAAATCACCATTTATGGCTCATTTTTTTCTCATCTCATTATCGTCACATCATAGTAGCAGATACAAGACTTTCTTATTTCTTTATTTATTCTTTACACAGTCAAAAAATTCCTCCACTAATACTATCCTCAACACGCAACTTAAATTCCCGTACCCCATCCCCCCTCCCCCCCGACCTGCAGACGTGTCCCCATAGAGCATGCATTCGCTATATAAACTTCTCGGCAAAACTCCCTGTTTTTTTTAAGGATATCCACTTCACCCACTTTGCTCCCTCCGAATCCTCATCTAGCTCTAGCCCGGTATCCTCTACCTCTCCCGCCTCTAAGATATAAGTTTCATTAACCCTCGTTAGCCAATCTCGTTTGCTTGGGCCCCCCACTTCTTGCCATTTTTTTGGTATTAAACTTTTTGCCGCATTTAGAAGAACCGGAGTTAGAGATACATTATACTTGCTACTATGACCTTCGGTCCCGTGATACAGACACACCCAAGGATCCTCCTTGATCACAGTACCCATCATCTCCTGTATTGTCTTGAGCACATCCTGCCAGAATTTTTTAATAATTGGGCACTCCCACCAAAGGTGGGCCATCGTTCCCCTGCTGCAGCACCCCCTCCAGCAGTTTCCCGAGGTTTCCGGTTGCATCTTATTTAATCTATCTGGTGTCATGTACCACCTGGCTAGGCATTTAAAATTTGATTCTGTCATTCTCATATCTACTGCGGATTTATGTGTAGCATTTAGAATGGCCTCCCAAGTCACTCCACTTGATATCGGTCCCAATTCGGCTTCCCATTTAATGAAATATGACGGTTTCACTACTTCACCCTCATCCCACAATATTTTGTATAATTCTTTTGTTTTCCTTATAACTCTATCCTGCAAAAACAGTTTCTCCACAGACCTTAGGTTTTCCTTATCTCTAATAGGACCGGGGAGACTTTTAATAAAGAGCACAAGCTGGTTGTATCACCATGTGTCTATTATCATTAGGTCCTTAAGTAGGATTAACTCCTGAAAGGTGACAATTTTGCTATTTTTCATAATATCCATCAATTGTGTGTGTCATTATTTTTTATCCAATTCCTTCCCACTTCCCTCAACCCTGGCGGAAAAAACTCATTCTCCTTCAAATAAATAAATGGTGAATTAAACTCCCAAGCATTTTGTTTATGTAATTCATCCCAAATCTTTAAAGTGTAACGTGTTATGTTATGTGTATTAGGGCCCAACTTCCTAAAATGTGGGGGATTCCAAATTAAATGGTGTAATTTTGTATTGCTCATATCTTTTTCTAAGTTTACCCATCTTTTATCTATCGATTCCTTTCCCCAATCTAACACCCGTGCTAATACTATCGCTCACTGATATTTTTTAAAGTCTGGCAAAGCCAGACCACCCCGTGCTTTATCCCTACTCAGGACCTTGTAGGCAATCCGTGGCTTCTTATTTTTCCATATAAACCTCGTGAGGATATTGTTCAATACTCTAAAAAAGGTCTGCGCTAACGGGATTGGGAGTAGCTGCATTTTGTACAGGATCTTCAGGGCCAAGATCATCTTAACAGTATTTACTCTTCCGATCCAAGAGATCGGAAGATGCATACTTTTTCTCGTTTCCTGCTCAATCTCATCGAGGAGAGGAATAAAGTTCAAGCAGTACAATTTCCTTAAGGAATTTGCTAATGTGACTCCCAGGTAACTTATTTTTTTGCTTCACGGAAAATGAAAGTTTTCCTTGAGTTGAGTTGCTTCTCGTCCATCAATATTGATGTTTAAAACAACCGATTTACTGAGGTTGACCTTATAGTTTGATAGCTCCCCAAATCTCCTCAAAGTAGCCAGGAGGTTGGGGAGCGAAATCCTTGGTTTAACGATGTAAAACAGTACATCATCGGCAAACGCCGAGAGCTTGTGTACATCTCCCTCCACCACACATCCACATATATCCTGATTCTTTCGAATTGAGGCTAGTAAAGGTTCCAGGGTTAGAACAAACAGAAGGGGAGACAGAGGGCAGCCCTGCCTGGTCCCGTTTTCCATCCTGAACTCCGCCGATGGTGTACCATTCACCCTGACAAATGACAAAGGAGTTTTTTACAATGCTTTGATCCAATTCAACATGGTACCACCCAAACCGACTGCCCTCAATGTCCTCAACATGAACCCCCAGTCTACTCTGTCAAAAGCTTTCTCTGCATCAATCGACAGAAGTAGACCGGGGTCCCCTTTTTTTTCATCGCATCCATGACCAGGAGTGACCTAATACCATTGTCCCTCCCCTCTCTCCCTGGTACAAAACCCGTCTGATCTGGATGTATCCAGAACGTCATTTTTTCCTTCTACTGGCTAATACCTTGGCGTATAGTTTGATATCAGCATTGAGCAAAGCTATTGGCCTATAGCTCGAACACAGCAAGCTATCTTTCCCTTCCTTTGGTGTTAGAGTTACTGACGCCGTCAGTGCCCCCTCACAAAACTCATCCTGACAACCTACCCTATTCCAAATCTGACAAAGCTTGGGGATCAGGGACTCCTTAAATTTTTTGTAGAAATAGGAAGTAAAACCATCAGGCCCTGGACTCTTTCCAGAGGGAGATGATTTCAAAGCCCTTTCGATCTCTTCTACAGTGATCAGACCATCTAACTTTTTTGAATCACTGTCCGAGAGTCTTGGTAAACCTGCCTCCTTTATAAACTCATCCAATTTTTCCTCCCTTTCCAGGGTACCTACCCCGCCTTGCCAAACCCTTTAGAGGGATGAAAAGTAACTCCGAAATTCTTCAGCTATGTCTCTAGAAGTATGTTTTAGTATCCCCTTTTTGTTATGGATCCTGTCTATAAAGTTGGTCCCCCTTCTCCTTTTCAAAACTGTTGCCAGATGCTTCCCCACCTTGTTGCTCCATCTAAATCTATCTTTTAGGTTTTTATTTAGAATACGCTTAGAATCTATCTCCAGTAAATCTTTTAGTTCTTCTCTTTTTATAATTAACCACTTAACAACCGGCCCATAGCCGAATGACGGCTGCAGGGCGGTTGCTTAACTCTGGGAGGACGTACTATGACGTCCTCCCGGAATTCCCCTCTCGCGCGCCCCCTGGGGCGTGCACCCGAGCACATCCATGACTGCCGGGTCCTCTGGATCATCATGGATCATCATGGATCCCGGTAAATGGCCGCTGATCAAATGACGGCGCGATCACATGTAAACAGACCGGCGTCATCTGATGACGCCGGATCCTCTCTTCCCCTCCTGTGTACCGATCGGTACACTGTGGAGGAGAGGGAGATGGATAGATGGCTGCAGCGCTGTGGGCTGGATGTGTAGTGCCCACAGCGCTGCACAGAGACATCCAGCCATCCATCCATCCATGCTCAGCCATCCCTTCTGCTGTGCAATACTCTGCAAAGCCCACATTACTTTGCAATACCCCCATAATACTCTGCAAAGCCCACATTACTCTGCAATACCCCCATAATACTCTGCAAAGCCCACATTACTCTGCAATACCCCCATAATACTCTGCAAAGCCCACATTACTCTGCAATACCCCCACAATACTCTGCAATACCCCACATTACTCTGCAATACCCCTACAATACTCTGCAATACCCCCACAATACTCTGCAAAGCCCTGCCATACCCCGCCATACTCCGCCATACCCCGCCATACTCCGCCATACCCCGCCATACTCCGCCATATTCCACCATACCCCGCCATACCCCTCCATACTCCGCCATACCCCGCCATACTCCGCCATACTCCGCCATACCCCGCCATACCCCGCCATACTCCGCAATACCCCGCCATACTCCGCAATACCCTGCCATACTCTGCAATACCCCACAATACTCCGCCATACTCCGCAATACCCCGCCATACTCCGCAATACCCCACCATACTCCGCAATATCCCGCCATACCCCGCCATACCCCACCATACCCCGCCATACTCCGCAATACCCCGCCATACTCCACAATACCCTGCCATACTCTGCAATACCCCGCCATACTCCGCAATACCCCGCCATACCCCGCCATACCCAGCCATACCCTGCCATGCTGAGCCATGCTCGGCTGTACTCGGCCTCTGTATGTGGCCAGGCTGTGGAAGTCTCACACATGTGGTATCGCCGTACTCAGGAAGAGCAGGAGAATCTATTTTGGGGTGTCATTTTTGCTATGTACATGCTATGTGTTAGAAATATTGTATAAATGGACAACTTTGTGTTAAAAAAAAAAAATGCGTTTTAACCACTTCCCGCCCGCCGGCCGTCATACAATGTCCTTGACTTTGTGCGGGGATATCTGAATGATGCCTGCAGCTACAGGCATCATTCAGATGAGAATCCCGGGATCCTCACCTTCATCAGGACTGGGGCGTGGTCAGACAACGTGGTGACTCCAATCTTCGTGCCCTTAACCTGTTCTAGTAGTCTATGATCTACCATAAAATAATCTAGCCTTGAATAAGACCTATGGACTGAAGAATATAAGGTATAGTCCCTATCCTTCGCGTGTTGTACTCTCCATGCGTCAATCATATGGCAGCTATGCAATTTCTGTCCTATTTTTTTAAAGAGTTTCTTACCCACTCCCTGTGAACTTAATGTACTATCTAATATTGGATCTAAGCAAAGTTAAGATCTCCTGCCAAAATCACCTCACCAACCCTGAAATCCATCAGCTTATTCAAGACCTGCGACAGGAATTCAACTGGTTTTATATTAGGGCAATAAACATTTACCAGAGTAAAAACCCTTTCTCCCACCATCACCGTCAAGAAGAGGTAGCGGCCCTCCATATCTGCGTTCCTCTCTAAGAGCGCAAACTTGATCCTTTTTGAGAACCCAATTGCCATCCCTTTGGCCCTCTTGATAGGAGAGTCACTATAAAACCAGTTGGGAAAGCAGTTAGAAAATAATCTAACATGAGAGTCCTGCGAGAGGTGGGTCTCCTGAAGAAACACAACGTCTACATTAAATTGTTCTAACTCTCTTAACACCTTGTGCCTCTTAAGAGGAGAGTTCAACCCTTTAACGTTATATGTAAGACAAGTAAACCCCTAAACGGAGCCTCTGCGGGAACAGGTCCCCCCCACCCCCCAATCCCCCCCGACACCCACCCCAACCCCAAACCCCCTCCCCCCCTTCCCTGCCAGCGGATCCCCGGCTACAAGTCCACTACAGAGAGGTACCATTGATCTCTGTCTGCGACTAGCCAAATCCTTGGGGTGCAACTCTGACAGCGGGTCGCCACAGTCACCCTGCTCCCCCCCCACAGATCAAGAAAAAAGGGGGGAGACCAAGGCGAGCGGGCGACCTAAAGCCTGCCAAACCCCCCCCACAGGGCACCGCCCCCCTCCCAGACCCCCCCTCACCACCCCCATCCTCCCCCCACTATTTCACAAACACAGTATCAATTACTTCATCCACTATCATGAAATCACTACTTAGACAAAACTGGGACCCGGATGTCAAGCTCGCTACAGAAATCTTGTAAGTTCTCAATGTGTTTCAATCTGACTGTTCTGCCCGCTTTCACTACATTCAAAGAAGTGGTAAAGCCCCAACTGTATTTCATATTTGCCTTCCTCAGTTCTTCCAGCAGGGGTCTTAGCTGGCGTCTCCTGGCTAGTGTCCCTGCCGAAATATCGGCGAAGATCTGAATCTCTGTCCCATCAAATTTTACCGGCTGAGCTTTTCTGAGATTGCTCCATATTCTTGCTTTATCCTCGTAATGGTGGAACCTAATGATCACGTCTCTAGGAGAATCTTCACTGACACCTGGGGGTTTCCTCAACCTGTGAACCCTATCAATCTTCAGTTCTTCATTTTGGCCTCTATCTAAGATTGGATTAAAGATAGCTTTCATTTTGGTAGGCAGGTCTTCGCCGTGTTGTTCTGGTAGGGCACGCAATCTCAAGTTTTGTCTGCGACTTTGGTTTTCTTGTTCTTCTAATTTGTAGAGAATGTCTCATTGGGCTAATTGCAGGTTCCTCACTTGTTGTTTTAGTTCGACAATTCCTTGATTCTGTTTCTCAGAGACCTCCTCCACTATTTCTACTCGCTTCAGCAAGTGGTCCATGTCAGTTCTAACATTAAGGATTTCTGTTTTGATTACGGTTTCCAATTTGGCAAACATTTCCAGTAATTCAATTTTTGTTGGAAGTGCTTCCATGGTACTATCTTCCACCATGTAGGAGGCTTTCCTATCCTCCCCAGATGTTCCGCCTCGAGCGCCTTGATCCTTCCCTGATTCTTTCTTTTTGTCCTTCCCACTTTGCTGTTTACTCTCTTGGGCTGGATTCTTAGGGCTTCCCTGGTTCGCCTCCTTCAGATACTTCTGTATGGAGCTAGAATTTAGGCTCTCTCTCGGCTGCTTCACTTCCGCTCCTCTTTGAGGGCGCCCTCTCATTTTCAACACCGCTCACAAGCCTCTTCTCTCTCTCTCCACTTAAAAAAAATGTTTGCTTTTCTATTGCTTGTCCCTGCCACACTCCGTACTGCCCCGCCGCTTCTTTTTGCGTCTTTTAACCCAGGGCCCTGCAATCCCCAGTGAACTGTTATTCCCTCCACATACCCCTTAGGTGTTAATGCATTAGCAGTTATCCAGTCCTCCAACCTACTACAGTATATTGTTGTTGTAGGATATCACAAATTTTTCTCTTAAAAGCGGCAAAAAAAAAAACTTGATATTAATTATAGCAGAGCCTCCTCCATGAACCTTTTAGAGCATTTGATCTATACAGGAATCAACCAGCATTACCTTGTACTTGCACTGCTATCTGCGGGTAATACATATCTTCTTATAAGCCTGCTCACATTTAAACAATTCTCAACGGGTTACCTCTAAGACCGATACTTCTTCCCAAGGGCTGCATCCAAGACCTCGCTGATTATACAGCTCTCGTCCGCTTCGCAGGTTTAGAGTCCAACTGATGCCTTTTCAGCCTGCCATCCACTCAGGCTTAGCCTGAGTACAGCCAGAAAATAATGAAGGTTGTCCTCCCGCAGGCCGCTACATCTCTTTTACTTATCTGGACACGGTGAGAGTGATAAGCTTACAGGCTTGTCGGCCAACCAAGAAAGACCCAGGAGCATCAAAGAGGCGTACAGGGCAGGTGGGGGGAAGACCCGGGACAGGCGGAGGAGGACGGCTCACTCCCCGCACACGTCCAGTAAGGCAGGAGGGAATCAGGGAGGAGAGCCCGCTCGGCACCCACAGCGCCCCAAGCTATCCGGGAACCACCGCTGGGAACCAAGACAGCAGGTCTACCTACGGCTCCGGCGAGGTCGACAGTTCTCTGTCACACATGCAGCTGGTATTGCATCCAGAGCTGCTCTGCCGTCCGCTTCCATGGCACCGCTGTCAGGCCCCTCCCCCAATCCGTGTGCGTCACATCACGCACAGCGGGTGCAGGCTTGCACCAAGGTTTTCTAACAAACCTCTGAGGGCTTCACAGAACAGCTGTATTTATATTGAGATTAAATTACACACAGGTGGACTCTGTTTACTAATTAGGTGACTTCCGAAAGCAATTGGTTCCACTAGATTTTAGTTAGGGGTATCAGAGTAAAGGGGGCTGAATACAAATGCATGCCACACAACATTTTTCATTTTCCTCCAACTTCACAATTATGTACTACTTTGTGTTGGTCTATCACATAAAATCCCAATAAAATGCATTTATGTTTTTGGTTGTAACATGACAAAATGTTGAAAATTTCAAGGGGAATGAATACTTTTTCAAGGCACTGTACACTTTTATCAGATTGCCTAAGGCTATGTGTGTGCAGTTGATGCTTTTTTGATGCATTTTTTCGGTATGTTTCTGATGCATTTTTGATGCATGTTCATGCTTCTGTGTTTTATTTTTTTTGTAGGTGGAGGTAACTGGTGTTTAAACACAAAACCCTCCAAAACCACACCAAAAATGTTTGTGCATATGTTTTTGATGTGGTCATATTGAAGTCTATGGAGCCAACAATCCACTGTACTGCATGTAAACATTTCCCTACAACTTTTCCAAAAAAAGCATTGCAGCAAACTGCATACTGTGGATGTGAACCGGACCCATAGGAAATAATGTTAAATGGATTGTGGTACATTTTTGAAGATTTACAATCACACTTTGTGTCCATGCACACCGAGCTTAAAAAATCGTTGCTTCTACAGGAGTTTTGCCTGTAGAAGCAGCTCAATGTTATCCTATGTGTCCATGCACAATAGGATAGTTTAAAGGCATATTTTAAGCTCAGCATTTAGAGACAGAAAGAAAAACCCTTCTGGTTTCCATTTTTGAGAAAAATTTTCTGTCAGAAAAAAACGTGAAATGCTTCTAAACACCTATACAAAAACGCTCTATATAACTTCAGAACTCTAGGCCACTATAAGTAACACATTTTGGGTCCTCATATGTTACATAAGACACAAATGCTTCTAGTTCAACCAACAGAGAAAAAACTAAATAAATAGAAAACCTCTATATACACAATCCTATTGCAAAGTTGATCCAGAGGAAGGTTAAAAAACCGATGAAACATTTTAGGGGTGGGAAAGGGAGGCACAGACATTGGAAGGTTTTTTTACCTTAATGCAGTGAATGCAATAACCCTTTGCCTTTAGAACAACTTTAGGGAGTTTGCAGGCATATGGTCCAGTACATGAATTAAACAAATACACCTTTCAATGCATGATTAAACAAGCATACCAATGTTAAATGATCAATAAGATTGCTAGTAAGTTAGAATACAATCATTAAATAAAACATAATAACTGTGTAGCAGTCATCAAATTGGGTGAGGAAAAGCCTTAGGGGGTTATTTACGAAAGGCAAATCCACTTTGCACTACAAGTGCACTTGAAAGTGTACTTTCAAGTGCAGTCACTGTAGATCTGTCGGGGACATGCAAGGAAATGAGAAAAAAACATTTTAGCTTGCACATGATTGGATGATAAAATCAGCAGAGCTTCCCCTCATTTCAGATCTTCCCCTCAGATCTACAGCGACTGCACTTCCAAGTGCACTTCCAAGTGCACTTATAATGCAAAGTGAATTTGCCTTTCGTAAATAACCCCTTTAGTCTAACAAGCTGAAGCCACCAAGGACAGGACTGGTACTTATAGATGCACTGTCCAAGCTTTGCTACAGAAGCACAAAACCGGCAACATCATGGACAGAAAACACTTAGCAGGAGATGAAAGACACATCATGCTGACTTTCCTTCACAGTCAGATGTCTATTTGTATAATCAGCTCGTACTTAGTAGAAACCAATGGGACTCTGGTACAGCCATTTACAGTCCAGAGAATTCTCAACTATGACTCAACTATGGATAAAAATACAAGAACTGGTGTGCAGAAAAAATGAAGCAGGTGCTCTCAACAGATACATTTTAAAATAGAATATATCTGTCTTTAACAGAATTAGATTTGTTCGTCAAAGGCCTAAAGAATGGTAAAGGGATAAGTATATGCAGGCAACAGTGAAGCCTCATTTCCAGGTGGAGCTTAATTTCCAGGTTGGGGCTGCATTTTTGCTGTGGATTTGGTCAGAATGAATGGTCTCCTCAATTATGAAAACTACACGCAGATACCTGTCCATCATGCAGTATCTTCATCTAATCGGTCCCAAATTTATTCTACACCAAGACAATGGACCAAAAATGCAGCCTATTCAGAACTATCTTTAGTAAAAAGAAGAACATAAAGCCATGGAAAACTTTTGGTTGCTGTATTTTTAAAGCATACTCACTTTACAATTTGCACAGTGTGCAATATTTGCATGGTACTGTATATGTATATACTGTATATATATATATATATTTTTTTTTTTTTTGTAGAATTTAAAATAAAGAAGGTCCTTGGAAAAGAAGAGCCTCATAACTTACCTATGCAGTCACCCATTGCTCAAATCTTTGCTCTCTTACAGAACAATGCTGCTGGCAGAATGTTTACATTTGACTCACTTCTGGGTGTGTTAGGCACCTGTATGCCCACTATGTGCTGTGGTTCCAACCACCAGCCTGTTTTTTTTATTAAAGTATATGGGAAGCCTTACCTTGTAAAACAACCCATTTGGTTAAAATAGAAACAACAAAACATTTGTGAACATATTAAAAAAGTATACATACCATTTTTTCTTTTATTTTATCACATGAACTCTGTTTTCAGCTGCATAAGGGGCTTAGAGATCCCCAGTGATTAGCAGTTCAGTGGGGTGTGGCATAAGTCCAACGACTGGAGTACAGCCAGGCCGAGCTCCCAAGTAGAATGCAAAGAAGAAAACTGACCACACTGGGATGCATGTGCTTCCAAGCCCTGGTGTGGTCAGTTTATAAATGGAAAGCAGGAGGACTGGCAGGATCACCAGGAATTTCACACAAAGGAATCATTGCAAGGAGAACAGGATAGTTTTTCATACAATATATGGTACAACAGACACATATCAGGAATATAAAATGTTGGGGTAACATACACATTAAAGGATATAGTAATGTTGCCCTCAAAAAAGTAAAGTAAAGGCGAATAGAAGAGACACAGAGTACTGAGGGAGATACAGGCATCTAGCATAGTGATAAATAAGTAATATACAGCTGGTGGGTTTGTCGTGCAACAGAGCAATGATTTAAGAATTGTGTCACCTCCTTTTTTTATAATAGCATAAGTTTCAGGTGTCCCCGTCCGTTAATATAGAATGCAATAAATATATATTGCTCTATAAAATGTTGTATTATTCCTCTTCACAATATCTGTTGCCTCCTTGTTCTGATATTTTTTCAGCAATTTGCTTGTAACAAATGCTTTATGCTGTGTGTAAGAAATGCTCTTTCTGACCCGTGACAGTACTTTCCTAAGCAAGCTTCAGTGGTAGAGAGGTAGGTGTCTATTTATCATTTTTTTCAAACTAAATTCATACAACTTTCACCCAAGATTTGACCTTTTTAACCAAGATTCGGTTCACTCTATTTATGACTGTGGTTTTCACCAATTTTCCATAGACATTTGTTGTTCAATGGGCACACTGCTTTACTGTATTATTCAATTTATCGCTCAGTGAATGTAGATTTATTTAATTATTTTAATATTTACAAGATATTCATCCAGCTTACATTTTAAATTATTTACTTGATTTGAACTGGCAAATTTTGTCTTAAAGGTGATTTATGACTTGTGAACTGGTGAATTTTGACCTTTTGAAACGCTGTAGGCAGATGACCCTGCTCGATCTTTATATCTCAGGAGTGTGTTGCTGCCTGTTTGTAGGCTAGCATTAATGTACTAATACTAATGTATTGTTTGATAATGGTGTTTTTCCTTCCTTCAATTCATGCAACTCTTTCATTACTGCTTCTGGCAGCCAGTTTGTAGCTGAGTGTGAGCTGCTGCATTCTCTGAGGCTGAAATGGCCTTGCCAATTTCAGACTTAGGATTTTCCATTTGATTCTCTCTCTTGTGATGAGTTCTGCTCCCAGTCAGCACGTTGTCTATACTTGCATTCTTTTGCCATGCTAGGCTCCCTTCCTTTTGGAGAGATGGTCAAAGCATACTTTATCAGTTTTGGATTCAATGTAATGCCTGATGCCTTAGCATTGTTGATACATTGTAACATACACTTTTAACAACTTGTATTCTAAAATGTGCATATTACCCTTACAAAATGTTATCTTAATAAGCAGAGTATGTTATGTATGTATGGTAGATAACACCAGTTCATAACATCACAATGCTTTAAGAGAAACGCTATTGCTGGGCGCATCAGTAGGGTAGAACTGTCATAGAGCAATCTACCGGAAAGCAGGCTGCGCACTGATGATGTCACCACTGCACGAAAGCTTTATTGTACCACAAACAGTAAGACTAAGGCCAGCCATAGATGGTTCAAATCTTGGCCGGTTCAGGAGGCACCAGCCAAGATTCAAACCATGTCGATCACCATGATTGCACCAAAGTCGATCCAATGATTCACTGATGCACTTGAGTACAATCAGTATGTCAGATTTTAAGGATGCGATTATTGCCATCGGCTTTAGCCACTAGAAATAATCCCTGTGTTCTCCCTGCAGGGATAACTGTGTTGATGGGGAATCAATCAATTTTGTGGGTTGCAGGAAAGAAAATCGTACCATCTTAAGCCTGTTATAGTGAAACGCATCAGTGGGGATGGTTCTCACGGGGGGGGGGGGGGGGGGTGGGCATTATTTGTTGTACAGCAAAGCTTTTATGAAGTGGTAATGTCATTGGAGTGTGGCCTGCTTTCCATTATGTTTTTGGGATAAGGAACATGGATGGGCTCCCTTGCCAGACCCAGTATACCCACGGTGGATGAAAGGCTTGGTTAATTTTCCCAGTGGTACACAAGCAGTACTAGTTATGGCTTTACATACACTTTAGGATTTCTTTTGCTTATTCTGAGCTGCATAAGTACCTAAAATGAAGATAAAATATCACATTCCAGCAAGTGCATTCATGTTTACCATCAATGAATATGTGGATGAGGGAGGGTCCACTGTTGCATGATATTGTATAACATGAAAGGTCTATTTTTTAAAAAATGTTATTTTACATTCCTAATCTCAGAAATTAAAATTAGATCAAGGTAAACAGTAAGACCCCTTTCACACTGAGGCATTTTTCAGGCATTTTAGCGCTACAAATAGTGCCTGTAAAACACCTGAAAAGCGCCTATCATGCCTCCCCAGTGTGAAAGCCCGAGTGCTTTTACACTGGGGCGGTGCGCTTGCAGGAAGGGAAAAAAAGTCCTGCAAGCAGCATATTTGGGCCGGTTTAGGAGCGCTGTATACATAGCTCCCAAATCGCCCTGCCCATTGAAATGGTGTGAAAGGGGTCTTATTCACATTGTAAACGTGTTACTGTAAAATAATTATATAGTTTCATTTTAGGTATTTTAAACCCAATACTTCTAGAAAATAAGATCTTGCTCAAGAGTTGCTGACATTGAGTTCATTTTGGACCTGTTTTGCTCAGTGTTTAGCATACCAGCGTTACTGAACCTCAACATTACCGTACAATGTAAAAATGTGACAGCTACAGAAATGTTGACTGTTTTTTTCTCATTTAGAAATTGGAGAATATTTTTGAGGTTGAATGGAAGTTGAAAACTGCATGATCTTGCACATTCCTCTGGATAGGGACTAATTTTTAAACCACACATATGAAAAGTTTATTTTATTGCTTTGAAAATTTGTTACACTTTGTCAAAACACTGCTGGTAGGAAATTACAGAACTGCACAATTCTATCTGTTGATAGGTGTAATAATTTAAAGCTGAACTCCAGGTATGTTTTTTTTTTTTTGCATAGCTTGCATAGTACCGTTGTAAGTATGCATATGCTACACAAATGGGATCACTCTGAAAGTAGGCTATTACTGTAGCAATGTAGTCATGCCAAGCGGCTGCATGGTAACCACAGGGGTTCAAACTTGCATTTTTCTCACTGTTCTGATTGAACAAGATGCAGAGACACATGTCGGTGCAAACAAGTGCATAAATCTGTGTTTGCACTGAAACAGGACTGTCTACACTGGACTAGACTGATCTTGTCTTCCTTGGCTACTGTGCACATCACACTGATAGATGCATGGCTGAGGAATTGTGTGGGGGAGGGGGGGGGGAGAGAAACTGATGGGGAACATAGAACCTAGTTCCTTATCAGGTTCCCTTTACTTTTGACTGAAAGCGCACAGCTTCGCACGGTCTATTCATTCCAGTTCAAATCTGTGCATTGCATGTACTCAAAAGTAGATCGGACCTGATGGGGAAACTAGTGTCTCAGTTCACCTTAAGGCACTGTCCACTCCGTGACAAGTCATTTTCCAAATATTGGAATTTCACAAATGATGGTAATGACATCACCTGTATCCCCATTTACAGCAGCTGAATGGGGTCGGGATACATCTCTGTGCAGGAAGCTGTCACATACATGACAACATGACAGCCTCCCAGCACAGGCAGTTAAGAGGTGGTCTTAATTCCCGCCACATTCCTAGTCTGAGAACTAATCTTGGTATTTCAATGTGTCACTGCCATAGGGACAGGTTCTTAAAGTGGTGGTAGTAAGAACTACCTGAATTTGACACATGTCAGCAATGGTACAGACACTCACAGGCTGAGGGCATGGATAAGACCTAATTACATTACTAAAAGGACAGGTGAAATTGTAACTAAACTTTTGCTAACTCTACCCAACCCCTAAGCTAAACTGCACTACCCCTCTACTCTAATGCCCCGTACACACGGTCGGATTTTCCGATGGAAAATGTCCGATCGTAGCGTGTTGTTGGAAATTCCGACCGTGTGTGGGCTCCATCGAACATTTTCCATCGGATTTTCCGACACACAAAGTTGGACAGCAGGAGATAAAATTTTCCGACAACAAAATCCGATCGCGTCAATTCCGACCGTGTGTGGCCTGTTCCGACGCACAAAGTGCCACGCATCCTCAGAAGAAATTCCGAGACGGGACAGCTCTTTCTGGTAAACTTGGCGTTCGCAATGGATACAGCACTTTCGTCACGCTGCAATGTTCAAAATGGTTTAATACAGCGCACTCTCTTCTTCTTTATAATGTGACAAGAATTAAGTAGTTTTGCTGCTCATATTCACACACACTTCTCACAAACTTATTTCGTTACTATTTATCGGGATTCCCTCAATATATTTTGATTTCTCACATCTGACAACATATTTTTGTATATTTTTTTTTTTTTTTGGCTTTAATGTAGATTCTTTTTTTGTGTTTCTATATATTTTTTTTTTTTTTTTTGCAATTTTGATTTGTACTCCCGAAAATGTTTGTGTGTGTTTTTTGTGACAAGTTCCCACAACACCATTGATATGTTGTTATATTTAATCTGTAGGAGATTGTTTGGTGTTGTTGTCCCTTGTTAATTTCACATTGTACTTTAGAAATGTACCTGAATCGTCACCAACAAACTGTCCTTTTTGGATGAAAACACACACAGGAGAGTATAATTTACCTAAAAAATGTTATTAAGGGCTCACAATTAAACAAAGAGGGAGGCAAAGCTGAAGAAACTGCAGAAGTGGGTGAAGCCTTGGACCCCCAGGGCAGACATCAACTATTTAAAAGCAAAATTGGTGGCCTGAGGAGTCCTTATTTAAGGGAGGGCAGTGTGGTCCAGAAGTCCCAGAGATCCGGAAAGCAGCAGATGACATCTGTGTCCCCAGGCTGTGGTCATACGAGAGACTGCATCTTCTGTCAGACCAGACTGAACCCAGGGTCATCACTCTTTGGTCTTCTTTCCACGCTTCCTTCCACGCTGTGGCTGTGGTGGTGGAGTTGTGGCAGCAGGAGGAGGAGAAGGAGGAGGAGGATCGTCGATCTCAATGACATCCGTCTTGGGTGTTAGTTCCCCACTCAACCCCTTACGTAGGACTTTATAAATCAGGTCCTCAGAGAGCTTGCGTTGACCCTCCTGCATGCCCTGCAATTTGGTGGCAGCCATGCAGACAAAGGCCTCTTCAGGACTGGGGAAGGCTCGTAGGGACGCAGAAGCCTCCTGGATCAGCCTGTACGCTGAATCCTGCACGGGACTCGGAGTGGCCTTCCTGGCCTTTTTGTATGGAAGGCGGAGGGGAGGGACCTGAGACTCAGTCAGGCTGCGACTGGTCCCAGGCTTCTCTTGGCTGACACTTAGCCCCGCCTCCTCCTGGCTGCCACTAATCCCCGCCTCCTCCTGGCTGCCACTAATCCCCGCCTCCTCCTGACTGCCACATTCCACAACCTCCTCCTGGCTGAGGTCTTCCTGTGTATGAAAAACGGACATAGTTTTAGTATTGTTTTCATCAATCACACACAATTTTCACCTCCTGACTGCTGCAAATTGAATGTTAACAAATATAACAGACTATCCTTCTGAGCCCAGCATTTTTCATTTTTGTCCCAATTTTGGGTGCCCACTACTGTCTATTGATATGTAAAACACTTTTTTCAATCAGCAATTAGTGATCAATAATAAACATCATTTATTTATTGTCCTGAAATCTGTAGAAGAATGCTATACCTGGCTCCAGCTGGGCTCCTCCACTTCTTCCTGGCTGGAAGGCCCAGGTTGGATATCGGAAGCCTCAGCTGGGGTGGAAGGAAGAGTGGAAGGAAGAGTAGAGAGGGATTCCCTGACTTCAGTGTGGTCTGACAGAAATCGCAGTCTCTCATAGTACCACAGCCTGGGGACATAAACGTCATCTGCTACAGCTCCTGATCTCTGGGAATCCATGACCTTCTTGTGCTCCCTAAGATAAGTGCTCCTCAGGCCACCAATTTTAGCTTTTAAATAGGGGATGGTTGCTGTGGGGACCACCGGCTTCACCAACTCCAGCAGTTTCTCCAGCGCTGCCTGCCTCTTCTGTTTGTGGTTATAGTGGGGGTGTCTGACCTGCCACAGACAGGGCAGCTCCCTGTACTTGTCTATGAACAGGGGCAGGAAATTGTGGTCGTTGAACCCATCCATTTTCTCTGCAAGACACAACACAAGACAAACCCTAATGTCAGGCAAAACTCCCCTAATCTTGTTACAATATAGGCTTCCATTTCGAAGCAGTATAGGCGCAAGTTTAGATCTTACCTTCGTTATCACGATCGGCGTCTCCGATGCTCCTTCCTCCGCTCACAGATCGTACGTAAGACGCACGTGTGTTACGCTTTATACACACTGCGCATGCGTATAACTCCGCCCGCCCCTGACGTTCTTTCTAGTCTATTCCCCACCCCTTTTCGTTCGGCACAGTGGGGGAAGAGCACATGGTGGATAGACAGCAGGTGCGTGCTAATTGTAGCAACGAGGAGGAGGAGGAAAGGCCGGAGCCTGAAACGCCCCGATCCAGAAGGAGATTTAAGGACTCAAATATGTCCTTTGGGGAGATGTTGGAAATGGTGGACATCCTGAAGAAGTCCGACTATGATGGAAAGTATGGGCATTACCCCAACCCCAATGTCCGAAAGGCGAAGATCATGGCGAAAGTGGTCAGGAGTCTGCACCGGAAATTCGGGGTACGACGATCGAAAAATCAGCTCAGGAAGCGGTGGTCGGACCTGAAATTACGAGAACATGAGCAGTACTGAAAGATCCGGAGAGTGCTGCAAAAAAGTAAGTAGTTGTGCTGTGTTCTTATTCTTTTTGTGTTTATTACGTTCGTGCTGCTCCATGTGCTTTTAGGAACTGTTGTACAGTTTAAAATGGCAACTTTCATGTTCATGGGCACATTATTCGTTCGGATCAAACATTTTTCGTTCCAAATATAAAATACCATTGTTTAGCCCATATGCATTTGGCCACCATTTTGACGCCCTATACTTGTCTTAAAAGAATTGGGTTGTGTAGATGGCTTTGTTACTAGAATGAAATGCAAACTAGATTCTGTGTAAGGAGAGGACACTCAGCAGCTGTTTTCACATCTGGACACTGGAGCTCTAGTGTGGGACAAAAGAACACCATTTTAATTAGGGGGGCCACACAGGTGCTCCAGTGTATACTATAGGGGGGTCTCCATCTGTGAAGCTTGTACTAAACAGGTAAAGTTTTGCAGGTTGACAAAGGGCATTAAAAAAATTACATCTTGGAACTCTGCTAAAATAGATAATTGTACCCCACTTCCAAGCAATGTTTCACCTTTATAGTTCTGACATTAAATATCTGTGTGCTAATTATACCATTTTTGTTTGACATAGGGGAGAAAAGACTCGGAGGATACCCCTCATCTGAGGAGACCAAAGCCCCCCCCCTCTGGAAGAAGGTGAAATCCCCCCAACACAAGCTGAGCAGGAGGATGAAGACGTGGTGGAACTAGTCACCACAACAGGTGAGTGTCTGCGACCACAGGCTCAGATAAGAGATGGATGGCGGCATTTTTTTTAAGCCAAATTTATTTTGGGGTTCCTCTCTTTTTAGGTGATCGTGAGGTTGTGGATGAAGATCCTTTCACATCCGAAAGTGCCCAGATCCTGATCGGGGAGATCATGGGGTGTAATTTACAATTGGAAATCATCAAGCAAAACATCAATGATGTTTCTCCAAAATATAAAAACATCATTGATGTTTTTAGGCGAGTTTAAAACCCCTCCAAATCACTTTCTTCTTTTGTGTGCTACAATGTGCTAAATGTTTTTGTGATTTTTCCCAAAGCCAAATTTGGAGGATGCACACAGTGTGTCAACATGTGCTATCTGCCATCACGGGAGATCAATGGACGCGTTTTGGGGGTGCAACCCCTTCCTCAATAATAAAGTAGCGGTGAGGAAGGGCTTGCTCCCCCAAAACACATCCCTTGATCCCCCGTGATGGCAGGTAGCACATGTTGACATTGGGAAATTTGTGTGCATCTTCCAAATTTGGCTTTTCCTGGGGTGACTTCCCCCCATCTGAACGCTATATCAAACACAGTTCCTAAATACTCATGTCTGATATTGCCTTCAAGTTTTACCAAATGTGAACTTTGTAAGATCAAGATTTGTGTCTTTCTTGTTGGTTTTATACAGGCCTGTTTTCTATAAAATGGACATTTTGATTTGGGATAATGCCACCACAAAAATTGTTATACAACAAACATGTTGGTTTGTCAGCAAAACCTTTGGTAAATGCACATGTGATTGTGCAGGTATTAAAAAGATTGTTAATCAAGAATGTGTGGATTATTGTCTCAACGCTACAACACTTTTGGGGTGATGTAATTGTTGTTTTATGAGAAAATGGGGGTTATTTCCTAAGGGCAAATCCACTTTGCACTACAAGTGCAGTTTCAGTGCAGTTGCAAGTGCACTTGTAGTGAAATGTGTTTTTGCATTTAGTAAATAACAGCCAACAGTGCTTTGTATAAGGTTACACAATCACAACATTTTCTGGACTCCACACATTTCTGTCAGGGTCAGCTCAAACAAACACAAGCAGTAAATGTCCACAAAGATTTTTTTTTTTATTTGAAAAAGGCTTCACATATTGTCTGGCATATTGATAGCCCCCCTACCCGCAAAGAACTCCAGGTAGCGTAACCGGACATCACGGGCACTCAGGGAGGGCAAGCCAGGACGGCCACTTTAAAGCGCCGTCAATGTGGTTTGATGTAGGATTCCAGCCTCAGGCCCAACTGAGCCAGCATAGTTGGCCGAATGTTTCCGTAAAAAGTTATGGAGAACACAGCACGCAAGTATTATATGGTTCAGTTTATACTCCGCCATATGGATAGGTGTCAGAAATAGGCGGAACCGGCTGGCCAGGATTCCAAATGTGTTCTCCACCACTCTTCGGGCTCTGGTCAGCCGGTAATTAAAAACCCTCTGTTCCGGGGTGAGGGTCCTCATCGGAAATGGCCGCATCAGAAACGAACACAAATGGGAGTCCTTCAACATTGTCCTCTGGAGCTGGCAAGTCCAAGCTGCCATTCTGGAGAAGCCTGTAGAACTCCGTCTGGGCGATGACTCCACCATCGGACATCCGGCCATTCTTCCCCACGTCCACATACAAGAAGTCGTAATTAGCCGACATCACCGCCAACATCACTATACTATTAAACCCCTTGTAATTATAATAGTATGACCCCGAGTTGGGTGGTGGGACGATGCGGACGTGTTTCCCATCAATTGCCCCTCCGCAGTTAGGAAAGTCCCACCGCTCGGCAAAGTGGGAGGCCACAGTCTGCCATTCCTGTGGCGTGGAAGGAAACTGTTGAGGAAAAAACAATAAACATTACTATTTTTACTCTGAAACATGGCAAGCAGATTAGACACAAACATTATGGGGCAACCTCCAGATAGCATTTATTAAGGGGAATTTAACAAGGCCAAAGTATAAGGTACACCTATCATATTCCCCACCCCCCCCCCCCTCTCATGGGCCATTTCTAACATTATGGTGTGTGTGGAAATCTTGGACAGGTAACCCTCTTCACTTCATTGAGAGATGAATGCCTAAATAATGGGTATTACTTTGAACAGCCCCTCCTTAGTTACACTATTGGCAACCCACTGGACAGGTAAGAAGTGTCTGAATACAAAGATATAAATACACACTGTACACATTTGAGGACATTTGGACATTCTGCTATTACCTATCAAGATAATAATAGGATAAAAAAACTTTAAACAGTACCATTGGAAAGTATACAGGCAGGCCCTTGCACTACATGCTTTGGGGAATTCATCCATATAAATCTGACCAGTAAAGAGGTGGGTATAGTGTGTATGGGTTTGGCAAAGTCAGCAGATAGATGATTGAGGATAGAGAATTGGGATCAGCTGACTTAGCAGTTGGGGGGAGGGAGGGTTACTAAAAATTATTTGGGGACACCACAAAAAAGCCTCTGGCACTCTGCCTGAATTTAAATCAAAAATAACATTACCAAACATTTTAGGGGGTGTTTGGGGTAAAGCACTACTATGGAGCAGATAAAATACATTGTTAAGTGACTACATGAGGTGAATATAGGGCAGGAGACACCATGCTGGGGAGGTTATTGAAGGGCAAATATGTATGAAGGACCTTAAATAATAATTACATAAAAATCCAGCATGCATGAGGACAAAGGGGACATTCACAGCATATTACAAGCATGGTAATTAGGGAATGAGGAAAGAAATACAATATATTATCAAACATTAAAGACAATAAAATGTGATATAAAAGGATAAAAATCTTACCTTCATATACTCCTTCTGCAGGACCTGGATGATGGCAGAACAGGTCTCTGGGATAATGATCCCCAGAGCCTGGGGGGAGATGCCTGTCGAGAACTTGAGGTCCTGCAGGCTTCTCCCTGACGCCAAGTACCGCAGGGTAGCGACCAACCTCTGCTCCGGAGTGATGGCTTGCCTCATGCAGGTATCCTGCCTGCTGATATAGGGGGCCAACAAACAGTGAAACACGGGGTCCGTCATCCTGAGAAAGTTCCTGAAATCATCAGGATTATTCTCACGGATCTCACGGAGCAAAGGCATATGAGAGAACTGGTCACGCTGAAGCAACCAATTCTTGGTCCATGAACTCCTCCCCACCCTGTTCATGGACTGGACTTGTGTCAAGGTCAGGACCCCAACACCAAGCCCCCGCACAGCACGAACTCTACGAGGAGTACGCATACGAAACATGGCTAGAAAACAATCGGCTGCTCAGAACGAAGTAACAGAACGCACTGAAGAACAGCAAGGCCTGTGAAGAGCGACCTGAAAAACAGCAACGAGCAGGCAAGATCACACAGAAAACTCTGATACGAACTGACTGCACGCACTGAAGAGCAGATACAAACCCACAAGCACAAACTGAACGGCAGAAAACGATCTGAAAGCCACGAGTCTGAAAAAGCGCGAATCGTCTCTCACCAAACTTTTACTAACATGAGATTAGCAAAAGGAGCCCAAAGGGTGCCGCGCTTGGTTCTGAACTGGCCTTTTCTAGTCTCGTCGTACGTGGTGTACGTGACCGCGTGGTTGGCGATCGGAAATTCCGACAATTTTGTGCGACCGTGTGTAGGCAAAACAAGTTTGAGCCAACATCCGTCGGAAAAAATCCTAGGATTTTGTTGTCGGAATGTCCGAACAAAGTCCGACCGTGTGTACGCCCTATAACAGCTTACTTACCTCCATAAAGTTATCACAACGTCCTATGGGGTTTACAGCCTGTCTGTCAAAAATTTCTTAAAGCTTAAATGTTAAGTTCACCTTTGTTCACCTTTTTTTTTTTTTTTTTCAAAATTCCAGCTCCCCTACGTACCAATATAGCATTAGATTCTTTTGCAAAAAATAAAACAGCTTTCCATTTATTCTACATACGCTTACCTCACTGTCTTCATAGCTGGTTAAAAACACTGCTCGATTACTTCTGCCTTACTTCCTGGACAGACTATAGGTCAGTGATGGCGAACCTTGGCACCCCAGATGTTTTGGAACTACATTTCCCATGATGCTCAACTACACTGCAGAGTTCATGAGCATCATGGGAAATGTAGTTCCAAAACATCTGGGGTGCCAAGGTTCGCCATCACTGCTATAGGTCATGACACAGGAAGGAGTTGACCAGCTGAGGGTAGATGATGCAGGGTGTGTGCTAATGAGATCAGCTGGTCAACTCCTTCCTGTGTCATCCCATCCCTCATATGCAATAAGTTACTTACAGCAATGTCTTACAAATATCTTAGACTACACATATCCTGTGTTGTAGAAGGCAGATCAGGAACCAAGCATCAATACATGTTAGGAATAACCCATCTAAGAAAAGAACCAAAGTGCATATTCCTAATCTATTTTTGAACAAGGATAAATATAGAGCACATAAATCGACCACTAATGGCATTGCCACTCACATGGAAATGGGGCCTTGTAAGAGCTCTATGAATGCCCAAATGCCTAACCTTGTTTATATAAACCCTCTATTAGATAATGTATAATGTATAATGTACCCAACCTCAGGGCACACTCTGTAACAAAACAGAAATGACCATGACTATAAAGGAATTCACCAAGTAAAACTACCTAAATAAGAATGGGGGTATTCAAAGGACTTACCTTACAATCAAAGAAAGAGCGGTCAATGAGGCCCAAATACTCACAAATGTGCCTCCCAGGTCATTGCACCTAAAAGGGTTAAAACCCATAACAAAAACAACCCCCCCCCCAAAAAAAATAAGTATGCCAGCACTTAAGAATTATAGAAAATCCAAAGACCATAATACACAGGCGCCATATTAGTTACCCTATCTTCCACATCCTGTAACATTTCCACCATGTGTCCTCTCTCCCTTGGGGGGCCACCAGAAATGCGTTCCACCAGCCGCACCTGCACAGTAGCGTCTAGCATGGCTGCATGTGGAAGCTCAGCCACATTGACGCAGGGACCAGGCTGGAAGAGAGGCCTCTGAGAGGCCCATGCACTGGTAGTAAATGGACATCGCTCCCAGGCCCCAATCCAGGGGCAAGGGCAGAGCCAAAAGGCACCATGATACTAACAAAAACTCCCCGCCAAAGGAGGCCAAGGGGAGTGTGTGAGACACAAATGCCCACCCACTGACTAGCCCCAGCCCCACTAGACCCCACAAGATCAGAGACGGAGCAATACACGTGTCTTCCAATTAGGAAAAACCATCCAAACAACTGTAAACAACATTAAATCTAATACCAATCTTTTATCAAAATTTCGTTATCCAGAGATATGCTGTATAAGACACAGAAAGGTAAAGATTAAATATCTCATATCTCGATATGAAAATTCAAGGTTAATAGCACACAAAATAGGTTTATATTACAGATGGACATGGATGTCATAAAAATAGGTCTAATACCTAATGCCCTAAAAAAATGTTTTGAAGCTAAATGCCTCACTCAAGCCACGAGTTGACGTGGCTTTGAGACAATAAATCCAACAAGCTTCCTAAAAAGCATTTTATGTGGATAAGACCAAGCGCAAATTCTGGCGTGGGATTAAAGACCACATATATTATGTTAAGAACAACTTACTATCTAACCCTATAGCAAAACACGTGAGTTTGTATCACAAAAATAATGTAGAGGTCATTAGGTTTTGCAGCAAAAAAATGAATTCCAGGGAATCCCAGAGGGAAGCGCATTGGTTCCATTTGTTACTGGAGCATGGGCCTCTGGGATCCACACACACAGTCTAGCGCTTCTCCTGCGGGTCTCCCATAACCAATAAGCACACACTGGATTCCTTAGTGCAGCTGCGGGCCATCTCATTCTACACATACACACACACACAAAGCTCGCTCCTGTCACTGCTCACACAGGATGTAGGGTGGAACCAAGGGTTCACACAGCTGGCTGCACCTGGCTACAGTTGAAAAACTCAACAATTTTCATAGGGTGCCCTTACTTTATTGTGTGACTGTATTTATAGTATTATCTACTAATGAAAACTATTTTTCATGTTTTTTTGTGACATACTGTTTTCATAGGAATGCAATGTTTTTGTGTCATTATAGAAAAAATGGAGAAATCATTTGATGTAAATAAAATAAGATGTATGAGATGTATGGTTGTCATCTTAAAGAATACATCATGACTGTACAAAGGAAGTAGCCTATTACCATACAGTGCTACTATTTTCCATGTGGCTTTTATATTATGGAAAATCTAAGAGCCTGAAAGCAGATGAGAAGCTGCATGTTCTTTGTCAGAGTATGTTCAGCATAATAAGCTAAATGGTGCACATAAACTCCCATGACATATAGATTATTTCAGTTATCTAGGGCATTAGCCATCGTAACCTTTCCTATTAATTTTATGTCAGGTTAAGCAAAAACATAAACTAGTTATGTACAGTAGCTGAATACTGTACAATCATATATACTATCATGCCTCTAATACATACATTTTTCTCAGATGTATTTTATATGTACATATGTATTTTGTTCATAATACTTTTTATATATCAATACTGTTCACACAAACACATTTTAAAATATAAAAGTAATTTTAATAACATTTTCTTATAGAGCCTATGCTTTTAAACAGCATAGACAACATTACAATCAGGAAAGAAGACCTCCCACCCCCCATGCCTTTATAGAAACCACCCCTTGAAATGTTTCAAGAGTTTTGCAAATTAGGGCAAATGAGTTTTCCATAGAGGATTATAATGAATGGATTTGAAAACATGCCTTATGATACTGAAGTTTTTTATTCTTCAGATTGGAGTCTTTCTTTCCTAAAATTAATGATGAATTATCAAAAGTTTGAGTTACTAGCATACTATGGGGTTTATTTACGAAAGGCAAATCCACTTTGCACTACAAGTGCACTGCAAGTGCACTTGGAAGTGCAGTCGCTGTAGATCTGAGGGGGACATGCAAGGAAAATAAAAAACAGCAATTTTGCTTGTGCATGATTGGATGATGAAATCAGCAGAGCTTCCCCTCATTTCAGATCTTCCCCTCAGATCTAAAGCGACTGCACTTCCAAGTACACTTGCAATGCACTTGCAGTGCAAAGTGGATTTACCTTTAGTAAATCAACCCCTATGTGTGATAGAACCCCTCCTTTCTTCCTTAACGGTGGATATAAAAACTTTCTCTGCCCACAGTCAGTTCCCATTAGGGGTGGGTGGAAATCGATTACCAAGAACAAAGATAATACCTTCACTTGTTCTTTAATATATGTTTAAACAATGGAATACCCAATGTTTTTATAAGTTAATAACATTTTTCTGTGTTAACAATGTTGGAAAATGTCAACTGAAAAATGAATAAAAATTTAAATTTGGAAAAAAAAAACAATGAATGATGACTTCCCTAAAGTGGATAATAAAGTAACGAAATACTATTTAATTCTTTAAACCCATGTATGGGTGAAAGAATGTCATCCTACTCTACAGTAACAGTACTGATAGAACACTTCCTCAATCAAACTGACTGCTTATGGTTGGTCAGCTCTTCTCTCACCTCACTTCCGTGTCTCATTAGCTTTGCTGGGGCATCGGGAGCCATTGGCTCCCAGTGCTATCAATCAAAGCCAGTGACGAGGGAGCGGAGTTCCACTGTCTATGTCAATGGATGCAGCAATGAGGCTCTGGAGTGAGCAAACACGAGTGCCCCCATAAGGTCTTTGAACAGAGAGGAGGAGACAGGAGCACCGGCGGTTGTTACCGAGGTTATAATTGTAACATTTGCAACTCTATGATATGTGGTGAACATTTCACCCACTCACATAATGGCAGACAATATCGCATACAAGGATATATGAACTGCAACACAGAGTTTTGTGTCTACATTTTGAAATGTCCCTGCTCATTGGTGTATGTAGGGAAAACAGTTGGCCCTTTTAAACAACGATTCCAGAAACATAGGAGTGATATAAGAGTAGCGCTGGAGAGGGCCCTGAAAGTTGAAACCCCTGATTTAAACAAACCTGTAGCAATACACTTTGTCGCTAGGAAGCATCAAGTACACAAATTAACGGGCATGGTCATTGAACAAATATCATGACCAGTGAGGGGGGGAGACCGTGATCATCTCCTCCTTTGCCGTGAGGCATACTGGACATATACCTTGGGCACAGTCCAGTCAGGGAGCCTTAATACCACTCTATCCTATCTTTGTTTTCTTGAAAACAGATAATTTGGATTGTGATGTTGCTTATGGTTGTAATGTATCAACAATTTTAATCTTTTATTCTATACGTTATTATCTGATCCTCTATTTTGCAGCTATTCTGCTTCTTTGTCTATCATGGCAGCTGGCACAGGAATTTTTTTTTTTCTTTTCTTTTTTCATTTTTTATTTATTTTTTTTTTCATTTTTTCATTTTTCTAATTTTTCATTCTTTATTTTATTCTATTTTATTTCATTTCATTTTATTTTATTTCTGCTATATTATTTTTTTTCCTCTCTTACAACTTGTATATTTTTCTGTTCGTTTTTATTTTTCTTTTCCTTTATTTTTATATTTTACTTTCAAAATCTTTTATTGGTTTTATACAAAAAAAAAAAAAAAAAAAAAAAAAAAAACAAGAGAAAATAATAAAAAACAGAATTTGAAATCACATATTATGTAACATCCGCTGAAATATAAGATACGCCTGCTGGGTCTAGAAAATTAGCATTTATAAGGCACATGAGAATGTCCGTCTATGGCGTATAGTAACAAATGCTTGAGACCTTGCAACAGGTGTAAACATAGAGAGAGACCTCTAAGGGGATTGTTTGTCGACTGGAGAGGCACTAGGGGATCCCACCGGCACCCCTAACGGGATCATGCTGTGCACAGTGTGAGCCCCCCTCCTCTCCTAACCAGGGATTGACCTAGGGCCCTAAGGTCTCGAGGATCTATACAATAAAGTTACTGGAAATTATAACCTATCAATTAGAACCATGCAATGAAAAGAGTGATGTTTGTCTCAATATGAAGGAATTTTGATCAGAAAAAATAATACAACCATTACATGCTGCTCTGTCCTAGTTTCCCCCAGCAGAGGGACACGATCAACGAAAAGTACAACTAAAAGAGCATAAGAGAAAAAGAGTAAAAGGGAGAAGTGAGAAAGGAAGGTTAGCCGGCCGTCTGGAGGGGCCCCCGCCTCCGAAATTGACCCCTTTTAGTTTTGGGGTGGGACTCCTGGTATGAGAGAGATGCCGACGAACTTTGCCCAGGGTTCCCATATGCCTTCGAATTGCTTAGTTTTATCATCTAGGATGCTGGCCAGTTTCTCTTGGGTCATGATCCACGAGATTTTGTGGATTGTCGCTTTCACCGAGACTTTGGGCTGTTTCCAGGCCTTGGCAATGGTGAGTCTTGCACCTAAGAGGATGAAGTGTATCAATTTACGTGAGCTCTTCGGCATCTTGGGAAGGTTATCGTTAAGAAGAGCTATGGTCGGGGATTTCGGGATTTGGATCTGTGTCGTTTTCCGTATCAGGGAGAATATCTTATTCCAGAAGGGCCTTAGTCTGGGGCATTCCCACCATATGTGGGCCATTGTGCCCAAGAGCTGGCACCCTCGAAAACACTTGGGGTCAGCTGTTGGGAACATTCTGGAGAGCTTGACAGGTGTGAGGTACCACCTTGTTATAACCTTGACACTTCCTTCGATTAAGGAAATGTTTTTGATGCCTTTAAAGGCTCTGTCAAAGGAGCATCTCCAATTAGAGATCTCCCATTCAAAAGCTAGATCCCTCTCCCAGTCAAGCATATAGGGGGTTTTTTGGGGGTGAGAGGCTAGGGACTGGTAGATGACGGAGATCCCCCCCCTCTGTTCAAAAGAGCGACCACACCATAGTTCGTATGGCGTAAAGGCGGTGTGTGAGGGAATACCTCCTCTCCAATGTTGACAGAGGAAATGTCTAATTTGATGGAATCTGAAGTGCTCAGAGTTCGGAATTTCCAGTTGCCTTACACCTTGCTCAAAGGAGATAGGACCCTCATTTGTGAAGAAATGTCCGATTCGATACAGTCCCTTGTCCAACCACCAACGGAAAGCCTTAATATCCAACCCAGGGGGAAAGTCAGGGTTATTGAAGATGTGTGCTAGAGGAAGACATCTTGAGACTAAGGCCGAATTTTTCCTTAGATTATCCCATATGTGAAATGATTGAGATAAAGATGGGGAAAGAATTGGGGGTCTCTGTTTGTGAGGCGTCCAGAGGAGAAAGTCCAGGGTGTATGTGGGGACAGCCTATCTCTCTATCTGAATCCAATCTGGCTTCTCTGCCTTGGAGTATACCGTGGATAATTGGGCCAGCCTGGCCGCTTGAAAGTACCAGAGAAGCTGAGGAGCCCCCATGCCACCTTGATCTCTTGGAAGGAATAGGGTTTTTTGTTGAAATCTACGTCCTTTCCCCCCCCCAGATAAATTTGGTGATCTTCTTTTGAAAATTGGAAAGGTGTTCTTTGTTTATATTTATCAGGATGGCCCTGAAAAGGTATAGTAGTCTGGGCAGGAGTGTCATCTTCACTGCGTGAACTCTGCCCAGCCAAGAAATCTCACCCTTGGACCAAGCTCCCAGATCAGCTGTTAATTTCCGGTACATTGGCGGAAAGTTTAGAGGGTATAGTTGTTCCGTTCTAGCCGGAAGTTTGATTCCTAAATAATCTATCCATTGGTCATTCCATTTGAAATCAAAGGAGCTTTGGAGTGTGGATACCGTATTCGACTGCAGGGAGATATTTAAAGCTGAAGATTTAGAATAGTTCACCTTGAGGCCTGAGGTGCTAGAGAATTCTTTCAATAGTTTACATAGATTAGGAAGTGAAGTGATAGGGGACGTTATGAAAAGGAGCATATCATCGGCGAAGAGCCCACACTTGTCGACTTGTTCCCCACAGGATACGCCGTGGATATTGGGGTTTGATCTAATCGCTATTGCCAGTGTTTCGATGGCCATGGCGAAAATGAGAGGGGAGAGGGGGCAACCCTGTCTCGTTCCTCTCGCTATTTGAAGGGGTTTGGAGTATTGACCTTGTAGTCGGATTATTGCTGCCGGGTTGGAGTAGAGGGATCGCAGTACCCCTAGGAAGCTAGCCCGAAACCCCATCTCTCCAGGAGGGAGAATAGGTATGGCCATTCGATCGAGTCGAAGGCCTTATGTAAATCTAAAGACAGCAGCATACGTGCTTGTTTTGGACCCCCATCCCAATTTGATTGGAGAATGGAGACAATGTCTACCGCTCTCCTAATTTGATCTGGACCCTGCCTCCCTGGGATGAAGCCTACCTGGTCTTTGTGAATGTACTGCTTGATAAAGGAGGCTAGTCGGTTGGCTAAGATTTTAGTGAGTATCTTGAGATCATTATTGATAAGGGAAATGGGCCTATAGTTCTCTACTTCTTCGTGGTTCTTATTAGGTTTGGGGATTACGGTTATGAAGGCCGTGTTCAGGTGGGGGTCTAATGGGGAGCCCGTTCTCTTAGAGTTTAAAAATTTGGCCATATGTGGGGCCAGTATTTCCCCGAACTTTTTGTAGTAGGGGACTGACAAGCTGTCCGGCCCTGGGGCCGAGCCTGTCTTGAGGTTTTTGATTACTTCCTTTATCTCGTCTGAGGAGAAGGGTTCCTCCATCAGGTCTCTATGATCTTTGGAAAGAAGGGGTAGTTTAATATTCGAGAGGAAGGAGTTGGTCGATCTGTCGCTCTGTGTTTGCGTGGCTTTGTATAAGCCTGAGTAAAATTAATGGAAGGCTGTCATGATTTTGGATGGGTTGGCCGTGGGAGGTTGACCCGCTATACGCACTTTGGGGAAAGTGCGAGATTGGAACTTGGGGGAGAGTTTCGCGGCTAGCATTGACCCAACCCTGTCCCTGTGGCAGTAAAATTTAGCACCGCTCCATCTAATGTGTTTTTCAGCTTTGGCCGTTAAAGCTAGATTGAGTTCCAATCTAATCGTGTCTAATTTATCGTTAAGATCTTTAGACGGGGATTTTTTGTGTTCAATTTTTAAAGCTGTAAATTTTTGTTCCAGCCTAAGAATGTCTATCAGCCTCTCCTTTTTAACTTTAGTGGCTAATCTGATGAGCTCGCCACGGACCAAGGCCTTGTGGGCTGCCCACAGTGTTTCGGGGGAGATGTTACCCACATCGTTTATCTGAAAATATTCCTTAATCGCGTCTGCTACTAATTTGGCTTGAACTGGGTCCCCCAGAAGAGACTCGTTCAGTCTCCAGAAAGAGCCCCCGCTACGCGATAGCACATTTTTCAAAATCAGGAGGACCATTGAGTGGTCCGACCAGACTATGTCTAAGATTTTGGCTTTAGAGGAAAGAGGGATGAGATTGGTCTGAATAAGTATGTGATCTATCCTAGCGTAGGTCTGGTGGGGAGAGGAGAAGTGAGTAAAGTCCCTGGACGTGGGATTCAGTTCCCTCCAAATATCTACTAACACATGGGAGTGAATCATTTTAGCTATTCTGGTGCTTTGTTTAGTGGGGCGTGTTAGTCTTCCTTTGTGAGGGTTGGTTTTATCCAGACCCTGGTCAAACGCTACATTTGAGTCCCCACCCCAAATGACTTTTCCCTCCAGGAGGGGGCTGAGTGTTGCAAAGAGGTTCTGGAAGAAGGGTGCTTGACCCTTATTAGGGGCGTAATAAGAAATTATGGAGTATAGTACTCCCTCCAGAGTGCCCTTTACAAGAATGAACCTGCCCTCTGGGTCTTTAAGATCAGAGATATGGTTAAATTTACTATTTTTAGAAAAAAGTACTGCTACACCTTTGGTTTTGTTTGGTGCGTTGGCCAGGAAGAAAGATGGGTAGTATGCGTGTAAGAACTTAGGACTGCATCGAATCGGAAAATGTGTCTCCTGTAGGAGTACTACATCTAGTTTGAGGGATTTGTAATGGTCTAAGGCAACCCTTCTTTTCCTAGGTGAGTTGAGCCCCTGAACGTTGTGAGAGGCGACCCTGAGATCCAGACCTTTAGATACTAGATCAGTCATGGGAACAGAGAGGAGAGTGATCGCCGGCACTGCAGCCGCCTACCTTGTGTTGGAATGTGTTCCTCGAGTACGAGCAGGGGGATGGGTCCGTGCTATAACAACGTGCGGGAGGAGCCGGGGGATCTCCAGACAGCCAGCTAGGAGAAAAAGAAGAAGGGGGAGGAAGAGGAGGGAAGAAAGAGAGACAAGTAGACAAGAAAAACAACAACAATAATGACAATAACAATAGCGACAAGGGCCTTCTAGAAGGACCCGTGGAGGGCAGCGGTGTGTCTGACCGCTTAAACTCCATTTTAAATCTGCCCTCGTCCAAAATGGGCGAGAGAAGTCTCACTCTTCGGGAGCACAGTGGTTGCCCTTGGAGTGAGAGGAGGCGCATGGGTACCACCCCGGACCCATGCTTCTAAGTAACCGTAACTAAACACTATTAGCATAACTTGGTGTAAGATCTTCGTCTCAATAAGTGCAATTTTATACTGCTATCTCAGTACAATACAAACTTTCGCGAAGACTGTACAAAGGGATTCAGGCAGAGCTAAGAACCCAGAAAAAATAATAATAAAAAGGAAACAACGAGGAAAAGATAATTAACTAACATGGGAAAAGTATGACCATCTGCTTTGAGCGACCTGTAACCTTATGCCTGGATCTGAAAAGAAAATTGATTATTGAGAGCTATGGAGAACTGAAGTCTCAGTGTTCTAAATCTCAGATCGTGATGGAAAGAGATCTCTCTTCCGCTTCGAAAAGGCAAAGGGATCTTGGTAACTGTTCTCCGTAGGTTAGTCACTTCAAGAGATTTCAACAGCAGACGTTGTCCCATCTGTAAAAAAACAAATTCAATGGCCAGTGTCCGAAGCCCCGTTGGGGTATTGGGATTAGAAAGATGAGCGTTAGCTCGTTCAATGGAGGGGGGTCATCCCCCACATGAAAGACCGTGGAAGGTCTGGGTGTGTAAGAAGGGGACCTTCGCGCTCCGTTAAGGGGGCTTGCCGTCCTTGCTCCTCTTAGAGGGGCCCTTGATCCAGAGAGGGGAGACTGGGCTGCCTCGGGGGGGGCGTTTGGATGAGCCCGTGGCAGATGAGAAGAGTTCCATGGGGGCTTCCTGGGAGATCAGCTTGAGGGAGAGGAAAAGTTTGTCACCTTCCGGGAGATTGGAGAATGTGTGGGTCTTGCCTTGTATGGAGAACTTAACTGCAAAGGGGAATGTCCAGCGGTATTTGATATCTCGTTCCAACAGCACTGACAGGAGGGGTTTTAGGGTGCGTCTTCTTTGGATGGTGGATTGAGCGAGGTCCGCAAAGACCTGAATTTGGTGACCCTGATGTTGGAGCTTGGGTTTCAGAAGAGATTGCCTCATTACCTTCTCTTTGACCGCGTAGAAGTGCGGTTTTAATATTATGTCCCTTGGGGACCCGTCCTTCCTCGGTGGGCCCAGGGCTCTGTGCGCCCTATCCAGCTCTAGTCTGTGCGGCGGGATGTTGGGGATGAGGTCCGAGATAAAGTCCTGCACCGTGAGGGGGATATCCGTAAAGGATTCAGGAAGGCCTCTGATTCGGAAGTTGTACCTCCTGGACCTGTTCTCGAGTTCATCAATTCTTGATAGGGCCGTTTCTAGCTGTTCTTGGACTGACTGTAGGTGTGCGGCATTCTGGTTGGTTCTGGCGACTGTATGGTCAATTTTTTCTTCCATAGCCTCCATCCTAGAGCCCAGGTTAGAGAGGTCTGATTTGATAGCATTTGTGATCTGGGAGGCTGTGTTGGCCAGGCCCTTTTCTAAGAGGGTAGAGAATTTGGAGAAAAGCTTTTCTTGTATGACAGAAATGTCCTTAAATGTATATCCAGGCGGGTTGCCTGCAGAAGAGGGGAGGTGTGGGGAAATGCTTGAGGGAGAAGCGCCATCTTCCCCCTGCTCACCGCTGTGAGTCTCTCTGTAAGCACCCTGTGAAGCTTGGTGCTGGTGCATGCCCTGGTGCGCAGTTTGGTGCGTGTTGTGGCCTCCCTGTATTGCCTGGGCGTAGGTCAGGGTCGGGGGGGTGAGAATGGGACGTTGCTCTGTCCCCTTGTAAAGTGAGGCTGGGTTAGGCCTCGCTGTGTCCCCGTCGGCGGCCATCTTGGTGGACCCGTCCGCCGCCGCCGCCGCCGCCGCAGCAAATTGTGGGCCCAAATCTCGGCGGGCTTGGGAACCGGCCATCCCACCGTGTTCCCCCGCTGTTCCGCGAGCGGGGGGAGTGCTTGAAAGGGTCCTCCGCCTGCTGGGGCCGGGGTTATGCTGCTCGTCGGTCTGGGGTGGTGCGGAGCTCCGGGCTTAAGCGGCCATTACGGAGCTCTCGCGCATGCGCACTCTTATTTTTATATTTTATTTAAATTTTCATTTTTTTCACTTTCCATATCTTCGAGGTGCAGTGGCCATGACTCACTTTCACACTCGGTTTTTCTCCTTTTTTTTCTCTTCTTTTCACTTAGCCCCAGAGTGCTCCCTATCTAATTACAGACCGCCGCCGTCTGAATTGAAGTATTGATCCCCTAGGGCGCATGTGCATAGCGTATGGCCAGATTGGAGTAGAAAGGCAAGCCCCTAATGATCACCTAGCAAAGGTAGTAAATGGCAAGGTGGAAGTACACAATTAAGGAAAGGAACGGACGTGTTTGATGAGGCTGCAATTGCAGGTTAGTTCTCTGTGCAAATAGGATTAATTTTACTATGAACAGAATATTAGTACACTGATCCACATTGGCCAAAGTGGTTATGACAGCCTGATGGCTGTTTTATGTAAATAGGAAGCAAACACACAGGTTTATGGACAGGATATGATGTCATTGGATGTCAGGGGCGGGCTGGGGGTTATTTCCTCTTTGCACTGATTGGTGAATGGTTCTTTAAATGGTGGACTGTTTCTATCACAATTTGTCACATGCCTGATGAAGGGGTCCTGCGTGGCTCCGAAACGTTGCTTCCATTTATTTTTTTAATACTGTGTGATTACAATTTTGGACCCAATTTTGGAGATCCTGGTGTGCTGGTGACACTTCCTTCTCATGATTGCAGTTGGTTCCAGCCGCTGGTCATTTCAGCACCCAATTTAAGATACAGCCATTTGTGCAGGTATGTGTGCGTTGGGAGTATTGCATTGGAGGAGCACCGGCGGGGTACACGAGAAGAAGAGATTCGGGGCCGCTCTGTGCAATTCCTTTGCACAGAGCAGGAAAATATAGGGATGTTTGTTATTTTTTTTTAAACTTTTTTTTTTCATTTGCATCTGTGGTGCAGTCACATTAGCTATCATATTGGGTTATGGGAAATTTTTGTTCAAAGTTTATTTTTAAAACAGAGATTTTAAAAATAAGATATACTCACTTATGAATAATAAAACTAAGATAAAGCCATTTATGAATAATAAAAAAAAAACAACCAAGATAAAACTGACCCTAAACCATTACAGAATCTTTTGAAAAACGAATCAAGTCACTGAGATAATTAACATAAATGTTTATGAATAAGCTTTTTTTAAGAAGATGGAACGTGTTCATCTTGAACCTGGTGAGTTTTTACTTTTTGCAGTCCTGTATTGCTTGGTCCATGTTTGGGTTGAATACATTTGTGCGTGTTGATTGTGATAAAAGTGCTTATGCATGCACAATATAGTAAGAACATTTTACCTGGATTGTACACAAATAGGCAAAGGATAGAGGGGAAGCCTATTGTCACCACTTAGAGTTCATTGGTCTGAGATCTCTATAGTCAGGAGAGGTTGGGTCATCAGATATACCCCCTATAAAGCAATGCAAAAGGACGGCTATTACTTTTTTTCTGAATGCACCTTAGCTAGCTATTTTTTTCAGAGTGACTCAGAGGATTCATTTGTCACAAGCACAGTACTGTCCATGTGGCACTCTTCTCAATCATCAGGATCTTGCTCATATCACAAAGGTACAGGGACTGGACCAGATTTTCATCACATTGGAACTTATAGAACACAACTTTTGGCACGCTAAGCAATGCTCCTTTCATAGGAACACCTATTTTGCTTAGAATAGGCCATCCCTTGGTTTAGTAACATTGTAATAATTTAAATGCCCCTAGTGTTAATCCCATGTGTTGCTTGGAGTAACTGTTTTCTCATACAATTCCAAGCCCAAATAACACTTAAAGTTTGCGCTGAAGAAGTCAGGAATGTTGTGGATGGCCAGGGGAGGAGGATCAGTGAACATCTGTTCTGAGCACTTCCAGCTTCACGACTGTTGGATCCCAGAAAGGAGTGAATTGTGTGCTGTCTGTACTCTGTTTGGAAGCAGTGTAGAGGAGACATCAGGACCTTAATAGACCTCTGATGTCTCCATAGAGAGGACACGTCAATGCTGAAGGTAGTATCGCATAGGGCCTTGTGATAGTAATGCGATAGTAGAAAACTGAGAACAAAATAAGTGTTAAAATCAAATAAAAAAAAGAGAGAATTGAAAGAATTCCTGCCCTCCCCTCATACATGCACATATGCAGACATACATTCACCTAGAATACACGTATGTAAACAACGATCAGGTAATGCACAATGTCACGGACCTGGTCTTGAGGCTGAAATTATGTGAGGGCTCTCCTCACTGAATGCACAACACCCCTGAGGATGATGACAAGGGATGCTAAGCTCAAAGCAGTGGGGTTTGCCAGCTGTACTGAAGACAAGTAGTGCTGTAGAGATGAGACCTGTGCAGATGGGAACCAAATGAAGAGGACAGCTGGTCATGGGGAGGATACAGGATCATGCAGGCAGAACACAACAGGAGAGTAGCTTCAGGCAGATCACAGAAAGCAGGTCATGGCAGGCATGGCAAGACAGGTCAAAGGCAAGTGCCAGGGTCAGAAGACCTTAGCCAGCAGAGGAGAGATCAGGAGTTTGGTCAGGAGTCAGCTGAGGTCATACACAGGAAGTAGACATGAACAAATCTGTGGAGCTATCCGAAGTCAGAGTCGGGAGAGAAGCAAGGATAAGTCCAGAAGCAAGCTGGGTCAATAACAGGAAATTCAGAAGCATAAGCACACAGGAACACAGGTAAAAGGGAGCTGAAGACCAGTCAGCAAAGTCTGAGAACATCTGTCATCCTTATAAAGACCAGAGGGCACCAGATTCTATTGAACGCAGCATGCGCCAGTGCACACAAGCATGGGCTAACGCGCATGAGCATGTGCCAGTTAATTTCCATATGTGCATTTCTGCGCAAATAGCCGTGACCATGCTGGATATTAGCAAATGTGCCAGGACCCCTGAGCCAGACTTCTCCAGGCTTATACCCTAACGCACACATTAGGGATCACTGCACTTGCCAGAGTAAACAAATATAAAAATTTGCAATATTTCTTTTTTTTTTTTTTTTTATTTTATAATTTTTTTATAGGTCCTCTGCTTTCAGAAAATATGTAAAATATATGTTGGTGTTTTAAGTAATATCTAGAACAAAAATATGCATTTTAACCTGTATGTTGAAATCCATAGTAATTGGTCCCATTCTGATCATTGGCTCTGTAGTCTCCTAAAAACAAATGTATATGCTGTCTGTAACCCCACCCCCGTTTGAAGCCCAAATTATGGGTGTTCCTGCGGGAGGAGCTACAGCCAGCATAGAGCCCTGCCCCTTTTAAGCTGAGTCACCTGTCATTATTATGAACTAACAATCAGTGCTGCATGTTTATTATTAATAATAAAAGATAATTTAGTGATTTGGCTTTATGTTACGTATTTGCCCTGTGTGTGTACTCTGAATGATCTTTGACTATTATGTACAAGCAGAGCATGACAGTGACAGATCTCTCAGAGCTGCTGCCCTCTGTGTGATATTTTGGGGCAGCTTGTATATATACAAAGTCGCTTTCCCTATATAGGAATGAACTAGCAGCAATGTTGCGCTAGTGCTGTGTATAACACAACTCAACATTTCTGATCACTCATTTAACAAATCGAAAGCTCACACAGTGTGTTATCCATCGGTTGGGCTGTGGGTGTTTAAAAGCAGCCCTTAGACACAGCGCTGCAGGGTTTGTGATTTGTTTTTATGAATGGCAGTGCTGGTATCCAGATCAACCCTGCTGTCAGAAGCCAGAGCTATCAATCACAAACCCATCTCCTTTCTAGCAGTGTTGTCAGATGGAGGGGGGGGAGGGGTGTTGGGGGCAGAATGATCTGTCCAACCACACTATTAAGAAATTAAGAGACTGGTTACAAATATACAATGATAGATCTTCTTTAAAGGAGATCTATGGTCACAGCATACAATCTCATTTTATAACATCTGTTTTGTAATAGCAATACAAACAATAGTTATTTATGACAATCCAATATAAGCTTATTTGAAATATTAGTGTTGCCTGTCTGCTGGATCCTCAGATCCCATGGTTCCTTGCCACCTGGCAAACTCAGCATGCCAAGTTACATTTGTTGTGGCTACAGCCAGTGCCAGATTTAGATCTTGGGGGGCCTGGGGCACTCCAAGTTCAGGGGCCCCTCAACATAGAAATAAATTATATGACAGGGTTAAGAACATGGAAAAAACACTGGTTAGTGAGTCAACTTCACTACTACACTCTGTGCAAGTCATGTAAGGAAGGAAGATCCTTTACTCTCTACTGATTTCATAAGAGACTCTGCTATGTCATTCTTGCCGAATTCCAATACAGGGCAACACCAGTCCTGAATTTGATCAATCTCACAATTTTGGGTAAAGTGTTACCCTAATGGAAATCGCAGAGTGTTGGATTCATCCCTTGACCCAATCAGGGTCCAGCGGGGGAGTGAGCTCATTTTTCTCACTGCGTTAAATGGATTTTGGTCATTAACTTCACTCCAATACAATGGGGTTGGGGCTGTTGCCTGGCACTTTCCAACATTTTTCAAACTTTTCCCTAGTCCCACCCACTTATGTTTCATAAACAAGGCAATACATTCGGTCAGAAGCCCTCATCCCTTTCTTTGCCTCTGAAGTCAGGCTTAACTGTCCTGTATCCTGACACCCACATACTTTGTTAATTTTTCCTAAAAATAAAACTAATTTTATAATTATTACAGACTACAAAGAAGTCTTAGGCTCCCTCTGGCAGGGGGGGCTGGGGCAATTGCCCCTTTTGGCCCCTTATACATCCAGGATAGGTTACAGCATGCATACAGCCCCCTCTGGCTGTGTGGTATGGTTTATGTGGGTGGTCAGGGGTGATAAAACTGCTGCTCAACAGTCTGTTTTCCCCACCCCCTGGACGCCCGAGTAAAAGAAGTCTTAGGGAGCCAGAAAAAAAGTTAAAGGAAACCTTTCCTGAGAGAAACATGTAGACTGAGATTGATGACACCTATACTTTAAAGATCCCCTTTCGTATTTATGTATATTATTTACTTGTAACAGCTTCCCTTGTTTAGACAAACCCTGAGACTGTTACTGGTTGTAAGGTGTAATATAATAAATTTTTGTTTTTGGGTTTAGTACTGCTTAAAGTCAATAATCCAGAGCAAGTATACAGATAAAGAAGAGAAGTCTAACTTTGCACAGAGATTTCTGATCTGCCTACTTGCTATGTGTTAGTAAAGTACTAAAGTCAGAGGGTCAACACAACAGACAGCATTTTGACAAGGAGATTAGTGCTGGTAGCCTCCATATTTACCTTTAAAGAAGGGCTAGTGTTCTGCTTGCCCTCTGTGTCATACAACCTCATTTCATTAAAACATTCAACGCCATCTTCCACAGTCTGTCAACTGACCAACCTTAACACATATTTAATGTTTTATAATTTGCCTTTGATGACAGACATATTTTTCTTCCCATTTCGGTCCTGCCACAGTCTTCAGTGATTCAGTCAGTTTCAACAACCCATTCATGCTCTATGAAGCTAAATTAAATACAGTATCTCACAAAAGTGAGTACACCCCTCAAATTTTTGTAAATATTTTATTATATCTTTTCATGTGACAACACTGAAGAAATGACACTTTGCTATAATGTAAAGTAGTGAGTGTACAGCTTGTATAACAGTGTAAATTTGCTGTCCCCTCAAAATAACTCAACGCAGCCATTAATGTCTTTTGCTGGCAACAAAAGTGAGCACACCCCTAAGTGAAAATGTCCAAATTGGGTCCAAAGTGTCAATATTTTGTGTGGCCACCATTATTTTCCAGCACTGCCTTAACCCTCTTAGGCATGGAGTTCACCAGAGCTTCACAGGTTGCCACTGGAGTCCTCTTCCACTCCTCCATGACAACATTACGGAGATGGTGGATGTTAGAGACCTTGCGCTCCTCCACCTTCCGTTTAAGGATGCCCCACAGATGCTCAATAGGATTTAGGTCTGGAGACATGCTTGGCCAGTCCATCACCTTTGCCCTCAGCTTCTTTAGCAAGGCAGTGGTCGTCTTGGAGGTGTGTTTGGGGTCATCATCATGTTGGAATACTGCCCTGCAGCCCAGTCTCAGAAGGGAGGGGATCATGCTCTGCTTCAGTATGTCACTGTACATGTTGGCATTCATGGTTCCCTCAAGCTCCCCAGTGCCGGCAGCACTCATGCAGACCCAGACCATGACACTCCCACCACCATGCTTGACTGCAGGCAAGACAGACTTGTCTTTGTACTCCTCACCTGGTTGCCACTACACACGCTTGACACCATCTGAACCAAATAAGTTTATCTTGGTCTCATCAGACCAGAGAAAATGGTTCCAGTAATCCATGTCCTTAGTCTGCTTGTCTTCAGCAAACTGTTTGCGGGCTTTCTTGTGCATCATCGTTAGAAGAGGCTTCCTTCTGGGATGACAGCCATGAGGATCAAGATGATGCAGTGTGCGGCGTATGGTCTGCGCATTGACAGACTGACCCCCCCACCCCTTCAACCTCTGCAGCAGTGCTGGCAGCACTCATACGTCTATTTCCTATAGACGACCTCTGGATATGACGCTGAGCACGTGCACCCAACTTCTTTGGTCAACCATTGCGAGGCCTGTTCTGAGTGGAACCTGTCCTGTTAAACCGTTGTATGGTCTTGGCCAATGTGCTGCAGATTAGTTTCAGGGCAATTTTCTTATAGCCTAGGCCATCTTTATGTAGAGCATCAATTCTTTTTTTTCAGATCCTCAGAGAGTTCTTTGCCATGAGGTGCCATGTTTAAGTTCCAGTGACCAGTATGAGAGAGTGAGAGTCAAATTTAACACACCTGTCCCTATTCACACCTGAGACCTTGTAACACTAACGAGTCACATGACACTGGGGACGGAAAATGGCTAACTGGGCCCAATTTGGACTTTGGATTGTACTCATTTTTGTTGCCAGTGGTTTAGACATTAATGGCTGTGTGTTGAGTTATTTTGAGGGGACAGCTAATTTACATTGTTATACAAGCTGTACACTCACTACTTTACATTGTAGCAAAGTGTCATTTTTTCAGTGTTGTCACATGAAAAGATATAATAAAATATTTACAAAAATGTGAGGTGTGTACTCACTTTTGTGAGATACTGTATATACACAACCACGTCCTATCCGTATGCTATTGTTGATTAATAAATGCCTCTAATACAGAAATAAACAATTGTACTCCTAGTATACACGTTCCAGGCCACAAGAATAAAAAAAAAATATACTTCCTTGGTATTTTTCACATTCAACAAGTTTGTGTTTCAGTTATTAATTCTCAGGAAACTGATTAGCAGACCTTGTTACAATACTTCTTATAAATACATGAACAAATTAGTACTACAATGAACTACAATGAAAAACAGTTACTTTAGACTGTGACAAAACTGAGTGAATAAAGAGAATTATTAACTGATTTGAAGCACCACACCCTATAGCCCAGATACACATTTATTCCAAGTCAGTTGGAAGAATATACACAAAGCCGATGCATTTCAGGGGTGGAAGCCTTGCCTGCTTCATCAGTGACTGAAAGTTAATAAAAGCATGAAGAGCAAAATAGAAACTGGTGCAGGTTCCACACCTAACTAAAAAAAGGGATTATGGCAGTTTTCAATATAGATAACATCCACAGTTCCCAAACAGATTGGACCTAGCATACAGAATGTGAACTGCTGTTAACTTGGCAGCTGTTAACTACTCAGGTGGGGTTGAGTAGAAAGACCTGGAGCAAGCAGCTCCAGCTCTCCTGTTCTCCATACTGTGTTTGGTGCAGACACGGCATAGAAAATAGTGCAAATTTCCCCTAATTAACCCCTAATTAACATAGCTCTTTGGAACAGCTTAGTTTATCTAGGTGAAGTATAGCTTTTCTTCAGTGGTGGTAAATGTTAATGGTTATCTTCTGAATTTTTTTTATATAAGGAAAACTGGACCAAATTGTAAAAAAAATATTTATGTAAGGTTAGCTGTATACTTCTTGCTATTACCATGACCCACCAAATAATCAAAAAAAAAAAAAAAATTCTCCTACACCTGATGATCACAGTGATATTACCATTTGTTGTCTGTGCCCCGGTAGGGCCCAGTTGTTTCTGGTGACAATTTTAGACTGTTTTGAGCCTTTTTTGTGACAAATATTTAAAACTAAATTAGGCAAGCTGTTCCATGTTTCAACTTTTAGATCATCATTAAAAATATTTTGTTCTTGTAATTCATGCATTGTTTGAGTGTTTGTATGCATGGGCAAAGCACAGGTTCACTTTATGGGGAATATCCATTAAATCTGGAAAATAGCTATTTGTTCATGACCTGTATTGAAGTTCCTGAGATTTTCCAGAAGGAGAACAAGGCTGCAGCTGTTATTAAGAGTGGTCCTAATCCAATGGGGATTTCCATTTTTGCTGCTTTTGTACATCTGCGGTTCTTATATTTACAGCAAATCTTATATTTACAGACTGGGACTGGGGGGGAATATTGGTACAATGGACACAGAACAGAAATGTGAGTTCTTCAAAAAGACTGTATGCAAACTCACTGCAAAGTATATTGCCATTGGCAATAGATTTAAAAGGCAAAAAATAAAACCTATGTGGCTCGCGGCCAAAGTTAACCACTTTAGCCCCTGAAGGTTTTACCCCCTTCCTGACCAGAGCACTTTTTACAATTTGGTACTGCACTGCTTTAACTGGTAATTGCGCGGACATGCAATGCTGTACCCAAACTAAATTTGCATCCTTTTTTTTCCCCACAAATAGAGCTTTCTTTTGGTGGTATTTGATCACCTCTGCAGTTTTTATTTTTTGCGATATAAACGAAAAAAGTCTGAAAATTTTAAACAAAAACAATATTTTCTACTTTTTGCTATAAAAAAAAATACAAACTCAATTTTAGTCAAACATTTAGGCCAAAAAGCATTTAGCCATATGTCCCAGGTAAAAAAAATTGAATAAGCGTATATTTATTGGTTTGTGCAAAAGTTATAGCGTCTACAAACTAGGGAACATTTTCTGGAATTTACGCAGCTTTTAGTTTATGACTAGTGTATGGTGAAATATCTGCGCTGCCCCTGATCTTAAAAAAAGAAAATTAATATATACAAATAGTGAAGAAGAATGAAAAAAAAAGGAAAAAAAGAAAAGATGGAGATGTAAATGACAAAATCTAATGTGACCGTGTGCAAGGTGCTGCAACTCAAATAGCCTGAATATTCAGCTCAAAATTTGTGGATAAAGTAAAATTGCGCAACCAAATACAATAGTATATATGAAAAAAAATATATAAATACAATTTAACTGGTGTGCATACTGAAGTCCATGCTGTGCTCCAATAAATAAACCATGATGTTGAACACTCAGGCTAAGGCTTGAAACTTCTGTTTGGAAAATATGATGAGAGGCCGCTTACCGGATACAGTGGATCTCAGATTATAGAGATCAAACTCGCTCAGCAAAGATTCATTCAGCTTGTGAAAACTCCTCCTGGGACTCCTCCAAAGCAGGTATCCCTTCCGATACGGTGGGCTCCTATACTCATATGATATTCCTTATGAATGCGATGGCAGCTCTTTCTTAATAATCCATAACATTGGGATTTATCACAAGATAAAAAGAAGAGGCTTCGTGGTGCGGTACTCCCGTTTAAAAGATTTTTAAAAGCTTCACAGGCACTGACATCCAAAGACAATGAAACGATTTTCAAGCAGCCACGGCTCAAGCCAGCCAGCTGGTGCGTGGTGACGTCAAGAACTGGTGCTCCACCCAACGCGTTTCCCCATACAAGGCATCGACTGGGAACGGAGGCTAGGTCTAGGCATCACACACCACGCTCTAAATACACATACTGTAGGAGATACACCAGAAATGTCTTTACAGTCTTTTCCTGTTTGGTGTAATCTATACCGATGGAATCAATATATGTTTTTTATATATTAAAAACCATGGTAAACTTTCACTTGCATTTAATACATGTAATATAGCATATTACTAATGCAATTATTTATCCTCATTATACATAAAATATTAATATATATAAATCACCATTGTTATTACTAACAATACCTCATAGATTGCACTGATGAAAATTAAAATAGAAATTAAAACTCCTATTTAAAGGAAAATTATTTACATGCACCTATATACACATATATTGATAAATTCCTTGAGACAAGCTGTGAGGAAAGGGGCAAACCATCCTCCCAGCGTGCTCCAAAGATCTACACTTTTATCCACAGCCATCTACAATTCATTCAAACTATCCCAGCCACTAGGTAGAACCAATTACAGTGTTAACTCTATATTATATTACAATCCTACCATATCTCATACACAGTATGAAAATTATTGTGCCAGAAATATTGGCCTTATCCCTGTGTCATGGATCTGCCACCTAGGGGTTAAAATAGTGCAGACTGATTTCAGTGATTGGCAACAGGCTGCCTTATTTAAACACCTTAGCAGCACTATGTCTTTGCTGTCTGATCTGCAGCTCATACCTGTTCCCGTGACTTCCTGTTCCTGTGATCCAATCTGTTTCCTGTGTTTGACTCGGCTTGTTTGACTACGATTGATCTCTGACCCCGGCCTGCCTTGTAACCACACTCAGCTCTACACTGCTTGATGTCCTGTTGCCGAACTTTGCCTGTATCCTGACCATTCTCTGCCTGTCGTCTATATCTACATCTGATCATCTGTTACCAAACCTGACTTGTCTGACTACGTATTCAGTGTCTCCCCAGCTCTGCACCTACCAGCCTGCTTCCTGCTGCACCAGCTGAACTGACAAGACCAAAGACGAACCAGGCACCCATACACCACCAGGCTCTTGCGGCCACTGTTGCAACACCGGTGGCCCTTGAGCCGGGGTTGTATGAGAAAGCCTTCCCACTGCACGTTAGGCTCATCCGGCAGGTACGTAACAGTATCAGACAGCCATGTCTGAGCCTGGAAGTGGGAAGTCGGCCATGGATGACATCTGTCAGCACCTTGCAGCCCTTACCCAAGCAGTCAAATCTCTACAGGAGGGTTATACGCACTGCTGCGCCTTCTGCCTCAGGGACTGCCACTGCAGCAACCTCAGTGGGAATGTTGCCCCTGAACCCAGAGTTCCAGCACCAGAGAGATTTTCAGGTGACCGGGGAAAATTTCGATCCTTCCGTAACGCATGTGTACTTTGCCCTGCAATCTCAAACTTTCTCCCTTGAAGCCGCCAAAGTAGGATTCATTATATCACTGCTTCAGGGTGAGCCTCAGTCCTGGGTTCATCGGATGTTGGAGAAGAACAATGTATTGTTACAGTCCATGTCCGCCTTCTTCGGCGCGATGGTCGAATTATATATGATGACCCACAATGAACCACCACAGCAGAGGCTGCCCTTAATGCACTCCAGCAAGGCCACAGAACGGCCGAAGATTAAGTTACAGACTTTAGACGCTGGAGTGCAGAAACAGAGTGGAATGACGCAGCCCTGCAACACCAGTGCCGCTTGGGGTTATCAAAAGGTCTGAAAGATGAATTGGCACATGTCGGATGTTCCAAATACCCTGGAGGCCCTTATCACACTGGCCATTCAAATTGATTGTCGGCTCCGTGAGCAACGATCTAAAAGATCAGCCCCGCAGCCACGTCCGGTCTGGATGATGCCCTGGATCCCAGCTCCTACTTACTCCGCACCTGTTAGCTTCACTCCAGTTCAGCCAGCTCCTGTTACTACTGACAACGAAGCACCGGAGCCTATGCAAATCGGCCTAATACGCCCCTCTCTGTCTCCGGAGGAACGCCTGCTCCGATGACAGAACAACCTCTGCCTATACTGTGGGGAAGCGGGCCACTATGTACGTTCCTGTCCAACCAAGACACGTAAATGGCAGATGATTTCTTCAGTTAATAACTTTTCTTCATCTACCAGTGCCACCAATCTAACCCCTCCCATCTCTTTCCAGCTGCTAGAAAGGGAAGTGCCAGTTACCGCGATCATTGATTCCGGGGCCTGCAGTTGGTTCATCGATCTAACCTTTGCAACATAACAACTATCCCCTTGAGGCCTAAAGCACAGGGACTTCCTGTTCTTCTAGCTGACGGGTCATGTATCAAGTCCGGACCTGTGACCCAAGAGACATTTCCCTTACCCGTGTTGGCCTCCTCCCAACATAAGGAAATCCTAAGCCTCGATGTCATCTCTTCCCTGCTATTCCCTGTTATTCTGGGCCTACCCTGGCTGTAGGCGCATAATCCACGAGTTGACTGGGCCACAGGGAGAATCAACTTCCACTCAGCCTATTGCAAGGAACACTGCCTACCAAGGTCCCCAGCTTTTTCTACAACACTACTTTGTGTGGACTCTGAGTCTGAGGTGTGGCAAGTCTTACCTGAACCCTACCATGAGTTCCTGAATGTCTTTAGTAAGCAAAGGCTGACATTTTTTCCTCGCATCGGCCATACAACTGTCCAATTGAACTGCTTCCAGGGTCTGAAATCCCTTTCGGTAGAATCATCCCCCTGGCTGAACGAGAACAGGAGGCACTAAAAGAGTATATCCAGGAAAACTTGAAAAAGGGTTCATCCGACCCTCCACCTCCCCAGCAGGAGCAGGAATATTTTTTGTTGAGAAAAAGGACCACTTCCTACGACCTTGTGTGGACTATCGAAGCTCAACAAAATTACAGTTAAAAAATGGTATCCTCTCCCTCTAGTACCCGAACTATTTCAGAGATTAAGGTCGGCAACCATTTTTACCAAACTAGATCTACGGGGGCCTACAGTTTAGTCCACATCCGTCCAGGGGATGAGTGGAAGATGGCCTTTCGCACCCGATTCTGCCACTTTGAATACCTGGTGTTTATTATTATTATTATTATTATACAGGATTTATATAGCGCTAACAGTTTACGCAGCGCTTTACAATATAAAAGGGAGACAATACAGTTATAATACAATAAAATACAAGAGGATTAAGAGGGCCCTGCTCAGAAGAGCTTACAATCTAATAGGGTGGGGCAGGTAGTACAAAAGGTTGTAACTGTGGGGAATGAGCTGGTGGAAGTGGTAGGAGATTAGTTGGAGACGCGTTAGGCTTTCCTGCAGAGATGAGTTTTCAGGGATCGCCTGAAGGTTGAAAGAGTAGGGGATAGCCGGATAGATGGAGGTAGCGAGTTCCAGAGGATGGGAGAGGCTCTGGAGAAATCCTGGAGATGAGCATGGGAGGAGGAGATGAGAGAGCTTGAAAGTAGGAGGTCTTGAGAAGAGCGGAGAGGTCGATTTGGGTGATATTTGGAGACAAGATTAGTGATGTAACTCGGGGCAGAGTTGTGAATGGCTTTGTATGTTGTGGTTAGTATTTTGAATTTAATTCGCTGGGTGATTGGGAGCCAATGTAGGGATTGGAGTAGAGGGTTGGCAGACACTGAGCGGTTGGTAAGGTGGATAAGTCTGGCAGCAGCATTCATGATAGACCGAAGAGGGGATAGCCTATGGAAAGGTAGGCCAATGAGAAGGGAGTTGCAATAGTCAAGGTGAGAGATAACAAGGGAGTGAATGAGGAGCTTGGTGGTTTCATTTGTTAAAAAGGGGTGAATTTTAGAGATGTTACAGAGGTGAATTCTACAAACTTTTGACAACGATTAGATTTGAGGCTGAAATGACAAGTCAGAGTCTAGGACTACACCTAGTACCCTGGCGTGAGGGGAGGGACTGATGGTTGCATTGTTGATTTATTATTAGCTCATATTATATTAATAGCTCAGTTTTAGAGAGATTTAGTTTAAGGAAGTGGTGCGACATCCATGCTTATATGTCAGTTAGTAAGTTAGTAATGCGAGAGGAGACTGAAGGAATGAGGTGAGGAGTAGACAGATAAATTTGGGTGTCATCAGCGTATAAGTGGTATTGTAAGCCGTGGGCGGTTATTAAGTGACCAAGGGAGGAGGTGTAGATAGAGAAGAGAAGGGCTCCAAGAACCGAGCCTTGGGGGATCCCCACAGAAAGGGGCAATGGAGAGGAGGAGACAGAGTTGTAGGTGACACTGAAGGAGCGCTGTGATAAATAGGCAGAGAACCAGGATAGAGCAGAATCTCGGAGGCCAAGGGAATGTAGTTTATTGAGAAGGAGCGGGTGGTCAACAGTATCAAAGGCCACAGAGAGGTCAAGTAGTAGGAGTATGGAGTACTGGCTGTTGGTTTTAGCAGTTAGTAAATCGAAGGCAGTTTCCGTGGAGTGCTGCGAGCAAAAGCCAGACTGTAAGGGGTCAAGAAGGTTATTTTCACTGAGGTAGGAGCTAAGACGGTTGTAGACTAAGCGTTCTAGAAGTTTAGAGGTGAATGGGAGCAATGAGATGGGTCTTAAGTTGTTCAGGTTGGTAGGGACCAGTGAGGGCTTTTTAAGAATGGGAGTGATCTGCGCATGTTTTAGAGTGGAGGGGAAGATGCCACTAGAGAGGGAGAGATTGAAGATGTGGGTGAGGGAGCATAGGATAGAAGAAGAGGTGACCGTAGTAGTTGTGAGGGAACAGGATCCAGGGGACAATTGGTTAAGTGGGCATCCGAGAAAATTTTTGTAACCTCTTCAATAGTAGCCAATTCAAAAGAGGAGAGTGTTGAATGTGCTGCTAGGCAAGGTATGTTGGGTGGGGAAGACGTACGCACAGTGGAGATGTCCTCACGAATTGCATCGATCTTGTCTTTGAAGTGATTGGCAATCTCTTGGGCAGTGAGTGAGTTAGTGGGTAGAGGGGGTGGGGGACAAAGCAGAGAGTTAAAGGTTGAGAAGAGCCGACGGGGACTGGATGACAAGGAATTAATAAGAGAGACAAAGTAGGCTTGTTTGGCAGCATGGAGGCATGAATTGTATTTTAGAAGGGCAGATTTATATAGGTAGAAGTATTGCAGGCATTTGGTTTTACACCACAGTCGTTCAAGAGCACGGCAATGTCTCTTGAGATTTCTAGTGTTGTCAGTTTGCCAGGGTTGTAACGGTCAGGGCCTGATTCTGCGTGTGGTTAGAGGAGCAAATGCATCTAGTGATGATGAGAGTGAACTGTTGTAGACAGAGGTGGCCAGGTCAGGACAGGACAGGGGAGAGATTATGTCATATAGGTGGTCAGTAGCAGAATAGAGAAGAGAAGGGTTAAAGTGGCGAAGGTTTCTACAAGTAATTGTTTGCTGCTTGGAGGAATGGGTGGTTGGAGGCAAGGATACACTGAAAGTAATGAGGTTGTGATCAGAGAGAGGAAAGGGGGTGTTGGTGAGGTTGCCAGGGTTGCAGAGATGGGAGAATACAAGGTCAAGAGTATTACCATTGGAGTGAGCGGAAGTATGTGTCCATTGGGTTAGATCAAAAGATGAGGTTAAGTCGAGAAGTTTAGCTGTAGTTGGGCTGTTAACATTGACAGGAATGTTGAAGTCACCCAGAATAATGGTGGGTACTTCAGAAGAGAGAAAGTAGGGTAGCCAGGCAGCAAAGTCATCAAGAAAGCGCGATACCGGTCCCAGAGGAAGATAAATTGCTGCAATCCGCAGAGAAATGGGAGAAAACAGACAGATACAGTGCATCTCGAAAAAAGAGAGGGATAGAGAGGGAGGGACAGGAAGGACTTGGAAGGTGCTTTATGGGGATAGAAGGAAGCCAACTCCACCTCCTTTCTGTCTGTTGGGTCTGGGGGAGTGAGTCCAATGTCCAATGGAGACCACCATGGGAGAGGGCAGCAGGAGAAGCTGAGTCAAAATTTTGAAGCCAGGTTTCTGTTATGGCGAGTATGTTAAAGCCATGAGAGATGAAGAGGTCATGTACAGATGTTACCTTGTTACAGATGTTGCGGGCATTCCAAAGGGCGCATGAGATTGGTGGGCTGCTTTAAGGAAGCAGGGGGATAGAAATTAAACTGAGTGGATTGTGGTGGTTGCCAGAGGGGGAGGGGTATTGGATATGTGGCTTGCATTTGGAAAATGGTGGACCAGGATTAGGAGAAACGTCACCTGAGACTAGGAGAAGGAGGAGGGCGTGGAAGGCAAGGTGGGAGTGGAATGTGCATGAGTACACGTGTCTAGTAACTCTGGTGTTTATGTCAGCATGTGGGTGCAGCAAATGCAGGAGATGATGGGTGCCATAGTAGGGAGAGGGTAGGAGTGACGGTGATATGTGTATGCTGCAGGGAAGAGAGGAGGGGTAGAGTAAAGATAATTTGAGGATAGAAGACACCAATGTGAGAAGGAAGAGAATAAGGAGCATGTTAGTGGATAGAGAGTGGGAAACTAACTTCATATAAAATAAATGTCAAAAGCCGGTTTGCTTGTCGTCTTGCAGAGTGGAGCAGAGTTCTTGTTGTTGTTCATCCAGCTTTAGTTTTCCTGCTTTCGTTAAACTGCATCGGTGAAACTGCGCATCACTCGTGACAGAGCCACTCAGGACAGAGCCATGATGTCTGCGCCTTGCCCCTGTCTGCGCCACCCCATAAGCTGCCATAAATGTATAGGGAGACTAAGCAGGGATGCATTTCTCAGTTGGTGATGCCCTTTGGACTATGCAATGCCCCGGTTACCTTCCAACACTTTGTCAATGACATATTCCAAGACTTCCTGGATATATTTTTGATTGTTTACCTAGACGACATCCTGATTTTTTCCATTTCAATAGACTCTCATCAAGGTCATGTCAAAAGAGTGCTGAGCTGGCTCCGCCAACATGGACTATATGCTAAAGGTGAAAAATGCGAGTTTGAACAAAGCAGCATCCAATTCCTGGGACTGATAATCTCACCTGAAGGCATCAAGATGGACTCTGAAAAGGTTTCTGCTATCTTAGACTGGCTTGCACCTACCGACAATAAGGGGGTGCAGTGCTTTGTAGGATTTGCCAACTTTTACTATAACCTCTATCACACAGCTGACTAAACAGAACCTCCGCCTCCATTGGACACCCGAGGCACAAGCCGCATTTGATACCTTGAAGGGACTGTTTGCTTCAGCACCTGTTCTTGGTCACCCAGACCCGTCTGTGCCGTATACACTAGAAATAGACGTATCTGAAGTCGCTATTAGAGCAGTCATCTCCCAACGCCAAGGCCCTAAGGATCTGATGCATCCAGTAGCCTTTTTCTCCTGCAGGCTCTCTCCAGCAGAGAGAAACTATGACGTTGGGGACCGAGAATTACTGGCCATAAAGGCAGCTTTAGAAGAGTGGAGGTACCTCCTGGAGGGAGCAATGCATCCCATATTGGTCTATACTGACCACAAAAATCTTGAGTATCTGAGGACTGCTTAACGCCTAAAGCCACGTCAACATTGGGCCCTGTTCTTTTCCCGATTTGTGTTCCACATTGCCGGGCTCGAAGAATGTCAAACCAGATGCACTGTCTCGTATGCTTGATGACCCCAAGGAACCACCAGTGGAAGATACCATATTGTCCCAAAATAACTTCTTACTTTTACAGGGCAACCTCCTCAACCGAACGAAGCAGGCTTCGACAGATGTTCCTAGCCCTGCAGGGGTCATGCTGACACTCCGGGAAGGATTGCTCTTTAACAGGAGCAAGGTATTTGTGCCTGAATGTTTACATATAACCATTTTGGGGCTTTGTCATGATCATCAGGTCATTTCGGGATCCACAAGATGCTTGATCTCCTGAAACGCACATTCTGGTGGCCAGACCTGGAAGAAACCTGTAAGAGATACGTGAATTCCTGTGAAATCTGCAACCGGAGCAAGGGAACAAAGAACCAAGCCTAGGGTCTACTTCAGCCACTTCCAGTCCCTGACAGATCATGGAGAATGATAGCCATGGAATTCATTGTGGAACTTCCCCCATTGGAAGGATACACAGCCATCTTCATGGTAGTGGGCCATTTGTCCAAAATGGCCCATTTCTTGCCTCTGAAGAGTACTCCCTCGACCATGGAGACGGCTCAAGTGTTTATCAGAGAGATTGTTAAGCTTCATGGAGTCCCTATGAACATTGTCTCTGATCGGGGGGTTCAGTTCACTTCCCGATTCTGTAAAACTCTGTGTGAAGCCCTTAAATTCGAAAGATCCTTGTCCTCCGTCTACCATCCCAGACCAATGGACAGACAGAGAGGAACAATCAGACGTTGAAGCAGTTTATCCGATGCTTCACCACTTTTGTCCAGGATGACTGGGTATCGCTGCTACCACTGGTGGAGTTCGCATACAACAATGCCACTCACTCAGCCACAGGTCAGTCACCCTTTTTTGCAAATTATGGTTTCCACCCATCCTTCTTGCCCGACTTTATTCCAGAGACCACAGTTCCTACTGTCCAAGACACAGTGGATTTCCTCAACCGCAACAATAAATTGCTTCAAGAAGTGGTTACCCAGGTACCAGCAGCAAGCAAGATGGCTTTTGACAGGAAAAGAAGGGATAAACTGATTCTCCACCCGGGAGACCAGGTATGGCTGTCTACTACGAATCTCAGGTTGCCATGTCCCTCAAAGAAACTGGCACCTAAATTTGTGGGACCATTCCTAGTCAAGAAGAAACTTAATGAGGTTGCTTATGAATTATCTTTACCTGATTCATTTAAGATACATCCTGTCTTCCATGTTTCTCTCTTGAAACCTGCAGTCCCTGACTCTTTTCCAGATAGAGTATCCAGGCCACCAGAACCTGTGACCATCAATGGCGAACAGGAGTACGAGGTAGAGGCCATCATAGACTGTAGGAAGGGAAGGAATCAGGTACAGTACCTAGTTAAGTGGAAAGGTTATGGCCCAGAGGATAACTCTTGGGAGACTGAACAGGATGTGCATGCCAGAGACTTGGTTAATGCCTTTTTTCACAGTCATCCACAGAAGAGAGACCTGTTGGGCACCCAGAGGTTGCCCGTAAGAGGTGGGCAATGTCATGGATCTACCACCTAAGGGTTAAAATAGTGCAGACTGATTTCAGTGATTGGCAACAGGCTGCCTTATTTAAACACCTCAGCAGCACTGTGTCTTTGCTGTCTGATCTGCAGCGCATACCTGTTCCTGTGACTTCCTGTTCCTGTGATTCGATCTGTTTCCTGTGTTTGACCTGGCTTGTTTGACTACGATTGATCTCTGTTATCCTGACCCCGGCCTGCCTTGTAACCACGCTCAGCTCTACACTGCTTGATATCCTGTTGCTGAACTTTGCCTATATCCTAACCATTCTTTGCCTGTCGTCTATATCTACATCTGATCATCTGTTACCAAACCCAGCTTGACTGACTACATATTCAGTGTCTCCCCAGCTCTGCACCTACCAGCCTGCTTCCTGTTTCCTGCTGCACCAGCTGAACTGACAAGACCAAAGACAAACCAGGCACCCATACACCGCCAGGCTCTTGCGGCCACTGTTGCAACTCCGGTGGCCCTTGAGCCGGGGCTGTATGAGAAAGCCTTCCCACTGCATGCCAGGCTCATCTGGCAGGTACGTAACACCCTGACACCCTATGACCAGCAAATTAACCCTTCATTCCCATATACAAAACCGATAGCCCATCCCCCAAGAAATTTCCTGGGGCGGAAAGGGCGAAAAGAAACACACAGGGCTACCGGTTATCTATATAGCAGTTGATGTCCCATTCAACGTTAAGCCCCAAGGGCTGTAACATTGGATGTCAAAAATCTAGCCCCCCAAGGGCTGTAACATTGGATGTCAAAAATCCATCTTGTTTCTCTGTGTGAGATGTGTCTTTTGAGGTTATTTCCCCTCCAATGAGGGGTATACCTCTCTATAGCAATAACCTGAAGGAGGGAAGGGTCCCTCTTACGATGAAGGCAAAAATGTTTGGAAACACTATGTCCAATTAACACCCATACATTGGCTAGATATTCCCCTATTCTTACATTAAGTGCCCTTGTGGTCCTCCCCACACATTGGAGGCCACACGGACACCTAAGAAGATAGATGACCCCTACAGTTCCACATGTGATAATGTCAGTGATGTTATATACCTTTGAAGTGACTTGTGAAGAAAAGGAAGAAGTCTTAATGGTTTTGGATGTTTTGCATACAGTAAGTACACCTTTTGCACGGAAAAAAACCTTTCAGGTTCCCAAACATGCTAACTTTCTGAGGGGGGTTGATTACACTGGGGGCCAAGGTATCGTTCAAGGTTTGTTTTTTCCTATATGTGACATTAGGTTTCTCCTGGAGTTTGGGTCCCAAAATGTTGTCACTTTTTAGCACCTGCCAATGCTTTTTGATTACTTTATTCACCCACCATTATTGTGACGTGTTGTTAAAAAGGACCATTCAAATTTATTCTGGTTTCCCTCCACGCTTTGGGGAGAAGCTCTCTCTATCTAAGAGTGAGACTGTTTGTAATTCTTTATATAAATTCACAGGATCATATCCCTTTTCCCTGAACAGACCCTTAAGTATATTTGCCTGGGATTCAAAATCTTCCAACAAAGAACAGTTCCTCCTAAGATGTTGGAACTGTCCTTTGGGAATTGCTTTAAGCCAATTAGGATGATGGCAACTATCTATTGGAATGTATCTGTTGCGATCTGTCGGCTTAAAGCAGGTTTTGGTTAGTAATTGGTTCTGTTCTTTAAAGATAACCAAATCTAAAAAGTTAACAGACGTTTTGCTATGTGCGTAAGTAAATCTAATCCCCCATTGGTTGTTATTAAGGCTTGACATAAATCTCCTTTCCACAGAAAAAAGGCATCATCCATGTACCAACGCCAAAAAAGTAATCTGGAATCTTTAGATGACAACAGAACATCATTCTCCCATAGTGCCATGAAAAGATTAGCGAGGCTGGGCGCAAATTCCCCCACCCATCACTACTCCGGTGCTTTGTAAATAATACTGTCCTCCGTAATAAAAATAATTATGCTCCATAGCGAATTGTAGAAGTCGCAAAATAAAATCCAAAGTAGAGGTGTTCAAAGACTGATCCCTAGTTAGAAAGTATTTAGCTGCTTGATATTCCAACTCATGTGGGATAATAGTATAGAGAGAGGAGACGTCTGCCGTTACTGGCATGACGTCATCCTCTATTTTCCATTGCTATATTTCATTAATAATTTGAACAGAATCTTTCAAAAAGGCTGGGGTCCTAGTCACCAAGGGCTGGAGAAAAAAATCTATAAACTTTCCTATTCGTAAAGTCACGGAGTCTATCCCACTAACTATGGGGCAACCTGGGGGACACATACGATTTTTATGCACTTTTGGTATATAGTACATGACAGGTATCCTAGGGACAAGCGGTTTTTAAAATTTGAATTATTTTTTGTTTATGATGTCCTTTCTATGTCCATCCAGAATAATAGTATTTAACAATCTCTTATACAGGTTCGTAGGGTTCCTTTTCAGAATGGTATATGTATCCCTGTCGAATAAAAGGCAGTCCATCTGATCCAGATAGTCTTGTTTCTTTAGAAGGACAATTCCCCCTCCCCTTATCAACGGCTGAATAATTAAATTCTTCCTTGCACATAGTGACTCTATATCCTCTTCTATGTTCTTTTGCTGTTCTTTTTTGAAATGCACTCGTTGTAAGTCCTGCAACACTAAATCTTTGAACACTGTGATGCTGGGTGCAGGTTTACAGGGGGGATTAAATAAAGAAGCATTCCTCAAGTCAGTTCCTTTATTCGTGTCTTTAGCTATGCTATATGTATGAGTGTTAGTAGGGATACAGTGGGGACGGAAAGTATTCAGACCCCCTTAAATTTTTCATTCTTTGTTATATTGCAGCCATTTGCTAAAAGTTCATTTTTGTCCTCATTAATGTACACACAGCACCCCATATTGACAGAAAAACACAGAATTGTTGACATTTTTGCAGATTTATTAAAAAAGAAAAACTGAAATATCACATGGTTATAAGTATTCAGACACTTGAGATGGTTCTACACCTTCATTTGAGTCCAGCTGTGTTTGATTATACTGATTGGACTTGATTAAGAAAGCCACACACCCGTCTATATAAGACCTTACAGCTCACAGTGCATGTCAAAGCAAATGAGAATCATGAGGTCAAAGGAACTGCCTGAAGAGCTCAGAGACAGAATTGTGGCAAGGCACAGATCTGGCCAAGGTTACAAAAAATTTCTGCTGCACTTAAGGTTCCTAAGAGCACAGTGGCCTCCGTAATCCTTAAATGGAAGACGTTTGGGACAACCAGAACCCTTCCTAGAGCTGGCCGTCCAGCCAAACTGAGCTATCGGGGGAGAAGAGGTAAAGAAGAACCCAAAGATCACTGTGGTTGAGCTCCAGAGATGCAGTCGGGAGATGGGAGAAAGTTGTATAAAGTCAACCATCACTGCAGCCCTCCACCAGTGGGGGCTTTATGGCAGAGTGGCCCCGACGGAAGCCTCTCCTCAGTGCAAGACACATGAAGGCCTGCATGGTGTTTGCTAAAAAACACCTGAAGGACTCCAAGATGGTGAGAAATAAGATTCTCTGGTCTGATGAGACCAAGATAGAACTTTTTGGCCTTAATTCTAAGCGGTATGTGGAGAAAACCAGGCACTTCTCATCACCTGTCCAATACAGTCCCAACAGTGAAGCATGGTGGTGGCAGCATCATGCTGTGGGGGTGTTTTTCAGCTGCAGGGACAGGACGACTGGTTGCAATCGAGGGAAAGATGAATGCGGCCAAGTACATGGATATCCTGGATGAAAACCTTCTCCAGAGTGTTCAGGACCACAGACTGGGCTGAAAGTTTACCTTCCAACAAGACAGTGACCCTAAGCACACAGCTAAAATAACGAAGGAGTGGCTTCACAACAACACCGTGACTGTTCTTGAGTGGCCCAGCCAGAGCCCTGACTTAAACCCAATTGAGCATCTCTGGAGAGACCTAAGAATTGCTGTCCATCAACGTTTACCATCCAACCTGACAGAACTGGAGAGGATCTGCAAGGAGGAATGGCAGAGGATCCCCAAATCCAGGTGTGAAAAACTTGTTGTATCTTTCCCAAAAAGACTCTTGGCTGTATTAGATTAAAAGGGTGCTTCTACTAAATACTGAGCAAAGGGTCTAAATACTTAGGACCATGTGATATTTCAGTTTTTCTTTTTTAATAAATCTGCAAAAATGTCAACAATTGTGTGTCTTTCTGTCAATATGGGGTGCTGTGTGTACATTAATGAGGAAAAAAATGAACTGAAATGATTTTAGCAAATGGCTGCAATATAACAAAGAGTGAAAAATTTAAGGGGGTCTAAATACTTTCCGCCCCCACTGTAAATAGAAAATGTCTTTTTATATTTAACCTCCTGACAAATTTTTGAACATCCATGAACATCTGAAATTTGTTCGTGGATTTTTTAGGAGCATATTTTAAACCTTGATTTAATGTGATTTTTTCTGATTCTGTCAGTTCCTCTCCACTCAGAATAAACATTCCTTCACATTTTATCTCTTTCTCTTTTTGGGAGTGGCTCTACTTCCCTCCCCTGCACCCTCTCCTAGTCTTCCTTTTTCTGTTCCCTACTGGAATATCATATTTCCAGGGGACACCCGGGAATGGACTGGGTGTATATATTAATTTTCTTTTTTTAAGATCAGGGGCAGCGCAGATATTTCACCATACACTATTAGCACTGAGAATATATCTTATCATGCAGCCGCTCCCTTTTTAACTTTAGGTTGCCCTATCAAAATGTTTTTGGGTTAGTGTGGATATATTTGAATATCACAAATCTAGGAGAATCAATCTGGATGAGGTGTTTGATCAAACCAGTTCGGAAATAGACGGTATTTGGGGCATATTTATGAGAGTTAAAAATGTCCTGGTATCCGAATTGCATACATCATGGGATATTGTTTTTTTGGAAAGATATTTACAGGAAAAAATTATCCCAAGAAGCCTCAGGTGGCATGTATATCCTGATAAAGGAGATAAGGAACTTAATGAATGGTTCCTATACTTTAATGGGGTTGGTTTGGTGTTCTTGGAGCTCCTATGTCGCGTACACATGATCGGAAATGCCGCCAACAAAACTCCGATGAGAGCTTTTTGTCGGAAAATGCGACCGTGTGTATGCTCCATCAGTCTTTTGCTGGCGGAATTCCAGCCAGCAAAAGATTGAGAGCATGTTCTCTATTTTTCGGTCGGGAAAAGTTCCTATCCGATCGTCTGTATGCAATGAGACAGAAGCTCTCGTTCTGGTAAAACGAGCGTTCGTAATTGAGATAGCACATTCGTCACGCTGTAAATTTTTGGATCTTTTAATGCAGCGCATTCTTTTGTTCTTTATAATGCTAGAAGAATTAATTTGTTTTGCTGCTGATATTCACACAGAGTTCTCACAAATGTATTTCTTTATTATTTCTCGTGATCTCCTGAATAATCTTTTTTGTTTTTAAAGCCAGATCTCCATAATAATATTTTTTTTTTTTTTTTTTTATCTTAATCAAAATCTCCTGTTTTTTTGATTATTTTTAACCACATCAATACTAGGCACTTTCGCCCCCTTCCTTCCCAGACCAATTTTCAGCTTTTAGCGCTCTCGCACTTTCAATGACAATTGCGCGGTCATGCTACTCTGTACCCAAATGAAATTTTTATCATTTTGTTTGCACAAATAGAGCTTTCTTTTGGTAGTATTTATTCACGACTCCGTTTTTTTTTTTTTTTTTTTATATAAGCGAAAAAAGAGCGGAAATTTGGAAAATAAACAATATTTTCTTCTTTCTGTTTTAAAAGAAATCCAATAAAATTGAATTTTGTCATAAATTTAAGCCAAAATGTATCCTGCTACATGTTTTTGGTAAAAAAATTTCTGCTAAGTGTATAATAATTGGTTCGTGTGATCACGGACAGATGTACGCAAATGATCATGTACAGATGTGTGCAGGTGATCATGGAAATATGTGTGCAGATAATCATTGGGAGGGACCGCGGCACAGTGGTGTAGTAGTTAGCACTCTCGCCTAGCAGTAAAAAGGGCCGCTGGTTTGAATCCCAACCATGACACTACCTGCCTGGAGTTTGTATGTTCTCCTTGTGCTTGCGTGGGCTTCCTCCTGGTACTCCGGTTTCCTCCCACACTCCAAAGACATGCTGGTAGGTTAATTGGCTTCTGTCCAAAATTAGCCCTAGTATATGAATGTGAGTTGAGAACCTTGGATTGTGGGCTCCTTGAGGGCCGGGACCAATGTGAGTGTGCGATGTATGTTTGGAGGGCTACGTAAATTGACAGCGTTATATGGGTACCTTAAATTAAAAAAAAAAAAAATAGGGATAATTGTAGACACGCACCCACACTCACTCAGGTTGAACTGGATGGACTGGTGTCTTTATTCAACCTTACTAACTATGTAACTATATGTAAATATGTGGGGGACAGGTGTTTTTATTATTTGGGGACATGTGTGTTTTACATTGTGTGGTGACACAAGGTTGGTGATCAGTGAGTAAAAAGCTGTAAAAAACAGCTCATACTCACTGATCACCAGCCGGCTGCAGCGATCGCCTCTCCTCTCCTCACCGATAATTTCTGTGTGAGGAGAGGAGAGCCGATTGCCTAGCAACCGGCTCTGTGTTTACATCACATGACGGCTGTGATTGGACATCATGTGATCAGGAGGGTCAATCATAGAGCCCTCCTGCCGATCAGAGATGTGCCGTGTCCAGGTGACATGAGCGCATCAGGATCGCGCCGCTGCACGGGCACACACAGGCATGCGCGCGTGCGATCCCCCTCCTTCTGAGGGACCTTCCTGAAAGTCCACTCAGAAGGAGAGAGCGTCCACCCGGCCATTTATGTACATTGACCGGGTGGGAAGTAGTTAAATTATTTTCTAGTGATCTCCATAATTTTTTTTGTGTGTGTCAAGTTTCCACAACAACATTATTATCTTGTATTTTTAAAGCTCAAGGAGGTTGGTTGTTGTCCCTTGTTAATTTGACATTTTATTTTTGAAATGTACCTGCCAACTGTCCTTTTTGAAGAAAAACACATAGGTAAGTATTTTCATATAAAAAAATCTACATTTATTCTGGCTGATGACAAAATAAAGAGGAAGGCAACGCTGGAGAAACTGCTTGAATTTGCAAAGCCTTTGTACCCCAGGGCATATATCAACTCTTTGTAACTAAAAATTGGTAGCCTGGGAGGTCCATATAATAGGGAGCACAATCTGGTCCAGGACTCCCAGAGTTTATGAACAGCAGCAGATGACATATATGTCCCCAGGCTGTGGTACTACAACAGCCTGCATCTTCTGTCAGACCAGACTGAACCCAGGGCCATCACTTTCTTGTCTTCCCTGCAGCCTTCCCTCCACGCTTCCCTGCAGCCTTCCCTGCAGCTTTCCTTGGAGGCTGTGGCTCTGGAGGTGGACTTGTGGCGGGAGGAGGAGGAAGAGGATGAGTGAGCGCACATAAGTGCATGTTCTCACTAATTTGGCCCCTCAACCCCTTCTGAAGGGCCTGCAAAATAAGATTCTCACACATGAAGCGTTGGCCCTTTGCAGCTACATAGCAGCCATGGGCCTCTTCAGTGTCGGGGGGTGTTTTCAGGGCTGCATGAGCGTCCTTAATGAGGCCCAGTGCTGCCTCCTCCACATTACTCCCCTTCCTGGCCCTTTTTGTTGTAAGGCGGAGGGGAGGCACCTGGGATTGGGTGAGGCTACAGGACCTGGCCACCTCTTGGCTGACACTTACCCCCGCCTCCTCCTGGCTGACACTTACCCCCACCTTCTCCTGGCTGCCACATTCCAGAGCCTTGTCCTGGCTGAGGTCTTCCTGTGTATGAAAAAGGGACATAGTTTTAGTTTTTGCTTCATCAATCACACACAATTTTCAGCTCATGACTGTTGCAAATTGAATGTTAAGAAATAGAAAAGACTATCATTCTGAGCCCAGCATTTTTCATTTTTGTCCCAATCATTTTTGGCCCCTACTGTCTATTGATATGTAAAACAATTGTTGTTCAATCATTCATTATAAATAATAACATCCAGTTAACAACAATAATTTTCGGACAATAAATATGTTCAAAAATACTATACCTGGCTCCAGCTTGGCTCTTCAACTTCTTCCAGGATGGAAGGCCCAGGTTGGTCCTTGGAAGCCTCAGCTGGGGTTAAGGGAAGGGTGGATGGAAGTGTAGAAAGTGATTCCCTGGCTTCAATCTGGTCTTCCAGAAACCGCATCCTGTTGTAGTACCACAGACTGGTTACATACACATCCTTTGCTGCTGCTTCTGATTTCATGGAAGCCTGGACCTTATTAAGCTACTTCCTATACGTGCTTCTCAAGCTACCAATTTTCTTATCCACAAACTCAATGTCAGCGTCGGGGACCTGCGTCTTCACAAATTGCAGCAGTTTCTCCAGTGATGCCTTCCTAGCTGGTTTATTTCGATATAAGGGGTTTTTAACCTCCCACAAATTTCTCATATCCCTGTATCTGTCTATGAACTGGCCCATGAATTCAGGGTCTTTCAATTCTTTCTTATTTGCTGCAAGACAAAACACAAGACAAAAACACTAATATCAGGCTAAACTCTCTTAATCTTATCCAAATATAGGCCCCAATCTCGAATCAGTATAGGCCACTGATGTCCCAAGTTAAAATGTTACCTTGGTTATAATATTCGTCGCTTCCTCCACTCACAGATCGTACCTATGACACATGCGTGTTAGCTTTATATACACTGTGCATGCGTGAAACTCCGCCCATGTCACCCGCCCCTGAAGTTCTTTCTTGAATATTCCCTGCCCCTTCTCTTTCGTCACAGTGGGAGAGGAACATGCACACAGCAGGTGCGTAATAGCAGTAACGAGGAGCAAAGCCCTGAGCCCGAAACGTCCCGGTCCGCAGGAGATTTAAGGCCTCAAATATGGCCTTTATAGAGATGGTGGAGATGGTGGACATCTTGAAGAGGGCTGACTATGACAGGAAGTATGCACCATACCTAAACCCAAATGTGAGAAAGGCCAAGATCATGACTAAAGCTGTGAAGAGTCTGCACAGGAATTTTGGGATACGACGATCCAAGGAGCAACTAGTCAGACCTGAAATTGAGGGAGCAGGATCAGTACAGAAGGATCAAGAAAGTGCTTCTAAAAAGTAAGTACTTGTCGTGTGTTCCTATTATTAGTATTACTTGCATGCTGCTCCATGTGCTTTTCGTTACTGTTGTACAGTTTAAAATGGCTACTTTCATGTTCATGGGCACAGTAATTGGTCGTAGGAAACATCGTTCGTTTGCCAACTAAATACGATGTTTTGGGCAGATACAGGGTTAACTACATTTGGTCATGCTAATTTGTATTAAAAGAAGTTTAGAACATTGTTGTCTAGATGTGTTTGAAACTAGAAAGAATTGCAAACTTGATTCAGTGTAATGTAAGGAGAAGACACTCAGCAGCTGTTTACACATCTGGACTCAGGAGCACTAGTGTGGGACACAAAAACACACTTTTTAGGGTGTCCCACACAGGTACTCCAGTGGATACTTGGGGTGTCTCCATGTGTGAAACTTGTCCAAAAAAGGTAAGTATTCCAGCTTTGGTAAGTGAAAAAATCATGTCTTTCATTCTCATAGGGGAGAAAAGACTCCGGACGTCTGAGGACACCAGGAAAGCCCCACCTCCTGAAGAAGGGGAACAGAGGACACCACGACTTGAGGATGTGGAGGAAGTAGAGGTGGTTGAGATTGTCACCACAACAGGTGAGTGTCTGACACCACAGATTCAGCTAATAGATGTATGCCTGCATATTTATAATACATGGTGTATTTTTTTTTTTTTTAGGTGATGTGCATGTTGTGGAAGAACAATCTCCTTATTTCACAAGTGACAGTGCACAAAGGCTAATTCAGGACATAATGTTTTGTAGTCGGGATTTAGACCTCATCAAGCAAAAAACAAATGACATAGAACAAAAACTGAAGAACATGATTGATGTACTAGGAAGAATCTAAAGAACAACAAAATGACACCATTTTCTATTTTTGGGGACAATTTTTTTCAAATTTTTGACGCATTTTAAAATCCAAATATTGAAGATGCACACAGTGTGTCAACATGTGCTATCTGCCATCAGGGGATATCAATGTACGCGTTTTGTGGGTGCAACCCCTTCCTTGTAACTCAAGTAGCTGAGAGGAAGTGGTTGCACCCTCAAAACACGTCCATTGATCCCCCATTATGAGAGATAGCACATGTTGACATTAGGCATGGGATCAGGAGGGAAATCCCCAGTTTGACTCCCAATTAGGCTTTTACAGGGGGATATCACCCCATCTGATGAAGACAATATCAACACATTTTTAACACTATAATGTCTGATATTGCCTTCAGTTTTTCAATGTTGAACTTTTGTAAGTTCCTGAGTTGTGTTATGTTTTGAAACATGCCTGTTTATGTACTTAAAAAATATTTTCAAGGTAAAACTTAAAAAAAAAAAAGATTTTTTTTTAAAGGTTTTATACGCAACAATGTGTGGCTTCGTTCAATGCTCAATACCATTTTTTGTATTAAGTTGGTGTTTACAGTGACAATGGGTGTTATTTAATAATGGAAAAACCGCTTGGCACTAAAAGTGCACTAGGAGAACCTAGGAGACAGCTTAAAGAAACACAAGCAGTAAATCAAAATCAAGATTTGATCAGATCAAATTTTTTTTTAATATCTAAAATAAATTACAAATTTGCTGGCATAGCAATGGCCCCCCTACCCGTAAAATAATCAACATATTTTTGTCGCACTTGACGTGCGCTTTGGGGGGGCAAGCCAGGACAGCCAGTTTCCAGGGCCATCAGTGTATTTTCTGGAAGTCCGGCTTCAGACCCAACTGAGGCAACATAATTCAGAGCATTTATCTTCAAAAAGTTGTGAAGTATGTAGCATGCTAGAACTATGTGGTTAAGTTTGTTCTCTCTATTTATTGCCGTAAGAAACAGGTTTTCCCAAAACTTGTGGCAAAATATAAAATATTCCATGGACTCAACATGCCAACATGTAGCTTGGGGTGTCTACTTTCCAAAAAGGGCGGGAGGGGGGACGTTCCCTCCCACTGCTTGTAAAAGCAGTCTAGCATCTAATTGGCTGCTAGGATTGCTTTTACATGAAAGCTGACCGCTGGCTGAAAAGAATGCTACCAAGATAATACCTAAACCTGCAGGCATCATTCTGGTATAACCACTCAAAATCCAGCAACATACCAGTATGTCGCTGGTCCTCGTTGGGTATATATTGTAATGTTCTTTTTTTTATGCAGCCTGTGGGCTGAACGAAAAAAGAGATTGATCGGTGGGTATGCCCACCATTAGAATACCTCCCTGCATTCACTTACTCCTAATGTTAGGGGCAAATCGCCCCTCCACCCCTGCCCCATTCCTTCGGGATATATGCTCTTTTTTTAACTGTGGTGTTTTTTCTTTTTTTTTTTTTTTACCACTCAGCAAGATTATTTGTCTGGGAGTAATTTTTCAGTTGTCAATACTTCAAACTTCTTCCCATTCCTTCTTCTCATCATCGTGGTAATACTGATTACACTTTTATACCCTTCGAAACTTATTTACGTAGTATTTGATTAGTACATTTTACCTCTGCACATTTCCCTCCACCCCCCCCCATCCCCCCAGCCCCCCCGAGACCGTACTCCCCCCCCTGCTCCCCCCCTCTCTTTTGGAATCTTCAATTCTACCTCTGTTTCAGCCTCCAGGCCTTTTTTGCTATTAGTCTCAGGATCTCTCTGTCTTCCTGCCTAGGATGTCCATATCTCGGCCGCTCTCAGGGACAGTTTAAACTCTACCCACCTTCTCCATTTTGTCTCAAAGGCACCCATTTTCGTCCCTTCGCTGTACCTTAAATATTCTAGGCTGTGTATTTCATTGATTTTATCAAACCAGTCCTTCATTGCGGGTCTTTCTATCCTTCTCCAGTACTTGGGTATCAAACTTTTAGCCGCATCAATGAGATGCGGCAGTAGTGTTCTCTGGTAGGCTTTGTTGGGCATCTCACTCATGTGAAATAGACACACCCAGGGATCGTCTGGTACGCTAGTCCCTGTTATGTCTTTAATAAATCCCCTCACTTCGCTCCAAAATATTTTAATTGTCAGGCATTGCCACCAGATATGAGCCATTGATCCTGTTTCCTTACACCCCCTCCAACAATGTTGTGGGGGTCCGTTTTGGAATTTGTTCAAGCGGTCTGGGGTCAAGTACATCCTGGTTAGGCATCTGAAGTTTAGCTCCAAGATTTTACTGTTAACTGACATAGCTGCTGCTCTGCTTAGTATCAGTGAACCCTCTGGGGCAGTGAGCTTCCTCCCTAGCTCCTTCTCCCACTTCTGTATAAACGAGGGGGTTTCTGTGTTCCCCAAGCCTATCAATAATCTGTATGTCTGGGAGAACCCCCCCTTCTTGTCTTTGTCCGTACACATTTTCTCTAGTGGATGTAGGTTCTCCTTTGATCTAGTTGGTTGTGGGAGGGATCTTATAAACTGACTCAATTGGTTATACCGCCAAGTATTTATCACCAGTAAGCTTTTTTTTCCCTTTAGCTCTTGATATGTGCAAATTTTATTCTGTTGCATGACGTCTTTTAGCTGTATGTTCTCGTCTAATAGCCACCCCCCAAACCACTCCCCTATCCCTGGTGCGAAGTAGTCTGAATCCTTAAGTGACATTAGGGAGGAATTGTATCCCCAGTGCTCCCTTTTATGGACATTATCCCATATTTTAAGTGCATGTTTGGTGATCTCATGTGTTTCAGAACTTAATTTCCTTAAATGTGCTGGAATCCAAATTATTTTATTCAACTTAGTATTGCTAATTTCCTTCTCCATTTTTACCCAGTGTTTATCTGCTTTATTTTTCGCCCAATCAATTACTCTAGCTAGAGCTATGGCTTCATAATATTTGCGAACATCTGGTGCTCCCCATCCCCCTTTACCCTTAACTTTTGTCAATTGTGTAAATTTTAGTCGTGGTGTTTTTCCTCTCCAAATGAATCTTATAAAAATTGAGTGCAATTTTCTTAGGTAGGCCTGTGGGAGCGCCACTGGCAACATTTGCATTTTGTAGGTAATTCTTGGCAAAACAACCATTTTATATATGTTTATTCTCCCTCCCCAAGATAGTTGTCCTAGGTGAACTCTCCTGAGTTCTTGCTTTATCTCATTAAGAAGTGGTATAAAGTTGGCATGAAAAAGCGTCTCATATGAGGTTGTAATCTTAATCCCTAAGTAGTTTAATTCTTTTTGCCCCCATAAAAAGGGGAAGTGCTTTTGATATGAATGATCTCTGGTTTTGCTGGTATTGAAGCTTAATGTTTCCGATTTGTTTGAATTGATTTTGAAATTAGAAAGCTTTCCGTACTCTGACAAGGTTGACATTATGTTCGGGAGGGATATCCTTGGGCGCGTTATATAGAGAAGGATATAGTCCGCGAATGCGGCTTTTTTATATTGATCCCTACCTATCGTTACCCCGCTGATATCCGGGCACTGCCTGATCTTTTCTAGTAAGGGCTCTAGAGCCAATACAAACAGGACAGGGGAAAGTGGGCACCCCTGTCTTGTCCCATTATACATATCAAACGGCTCCGACAGGACTCCGTTTATCCTTACTCTCGCTGTAGGTTCGGAATATAATACCCCTACCCTTCTACGGATCTTAATCCAAAAACCCATCTCCTCTAGTGTGCACATCATGAAGTCCCAGTCCACTCTGTCGACCGCTTTTTTAGCGTCTATTGACAAGAGTAGACCTGGGACTCCACTGTTCTTCATCTGTTGCACCGCCAAGAGGGTCTTGATACTGTTGTCCCTGCCTTGTCGGCCTGGCACGAACCCGACCTGGTCTGGATGTATGATCCTTTCTGTTATGGGTTTTAATCTATCCGCAATTACTTTCGCATAAATTTTCGTATCTACGTTTAGGAGGGAAATCGTCCTGTAGCTTGAACATAGTGTACTATCCTTGCCTTCCTTTGGGATGACAGCTATTATAGCTGCCAAAGCTTCCTTTCTCATTTCTCCTTTTTCCCCAGTGTCATTCATATAAGAGCACATTTTTGGTATTAGGTAATCCTGATATTTTCTGTAATAAAGCACCGTCAGTCCATCCGGACCTGGGCTTTTTCCCAGTTGCATCCCTTTGAGCGCTTTTCTCACTTCAAGTTCCGTATAGGGGGCTTCTAAGGCGGCTTGTTCACTTTCTGAGAGATTAGCCAGACCGCAGTCTTTTAGGTACTTTTTAATTTTCCTTTGTTTTTCTGCCTTCTCTTCAATACTTGTCTTTTTGTTTATGGCATACAGCCCCCCGTAAAACTCCTGGAAGGTCCTAGCGATGTCTTTATCTTTGTAGGCAATCTCGCCTGATTTGGTTTTTATTTTATCAATGTAATTATTATTTTTCTTTTTGCTTAGGACCTTAGCCAGGAACCTCCCGGGTCTGTTGCCTCCTATGTATCTTTCTTTTTTAACCCGGTTATATACCTTACGATTCTCTACTTCTATGAGCTCACGCATGGCCTCTCTGTTCTTATGTAATTCCACCATTATCTCCTTTTCTCCTGTTTGCTTATGTTGTTGTTCCAGCTCCTGAATGTTTTTCTGTAGGGCTAGTCTTTCCTTAGACTCCCTTTTTTTCCTTTCAGAGCCCGCCTTTATTATAATGCCTCTAATATATACTTTGTGGGCCTCCCATACTACAGCTTCTGAGGTTTCCTCAACAGAGTTAGTTTTAAAGTAAAATTCTACTCCTTCCTTGATACGCTGATCAATATCTCTATCATGTAGTAGATCCTCGTTTAGTTTCCAGCTATTAGAAGGAGAGTTCCCTTTGGCTAATTTCCACCGAAGACTTACTGGGGCATGGTCAGAGAATGTTATTGACCCAATTCTTGTGCCCTCTACTTCATCTATATACCTATGTTCCACTAAAAAAAAGTCTAGTCTAGATTACGTCGAGTGTACGTGGGAGTAGTAGGAATAGTCTCTTTCATTCGGATGTTGCAGCCTCCAGATATCTGACAGTTGACATTGGTGCAATTTCTTTTTAAGTTTGTTCATCCATATCCCTCCGGTCCCACGGACACATGACGTGCTATCTTTACCTGGGTCAAGGCACATATTAAAATCTCCTGCAATGATGGCCCTCCCGCTCTTGGAACGTTCGAGTTTTGGGAGAATGCCCAAGAGGTACCTTCCGGGGTTGATGTTTGGGCAGTAGATGTTTGCTAGCGTGCATTCCACCCCGTTAAGATTGCCCTTGAGAAATAGAAACCGTCCCTCAGGATCAATCATTCTCTCGTCTAACCTAAATCTGGCGTCTTTGGCAAAACCTATAGCTATACCTTTTGAGCTCTTAATTGGGGAATCCCCGTATTCCCACTTCGGAAAGTCCCTCGAGAGTATTCTTTGGTTCTTGCCCACGTAAAAGTGCGTCTCCTGCAAGAAGACCACCTCTGCTTTGAGGAGCTTCAATTCTCTCATTATATTCGCACACTTCCAGGGAGAACTAATGCCCCTCACATTATATGAGATTAAATTTATGCCGGTCATCATGTTATTGTACCTACTTGTGGGCTGAAACTCTCTTCTAATTCTATGAAGCGGGGAGCAGTGCCAAGTGTACCGGTCTCTCCCTCCCCCACCCCCTCTCTAACCCTTGCCCCTCCCTTATCCCCCCTTGTCCTCCCCCCCTACTCTCCCCTCCCTCCCCCCCCCTTTTGGGGTAACGGACCCTCTCATGGCCCTTTTAACCGTGGCCCTGCTAACTCCTCCCGGCCCCTCGGTTCTCCCCCTAGAGGTTGAGCTCGGGGGTACCATCCTTGGATCCACCCGCTTCCCCCCGAATGCCCGGCTCCCCCCCTCCTCCCCTCTCCCCCCCGGCTCCCCCCCTCCTCCCCACCTCCAAGCGTTGGCAAAATTTTTGTGTCTCTTCGGGGAACCTGAGTGTCGCTGAGCGACCCTCCTTGTGTCCTGTCAGGCAAGCCGGGAAGCCCCATGAATATTGGACATCGTTTGCTCTGAGTTGGGCAAGAAGTGGCTTAAGGATTCTTCTCCTGGCCAGGGTCTCTGCAGATAAATCTGGGAAGATCTGTAGGTTTGCCTCTCCATATTTCACTTGTTGGTTTGTTCTTATACTTGATTTGATCCTTTCTTTATCTTGAAAATTATGGAACCTGACAATTACATCTCATGGGGCGTCCGCCCTGATCTCCACTGGCTTTCTTATCCTGTGGGCCCGCTCCAGCTTGATCTTTGGTCTATTGTCAGTTGGACCTAAACGATCTCCAAAGATTTGATCAATTATTTCTTGTAGGTTCTCTTTCCCCCCTTCCATCTCGGGCAGACCTCTTATCGGCAGGTTCTTTCTCCTATTCCGGTTCTCCTGATCTTCCAGTTTGTACCGTAGATTTCTTTGTTCTTTCTGGATTTCTTCTATCTGCTGTTTAAGGATTTTTATCTCCATTCCCTGAGTGTCCGTTGTTGTTTCCAACTCTTCCACTCTTTTTAGTGTATGGCCCATATCTTGTCGAATTGTTCCAATCTCTCTTTTAATTAGTGTTTCTAATCTTGCGAACATTTCTGCCATCTCACTTTTTGTTGCTAGTTGTTTGTCCTCCTGGGGGGCCCTTGAGGCCTCTTCCGTTGTCTCCGTACCCACGGTGTGGGTGTCCATCTCCGCTAGTTGTCTTTGTGTGCTTATTTTGGGTAGGGGTTCGGGGGTTTTGCATTTAGACCCACCTGCCTTTCCTGGGCTCCCTTTATTCCCATCTTGGACCATGTATTTCCTTATAGCGCCCGGACTTACGCTTGTTCTATTACTACTGGCCGTACTGGCTGTGGCCGCCTTCCCTCCCCTTCATTATACTGTTTGCGCTGGGGGTCTCGTGGAACAGGTGTGGATATCCTGCCGGTGTGGTTCGTATTATACTGTAGTGTGCCTGGTCGACCCTCTCCGGTACTCTGTGCGGTCAGCCGAGGGATTATTTTCCTCTGGAGTCCCGGCCTCTTTGGGTCGGGTATTTCCAGAAGCCCTAAGATTACTCCCTATATCCGCACTATACAGTTGCTTTAGTTTTAAATTCTCAAGAGGAAAAAAAAAACAGCACACAAAAGAAAAGAGAAAAGGGAAAAACAAGAGAGATCAGATATGAACAGCGGGGGTAACCATCCGGATTGGTAACCCTCAGAGAGGGGACTTTTTCGCTGATACCAGTCCTGCTCCTATTAACTGCTATCAATTACTGCTTTAATATGAGTCCCGGTCCCAGTTATCTTCGGGGATATATCTTGTACATGAGCAGGTAATACTAAGATAAGTAATGCAAACTAACATTCCACAGGTTTTACCTACTATTCTTAGTCCATTGCTGAGAAGGGAGATCCTGTATATTATATTCAGAGTAAGACACTTACCCCCTCAGCCGCTTTTACACGATCTTACCCAGCTTTTTTCCATGCAGCATAGATTTTTCTTTCACGAGGTTTCCCTGTGCTTGTCAGCCGCTCCGTTCAGCGCTGCAGCGCTTCAGTGCGACTCATCGTCACCTAGCGACCGTCCTCCTCCTTCACTCCTCGACGTGCCTGAGCACGCCCGAGGTGCTTCACCGTTGCTGCGGGGATCCGTGCCCAAGATGACTGCGGGGGTTTGCGGTGCAGTGCAGTGCGGTGTGGGGCGTCAGGCTCCAGGGCGGGGGGCGGACGAGTTACAGAGGGGACGAGGCTGCTCTCGGCCACACGCCGGAGCTAGAGGGAGAGACGTCCGGCATCCCGGGATCAGCAGCCGCTCCAATTAGCCACCCACATCCGGCTCCTCCCCTTTAACTGTGGTGTTGAAATCACCTTCTACAGCACTGGAGTCGCTGATTTACGTATCGTGAGAGCAAACGCTGTTGCTGTCAAGATAAATAAATCGGTGCTGCAGCTGAATGGCGTACCTGAAAAGCAAACACTGGTAACAATAAAACATTTACTCAATTAAACAACAATATGTGCCAAAAAAAGAGTAAAAAATATATGCCAAAGCATGGGGGCAATCCACCCCTAATGTTAGGGGCAAATCACCCCTCCACCCATGCCCCCATGCTTCTGTATATATGCGCTTTTTTTTTAACTGTAGCGGTGAAATCACCTCCTACAGCATTGGAGTCGCCGATTTACATATCGTGAGAGCAAACGTTGTTGCTGTCAAGATAAATAAATCAGTGCTGCAGCTGAATGGAGTACCTGAAAAGAAAATAATGGTTAACAATAAAACACAGTAAAGTATAAAAGAATTACATACCTGAAAAGCAAACATGATAAAATATAGTAACAAAAAACATTGCAGTTAAAAAATACAGTAAGACAAAGCAGAACAATAGAGAGAGAACAATACAGAGAGAATCGAGAGAGAATAAAATGACAAATATTTTTGGTTTTTTTTACACTATTTTTTGTAACTGCAACGGTTCCAGGTTTGGGTCTCTCAAAATGCGATGGCATCTTTGGAGACCCTGTGAAAGTGTGTCTTAGTCTGTGCAGTACTGTACCCTACACTAATACTCCACTAGTGTGTGGTAGCATTCGAAACATTCACCGATGCAAAGACCAGGTTGGCCAGGACAGGTGGGACAATAATAGTGGGTGTCACGCCTATATCTGCGTTTCCTACAGACACAACATTTTCTTTGGGGTGATCGTTGGGTAGGGGTACCGGGGAGCAGTGGTCATCAACTCTGTCCTCAGGGCCCACTAACAGGCCAGGTTTTATGTATTACCTTGGGGAGATGCAGACTAGAATACTGCAATCACTAAGCAGCAAATGATATCACCTGTGATGTATTTCAGTTATCTTGCAAACCTGGCCTGTTAGTGGGCCCTGAGGACGGGGTTGATGACCACTGCTGGGGAGGACATAAGGAAAATGCCTCTCATGCAGCCGGCTTACTGCATTTACATTGGGAAGTTGGGCCACAGTACAGTCTAGAAAGAGAAGGGCTGTGATGATCTCTTCCTGGAATTTAAGGAAGGATCCAGTTCGTCCTGACGCTTTGTGTGGCACAGAAGCGTTCAGCAGAGCCATGAAATAATTGGAATAAGTATACAGACAATTTTTTGTACCAGCGTCTGGTCTTATGGGCAATTAGGTACAGCGCCAACTACTGGTCGTTAAGGTCCACCCCTCCCATATAAGGTTGCATTTGTGGGCATTAGTTTAACCAGTCGCCGTTTGAATTTGGACTGTCGTATCTGCGTGAAGGGAGGACAGAACTAAAACATTCCAATTATCCCTCCACTTCACTGTGAGCTAATGATTACTTCTTAAGCAGGCTCTCTCCCCAGCCTAAGACGGGAATCTATGCGCTGATGGGGTAAGCTCCGGCGATTAGATCACACAGTGCCACGTGTGCCAATTCCATGATCAAACAAGTGACTAAAAAGTGGCACGCTTGTGTAATAATTGTCCACGTACAAGTGGTACCCCTTTCTGAATACGGGTGACACCAAGTCCCACACAATCTTACCAGCACTCCCTATGTAGTTTGAGCAGTTCTCCGGCTCCACGTGACTATATTTTCCCTCGTAAACCATAAAACTATATGTATAGCCTGTTACCCTGTCACAGAGCTTATACATCTTGACCCCATATCTGGCACGCTTGCTGGGAAGATACTGTTTAAAAGACAAGCGGGCAGAAAACTTAATCAGGGATTCATCAACGCAGATGACTTACATATAGTTACATAGTTACATAGTAGGTGAGGTTGAAAAAAGACACAAGTCCATCAAGTCCAACCTATGATTGTGATTATGTGTCAGTATTACATTACATATCCCTGTATATTGCGGTCATTCAGGTGATTATCTAATAGTTTCTTGAAGCTATCAATGCTCCCCGCTGAGACCACCGCCTGTGGAAGGGAATTCCACATCCTTGCCGCTCTTACAGTAAAGAACCCTCTACGTAGTTTAAGGTTAAACCTCTTTTCTTCTAATTGTAATGAGTGGCCACGAGTCTTATTAAACTCTCTTCTGCTAAAAAGTTTTATCCCTATTGTGGGGTCACCAGTACAGTATATGTAAATTGAAATCATATCCCCTCTCAAGCGTCTCTTCTCCAGAGAGAATAAGTTCAGTGCTCGCAACCTTTCCTCATAACTAAGATCCTCCAGACCCTTTATTAGCTTTGTTGCCCTTCTTTGTACTCGCTCCATTTCCAGTACGTCCCTCCTGAGGACTGGTGCCCAGAACTGGACAGCATACTCCAGGTGCGGCCGGACCAGAGTCTTGTAGAGCGGGAGAATTATCGTTTTATCTCTGCAGTTGATCCCCCTTTTAATGCATGCCAATATTCTGTTTGCTTTATTAGCAGCAGCATTGCATGCCATTGCTGAGCCTATCATCCACTAGGACCCCCAGGTCCTTTTCCATCCTAGATTCTCCCAGAGGTTCTCCCCCCAGTGTATAGATTGCATTCATATTTTTGCCACCCAAATGCATTATTTTACATTTTTCTACATTGAACCTCATTTGCCATGTAGTCTCCCACCCCATTAATTTGTTCAGGTCTTTTTGCAAGATTTCCACATCCTGCGGAGAAGTTATTGCCCTGCTTAGCTTAGTATCGTCTGCAAATACAGAGATTGAACTGTTTATCCCATCCTCCAGGTCGTTTATGAACAAATTAAATAGGATTGGTCCCAGCACAGAACCCTGGGGAACCCCACTACCCACCCCTGACCATTCTGAGTACTCCCCATTTATCACCACCCACTGAACACGCCCTTGTAGCCAGTTTTCAATCCATGTGCTCACCCTATGGTCCATGCCAACGCACCTTATTTTGTACAGTAAACGTTTATGGGGAACTGAGTCAAATGCTTTCGCAAAATCCAGATACACCACGTCTACGGGCCTTCCTTTATCTAGATGGCAACTCACCTCCTCATAGAAGGTTAATAGATTGGTTTGGCAAGAACGATTCTTCATGAATCCATGCTGATTACTGCTAATGATATCATTCTTATTACTAAAATCTTGTATATAGTCCCTTATCATCCCCTCCTAGAGTTTACATACTATTGATGTTAGGCTAACTGGTCTGTAATTCCCAGGGATGTTTTTGGGCCCTTTTTAAATATTGGTGCTACATTGGCTTTTCTCCAATCAGCTGGTACCATTCCAGTCAATAGACTGTCTGTAAAAATTAGGAACAACGGTCTGGCAATCACCTGACTGAGTTCCCTAAGTACCCTTGGATGCAAGCCATCCGGTCCCGGTGATTTATTAATGTTAAGTTTCTCAAGTCTAATTTTAATTCCGTCCTCTGTTAACCATGTAGGTGCTTCCTGTGTTGTGTCATGAGGATAAACACTGCAGTTTTGGTTACTGAAGCCCCCCGATTCACTCGTGAAGACTGAGGAGAAGAATAAATTCAATACCTTTGCCATCTCCCCATCCTTTGTAACCAGATGTCCTTCCTCATTCTTTATGGGGCCAATATGGTCAGTCCCCCCTTTTTTACTGTTTACATACTTAAAGAATTTTTTGGGATTTTTTTTGCTCTCCTCCGCTATGTGTCTTTCATGTTCTATCTTAGCCATCCTAATTGCACCCTTACATTTCTTATTGCATTCTTTATAAATTCTGAATGCTGAGGATGATCCCTCAACCTTGTATTTTTTGAAGGCCTTCTCCTTTGCTTTTATATGCATTTTTACATTGGAGTTAAGCCATCCAGGATGTTTGTTCGCTCTTTTAAATTTATTACCCAATGGGATACATTGGCTAATGCCCTTATTTAATATGCTCTTAAAGCAAACCCATCTCTCCTCCGTATTCTTTGTTCCTAATATTTTATCCCAATTTATGCCTTTTAGCAAGGTTTGTAGTTTAGGGAAGTTGGCTCTTTTGAAATTCAGTGTCTTTGTGTTCGTATTGGGTGTTTCAAGATTGCAACTAGGACTTGCTACTATACTCACCTTGTGTTTTTGTGCTTTGGTTAACCTACCACTAATGCCCCCAATACTACCCTCTTGAATATCTTCCGCGCTGGCTATCACTGTCTCTGGACCCTCCCCCCCATCGCCTAGTTTAAAAACCCCTCTAACTTTTTGGCCATCTTCATTCCCAGCAGATCTGCACCCTCCTCATTTAGGTGCAGTCCGTCCCTTCTATAGTACCGGTTACCGACTGAGAAGTCGGCCCAGTCCTCCAGGAACCCAAACCCCTCCTTACTACACCAGCTCTTCAGCCACTTGTTTACTTCCCTAATCTCCCTCTGCCTTTCTGGTGTGGCTCGATGTACCGGTAGTATTCCTGAGAACACTACCTTGGAGGTCCTTTTCCTCAATTTAGCTCCTAAGTCCCTAAAATCGTTCTTTAGGACACTCCATCTGCCTCTGACATTGTCATTGGTGCCAACGTGCACCATGACAGCCGGGTCTTCCCCAGCCCCTCCCAGTAATCTGTCCACAAGATCCGTGATGTGCCGAACCCGATCGACTTGATCGGGAGTAAACAAGGCTGCAAACTGTTGGTTGAAGTGGCTTACGAGGGGCCAAATTTTGAGGAGCTGATTGTATTCAGGGTCACCCCGAGAATGACAGAGTTTATTGTCATTAAAATACATGAACCGCAAGATCTGCTCATATCTACCCCTGGCCATGGTTGCAGAGAACACGGGCATATGGTGAATTGGGTCAGTGGACCAACTCACTCTTTTTAGTTATGCCCATGAGGAGGGATAGGCCCAGGAAGGTTTTAAATTCTGAAATCGTAAAAGGTTTCCATTCTCTGGCAAGGGTCAAATGGGGGTAGCAGCGATGAATTGACCAGCATACAAATTGCTTTGGTCCACAATAGAGCTATAGAGATCTTCCATGAAAAACAGCGAATAAAAATCAAGTGACGTAAAATCTTTCCACCTGAATTCCAGGTTGGCTAGTGAACGGGGGAAGTACTGGTGCTGCAGAAGTGGTGGGCTCCCAATTAGGATTGGCAAATGCAGCAGGAAGGGCACTATGGGCTTGATGGGCCTGTGTTTGTCTTCTTGGTGGCTGCAGGGCACTACTTGTGCTAGCCACCGCACCATCTTGAACTGCACTTATGGGACTCGTCACATCACCACATGTTACTGCAGTGCTGGTTTGACTATGACCAGGGTGTACTAGGCCACTGGTGCTTGCCAGTTCACCAGAAGGATGAGCAGCACTAGTACTGGCTCTCTGCTCCATACGAGAGCCCTGCGGTTCTTGCACCTTAACAACAGAAGAAGAATGGGGTCGGGTACGCCTGACCTTAGCAGGGACCCCTATTCCATCGTAGCTATCTGTCAGGGTGCCGCCGCTGTCTACTGGATCGTATTCTGAGCCTGAATCTGACAGATGGGTGATTTCCTCTTCACTCTCATCTGTCATGCTGAGAAACGTGTAGGCCTCTTCACTAGTGTACTTTCGATTGGACATTGTGGCCTCTAAATTTACTCCTACAACTAGTGAAACTCACAGGCAAAAAGAGCACCTGAATGTCAGCGACTGCTTCAAACGCTACCAAAAAAAACTGTTAGCATTCGCAGGGATCAGGCCTGACTCTGCGAATGCTGCAGTTATGTATTTTGTGTTTTGTAAGTGACAGTGATCGATTGATACTGCACTTGGGTGGGCTGGGCTGGGCTGAGGGGCTAAACGCAAGTACTAGTAGGTATCTAGGCTGATCCCGCTAACGCCACATTTTTGGGAACCCTAAACTACTGGGGATGCTATAATAGATCTGATCAGATCAAATATATTGATCTGTTAAGACACTATACTAGTAAGGGAGGTGTATGGTGCGTGCGTGGGTGTTAGCGGTACTGGCACTAATCTAATGCTGCCTGGGGTGACGTGGACCCTAACTAATGCTAAAACCTGAAGTCTGATGTCACCCACCGGGTGATCAGGGGGTTAAACCTTTATTGGGTAATATATGGCGGGTGCCCTGACGCTATAAAAAACAAACAAACTAACCAGCGTCACCCGTAACACTAATTCGGTGATCACTGATGACAGGGGGTGATCAAGGGTTAACTAGAGGGCAATTAGGGGGTTAAACCTTTATTAGGGGGGTATAGGGGGTACCCTAAAGCTATCTGGGGCTACTACTAGCTGCCCTAACACTGATTAGAGTCACAAATGACACCAGTACAGTAATCAGTGAAAAATCTAAAAACTGCATTTGGTGACAATGTGACAGGTAGTGAAGGGGTTAACTGGGGGGAGGGGTGAACGGGGGGGTGACAAGTGTACCTACGTGTACTGGTGTTACTGTAGTGTTGTGCAATTCACTATTAGACGCCCTCTATCCTCTCTCTGGAACGGAAAAGAGTTCCATGAGGGGAGATGACATCACTTCAAGTGTAAGTGTAAACACAGGCAGGGGAGGCATTTCATTCGCCAGAACCGATCAGCAGTCCAGTCCAGGAATCATTGGCCTGAATCTGAAGACTGATCGGTTCTGTAACGAATCCAACCGCCGCAGGCACAGTGGGGGCCTGAGCGAGCCCCCTGCCCGGGGGGAGCGAGGGACGTACAAATACATCGGCATGCGGCGGTTGGCAAGTGGTTAAAATAGCTATAAATAATACGAAAATAACTTTTTAAAAATATAAAAATGAAGGAACACTATCTTTGTTTAAATGCTAAAAAGAATATAACAGATTATGTAAAAAGGAAATCAAGGATGCAAAAATTCTAAACCTTGGACAGAGGGGTGGCTGTGGACGTGGTATTCTTGGATTTTGCAAAAGCATTTGACACAGTTCCCCACACACGGCTATTGTGTAAGGTAAAGTCTACAGGCTTGGAAAGAATGGATAGAAAACTGGTTATAAAACAAATTCAGAGAGTAGTGGTAAATGATCCTTACTCTGAATGGTCTAAGGTTATCAGTGGTGTACCCCAAGGTTCAGTGTTGGGACCCTTACTTTTTAATATCTTTATAAATAATATAGGGTCTGGGTGCAGTGGATTAACGTTCTTACAGGATGTCTCCAATTTACAAGCCGACCTCAATGCACTGTCTAAGTGGAAGTGGCAAATGAGGTTTAATGTTGATAAATGTAAAGTTATGCACTTGGGGGCTAAGACTATGTATGCATCATACATACTAGGGGGAGTACAACTGGGGGAATCCATAGTGGAGAAGGATCTGGGGCTTTTGCTAGATCATAAGCTCAATAACAGCATGCAATGCCAAGCTGTGGTTTACAAAGTGAGCAAAGACCTTTCTTCTATTAAGAGAGGTATGGACTCCAGAGAGAGAGATGTCATTATACTCCTGTACAAATCATTAGTAAGACCTCATCTGGAATATGCAGTTCAGCTTTGGTCACCAGTTCTCAACAAAGATATTGTGGAACTGGAGAAAGTGCAGGGAAGGGCAACAAACTGATGAGAGGCATGGAGGAGCTCAGCTATGAGGAAAGATTAGAGGAACTGAATGTATTCTTTCTTGAGAAGAGGAGATTAAGGGGGATATGATCAACATGTACAAATACATAAGTGGTCCATATAGTGAACTTGGTGTTGAGTTATTCACTTTAAGGTCATCACAGAGGACAAGGGGGCACTCTTTACATCTAGAGGAAAAAATGTTTCTTCACAGTAAGAGCTGTGAAAATGTGGAATAGACTCCTTCCAGAGGTGGTTCTAGCAAGCTCAGTGAATTGCTTTAAAAAAAAAGGCCTGGATTATTTCCTAAATGTACATAATATAACTGGGTACTAACATTCATAGGTAAAGTTGATCCAGGGAAAATCTGATTGCCTCTCGGGGATCAGGAAGGATTTTTTTCCCCTGCTGTAGTAATCTGGAGCATGCTTTGTTGTTTTTTTTTTTGCTTTCCTCCAGATCAACTGTGGGTGAAGGATTGTATATGTGGGATTGTATAATTTTTTTTTTTGTGAACTAGATGGACTTGTGTCTTTTTTCAACCTGACTAACTATGTAATATGTAACTATGTACAGCAAATCTAACCATATGTTAACTATATCATTATTGGATATATTGACAGAAGCACTTTCAAATATGTGCCTGTGACTCACCGACACCTGTTGGATCACTCCTGGAGACCTGCCAAGCAGTATTCCCTGCTGTCCTCTCCTGCTTCTGTTCAGGACACCCCTTGGGTTGTGTGGAGTTCCTATTCAGCTCTGAGCCCCTTAGCCTAAGGTCACCCCCCCAGAGTAGGGGCTTCCTCAAAGGCCCTGACAGCCTAATACTCCATCTCCAGTTCTTCCACCCAAACAACTCCTCCCCAGCTGGCTGACCTGGGTATTTAAGGAGGCCTGCCCCCTGCCAATCCAGGTTGGAGATTGGTCAGGGCTCCTTAGAACACCTCAGACAGCTCCATCCTTCTTCCCCTCCTTCTTTCTAGAAGCCTCTAGAAGCAGAAGGGAGGTAACCGAAAAATGATGCTATTTGTGAGTCACCAGCCTACTCTGAGCCACTCACAGATTAAAACAAACAGGCCTAGCTTTTAGCTAGGCCTGCTTAAATTTACCTGCTCTACCAAACAATCTCACTCTAACACCTACACTACCCCTTCCTCTCAGCTACTTTATTATTTACCTGCTCTACCAAACAATCTCACTCTAACACCTACACTACCCCTTCCTCTCAGCTACTTTATTATTGAGGAAGGGGTTGCACCCCCAAAACGCGTCCATTGATCTCCCGTGATGACAGATAGCACATGTTGGCACACTGTGTGCATCCTCCAAATTTAGCTTTTCGAAAAATCGCTAAAACATTTTAAAATTTGTAGAACACAAAAGAAGAAAGTGATTTTGAGGGGTTTTAAACTCGCCCCAAAACATCAATGATGTTCTTATTTTTTTGGATAACAACATTGATGTTTTTCTTGAGGTTTTCCAAAGCTAAATTACACCCCATGATCTCCCCAATCAGGATCTGGGCACTTTCTGATGTGAAAGGATCTGGATCCACAACATCACGATCACCTAAAAAGAGAGCAAAACAAAACAGGTATGAAAAATATGCCGGCATCCATCTCTTACCTAAGCCTGTGGTCACAGACACTCACCTGTTGTGGTGACTAGTTCCACCACGTCTTCTTCCTCCTCCTGCTTTTCTTGGGTTGGGTGTATTTCCCCTTCTTCCAGGGGGGGGCTCTGGTCTCCTCGGATGAGGCATGTCCTCCGAGTCTTTTCTCCCCTATGTAAAACAAAAATGCTATACTTAGCACACAGATATTTGATGGCAGAACTATAAAGATGAAACATTGCTTGGAAGTGGGGTACAATTGTCAATTTTAGCAGAGTTCCAAGATGTAGCATTTTCAGTGTCCTTTGTCAAGCTGCAATACTTTACCTGTTTTGTACAAGCTTCACAGATGGAGACTCCCCTATAGTATACACTGGAGCACCTGTGTGGGTCACCTAAGAAAAATGGGGTTCTTGTGTCCCACACTAGTGCTCCAGTGTCCAGATGTGAAAACAGCTGCTGAGTGTCCTCTCCTTACACAGAATCTAGTTTGCATTTCATTCTAGTAACAAAGCCATCTACACAACCAAATTAGTTTCATACAAGTAGGGCGTAGAAAATGTGGCCAAATGCATATGGCCAAAACAATGGTGTTTTATAGGCCGAAAGAAACATGTTTGATACGAACGAATAATGTGCCCATGAACATGAAAGTTGCCATTTTAAAATGTACACTTTTAAGAAAAGCACATGGAGCAGCACGAACGTAATAAACATAAAGAATAGGAACACAGCACAACTACTTACTTTTTTGCAGCACTCTCCGGATCTTTCTGTACTGCTCATGTTCTCGTAATTTGAGGTCCGACCACCGCTTCCTGAGCTGATCTTTCGATCGTCGTACCCCGAAATTCCGGTGCAGACTCTTGACCACTTTCGCCATGATCTTGGCCTTTCTGACATTGGGGTTGGGGTAAGGTCCATACTTTCCATCATAGTCGGCCTTCTTCAGGATGTCCACCATCTCCAACATCCCCCCAAAGGACATATTTGAGGCCTTAAATCTCCTTCTGGATCGGGACGTGCCCGGATCTGGGCTTTCCTCCTCCTCGTTCCTGTAATTAGCACGCACCTGCTGTGTCTCCGCGATGTGCTCTTCCCCCACTGCGCAGAACGAAAAGGGGCGGGGAATAGACTAGAAAGAACGTCAGGGGCGGGCGGAGTTACACGCATGCGCAGTGTGTATAAAGCGTAACACGCGTGCGTATTATGTACGATCTGTGAGCGGAGGAAGGAGCATTGGAGGCGCCTATCGTAAGAACGAAGGTAAGAGACATACTTGTGCCTAGACTGCTTCTAGATTGAGGCCTATATTGTAACAAGATTAGGAGAGTTTTGCCTGACATTAGGGTTTGTCTTGTGTTGTGTCTTGAAGTGAAAATGGATATCTTGAATGATACAGACTTCATGGCAATATTCATTGACATGTTCAGGGAGCTGCCTTGTCTGTGGGAGATAAACCACCCACATTATAAGAACCAAGCAAAGAGGAAGGCAGCGCTGGATCAGTTGTTGGAAATTGTGAAGCAGGTGATCCCCACGGCAGACATCACATATTTGAAGATCCTAATTGGTGGCCTGAGGAGCACATATGTAAGGGAGCGCCAGAAAGTCCAGGATTTGCAGCAGATGACATCTATGTCCCCAGGATGTGGTACTATGACAGGCTGCATTTTCTGGCAGGCCAGACTGAACCCAGGTCATCACTCTCCAGTCTTCCTTCCACGCTTCCTTCCCCCCCAGCTGAGGCTTCTGACGCCCAACCTGGGCCTTCCAGGCAGCAACATGTAGAGGAGCCCAGATTGAGCCAGGTATAGCATTCCTCTAAATATTTCAGGTTGTCCAATCAATGATGTTAGTTTGGAGTACTAATTTATGGTTGTGATTGATGATGCAAAACATTACAACCATGTCCCTTTTTCATACACAGGGAAGTCTTAGCCAGGAGGTGGCCGGGCCGAGCAGGCTGCCTGATATGCAGGTCCCTCCCCTACACCTGCAAAGAGAAAGTGGCAGGAGGAGGAGTACCCTAGAGGAGGCTGCCATAGGCCTCTTTTGGAAGGCTACAGAGGCCCTGGGAGCACCACACACAGTGGAGGAGGACTTCGCTGCCATCATTGCCTGTAAAATGCAGCGAATGGAGGAGGGCCAACAACTCATGTGTGAGTCATTAATGTTGGAGGCTCTCAATAAGGGGTTGAAGGCCCAAATAACATCTGATACCCACCTTTGTGACCTCACACATGGTCCTCCTCCTCCTCCTCAAGGTCCTCCTCCTCCTTCTCCTCCAGGTCCTACTAGTCCTCCTCCTCCTACAGGTCCTACTCCTCCTCCTGCCACATCTCCAACAGCAGAGCCACAGCCAGGAAGGAAGCGTGGAAGGAAGACCAGAAAGTGAGGACCCTGGATCCAGTCTGGTCTGGCAAAAGATGCAGCCTCTTGTGGTACCACAGCCTGGGGACACAGATGTCATCTGCTGCTTTCCGGATCTCTGGGACTTCTGGACCAGACTGAACTCCCCTACATATAGACTTCTCAGGCCACCAATTTTGATGTTCAAGAATTGATGTCTGCCCTGGGGGTCCAAGGCTTCGCTAATTTCAACTGTTTATCCAGCGTTTCCTCACTCTTTGTTTGGTTCTGAGCCCTTAATAAAGGAATTTTGGTTTCAATTATACTCTCCTATGTGTGTTTTCCTTCTAAAAGGACAGTTTGTTTGTGAGGATTCAGGTACATTTCAAAAATACAATGTGAAATTAACAAGGGACACCAACACCAAACAATCTCCTTGAGATTAAATAATAAAAGATATCAATGGTGTTGTGGTAACTTGACACACAAAACACACACAAAAATATTCTGGAGTAAAACTAAAACTAAAATAAAACAAAGATCAGCCTTTGAAAAAATACAAACATAAAATCCAAAAAAAATCTGGCTTTAAAAAAATAAATAAATAAATATTTTTGTCAGATGTGACAAATCAAAATGTATTAAGGGAATCCCGATAAATAATAAAGAAAGAAGTTTGTGAGAAGTCTGTGTGAATATGAGCAGCAAAACTACTTCATTCTTCTCACATTATAAAGAAGAAGAGAGTGCGCTATATTAAACCATTTTTAACACTGCAGCGTGACGAAAGTGCTGTATCCATTGCGAACGCTAATTTTACCAGACCGAGCTGTTCTGTGTCGGAATTTCTTCTGAGCATGCGTGGCACTTTGTGCGTCTGAACAGGCCACACACGGTCGGAATTGACGCGATCGGATTTTGTTGTCGGAAAATTTTATAGCCTGCTCTCAAACTTTGTGTGTCGGAAAATCCGATGAAAAATGTCCGATGGAGCCCACACACGGACGGAATTTCCGACAACACGCTCCGATCGGACATTTTCCATCGGAAAATCCGACCTTGTGTACGGGGCATTAGTCAGTATTTTATTTTGACAAATGCACTGGGCACTAGTTATCACATTGGTAATTTGAGTAATGTAAAAGTAGACAAAGATTTATTTAAAACTAACATGCAAATCGAATACAAAATAAAAAAATATGTAATATGTAATATTAGATATTACATATAATGTAATATCTAATAATGTTAGATTTAAGAAAACCCGTCAAGAGAGAAGCATGGAGACTATCAATGCTGACCAACCTTTATGAAAATGCTAGTTTCCCGGTTGTCATGCTTGATCCCTGACTTCAACGCTTTGAGTCACTGACCCAGAACAAGTATAGAAATAGCTTGACTTCCCTCCAGGTTTCCTTATCTCCACACTTCTCTCAAGTCAGCAAGTAATGAGGTTCTGTCTCAAAGGAAAGACATAGCTATACAGAGGAACAAACAAAAACACGAAAATATAAAATGTAAAATGGGGTATTTGGAGCATCACAACTGAAGATAGTGGGTTGCATGATAGCCAGACAGCTATTATTTTAAAAGAAGATTACCAGAAGGGATAAGCAATCTGCCTTGCTCATAGTTTTCAAACCTTCCAAGTTTAGAGGGACGCAAAGCTGTTGTCATACAAAATGCATGGGAAGCCAGGCACTGTCATTGGGGACATGTACCAAAGACATTTATTATAAACAAAACTGAAACAGGCTGACAATATGGCTGACACAAATCCACCCTTTTACAGAAAGGGGGCTGGGTTATCGATTCCTACAAATTATGTTCTTTGAGTTGGGGGGAGGCTAGGTACCTCATTAAAAGTTGTTCCTTATTTTTGGTGGCGAACCAGCAAATTTTTCAGGCAAAAGTTCAAAACCTATGATAGTGGCAAACACAAACCTCATCCCTGGTCACTCGTAGCAGCTCCCATACATCTCTCATAGCAAATTTACTTTGATATGGTTTTAGGAGGGAAGGAGAGAAAACAAACTGTAGCATACTTTATCAGCTGTATGTGCAATCACTGTGCTTCTAATTCTGTGTTGTGAAAAGTAAATTCAAATGTAACTGCCATTCCCTGTTTGGACATCTGTAATCCTGTGCTTATTCTCTGTTAGCCTGCTGTGCAGAGTGTGGAGTCCATATACACATGCTGGGAGAGAACAGAAGATGTATGTACAAAGCTAAAGGCCACTGCATCCTTGTTTCGTGGAAACAAAATGTGGAGATGACATTAACAAAGTAAAAAACTCCAATTTAACTCTTTAAAAATAATTCTCTTTCCTTTGAATTAAAATGATCACTGGTAGCCAATTGAACGTTTTTCTTATATGAAAATTTATTATTCTCATTTTTACACATGAAATGTATAGAGAGGAGACTATTTGTTTAGTTAGCGCCGGACGTCAAGGATTTAAGTTACTGTTTGTTTGTTTTATTTTGCAAACCTCCTGCAAATAAACCTGGCATCCGCCTGATTTTTAAGAAAGCGCCCGTTTGCTGACTGTCGTTCAGAAAAAGGTGATCCCCACAAGCTAATTCCCCCACACGTGGTGGATTCAGCGGGCAATTTCTGAAGATGGAGGAAATGATAAAGGCCCTGCTACAGGCCAATGCAGCTCAGCAGGAAACCAACCGCCAAGTCGCAGAGGGCGCTGCAGCACAACAGGAAGTACAACAGGCAGCCCAGCCGGAGATGCACAGCCAACTCGCAGAGGCCGCTACAGCACAACAGGTGGCCCAGCAGGAGATGAACCGGCAGTTCGCAGAGGCTCTAGTGGAACTGAAAAAAGGGTCCCCACCTCCTGTTCCAGTGGAACCAAAGATGGTACGTGTCTCCTACCACCTACAGAAAATGACATCTGCCGATGATGTCGAGGCATATCTTGCGACTTTTGAGAGAGTTTCTGTCTGCGAGGGATGGCCAAAAGAGCAGTGGGCGGGTCTGTTGGCCCCATTTCTAACAAGAGAACCCCAAAAGGCCTATTTTGATCTAGAACCAGATAAGGCCCAGGACTATGAGACTCTAAAGACAGAGATACTCATACGCTTGGGTGTCACCATGGCAGTCCGGGCCCAGCGCGTGCATCAGTGGTACTACTCAAGCAACAAGCCACCCCGTTCACAAATTTTTGACCTGGTCCACCTCACCGGGAAGTGGTTGCAGCCAGAGACCTTGACAATCCCTCAGATCGTGGAGCATGTGGTAATGGACAGGTACCTGCGTGCGCTCCCTGCTGCCCTGAGGAAGTGGGTCAGACAGGGGGACCCCAAAACTGGTGGACCTAGTGGAGAGGTACAGTGCTACTGGGGACTTGGTGAACCCATCTACGCCCCACTCCGGTGTGTCTAGGGGTGCAAGATCTCCCAGCGGTTCTGGTAAGACTGTTCCGGGGATCAAGAGCTTGGGGAAATTTGATAAGACTGTTACAGATGATGAGACTATGGGTCCTAGATCTTGAGACTGGCCAAAGAAGCCAGGAAGGCCTCTGGGGCCGTTAAGAGGACTGGAGGTAGGCAACATACAGTGTTTTCGTTGCCATGCATTAGGGCATATTGCAGCAAACTGTCCTATAGATGATGAACCTATGCAATGTGATTATGCTTTTATGGAAAGATGCATTTCTCTGTTTGCACAGGTTGCATGTACTGCATCATGTCAGAGCCGCATTGAAAAACAGATGTGTGTTATTTCAGCGGATGGAAAGCCACTCACAGCCTTGCTAGACTCTGTTAGTGTGGTGACCCTAGTCAGGAATGATTGTGTAAAGCCCACAAAACTATACCCCAGTACTATTGGGGTAATTTGCATCCATGGGGACCCTCGGGACTACCAGACAGCGATAGTTGAGGCTGATACCCCCCCCGGGGCAGTGTAACACATTCAGTGGGGGTGGTACCTTCACTGCTTCATGAAGCTTTAGTGGGGAGAGATTTTCCCCATTTTTGGAATTTATGGGAGAGCAAGGGGAGGCTGGTAGATAGAGCTCCCCCTGCTGGGGAAGCACGGGAACTCTCCCCAGGCCCCTTTTGCCAAAGGGAAGGGCATCCTGTTGGTGGGATCGAGGAAACCGGAGATCCTCTTCCTTTCCCTGTCATGGCTGGGGAGTCGGAGGACCTAGAAGCTAGCTCTCAGCCTGAGGGTAATGAACAGGAGACTCCCTCTGACCCTGACATTGAGAGTAGCCAAAATGTTATACTTGACTTAGAGGTCAGGAGTGAGGATTTCTGTACCGTGCAACCGCAAGAGACCACCCTCATGAGAGCCAGGGAAAACGTTAAGATGTTGGACAGGGAGCCGGTGGATCCTGATTGGGTGGTGTCTTTCCCCTACATGGCCGTTAAAAAAATTTATTGTATCGAGTGATAAAACATAGATGGGATGAGGTAGAACAGCTACTGGTTCTCAAACCCTTCCGTAGGGTGGTACTAGACTTAGCCCATGGTCACGTAATGGGGGGACATCTTGGTATCGAAAAAAACAGGGAGAGAATCGCCCAGAAGTTTTTCTGGCCTGGGTTGCATGTGGATGTCAAGGAGTACTGCGAATCGTTCCCCGAGTGCCATATGTCTGCACCGTCACCGTCACCCCATTTTCGCAGCCCTCTTGTCCCTCTACCTATAATCGAGGTCCCCTTTGAGAGGATTGGCATGGACCTCGTGGGGCTGGTTGTGAAATCTGCCCGGGGTCACCAGCATATTCTGGTGTTTCTAGACTATGCAACGCGCTATCCTGAGGCCATACCCTTGCGCAACACCTCCATTAAAGCTATCGCCGAGGAATCGGTTCAGGTGTTTAGTCGAGTGGGGATCCCAAAAGAAGTCTTAACCGATCAGGGCACCCCATTTATGTCTAGGGTTACCAAGGAACTGTGTAGACTATATAAAATCTCCCATCTCTGTACCTCTGTCTACCACCCCCAAACGGATGGTCTGGCTTAAAGATTTAATAAAACTTTGAATAGTATGCTGAAAAAGGTGGTCGACAAAGATGGGAGAAACTGGGATTCTTTGCTACCATATCTCATGTTTGCCATACGTGAGGTTCTGCAGGCATCCACAGGCTATTCCCCCTTTGAGCTTTTGTATGGTAGACATCCCAGGGGGCTGTTAGATGTCGCCAAAGAAACGTGGGAAGGGGAGGCCACCCCTTATAGAAGCATCATAGAGCATGTCTCCTTGATGCAGAATCAAATCGCAGCTGTCCTGCCACTGGAGAACATATGGAGCGAGCCCAGGAGGCCCAGAGGAGGGTCTATGACCGGGGTGCCAAGGTCCGTACTTTCAGCCCTGGGGACAGAGTGTTAGTACTGGTTCCCACAGTGGAAAGTAAGTTCCTAGCCAAGTTGCAGGGTCCCTTTGAGGTTGTCGAAAGGGTGGGGGAGGTAAACTACAAAGTCTATCAGCCAGGGAAAAGGAAACCACACCAAATTTACCATGCGAATCTCTTAAAGCCCTGGAAGGACAGAAAGACTTTACTGGCCATGTCCACGCCTCTAACAGACCGGGTACGGGTGACACCTGACGTCCACATAACAGATACCCTGTCCATGGCACAACAAAGTGATGTTAGGGCGTTTGTGCAAAAAAATAGAGACTTTTTCTCCCCCTTACCCGGACTGACCAACATGATCCAACATGACATAGTGACGGAACCAGGGGTTTGCGTAAATGTAAAACCGTATAGAATCCCAGAGGCCAGACGAGAGGCAGTTGTGAAGGAAATAAAAAGTATGTTAGAGTAAGACGCGATAGAGTCCCACAGTGAGTGGTCGAGCCCCATAGTGCTGGTCCCAAAGCCTGATGGTACTATCAGGTTTTGTAACGACTTCAGGAAACTCAACAGCGTGTCCAAGTTCGATGCGTACCCAATGCCCCGGGTCGACTCGTGGACAGGTTAGGACAGGCACGCTACATAACGACCCTAGACCTAACAAAAGGCTATTGGCTAATACCGCTAACTGAATTGGCCAAGTAGAAAACTGCCTTTTCCACTCCTGAGGGCTCGTTTCAGTATAAGTGGATGCCTTTTGGTCTGCACGGAGCCCCTGCTTCATTACAGCAAATGATGGACAAAGCCTTGAGACCACATCACCCGCATGCGGCTGCATATTTGGACGATGTGGTCATCCACAGCCCAGATTAGGAATCGCACCTGCTCTGTGTACAAGCAGTGATAGATTCCCTTAGGAAAGCAGGTCTTACAGTTAACCCAAAAAAATGTGCCATAGGCCTGAAGGAGGCCAAATACCTTAGGTACATTATTGGCCGGGGAGTGGTCAAGCCGCACACCAATAAGGTTGAGGCAATTCAAAATTGGCCCCAACCGATCAATAAAAAACAAGTGAGGGCTTTCCTGGGCATTACGGGGTATTACAGACGGTTCATACCCCACTTTGCCACCATGGCCGCTCCTCTGACCGACCTGACGAAGGGTAGAGGGTCGGTCATGGTCAAGTGGAATCCCGAAGCCCAGGAGGCATTTCAGAATTTAAAGCAGACCCTTTGTGGGTTACCAGTACTAGTGGCCCCGGACTTCAGCAAGGAGTTTCTCGTACAGACGGACGCTTCTGAGGTGGACCTAGCAGCTGTACTGTCACAGAACAGGGATGGTGAGGAGCACCCAGTTGTATACCTGAGCCGGAAGCTGAACAAGCACAAAAAAAAACTATGCCATCGTAGAAAAGGAGGGGTCTCGCCATTAAATGGGCCTTAGACTCCCTAAGGTATTACCTACTGGGGAGGTAATTTAAACTGGTCACCGACCATGCTCCCCTAAAGTGGATGTGTGACAACAGGGAGAAAAATGGCCGGGTGACAAGGTGGTTCCTGGCTTTACAGCCCTTTCAGTTTATGGTGGAACACAGGCCGGGAAAATTCCAAAATAATGCAGATGCTCTCTCTCCCATGCACTGTATGGTTGGGTCAAGTGCTCAGCCACAGGGGCTTGAGCAGAGGGGGAGGATATGTGACGGTATGAGAGGTGAGATACAGTGACCTGACTGAGGAGCTCTGGGTGTTGGAGTAAAAGGTTTGCTTTTCCGCATGTTTTTTGGGTGACGGGGAACAGCCCCGCACTGTATAGAGAGTTTAGTTAGCGCCGGACAGCAAGGATTTAAGTTACTGTTTGTTTTACTTTGCAAACCTCCTGCAAATAAACTTGGCATCCGCCAGATTTTTAAGAAAGCTACTGCCATTCAGAAAAAGGTGATCCCCACGAGCTAATTCCCCCACAGCGGCGATCGCCACAATCACACCAGTGACCCCCATGGTGTTAGACAGACGAGAAGACGGCAGAGACTAACCTTAACATAGGAGGCAGGAGGAATGAAGAGCTGGGCCATTCTCCTCTCCGTTCTCCTCTGGGCAGAACAGGAAGTGTGTCCTGAGACACGATTGGCCAGTGTGTCCTGAGACATGATTGGGAGTCTTAAGACTCCCTGTCCAATTGGATCTCAGGAGCTGCTTCCTGATTGGCCAGGAGGAGAATCAGGAAGACAATAGCGAATATTAATTCACTATTGTCACACAACTGGGTAGGCTCAGGGGGCGCAGTGCTCTGCGCCCTGAGCCCACTATTTTTTTAAGCCAATTGGAGCCTCAGGCTCTAATCATGTGCTTCCAAAAAAAAAAAACCCACTGGAACCCATGCATTTGGTGCCCCGCATGTAGATTAGGGGCCGGGCTCATGGATTAGGGGGGCAGCGCCCCTGCGCCCCATATGGACAGACCGCCGCTGTTGCTGAGTGGTGACCCCTCCCCTTCTTTTGGCATCTGTCTCTCTGTGGCTGAGTGATGGCGTGCCTGAAAGGAAACAGCCTCTGTTGTGTACTATGTTAGATCACCAGTGGTGCTCTTGAAATCATTTGTCTTGTATTAAATGATTATTGATTTTATATACACAGTCAAAATATATTTAATCAGTTTACCATCATCAATCTTAACCAAAATCTTAGTTTCCCTTTAGGAATTTTCAGGATTTTACACAAATAGCTCCTAAAGTGTAATGCCTACAGTAATTGGATGGAACAGACATAAGCTGGTCTCCTGCTTTAATTTCTTATATTTTTTGGTTATGCTTCAAATTACATCCAAACTCATAATATAGTGAGTATAATGGTGCTCATCGTCGCTCCCAGATGCGGAGCATCCCCTTCAGCCAATACTTCAGGCTGCGGTAGAATTGTGCCAGGGAGGAGAATTTTGAGACTGAGGCTAAAGCCCTATTCCATCGGTTATTAACCCGAGGATACAGTAAAAAAGGTCTTAAAACGAGCATATCAAAGTGCCAAGTCGAATCAAAGAGAGAAATTAATCTTTGCAACTAAGGCCCACCCCACTCAAAACACCACCAAGGTGATTACAAAATTTAGTGCTCATCAGGAGCAATTTCGTTCAATTTTGGTCCACAATTGGCACTTTCTGTCTGAGGACAGTGTTATTTCTAAATATGTGAACAAGAGACTTGAGGTGGTGTTTCAATGAGCTCGCTCAATTAGAGACAGTTTGGTTCATAGCCATTATTCACCTCTAGACTCAGACAGAGGAGCTGTGGGAGGTGTAGGCACCTACCGGTGTATGGGGTGTGATCAATGCCCCTGGGTGAGGGAGGGTAATACCCTCTCACTTCCAAGAGGTGGCACTTTAAAATCTAAATCCTATGCAGACTGTCAATCAGTGGGAGTGGTATATATAGCACTTTGTACCTGTGGAGCATTTTATATAGGTAAAACAATACGCACCCTTGGTCGATGTATACAGGATCACCTTTATTACATTTAAGTGGGTCTTTTGTACACACCTATTTGTAAATATGTGGGACTCAGACATAACTTTGACCCTTCAGTAATCACCTTCTTTGTTCTGGAGAGGATTTTCCAGAACCCACGTGGAGGTGATTTAAAAAAAACAAATTCTAAACTCTCTATACAAATGGATATAGAATGTGATAAATGAATGAACTATATGGCATAATATGATAGTGTAGCAGGCATGTGGTCATGGACCAATGAAAGACTATTGTCATGCAATTTCTCCTTTTGGTCACAAGATGGAGATAGGGAGATGCTGACTTGTCCTGCCAGAAAACTCAGAGAGGACACTTGGAAAAAGGGGAGTTTCAGGAAGAGCTGGAGAGGCTAAGGGGATTTCAGAGGAAGATAAAGAGAGAGTCTAGGAGCCCAGAAAAAGAAAAGGCTCTGACATGACAGTGCAGAGAAAGTGAAGAGAGAACAACTGTGCCCAAGATTGTCAGCCAGAGAAAGAGAGAGCCTGACTTGGCAGAAATACACAGCCAATTGGGAAATCATCTAAGTCTGCAGCGAGTTATCGAGGCCAGTGTGGAGAAAGGACGAGGTGCCATTGGAAGCTATTACAGGCTGGGGAAGCAATTCTGGGACCGGATTGTGGAGAGACTGAGCCACTCCTGGGATGCTGTCTTTGCCGTGCTGCCTGCCAGAGCCACCCTAAGCAACCTAAGAGAGTTGACACCTGATCAGAGGGGCAACTAAATCAGTATGACCGGGACTGGTGAGCGGGCCTTGCGGGCCAATACTTGCTACCACTGCGAGGGAATAATGTCACTAGGAGCTACATAACCAGTGACCCCATAGCTCTAATACTGCCTGCAGGCCTTACTGACAACCGCAACATGCACCAGCAAGCTCCAACGAAACTTAGAACTAAGGACTGCCTCTAGTTGTAACTACCTTGAATCTGCTGGCCAGTTTAAAGAGGTACTATACCTCTGTCTATTCATTTGAGTGCACTCAAAACCTAGTGTGGATTTATAAGTACCCTTGTTGCATTTAAAGTTGATATGCATTGTTTATTGCTAACCTGCCTGCTGAATGTGTTCAATTCGGTTTAACTGTTACTTACGCTATAATTGTCAATCAATAGATTAAGCGTATTTACCACTAAACAGGTGTGTGTATTTATTGCCATATCCCACAGCCAGGTGAAAGGTATTTCTCACTTGTGTTGTAAATTGTGCATGCATTAATTTTATTCAATTAGGTGTACTGGGGGGCTGAGGTTGTTCTTAGAGTCGAGGCGCTGAACAGAGAACCGAAAAATTAAAAAGCCTCCTTTGGGGGTGGCGCTAGAATAGTAAATCAATGCTAATGAGATAGACCTTGAATGTCCCTGAAGAATCAGAGATATTACTTTGTGAAACGCGTTGAATAATTCTACATGTATGAACTATTATCAGCATTGGGAACAAGTATCAATGCTTACACCATGTTATGCTATTGCTACAATCATGAGATGTGTATATCTCTGTATGTAACTTTTAACTTTTGTATTAATTAAACTTGGTTTTTAAAGCAACTTTGTGCTCACCTCAGTGTCAGTGTGTATCCTTAAAAGTCCTACCTTTATGGGATAGTTTCCCAACTACACATTCTCCAATAACAGGATGTGGATATAACAGCTGTCCTTAAAACTGGTAACATACTCTGGAAAAATGATGAGAAAAAAAGTGAGAATTTGTCATTACCAGTAGAAATTTTATTGACCATGAAACCAACAAAAAATTAGAATCAATACACTAGCCAAAAATAACAATATAAAAAAGACAGTGCATTAACAAATGTAAAAGAAAACAGCTGTTGATGCAATATTCAGTTTCAGTCCAGAGATTTTACCAGAAGTACTGTTTTTCTGCTGATTAGATTCTCTAAGTCTATCATTCAAACCACTTCTTCTGAGCCCAGGTCCTCTTGGAGCTGCCCCAGCAATTGAATGGACAGTTAAAGGAGAAGTGGTGATGAGCTTTTCTCTCGTTCACTCTATCTTCTCTTCCTATCAGCATGCTTCTTTTCCGAACATAAAATAATTTAATAGTTCTACTGAATCATCCTGTCACATTCCAGCCCTTCTGTACAGGAAATTTTAGAGGCTGATGCATTTAAAAACTGTTTAATTATGTAATAGTGATTACAGAGTTGCATTAATGTGTGTCGTTTATATCTGCCTAGTGTTAAGCTTTGAAAATGTTATTATTTCTATGAATGTGCACAATCAAATTCTTGGGACATTATTTGTAGCAGAAACGCAACAGAAACAACAGAAGACCTCTACAAGCCCTGAACTTGGTACAAAGGATGTAAAAAAAAGTAGAAAAATTCAACCATATGCCATTTTCTTGGGAGATGTACTGGCATGTCCTCACCATGGACCCAACCATAGGTCCATTTGTCAGTAAAAATCCATCATTCACTTATAAACGGGCGAGATCCCTGTAAGATCATTTGATCTCCAGTAAATTCAACAACCTGGGACGACGAGACCCCTGCAAATACCCAGGTACTTTTACCTAAGGTGGCTGCAACTATTGTCGCTACATGAACACCTCTCGGAATGTGATACTCCCCAATGGAGAACGTTATTTACCCAAACACCACGCCAATTGCCAGACAACTGGCCTGGTTTACCTTCTCCTGTGTGACTGTTCTTGTTTTTATGTAGGCAAAACGATCCAGTAGTTCTGGCGTCGTGCTACCGACACATTGTGTCAATGAAAACGTGCAATCCCAGTCTCCCACTGGATAGACACGTTACAGAAGTACATGATGGTGTTACATGCTGTCACATGATGGTATTTTATCATATGCTATGATGGTGTTTTATTATATGCTATGCATGTAATACTATGTATGTACTTTCAGATTTTTGAGGTTTACTGTATTGTCAGTATATCATTTTATATGACTGTTATGGTCCTTTGTTGTCCATCTATCCAGGTATCCAGGTGAACGATCCGTTGCACCTGTAGACAGGCCAGGAATGCCACAGGTGGGTGGGATTGCTTCCTATTACATCTTCATTCCCCTTCATCATTGCAGCTTCCACTCAGCGCAGGGGGGCCGTGGCATGCCTTCATTGACATGCCCGGCCTCCCTTACTCCCGGTGTTCTGCCGAGAAAGTTCCTCTCGGCGGATAAGGACCCCCATCTACTGCGCAGGCGCAGCGCCTGCGCAGTAGGAACCGGCGGAAACAGCCGAAACAAAATACAGAAGAAATCAGCTGTACACGGCGCCTGTAAGGGGGCCCCTCGCTTCGCTCGCCACGCTTCGGGCACGGCCTCGCTGTGCTCGGCACTTTTTTATTCCCCCTCTAGGTCCACTTGGATGGAGGGGCTTCAGCCTGGACCTAGGGCGCAGGCCCCGTGTACAGCTGATTGAAGATTTTCATCTTCGGCTGTTTTCGGCGGCTGCTGGTCATTCGTACTGCGCAAGCGCAGCGCTTGCGCAGTACAGGGGGGAACTTATCCGCCGAGGGAACTTTCTCGGCAAGACACCGGCAGTCTGTTGGCCTGGTCTCCATGGCGACGGACACACCAGGTCTGCTTCACAAGACCTTGACGCGGGGTGGCACCGCCGAGGCGTCATGCTGCCCCGCCCCCAACGGAGCGACGTGATCACGCCATGTGACACCCTTCTCAGGACGCCACTCCTCCTTTGATCTATCAGGTGGCGTGTCGGAGATGGCACCGCGCTCCGCTGCACTCAGGGGCACCACTTCAACGGGAACACACCCTGTTCGGCACCTCCCCTCCAGTCCAATCAGCCTATCACTGGGCCAGTTAAGACATGCCTCACGTATTTAAAAACAGTGGTCACCCAGCATCTCTTTCTGCTTGCAGCATACCACAGACACTCCGGGGCACTAGATGCATTTAGGTAAGGTACTCCCTGACCAGCTTCTGTCATTATTAGGTCTACCTTTATGGGTTTACCATGAGAATTGGAATCAACACTTGGTATTTTTTTGTGTTTTATTTTCTCAAATCCATAAGTCCTCTTTGATACACCAATTGATCTAGCCTGCTTTGTATCTCAGAATGACTGACTAAATCGCCCTCATTTTTGGATCTGTGGATACACAATTGAGAGCTGGGATTTTGGGTAGGTATTATTTCACCTGCAGATACCGCCTTTTAGATCTGTGCATGCCTCCTAATGCACATATGCGAGATCACTAGTCAACCTAACTACTATAGATCCCTTTTACAATTTCTTATACAGTCCAATTTATCCCTGTATATTTTTTCTAGTGACTGGGAACGTTGGTGGACCATTTCTTGTATTGGTCCTGTCTTACTCCCCAACGCAGTGTGCCATTGGAGGTGCCCTTTGTGGAACTGCTTTGATGTTTGGGGACCCCTGTCCACTTTGGAGACTTTGTCCACTCCTTGGGGCCTCTTCCTGCCGCTCTGGTCCTCTTTGCTTCCTCCGCTTTCCCGCCTTCTCCCAGTTTTAATTTCTGCCCTCTCTTGGCCTCTTTAGGGCTGCGGCTGATCGATCTCCCATTGGAGGCTGTGGATGTTCTTGGAAATCTCTTTATTTACACACCTGGTCAGTACCGATATAACTATCTTGTATTTGTTAATTGATTTGATTACTATATATATGATCTTTGAGGTGTTGATGTTGAAAGTACAGAATGTTTATAAACTTTGTACTTTCTCTCTTCCAACCACAGATGTAAACTTTGTCGTGACCAAATTTATTACCCCTGAAGAGGTTGGCCCCCAAATACCTTGAAACGTTGGGTTTTGTCAATTGTTTATCATTACACAGTAGAATTGGTCAATGCTATATCTTTATATCCATGAATGTGCATCTATTTTAGATGTTTATTGTGTTATGTCATAGGTATCATATTTTATCCTTTTTCTACAATAAATAATTTTTTTTTAATTACTACTTTTCTACCTTATACTGTATATTAGTACCTATCTGTCAGTGACCCAATTGAAAGTCCCATTAGAGGACACACACTCTTTTTTGAGTGGTTTTCTCCATTGTACTAGGGATGTGGGTTCACTGACTTTAAAGTTCTCTATAGAGGTGACACCATCCTCCAATATTTTCTTGGGAGATGAAGAGAATTTTTATTTTTCAAGGTTAAATAGGTCTAGCGATTTTTAAAGCTCTATTTACTGCTGCATTAGAGTATATGTTCTGTTTCAACCATGAAACATGACATAGCACGTGTTTAAATTCATCATTGTTGGCCAAGAAAATAGCTGATATTGGCCAAGAGACAAGACCTGCAGTACTACATTTTAACTTTCTTAAAAGAGAGATGATGTTCAAGTGTACAGGTCACATTTTATCATTTAGATTAACAGAGGAAATTGCTATTGAGCAAAGCTATATAATTCTACTGGCCTTAGGCAACCAATATACGTAATTATGCTTTTACTTGTGACATCTCATTAACATCAGGGGTCATTTATTTTAATGGATTTGCTAATCTACCCATGGTCTAGCTGTGAACATTAATATTAAATACACTGAAAAGATAATGTAGGATGTGTAAATTATACCTAATAATGAATCGGAAACCCTGAAATTGGCAATATTCATGAAATGGACAGTATAGGAAATGATCTGAATGTCTGTGTAAAGCGGCCAGTTATTTACTGATATTAACTCCTAAGAGCTAGAAATACCAGGGGGTCTATTTAAAAATGTTTTCACCTAAGAATCACACAGCTGTAATTACATTTTTGTAATTGTATTCAAAGGAAAAAACGTGTGAATCTGGGTAAATGTTGTTAGAGTCCTGCATAAAAACATTTATAAATAGAGCCCTAATTGTCGTTTTATTCCTTTAATGTGAATGTAAAGGTTTTTTTTTTGTTTTTTAAATAATAAGCATGTTATACTTACCTGCCTGAGCAAAGGTTTTACATGGAATGGCCTGGAACCTCCTTTTCTGTGGTCGCCCGCCAGTGCTCTTCCAAGTGCCCCCATAGCAAGCCGCTTGGTATGGTTGCACTCGTGCGGACTAAATCTTGAGCCTGACTGTGTGCATCTATTGACACACATAGTGCGGCTTGGCCCTATCCCCACTGCCTTCTTACAGAGTTTGATTGACAGCAGCAGGAATCAATAGCTCCCGCTGCTGTCTCTGTGCCTGTGAGGAGAGAGAGCAGCCCTGCTGCTCTCGGGCACATCGCTGGATCGAGATCGGGCTCAGGTAAGCATAAGAGGCTGGGGGGGGCTGAACATGAATTTTTTTTTACTTTAACTAAAAGAATGCATCAAGGTAAAAAAGAAAAACCTTTAGCCTTTACAACCACTTTAAATCCAATCTAATATAATAAACGAATGTAAAAATTATTCATGCACAATTCCTTTAATCTGTATGCATCTAGCAGAAAAAACTGTGCTCCTACTTGGAGCTCTGGCACATCAGTAAAGTACCTTGAAACCTCTAATGAGCTGATTAGGAGCCTGCTCACATAATGGGATGCAGCTGACTAGTTGACTTTCTGCTGGGCATGGCCACTGTTGCTGCTGGAAAGATCTGCCAAATCAGGAGCTGGAGCAAAGTTGAAATGTACTTGCTGACTGTGGCCATGGGGTATCCAAAGCTGACTCAAAAATTATTTGGATGCATTAAAAAGGGCATACAGGCACATTCATACATTAAGAAGTTTTTTAAATGTAGGGACCCTTCCGTAAGCTGAGACTGTCCCTTATAGAATCCAATGTGCTTACATTTTTCTTAGTCTCTATTGGTTTTTCTAAGCTCAGTGTTTTGATTACCTCTGCCTGTTACTATTGATGGTGCTCCAGAAATTAATGTGGAGAGGCCGAAAACTTTGGATAGTTTGGAATATTTGTCTGACCCAACAAATTTCTGGAAGTCTTTGTCCAGAGGTATGGTTTGGGGAGAATATTTTGTGCAACTTTGTGAATGGTCTTCCCCTCCTAAGCTTCTGCCTGGAGAGAATGTCAGCATAGAGTGTACCTCTTTCTGGGCTTTGCTTTAGCTTGGGGCATGTGCCAGAGGCCCAGAACCCTTTGCATCCCCCAATAAACCTCACTCTGCAGCCCCTGCATCTCCCATTACCCTGCATCCTGAGCCTCTACCAATATGCCCCACTCTACACCCCCTTGAAACACAGCACTCCTTGTCATATTTTTTGGACTCTTCTCGTGTTTCATAGTTACATAGTTAAAGTGATTGTAAACGCTCGTTTTTTATTTTTTATATATAACAAACGTATAATACTTACCTCCACTGTGCAGCTCATTTTGCACAGAGTGGCCCCAATCGTTCATTTCTGGGGTCCCCCGGTGGCTCTCACGGCTCCTCCTGGCATCAGATAACTCCTTAGGAGAAGCGCTTTCCTGGGGGGGTTACTTTGTGGGTGCTCTCCCGAGTCCAGCATTTGTGTCCATAGACACGAATGCCAAACTCGTCCCCACCACCCGCGTCATTGAATTTGATTGATAGCAACAGGAGCCAATGGCTGCGCTGCTATCAATCTATCCAATCAAGAGCCAGGACCCCATGGAGAGAGGGACAGCGCGTCCTCACCGAGGGAATTACGAGGCTCAGGTAAGTAAAACTGGGGGCTAGGGGGCCAGTCACTGCCAGGTGTTTTTTCACCTTAATGCATAGGATGCATTAAGGTGAAAAAACATGAGGGTTTACAATTCCTTTAATCTGGTTGAAAGAGACACAAATCCATCCAGTTCAACCAACAGAGAGATAAAACCCATAACAACACACACAAATAGAAAACATCCATATACACAAGCCTATACCTGCAGTTGATCCAGAGAAAGGCAAAAAAAAAAAAACAATAAAGCATGATCCAATTTGTTCCAGCAGGGGAAAATAACCTTTTAGATCCCCCAAGAGGTAATCAGATATTCCCTGGATCACTTTAACTATAAATATTGCTATCTATTTTTATTATGAGCTTTTAGGAAAGAATCCAGGCTTTTTTTTAAAAAAAACAATCTACTGAGCTGGCCAGAACCAGGTCTTGAGGGAGTCTATTCCACATTTTCACAGCTCTTACTTATTATAATACATGATTTATATAGCGCCAACAGTTTATGCATCGCTTTACAACATAGAGGGGGGACAGTACAATTACAGTACAGTTAAATACAGAAGGGACAGGGGGGTCTTGCTCATAGAGCTTACATTCTAAAGGAAGGGGTGGTGGTACAAAAGGTAATAGGCTGTGAAGAAGCCTTCTAATTGTTGATGAAATCTTTTTTTCTCCATACGTAAAGAGTGCTCCTTTATCCTCTGTGATGACCTTAAAGTGAATAACTTAACACCAAGTTCACTATATGGACCCCTCAGTGGCGTCGCTAGGGGTTGGCTTTTGGGGCTATAGCCCCGAATCTGGGGCCCATATCCCCCAGTCTCTGCAGGGGTCCCCAAGGGGAGGGGTGGCTCTCTGGGGACCCTGATGTAAGAGGGAGGCTCTCTGGGGACCCTGATTTTAAGGGGAGGCTCTCTGGGGAACCTAATGTAAGGGGAGATCTCTGGGAACCCTGATGTAAGTGGGGGGCTTTCTGGGGACCCTGATGCAAGGGGGAGGCTCTCTGGGGACTCTGATGTAAGGAGGAGGCTCTCTTTGGACCCTGATGTAAGGGGGGCTCTCTGGGGACCCTGTTGTAAGTGGGGGGCTCTCTGGGGATATACACACACACTTATTTTACTGTATATATATGTGTATGCCCGCCCAAGCATATGACTTGCTTTACTATGCTGCTATAGGCTCTAGCCCAAGATCTTTTGTAGACCTAGCAATGCCCCTGGGACTACTTATGTATTTATACATGTTGACCATATCCCCCTTAATCTCCTCTTCACAAGAGAGAATAAATTCAGTTCAGCTAATCTTTCCTCATAGCGGAGGTCCTCCATGCCTCTTACCAGTTTGGTGTCACTTCTCTATACTTTCTTCAGTTTCCTAATATACTTTTTGTAAACTGTTGCCCAAAACTGAACTGCATATTCCAGTTGAATTATTACTAATGACTTGTACTGGGGGAAAAAATTTTTCTTTCTATCTTCAGTCCATACCTCATTTAACACAAGAAAGGTTTTTTGCTCGCTTTGGAAACCGCAGCTTGGCATTGTATGCCATTATTAGGCTTATGATTTACCAAAACCCCCAGATCCTTCTCTACTATGGATTCCCCCAGTTGTACTCCCCCTAGTATGTATGATGCATGCATATGTTAAGCACCCAAGTACATAACTTTACATTTATCAACATTAAACCTCATTTGCCACACAGTTGCCCAATTAAACAGTGCATTGATGTTGGCTTGTAAGTTGGAGACATCCTGTAAGGATGTTATTCCACTGCATAGCTTGGTGTGACCTGCAAAGAATGAAATGGTACTTCTGATTCCAGACCCTATACCATTTATAAATGTATTAAAAAGTAAGGGTCCCAACACTGAACCTTGGGGTATACCACAAATAACCTTATGTCGGGAAGAGCCTGCCAGAAACAGAAGATCTTGACAAGCTGGTGCGCGATTGCGGGTGCCATTGCGAATGCGCGTGCATGTGTGCGCACATGAGCGCGTGTGCGCACGCAATCCCTGACACCAAGCAGGCTATTTAAACCAGGCTGACACACAGAAGCATTGCTGGCTGATCTACAGCGTTCCCCGTGTGTTACCTGCTACTGAATCTGTTCCTGTGTATTATCCGACTTGACTTTGACTATTCCTGCTGTCTGCCTGCATCTGACCCCAGCTTGTCTTGACATTGCACCTGCCTGCTCCTCTGGTCCTTCTGCTGCCCGCCTGATACCGACCCGGCTTGTTCCAGTGACCCTGCTCCTGCCTCTGCCTTGTTCCAGTATACCTGTCTATGTATGACTCGGCTTGTCTGACCCTTCTGAGTTGCAGTCCTGTGGGAATCTCCTCCCAGTCTGTTCCAGCATCCGGTCTGCTGCTCCAGTCTGCTGTTCCAGTCTGCTGACCACCTTGCACAGTGCAATCTGGAAATTCGGACTGACCTCCTTGCTGTTGATCCTGCCAGGCACTCGTGCTACTCTACACTCCTGCGCCTACTGTTTACTCTATCGGGGCCATCGCTCCTATTACTCAGTTAACCAAGCAGGGCATCCATTTCCATTAGTCTCCAGAGGCTCAGGTTGCTTTTGAAACCCTTAAGAGACTGTTCATTTCTGCATGTGTCTTAAAGCATCCTGATTCTACTCTGCCATGCGTCTTGGAAGTTGACGCCTCTGAAATTGCTGTTGGAGCATTACTTTCCCAACGACAGGGGACCAGAGCCCTGTAACACTCAGTTGCTTTCTTCTCCCATAAATTATCAGCAGCAGAGAGGAATTATGATGATGTAGACCGAGAACTGTTGGCAGTAAAGTCCGAACTGGAGGAATGGTGCTACCTGTTAGAAGGGGCAGCCCATCCAATCCTGATCTATACAGATCATAAGAATCTGGAGTGTCTAAGATCTGCAATGAGATTAAGGCCACGTCCAGCCAGGTGGGCATTATTTTTCTACAGATTTTCTTTCCATGAAACCTGACGCATTTTCTCGTATGTTCCATAAATCTACAGAAATCTCTCCTCCAGACACCATCCTGTCTCCAGGAAATTTTCTTTTGGTACAAGAAGATTCGTTCTCAAACAAGCCTCCATGGGGTGAATCAGAAACGCTGAAACAGAGTTACAGGCGAGAGACGGCCTTTTCTGGTACAGAAACAAGATCTTCATACCTGAGAATCTATGGGTCACTATACTTAAACTCTGTCATGACCATGTACTGGCAGTACATTTTGGCATAACTAAAACTGCTGACCTTGTGTAATGCACGTTTCGGTGGCCTCAAGTGGAGAGAGAGAGAGAGAGAGATTGCAAAAGATACGTGGAATCCTGCACCACTTGCATTCGAAGCAAAAATAGTAGAACCAAGGCCTGGGGGTTGTTAAAACCATTCCCTGTCCCGGACAGACCATGGAAAATGTTATCCATAGACTTTATTGTAGAGCTGCCCCCTGCAGAGGGTCATACCACCATCTTTGTGGTGGTGGACTGACTGTCCAAAATGTCACACTTTATCCCAACGAAAGGAACACCCTCAGCTCCTGAGACAGTGCAAGTCTTTATCAGGGAAGTCATTAAGCTTCATGGAGTGCCGGCTAACATTGTCTCAGAAGGGGGAATACAATTCACTTCCAGATTCTGGAAGGTATTATGTGAGTCTCTTGGAATTGAATTATCCTTCTCCTCTGCTTACCATCCACAGACAAATGGGCAGATGGAGAGGACCAACCAGACCTTCAAGCAATACTTGTGCTGTTTCTCCTCATTTTCCCAAGATGACTGGATCTCCCTGCTTCCGTTGGCCAAGTTTGCCTACAACAACTCCACCCACTCTGCCACGAAACAAACTCCATTTTTTGCCAATTATGGCTTCCACCCATAATTTTTGCCTAACTCCATCCCAGAATTCTCAGTACCAGCAGGCAGGACAAGCTGGGGTCAGATGCAGGCAGACAGCAGGAATAGCCAAAGGCAAGCTGGGTAATACAGAGGAACAGATTCAGAGCAGCAGGTAACACACGGGGAACGCTGTAGATCAGACAGCAATGCTTCTGTGTGTCAGCCTGGTTTAAAGAGCCCACTTGGCGTCAGGACAATCGGTGGTGGACCAACTGTCCAAAATGGCACACTTCATCCCAATGAAAGAAACACCTTCAGCCCCTGAGACAACGCAAGTCTTTATAAGGGAAATCATTAAGCTTTATAGAGTGCCGGCTAACATTGTCTCGGATCGGGGAATACAATTCACTTCCAGATTCTGGAAGGTATTATGTGAGTGTCTTGCAATTGAATTATCTTTATCCTCTGCTTACCATCCACAGACAAATGAGCAGATGGAGAGGACCAACCAGACGCTTGAGCAATACTTGTGCTGTTTCTCCTCATTTTCACAAGATAACTGGATCTTCCTGCGTCCGTTGGCCAAGTTTGCCTAAAACAACACCACCCACTCTGCCACGAAACAAACTCCGTTTTTTGCCAATCCATTTTTCCTTCTTCATTTCATTTTTATTTTTATTATTTCATTTTTATTATGTTTTCATTTTATTATTCATTTTTATTTTCATTTTTATTTTTATTCTTATTCCCCTTCTTCCTTTTTCACATTTCGTATTTTTTAATGCTTTGATGTCTGTATAAAGGTTTTTTGTCAATTGTTCCACTATTTAACCTGAATTGACATCTAACGATTCCCTGGAAGTATTTGTTTGATTTAATCAAACCAACAAAAGGGCATTTTTGTCTCTCCTATGGATTGTGCTCTATCTTTAGGAGCAACTCTTTTGTCCCACCAACAAAATGGCTGCTATGCCAAATTTGATTGGTCCCTTGTAGGTGCATTTCTCCTCTGTCCTCTATTTAAGATGGCTCAGCTAGCAGGAAATTAGGTCCTTGATGACGCCCTGTGGGAGGGCGAAACGTTGACGCCATTTCCGGTATCACTGACGTCACTTCCGGCCCTGTGGAACGCACGCCAGGAAAGGCGTTTTTACACCCACAGCTCCATGTTTGAGGCTTGTTTTATCTTACTTTTTGTAAGTACCCACTCCCTTTTACAATAAAACCTTTTTTAACCTTTTTTTTTGCTTCACTAACAGTTCCCTTCTGGACCATTCTGGACCTGATGACTTATCACCATATCCGCCATCCCAGGATATCTTTACCAAGCTTTAAATGACCCACCAGACTGAAAAGCTGGGGGTCGTTCCGATCTGGTGAGTGGGGATACATGAGGGGGTGTTGCACACCTGAATTTTTCTGAAGCACCTTACATTTCCTTCACTTTGGATTGGAGCACCTTTAGTCATTTTATTTGGACTTTGTTTCTTTTTTAGTCAACATATTTTCACTCATTGTGTTTGCGAGCTCTATATTTATATTTATATGTTTCTCAAGTGATTAGCACTTTGTGTGTAGCAGCTGCATTTTTAATTTTATTTTTATATACTTGTTTGATATACCATTAGCGCAAGCGAATATATTTAGTATATATTTTCACACCATTTTTTGCCATTTATGGCTTCCGCCTTTTCCGCCTATCATTTCTGCCTAACTTCATCCCAGAATGCTCAGTACCAGCTGTCCTTGAGACAATAAATTTCTTCAGCTCCAATAACAAATTGTTACAGGAAACCATGACAAAAACACAGGAACACAGCAAAGAAATCTTTGACAGAAAAAGATGAGGGGATTTAATTCTTGAACCCGGTAACATAGCGTGGTTGTCCACAACAAACCTAAGGTTGGTATGCCCTTCAAAAAACCTGGGCCCTAAGTTTGTGGGTCCATTCCCTGTAAAGAGGAAAATTGGCCTATGAGCTGGAACTACCAGACTCATTCAGGATTCACCCTGTCTTTCATGTGACTTTACTGAAACCCTCTCTTCCCAACTCTTCTCCAGAATGGAATTTGGATCCTCCAGAGACTGTAATAGTTGACAGAGAGGAGGAATTCGAGGTAGAAGCAATTTTGGATTGCAGGAAGAGAACTCATGGGAGCCTGAAGGTAACATCCATGCTAAGAGACTGATCCAGTCTTTCAAGAGGTCTCACCCTGAAAAGTTGGCCCGGTTGGGCAGCCTGAGGCTGCCCCTGGTGGGGTCAATGTCAGGAAGAACCTGCCAGAAACAGAAGATCTGGACAAGCAGAACGCGATTGCGGGTGCCAATGAGCGAGAGTGATCCCTGATGCCAAGCGGGCTCTTTAAACCAGGTGGACACACAGAGGCATTGCTGTCTGATCTACAGTGTTCCCCATGAGTTACCCACTGCTCTGAATCTGTTCCTGTGTATTACCCGGCTTGCCTTTGACTATTCCTGCTGTCTGCCTGCATCTGACCCCGGCTTGTCTTGACGTTGCACCTGCCTGCTCCTCTGGTCCTTCTGCTGCCCTCCTGATACCGACCCAGCTTGTTCCAGTGACCCTGCTCTTGCCTCTGCCTTGTTCCAGTATACCTATCTGTGTATGACCTGCCTTGTCTCACCCTTCTGGGTTCCAGTCCTGTGGGAATCTCCTCCCGGTCTGTTCCAGTCTCCGGTCTGCTGCTCCAGTCTGCTGTTCCAGTCTGATGATCACCCTGCAAAGTGCCATCTGGAATTCCAGACTGACCTCCTTGCTGTTGATGCTGCCAGGCACTCATGCTACTCTACACTTCTGCGCCTCCTGTTTACTCTATCAGGGGCCTCCAGTCAGAGGTGTAAGAGAGGCCTTTCTCTGCAGTTTGTGAACATCTACTAGGTATGTGATACCTTGGACTATTCAGAGATTGAATCATTAACCACTACTCTCTGAATTGGTTCTTTTAGCTAGTTTCTATCCATTTACAAACTGATCTTTCCAAGCTTGTAGACTTTACCTTACACATTAGCTGTGTGTGGGGAGCTGTTTCAAACACTTTGGCAAAATCCAAGTATACTATGACCACAGCCACTACTTTTCTAAGGTGTTGCTTAGATCCTCATAAAAAGAAATCAGGTTTGTATGACAATGTCTGTCTTTCATGAATCTATGCTGGCCATTGCTTAAAAATGTTTTTTTTCTAGCACAAACTTGTCTATGTGGTCTTTTATTAAACTCTCCAGTATGTTCCCAACTAGAGAAGTTAAACTAACATGTCTATAGTTACCTGGTAAAAACGTTAACACCTTTTTAAATATAGGCACCACATTGGCCTTATGCCAATCCAGTGGTACCATGCCAGCCATTATGGTGTTTGTTACCCCAGCATTTCCTATTCCTCAGTTCTCTAGCTATGCTGGGAACTCAGCCTGCTCTCCTCTAATGATCAAACTTGTCCTGACGCCCCCAGCCCCCACCCCCCCACACAGCCATTCATCGGGGAGTTCAGTGTACTGTTACTTCTCCCCCCTCTAGCTTGAATGACAATTGCGTGGTAATGCAACATTGTACCTAAACACAATTTTCATATTTTTTCCATACAAATAGAGCTTTCTTTTGGTGGTATTAATCACATTGGGGTTTTTATTATTTGCTAAATAATGGAAAAAAAAGTTTTCATAGTTTCTTATACAGTTTTGCAAACAGGTATTTTTTTCTTTCACTGATGTGCACTGATGAGGCTGCACAGATGGGCACTGATAGGCTGAACTGATGGGCTTGATGGACACTGATAGACGGCACTGATAGGTGGTACTGATAGACAGCACTGATAGGCACTGATAGGCGGCACTGATAGGTGGCGCTGATATTGACACTGATGTGGAGGCATTGATAGGCACTGATTGGCAGCATTGATGGGCACTTATTGGCAGCACTGGTGGGCACTGTTGGGACTGCTCTGATAATTAGGACACTGATAATCAGTGCCCTGATTATCAGTGTACATGTCACTTTTAGAGAAGCTGGTTATCGGCTCTCTTCTCTCCTCATGCTGTCAGCATGAGGAAAGGAGTGCGGATAACTGGCTTCTATTTACATCTGTCTGTGTTACTTTAGCTGATAATTGCGCGGTCGTGTGACGCTGTACACAAATACAATTGACGTCCTTTTTTTCCCCACAAATAGAGCTTATTTTTGGTGGTATTTGATCATCTCTGCAGGTTTTTTTTTTTGTGCTATAAACAAAAGAAGACCGACAATTTTGAAAAAAAAAACCAAAACAATATTTTTTACTTTCTGCTATAAAACATATCCAATAAAAAAAAATAAAAAAATCCCAATAAGTGTATATTGATTGGTTTTCCCAAAAGTTATAGTGTCTGCAAACTGTGGGATACTTTTATTGAATTTGTATTTATTTTTTGCTAGTAATGGCAGCGATCAGCGACTTGTAATGGAACTGCGACATTGCGGCGGACAAACCGCACACTAAGTGACACTTGCGACACTTTTTTGGGGACCGGGGACACTAATACAGTGATCAGTACTAAAAAATATTCACTGACACTGTACTAATAACACTGGCATGGAAGGGGTTAACATCAGGGGCGATCAAAGGGTTAAATGTGTCCCTAGGGAGTGCTTTCCAACTGTGTGGGGGATGCTTTAACTGTGGGAAGACAGAGATCCGTGTTCCTGCTTAGCGGAAACACAGAACCCCCAAAAATGATATATGTAAACATCCCTTGTGACAGTAATAGGCAGTGCCAGGTACTCTTTATGGAGGGATCTGTGGTCTAAAAGACCCCAACCCCTTCTCTGCACTTGGCATTGTTCGGGTCAGCTGGCGGACATCCTGGCTAATGGTTTGGCTCTCCCAGTGGAGTGGGAGATGGGAGACCTGGGCAGAGCAGCGGAAGGCGTCCAGCAGGGGGTTTTTCCCCCCTGCTGCTTATAATAAAAGCTGAGCGACTGCTTAGCCGCATTGGTTGTTATTACAAGAAAGCCGACCGTCGGCTCTAAAAAACGGCCCAGTTAACCACTTCAGCAAAATCATGTACAGGTACGTGATTTTGCGTGAAGTGGTTAAACTGCAGAAGTTCTTTTAGCCAATGCTGTCTGATCTACAGCAATTACCCCTGTTCTTGTATTGGTTCCTGTTTTACTTCTGTGATTGACCCGGCTTGACCTGACCTCACTTAAACGCTACCTGCCCTGACCTTGGCCTGTCTCTGGATCAGATCTGCCTTCTGCTTATCTGCCTGATTCTACATTGCTGACTTCTGCTTGTATCCTGACCATTCGCTACCTGCCATCTATGCCTGTATCTGACTGTCTGTTGCTGACCTGGCTCGTCTGACCTTGCATCCAGTTATCCACCTGTTCTGCTCTGTATGCTACCTGGCCTTTGCTGGTTCTGCACCTGCTGCCTGCCTGCTGCCTGTGCTACCTGCCAGCTGCCTGTCAAGCACCTGCCACCTGCTGTCTGCCCAATCCGGGGTCTACTGTCTCTGCTGCCATCTGCTTTTCCAGCAATCTGACCCGTCTCTGGTATGGATGGGCTGAACGTATAGCCGCTGCAGCATTCCCAAAGTTGAGTTCCACCTGGTGGGTATGTCACAAATCAGGCGGTTTACGGGCAGGTGGAATTTCCTCTGAATTTCAGCCAACCGAGCACTGGCTGTGTATGACTGCCTGAAATGGCTACAGACTCTTCTGGCCTGCTTTAGTACATCTTGCAACCCTGGGTACGTACTTAGGAAACACTGCACCACCAAACTGAGAACATGTGCCAAGCATGGCACATGTGTCAACTTTCCCTGTCTAAGGGCGGACAGGAGGTTTGAGCCATTATCGAACATCACCATTCCTGGTTCCAGCTGGCGTGGTGTGAAACATCTCTGGGCCTGTCCCTGCACAGCTGCAAGAATCTCTGCTCCGGTGTGGTTCCTGCCCCCTAAACACACCAGCTGAAGCACTGCATGGCACCTGACTAACTGCCTTGCCCAACGATGCCAGAACATTCCCTTCCACGTGATGGTAGAGAGATGGAACAGCCTTACGTGAAAAGTAGTAGTGACTGGGAACCTGCCATTGTGGTACAGCACATTGTGCGAATTCACGAAAGGGGGCAGAATCCACCAGGCTGAAAGGCAGAAGCTGGAGAGCCAACAGCTTTGACAAATTTGTATTCAGATGCTGGGCATGTGGGTGGCAGGGACTATATTTTTTTCCGCTACAGCAGATGGGGCATAGAAATTTGCCGGCTACAGTCTACAGCTAGTGGTATGCTGCTGGCAGATTTGCTGATAGGACCTGGGACACCCTGTGCTATACCATCATCCTGTCAGCGGAGGCTGCTGAAAGGTAATGACTCTATATCACAGGGGCAGAATAAAAAGATTAAGGAGGTGGAGGGATGGATTTGTACCCCTTTTGTGTGGTTTTTAGGTGCTCTTGACATCAGGCTGAATGGTTGGACATTAAATGCCTTGTTATGCATGTGGTACCCAGATGGTTGGTGTTTTTGCCACGTTTGATGTGCCTGAGACACAGTTTGCAGATAGCAACAGTGCGATCTGCTGCAGATGTGCTGAAAAAGGCCCAGACAGCTGAGCTTTGGGGAGTGGGCCAGGAGATAACAGCTACAGAATGTGATGGAATAGGGTGGCTGCTCTATACTTTTTCTTGATGTAGGCCTCCTTGGCGTTGTGCCGCCTCACCTTCAGTTTCCTCCTCTGCTCTATCTGGCACCCAAGTCGCATCAGTGACCTCATCATCATCATCTCCATCTTCATAATTACCACTGGAGACAACTTGGCAATACACTGTGGCTTGAGGAACATGAATGCCAATTTGTTTACCAGTGTTCCTCCCTCTCTCTAGGCTCCTGTCATCCTCAACCTCAGAACCAACATCTGAATCCAATAATGGCTGGGCATTATCAAGGTGCAAGTGGCTGACGCTGTGGTCAAAAAACTCAGCTAACTTTTCAATGGCTGATATTGGGGCTATGGCAGGAATAGATGTGGACAAGGAGGCAGGTTTATCCACTCTGGCAACTGCAGGGGACTGCACACTTGTCTCTGCTTGCGTGACAGAGGATGAGGAGGATGAGGAAGGTTTAGTAAGCCAGTCCACCACCTCCTCTGCATGCTGTGGCTGGATAGCATGGACAAACTCACTAAACAGAGGAAAAGATGCCCTGCCTGAGGACTGACCACCACGCCCACCTTTGCCTGTGGACACATTTATTGCTGGCCCCCTTACAGTGCCAAGGGAGCATCTGCCTCTGCTTGTCCTTCCAGACATTATTGGGAGGGAGGGGGCGGTGCTTTTAAGCAAATGTAAAGAAGAAGCTGAAATCTGTACGTAGATGCACTTTAATCAATGTAAAGAGGTGTTTGGTGCACTTTAATTTGAGTACACTACACAGATACACTACACGGATACACAATATACTGCAATATAATGCGCCAAACGTACAGTGATGCACATAGAACTATATGGCATTAAACTGGCAGTAAAGCACACAAAACAATATGATGTTAAACTGGCAGTAATGCACACAGAACTATATGGTGTTAAACTGGCAGTAACGCACACAAAACTATATGGCGTTAAACTGGCAGTAACACACACTGAAGTAAATATGCATTAAACTGGCAGCAACGCTCAAAACTATATGGGGTTAAACGGGCAGTAACACACACAGAACTATATGGCGTTAAACTGGCAGTAACACACGCAAAACAATATGGCGTTAAACTGGCAGTAACACACACATAACTATATGGCGTTAAACTGGCAGTAACGCACCCAAAACTATATGGCGTTAAACTGGCAGTAACGCACACAAAATGATATGGCGTTAAACTGGCAGTAACGCACACAGGACTATATGGTGTTAAATTGGCAGTAACGCACGCAAAACTATATGGCTTTAATTTTTAGTAACGCACACAAAACGATATGGCATTAAACTGGCAGTATCGCACACAGAACTATATGGCGTTTGTAAAGGAATGTCCCACACTCCGCTTGAGTGCTTCCGTCATGTACCACTTCCTCCCAGTCTGGATACAGATATCAGAAATTCCAACCGCTCATAAGCACAAAACAAGGCGATGCTTGTTTCACTGCTAACATGGACTATTTTTATTAGAACCAGAATACAGTCTTATATACAGTAGAAGAGGAGGTTCCCCCCTCCTGCCCATATTACTCTAACAATACACCTTTAACAAAATAACATGAGCTAATTAACTAATCCCTTTAAGCAGCTGATGTGACTCTGTGCCCTTCAGGATTTCACTACAGGTCAGACTTGTTGTCTCTGAGCTTCACACAGTACATTATACATTATCATAAGTACAACCACAGGACATTTTCTCACAATAGCAGGAGCTAATTACAATTAACAATACAAAGAGTGATCTCACCCCCTCCTCAGCCTAGTCATCAACAAACTATAGTAGGAGTAGACTGTTCGTCTCCTAGCCATTGACTATTCAATACACATTACCATAAACATCAACACAGGGTTAATTAGAACAAACAACAATGTGCGGAATACCCTTAGAACCTGTGGTAAGCCAGACTAGACTAATTTACATTAAACACATTATAGCAGACATCAGACAGGTGAGTGGAGTTGATATTAGCATCTCCTCACAGCATGTGTCCCAACACTATGACTCAGTCACTATTGCTAATATGGCAAATACAGGGTCCTCAGAGTTTGTGTGTCCTGGGGGACAAGGACCCGAAGCCAAAGTAACAACACCTCAAGGGTACCCCAAATGCCAGGGCCCATAATCTGTAGGCAAGAGGCTCACATTCAGTCCCCTCCAAAAGCCTCTGTCCCGGGTGAGTCTGTCACATTTCTCCCCCATCAAAAGTTGACTAACAAGGTCCCAGACCTCCACCTGGTCTGGACATGCGTTAGTCAGGCAGAGTGAACTCACAAAGTCTGTCCGCATGATCTCCTTCCTTGGCTGCAAGGGATAGTTGATCTCAGTAGGTGTGGGGCAGAGGTCATTGACTCTCTGTCCGGCTGTCAGCGCTTCAGCTGGGTGATGTTTACCATTCTATGGCTTATCCTGTTGCTGGACAGAGGGGCCCACTGTCCCAGTTCCCTGAAGCTGAGAAGAAACTGTAGGTGCTAGGCAGAGGCCAGCAGCGCTCTGCCCTGTTGCCAGCGATTCAGCTGGGAGTAGCAGCTTCACTACATCAGCTTGTTGCCGGAGAGAGGGGCCGGCTCCCTGGATCTCCACAGTTGTTGCCGGTGCTGGGCAGAGGTTGGTAGCACTCTGCCCTGTTGCCAGCACTTCTGCTGGGGACTTCACACCCTCTGCTCTGGCTAACCGTTGGGACAGGAGGCTGGGAAGAGCCCAGGAGGAAGAGAGAGAGAGAGAAGATACCGCCACCACCACACTGAGTAGCATCCCCAGTGCCTGCACTCCTTCAATCTCAGCCCTCTCCCAGTTCGCTGTGAGTGGAACAGGAAGAAGGCTCCAGAAGGCGGGAATTACAAAGGGGCCTGCCATGCCACATCGATCCCCGCTCAGCGCTCGGATGGGCGGCTCTCCTCCTCTCCTCTGGCTGCCTCACCCACCAGCACCACGGCCGAGCTGCAGCTGCAGAACCTGGACACATGAAGTCTGTCTCCTCCTGGTCAGGTAGGTCAGTCAGTGTGTGTATGTCAGGTACCAGGTCAGTGTATGTCTGTCAGGTAGGTCACTGTAGGTCAGGTAGGTCAGTGTATGTCAGGTAGGTCAGTGTATGTCATGTAGGTCAGTGTAGGTCAGTGTGTGTAGGTCAGTGTGTGTCAGGTAGGTCAGTGTATGTAGGTCAGTGTGTGTCAGGTAGGTCAGTGTGTGTCAGGTAGGTCAGTGTGTGTCAGGTAGGTCAGTGTGTGTCAGGTAGGTCAGTGTGTGTAGGTCAGTGTGTGTCAGGTAGGTCAGTGTGTGTCAGGTAGGTCAGTGCGTGTCAGGTAGGTCAGTGTAGGTCAGGTAGGTCAGTGTGTGTCAGGTAGGTCAGTGTAGGTCAGGTAGGTCAGTGTGTGTAGGTCAGTGTGTGTCAGGTAGGTCAGTGCGTGTCAGGTAGGTCAGTGTAGGTCAGTGTGTGTAGGTCAGTGTGTGTCAGGTAGGTCAGTGCGTGTCAGGTAGGTCAGTGTATGTCAGTGTATGTCAGGTAGGTCAGTGTATGTCAGGTAGGTCAGTGTATGTCATGTAGATCAGTGTGTGTCAGGTAGGTCAGTGTATGTCATGTAGGTCAGTGTAGGTCAGTGTATGTAGGTCAGTGTGTGTCAGGTAGGTCAGTATTTGTCAGGTAGGTCAGTGTGTGTCAGGTAGTTCAGTGTAGGTCAGTGTGTGTAGGTCAGTGTGTGTCAGGTAGGTCAGTGTATGTAGGTCAGTGTGTGTCAGGTTGTTCAGTGTGTGTCAGGTAGGTCAGTGTATGTAGGTCAGTGTGTGTCAGGTAGTTCAGTGTGTGTCAGGTAGGTCAGTGTATGTAGGTCAGTGTGTGTCAGGTAGTTCAGTGTGTGTCAGGTAGGTCAGTGTGTGTAGGTCAGTGTGTGTGTCAGGTAGGTCAGTGTGTGTATGTCAGGTAGGTCAGTGTGTGTATGTCAGGTAGGTCAGTGTATGTAGGTCAGTGTGTGTCAGGTAGGTCAGTGTGTGTCAGGTAGGTAGGTAGGTCAGTTTAGTGGTCAGCATTGATGGGCACTGGTAAGCCAAGCAGCAACCAGCAAGTGAGCTTACCCCCTGCCACACAACCCCACCACCCAGTCAAAAAACACCATTAGAGCCCCCCCTGTGCCGGCCTTGGACTTCAGGCTGAAGCCCCTGGTCTTTTTGCCCCCTAGCAACGCCCCTGTCTGTGGTACTGTCTCCCAGGTGCACAGATCTTTGCTGGGGAGGCCAACTGTTGGGGAGGGACTAAGAACACCTCCTCTCCCTTCTCCCCCCTGTATCTGCTGCTGGGAAGTGATTGCCACCTTCTCACCCTGAGCCTCCGAAACTGCCACAGGTGTGGGGCAGAGGTCTTGGACCCTCTTTCTGGTGACCAGCACTTCAGCTGGGGAAGTTCCTTGTAACTCCACAGATACTGCTGTTGGTGCTGGGCAGAGCACAGTGAAGTTTGGCCCTAATACCAGCTCTACCACTGGGGCCTCACCAGATTGTTCTTCCTCAGCAGAAAAGTCTATGAAATCCCCTATCTCTGCAACTGGTGTCTGGGGATAGAGGTTCACCATCTCCTGCCCATGGAACTCAGAAGATGCTATTAGTGTTGGGCAGAGGTTAGCAGAGCTCTGCCCTGTTGTCAGCACTTCAGCTTTGGGGTTGGCAATCATCAGATTTTCCACTGCCGATTCTCTGGCATGCTACTGGACAGGCACATTCCTCCATCCAAGATCATCCCATGCAGAAACAGGATCATCAAGGTCAGTCAGCACTTGCTGCATCCGCCATAAGACCTCCGCCTCCCTAGCTGTGGGGGCAGGTTGGCAAAGCACACTGTTACTCTGCCACATTGCCGACTCTTCAGCCAGGATTTCAGAGTTGTCACCCGGTATTTCCTGATAGTCCCAGGCAAAAGGAGCCCAGCCCTGGCACTGAGCAGAGTCTAGCAGCCGTCTATAGGCGATCTCCAGCTCCCATTCCTGAAAGGCCAGAAGCTCTATATCTTCCAGTGCACTTCCGAGACATTCAATAGCTGTTCTCTGTAATCCATGATTTCGTCCAACCGCCACTCCAAATCACTCCCAAAGTTAGGGTCCCCTGTCAGCTTCACATACAACAGTCCCAGGCCGCCGTAGCCAAAGCCTTCCGTTTGGCTGTTATCTGCTATCCAAGGGTATGCTTGGGATACATGCCACCGGAGGGCTCTGTAGCTCTCATCCAGCCGCATCTCTGCCCAGACCAGCCTGCTTAATTCCGCTGTCTGCTCCTTGTTCAGTTTTTCTCCCAAAAACCGCACCCTCAATCCATACTGCGACCAGTACCTTTCCTCGATGGAGGGGAGAACTTTTCCCTGGTGTCACTGCTCACGGGCTAGTGATTCCTTCCAGAGTTCACAGCGGATAGAAACAAACCATCCCAGCAGGACCTGCTCTGATACCGGTCCTCTGTGCTGTATCTGCATCTCTCGCAACCTCCTTCTGAATTCCTTTTCCATGGCAACTGGTATCTGTACCTCTCCTCCCCTCTCCTGCTATCCGGACCTTGAATCCAGGTGGAAGCTTGGATGTCTCAGACTGCGGGAAGCGTCCTGCTGCTTGCCACCAATGTAATGGAACGTCCCACACTCCGCTTGAGTGCTTCCGTCATATACCACTTCCTCCCAGTCTGGATACAGATATCAGATATTCCAACCGCTCATAAGCACAAAACAAGGAGACGCTTGTTTCACCGCTATCATGGATTCTTTTTATTAGAACCAGAATACAGTCTTATATACAGTAGAAGAGGAGGTTCCCCCCTCCTGCTCATATTACTCTAACAATACACCTTTAACAAATTAACATAAGCTAATTAACTAATCCCTTTAAGCAGCTGATGTGACTCTGTGCCCTTCAGGATTTCACTACAGGTCAGACTTGTTGTCTCCGAGCTTCATACAGTACATTATACATTATCATAAGTACAACCACAGGACATTTTCTCACAATAGCAGGAGCTAATTAAAATTAACAATACAAAGAGTGATATCACCCCCTCCTCAGCCTAGTCATCAACAAACTATAGTAGGAGTAGACTGTTCATCTCCTAGCCATTGACTATTCAATGCACATTACCATAAACATCAACACAGGGTTAATTAGAACAAACAACAATGTGTGGAATACCCTTAGAACCTGTGGTAAGCCAGACTAGACTCATTTACATTAAACACATTATAGCAGACATCAGACAGGTGAGTGAAGTTGATATTAGCATCTTCTCACAGTATGTGTCCCAACAGTATGACTCAGTCACTATTGCTAATATGGCAAATACAGGGTCCCCAGAGTCTGTGTGTCCTGGGGGACAAGGACCCGAGCCAAGGTAACAACACCTCAAGGGTACCCCAAATGCCAGGGCCCATAATCTGTAGGCAAGAGGCTCACATTCAGTCCCCTCCAAAAGCCTCTGTCCCGGGTGAGTTTGTCACAGCGTTAAACTGGCAGTAATGCACGCAAAACTATATGACGTTAAACTGGCAGTAACGCACACAGAAGTAAATGCCGTTAAACTAGCAGTAACGCACAAAACAATTTGGCGTTAAACTGGCAGTGACGCACACAGAACTATATGACGTTAAACTGGCAGTAACGCACACAGAACTATATGGCGTTAAACTGGCAGTAATGCACACAAAACGATATGGTGTTAAACTGGCAGTAACGCACACAAAATGATATGGCGTTAAACTGGCAGTAACGCACACAGAAGTAAATGGTGTTAAACTGGCAGGAACGCAATCAAATAGACGGTGTTCAACCGTCACTACACTGACGTTATCTGAACTGTCCCTACACTAGCTACAGGTGATACTCGAAAAATTTGAATATCGTGCAAAAGTTCATTTATTTCACTAATGCAACTTAAAAGGTGAAACTAATATATGAGATAGACTCATTACATGCAAAGCAAGATAGTTCAAGCCGTGATTTGTCATAATTGTGATGATTATGGCTTACAGCTCATGAAAACCCCAAATCCACAATCTCAGAAAATTAGAATATTGTGAAAAGGTGAAACATTCTAGGCTCAAAGCGACCCACTCTAATCAGCTAATTAAGCCGTAACACCTGCAAAGGGTTCCTGAGCCTTTAAATGGTCTCTCAGTCTGGTTCAGTAGGAATCACAATCATGGTAAAGACTGCTGACCTGACAGTTGTGCAGAAAACCATCATTGACACCCTCCATAAGGATCAGGTCAGGTTAAAGCAGGTTACAAGCAGGGAGCTCAGAAACAAGCGTTGCTCAAGCAACCAGAAATAGTCTGAGAGGGATTTAAATAGAGAAGCACATTAGGGGCTGGACAGGAAGTAGCAGGAAGGAACAATATATTAAGCAACAGGTGAGGCCGGCGACACCCATAGCTGCAGAGTGCAGCAGAGCTGAACACAAGCTAGTGGAACAACAGGTGCCAGCCGACCTACAGCAATAAAGGTAAGATACAGATCAGCTCCGCAGCTGATCTGTGACAGTACCCCCCCTTCTTACGAGGTCCCCCTATATGTCTGGAGGCTGGCTTGGAGGCAAATTTCCGATGGAATCTGGTCACCAAGCGTGGGGCAGAGACATCGGTGGCAGGAACCCAAGACCTCTCCTCCGGACCATAGCTTTTCCAATCAATCAGATAGAGTAGCTTCCCTCGGGAGTATTTGGAGTCCAATATTTCTTTAATCTCATACTGATCTGTGGTATCAGCCACAGGAGCGGGGTGAGAAGAAGGGCGAGAGAAGCAATTGAGGACCAGTGGCCTGAGCAGGGAGACATGGAAGGCGTTGGGTATCCTGAGCTGAGAGGGCAGACGGAGCTCGAAAACAACTGGATTGATTTGACAGAGAATAGGAAATGGACCAATGAATCGAGGAGCAAATTTCATTGAGAGCACCTGGAGTCGGATGTGCTTGGTAGAGAGCCAAACTCTATCGCCAGGCAGGAACTTAGGAGCCGGACGGCGATGGCCATCTGCTGCCGTTTTATGCCTGGAAGCAGCTAGATGAAGATTCTCAGAGACTTCTTTCCTGATTGAGTTGAAGGACCTTTGGGTCTCAGCTGCTGCTGGTACAAGAGGAGAAATGGGAACAGGAAAGGGAACAGATGGATGCTTCCTGTAAACAGTGAAGAAGGGAGATTTTCCGGAACTGGCATTGGAGTGATTGTTTAAGGCAAACTCTGCCCAGGGCAAAGGGTCCATCCAGTCATCTTGGTGGGCTGAGATGAAGGCACGGAGAAAACGGTCTACATTTTGATTGACACATTCCATTTGCCCATTGGACTGGGGATGAAAGGCAGAAAAATCCAATTTAATCCAAAGGAGCTGGCCAAGGCTCTCCAAAACCGAGCAGTAAATTGAACTCCTCTGTCAGAGACCATATGTGAAGGCATCCCATGAGAAGTGCGGGAACTACAAAAGTTTTACCCGGAGGAGGCTGTGTAGATCAGAGCTGAGTAGTGGCTACAATGAATATGAGAATACGATGTGGAGGGATGATGGGACCAGGATCTAGGCGATTCTCAGAAACTTTGACATCAAATGACCTGGACAAGGCATCGGCTCAAAGGTTTTTGGCACCTGGACGAAAGATAATGTTGAAGTTGAAGCGGGCAAAAAAGAGGGCCCACCGAGCTTGACGTGGGCTCAAGTGTTTTGCGCATTGTAAATACTGCCGATTTTTATGATCAGTATAGATGGTAATACAATGGGGAGAACCCTCTAGAACAGTGGTTCTCAACTCCAGTCCTTGGGACCCACGAACAGGCCAGATTTTAGGTATTACCTTGGGGAGATGCAAACTAGAATACTGCAATCACTGAGCAGCAAATTATATCACCTGTGATGTATTTCAGTTATCTTGCAAACCTGGCCTGTTAGTGGGTCCTGAGGACTGGAGTTGAGAACCACTGCTCTAGAAGATGTCGCCATTCTTGAAGAGCTAGTTTAATAGCCAGTAGTTCACGGTCCCCAATGGTATAGTTCTTTTTGGCATCACAAAACTTCTTGGAAAAGAATCCGCAAGGCTGAGACTTGCCCTTCTGAGCTTGGAGTAGGACGGCACTGACTCCTACTGAAGACGCATCAACCTCCATAGAAAAGGGTTTCGTAACGTCCGGACGTAGAAGAATTGGGGCAGAGAGGAAGGCTGCCTTGAGTTTGTGGAAAGCTTTAATGGCTTCAGGGGACCAGAGCCGGGCATTGACACCCTTGGGGGTGAGAGATGTAATAGGGGCCACCAAGGTGGAGCAGTTCCGAATGAATTGGCAGTAGTAATTGGTGAAGCCCAAAAAGCGTTGGGTGGCTTTAAGACCAGAAGGTTAGGGCCACTCAGAGATGGCCCGAAGTTTGGCTGGATCCATGAGGAGGCCCTGTGACGAGATTATGTATCCCAGAAGTGGAACTTTTGTTTGTTCAAATAGACATTTCTCCAATTTTGCATATAGACAATTGTCCCGTAGATGCTGTAGCACAGCTTTCACAGGGAGACGCTGAGTAGGTAAGTCTGGTGAGAAAATAAGAATATCATCCAGATATACAATAACACAGACATACAGAAGGTTGCGGAAGATATCATTAACCAAATTTTGGAAGACAGCTGGGGCACCGCATAAGCCAAAGGGCATCACAACGAGATATTTATAATGTCCGTCCCTCGTGTTAAAGGCGGTCTGCCACTCGTCTCCTTCCCGGATTCTTATTAAATTGTAGGCCCCTCTAAGATCCAATTTGGTAAAAACATGAGAACCTCGCAGTCTGTCAAAGAGTTCGGAAATTAAAGGAAGAGGGTATTGGTTCTTCACGGTGATGGCGTTAAGACCCCTGTAGTCGATGCATGGACGGAGAGAACCATCTTTTTTCCCTACAAAGAAAAACCTGGCTCCGGCAGGTGAGTTGGATTTCCTGATGAAACCCTATTGCAGGTTTTCCTGAATGTATTCAGACATGGCTTGTGTCTCTGGGATAGATAGAGGATAGACTCGGCCTCGGGGAGGAGAGGTCCCTGGTAAAAGATCAATGGAGCAGTCATAGTCTCTGTGAGAAGGAAGGCGATCAGCTGACTTTTTGCAGAAAACATCTTGGAAGGACTGATATTGGGAAGGCAACATGGGAGTTGTGGAGGTCTCAGCCAGAGGAATGGAAGGAGGTGGTAGTACCTTGGAAATACATTGTTGCTGACACTGAGGACACCAAGCCAATACTTTTCCAGAGTTCCAGTCAAGATGCGGAGAGTGTTTCTGCAACCATGGAAGGCCAAGGATGATGGGACTGGAGGCAGAATTAGGAAAGAGATTTCCTCCTCATGCAAAACCCCAATGCATAACACAGAAGAAGAGGAGACCTGAAGCTTCAAATAGGAGACAAGGTTTGGTTATCTACTGCCAACTTAAAATTGTTAGCCCATCTAAAAAGCTCAGACCTAGATATATTGGTTCATTTCCAGTTAAGAGACAAATGAATCCAATAGCCTACGAACTTGTACTCCCAGAGACTTACAAGATCCACCCTGTCTTTCATGTGTCCTTACTAAAAACCGTAAAGCTAGATCCATTTCCTGGCCGTTAGTCAGGTCCACCAGAACCTAAAATAATTGACGATAATGAGGAATATGAGTTTGAGACAATTGTGGATTGTAAGAAAAGAATGAACACCATCCGGTATGTAATTAAATTGAAAGGCTATGAACCAGAAGATAACTCCCGGGAACCAGAATCCAATCTCCATGCCAAGAGACTAATTTGGGCATTCTTCTAGGCTCACCCCAATAAATTGTTACAAATGGGCATCGGGAGGTTGCCCATTGCGGGGTGCAATGTAAGAGAAGCCCGGTTGGCAAGCACACATTGGCGCGTGGGCATACTAGGATATGCACAAGGAGAAGCATGTATTGGCGCATGCGTGAGTGAGTGCACGTGGGCGTGAGCAGGCGCGCGCTCGCACACATGTGCATGCAATGGCGCCAGTCAGCCTATTTAAACCAAGCAATGACACACACACATTGCTGAGTGGTCTTTCAGCTTGTTTCTGTTAACCTGTGCCTTGATCTGTTCCAATTACCTGTGTCTGACCCGGCTCACCTGTACCTTCCTTTGGACTTCCACCTGCCTACCTGTGACCTTGGCTTGTGTTTGACTCTGCTCCTGTCTCATGATCCTGTACCTCGCTGCCCAATTGTGTACCGAACCCGGCTTGTATCCTGTCTCCGCTTCAGCCTCACGTTCCTGTACCTGCTCTCCCTGGCTGTTGACGACCCATCGGCTTATGTTCCGGAAACGATTCAGCCTGCTGATTCAGCGACATGGTGTTCCAGTTTCCAGTATCTGTCTGGTGATCTACGGCCATTGGGTTCCTGTCAAGGCTCAGCTGGTGTCACCTGCTCACCGGCCCTCATGCCACTCTGTGGCCTTCACTCCCTATCATCTCTATCAGGGGCTTTGGACAGGAGGTGCAAGAGAAGTCCTCTCTACAGCTCAATCTCCACCAGGTATGTGACAGCCTTGTTGCCATGATGCAAAAAACATTTGTTTTCACTCCTCTATAGATGGTAGTGAGTGTGTAAAGGTTTTCACGTGCTAGCTACAAGGCACAATGTGGGGATTGCTAACTGGCAATTTTTCAGCCAAGCTTCTGGGTGAGGACCCAGAAAGCCCACAGGTGTGACAATAGCATCAATAAACTTTTTACAAAGCTGAACAGTTTTTTTTTAAATATCTACTGAGACCTCTCGACTGCATAGGCTATTTTCTAGAAAATGTTAACTTAGTATTTAATGTATGCCTGTCAGTTGATTCTGTTTGGTTAATACTTTTTATATCTGTATACTGGAATTAAAAACAAGGTAAACCCTGAGGTTGATTTACTACAGTCTGGTAAACTGAGCAGTAGTACACCTATAAATATAACTGAATGTTGCAAATGAATTATTGCTTGATTTATTAACATTGGTATAAAATTACTGTACAAACAGTGGAATCTCAGTTTACTAATGACTTACAGTATATGACAACCATGCTTAAAATTAATTATTCAGTTACCTGCACAGTGCTAAACCCATGTTTTTACAGGCTTGAGAATATTTTTTTCTACTTTTAACATTGTAAACAATAACAGCCTTCCACTGAGATATCATGCTGACACATCAGATATATGATTTGTTGGCCCTGTAATTAAAGCACTATGAGCTACCATGGGGCTCAAAAAGCTTTGCTGAGACCCACTCCAAAAACGGCAGCTAATGCTTGAGGAGCACCAGGCTCTTCCACACAAGGATCCTAAAGAAGGTTAGAAAATGCTATGTAAGGGGCGTTATTGAGGTTATGCAGTTTTTCACCTTCTGATCCTGGTTGATGAAAATTGAGTCTTTTGGACTTTTTAATCATTCACTAAATTTAAAATTTAAAGCAAACTTTTCCAGTCTAGTGTTGTACTTTAATGCTGCATGTTCAGTTGTGTTGCTTTAAGGAAGCCCATTTATTTGATCCCACCACAACAGACCAGGATGCATATCTAAACCAGCAGTGCATTACCATGGTCTGCATCAGAAACTTACTAAAAAGCCCAGGAGTGAAGCCAGCCAACACTACGTGAGCAAGGTAACTACGAGTCTTCAGTGCAAACAATTGTATTAGGAAAATGTACTATTAATTATATCAACATCTATTAACTATTCCTAGCAATTTTTGCTTCAACAGTAGGTGAAATAGGAAAGAGCCCAATGTACCTTCAGCCCCAGGCTGGTATATTCCTTCTTGATTCCTACATTATGCAACAGCATTAGCTACTCAAAAATATGCCAAGGGCACCCCACATCCATGGTTAGATAAAATATCTCTAGGCCTTGAAAATAAATTCTCTAGGCCTTGAAAATAAATTGCAGGTTCCAGGCTGTTTATAACAGTACTGCTTGTGGGCTTGGTAGTCCCAATTATAAATCATGAAAAAAATAGATCTTCATAGGTGGCACAACTATCAATATTCTTAGACATTTTACTGAGTACAGAATGCAGCTCTAATTGGAGTTTTGGAAGTCCCATTGTCTCCATGCATGCAAAAGTTTCAGGCAATCCCTTCTGTGAACAGTGTGTAGGCTATAGCCTATATCCACATATGGAATTGCAATGGTCCTAAACCCATATTTCGTGTAGGTTTTTCCTTTTAGATCTTCAGATAATTGCTATGGGCTATGTTTAATGAATCAATTGTTACTCTAGGATCTCTTTTCAGTGAAAACTCTGTTCTTGCCTATTAAAGGCTAATTGAACTTGTAGCAAAAAGCAATGCAAATCTTATTAAAACAGGCTCTCAAAAGAACTACAGGACTTAAATGCGATGAAACAATTGCTGGTTCTGCATATTAAATATTATATATTTGCTCTCACGCTTGGAGACTCTCTAATATAAACCCAGCTACACGATTTTGGATCAATATTTATATGGATTGTTCCTACAGCTGTTCTCTTATATTTGTTTCAAAAGCAAACCAGATGGGTCTGTCATTGAATCGAGGCAAAATGCCAAATTCCTGTTGGTTTGTTGATTAAACTTCTTTTTTTCCTTTAAAGGTATGCTCTATATATTGTACTTTTTCTATCAGTTATGAGCTCATTCTTATTTTGAAACCTATAAATTACATATGTGTTATTATTTCATAGCCAGCTGTTTTCTTCATTACAGGTAATGTCAAAGCAGTTTGACAATTACCAATTGTGTATTCATGCAGCAGTGAAGAATTAACTCTCTGTCTTGAAGGAACTCTCTGTGTTCAGTTGCACTGTGTTTTACAGGTGTGTACATAAATAAACCTAAACTTCATTACATCTTATACATGTTTCAGCAACTGGTTTTGATTGCTTTTAATTACATGGAAGAGAAACTCGATATTATAGAGGCAAGCACAGGTGGAAACCACAAGTAATTTAAATGTGTAAAAAAAAAAAAGCTTGTGAATACCAAATGGAGGTAATAGGACCTCTTATAGCAGATAGAATATAAAATTGTAACAATAATCAAGCTAAAGGAAACTAAATATGTATATTTTAACAGTATTCCTTGCTAAATTGTGTCTTGTACAGAAGAATGTTGTTGGTTAGTTTTGCATGTTTTTAGGACAGCAGGATGGGCAGGTGATTGTGTGTTACTTCAGGTCTACTTTAAAGGTTCATATAGGCAAAACTTTTTTTTTAGTTTTGGATATAGTGTGTGTTATATCCTCTGTCAAGATTTTATTGCTAAACATAAAACAATCAAATCATCCAGGAAATGTACTTGCAGGATATTTGATCAGCAGGGACATGCCTTCATATGAAAATGTACAACTAGAATACATTCAAAAGGTTTACACAGTCAAACCACTCAAGGATATACAGGTATATAAAATGTACCCTTTATTAGCATAGATGATTTATACCACTCAAAAGACACAATGGGGGTCATTTATTGGGTGCTCTACATTTAATGGTGCCCAATAAAGTCGATTAAGACTTCAACTGGGCGTATTTGCAAATGGAAAGCAAACTATTGCCAGCGAACATGCCTGTCACATCAGCATATGCGGGAATTGTTGAAGTCAATGGGGCTCGAACCTGCAAAATCAGAAGTCCCCATTGAAGGCTTGTATGCAAATTATTGCCCATAAAATGTGTATGAGGACCTGGGTACTGCCCTGGGGGACAGGTATCAATGCAAAAAAAAGTTTTTAAAACTACTGTTTTTAAAGGAGCAGTGATTGTAATGATACAATCCCTCGGGGGTCCCCTTAGTCTGCCAGTTAAGTGGTGCAAATGTGCGATGTATAGAACATGCCGCAGCAATAATGACATTTCTAAAGTAAACTTGCTTCCAGCTGTAATGTATTGCTGGCTCCCAGCAATATAGATGTAAAAAAAGTAAAAAAAAAAAAATGCGTGGGGTCCCCTCCAGTACATACCCTTTGGGCCTGGTATAGATTTTAAGAGTAACCCCACGCCAGATTTAAAAAAACAAAATTGCCATGGGGTCCCCCCCAAAATCCTTACCAGACCCTTATCTGAGCATGCAGCCTGGAGGTCAGGATAAGGGAGGGACAAGCGTGAGTCCCCTCCTCCTGCACCATACCAGGCCACATGCCCTCAACATGGGTTACCCGCTAAATTAGGTAAATAAAATAATAAAAGCCACTCTTCTTCTGTGGCTGTCTTCCTCTGTTATGTTGTCGCCCGCTGTCTGGCATCTCTTATGTAGCCATGGGGTGTGGCCATCTGATGAAGACACCCAGGGAGATCACCGCCTGTGTTTTTTTTTTTTAAGCGAGTAACCGACGGCAAGGAAGAACCCAGCAGCGTGAAAAGACAGCGGCAGGAGAAAATGGAGGCGGGAGAGATGGCCCCCGGGAGAGACAGTGGCAGGAGAAGATGGCGGCAGGAGAGGCGGCAGGAGAAGATGGCAGCGGGAGAGACTGCACCGGGAGAGACAGTGGCAGGAAAAGATGGCGGCATGAGCGGCGGCAGTAGAAGATGGGGGCGAGAGAGAGGGCAGCAGGAGAGACAGCAGCAGGAGAAGTTGGCGGCGGGAGAGGCGGCAGGAGAAGATGGCGGCGGGAGAGACAGCACCAGGAGTGACAGCGGCAGGAGAAGATGGTGGTAGAAGAGACAGCCCCGGGGGAGACAGAGGTAGGAGAAGATGGCGGTGGAAGAGACAGCTTTGGAGAAGACAGCTCAGAGCTATTTTACAATAAAGGACTTGTCAAAAACCGGCTCTTGTTTTTTTTTTTTACAGAAGGGATGTCAGCCAAGCAAGTCTTTTAACAGGAATGCAGGAGAGCGTCTCTGTGATGTTGACTAAGGCGAAGGCAGAGATCCTCTGGGCTGGACGGCTTCAGTAGGCAGGACTGACAAGCAGGAAATCATCAACAGCTGAGTAACTGTGGAGAGATAGAAGCTGGCAATTAGCTGACAGCTGAGCGGCCAGCTCAGAGAAGGAAGGGCTGAGCCCAGCCCTGACACTACCTATCTATGCTTTAACATCTAAGCTAATGGGTCCCAATGGTCTTCTCCCCCCCCACCCCTCCTGTTACCCCACCCATTCCTTCTTTTCCCTAAATCTATCCTTATACCTTGCCCCTATCCAATTTGCCCCCCCCCCCCCAATTTTTCCTTGGCCTCATTCCCACTTCTCTCCTTTACCTTCCTATCCCCTTCCACTTTATGTAGAATATTAGGATGTTACCGTTTTTTACTGTAGGCTAGTCACCATGAGCCCTCAGAGCGCTTCCTACGTTAACAGCTCTGCCCCCCCAGTAGTCCTATATAGAGTTCTCTATATCAGACTCTCTACAGACAATTTTTTGTCGTATGGCTGTGCCCTTTTTTCACAATCCATTGGACACAGTTTGACCCCTCCATGGCCAACTTTGTGTTACAAATTGGGTTGCTATTTTCTTTTTTTCTCTTCCGTTTTTGCCTTCTATTCCCCCTTTTCTTTCCTCTCCCTTTTCTCTCCCCTTTCCCCCCACACTTCAGCTGGAGATTAACTTCCCATGAGCTTTATGCTTGTAATCTCTAACTATTTCTCATTATGGGTCCCCTAAACAAGCTTATCATTAGTGTGCAAGGGTTCAATTCCCTGCATAAATGTATTAAGGCCTTCTGATCATTTGCCTCCCTTAAAGCCCATGTGGTATGCCCGCAGGAGCCTCATTTTACCTCTCATTCCACGCCTAAATTATTTAGTCACTTCTACCCACAAGCATTCACAGCTTCTACCTCTACTAAACGCAGAGGCATTCTAATAGTCTTTCACCGCACTACCCCCTTCACACTCCTGGTGGAAATTAAGGACCCCAACGGTCGTTACCTTATCCTGACGGGCCTCTTACTAGACAGGGAAGTTACAATTGTGTCTTAATATGCCCATAGCAAAAATACCCTACCGTTCCTTTCCAACTTGCTATCAATAATAGACTTCCACAAACATTACTTTTAGGCGTAGACACTATCCACACCCTATTCCCTTTCTTAGATAAAATCCCCAGCTTTCCTCCTCTAACACATCCAATTTAACCTTCCAACAACTCTTACACCATTTATCTTTATTAGACTCTGTCAGGTCACCTGAGTCCAGGTGACAGATGCACCCTGTTGGGTTCAGGAGTGCACCGCAAGGTAGTGGATCCTACGACTGACTGCTGCGGATGGAGCTCTAGGAGATTCAGGAGAGCAGGTATTCTGGAGCACCAACAAAAATGACACTAGGAGCTACAGCATGGGATTTCCTTGGGAATGGAATCTAAGAGCCAGCGGTTGTTCACCAGAGGCCCCTATAGTTACATAGTTACATAGAAGGTGAGGTTGAAAAAAGACACAAGTCCATCAAGTCCAACCTATGTGTGTGATTATGTGTCAGTATTACATTACATATCCCTGTATGTTGCGGTCATTCAGGTGATTATCTAATAGTTTCTTGAAGCTATCAATGCTCCCTGCTGAGACCACCGCCTGTGGAAGGGAATTCCACATCCTTGCTGCTCTTACAATAAAGAACCCTCTACGTAGTTTAAGGTTAAACCTCTTTTCTTCTAATTGTAATGAGTGGCCACGAGTCTTATTAAACTCTCTTCTGCGAAAAAGTTTTATCCCTATTGTGGGGTCACCAGTACAGTATTTGTAAATTGAAATCATATGCCCTCTCAAGCGTCTCTTCTCCAGAGAGAATAAGTTCAGTGCTTGCAACCTTTCCTCATAACTAAGATCCTCCAGACCCTTTATTAGCTTTGTTGCCCTTCTTTGTACTCGCTCCATTTCCAGTACATCCCTCCTGAGGACTGGTGCCCAGAACTGGACAGCATACTCCAGGTGTGGCCGGACCAGACTCTTGTAGAGCGGGAGAATTATCGTTTTATCTCTGGAGTTGATCCCCCTTTTAATGCATGCCAATATTCTGTTTGCTTTATTAGCAGCAGCTTGGCGTTGCATGCCATTGCTGAGCCTATCATCTACTAGGACCCCCAGGTCCTTTTCCATCCTAGATTCCCCCAGAGGTTCTCTCCTCAGTGTATAGATTGCATTCATATTTTTGCCACCCAAATGCATTATTTTACATTTTTCTACATTGAACCTCATTTGCCATGTAGTCGCCCACCCCATTAATTTGTTCAGGTCTTTTTGCAAGGTTTCCACATCCTGCGGAGAAGTTATTGCCCTGCTTAGCTTAGTATCGTCTGCAAATACAGGGATTGAACTGTTTATCCCATCCTCCAGGTCGTTTATAAACAAATTAAATAGGATTGGTCCCAGCACAGAACCCTGGGGAACCCCACTACCCACCCCTGACCATTCTGAGTACTCCCCATTTATCACCACCCTCTGAACACGCCCTTGTAGCCAGTTTTCAATCCATGTACTCACCCTATGGTCCATGCCAACGGACCTTATTTTGTACAGTAAACGTTTATGGGGAACTGTGTCAAATGCTTTTGCAAAATCCAGATAAACCATGTCTATGGGCCTTCCTTTATCTAGATGGCAACTCACCTCCTCATAGAAGGTTAATAGATTGGTTTGGCAAGAACGATTCTTCATGAATCCATGCTGATTACTGCTAATGATATCGTTCTTATTACTAAAATATTGTATATAGTCCCTTATCATCCCCTCCAAGAGTTTACATGCTATTTACATACTATTGACCTAGTGGTGGGGATGGATTTAGCTGAAGTCTGGCTCCAGGTCACGACCCCCAGGGCCTCCCAGCTCACGCTCACGGTAGACTACAGGAAGGTAGAGAGGAAGCAGCAGACTGTGACAACAAAGGATAGTCAGCCAAAGGTCAGGACAACAAGCAGGTAAGGATAGTCAAGGAACACGCCAAGGTGGGGATATGAAGCAGACAAGGACAGTCAAGAATAAGCCAAAATCGGTAACTAGAACCAGATGTAGAACACAAGTAGCACACGGAAGCCAAACACACAATATTGATCAGCAGGGCTGGCTTGCAGTGCACAGGTTAATATAGAGTTCCCTGATAGGGGCTGGGGTGGAGCCATGCTTTGAAGAGAGATTACTTAAGCAGCCAGGTGAAGGATGGCTGGTCTCTCAAGCTGAACACATGGAGAAGTAAGCTGATAGACAAACATTATTGTGGATCCATGACAGTACCCCCCGTCTTACGAGGCCTCCCCCTTCCCCGCGTAGGCCCAGGCTTAGAGGGAAACCTCAGCTGAAACCTCCTCAACAGACGAGGTGCAAAGACCTCAGGTGCAGTGACCCAAGAACTCTCCTCAGGACCAAACCTTTTCCAATGCACGAGGTACTGAAGAATGCCTTTACAGAGCCAGGAATCCAGAATTAGACTAACCTCGTAATCCTGATTATCAGAAACCAGGGCCGCGGTAGGGAGAGGACGAGAGAACTTATTGAGGACTAAAGGCTTCAGAAGGGCAACATGGAAGGAGTTAGAGATTTTGAGGCTTTTAGAAATCTGAAGTTTGGAACAAACCGGATTCAGTTTAGAGGTTATAGTGTACGGACCAATGAATCTTGGGGCAAACCTCAGAAAAGGAACTCGGAGCTTGATGTTCCTGGTGGAGAGCCAGACTTTGTCCCCTGGCTGTAGAGAAGGCAGTTTATGCCTGTGACGGTCGGCAAAGCCTTTTAAATTATCAGCAGCTGCCTGGAGGGAATTATGAATGTCACCCAAAATGGAATTGATAGACTCCTGAGCCGTAGCCAAAGCTTGAATGTCTGGAGAACAAGTCATGGGAAGAGGAAGTTGAGGGTGTTTTCCATAAACTGTGAAAAAGGGTGTCTTCTGAGAACTGGTATTTACATGATTGTTGCGAGAGAATTCTGCCCACGGGGATAGAGATGACCAATTGTAGTGATGAGCAGAGACTAAGGTGCAGAGAAAGACCTCTAACTCCTGATTAACCCTCTCAGTCTGTCCATTGGATTGAGGGTGGTAAGAGGAGGAAAAATCTAAGACAATATTGAGGGATTTACAAACAGCTCTCCAAAAACGAGACGTAAATTGAACAACCCTGTAGGAAAAAATATGAGAAGGAACCCCATGGAGGCGGAAGATGTCTCGAACAAAAATGGGAACCAAAGCAGGGGCAGAAAGGAGACCAGGAAGAGGAACAAAATGAGCCATCTTGGAGAACCTGTCCATTACCACCCAAATGACTGTATTATTCTCAGACAGTGGGAGATCAGTGATAAAATCCATGTAATGTGAGACCAGGGCTCCTTAGGAATGGGCAAGGGCATGAGAAGACCAGCAGGGGCTTGTGTGGAGCATTTAGACTGAGCACAGATATGACAAGCCTTGACGTATTCTTTGACATGAAGCGGAGATTAGGCCACCAGTAGTGGTGACTAAAGGAAGGATCGAAGGATCCCAGCATGACCTGCCACCTTGGAAACATGTCCCCAACGGAGGATCTTAGCTCTTAGTTCAGTGAGGACAAGGTCTTGCCAGGAGGAATTTTTGACTCCAGGGTGGTAGAATGGGCAACGATGCATGAGGTCGGGAACAATTGGTTCAGGGGTGGACTCCTCATCCAAAGTGTCAAATGACCTAGAGAGTGCATCAGCCCGACTGTTGCAGTGACCAGATTTCTACATAATCGTGAAATTAAAACAGGAAAAGAAAAGACTCCACCTGGCCTGTCTGGGATTCAGACATTTAGCATTCTATAAGTACTGTAGATTCTTATGATCAGTAAAAATCGTTATGGAGTGAGGGGAGCCCTCCAAGAGATGACCTCACTCCTCTACTGCCAATTTAATAGCAAGAAGTTCTCGATCACCAATAGCATAAATTCTCTCTGCCTGAGAATTTTTTTTGTAGAAGAATGCACATGGTTGATGTCTCTTCTCAAAGGATTGAAGCTCAGCTCCCAACCCCTTTGAAGAAGCGTCCACTTCAATAAAAAAATGGATCCCTAGGATTAGGTCTCCTCAAGAGAGGTCCAGAAACAAAGGCCTGTTTCAGGTCGTGAAATGCAGCTTTAGGGCGCCAGTCCTTGGTATTCGCACCCTTCTTGGTCAAGGTGATAATAGGCGCGGCAATGGAAGAATAATTCCTGATGAACTGCCTATAATAATTTGTGAACCCAAGAAAGCGCTGTGTGGCCTTGAGGTTAGCAGGAAGAGGCCAGTTGGTAATGACCAAGACCTTTCCAGGATTCATACGAAGACCCAAACTCGAGACAAAGCATCCCATAAACAGGACCTCAGAACATTCAAAATAACATTTCTCCAGCTTGGCATACAGATTATTCTCTTTAAGGCGCTGAAGTACAATGCGGACATGATTTCTGTAGACAAGCAGATTTTTTGAAAAGATGAGAATGTCATCCAGATAGATGACAACAAACTGATACAGCAGATCCCTGAAGATTTAATTGACAAAGTTTTGGAACACAGCTTGGGCATTAGACAAACAAAAAGCATAACCAAGTATTCGTAATGCCCGTCTCTAGTGTTAAACACGGTTTTCCATTCGTCACCTTCCCGTATCCGAATCAGATTGTATGCACCTCTGAGAACCAACTTGGTAAAAATGGAGGCACTTTCAACCTGTCGAATAGCTCAGATATTAAGGTTAAGGGGTATCGATTTTTGATAGTCACCACGTTTAAACCTCGTTAGTCGATGCAGGGTCCCAAGGTACCATCCTTTTTGGCAACGTAAAAGAACCCTTCTCCTGCAGGCGAATAGAATTTCTGGATTAAACTCTCTAGATTCTCTGTGACTCTGACATTGCCTGGATCTCTGGGATGGACAGAGGGTAGGTACGACCCCTGGGCAGAGTTGCTCCCGGGACAAGTCAAAGGACCTGTGAGGAGGAAGCACCTCAGCTGACTTCTTGCAGAACACATCCCGAAAAGTGCTGTGTGCAGCGAGAAGATCAGAAGGTACAGATGTGGTAGCAACCGGAAGTCTCTCCTTGGGGGCCACCTTGAGAAGGCAGGATGAGAAACATGAGGGACCCCAAGCCAGGACCTGCCCAGAAGTTCAGTCCACATGTGGAGAGTGGAGCTGTAGCCAAGGAAGGCCCAATACAATGGGGGTTGGGGCCTTGGGTAGAATAAGGAAGGATATTCACTCCTGCTAGAGTATCCCTACAGACATCTTAATAGGGAGAGTCTGGAAGCAGATAGAGCCCCCTGGGAGAACAGTGCCATCAATAGCATTACCAGTGGCGTAGTGAGAGGTGAAAGGGTAAGCTTCATGGAAGAAGCAGTTCTCCAGTCCATAAAATTGCCAGCAGCCCCGGAATCCAGGTATGCAAAGATCGATTGAGGGGAAGCGCCTACATGAAGGAACACTGGAAGAAGAAGACGAGAAAATGATGTTTCTGGGTCCAATACTCCACCTAACAGATGTATTAGACCCGAGCATTTCCCAGACTAAGCGAGCAGGAGTCCCGAAAATGACCCTTGCCCCCACAATAGAGACATAAGCCCAGAGTCCTGTGCCTAGCACATTGTTCCGGGGTTAGCCTGGTCCAACACAGCTGCATAGGTTCCTCAGTAGGCAGAAGATGCTCCACGGGACGAAGGGAGGGGAGCTTAGACTGGCTAGGGCCCAGGGAGTGTTGGCATCTCTTTTCTAGGGCTCTCTCCTGAAAATGAATATCGATCTTTTTACACAAGGAAATTACATCGTCCAGACCGGCGGGGGTGGCTCTTCCCACTAATTCGTCTCTCACTCGGTCAGAGAGGCCATGTAAAAAGGTTGCAACTAGGGCTTCATTGATCCTCGGCTGTGAGGATACGAAACTGAAGAGCATATTGTCCCACTGAAGAAGATTCTTGGCAAAGACGTAAAAGAGCACTGGCCGCTGAAGAAACCCGAGCTGGTTCCTCGAAGATGTTTCTAAAGGGCTCCAAGAAGTCAGACAGGCTGGAAACCACAGGATCATTCTTCTCCCACAGGGAGCAGCCCAGGCTAAAGCTTCACTGGAGAGGAGGGAAATAATATAGGCTACCTTTGCCCGATCAAACGGGAAGTTTTGAGGCTGAAGTTTAAAGTGAATGGTGCATTGGCTGAGGAACCCCCTGTAGGCCTTGGAGTCCCCAGAGAAACAGAACGGAGCTGGCAGTTGTAGTGAATGTGTGGCTGCACCTGCGACCGGAATAGGTACAGCCGCCAATTGTAATTGAGGTTAATGACTCTGGGTTCCCAAGGAGGCCTGAAGCTGCTTGAAGTGGGAAGCCAGATCCTGGAGGAATCGCATCACCTGAGTCTGATATGATTCCTGGGTCTCAAGTTTGCAGACTATGCCCTGCAATCGATAATCTGTAGGTAGTGGCATGTCAGCCAGGTCCATGGCTGATCAAACTGTCAGGTCACCTGAGTCCAGGTGACAGATGCACCCTGTTGGAGTCAGGAGTGCACCGCAAGGTAGTGGACCCTACGGCTGACTGCTGCGGATGGAGCTCTAGGAGATTCAGGAGAGCAGGTATTCTGGAGCACCAACACGGATGACACTGGGAGCTAGAGCATGAGATTTCCCAGGGTGCAGACTCTAAGAGCCAGCGGGTGTTCACCAGAGGCCCCTAGTGGTGGGGATAGATTTAGCTGCAGACTGCGACAACAAAGGATAGTCAGGAGATAGCCAAAGGTCAGGACAACAAGCAGGTAAGGATAGTCAAGGAACACGCTAAGGTCGGGATATGAAGCAGACAAGGACAGTCAAGAACAAGCCAAGATCGGTAACTAGAATCAGACGTAGAACACACAGCAAGGAGTACACAAAAGTCAAACACACAATATTGATCAGCAGGGCTGGCTTACAGTGCACAGGTTAAAATAGAGTTCCCTGATAGGGGCTGGGGTGGAGCCATGCTTTGAGGAGAGATTACTTAAGCAGCCAGGTGAATGGCGGCTTGTCTTTCAAGCTGAACACATGGAGAGGTAAGATGACAGACGAACATTACTGCGGATCCATGACAGACTCTTGGCGGGAACATCATCCTGCTAGATGCCAATATACTCACTATTCATATTTTCATAAAACGTTTTTGCGAATAGACCACATATTCCTCACTATCGGATATTCCCCCTTACTTCTATCTTCAGTTATTCATCCATTCCCTTGGACTGACCATAGTTCTGTAATCACTACATTATCTTTGGTGGTACCTACGTCTAGACCCAATCTAGTGTATCAACTATAGTATACTATCTAACCCTGCTCATTTCCAGGATGTAGCAATAGCACTTAAAAACTATATAACTGCTAACTCCACATCACATGTTTCTCCTCTGATGATTTGGAAAGCCCACAAACTAGTAATCTGAGGTACCTGCATTAGCCAAGCCTCCCATCTTCAGAAAGAGAAGCAACTCCTTCAGAAATGCCTAGATGACACCTTTCACCGGGCCCACGATGCATTCCAAGCTGACTCAACCCCACTTGCCAGACAAAAACTAGATAAGGCCAGACTTGAACTTGATCTCTTCCTCCACTGACTCTGCAAAGAAAACACTCCACAGAACCCGACAAATTTATACCAAATCGAACAAATCTGACACGTTCCTGGTCTTATCCCTGCTTAAGACTGACCATGCAACCAAGCTGATCAGCTTGAAACTTTCCAGAGATACTTATACTAGCAATCAGCTAAAAGTTGTTCAGGAATTCCGCACACACCTAGCACAACTTTACTCTGCTTCTGACTACTTTGATCACTCCCAAGCGGACTACTTATTCTCTCGTATATCTCTTCTGGCACTCTCCACTCAAAAACACAAGGAGCTTGATAAACCAATAACTAGTACAGAGGTCTTGGCAGCCATTAAAACCCTAAAGCCTCATAAATGCCCTGGTCCTTATGGCCTCTCAGCCACCTACTACAATAGAATTTGCCGACCTCCTATCTCTGTTACTGGTGAATGCGTTCAACTCTGTCTTAAATTGCCAGACCTTGAGATCTGAAACTGCTCCCCAAACCCCACACTGATGACACATCTTGTTCAAACTTTAGACCCATTTCCCTTCTCAACCTTGACATTAAACTATTAGTGAAGATCCTTTCTACTCGCCTGACCCAGATCACAGGTTCTTTGATCCATAAAGATCAAGTAGATTTCATCCCTGCACGTCAAGCCAGACATAATATCCACCAAGCAGTTCTTTTAGCCCATGTAGCATGTACTCATAAAATACCTGCCTGCTTTGTATCTTGAGACATAAGAAGAGCGTTTGATACAGCCTCTTGGTCCTATCTGCACTTGATATTATGCCGTCTGGGCTTTGGCTTGCACTTCCTTACCTGGATCTTGTCTCTGTATACGAAACCCAAAGCATATGTTTGCTACACAAGCCACAAATCAGATTTTTTTTCCCCCTGTTTGTCAGGGCATAAGACAAGGTTGCCCACTCTTACCTTTGCCATTCACATTGGCCATTGAACCCTTGGCCACTAGATTTGAGCTGACCCTAATATTCATGGTCTGGAGCTTGTCAGGTATCACCACCAACTTTGTCTTTTTGCAAATGATGTCTTAATCTTCACGTCCTTCCCTCTCATTTCCACTACAATTTACTTCACCAATTTGGACAGGTTTCAGGCCTTCAAGTTAATACCCAAAATCGACTGCTCTTGACGTTTCTCTTTCTTCTACCCTCCTAGATCAACTGAAAAATGTCTTTCTTTCACTTGGTCCCCTACCTATATCACTTACCTAGGTATAAAATTAACAGCAAATCCATCCAATTTATTCTCGTAAAACTACCCTCCTATGCATCTTTCTAATCTTGTGGCTAAAGAAGACCATCCTAACGAAAATGTTATATCTATTTCAAGTTCTGCCTATCCCTATACCAACTTATTGTCTCTGTCAATTACAATGGCACATCTCAACATAGATCTGGGGTACACTAAACGTCTCCCATATCTGAATTTCCGGACACCTAAACTACAATGGGGTCTAGGCTAGGGGTCAGCAACCAGTAGATCGCAGACAGGTGACTGGTAGATCGCAGTCTGGGCTCGCTGACCCGCCATTCCAGAGCATCAAACAGTGCTATGCAGAGGGACTACATGTAAAGTTGGAGCTGTAGTAGGGAGCAAGAGCCACTGCATTGCAAATGCACTGTGCTGCACCCCCAGTGCAGGTAAACCACAGCACATCAGTGAGAAAGCAGCCCAGGGGGCTCAGAACAGTAAGGGTTAATTTACATTTGCAGTTTGGGGGGTGGCAAAACCCCATAGTTAAGACATGTTTTACCAATGCACCCCCTCTTTAGCTGCAGTGGCCAGGGGTGTACAAATGTCGCAGTCGCAGCCGCAGCAGGAGTTATACGCTCTGTCATGGATGGTGGGTGTAGCACCTTGCAAGCATGACCCATTCAAGTGAATGAGGCCACTCAGAAAGTGCCCTGCAACCTTGTGCAGTACAGCAAACAAGGGGTTAAAGCAGGCAGCATTGTGTTGCTGTCACATCACCTGCTTTAACCCCTTGGACCCCACAGAAGCATGCAGTTGCGGGGCACTTGCAGAGTGGTCCCATTTACTTAAATGGGTCATGATTGGCAGGCGGTAGCACCCATGAAAAGCAACAGGGGGCTTAATTCCTGCTGCGGCATATGCACACCTTTGCCTGCTGCCTCAGCAGCTAAAGGGGTAGCAATTGAGGGCTTAAAAGCACAACTCAACCGTAGGGTTTTACCACCCCCCCTCCAACTTTACGCATGAACGAGCCCCAAGGGTGCTACTGCCAAATTCAACTAAGGGCTCGTTCACAAGTGCAGCAGGCTCTTCTGAAAGGCAATCCGAGTGTGTTTGACAGGGGATGAGGAGGCGATATATTGCCTCCTCACCCCCTGATTTAAATCCATGATTGCCATGGTAGTACGGCAGTTAGAGGTTTAAATCAGTTGTGAGGAGGCAACACTGTGCCCGGTGATCTTTGACTTCTCCCATGTTGTTCAGGTAGATTTCCACCGCTTTAAGGTTGCCTACCCCTGGTCTAGGCATTCTAAACTTTACCAAATATGATTATGCTGCACAATTAGCCCCTCTGCCCAAATATCCCCCTATTGGTAGGCCTAGAATGAGTCAATTGCAACCTTTTATCAGTTGCCAACCTCCTCTGGCTCCATCCTTCATACCTCCCGCCCTCCATTATAATCTCACTCTTCTTTTTTTATTCCTCTTTCTCCAGTCATAACTTTCTTTTTTTCTGATCATCACCCAATTACAGAAGCCTCAGATTTTTCCCCATATATTATAATCTTATAAATTCCTTGTAATTAGTGACACTCCTGCAAATCACATCTGACTGCATTGTTTGTTACCTAATAGTTACTTAACTACTGGTTTAACCAGTCTCATTATTAAATTATGCTATACCATAACGGCGTTATTTTGACTTAACTGCTTTTTTCTTCTGCTTTTATATGACTAGAAAAAAAAATAGAGAAAAAGGGACACTCCTATGGCCACATTCAATGAAAATTGAACAAGAAAAAATTATCCCCTCTGGGTGATTTATTTACCTTGCAAGGATTTTGTAACAGATTCCTACCTAATTCTGTTCTTAAGAAAAAGATATATGTTGTACTATGTCCTGAGAAGTCTGGTTCCTAAAAGACAGTGTCTATGTTCAAACTAATCAGCTGATGCACTTGCAGTCTTACAATGAGGAAAGCTACAATGTCTGCATCCCTTTAGAAATAGTCAACCCTCAGGGATTGTGCACACCAGCATGCGCGTTTCCAGCACTGTGTTCAAAACGCACTAGATGACTATATAAGCCTAACAACACCCCAAATGCAGATAGCAAACACAGTGCATTTCCCTGCACCGAATCGGATGGTACTGCAGTACCATGCTATGTGTTTTTGAAAAGTAGTGCATGCACTACTTTTTGTCCAATCCAGTGCAATTTTAGCCTATTCAAATGAATGGGCTGAAGATCGTACTATACTGAATTGTACAGGAATGGCACAGGAATATGTTCCACGTTCCTGTGCGATTCAGGAGTGAACACGCCCTTAGAGAGTATCTCACTGAAAACATAATTCCTATTGTACAGTAGACCATACCTAAAATTTTACCTGGAAAATCAGTGAACCAATCACACAAGCAGTGTGTACACCAACTAAGAGTAGAAGGTCCCCAGGTTGCCATATTGCATTTTACAGAAAATGACAGCGCTACAGATTGAAAAAGAAAAGTAATTTTTAATAACATTAAATGCATGTATATGCAAGCATTACAATCAGGTGGCCCATGCATAAGGGGCGCATCTCTTAGCGCCCCGCCCCTAATCTCGATGTAGGGCACCAGAATTATAGAGTTCTACGGGTTTTTTTTTTTTTTTTGTGAAACAAAAGCCTCCGGCTCTAATTGGCTTCAAAAAGGGTGGGCTCCGGGCGCAGAGCACTATGTAATTGCACTATGGTACTAAGGCTAAGCACCATACCCAACCCACCATTCAACTCCTCAATTAAGAAAACCCTTATTGACCACTGAAGCAAGGCTAATGCTGGCCATACACTATACAGAAAATCGGCCGAACCCATTTTCGAAAAACGAACGTTCGACCGTGACCGCAAACGATCGTGCCATCATATAATGTCCGATAATCTGTTCAGTGGACATGAATAAATAATTTTGTGTTCGTTTTTTTACATATACCTAGTGCAGGCAGTTCGGACGGGAAACACATTAACCTTGCAATTTATCGTACGTTCGGCAGAAATTTTCCAAACATGCCGTTCGTTTTTTTTCCACAAAAACGTCACAAACGATTATCGATTTGTACCCACTAACTTGCCGAAAAACGAACGAAGTGTCCATACGAACGATTTTTCGGCCGATTTTTCGTATAGTGTATGGCCAGCATTAGTTCTGGGGAGAGGTTCAGTCATACTGTCAGGGAAGCTGAGCAAAAAAAAGAAAGTGAACAAAAAAACAAAAAAGTGTATTCTGGGCAATAGTAATATCTTGCACCTTGGGATGTTTGATCACAGATAGTATTTTTAAAGGTTAACTCCATCATTCTGACCATATTTCAAGTTACAGCCACATTTAGGCCCCTTTTACACTGGGGCGGTTTGCAGGCGGTATTGCGCTAAAAATACCGCCTGCAAACCGCCCCTAAACAGCCTCCGCTGTTTGTTCAGTGTGAAAGCCCGAGGGCTTTCACACTGAAGCGGTGCGCTGGCAGGACGGTAAAAAAAGTCCTGCCAACCGCTTCTTTGGAGCGGTGAAGGAGCGGTGTATTCACCGCTTCTAAACCGCCCCTGCCCATTGAACTCAATGGGACAGCGTGGCTATACCGCGGTAATACCGCGGCTATAGCCGCGCTGTACGAGCGGATTTAACCCTTTTTCGGCCGCCAGCGGGGGTTAAAACCGCAATACAGCCGCAAAAACGACGGTAAAACAGCGCTAAAAATAGCGCTGTTTTACCGCCGACGCTCCCACCGCCCCAGTGTGAAAGGGGCCTTAGGGTATAACAAGAAGCATGGCCAGAAGCTGCAGTCCCCACTCTCGACCCTCTCCCCCTCCCCCAACATGGGAGACAAAGGCTTTCCCTCTGTTGGCTCCTCTCAAATTTGAAATTGATGCAGCTCTGTTTAAGTTAAAAATAAAAACATTTTGGTAGAGGAACTTGTAGTTTTCAGTGTAACACAAATGAGGTGACTGCACAGCACTCATAGTGCATTGACACTTCCTGCAGCCCTGTAACCCAAGGTCCGTACCCAGGTACATACCAGCAGCTACACTAAGAATCTACAGGAGTTTGTGCATTGCAGGCACTGATCATAGGAGCAATGCTTCTCGGGCTAAAATTTTACTGTAAGAAATAATAAATGTACATTCTTTAAATGAATATGGGTACATTTATTGTTTTTCCCCAAAAGGTGGGCTTATCCTTTAGGTTTAAATGTGTAAATTGGCTGACATGTTCACTTTGAACAAGACAGCTTGTATTTCTGTTTCAATGGTTTATAATGTGTAGTGGTTGATAGTCTGATTAGGGCTAGGTTCACACATGTCCAGGGCCAGTGCTACCACTAGGCAAACTAGGCTGCCGCCTAGGGCGCCCTGCTGCCTAGTGCTCATTAATGCAACACACAGGAGAGGAGCAACTCACAGTGTGGCCGAATGGCAGCATCCAGGATGTCTTCACAAGAGTGCTCTAAAGTACAAAAAAAAAAAACTTCCACCAAAATCTCATACAATTTTTTACCATGTTAATTTCATTTCAAAAATTTTTTTTAAGCTCCATTCACACCTAAGCATTTTGTAGCTCGAAGGTCAAAGCTACAAAATGGTCACCATTAAAAATGCCATTGTTTTAAATGACACCCACACTAAGGCACCTGTCACTTGAAAAAAGTACAGGAGCTTCTTTTCAGGCAGATTTGGGTGTTTTTGGCCCCCACAGTCTTCAATGGCAGCATCTGGAAAAATAACGTCATGAATGTTTTTCAGGCACTCCTATAATAAGTCTCTGGGTGCAAAAATGGGACATAATCCTGTTCCAAAGAAGCTCCTGTGCAGCACATCACTCTTAAAACATGCAAAAAAAAAGCACAAAAAAGTATTTAAAACCACTTAAATATCCTATGCTTTTTAAATCTACAGCTTTTATTAAAATAATATCTGGCAATCCTGCAATGAAGGTCCTTGTTTAGGCACTTCTTGTTATATGGTGACAATGCTCTGTCTTTGTTTTCCAATTGCTGTCCTATATGGTCACCCTGTCACATTTACTTCCAGTGGAGACTGCAAATACCTATATAAGTGCATGCGTGCATGCATAGAGAGAAAATGTGGCTGCCAAGATGCTGAATGAGGTCAACAACAAGATGACAGCAAGAAGAGTTAATAAGAGATGAACATGGTATTTTCTTTAAAAAAAAAAAGAAAAAAGAGGGAAGAGAAATAGTATGTCAGATGTTTATGACACACAGAGGTTGATTTACTAGAACTGCAGAGTGCAAAATCTGGTGAAGCTATGCAAGGGAGCCAATTAGCCTCTAACTTCAGCTTGTTCAATTAAGCCCGGAAGATGATTGGCCTCTATGCAGAGCTGCATCAGATTTTGCTCTCTTCAGTTTTAGTATATCAAGCCCAAATGCCATCCACGTTGACTGTGGGGTTGATTTACTAAAACTGGAGAGTGCAACATCTGGTGTAGCTATGCATGATAGCCAATCAGCTTTTAACTTCAGCTTGTTCAATTAAGCTTTGACAAAAAATTAAAAAATGGAAGCTGATTGGCTACCATGCACAGCGTCACCAGATTTTGCACTCTCCAGTTTTAGCAAATCAATCCCTGTGTGTTGTTAAATTTACCTCCAATGTACTATATGCATGAATTTCACTGTCAGCCCTTTGAGCTCGATAAGTAAATATGCTTGTTCATGTTTAATATAATATATGTTAGCAGTGTAGTAACAATGCACACAGACTTCTGTTTATTATGTATCTAAGTGTATTGTGTATGTACTGTATGTAATATACTATGGACACGGTCAGTTTTCAGTAAACGTTCTGTAACCTTCCAAAATATTCATATAAATATTCATATCCTCTTCGTATAATGGAAATTCTACTATCACGAAATGAGAACAGATAGCACTACTCTAACTTGGAATATCCTTTCCCAAGTAAAATTTAAATAAGTGAACAGAGCGAGATGGAGATTACATCAATATACAGTCAGGTCCATAAATATTGGGACATCGACACAATTCTAATCTTTTTGGCTCTACACACCATCACAATGGATTTGAAATGAAACGAACAAGATGTGCTTTAACTGCAGACTTTCAGCTTTATTTGAGGGTATTTACATCCAAATCAGGTGAACGGTGTAGGAATTACAACAGTTTGTATATGTGCCTCCCACTTTTTAAGGGACCGAGTAATGGGGCAATTGGCTGCTCAGCTGTTCCATGGCCAGGGGTGTGTTATTCCATCATTATGCCATTTACAAGGAGCAGATAAAAGGTCCAGAGTTCATTTCAAGTGTGCTATTTGCCTTTGGAATCTGTTGCTGTCAATTCTCAATATGAGATCCAAAGAGCTGTCACTATCAGTAAAGCAAGCCATTATTAGGCTGAAAAAACAAAACAAACCCATCAGAGAGATAGCAAAAACATTAGGTGTGGCCAAATCAACTGTTTGGAACATCCTTAAAAAGAAAGAACGCACCGGTGAGCTCAGCAACACCAAAAGACCCGGAAGACCACGGAAAACAACTGTGGTGGATGACCAAAGAATTCTTTCCCTGGTGAAGAAAACACTCTTCACAAGAGTTGGCCAGATCAAGAACACTCTCCAGGAGGTAGGTATATGTGTGTCAAAGTCAACAATCAAGAGAAGACTTCACCAGAGTGAATACAGATGGTTCACCACAAGATGTAAACCATTGGTGAGCCTCAAAAACAGGAAGGCCAGATTAGATTTTGCCAAACAACATCTGGTGGTTATGACTAAGGCCTTATAGGCTGAAACGCGTCAACTGTTCTTATTTGCGTTTGGTCACTGTGGCTTGTCAAGAAATATTATACTTCTTAAGAGCAATCACCGGAGTGCAGATCATCTTTTCCTCGTTTACCTACTTAGCCAGCGACTGTGGATCGAGCACATGGGATCTCTGCTTTCTATGTGATGTATGGGTAGTAGCACTGACTTTTTTGTTTATATTCCTAACATCTAAAAAAGCCTGCACAGTTCTGGAACATCCTATGGACAGATGAGACCAAGATCAACTTGTACCAGAGTGATAGGAAGAGAAGAGTATGGAGACGGAAAGGAACTGCTCATGATCCAAAGCATTCCACTTCATCAGTGAAGCATGGTGGTGGTAGTATCATGGCGTGGGCATGTATGGAACTGGTTCTCTTGTATTTATTGATGATGTGACAGCTGACAAAAGCAGCAGGATGAATTCTGAAGTGTTTCGGGCAATATTATCTGCTCATATTCAGCAAAATGCTTCAGAATTCATTGGACGGCGCTTCACAGTGCAGATGGACAATGACCCGAAGCATACTGTGAAAGCAACCAAAGAGTTTTTTAAGGGAAAGAAGTGGAATGTTATGCAATGGCCAAGTCAATCACCTGACTTGAATCCGATTGAGCATGCATTTCACTTGCTGAAGATAAAACTGAAGGGAAAATGCCCCAAGAACAAGCAGGAACTGAAGACAGTTGTAGTAGAGGCCTGGCAGAGCATCACCAGGGATGAAACCCAGCGTTGGTGATGTCTATGTGTTCCAGACTTCAGGCTGTAATTGACTGCAAAGGATTTGCAACTAAGTATTAAAAAGTGAAAGTTTGATGGATGATTGTTAATCTGTCCCATTACTTTTGGTCCCTTAAAAAGTGGGAGGCACATATACAAACTGTTGTAATTCCTACACTGTTCACCTGATTTGGATGTAAATACCCTCAAATTAAAGATGAAAGTCTGAAGTTAAAGCACATCTTATTTGTTTCATTTCAAATCCATTGTGGTGGTGCATAGAGACAAAAAGATTAGAATTGTGTCAATGTCCCATTATTTATGGACCTAACTTTATTCAGGCTTAGTCACACAATCTTGGAGACTCCAATGGCCTCCATCTGCAATTAAGCCATATTTTTGTGCTGCACTTTCATGACAGACAGTTCAGTGTGCACGGAAGCGAACCCTGGTGAGTTGTGTTACTCTGGCTACAGCTGTTGCTTAAAGCAATGTGAATCATAATTTAAAAGCAGATACAATCAGCTGATACAAATGAGAGTTTCCTGGATCATGTGCTTTCCAACTGCTGGAATATTGCTTTGATGATTTGATTTATACATCATTTAGATAAGATTATTTACATTGGACTTTACTCAGGCTGAGTTAATGTATTCTTCTGCAAATAAATGGATCCATTTGAATTGCACTAAAGTGCTGAAAACGGTCTTTTCTAAAACTTTCTCTGAACAGGGTGTGGACTAAATGTATTCACAGAGGTAAGAAAGAATTAGACTCCACTGCCACATTAGGAATAAGCTGTCCAGGCATGCATGACTGGTGCAGACAATTCCAATGGCGATCTAATCATTGGAAAAGCGACCATCAACAAATACATCTATTCTGGGCATTTGATTTAATCAGGCAAGATCAATCAACCTAAGAGTGTCTGTACAGGTTAGGAGTAGCCCAATAGTCATACAAGCATAGGCAACATTCCTGTTACGTGTATTCAGAAATATGAAAATATAAGCACTGACTTGGGTGCCATCATGTTTAAAGGTTAAATAAACATAAGTAAACTTTTGATGAAAAAGATTAAAAACAAAAATTACCTTCACGTTTTGAAACTATTAGCAAGCTACAAGATAATGGCGGAAGAACAGAGAAATTCTTGTAGCAATAGATTTTTCCGGATATGCCACAAAGTAAATTTTTGGTGCCACAAAGTAAATTTATAAAATCATAAAGTGTATTATATAAATATTAACATTGTAAATAGCACCATATCGAGTGTTTGCAAAGTAAAGTTCACAAATCTTATTTCAATTCAACATCCACATGTTAGCTCAGTGCGTTTCGAATGATTTAAACATCTTCATCTGGAGTTTGATGGGATCTGCCTGGGGGATGGTGTTTGGAATAAATATATTGCTATAAGAGATGGGCTTGGGTGTGTCCGGGATCCCACCTGCCTGATCCTGCCAGTAAGCTGACTAGGGTTGCCACCTCATCCCTTTAACCGGTTCCCGACCGGCGCACGCCGATGTATGTCGGCAGAATGGCACGGCTGGGCAAATGGGCGTACCTGTACGTCCATTTGAATTCCCCGCCGTGCCATTGCGTGCGTGCCGCCGGCGGCACGCACGCGTGCCGGCCGGGTGCTCCATGAGCCGGATCGCGGGTCCCTCGGAGTCGATCGCCATGGGGATACCCGCGATTGCCTCATGGAGAGGACGAACGGGGAGATGCCGTTGTAAACAGCATCTCCCCGTTCTGCCTAGTGACAAGTGTCACTCGATCTCTGCTCCCTGTCATTGGAGCAGAGATCAGTGATGTCACACACAGAGCCCATCCCCCTACAGTTAGTAATCACTCCCTAGGACACACTTAACCCCTCCCCGCCCCCTAGTGGTTAACCTCTTCACTGCTAGTGTCATTTACACAGTAATCAGTGCATTTTTAATCGCACTGATCGCTGTATAAATGACAATGGTCCCAAAAATGTGTCAAAAATGTCCGACATGTCCGCCATAACGTCGCAGTCACAATAAAAATCGCTGATTGCCGCCATTACTAATAAAAAAAAATTATTAATAAAAATGCCATAAAACTATCCCCTATTTAGTAAACGCTATAACGTTTGCCCAAACCAATTAATAAACGCTTATTGCGATTTTTTTTTTTTTACCAAAAATATGTAGAAGAATACGATCGGCCTAAACTGAGGAAAAACATTTTTTTTTATATATATTTTTGGGGGATATTTATTATAGCAAAATGTAAAAAATAATGCGTTTTTTTCAAAATTGTCGCTCTTATTTTGTTTATAGCGCAAAAAATAAAAATCGCAGAGGCGATCAAATACCACCAAAAGAAAGCTCTATTTGTGGGAAAAAAAGGACGTCAATTTTGTTTGGGAGGCACGTCGCACGACCGCGCAATTGTCAGTTAAAGCGACGCAGTGCCGAATCGCAAAAAACGCTCCGGTCAGGAAGGGGGTAAAATCTTCCGGGGCTGAAGCGGTTAAAACCAAACACATATGAATTACACAGGTTCTGAGGCTAATTAAATGCAGATAAGGCACTAAGTGAGTTTAATTACCACCTTAATCAGCCACAGAACCTGTGTAATTAATGTGTGTTCGGGTTTAAAGGGATGAGGTGGCAACCCTAAAGCTGACACTGCACACGGCTAATCACAGGCAATGAGACATTTCCCGATCTGTGCAGCTGCGGATCCGGAAATGTCTCACCGCTTATGATTAGCCGTGTGCAGTGTCAGCTTCCTGGTTGGATCGGACAGTTGGGATTCCGAACACGCCCGAGCCCATTCCTAATTGCTATTGTGGTTAAGGATCTGGGCATGCTGTTGCATCCCCTCTATGGATGGAAGAATTGAACTTCAGACAACAACTGATTTGGATTCTTGATTATTAAACTACCTGGAATATGTCTATTGCTATTGTAGTCAAGGGTCCGGGCGTGCTGTTGCATCCCCTTTATGGATAGCAGGATTTAAAGCAGAGTTCCAGGCTGAAATCCAACTAAGCAATAGAGCATCCCACCCCCCTCATTTTTGGATATCTTTTTTTTTTTAGTCTTTTTGCTACCTTTTCTGCCGCTTTTCAGGTGGACTTCTGTCCTACCTCTCGTCACTTCCACGATTGCATTGGGCCCTCCTCCTTCCCCCACTGCTGCCTTCTGGGACCGGTGTGTGTCCCAGAAGATGACAGGACCATTCAGAAAGAGCAGCGCAACTCACGCATAAGTAGTAGGAAACTGAAGGCTTTACTGCCAGTTTCCCTTACTAGCAATGCTGGACCTGCACTCGAAGTCGATGGATGAAATAACTTGGGGTGCCAACATTGTGGGAACCCTGGACAGGTAAGTGTCCTTATATTAAAAGTTAGCAGCTACAGTATTTGTAGCTGTTGACTTTTAATTTTTTTTTTATACAGGCTGGAACTACGCTTTAACTCCAGACCAGAACTGATTTTGGCTCTTTGCTTTTGATGTAAAAAAGTGAAGGACTATATTGGAGTCTTATTACACCTTTTGGACTACTATTTTCATGTCCCTCGGCTGTCCCCTTCTGGATTGGAGAATTTCCACTCCAGCAAACTGTATGGAAACTTTTGATTTTATACTACTGGGTTTTCCTATATGGATACTGCTCACATGTGCTCCTGATGAAAATGTTGATGATGATTTGATGAATTTACTTTGTGGTACCATTTTCCATATGCCCAGAAAAAATCCATTGCTACAAAAATGTTTCTATTCTACATGTATTTGGGGATGTGGCATATGGGACAGAGAACCTTTATATTTATATTTATAAGAAGTTATATCCAAATCTTGGCTTTTCCTGTAAAGTCAAAGCAAACCTGTGCTTTGTCTATTTACAATAAGGCAAAGCAATAGGTTTGCTTTAACCAACCTGTCCTGAGTAGTAAACAATGGCATAGCAACCCTCTAACAGGAAGTCATAGTATTTGGCAGAGGCTAAGAGCAATAGAAGGCCTTTTTATGAATACACACTTGAATAGAATATATATATTTTTTAACCAAAGATTAGTGTCACTTTGACTAAAGTCTGCACCAAAAATCCAAGTCAAACGTTAGGCATCTCCTGCAACAGGAATTTCATTTTGGTGAGATAATCCCTATGTTTTACCTACTAAAGGGATGCAGACACCGCAGCTCTCCATATTAAAATTCAGAGATTTGCTTTGGCGTTCATAATAAAAACAGATCCTCTCATGCATGAATGAATCTTAAAAGGACATGGTGAAACAAACAGCTATAAATGTTTTATACTTGCAATGTACAAAAACCACCCAGTGGGATTTTTTTCTCAACAAAAGTGGAGTTTATGAGGTCAAATTTATGATTTTGGTTGATTGTAAGGACCAGGAAGTGACCAAAACTTTTTAGGGTTTATTAGTGTAACAGATTTGTGTGGAGAAATCCTCTGTGCTAAAACTCTCATACCAAATCAACTAAGTTATCAGCAGTTCAAAAAAAAATTACCAGCCAACCAAACGTCCTATTGTTCAAAAGATCTGTACCCACCTGTATGTCCCTTCCTGAATCCCAAGAGAAAACCTGTACATCCTTCTATGAGTAAAGTATTTACTCTTTTAAATTCCCAGAGCCCTAATGTACCACTCAGAAAGCTCTGCCTGCAGCAATGAGTTTATTATTATAACTGAGGGCATGAAGATGGTTATGCTTGAGGTTTACTGTGCTAATAGTTTACAGACCGAATGATGTCAGACAACATTTTAAGAGAATGAAATATTATGCAAGCAGAATAAATTTTCCATCTACAATTACATTTAAAGAAAATTACAATATAAAAAGGAAGAAAGATATTAAGGAACCCGTTGATTTTTTTTTTTTTTCTATTGCTAAAAGCTGAGAAAAAAACGCAAAGGATGAAGTGAGAAACTGAATTTTGAAAACAATATGTTTCATTATTCTTAGGGATCTTATTTTTACAACAGAACAAATGGGTCTCGTAGAAAAATTATTATAATTAGGACTTGCATATGTCTACTTTTCATCCTCAACATGTAATCATTAAAATATAATCACTTTTTAAGTTTGAACAACACAACATGCCTGCCATTATTTTGTGAGCCTGAAAACGTCTTTTGCGTAGCTCTACATTGTTATTGGGACCTGACTTTTCATGACTTTATGGCTGAGCCCTGCTAACTGCCATTCTACTGTCCAAGGATAGTACCTCAGTGGCCAATAAGAGCACCCCCACTGAAGAGTGGAGTGGTCGTAGACAAGGTTTAGCCTCACTAACAATGCAAATGGGTTTTAAACCCAAGGATAAAATGTTAAAACACTGCAGCTTGCCAGTTATTAAAGAACAAGTAGGGCCAACACATAATATCTGCTTGTACATTGGATATATGTAGTATTATTAATCTCTTCTTATAAAAATGTGTATTATTTCCATACTCATGTGCATCTATATAATTTCCCAGGAAAAAGAATCTCCTCTTTTTTACAGAAACCCTGTTCTGGGTGTAGGCACTGCCAACTTTATTATTAAACCCACTATTCCACTAAGCGAAGGTTCTGGTTCTCTTATTTGCCTAGAGGTTTGCAATATGCTGTTTGGGGAAGGCCATTCCTCATAACCCCACCCCCCCTCTAAAAGAGGGCTACATACGCATAATTATTGATACTCATACTCAAAGATATGTCTGCACATTATTCAAACCTGTCCCATCCAGTTATTCAACTATACATTACAAGCATTAATACATTTGCACTCACTTTGGACAATAGAGTGCATTTCTAATAACATTTTTAAGAGTATGTCACCCTATATATTTTAATTAATAGAACATGCCTTGCAGAGACAACAATGATGCTGATATGGGGGCCTCCAGTTGTTTCAAAGATCCATGTGTAATTTAGGTAAAAACACCTGAACACTAATGCATTTTATATTTGTATTTGTTATTGCTTTTTAGTGCATTTCTTGCTAACAACATAAAGCATATATGCGGTGGCAAAATGGGTGGGCTTAAATGCCCCCACATGTCACATATTTGCATCCAGGGATGGCAGAGGTTTTTGTGCTGAAAATGCACTCACTACACATTCTCAACACAGAGATTAAGCTGCCAAAGACAGTTCCCAGTCTCTAGTTATGAATGAGATCTAGTAGGACTGGCTCACAATCATGTGACCACTAATCTCAGTGGTCATGTGATCAGGCAGACCTTTCTAACCCCGGAGCATAATAGGCCAGTTAAAGGGATGCTGGGTTTGGGTAGGATGGCATTAACAGTAAAAAAATACTTTAACCACTTCAGCCCCGGAGCATTTGGCTGGCCAAAGACCAGAGCACTTTTTGCAATTCGGCACTGCGTCGCTTTAACTGACAATTGTGCGGTCATACGACGTGGCTCCCAAACAAAATTGACGTCCTTTTTTCCCACAAATAGAGCTTCCTTTTGGTGGTATTTCATCACCTCTGCGGTTTTTATTTTTTGCGCTATAAACAAAAAAAGAGCGACAATTTTGTAAAAAACGCATTCTTTTTTACTTTTTGCTATAATAAATATCCCCAAAATATAATTAAAAAAATTTTTTTTCCTCAGTTTAGGCCGATACGTATTCTTCTACTTATTTTTGGTAAAAAAAATTGCAATAAGCGTATATTGATTGGTTTGCGCAAAAGTTATAGCGTTTACAAAATAGGGGATAGATTTATGGCATTTTTATTAATAATTTTTTTTTTACTAGTGAAGGCGGCGATCAGCAATTTTTATCATGACTGCAACATTATGGTGGACACATTGGACACTTTTGGCGCTATTTTGGGACAATTCACATTTATACAGCGATCAGTGCGATTAAAAATGCACTGATTACTGTGTAAATGTGACTGGCAGTGAAGAGGTTAACCAGGAGGGGGCGCTGCAGGGGTTAAGTGTGTCCTAGGGAGTGATTCTAACTGTGGGGGGATGGGCTATGTGTGACACGACACTGATCACCGCCCCCCATTACAGGGAGCTGTGATCAGTGACAGTGTCACTAGGCAGAACGGGGAAATGCTTGTTTACATTAGCATTTTCCCGTTCTTCCTCTCCGTGAGACGATCTCCGCGAACATCGAGTCCGCGGGACCCGCGGTCGGATTCACGGAGCTCGCGGTGGGCATGGAACTCTGCTATCCAGGCCTCGCGAGATCATGTACAATAACGTGATTTTGCGCAGCGGAGCCAACCTGCCGCCGTAAAACTGCGGCACTGGTCCACAAGCGGTTAAAGTGGTTCTAAAGGATAAAGGTCTTAACGTATGCTCTGCATTAAGGTAAAAAAAACAGCAGCAGCCCGTTCCCCCCCCCAACAAAAAAAAAACTTACCCATGTATTCTCCTAATCCAGTGCTGTCCCATCTGCAACAACTCTTCTCCCCTCATCTTTATTCACAAGATGTTGCTCTGATGGCAGTGGGAGCCATTGGCTCCTGCTGCTGTCAATCAAATTCTGTGTGAGGGAGAGAGGGGCAGGTTTATGGATGTTTATGAATGCACACAGCCTGGCTCGGGAGCGCACCTGCATGAGTGGCCCCATAGCATACAGCTTGCTATAGGAACACTTGAAGAAGAGGAGGACAGAGAGCGCTGGCGGGGGAACCCATAAGAACAGTTAAGAGACTGCTCTATGCAAAATCATTGCACAAACCAGGTAACTATAACATCTTTTTTATTGTAGGAAAAAACAATTAAGGTTTACAAAAAATTAAGATTTACAACCACTTTAATGACCTTGATATTCTTTATTTTTAATCACTCATCAAAGGTGGGATTTCTTTCATCACTCTAACCTTTTACTGTCTGTCCAGCATGTCTAGTAAGTGTTTAGAATGAAACAAACACAATATGGAGGTAGATATCTTCCAGAAATCACTTCGGGGGGAAAGAATAAGTGGACTTTTGAGACACCCACTTTTCGTTAACACATTTTAGTTAAAATAACATTCACCTAAATCCAGCAAAATATAATTGTATTAACCTGTTTGTACTAATTGCATTATCACCCACTATAACATTCTTGGGTCTAATTGTGGACAGTTTGAAATTTATACTCAACATATTTCTCTGAAGGATTTTTCGTTGTTCAGGAATACGTGTATAGTTAGTACAGGTTGATCATATTCAATGTCTCCACCTCAAGGAATGCAACAGGATTTTTATTCACAATAATGTACTTGCGTGCTTCCTGTGGATTAAAATGTCACAGCAAGCCGCCAGGCTTCCATAAGGCCAAAACCGTATATACCATAAGCCTTACTCAATGCCTAGAGCATTAGAATCACAAGGGGGAAAACTAAACAATAACATTTCTAAACTGTGAAACTTTTCTTTATTTTGTCCACTTCTGGATATTTGTAGCTAAATTCAGAAAAAGAACTGTAGAGAGAAATGGTTATAATGTGTAGTAAAAGGAGGCAAAAGACTCTGGAAAGATGGAACAATCTCTCCTTTCTTTTGTTTAGTAGTCTACATAGTTGATAACTAGCCCTACATTTAAAGCAGCCCATATGCTACCTCCAGTCGTGGCTTATATAATGTTGTTTTTTTTTTACTAAATAAAAAAAACACACGACACATGGGACAGATCTTTACAAAAAGGTATCATCATTCAGGTATGGTAGGGCAGCATGATATCTAAATTTAGCCATATGTGTGTTACTCTTTTGCTTATACTTTCCAATCCAAAATGTTTTCTGCTTTTTTCCTTCAGCTGCTTGCTGGAAGAAAAAAAGAGTCCCATATGGCAGCACAGGATTGCAGACTCACAAGCCTGCTATATCCAAGGCTGGAAACATAAAGGTCCTTGCTATTCTATTCATCATATCTCTGTTTCTGGCTTCATTGCTGTATATTAAAATATTGTCTACAGTGTATTAAAAAATGGTAGTGTAACATTATGAATATTTTGTTGTTTTAAAATATGGCAATTGGAACATAGTGCTCTTTAAGGGCCCGTTCATACCATGTTTCTTATGTGCAATGTGTGCCAACACAATAACCCATGATTCTCTGCAATGCACATTTGTCGGCATTGCACCAGTGCACCTAATCTGGAGTGAGGCATTCTCCAGTAGCCCATGTGCATGTAACATGTGCACTACAGCAGAAATATTGTGAGAACAAGCAATAAGAAAATGGAACATTTTGGACTTTTTCCTAAACAGTAATTGCAACTTGAGGCCCCAGTAGCTCTATTGAAGTGGTTTAACTTTACTCTTGAATTAGTCATCACATAGAACTTGTGCACCCTCTGCATGGGTAGTACTACCAGAATACAAAAGCAAAGACTTGTGTTTACTTCTTGTGTTAGTGAGATAATATGCAGTGCTTCGTTTCTGTTTTATACCCCTCAGAGCGTGATGAGATGCCAGAATGGAAGCAGATGGAAAAGGAAATGGCAGAAAATTATCAACATATGCCTATTTTCTTCTTGATTGTGTTTGATTGATGATCTCAAACAACGTAGTACAGTATTGGTCAAAGCTAATGAAAGCGTAGTTAGCAAATTATTTCCTTGTTCATAAATCAGATCCAAATGTTCAGCACTTTCCGCAGTGTGTAGCTTAAAGAGGAAATCTAGAAACATTTATTTCCTTTACGTTTCTACACATTTCAATGTTAACCAATTATTTGAAGCTCATTATCAATTAATTTAGTTATTTTGGTCAAGAGTGCTAATTGTAACTAATTGTCACTATTTGCTTTTACAGCTTTCTTCCATTGGGTATAGTACTATAGTATTAGAAGTACCTGGAGAAAATTTTATAAACACAAACATTGGATGAGTGTGTGTGTATGTGTGTGTGTATATATATATATATATATATATATATATATATATATTTTTTTTTTTTTTTTTTTTTTATTTCTTTAGCACAAATACATTGACCTATTTGCCGCAGCCTCTTTTCAAAGGGAGCAAAATAAACTATTGAAATCCACATATGTAAACAGTTTAAACAAGTTAAATTGGGAGCTGTGGAAGTTAGTCAACAGTATTGAGTATAGACTTCCTGAAACTGATATTTTCCTAATTACTGACTAACCATGCCTTGTTCTTGGATTAGGAGAGGTGCAGAAAGCGCAGATCTGTAGCTTGATTGAGGCAGAAGTAGGGAGAACTTTGTACTGTAGGTCCTCACAGCTTCCTCTCCAGCAAGGAGAACAGTGAGCAGCATAGTAGTAACATCATCAAATCTCACTCTAAATCTCAGAGCAGGAAGTGCATTGCTATTTTTAAGGAGGTACTTTGGATAAAAGGTCAATTTTTTTAAGGTACTAAGTAGGTACAGTTAACGTGTCCAGATAAGGGAGTAAAAATCACTTTTATACGTCATCAACTCCGATTACATGCAGATTGATTTATTTTTCTGTCAGCATGAGTGCTGCCCATGCTTCTATCAGTCTTCTGGACAGGAGATGATAGGTGACTGGTACCAAGACAGATTTGGGTACTTAAAGTGACCCTGTCACTAAGTTACAATAGGGGAGCTCCATGCCATGAAGAATGTGAATACCTCTCCTGCTGCGCACTGTACTGAACACTGCTCTAAAGTAGAGAATGCTGTGCTTAATCATTCTTTCTTCTGACCCCTTTGAACGACTGAGCTCAGCATGGAATTAGGAGATCAACACTCCTATAAGTGTAGTGTCCGGTCACCTGAGTCCAGGTGACAGATGCACCCCGTTGGGGTCAGGAGTGCACCGAAAGGTAGTGGGACCTATGGCTGACTGTTGCAGATGGAGCTCTAGGAGATTCAGGAGAGCTGGTATTCTGGAGCACCAACACGGGTGACACTGGGAGCTAGAGCATGAGATTTCCCAGGGAGCGGAATCTAAGAGCCAGCGGGTGTTCACCAGTGGCCCCTAGTGGTGGGGATAGATTTAGATGCAGTCTGGCTCCAGGTCGTGACCCCCAAGGCCTCCCAGCTCCCGCTCATGGTAGACTACAGGACAACAAAGGATAGTCAGGAGATAGCCAAAGGTCAGGGCAACAAGCAGGTAAGGATAGTCAAGAACACGCCAAGGTCGGGATATGAAGCAGACAAGGTCAGTCAAGAACAAGCCAAGATTGGTAACAAGAATCAGACATAGAACACTCAGCAAGGAGCACACGGAAGCCAAACACACAATATTGATCAGCAGGGCTGGCTTGCAGTGCACAGGTTAATATAGAGTTCCTTGATAGGGGATGGGGTGGAGCCATATTTTGAGAGATTACTTAAGCAGCCAGGTGAATGGCGGCTGGTCTCTCAAGCTGAACACATGGAGAGGTAAGCTGACAGACAAACATTACTGTGGATCCATGACATGTAGCTTTCTAAAGCGACTTCAGGGGATGCTTTCTCTTCATTAAAGCAGTATTCTGTGGCATGGACAGTGGGAGAGGTATTTACTTTTTTTCAGGCAGCTCTTTTATTGGAGCTTCAATTTTATCGACAGAGTCACTTCCATAAATTTCATTATTTTTATTTTTCATTATCTTGCTGGAGTTCAGCTTTAAAAACTTTTATTCCTATTATATTCCTATTCTAGCAGTTATAGACTCACCTACTTTCTCTAGAGTAATGCTTTCAATGTTTGATTTGTGAACTTATGCTAGGTGATCAAGCACTGAATAAATCTCTCATTGCCATTTCTACTGAAGGACACCAATTTGTGGACTGAAGATACAATTTTTTAAGGGCCATTGTTCCTATTGGAAAAAACGATCGGTGAAAATAAGAAGAGTGAAATAACTACAAATAGTAATAATGGGGGGAATGGGGCATGGCCTGGTCAATATTGTTTATTTTTTGGAGATATACATTTTTGTAAAAGTCTTCAGTCATATTTTTACAGACCTTCAGTGTGTTCTGAAATACCTTATTTTTATAACTATGGTTTTTATGTTTGTAAAGTAGGACATCTGTCATAATGGCTTCAAAAGATTTAAATTACTGTATTTTTCAAATTTGCAATGCTGCTGCTTTATTTTTCAAGAACTATTTCATACAGTACCTCGAAAAAGTATTCATACCCCTTGAGATTTTTCACATTTTGTCATGTTACAACCAAAAACGTGAATGTACAGTGGCTTGCGAAAGTATTCGGCCCCTTGAACTTTTCAACCTTTTGCCACATTTCAGGCTTCAAACATAAAGATATAAAATTTTTATTTTTTTGAAGAATCACCAACAAGTGGGACACAATTGTGAAGTGGAACAAAATCTTTTGGATTTTTGAAACTTTTTTAACTAATAAAATGAAAAGTGGGGCGTGCAAAATTATTCGGCCCCCTTGTGTTAATACTTTGTAGAGCCACCTTTTGCTGCGATTACAGCTGCAAGTCGCTTGGGGTATGTCTCTATCAGTTTTGCACATCGAGAGACTGAAATTCTTGCCCATTCTTCCTTGCAAAACAGCTTGAGCTCAGTGAGGTTGGATGGAGAGCGTTTGTGAACAGCAGTTTTCAGCTCTTTCCACAGATTCTCGATTGGATTCAGGTCTTGACTTTGACTTGGCCATTCTAACACCTGGATACATTTATTTGTGAACCATTCCTTTGTAGATTTTGCTGTATGTTTGGGATCATTGTCTTGTTGGAAGATAAATCTCCATCCCAGTTTCAGGTCTTTTGCAGACTCCAACAGGTTTTCATCCAGAATGGTCCTGTATTTGGCTGCATCCATCTTCCCCTCAATTTTAACCATCTTCCCTGTCCCTGCTGAAGAAAAGCAGGCCCAAACCATGATGCTGCCACCACCATGTTTGACAGTGGGGATGGTGTGTTGAGTGTGATGAGCTGTGTTGCTTTTACACCAAACATATCGTTTTGCATTTTAGCCAAAAAGTTCGATTTTGGTTTCATCGGACCAGAGCACCTTCTTCCACATGTTTGGTGTGTCTCCCAGGTGGCTTGTGGCAAACTTTAGACAAGACTTTTTATGGATATCTTTGAGAAATGGCTTTCTTCTTGCCACATTCCCTGATCTTCCATAAAGGCCAGATTTGTGCAGTGTACGACTGATTGTTGTCCTATGGACAGACTCTCCCACCTCAGCTGTAGTTCTCTGCAGTTCATCCAGAGTGATCATGGGCCTCTTGGCTGCATCTCTGATCAGTCTTCTCCTTGTCTGAGCTGAAAGTTTAGAGGGACAGCCAGGTCTTGGTAGATTTGCAGTGGTCTGATACTCCTTCCATTTCAAAATGATCGCTTGCACAGTGCTCCTTGGGATGTTTAAAGCTTGGGAAATCGTTTTGTATCCAAATCCAGCTTTAAACTTCTCCACAACAGTATTACGGACCTGCCTGGTGTGTTCCTTGGTCTTCATGATGCTCTCTGCGCTTTCAACAGAACCCTGAGACTATCACAGAGCAGGTGCATTTATACAGAGACTTGATTACACACAGGTGGATTCTATTTATCACCATCAGTCATTTAGGACAACATTGGATCATTCAGAGATCCTCGCTGAACTTCTGGAGTGAGTTTGCTGCACTGAAAGTAAAGGGGCTGAATAATTTTGCACGCACCACTTTTCAGTTTTTTAATTGCTAAAAAAGTTTAAAATATCCAATAGATTTCGTTCCACTTCACAATTGTGTCCCACTTGTTGGTGATTCTTCACAAAAAATTAAAATTTTATATCTTTATGTTTGAAGCCTGAAATGTGGCAAAAGGTTGAAAAGTTCAAGGGGGCCGAATACTTTTGCAAGCCACTGTATTTTATTAGGGTTCTATGTGATAGACCAACACAAAGTTGTGAAGTGGAAGGAAAATGATAAATGGTTTTCAAATTTTTTTACAAATAAATAAATGAAAAGTGTGGGGTGCATTTGTATTCAGCCCCCTTTACTCTGATACCCCTAACTAAAATCTAGTGGAACCAACTGCCTTCAGAAGGCACCTAATTAGTAAATAGAGTCCACCTGTGTGTAATTTAATCTCAGTATAAATACAGCTGTTCTGTGAAGCCCTCAGGGGTTTGTTAGAGAACCTTAGTGAACAAACAGCATGATGAAGGCCCAGGAACACACCAGACAGGTCAGGGACAAAGTTGTGGAGAAGTTTAAAGCAGGGCACAACTGCACACCTACCAAGACATGGCCGTCCACATAAACTGACAGGCAAGGAGAGCATTAATCACAGAAGCAGCCAGGAGGCCCATGGTAACTCTGGAGGAGCTGCAGAAATCCACAGCTCAGGTGGGAGAATCTGTCCACAGGACATCTATTAGCCATACACTCCACAAATCTGGCCTTTATGGAAGAGTGGCAAGAAGAAAGCCATTGTTGAAAGAAAGCCATAAGAAGTCTCGTTTGCAGTTTGTGAAAAGCCATGTAGGGGACACAGCAAATGTGGAAGAAGGTGCTCTGGTTAGATGAGACCAAAATTGAACTTTTTGGCCTAAAAGCAAAATATTATGTGTGGTGGAAAACTAACGCTGCATATCACCCTAAACACACCATCCCCATCATCAGGGCTGGCGCAACCATAAGGCAGCATAGGCAACCGCCTAAGGGCGCCAGGCTGGGGGGGGGCAGTAATATTCACCTGCAAAGACAGATCCCGCTACATGTACCGGATTTTGCACACAATTCACCCCCTCCATTCCTGGTGTCTTTCCCTCTCTCCTCCCCCACATCTCCGGCTCCTTTTTTCCAGTGCTGGCTTTCAACCTGTTTCGCCAGCGTGCCTATGTGAGAGTTTACTGCAGGGTAAGCGCGCTCCCCTGTCGGGACTCTGCTCCATCCCCTGCTTGCATTGCAGCCCTAGCAGTGGCAGCAAGACAGAGGGGAGAGAGCAGATGGCTGGAAGTGCCAGAAATGCGGCATGATACAGGGAACTGGGGCGGGTGCAATGGAAGCCCTGCATGTCCTGACTTGCCACGATTTCACTGTTGAGGATCTGTTATGGGAAGACAGACAGCAGCGCCACTCTCCCCCAGGTGAGGCCATTGATTACATTGCATTGGAGTGCATTGTATACAGTGAGGAACATATGTGGAGGGGGGAGGTGTTCAGTGGGGAGCAGTTATGCATGGGGGGTGTACAGTGGGGAACATATGTGCAGGGGGGTGTACAGTGGGGAACATATGTGCATGGGGGGTGTACAATGGGGAACATATGTGCAGGGGGAGTGTACAGTGGGGAACATATGTGCAGGGGGGGTGTACAGTGGGGAACATATGTGCGGGGGGGTGTACAGTGGGGAACATACAGTATGTGCAGGGGGAGTGTACAGTGGGCTAAATATGTGCTGGGGGGTGTACAGTGGGGAACATGTGTGCAGGGGGGTTTACAGTGAGGAACATATGTACAGGGGGGGTTTACAGTGGGAAGCATATGTGCAGGGGGGTGTACAGTGAGGAACATGTGTGCAGGGGGGGTACAGTGGGGAACATGTGTTCAGGGGGGTGTACAGTGAGGAACATGTGTGCAGGGTGGGCGTACTGTGGGGACATATGTGCAGGGGGGTGTACAGTGGGGAACATGTGTACAGTGGGGGTGTACAGTGGGGAACATATGTGCAGGGGGGTGTACAGTGGGGAACATATGTGCAGGGGATGAACAGTGTAAAATATGTGTACAGTGGGGATATGTGTACAGTGCAGGGGGGTGTACAGTGTGAAACGTGTACATTGGAAGCAGGTGTGCGGGACTGTGAGCAGTGGGGAACAGATATGTAGGAAGTACAGTGGGCAACTGGTTTATAGGGGGATACAGTGATGAACAGGTCTGCAGGGGACTACAGTGATGCAGGAATTGGGGTGATCTGAGGTGTGAAGGCAAAATAATTTGGGTGATCTGAGGCCTGAAGGTGCAGGAATTGGGGTGATTTGAGGTGTGAAGATGCAGGAATTGGGTTGATATGTGGTGTGAAGCTGCAGGAATTGGGGTGAACTGAGGTCTGAAGGTGCAGAAATTGGGGTGAATTGAGGTGTGAAGCTGCAGGAATTGGGGTGAACTGAGGTGTGAAGGTGCAGGAATTGGGGTGAATTGAGGTGTGAAGGTGCAGTTATTGTGGTGATTTGAGGTGTGAAGGTGGAGGAATTGGGGTGATTTGAGGTGTGAAGGTGCAGGAATTGGGGTGAATTGAGGTGTGAAAGTGCAGGTATTGGGGTGATTTGAAGTGTGAAGGTGGAGGAATTGGGGTGATTTGAGGTGTGAAGGTGCAGGAGATGGGGTGATTTGTGGTGTTAAGGTGCAGGAACTGGGGTGAACTGAGGTGTGAAGGTGCAAGAATTGGGGTTATTTGAGGTGTGAAGGTGCAGGAATTGGGGTGAACTGAGGTTTGAAGGTTCAGGAATTGGGGTGAATTGAGGTGTGAGCGTGTAGGAATTGGGGTGATTTGAAGTGTGAAGGTGAAGGAACTGGGGCTGATCTGAGGTGTGAAGTTGCAGAAACTGAGGTCTCAATAATAACATGTTTTGTGTGTGTACCACTTAAAGGATAAGTTTACTTTTGTAAAAAAATAAAAAATAAACACATTTTTTTCAGGTAAAAAAATGTGCATTTTTTTTATTATTATTATTAGGAGCCTGTAAAGCATTGCATCCAGGATCAGCAGATCGTGGGTGTGATCTAATGCTCCTGCAGACTATCAGTGTATCTGTCTGCTCATACCATGTACAGGCAGACAGTTACACAATGACAGGAAGAATCAATGAATTAACACAGCACTCAACAGTGCCATGGTAGTTCATTAAGAACTACAAACCGACATCCACAGAGGGTGTTGGTACTTGTAGTTCTCCCATTCACGTAACTTTGTATTTTTTTCTTAAATCATGACAGCGGGTGTGGGGAGAGGATCCCTGGCCTGCTGTCACAACGGAGGATCAGGGGAATGCGGGGCTGCTGCAGAAGTGACATGTTACATGTTACCCCAATCACAGACTTTTTTAGAAGTGGGAACAGTGGGGGGGGGCCTAAGTAGATAAAAATCCTTGCACCGGCCCTGCCCACTGTGAAACATGGTGGTGGCAGCATCATGTTGTGGAGAAGCTTTTCTTCAGCAGGGACAGGGAAGCTGGTCAGAGTTGATGGCAAGATGGATGGAATCAAATACAGGGCAATCTTAGAAGAAAACCTGTTATGCCCCGTACACCCGAGCGGATTTTCCGTCGGAAAAATTTTGGATGGTCTTTCCGACGGAATTCCACTCAAGCTTGCCTTGCATAAACACGGTCACACAAAAGTTCTCTGAACTTTTGACCGTCAAGAATGTGGTGACGTACAACACTACGACCAGCCGAGAAAATGAAGTTCAATGCTTCCAAGCATAAGTCGAATTGTTACCGAGCATGCGCAGGAATTTTGCGTGTCGGAACTTGTACAGACGATCGCATTTTTGGATGGGAACTTTTCCCGACCAAAAAATAGAGAACATGCCCACAATCTTTTGCTGGCTGGAATGCTGCCAGCAAAAGACCAATGTAGCATACACACGGTCGCATTTTCCGACAAAAAGCTCTCATCAGAGTTTTGCTGGCAGAATTTCCGATCGTGTGTACGCGGCATAAGAGTCTGCAAAAGACTTATGACTGGTGCGGAGGTTCACCTTCCAGCAGGACAACGACCCTAAACATACAGCCAGAGCTACAATGGAATTGTTTAGGTCAAAGCATATTCATGTTAAAATGGTCCAAAGTCCTAAATCCAATTGAGATTCTGTGGCAAAACTTGAAAATTGCTGTTCACAGACACTCTCCATCCAATCTGACAGAGCTTGAGCTATTTCGCAAAGAAGAATGGGCAAAAATGTCACTCTCTAGATGTGCAAAGCTGGTAGAGACATACCCAAAAAGACTTGCAGCTGTAATTTCAGTGAAAGGTGGTTCTATAAAGTATTGACTCAGTGGGCCTGAATACAAATGCACACCACACTTTTCACATATTTGTAAAAAAGTTTGAATACTATTTATCATTTTCCTTCCACTTCACAATTACAGGCCACTTTGTGTTGGTCTATCACATACAATACCAATAACATACATTTACGTTTTTTGGTTGTAACATGACAAAATGTGGTAAATTTCAAGGGGTATGAATACTTTTTCAAGGCACTGTAACTGGAACAAGTTGTTCCTGTGCTACTCCTTGCTAATACGCTATGCCTTCTGATAAAGTCACCATGTCTAGTTGGAAGATGAAGAGGCATGGAACATGATGGTTAGAGCCAATAGTGTACAACCTGACACAGCTCCAAACCCCGCCAATGAAGTGCCGCATCTGCAATCTCATGATTGCATTGACGTGGCATTTCCCATAGTGCACTGTGTCTGGCGCCCAAACACAGTGCACTTAGTTAAAGGACATTTTTTTTTAAAGGGGCTGTTTAAAAAAAATATATATACTTATTTATTTTTTTGTGACTACAGGAGGGGGGGTGGTGCTCGGGTGCCCCCTATGGACGGGCCGCCACTGGTCTAAAAAGTAAAATGTCAGCGTTTGCAGAAGACACCAAACTATGCAGTTGAATAACATCATTACAGGATGTCTCCAACTTGCAAGCTGATCTCAATGCTCTATTTAACCACTTCAGCCCCATAAGAATTTACCCCTTCCTGACCAGAGCACTTTTTGCGATTCGGCACTGCGTCGCTTTAACTGACAATTGTGCGGTCATGCGACGTGGCTACCAAACAAAATTGACATCCTTTTTTTCCCACAAATAGAGCTTTCTTTTGGTGGTATTTGATCACCTCTGCGTTTTTTATTTTTTGCGCTATAAACAAAAAATAGCGACAATTTTGAAAAAAACGCATTATTTTTTACTTTTTGCTATAATAAATATCCCCAAAATATAATTAAAAAAACATTTTTTTTCCTCAGTTTAGGCCGATACGTATTCTTCTACATGTTTTTGGTAAAAAAAAAATCGCAATAAGCGTTTATTGATTGGTTTGAGCAAAAGTTATAGCACTTACAAAATAGGAGATAGTTTTATGGCATTTTTATTAATTTTTTTTTTTTTTTACTAGTAATGGCGGCGATCAGCGATTTTTATTGTGACTGTGACATTATGGCGGACATATCGGACATTTTTGACACATATTTGGGACCCTTGTCATTTATACAGCAATCAGTGCTATAAAAATGCACTGATTCCTGTATAAATGACACTGGCAGTGAAGGGGTTAACCACTAGGGGGCGGGGAGGGGTTAAGTCAGTACTAGGGAGTGTTTTCTAACTGTAGGGGGGATGGGCTAGCTGTGACATGTCATTGATCTCTGCTCCCGATGACAGGGAGCAGAGATCAGTGACACTGTCACTAGGCAGATCGTCCTCTCCGTGAGGCGATCGTGGGTATCCCCGTGGCAATCGAGTCCGCGGGGCCCGCAACACGACTCACGGAGCTTCCGGCGGCGCACACGCAATGGCACGGCGGGGAATTCAATAGGACTTACAGGTCGGGAAGTGGTTAATTGGGCAACTAAGTGGTAAATGAGGTTTATTATTGATAAATGTAAAGTTATGCACTTGGGAGCTAAAAACATGCATTTATTCTAGGAGAAGAACAGCTGGAGGATTCATTAGCAGAGAAGAATCTGAGTGTTCTGATAGATCATAAACTAAACTAAATAATAGCATGCAATGCCAAGCTGCAGTTTATAAAGCTAGCAAAATCCATATGGACTGCAGAGAGAGAGAGACATCATTTTGCCTCTGTACAAATCATTACTAAGACTTCATCTGGAATATGGAGTTCCGTTTTGGGCACCAGTTCACAAAAAAGGATATCAGAGCAGTGGAAAAAATGCAGAGAAGAGTGTCAGGGCTGGGCTCAGCCCTTCCTTCTCTGAGCTGGCCGCTCAGCTGTCGGCTAATTGCCAGCTCCCATCTCTCTCCACAGTTACCCAGCTGTTGTTGATTCTGCTCATCAGTCCTGCCTAATTAAAGTTGTCCAGCTCACTTGATCTCTGCCTTCTCCTTTGTCAACATCACAGAGACTTTCTCCTGCGTTCCTGTTGAAGACTTGCTCGGCTGACGTTCCTTATGGCTCCTGATCCTGCTTGCTGTACTACTACATTTATCTCTGGCTCTCTGACATTTGCTTGGCTGACTACCCAGTCCGGTTACTGAACCCTGGCTTGTTTTGACTATGCTTACTCTGTTTACGTTATTATTATTATTATTAAACAAGTGTGATTTAACTATACTTCTGTCTCGGTCTGATTCATGGTCCCTGATAGTAGGCGAAGGCCATGAATTCAGAAGATAGAGTCAATCCACTTGTTGGTAATAATTTTTCCAGACTGGATGAGCAAGATCATCGCATGGATCAGTTTGCCATAGCGTTACAAATGCTTTGAGTCACATAGCTCCCCTGGAGTCTCCTACTGTGGCTGCTCTAGTGCAACCTGAGTTGCAGGCCGTCCCTGCTGCTGCGCCAGTCTCTGTGCAGGCACCCGCCTCGAGTATTACCTCTATAAGAGATATGTCTGGTTCCGCTCTGCTTTCCCAGCGATTTGGGGGTGATCCAGTTCAATGCAGAGGGTTGCTTTTTCTTATGGTCTCTTGAATTCCATCAAGGATGAGATAGCAGTCCGAGATACACCCACTGAGCTGGAGAGGTTGATCACATTTGCCATCCTCATTGACTCCAGACTCAGAGAAAGACTCTCTTTTAAGGAGCGCTTGCGGAAGCCTCCTGTACGTTTGCCTCCAAGCTTTGCAGTCCCACCCATGCCTCCCTCACCTCCCATGCCTCCTGGTACCAAGTCAGTCAGTGAAGATGAACCCATGCACTTGGGCTTCACGCGTCTCTCTGCGGATGAGAGAGCCTTTAGGAGGAGGGAGAGATTGTGCCTTTATTGTGGCAGGCAGGTCACTTTTTAAAGTCTTGTCCTACCTGTCCAGGGAACGCCCGAACCTTGAGGTCCTGTCATGGACAGACCTTAGGTGGCGTTGTTTCTTCCCCGGTTATCCAAAAGGATAAGCCCCTGGTTTTGGTCACCCTTTCTTGGGCTGAGTCGTCCATCGAGATACAGACTCTAATCGACTCTGGGGCTGCAGACCTGTTCATTGATGCTGCCTTTGTATCACAGCACTCGATTCCGCTGCAGCTGCGTGACACTCCACTTGCCATTGAGGCCCTTGATGGGAGACCTCTACAGTTTGCCCATGTGACTCATGAGACGGTTACGTTGTCCATGGCCGTAGGGGCTCTTCACCATGAGAAAAAACAATTCCAAGTTATTTCCTCACCTAGGTTTCCGCTGGTTATTGGTTATCCTTGGTTACAGAGGCACAACCCCTCTTTTGACTGGCTCTGTGCTGAGGTTCTCTCTTGGTCACCACAATGCAGTGAGACATGCTTCCAGAAGGTAGACAAGATCCTGTGCACCTCGTCACTCTCCTCCCTGCCGGAGGAGTACCGCAACTTTAGCGATGTCTTTGACAAAGGTCAAGGCGGTAGTTTGCCTCCACACCAGCCTTATGATTGTGCAATTGACCTTCAACCTGGTGCCATACCCCCTCGTGGCCGGGTTTACCCTTTGTCGGTCTTGGAGGATAAGGCCATGAAAGAGTATGTTGCAGACACACTTTCTCAAGATTTAATCCGCAAATCCTCATCTCCTGCTGGTGCTGGTTTCTTCTTTGTGAAGAAGAAGAGCGGTGAACTGAGACCTTGTATTGATTATAGGGGTCTCAATTGTTTCACGATTAAGAATGCCTACCTGATTCCGTTGATTACAGAGTTATTTCAAGGGAGCAATGGTTTTCACGAAGCTAGATTTGAGAGGGGCATACAATCTCGTGTGGAGGGCGACGAGTGGAAAACTGCATTTAATACCAGAACAGGCCATTATGAGTACCTCGTAATGCCTTTTGGCCTTTGTAACGCCCCAGCAGTATTCCAGGAATTTATAAACGACGTCCTTCGAGATTTGTTGCAGTTATGTGTGGTGGTTTATCTCGATGATATCCTCATATTTTCCAGGAGAGCCACCACACAGATGTCTGTCATGTGCTTCAGAAACTAAGAGAAAACAATCTCTATTGTAAACTGGAGAAGTGCGAGTTCCATCGTGAACAGGTTAAATTCCTGGGCTATGTTATTTCCACTGCTGGTTTTTAGATGGACCCAGAGAAACTTTCGGCAGTCCTACAGTGGCCCCGACCTGTGGGTTTATGTCCTCTGCAGCGTTTCCTGGGCTTTGCCAACTATTATCGGAAGTTTATTCATAACATCTCGTCTCTGGTCAAGCCCCTGACTGATATGACCAGAAAGGACGGTAACCCACAGAGTTGGTCTCCGGAGTCCATTAAGGCCTTTGAGAGTCTCAAGGCTGCCTTTGTTTCTGCTCCTATGTTGGCACATCCTGATCCTACATTGCCTTTTATTCTAGAAGTTGATGCTTCTGAGACTGGAGTTGGCACCCTTCTGTCTCAACGTCCTAACTCTGAGAGCGCTATGCATCCGTGTGGCTACTTTTTCAATTGTCACCTGCAGAGTGCAATTACGAGGTTGGTGACAGAGAGTTGTTGGCGATCATTTTAGCCCTGAAAGAATGGAGACATCTCCTTGATGATACCACTGTGCCAGTTCTCATTCTTACTGACCATAAGAATCTCACATTCTTGTCTGAGGCTAAGTGCCTCTCTCCCAGAAGGGCGCGATGGGCTCTTTTCATGTCGAGTTTTAATTATATTGTCTCATTCTTACCCGGTACTAAGAATGTAAGGGCTGACGCCTTGTCACGACAATTTTCCTCCACTTCCAAGTTGGAGTCGGTTCCGGTGATTCCTCTTGATCGTATCCTGGCTACAGCTCGCACCAGTCTTACTTCTACTTTGGGTGAAAAAATTCTTGCTGCTCAGGTCCATGCTCCTCCTGAGAAACCTTGTGACCTCTGCTTTGTCCCAGAGAGTCTCTGTACTGCTGTGCTCCAGACTTACCATTCTCCCAAGGGAGCTGGCCCCCCTGGGAAGAATAGACTCGTTTGGGCCACTTCCCAACAATTCTGGTGGCCTAGTATACGTGCTGATGTAACTGTCTTCGTAGCTGCCTGTTCCACGTGTGCTCAGAGTAAGACTCCACGACACCTTCCTGTGGGCCTCCTACCACCCATACCCAATGGAGAGAGGCCCTGGACCTACCTGTCTATGGATTTCATTGTGGAGTTACCCAACTCCCAAAGCAACACTGTTATCCTTATGGTGGTTGACCGTTTCTCAAAGATGTGTCATTGCATTCCACCTATGAATGAATGCTGATTGCCCACTTCTAAGGAACTGGCTTCCATTTTTGCTCGGGAGATCTTTCGCTTACATGGGCTACCCAAGGTGATTGTCTCGGACAGAGGTAGTCAGTTTGTCTCCCGGTTCTGGCGAGCCTTTTGTGCACATTTGGGAATTCAGCTTGCTTTCTCCTCTGCGTATCACCCGCAGTCTAATGGGGCTGCAGAACAAGCCAGTCAGTCCTTGGAGCAATTCTTATGTTGCTATATTTCTGACCATCATAACAACTGGTCAGACCTATTACCGTGGGCAGAGTTTGCTCACAACATTGCTTTGAATTCTGCTTCCAGATTGTCCCCGTTTATGGCGAATTATGGTTTCCAACCTTCCATGTTGCCTGACTCGTTTGTTCCGCAGAGTATTCCTGCATTAGAGGAGCATCTCCGTGGTCTTCGTTCCACTTGGGCACAAGTTCAGAAGGCTTTGCAACATGCTAAAGATAGGTACAGACTCCATGCTGACTGCAGACGCCTGCCTGCACCTTCCTACCAGGTTGGGAACAGAGTCTGGCTGTCGTCTTGCAACCACCGACTTTGTGTTCCTTCTTTGAAGTTCGCACCTCAGTTTATTGGGCCTTTCCGTATCCTTCGCACTATTAACCCAGTGGCTTATGCCTTGGACCTTCCTCCTAGTATGCGCATCTCAAATGTTTCATGTCTCCTTATTAAAACATTTGGTCTGCAAATGCTTTACCACCTCGGTGCCATGTCCTCACCCTATACAGGTTGAGAACCATGAGGAGTATGAAGTACAACCCATTGTTGACTCCCGTAGGTTCCGTAGGCGCATACAGTACCTGGTGCATTGGAGGGGGTCTGGAGGAACGCTCTTGGGTCTCATCCTCGGACGTACCTGCCCCTGTCCTCCGCTGTGATTTTTATAGACGTTTTCCCCTCAAGCCCGGTGGTCCTCCGAGGGGGAGGGGTCGTTGAGGAGGGGGTACTGTCAGGGCTGGGCTCAGCCCTTCCTTCTCTGAGCTGGCCGCTCAGCTGTCGGCTAATTGCCAGCTCCCATCTCTCTCCACAGTTACCCAGCTGTTGTTGATTCTGCTCGTCAGTCCTGCCTACTTAAAGCTGTCCAGCTCACTTGATCTCTGCCTTCGCCTTTGTCAACATCACAGAGACTTCTCCTGCGTTCCTGTTGAAGACTTGCTCGGCTGATGTTCCTTCTGGCTCCTGATCCTGCTTGCTGTACTACTACGTTTATCTCTGGCTCTCTGACATTTGCTTGGCTGACTACCCGATCCGGTTACTGAACTCTGGCTTGTTTTGACTACGCTTACTCTGTTTACCTTATTGTTATTAAACAAGTGTGATTTAACCATACTTCTGTCTCGGTCTGGTCATGGTCCCTGATAAAGAGCAACTAAACTGATAAGAGGCATGGAGGAGCTCAGCTATGAGGAAAGATTAGCTGAACTGAATTTCCTAATCTTCTTTAGTAGAGAAGATTAAGGTGCATATGGCCAACATGTATAAATACATAAGTGATCCATGTAGTGAACTTGGTGTAGAATTATTTACTTTTAGGTCATTACAGAGGACAAGGGGGCACTCTTTACGTCTGGAGCAAAAGGTATTTAACCTACACATACAGAAAGGCTTCTTCACAGTAAGAGCTGTGAAAATGTGGAATATACTCCATCAATATGATAAACAAATGCATACTCCATCAATAGCTGGTTCAGTAGATTGTTCTAGGAAAGGCCTGGATGCATTCCTAAATGCATATAATATAACTGGATATCATTATTTAGAAGTAATAACACCAAGGGTAGTTGATACAGGGAATATCCGATTACCTCCCCAGGGACCAGGAAGGATCCCCCCCCACCCCGCCCCGACTGGAGCAAATTGGGTCATAATTTTTTTTTTGCCTTTCTCTGGGTCAACTGCGGGTATAGGATTGTGTATATGGGGTTTTCAATATTTTTTTCTTGTTGGTTGAACTAGATGGGCTGTGTTCTTTTTCAACCTCACTAAATATTTAACTATAAATGACACAGAAACTCTTGTGTGATTTCAGCATCTATTAGGATTGCAGTCCTCCAAGATGGCTGCCTGGAGCCCATAGAAAGGGGCAATTAATCCTCTCAATGGTCTCCTACCAGTCTGAATAAAAGGAACAATGCCACCTTCAGGGTGAACGATATACTGCAGCCTCCAACTGTCTGAACCCTTTCCTGCCAGGCAGGACTGTAAATCTCATGGCTGGGTGGACAGAAAAATAAAGACTTTGCTAGCTTAAACATCTCTCATACCTCTGTGTTATCTGTGAATTTAGTCGTCTAACTGGAGTCCAGCTTTAAGTTACAACATTTATTATGGGACCCTGCGTACGTGCAAACTCTGATTCGCTTTTCATATTTCGAGAAAAAGACAGAGAAATCCCCAGAAAAAGGATCACAGTTAAAGGGAAATCTGATAGTAATTATGAGGACCTGGTCTGCATAACTCGGCTACAAATTTCCTAATACTCCTTTGAAACTTTTCTCTGAACTTGTCCCTGTTTCAAGAAACAGTTAACCTTACTTAAAAGTTGTTCGGTAGGTTTTAAATCAACACACATATTAACACAACAATTATACCTCAACTATCACAAAAAAGAGGCAGAACAACTGTATCCAGCTGTTAAGATGTTTTAATCTTTAAAATCCTCTTAGAGCAATCACAGATGGGCAATGAAGTCATATCCGTGTGATCCTGAGATGATTCCACAGCTGGTGTCACTTTTTTGTCTTTCATTGGTTTTTATTTTATTCCTTAAAAGTTTTTAATGCCACCACCTTTTTTAGGGTCCTTGGTTGTTATGCTAGGGTTATTGTGATTAGAAGAAATGTTTGCTATACATTTCTGGAAACAAAGATGGAAAAGGCGATCAGTCACTAAAAACTACTTATTAGTGTGGCAAGTTAGAAGTTCACGTTAATGTTTTTATGAGGAATAATTCCTTTTCCTTCAATGCTTGGTCAAAATGTACCATATACAGTATAGTTTTCTCTTTTGCATATACTGTATTGTATCAGAGTATACGTGCAGTAAATCAACCCCATCATGTTGATGGTGACATATAGGGATGAGCCGAACACCCCCCCGGTTTGATTCGCAGCAGAACATGTGAACATGCAAAAAATTTGCACGTGAACACCGATAAAGTCATTTTAAAGGCTTATATGCAAGTTATTGCCATTAAATGTGTTTGAGGACCCGGGTCCTGCCCCAGGAGACATGTATCAATGCAAAAAAAAGTTTTAAAAACAGCAATTTTTTCGGAAGCAGTGATTTTAAGAATGCTTACAGTGAAACAATAAAAATTAAATGTTCCTTTATATATAGTGCCTGGGGGGTGTCTATAGTATGCCTGTAAAGTGGCGCAGTTTTCCCGTGTTTAGAACAATACCACAGCAAAATGACAATCCTAAAAGGAAAAAAAGTCATTTAACACTGCTTGTGGCTGTAATGTTGTCAGGTCCCAGCAATATAGATAAAAATCATTGAGAAAAACAGCATGGGTTCACCCCCCCCCCCCCCCCCCAGCCCATTACCAGGCTCTTTGGGTCTGGTATGGATATTAAAGGGAACCCCGCACCAAAATTTTAAAAAAAATGGCATGGGGGCCCCCAGGCACTATATACTCTGAACAGAAGTATATACACTATACGGCCTGCCCTATATACTCTGCAGAAAATTGGGCCTTAGGTGTTGGTGGTGCCAGAACACTGTAACCCCTCACAGTTACTCTTGTTGGGTGCAAGAACAGGCCCTGCTGTTAAATATTATTTCAAAATTTGTAATTACATGTCTGTGTTAAACAGGGACAGAAAAATTTGGCCTTGGGTGGTGGTGCCACAACACTGTAAGCCCTCACAGTTACTCTTGGTGGGCGTGGGAATGGGCCCCGCTGTTAAATATTATATCAAAAATTGTAATTACTGGCCCTTGTTAAACAGAAACAGAAAACAGAAAAAATTGGGCCTTTGTTGGTGGTGGTGGTGCCACAACACTGTAAACCCTCATAGTTACTCTTGGTGGGAGCAGGATTGGGCCCTGCTGTTAATTATTATATCAAAAATTGTAATTAAATGCCCCTTTTTAACAGGGGCAGAAAAATTGGGCCTTGGGGGGAGGTGGTGGTGCCACAACACTGTAACCCCTCACAGATACTCTTGTTGGGCGCAGGAACAGGCCCTGCTGTTAAATATTATTTCAAAATTTGTAATTATATGTCCGTGTTAAACAGGGGCAGAAAAATTGGTAGTGGTGGTGGTGCCCTAAATCAAAAATATTGTTGGAAGCTAGCATCATCAAGATTGAGGAGGAATAGGATAGTCACTCAGCTTAGGCAGTCTTCAAGGGATCCCACATTCATAGAAAAATCAATCCATTACATCAGCATCAGGTGCTTGATAGCTGCTGCTGATCCAAGACTGATTCATTTTTGTGAATGTGAGCCTATCAACGGGATCTGTGGACAGGCACACTCTATGATCCGTTACAAACCCTCCAGCAGCACTGGATGTGCATTCAGAAAGAACGCTGGATGCAGGACAGGCCAGTAGCTCAATTGCATATTGAGCAAGTTCTGGCCAGTGGTCCATCCTCAAGACCCAGTAACCCAGTGGATGGTCTGTTGGAAAGGTCTCCAAGTCTGTTCCTGCCCCTAGATATTCCTGCAACATGTAATGCAGACGCTGGCGATGGTTGCTTGGACCGATCATACCTTGGCGCTGAGGACTGAAAAATTGTCTAAAGGCATCGGTCAGCCGGCCACCTTCTCCACCGCTCTTCCTCTGACTGAACTAAGCCTCATCAACACCTTGTCCAGCACCAGGAAATTGTAACCTCCCAGGGTCTGGAAACGCATTGCACAAACCTTTCTTCAAGGCCTCCTGAAGATGTTTCATCCCCTGCTCCCTCTGCGAAGGCAGGATGAGTTTTGCGACCTTACACTTGTAACATGGATCAAGAAGGGTTGATAGCCAGTAATGATCCCTCTCCTTAATACCATGAATCCTAGGGTCCTTTCGCAGGCTTTGCAGAATCAGGGAAGCCATTCCGTGTAAGTTTGCAGAGGCATTTGATTCTGAGTCCTCTGGGTCACTAAGGATCACATGCTCCTCAACCACCTCCTCCCAGCCACGTACAACTCCATGGGGAATAATATCTGGATAAAGGGGGCCTTGAGAGGTAAGGAAGTCCACCTCTTCCTCCCACTGTTGTTCCTCAAGTGCCCTGCCCATTTTTCCACGAAGCGTGTGCTCCAACAGGAAGACAAGAGGGACAGTATCACTGATGCATGCATTGTCGCTGCTCACAATCCTCTTGGCCTCCTCAAATGGTGACAGGACAGTGCATGCATCCTTGATCAGTAGCCACTGGCGTGGAGAAAAAAAGCCAAGCTCCCCTGACCCTGGTGCCATACTCACACAGGTACTCATTGATGGCCCTCTGCTGTGAGTGCAGCCGCTGCAGCATTACCAACGTTGAGTTCCTCTTGCTGGGCATGTCACAAATAAGGAAGTTGGTGGGCAGGTTGCATTCCCTTTGAATGTAATCCAGCTGAGCACTGACATTGTATGACCATTGGAAATGACCACAGACTTTTCTGGCCTGCCTCGGGAGATCCTGTAAGCCTGGGTACCTGCTCAAGAACCGCTGCACCACCAAATTCAGGATGTGTGCCAAACATGGGACATGGGTCAAGTCTCCCTGTCGGAGGGTGGAGAGAAGGTTGGTGCCATTGTCGCATACAACCATTCCTGGCTGAAGCTGGTGTGGCTTCAACCACCTCTGAGCCTGCCCCTGCAGAGCTGACAGAATCTCTGCCCAGTGTGGCTCCTGTCCCCTAAGCAGACCAACTCAAGCACTGCATGGCATCTTTTTGCCTGAGTGCTTGCGTATGCCCTTGAATGCTTATGGAGCACCGCTGGTTCAGAGGACAAATCTGCAGAAGAGGCCACAGAGGAAGAAGAAGAGGAGGGGGTGGAGGAGAGAGCTGTGGCAGAATCACCACTAGCATTTTGGAGGCGCGATGGCAGAACAAGCTCCAACAATACTGAACCCTGTCCTGCATCCTTCCCAGCTGCCAGCAGAGTTACCCAGTGCGCTGTGAAGGAAAGGTAACGTCCCTGCCCATGCCTGCTAGACCATGAGTCAGCGGTAATGTGCATCTTACTGCTGACTGCCCTGTCCAACGAGGCCAAAACATTGCCTTCCACATGCTGGTAGAGAGCCGGAATGGCCTTCCATATAAAGAAATGGCGTTTTGGAACCTGCCACTGAGGTGCAGCACATTCCACAAATTCACAAAAGGGGGAGAGTCTACTAGCTGAAAAGGCAGCAGTTGCAGTGCTAGCAATTTGGCCAACCTAGCATTCAGACACTGAGCATGTAAATGGCTGGGACTGAATTTCTTTTTACGGTTTAGAATCTGGGGTAGGGAAATTTGCCTGCTAAAATCAGAAGTAGGTGTACTGATAGCAGATTGGCTGCAAGTACTTGGGACACCTATTGCTATACCTTCATTCCTCTCAGTGCAGGTTTTTGAGAGGACTGGAGGTATAATGGGGTTGGAGATCCCAGATGAGGAGCAAGAAGAAGTCTGCCTTTTTCTTTGATGTGGGTCTTTCAAGTGCTATTGCTAACGGATTGCATGGGAGGTCGTCATATGTCTGGTCAAGCATGTGGTGCCCAAGCGGCTGCTGTTCTGGCCACACTTGATCCGCTTCAGACATAGGTTGCAAACAGCAACGGTGCAATCTGCTGCACATGTGTCAAAAAAAGGCCCACACCAAGGAACTTTTCAAAATCAGCGGGGAGTCAGCAGCGCCCTGCGGAGCTCTGCGGTGTGATGCAGTAGGGTGGCTGTCCTTAAGATGGCCCCTTGAGGACATCCTGCCTCGTTGGAGTTGTGCCTCCTCCTCCTCCTCTTTTCTATCAGGCACCCAAGTAGAGTCAGTGACCTCATCATCCCCTCCCTCCTCATCTCTGGAGCAAACTTGGCAGTATGCTGCGGCTGGGAGAACATGACTGCCAGTTTCTTGTCCTTCTTGAGCACCCCCTCTCTCTAGGCTCACGTTACTTCCTTCCTCAACCTGGGAACCCGCAATGGAGACTTCTACTCGCTGCGTAATCTCCAGCAGGATGTACCCGACACTGTGGTCGAATAGTTCAGGGGACTCCTCCGTGCATTATGATGGGGCTACGGAAGGAGTGACTGTGGACAAGGAGCCGGTGGAATAGGCCACTTTGGCAGCTGCATTGGGAGGCAAACTACTCTGAGCCTGGGTGACAGAGGATGAGGAGGATGAGGACGGCTTTGTTATCCACTCCACCAAGTCTTCTGCATGTTCTGGCTCAATAACACGGCCAGCAGCAGAGAAAAAGGACAAGCGTGCCCATCGGCCACTGCAGAGGATGCACAATGTCTACGATCAGAACTGTTGACTGTAGACACAGAGCCTGCTTGCCCTCTTTTAGTGGCTTGTGAGTGTCTGCCTCTCCTTGGTGGCCTTCCGGACATGATGTATATTTTGCAACACCACACTGCACTGTTGTCACGTACCTGGTGGTTGAGCCCACTTATGCAGGGAGCGGCTTTTCGTATACCTCTGGCTTGAGATCCCCTGATAGAACAGACAGGGGCTTGGGAGTGCAAAGGGGCACAAGTACCTAATGGGTTGCAAGTGCAAGGGCTGATCCAGACTTCTGATGTGCTGTGAGGAGACCGGTTGCAGACTGGAGCAGAGACCCTGAAAGAGGCAGGAGCAACAGGAGGCTGGAAGCTGTACTTGGTGAGGAGGTGTATTATAGTCCCGGAGAGGCAAGCTGGTAACTGAAGACTGCGGACAGCAAAGAGGTGTAGCAGTTCAGGAGAAACAGCAAAGAGGACCAGCCTGACAGCTGGAGGCAGCAACTAGGAGGTGTTCTGTAGTTCAGATCACAAGCAGGTTTTCAGGTAGGCCGGGTCATACACTGGCGGGCAGATACAGTACAGGAGCAGCAGGCAAAGTGTAGTCTTGTAGCAGGCCGGGTCAGTAACAGGCGGGCATCGAAGGACCAAGGAGCAGGCAGAAGAGGCTTCAGGACAAGCTGGGATCAGAGGCTGGCAGCAAGCAGGGAAGGTAACAGGAATCAGGTAAGCAGGATAACAGGCAGCAAGGGGTCTCAGAAACGCTGTAGACCGGACATCAAGATGGCATGGTGACAGTCTCCTTTAAATAGTGCTTTTGGCGCCAAGCACCGTCACATGGCGCACGCGTGCCTGTGTGCGTCCACGCGTGCCCGTGCACGCTATCGCGCACGCTATCGCGCACGCGCCGGGCGGCTCTTTTGATAGGAACTCTGCGCACAGATCTTAAAAGTAGCAGCAACTGCACTACGGTTGCACTGTATTGTGTACTGTGTACACCACCAGAAAAATAGTAGCAACTGCACTACGGCTGCACTGTATTGTGAAATGTGTACACCACCAGAAAAATAGTAGCAACTGCACTACGGCTGCACTGTATTGTGTACTGAGTACACCACCAGAAAAGTAGTAGAAACAGTACATATATATATATCAAATACACCGCCTGAAGTAGATTAGAAATAGTACACCACGGAATGCACTGTAGAATGTAGATCTAGGCTACACTGACTGGATGCTGCAGAGTATATATATTAGATTAGAAATAGTACACCACAGAATGCACTGTAAAATGTAGATCTAGGCTAGACTGACTGGATGCTGCAGAGTATATATATATATATATATATATATATATATATATATATATATATATATCTACTAGACTGACTGTATATATATATATATGTCAAATACACCTCCACTAACTGAATAACCTGCCTGCTAATCTAAATCACACTAGCTCTCTGTTCACACCGTGTAGGCAGCCTTATATAGTGTGGGTGGTGGACTTAGTCCCCATGAGCCATGATTGGCCAAATGGCTCTCCTAGCAGAGAGTGCTGGGATTGGCCAAAGCATGCAGGTCAGGTGCATGCTTTGGCCAATCATCATACAGCAATGCAGTGCGATCTCGCAGTGCATTACGGGGCGTTCCACGGGCGCTCGAATTTCCCACAAACGCCTCATAATGTTCGTTCTTCGGTGAACGGGCGAACACCCGATGTTCTAATCAAACTTATGTTCGAGTTTAACTTATGTTTGACCCAAACATCAAGCTCATCTCTAGTGACATATTTTTGAATATGTAAATAGGAGGTGATAAAATTATAGCATTTATGGAATTTGATGGCCTTCTGAATATACAGGTTTTTTCATAGATATATTTACAAAGTATGCATTTTTAATTATTAAAAGTTGTACAGTTTTTGTGCAATTGAAAGTGCTGTATTAAAGGCGATCTTTAGGAAAAGGTGAATGAAAAGGATGGCAGAAGTTAAAGTGGTTGTTATGCCACTACTATAAAATCCTCCCATCCCCTCTGTAACATAACAATATGTGTCCCTGTGCCTGTGTTATATAAAAAATATGTTGATCTGTACTTATATCAGAGTGTCTCCTGCCCCTCATGTGACTGCTCGGATCTCTCCTCTGTCCGGCTGACAGCTCCAGCGGTTGGGGCAGAGCACTCCCGATGACATCAGCTGGGGAGGAGGGGAAGAGAGGAGAGAGAGAGAGAGCCAAAGAGTCACGTTATGGCCACAGTGAAATAGCGGGACAAGGCTATAGCGTTTGGTAGGGAGCTTTTGCTGGTGGATGGCCTAGGGTCTAGAAAACAAATGGGTTAGAAACCACTCCTATAAAAATATCTACTTTGTAGGGTTGCCATGGGGGTTCAAATATATGGGGAAAAAAAAGGATAACTCATATGCAACCCACTTCTAAACAAACATATTTTATTGCAAAACTATAAAGACAAAAAACACAAGTAAAAACAAGACTCCAACCAAAATGATAATTTTAGCAAAAAAATATGTAAATACAGCTTAAAATATAAATATATGTATAAACTCACTCTTAATAAACATATTGAGTATAAACAGCAAATATGTGTAGCGCTGGTGGATTTTCCAATCTACCGCTTCTAGGTAAATTTAGTGGATTATCTGTGCTGTACATAGTTCAGATCTAATTTACCATTAGATTAGCCTCTGTTCCAGTTTGGCTGTGTTGTGTGCAGTTCCACATTCTGCCTGTGGGTGTCGTTGTCACTCTGGGTAGGTGTTGGAAAGCAACAGGCTGAAACATATGAGTGCTCTTCTGTCCCGGTGAAAACTCAGCGGAGGTGGTCCTCCAGGTTGCATTCTGGGAGAGGATATTTATGGGGGAGACGCCATGTTGCAAGGAGCTTTACCTCGTGGCCCTCCTGGCCTAGAGGCATGTATTAGTGAGTTCTAGCTTGCGGCCCTCCGGGCCTGGAGGGTTACGTTGCGGCAGCCAAGTAGACCCAAGTAGACCCAGAAGTCTGTCTGGGGCCTGCTGTTGCTGGGATGGTCCTGTGCTGTCTGTCCTGTGGGAAGAAGCCGGACAATCGGGAAGATCCAGGGGAGGACCCATCTTGGAAGGGACCATGCAAGGCTGGTCTTAAGAAGGGCCTGGTGACTCGATTGGAGGACGCATCCTTAACTACTCTACCGCACAAGTACTGCCGGGTTGGCTTAAAGATTCTGGTACTGTGTTTGCTGTTCATCGAAAACTACTACATCCTGTGGCAGAGGATCGTACAGTTTTGTTTCATCCAAGTCTGTGGCAGAGACTTTTTGTTCGTGCTGCGTTCCGGCTGCTAGGTTGGTAAGAGAGACCTATCCGGGCAGGCAAAGATTTAATCCTGAGCTGAGGACATATTCATCCCAAAGATTTCAATTCCTTAGTGCTATGCCAAGAAAAGGTATTTGAACTTCCCTGCAACTCTTCTTCTACCTCTTTCCTGCTACTTCTTCCAGTTATCTCCCATTAAAGCATTGGACAAATACTCAAGTGACTGGTGTCTACATTGTCTGATAATAAGCTCAAAGGGACCCTAGACCCGGTACTGGTGAAATTACAGGTGAAAAGGTGACGGTAACAGCCTGCTAAAAATCAGCAGCTCCACTGTGACTTAGTGCTACATATGTAATTATCATGTAGGTATAGTGGTGCTACTCTCTCCAAGTAACAATAGTCCCTTGAATGGTTGTATAAATAGAATGATAAATCACAGAGAGAAAAAAATAGCTGTAGAATGATGAATCAAACATATACTAGGTCATCCATTTCATCCTTCAGACCACATTCAGGGAGCACTCATCAATGGCTCCACGCACTGTTAGAAAGATAGAATAATCTTAAAATGCAAACATGTGGGAACACAGAAAAGGCTCTTAATTGGCAGAATCTTCCAAGAATAGTAGTTGCATCCATAAACTGAAGCCAGCTTGCTTGTGTGATATAGCCAACCTGTAGGTACTGTATAGATGTTATCCAAGGAATTTGAGCACTCCAAATATGGAGGAAGTCTCAAGGTGGATTTAGCCAGTAATCTGTGAAATAAAAGAATTACCCACACATAGACTTCTACAGGGACCATTAAGACAGCATATATATAAATTGCACAGTATTCTTGGGCTTCCATGTGGATTTAGCCTGAAATAAATGGTACAGGAATGTTCACACACACACATTTCTACAGGGACCACTGAGCCCATATAGGCATGGTCTGGATCTCATCCATATTGTTAGATGCCCATTAAGCAGATGACCATAGAAAGAAGAAACATATAAAAGTTCAATCACTCTGCAATGTAATTATTACTATTATTATTATACAGGATTTATATAGTGACAACAGTTTGTGCAGTGCTTTACAGCATGAGAGCAGACAGTACAGTTACATTACAATTCAATACATGAGAAATCTGAGAGCGCTGCAATGTTAGAGCTTACAGTCTGTAATGAAGCTTCAAATGGTAAAGAGTTTATTCCAAGTATAAAAGCAAAGGTCCATCCATCATAGAGAGATATAGGGAGCATAAACAAAAAACTTACTTATCACACTAGCATTTATTCATCACTGAAAAATCAGCTTTGTGTAAACTAATTCTTAAAGTGTGCAGAGTCAAAACAAAGGCCGAGTTCACCACAGGTAGACAGGAATCCAAAAGCAGATCAAAGGCAAGCTGGATCGTACACGGGTAGGCAACCATAGCAGGTAAGGTCCCAGGTAAATCAGGAACTAGCTGAAGACTACTCAGTAATCTATCTATAACAGATTCCAGCTAAAGGAGCCTGAAATAATGCTAAGTGCAGACCCACTGGAGACCACCAGAAATGCCCACTGGAGACCACCAGGTATGCCCACTAGAGCCCGCCAGGGATGCCAATCAGTGCAAATCAGTGCCCATTAGGGATGGCACTCTGTGCCCATCAGTGATGCCTGCCAGTGCCTCCTGATCAGTGCTGCCTATCAGTGCCATCTATCAGTGTTGCCCATCAGTGCCCATCAGTGCCACCTATAAGTGCCCACCAGTGCCACCTATCAGTGCCACCTATGAGTGCCCATCTGTGCCACCTATTAGTGCCGCCTATTAGTACTGCCTATCGGTACCCATCAGTGCTGCACATCAGTGCCACCTATCAGTGCCCAGCAGTGCTGCGTATCAATGCTGCCTATCAGTGCCCATTGGTGCTGCATATAAGTGCCTCGTCATCAGTGCCCATCAGTGCCACCTCATTAGTGCCAACTCATCAGTGCCAATCAGTACTGCCTCATCAGTGCCCATCAGTGCAGTGCTCATCAGTGCAGCCTCATCGGTGATCATTAATGAAGGAGAAAACGTACTTATTTACAAATTTTTGTAACAGAAACAAATAAAAACTTATTTTTATAAAAGCTCTGTTTGTGGAAAAAAAATGATAAAAACTTTGTTTGTGTACAGTGTTGCATGACTGCTCAATTGTTATTCAAAGTGCGACAGCGCTGAAAGATGAAAATTGGACTGGGCAGGAAGGGGGTGAAAGTGCCCTGTATTGAAGTAGTTAAAGTTTGATGTTCTCCATTATATCAGCTTTAAGAAAATGCCTGCAGAGTTCCAGCAGAGGTGGTTGTATATCATACTGACACATTTTTAAAATACATTTTCAGGAATACTCAGTATTAAAAGTAGGTAAAAAGTTAGCTTTGTGTGTTACAGCAGATCCAAGCAGACCTAAGGTAAGTTTTTTATTTTTTTTTTAGTCAAACTTTATTTCTAGAGTGGGGTGCTGTAAATAGGTGGACCTCCCATTTACAGTCTACATGCTTTAGTTACATTACAGGTGCACTATAGATATATATTAAATAGCATATACTAGCTGCATACTTATTTCAGGTCATTGATGCAATAGATAATGAACAGGATTTGTATTATAGCTCTAAAGTCTGCACAAAATGCCAGTTGGCAATGGCTTTCTAATTACCATCCTGATAATGGACATACACTTATAACCTAAATACCTTTGGCTGGCAAAATGTTTAGTGCTTCGTTTGTAGAACTCACATGAAGCCTACTGGGGGAACTAATATTTTATTTTATTTGCATTCCAACTACTTATTGTACTTTAAAAAATAAAGATGTACAGCTCAACAACTATGGCACACACCATCCTTTACAGGTGCACCCAACATATCTATGAGTGCATGGCCCATGGAACCACTGTCACTCAGGGCAGCAGGAAGGTTTCCGGACCAGCGGCCGGACTCTAACTACAGAGAAGAAGACTGAACGTACAGGGGAGCTGTTTGTCAGCATGTAAGTCTGTAGCTCTAGATAACATGTTGCACAGGAAAACACTAGTGTTGTCACCATGATGAAAGTGACAGAAAGTACCCTGGCTGGCAGGATCACCACGTAAAATAGGAACTCATCAACAATAGAAATGCTGCACACATTTTTTAAGTTGAGGTTAATGCAAAGTTTGTGTAAGGAAAATCTCTGTTATCCTTAACACTTTGTTATGCTCACCAACATTTCACACCTCATTATAAAGAGAACTTCAAGCAGCGTATGACACACAATATTCCTGTTATTGTTTTATCATGCTAGCTGTACAGCTGCCCCAGCATGTTGTAATAGGCCAAATCAAAAGCGATTGTAACATGTGGTACTGTGTCTAGATTCATACATGTGACCTGACACTCTTGGAGGCAAATACAAATTACATTCATATGTTGACCAGATGGGACTCAGCACACAATATGTGCAGATCAGAGTCTTACATATTATGTTTTGCCCCCCAAAACGTATAGTAATTAGCTGTGCATACTGTTCATAATTACTACTGTGCACAATATACTGTATTAGAATTAGATCTAGGTGTAAAAATGTTAGGACAATGAAAATCAAAGTACTGAAATGTTGTACAGCACTCACCTCTGGGATACAGTGGAAACAAGACACAACGCTCCTTAACAACTGAGTTTCAATAGATCTTTACCTTGCATCTCCTAAAGAAAATTATGGGAATTTATCAATTAAATGACACAACCAGCAGAGAACATATCATTATAAATTAAACCATCATTCACATAGTAGATAAGACTTATGCCCCGTACACACGATCAGACATTGATTGGACATTCAGACAACAAAATCCATGGATTTTTTCTGACGGATGTTGGCTCAAACTTGTCTTGCATACACACGGTCGCACAAAGTTGTCAGAAAATCCGATCGTTCTGAACGCGGTGACGTAAAAGACTTTCATCGGGGCTATAAACGGGGCAGTAGCCAATAGCTTACATCTCTTAATTTATTCTGAGCATGCGTGGCACTTTGTGCGTCGGATTTGTGTACACACGATCGGAATTTAACCAATCGGATTTTGTTGTCGGAAAATTTTATAGCCTGCTCTCAAACTTTGTGTGTTGGAAATTCCGACGGAAAAAGTCTGATGGAGCCCACACACGATCGGAATTTCCGACAACACAATCCAATCGCACTTTTTCCGTTGGAAAATCCGACCGTGTGTACAGGGCATAATCATATATGCAACCCTTGGGACAGAGGTTTTCAGATAGAAATGTATTTTCACCTACAAGAAAAACCCAGATAAAATATCCTCTGTAATGTGCCAATAAACTACATTGAATTCCTCCACTAAGTCTTTTTAGTGAGTTGACACTGCCTGGATTTAAGTCAGCACATACTATCCATACATAATAGATCTCGGATAGTATATAATTTGCATAAAGCTACATTTGAGACAGAACATTACTCCTATGATCCAATTTTATCTCCTGCTTATTACAAGCAGATAAGGACCCCATCTTTCTGCGTAGATGTCATGTACTTGGTGAAGATCGAGCTGAAGAGGGGGCTTCTCTTGCACCTCTTGTTCAACACCCCTGATAGTGGTGACAGGGGATGTGAGGACATGAGTGGCACAAGGGCTGATGTTGGGACAGTGCAGGATGTGAGACACAAAGTGGAGCATCGGATACGGACCAGAAGCATGAACAGGATAGCACCCGATTTGTGGACAGGAACATAGCCAAGACACAAGCCTGAGGTGATTGACAGCCAGAAAATTAAGTGGGCAGTGACAGAAACAGGTTACAGGCCGAGGTCATCAACAGCCAGGCAGTGAGGTACAGGAACATAAGGCATAGTTAGGATAGAAGCTAAGGTTAGTTTATAGTCAGGCAGCGATGTACTAAATCAGTATGCAGGATGCAGAGTCCAAACACAGGCCGAGTTCACCACAGGTAGACAGGAATCCAAAAGCAGATCAAAGGCAAGCTGGATCGTACACAGGAAGGCAGCCATAGCAGGTAAGGTCCCAGGTAAATCAGGAACTAGCTGAAGACTGCTCAGTAATCTATCTATAACAGATTCCAGCTAAGATGGGCTGAAATAATGTCAAGTGCGCACATGTGCCTATGTGCATGCTAATATGCCCCTGCATGTGTGCTAATACATGTCTTGCGGTGACTTTATGCTTGCACATGCGCATGCAATGGTCTTGTTGTATTAGAAAACACTGGCCATTTCTTACAATAGACTAAATCCAAACTACCCAGTAAATGTAATGTCCTACTAAAATTATGACTCCCCAGTGACAGCATCAACAATAAAGAGCTTCTATAACCAAGTTTAAAAAATTGATTTGATTAGGTTTTTACTTTAAGCTGGAAACAGGCTGCTTATAACAATTATTTTCCAAAACAGAAAAATAGCTGAACATGGACAATTGTATCACCTGTATGTGACTTTTCATTGGGGTGCAACCTATATGCTAAAGATGGTTTGCACCTAAATGGAAAGGGGTCTACTGTGCTGGGGGAGAGGTTCATGGGAAGGCTGGAGGAGTATTTAGATTAGAATTGGGAGGCAAGGATGAATTAGATTATAATTGGGCAGACAGGTCAGACACGGGTCAGCCCCTATTGGTGGGTGGAATGGGGAAAGATGGGGGGAGGGCTATGGCAGATGATATAAAGATTCCTATGTTACAATCAACCATTGTAAATGGCACTATTTGTACTAAAATATGCAACATACGTTTGCAAAATGTTACAATGAATTAAAGTGTTTGTTCACCAATGCCAGAACTCTACCAAGCAAAATAGGTGAGTTGGAAGCTCTGGTGCATGAGAAGAACTATTATCTAATTGGTATTGCTGAATCTTGGATTCATTCTTCTCAGGACTGGGCTATTAATATTCCTGGCTGTGCTCTCTTTCGGAAAGACAGGGTAAAACAGAGGGGTGGTGGTGTCTATCTCTATGTGAGAAGTGATCTCAAAGCGAGTGTGAAAGAGAACCTAGTTGATGGAGAGTGCGATGAGTCTGAAGCATTATGGATGGAACTGTACATGGGCTTGCATACTACAAACGTTGTCATTGGAGTTTGTTATAGATCTCCTAGTGTTAGTGAGGAGGTGGAGACCAGCTACTTGCACAGATCGAAAGGGTTGCAAGGGCTGGGACAGTGATAATAATGGGGGATTTTTACTAGGGTTGTCCCGATACCACTTTTTTAGGACCGAGTACAAGTACCGATACTTTTTTTCAAGTACTCGCCGATGCCGATTACCGATACTTTTTTTTTAATGTCACGTGACATTTTTTTTTTTGCTATTTTTTTGGGGGGGGGGGGGGGGTGAACGTTGTATGTGTGTGTGGTTTTTTTTTGTTTTCTTTTACAATTTTTATTTTTTACAATAATATTTTTTTATTATTTATTGTTTTTTTTTTTTTTTTTTTTTTTTTTTAAATCAGCCCTGTTGGGGGGCTTTGGTGAGATATCAGGGGTCTTAACAGACCTCTGATATCTCCCCCTTGAAACAGAGAAAGAGACAGAGGATAGAGATTCCCCAGTCCCTTTCTCTGCAGCGTCAGCTGCACTGAGAATGAATGGAGAGATGACAGCGGCTTCTCTCCATTCATAAACTGACACATCGTAATCACAGGAGATTACAATGTTTCAGTTATGTGAATGGACAGAGTCAGCTGACTCTATCCATACACAAAGGAAGGAGGGGGAGGACGGAGGAACTGAGGGGGAGAACGGAGGGAACAGATGAGAGAGGAATGCAGGGGACAGATAAGGATAGAGGAACGGAGGGGGAGAGATAAGGAGAGAGGAACGGAGGGGGAGAGATAAGGAGAGAGGAACGGAGGGGGAGAGATAAGGAGAGAGGAACGGAGGGGGAGAGATAAGGAGAGAGGAACGGAGGGGGAGTACGGAGGGGACAGATAAGGATAGAGGAATGCAGGGGACAGCGGAGAGGCACAGAGGAAAGGAGGGGGCACGGAGGAGGATGCAGTGACAGTCAGCGGTAAGCGATCACCGCTGTATGTCACTAAAGCTGGTGAAAGCCGCTGGGGGAGAATCCTGTAACTCCCCCACGCGCCGATCACAGCTGTCCTCCAGGTATCGGGGGAAGCATCGGGAGCATTTGCCCGAGTACAAGTACTTGGGCAAATGCTCGGTATCGGTGCCGATACCGATACTAGTATCGGTATCGGGACAACCCTAATTTTTACTACCCGGAAAATTACTGGAGTAATGGCACTGCTGGGACAGTTAAAGGGCAAAAATGTATAACATTAAATAGTGACAAAACTGCGCTTTAGGGCCTGGCTATAAGGTCAGAAACCACAGGTTGCTGCAAAGTAATATTTAAAAAAGTCCCTCCAAAACAGCATAAACAGCGAGGTGGGGGTATACAACCACCAGCCGCTACACAGCGTCCTCCTCTCTCGTATGCCCTGGAGCTGACTGACAGAGCGTGATGCCGTTGTGCGCGCTTCGTCACATGACGTCCTCAGCAATGGAGGACGTCATGTGACGTCATGTGACGAAGCGCGCACAACGGCATCACGCTCTGTCAGTCAGCTCCAGGGCATACGAGAGAGGAGGACGCTGTGTAGCGGCTGGTGGTTGTATACCCCCACCTCGCTGTTTATGCTGTTTTGGAGGGACTTTTTAAAATATTACTTTGCTCAGGTCTATTGCTGTCCTAATCCATCTGGACAGAGACATATAACAGTACCTGGATTTTTCCTTTTTATTTTTTTATTTTTAATTTTAGATTGCAAATCACTGTTTGCGGTCTAGTCTTGTTTGGTGGTATTAATTTTTTTAGCCCAATATCCTTGTTTTGTGGGCATATATGTTTTTTAAATAAAATGGTCATACTTTATTACGCCATGGAAGCTCTTTCTTTTCTGAATGTATGAGGGGAAGCAACGCCTCTATGGATTGAAAAATATAGGAGTCACCCAGCACAATATACAACAGCTAGACGGCCCAATTTTCAACATAGGAGCACTCCCCCGGCGTGGGGTCTGGGAAGCTGATCACAGCAATATCTACCAGATGAAGCAGCAAGTGAAGTGACCCAGCATACTACACCACAGGCGCTATACCCCCGGTGGGGTTCTGAAAGCTGGTGAGTAGGCAACCAATAGGGGGAGCATGAGAGTCACCTGACAAATTGATTCATCACCTAAGTCACCACTGGGAATCTGAATATTGTTATAGTAACATCAGTATATGGACTGTCATAATATATATTGGAGATCTGACTGCTGGATGCTCTATGGTTTTACTAGCTGTTCTGTTCGCATGCGATTTTAAGTTATGTCTAAAACGCATATGGTATGAATATAGTATATGCAATCTATATGCATATCACCTCATTGATATAGGATTTTTAGCAAATGCACACAGTGGAATATAGCCTCTGGCTTTTTTTCTAGACGCTGTAGGACCCTCTATGGTGTTTAATTTTTGATTAGTAGGCATATAATTGGCTGCTGGGGTATTATTTATACCATAAGGAGAATTTAGATAACCCACACACCTTATAGATTCATCACTTTAAGTAAGGGGGGATATACTGTTAGGCTATCCCAGTATATTATGCTTATAGGTAGCGCCAATATACCCTAACTCTTTACTTTTATATCAAAAATGTATAAACCTATTACAAGACAATTTTATGGTCCAGTTTATTGAGGCCCCGACTAGGAATGACGCTCTTCTGAACCTGGTAATCTCAAATCATGCAGAACTTATTACCAATATTCATATAAAAAAACATATGGTTAGCAGTGAACATAACATGATTTTATTTAATGTTAGCTGTAAGCAACAAACACATACGGGTAAGATAAAAGCACTTAAATTTAAGAGAGCAAATTTTCCAAGGATGAGGGCTGCTCTCCAGGACTTAGACTGGGAGGGAATATTGGCATCAATTGACACAGAACAGAAATGGGAATTCTTCAAAGTGACTGTATTTAAACTCACTGCAAAGTATATTCCCATGGGCAATACATTTAAAAGGTTAAAAAATAAAACCTATTTGGCTCACGGTTAAAATGGCTATAAATAACGAAAAAAAAAGGTTGTAAAAAATATAAAAATAAAGGAACGTTAGCATCGTTTAAATGTTACAAAGAATATAAAAAAATATGTAAAAAGGAAATCAAGGACGCAAAAATTCAAAATGAATGACAGATTGCAAAAGAGTAGGACAAACCCCCAAAAATTCTTCAACTATATTAATAGTAAAAAGGTCAGGTCTGAGCATGTAGGCCCTTAACAAAATAATCTAGAGTGGGTGACTGAGGACAAAGGGAATGTTAATTTATTAGAAATAAATATATGTGGCGCTCACTCACCCTAACAAAAATAAACAAATAACTGCAGTAATAAACCAACTGCAATAAATATATCACAGAATCCAGTGAAGAAGTGATACACAACAATAAAATCCAGTGAAAAAGTGATACACAGCAATAAAAGACCATCAATAGTGTGATAAAGTGTAATAACACTAAAAAATACTAAAAAAAAATATTAATAATAAATACTAGCGCACAATATAAAGTGAAACAAACTAGTCTCAAAATGAGTCTTCAGAGTTGCAATAATGGAGCATATAACTGGTAAGGTGCAGAAAAATATATAAAGTGACACTGTGCAGGAAATTATGCAGGGAATTATTAATGAATCTACAACATTCCAATATAATATAGCAATAGCTGGTAAGGTGCGGAAAAAAGTAAAGTGACACTGTGCAAACAAAAAAACCCGTGACACACTGACAGACCAATGTGTGTAATAAATATCCCAAATGAACAATAATGATCATAAAGTAATGCTGGAAAATCTGATGATTAGTGCAAGTTACAAAAAGGTGCGACTCCCAATACTAACGTAGTCCAATCTTTTTGAAGATGAACACAGACAAAGGTAGAAGTTTAAAAGAAAGTCTCTGTGATGCAAATGTGTCCCGAATACCAGGAAGTGGTCAAATAATATTCCAAAGTGCGATAACTGTTTCCCCCAGCCTCTCACCTGCACTAGCGGCCCCCAATGGGCTGAATCAAGCGTGAGCCAACGGGTGAAGTACACAGGAACTGGTGATAGTTGCAGCACACTTGATATCTGGTTCGCAATCAGACTCCTCCACTCTCAATATATGCCATTGGATATATCGGATATATCGTGATAAAAAAGAATGGGCTCCATAGTGTAGTATTCAGAGTTTATTGATAATAAAACCAAGTAGTAACTTACAACTTACTCTGAGCCATCGTAGGCTCCGTATCACATGCCTGGTCAAGGGAGAACTGGGTTATCAGCTTTGTAGATAACTGTTAAGCAATTTTGCGTTTTTCTGTAATTTTCTGGTCTGTGTATCAGCCAGACCAGAAAATTACAAAAAAACGATATCCGATCTGATGGTATATATTGAGAGTGGAGGAGTCTGATTGTGAACCAGATATCGAGTGTCCCCGTGTGCTGCAACTATCACCAGTTCCTGTGTACTTCACCCTAATCATTGGATTTTCCAGCATTACTTTATGATCATTATTGTTCATTTGGGATATTTATTACACACATTGGTCTGTCAGTGTGTCATGGGTTTTTTTGTTTGCACAGTGTCACTTTACTTTTTTCCGCACCTTACCAGCTATTGCTATATTATATAGGAATGTTGTAGATTCATTAATAATTTCCTGCCTAATTTCCTGCACAGTGTCACTTTATATATTTTTCTGCACCTTACCAGTTATATGCTCCATTATTGCAACTCTGAAGACTCATTTTGAGACTAGTTTGTTTCACTTTATATTGTGCGCTAATATTTATTATTAATATTTTTTTTAGTATTTTTTAGTGTTATTACACTTTATCACACTATTGATGGTCTTTTATTGCTCTGTATCACTTTTTCACTGGATTTTAGTGTTGTGTATCACTTCACTGGATTCTGTGATATATTTAGTGCAGTTGGTTTATTACTGCAGTTATTTGTTTATTTTTGTTAGGGTGAGTGAGCGCCAAATATATTTATTTCTATTTTTTCTTTGAGGTATGTGGGTACACTTTTTATGTTGGCAGCTCCTTTTCAGCTCTTGTGATTATTGAGGTTGTGCGCATTAGTTATTTTTAGATTAATGCTAATTTATTAAATACTTTCTTCAGCTCTGTGTGCACAAAGGAGTATGGGGGAGCTCATGTCCATAATGGGGGTGGTAGTGACACAGCCCCAAATGATCCACAATGGCTCAAAAGTGATATGGTCCAGAAATATTTACACAGAATAAAGATGGATAAAGCACCTGGACCAGATGGCATCCAACGGATCCTAAAAGAATTGAGCCCTGTCATTTTAAGGCCATTGTTTCTAATATTTAGGAACTGGAATGGTACCACTGGATTGGCGTAGGGCTAATGTGGTGCCCATATTTAAAAAGGGATCAAAGTCTTTAACAAGTAACTATAGACCTGTTAGTTTAACTTCTATAGTTGTGAAGATACTGGAGAGTTTAATAAAACACCACATAGACCATAGAGTTCTTGCTGGAAAAATATATTTTAAACAACAGACATCATGGATTAATGAAAGACAGAAGTTGACAGACAAACCTGATTTCTTTTTACGAGGAGGTAAGTAAAACCTTGGACAGAGGGGTGGGTGTGGACGTGGTATACCTGGATTTTGCAAAAGCGTTTGACACAGTTCCCCACACACAGCTTGGAAGGATCAATTTGTAAATACATAGAAAACTGTCTAAAAGACAGAATTCAGAGAATAGTGGTCAATGACTCTTACTCTGAACGGTCCAAAGTTATCAGTGGTGTACACCAAGGTTCAGTGCTGGGACCCTTACTTTTTATAATCTTTATAAATGATATTGGGTCTGGAATTAAAAGTAACATTTCTGTCTTTGCAGATGACACTAAGCTATGCAGTCGAATAACGTCCATACAGGATGTCTCCAATTTACAAGCCAACCTCAATGCACTGTCTAATTGGGCAACTAAGTGCAAAATGAGGTTTAATGTTGATAAATGTAAAGTTATACACTTGGGGGCTCAGAATATACATGCATCATACATACTAGGGGGAGTACACCTGTGGGTATCAATGGTGCAGAAGGATCTGGGGGTTTTGGTAGATCATAAGCTCAATAATAGCATGCAATGCCAAGCTGTGGTTTCCAAAGTGAGCAAAGTCCTTTCTTGTATTAAGAGAGGTATAGACTCCAGAGAGAGAGATATAATTTTGCCCCTGTACAAATCATTAGTAAGACCTCATCTGGAATACACAGTTCAGTTTTGGGCACCAGTTCTCAAAAAGGATATTGGGAAACTGGAGAAAGTGCAGAGAAGGGCAACCAAACTGATAAGAGGCATGCAGGAGCTCAGCTATGAGGAAATATTAAAGGAACTGAATCCCTCTTGAGAAGAGGTGAATAAAGGGGGGGGTATGATCAACATGTACAAATACATAAGTGGTCCATATAGTGAACTGGGTGTTGAGTTATTCACTTTAGGGTCACCACAGAGGACAAGGGGGCACACTTTACGTCTAGAGGAAAAAAGATTTCATCTCCAAATACGGAAAGGTTTCTTCACAGTAAGAGCTGTGAAAATGTAGTCTCCCTCCACAGGTGGTTCTGGCAAGCTCAGTAAATTGCCTTAAAAAAGGATTTGTTCCTAAATGTACATAATAGAACTGGGTACTAACATTTATAGGTAACGTTGATCCAGGGAAAATCCAATTGCCTCTCGGGGGATCAGGAAGGAGTTTTTTTTTCCCTGCTGTAGCAAATTTGACCATGGTTTGCTGGGGTTTTTTGCCTTCCTCTGGATCAACTGTGAGTGAAGGATTGTGTATATGGGATTGTATTTTTTTTGGTTGAACTAGATGGACTTGTGTATTTTTTCAACCTGACTAACTATGTAACTATGTAGACACTCCCAGGTCCTGTCTTCTCCATTTGTTAAATAACACCTACTCAAACAATGGACTGTGACCCTAGGAAGGATCCACCTAGCACTTCTGCTAATATCACCAGGATCAGTAAATGATCATGCCTATGGGTAGTTTTGATGTAATTTTGGTTGGACACCGTTGGGTTTTACTTTCAGGCACTTCCTGCTGAATTCTAAATTAGAACAAATAAAGCCCTATATTCCGAACTGCGAGACCACATTGTGCAACATGTGGTCTGAATGAAGCTTCAGCAAGCTTGTCATGAACACATTGACTAGGCATCTTTCATAAAAGTATTTTGCAAAGTATTAACCTGTGCAAAATCACTTCATATATCCTTGGGGTGTGCCCTGCAATGTGTGAGCCCAACATGAAAGACTACATCTGTGCCAAGAGAGAAGGAGGAAGTACACTATCAACTGTCTGTTCATCTGTTTTCTACAGATTACAAACACCTTGTCATAGTAAGCAATGATTCAATAAATATGAAAGCACTATTGGATAGTATGACTAGTGCTTTACTAGCTTCTTAATCCTGCGGCTCATGTGTAAACCTATGATGAAGCAAAATAACTATCTAGGAACAGTTTCACTTATTTGTTAGTCCTTAATCTCTTATTTTAGGCTTTATAAGCACAGTTGTACCACTAATATCCTTTGTTTTCATACCCCCATGACAATAACTACTGATTATGACTGATTAACTACTGACTACTGAATAACTACTAGCTCATGACTTGGTATTTAGGGATAAGGCGTTAATCCTAAAATCAGGACCAGCTTAGGAGCAAGGTAACAACCTAGATTTAATATAGTGGTATACACAGTGGCAAACACTCTTCTCTGAAGTTCTAGTTTTGCATAGTAGAAAGACACTGGAACCTGTAGCCTGCTCACCCCTTTAAACTAATAGTCTGAACTGGGCTACCCCATGTTGTGACATAGTGGTGGCAGGCCACTAAGACGTGTAGGCTCTGATTTACTATTGCCTAAACCTCGAAATTCAAATTTGAATGAAAATAATTATAAAATATCAAATATGCATGACTAATCAAATCGTGAATCGTTTTTATAACTGGATGTAATTCATTCACACACATCATCAAAATAATCAAATTATATAATAAATCCTTTCTGCCATGATTATAAATCTCCAGACAACATTATATTATATAATCCACCAACTGACATTATAACCCCAGCAGAATAGAACTGGCATATACAGTGAGTCTACTTGTCCTGAAACCACCACTGGTTAACTTGACTTTTTTCAGCATTTAAAATACACAGGAAAAAAAAACAATTCTCGGAAGAAAATGGCATCAAAAACGAGTCTTGTTTATCCCACAAAAAATGTTTAATTTCAGTATTATAAACAATGATAAAGTTACTAGCAAATCAAAAGCACAGATCCATTTGGCAAAAAAGTGAGTGTGCACATCGCAAGACCTCTGCTCTAAGGGTTACAGACACCTTATAAACAGCTGGTAGGTGCCAATCCAGCCATGTTGAGCTTAGTCGTATGCAGTAATCTAGAATTGGCCATAGGAATAGTGGTACAGAGGTTTTTAAATACTTAAAGAGGAAATGGACACTATAATCTTTTTGATATTTTAAATGCTTAAAGAGGAACTGGACACTATAATCTGTGCAGTAACTCAGTATCCACAGCAATTTGGAGTACACGGACTTGTGTTCCATGACACCCTCGGGACATTGGTCCAGCGTTCACAGCCACCCTGGGTCCCTCACTGCACCGCCATAGACTCCGTGACTGTCTCTGTCCTGACTCTTGCAGCAGCCCTTGGCTCAGACCCCCAGACTGCAGGCAGAAGCACATCGTGAAGCAGCCATTCAGGTTGGTGGATGGATGGGATCACTCTGGCTTCTTTTACACTGTGACAGGCATGTTGTTTCACTGCAACCATGTGAGTGCATCTTAAACAATCTTTTTTATTTCGTCAAAATAATAGAAGGTTTTACACTAGGGAAGCGCTTCCCTTGTTTTTTTTCCTTCTTACCTTCCAAGACCTCCACAAGCCTCCATGCTAGTCTGTTTCTGCATTTCCTTACATAATGCTCTAATAAAATTTGCAGTCCGTCATTTATGCATGCATACATGAAGCTTGCTCAAATCTACTAAGGGGCACCTGTCGCTGATGCATGCATATCATACATTTATAGATGCGCAAGGTGAAATATATATACCAAATATTAACATTTTTGTTGCCAGAGACATTTTTGCATTTTTTTGCACACGTTTCAAAAATCATTTTAGGCCTGAAGAGTACATAAAACCCACAAATATTATATATTTTCTGAAAGCAGTCACCCTAATGAATAAAATAATAGTAGTTTCATTTTCTGCAAAGGTCTCGGAAACACAACATTTCAGTAACAGACACTGTGAATTTTAGGGCAAACAAACGCAATACAGTACCCGAACAGATACCCAACATGTCAAACCTTAAATTTGTGTGCGCCCGTGAAACAGTGTTGCCAACCGCCCGTAGATTTACGGGCAGCCCGTAAATTTGAACCCTTTTTCGGGGCGCCGTGAAAGTCCATTACGGCACCGGTGCCCGTAAAAATGATGGCCGCGAGCCGACCACGCAACTGCGCATGCGCCATTCCGATGCCGTCCGGGCGCGGGAAAGCTCGTGTGCGCCTGTCTGGGCGTCGCATGCACAGTAACATAATTGAGCCGCCTGGCGCCATTTTCGAATCCATCGAGAGAGACCACAGTAGCCAGCCAGGCGACTCTGTCCTGTCATGCAGTGCATGACTGCACTGCACACTCGTCATAGGCGGAGCGGAGGTACCGGAGGAGAGTGAAGCTGTAAGGGGATAATATCCGTGGTAAAAGGAGGACATTACTGGGAGCCGGGAGAAGTAATATGAAGGTAAATAGAGCACATCAGTCTCTGTCCCTGGGCTCTGGCTGCATGGCATATGCAGGGGATAGAGACTGATGTGCTCTTTTCACCACCATATTACTTCTCCAGTCCACATCAGATTCATCAGTGTGCTGTGTCCTCCTCCTGTGCCCCTTTCATCTCTCCACAGGTCAGGGCAGCACAGGGGGGGCTCAAAATTTTGGGGATATTTAATGTTCTTGGGTGTAACTTTATTGTTTTTGCAAAAAAAATAAAATATTTGTTTTCTGCTTAACTTTTTTTTTCATCACAAAGGAGCCAAAAAGTCCCCTATGATGATTTTTTTGGTTACGGGTTCTCTTCAATGAGACATGCAGGGTCTAAAAGACCCTGCATGTCTCCTCTGGGCTCCACTGAATGTATTGCAATGCAAATGGCATTGCAATACATCCCTTCCCGGCTTTGGTAGCTGAGGACACTGAAAGGCTGAACCGGAAGTGATATCATAGATGTCACTTTCTGGGTCGCAGCAAGAAGGGGAGGAGAGCAGACGTGTGTCCGCTCTTCTCTCTTCCCTCCACCAGCTGACACCCGCCATGTCGGTCCTGGGCCTGCAGATGGGCAAGTGGAGCCCAAAATGCATGGCGGAGGCTGTCTGTCAGTTTTATGCTGCAGCCACTGAATTGTGTGTGAAACCCCTCGCTGTCAGGTCCGTATGACGTACAAACCTGGAAATGAAAAGGTTAATCAATGGTGGATATATTTAACACAACTGTGCCCTTAATACCCAATATATATAAAAAATAAGAATAAAAAGTAAAACAAACAAAAAAAGCTAGAAACAAAAAGTGTCCATAGAGTGTTCGGCACATTATGTGATATTTCATGCTCCATAGAATTTTTATTATTTTCTTCAATGCAAACAAACACCCAAGTGCCACCACCTTTGACAGAGAACACTCACCAGATTAAAATGACCCTATTTACAGTATGAACCATATAGCGTATTTCCCCTTTAAGGGAAGGGGGGGTCCCGGACCAGCAGCTTAATCTTTACCTCCTACAGTCTCCCATCAAGTTCAGATGCAGCCAAGAAGAAAATAAACTTGCATGGTGTAAAATCCTCAATTTATTTAACATTGTATTCTAAAAACATAAAAATGCTCACTCACATTTATTGGTGCACCACCAGGCATGCATACCTGAGCAATGTACAAATTGTACATGCTTCAATTAGACATAGACTGCATGCAGATACCATTGTAAAAACACTCAGTACATTTGGCATTTTCTGAATAAGACTATAAAGGATTCTTTGTATTATGGCCTTAACCCCTCCATAGGACCCTTTACTTTCTATGGGAAGGCTGTGGCTGAGTTTTGCTGAGACTTCCAAGTACACAACACAACAGCTATGCTCAAACAAATAAATGCAACAATGCATATTTTCTAAAAAAATGATTACCTGTAAAATATTTATAATGTATCTAAGTGCCTTTAGCAATAGAATAAACATAATAAACAGCTTTTACAAACTGTGTTTGATTGTCTCCTAGTGAAGCTGGCACATGACTGTATTTTCATTGGGATTCTCCCAAACCGAACATTCCCTGCTTACATTTAATTCATTGTAGAAGTGTCTGCCAAAATTAGGAAGTGCCATGTCTGGTCTTCCTCCAAATCAGTGTGAAAAGTGTACCACTTTTTTGGCTTGTCACCTGGGACAGCAATAGCAATGCAATTAAGTTCAACTTACGGGAGTCTTCAACATATAGAAGAAACCAATATACAGTATCTTTTAAAATGTTAATAATTTGGATAATCACTGTTTACATTTACAACTAACCAAAGAATTTAAGATATCACTTTTCCTATGTTTATTTGAAGCATCCAGTTTTGTACTATGTTGGAGGGATATGTAACTTGCAAGGTAGCCACAGCTCCATATTGAATTGGGATATGAAGACCAAGTCAGGGCTTCTTATCACAACCACATAATAACTTAACTTTTTCTTTTTCAAGAATCTAGTGCTGCTGATTTTTTCATTCTGAAGATCCAAGATTCTCATGCTTACTCAGTCCTTTTACTGGAGGTCGAGAATCTTTTAAAAGACAAAAGTTACAATTTAAAAAAAAACATAATATTGTTTCTTTAGATTCTGACATGTCTTAAGTTACTGACAGACCCACTTTAACAGAAAAAAATGAGGTACCATTGAAGAATTAAATAACAGAAGGTGCTACTGCTTGGATCCAAGTTTCAGCACATATTCCTGCAGGCAACATTTTCACAAGACCTGGCAGGTTTACTCTCTATGTTCCCTAAAGATGTTCTAATGACCATTCCACCAACACCACATACTTGTTTTACTACTTCCAGGTTAGTGCCAAATACTGTAGTGAACATTTTACACATTCTTTTGAGATTTCGGTTTTCAATGTGTTAGTTGTAAATTCCAAATTCTCATACGGCTTGAATAAACCTTTTTTTATTTGTAGGTAAAACATCTCTGGTTTATAGGGTGTAATGAAAGCTAGACAATGTTTTATAATTTATAAACAATGTGTAATGTATTCTGACCATCTTCTTTTTTTTTTTTTTTTGTAATCGCTCTAGACATAGAACATGACTTAAAGTCATATTATGGTTAACATGTAAAATCATATATTAATTTCCACTTTGTATTTCAATTATTAACCTACCTTGTTAATCTAATATTGAAGTTTGTAAATTCCCTTTGTAAATATCCCCACACATGAACTCTGTGACATTCACTATGGGCGGTGACATGTCCCTGCTGTGCCACACATTTCACAGAGCCTGCCATCCAAATACAGAGGTGCTGAGGAGTTTCAGGAGGTGGAGTCAATACAGGAATCACTGCTTGCAGGCAGAAAGGTACTATGAGATACGGAAATTGAAAGTAAACCGCAGCGGAGAAGCTGAAAAGCATAAATGGCATCCAAGAAAATGTCGAAAGAGATGGCATTATTACATTTTGTCGCCTACAGATCAGACAGGTAGGTTAAGTTAGAGATCAGCAGGTGGAAAGTTTAAAATAATGTCTTCTTAGCTAGGTATATCGAGATTGGAGCATGGGTTTTAGGCCCAGGTGTTGCTAAAAATCCGCTTACATCAGAGTCTGGTGCATTCTTTGTATGACACTGTGTCCGCTTGCTTTGATCTTTGAGTGTCTTGTTGTAATCTTTGCGGAAATTATCAGATTTGCACCTATTGTTGTTAAGTGTTTTCTAACTGGAAAAAATTGAGAGAAAGCCAATGGATTAACCGAAATTCAAAATACTCTGTTCCAGCAGGATGCAGGAGATTACCCAGCAGTCCAAAACACCCCCTGCACAGTAATCCAATTAAAAGTGCTGCTCAGGGAACATGAGTACTGTTGATTGGAGCACTGTGCATTGGGGTGTGATAGTGTCTGTTAAAAAGTCACTTATGAATTAGCCTTTTTTGAAATAGCTGAGAATACTACCTGGTTGAGGTTTAGTGTGCTAAAGTACTATGAATCAGGAAAAAACTCCTTCTTTTCTCATAAAATGCATTTTTAATATTTCTCCTATTCTTTTAAAAGTGATTGTAAAACTTTTTTTTTTACATTAAATAAAAAACATGTCATACTTAACTGCTCAGTGCTGTGGTTTTGCACAGAGCAGCCCAATCCTTCTCCTCTGGGGTCCCCCACTGGTGCTCCTGGCTCCTCCTCTTCAGTAGGTGCCCCCCTTTATATACCATATAGCTGTGTATATGGTTGGGTTGTTTTAAGACAGACTATAGGAGAATCAGGTAGATTTGCATAATTATATCCCTGAGCTGATTTTTCTCAATTATTGACATACCATGCCTTGTTCTGCACTGTGTCTCTATGTGGAGACACCCATATTGGTAAAGACAGAGCTTTACTACCTCATGTCAGAGCCTCTAGCAAGGAGAACAGTGAGCAGCACAGTAATGATTTCACCAAACCTTCCTCCTGATCTCCTGAGACTAGTAGTTGGAAGCACCAATGCTCTAAAGCTCACAGTACAATTATACAGATATGGGGTTGTTAGAACAGGGCTGTCTAGGCAACCTCTCGTACCAGGAAGCACACTGCTGTTTTTCAGGAGAAATTTGATTTTTAGGTTTTCTAGGCTACTTTGTACAGTAGGTATAATTAACATTTCTAAATGTTCCCGTAACGTTTTGAGTTCAATTTTTACCTTAACTGCTTCCAGCAGAATCACAGTAAGTGAGGAATTATTTTATGTCAATATGTGCCAACATCTATAGATGCAACTGTTCCCATCATGTACCTGCTCCATACTTCAAGTGTTACTAAAGGTTATTTATTTTTTCCATTAAAATACCAAACATGTTATACTCACCTGCTCTATGCAGTGGTTTTACACTGAGTGGCCCCAATCCTCCTCCTCTCAGGTCCCCGGCTGGTGACCTTGGCTCCTCCTCTTCTTTGTGTGTCCCCATAGCAAACCATTTGTGAGCGTGCTCGCTCCAGGGCTATGTGTCTATGGAGCCACGCTTCACAGACACACAGCGGGGCTTAGCCCCGCCCCTCACTTTTTCCTGACTGCATTTGATTGACAGCAGCAGGAGCCAATGGTTCCTGCTGGAGCCAATGGCTCCTGCTGCTGTTCAAGGCCCTGTGTGAAGAGGAAGAGAGGGGAGAAGAAATGCAGCCATGCACAGCGCTGGATCTCTTCTCCCCTCTCTTCCCCTCCACACAGAAAAGGGGAGGACAGAAGAATGTAAGACGTTTTTAACCATAAAGCAAGAAATGCATTAAGGTAAAAAAACATTTTTAACTTCGGTATTACTTTAATTTGCATTAAAATATAAAAAGACAGAATATTTGTTTATTTTTGCATTGTTGGCAAACCTAATTCATTTTCTTTATGTTCCCTGTCTGTGGTTCTACAAATACAAGACATATACGTGTGGCTGAAGATTATTATTATTATTATTATACAGGATTTATATAGTGCCAACAGTTTGCACAGCGCTTTACAACATGAGGGCAGACAGTACAGTTACAATACAATTAAATACAGGAGGGATTAGGGGGCCCTGCTCATTAGAGCTTACAATCTAGGAATGAACTATTTAATGAAAAGGTTACAAATTTACACAATAAACCTCCTTTGTACTATGTTAAATTTCTGCAGTGTGCCCAACTGTCATCTGTGTAGATCTGCCCATGCAGACCCATTTTGCCATAAATAACACCCATTTTTCAGCTCTCTAAAAAGCCAGAAAGTACATTTGCTCAATGCATTATTATTGATTATGAATTATTTTTACAACTTATACATATTACTTTTTTTTAAACTTTATTCTGATCTATTTATGTATAATTGGCAGACTACTCTATTCTAGCCGATGGGCCCATTAAAATCATAAAAAAACAATGTTCTATCAAAATATTAATAAAATATAACTTTTTAAAGACACCCAGTTATCCTAGCATGCCCGATAGTCACTAATGTCTTCATGTCTTACCTTTTAGCAACTTCTTCCCCACCAGTGCAATCATTTTCTGTCTTTGCAGATAATCTTGGAAAATGTTTCTAGCATGAATGGTTCTGAGTATACAGTATAAACTCATGCACATGGAATAATAATTTGCTGTGGAGCATTTCGGCCCCACTTCCATTCACTGTCCAAAGCTGGCCACCTCAGCCTCCGCAACATCTTCAAGATACGCCCCTTCCTAACCAATGACATCACAAAGCTTCTAATTCACTCCCTGGTTTTATCTCGCCTCAACGACTGCAACTCCCTCCTCATTGGATTACCTCTACATAGACTATCCCCCCTTCAGTCCATCATGAATGCTGCTGCTAGGCTCATCCACCTTACCAACCGTTCAGAGTTCTCCACCCCTCTCTGCTAATCCATCCATTGGCTTCCGCTCACCCAAGTAGCCTCCCTGGCGGTTTTCCCGAGTGTGGCTCGGGGTTAAAATTCAGTCCCATTAGCGGTAACCCCGAGCCACACTCGGGATTACATCGCAGGATCCTGGTGTGGCTTTACTTACCTTGTCCCCGGGATCCTGCGATGTCCCCCGCAGTGTCTGCGGGCTCCGTCCTCCTCCGAAGCCTGTCCATGCTAGGCTCCGTTCCCTGCGAGCGGCGCGACGCACGGGGGCGGAGCCTGGCGGCAAATTCAAAAAATTGTAAAAACCATAACACATACAGTACTGTAATCTTACAGATTACAGTACTGTATGTAATTATTTCACATCCCTTTTGTCCCCAGTGCTTTGTTCTATGCCCTGCATGCAGTTTTATGTTATATATACTGTTCTTTCTGCCTGGAAACTGGAGATTGTCCATAGCAACCAAAAAGTGTCCCTTTACATCAAAAGTGGCTTTAGACCAGCTAGAAAACAGCGATAATAAATTAGAACACTTGCAGAATTGAGCAATAGTGAATCGTGGGGAAATTTATTTTATTATTATTATTATTATTTTTTTTTAATTATTTATTTTTATTTATTATATTATAATTTATGTTTTTGTGTTTCAAACTTTATCCTTCCTCGGGATATCTACTAGACTCTTGTTTGGACAGATTTAAGTGTGTTATTGTTAATAATTACAGACCTACAATATAAAACGCCAAATTTCCATGCAAAATAATTGTACCGCTTTCAGCACCTAAAATCCGAAATAATCATACCGCCAGGGAGGTTAATTAACTAGTTACGGACCACCTGCCACAGTTGTACTGCGGCAAGTTGGCTCCCCTGCGTGAATCGCCATCATTGTACATCGGGCGCGTACACATCGATTTGTGGGCATGCGTGCCCATTCACGAGTGGGGGAGCCAGCCAGCGCATCCGGCAGACTCCATGTCTGCCGGCCCCCCACGATCATTCCAGAGACAGGCAGAACGGGGATCTGTTTGTGTAAACAAACAGATCTCCATTCTGTCAGGGGAGGAGAGAGCGATCATCCCAGGGAACACACTTAACCCCTTCATTGCCCCCTAGTCAGTGACAGTTTTTACAGTAATCAGTGGCAACTTTTAGCTCTGATCGCTGTATAAATGTCAATGGTCCCAAAAAAGTGTCAAAGTCTCTGATCTGTCTGCCGCAATGTCGCAGTCCTGCTAAAAAATTTTTAAAAAATGCCATAAATATATCCCCTATTTTGTAGACGCTTTAACTTTTGCGCAAACCAATCAATATACTGTATGCTTATTGTGATTTTTTTTTACCAAAAATATGTAGAAGAATTCATATTGGCCTAAACAGAAATTTGTTTTTGTTTTCTTTTAAATTTGGGATATTTATTATAGCAAAAAGTAAAAAATACAGTTTTTTTTTATAGTGCAAAAAATAAAAAACACAGAGGTGCTCAAATAATATCTAAAGAAAGCTCTATTTGTGGGAAAAAAGGATGTCAATTTTGTTTGGGTACAACGTTGCACGACCGCGCAATTGTCAGTTAAAGTGACGCAGTGCCGTATCGAAAAAAATGGCCTGGTCATTAAGGGGGCAAATCTTCTGGTCCTTAAGTGGTTAAATTTAAGATACTAACAACAACTTACAAAACCATCAACAACTCAGCCCCAGCTACATCACTAACCTAGTCTCAAAATACCAACCAAATTGTTCTCTTCATTCCTCCCAAGACCCTCCTGCTCTCCAGTTCCCTTGTCACCTCATCCCATGCTCGCCTCCAGGACGTCTCCAGAGCTTCTCCCTTCCTCTGGGACTCCCCACCCCAATCTGTCCGACTATCTCCTACTCTGTCCACTTTCAGACAATTCCTGAAAATTAATTTCTTCTGAGAGGCCTTTCCCGCCCACACCTAATACCTGTACATTTATATTCTCTATTAGCCCATCCCCCACAGTTATTACCTTTTGTATCTCTTGAAACTCCCTTAGATTGTAAGCTCTAACGACCAGGGCTCTCTGATTCCTACTGTATTAAACTGTATTGTAATTGTACTTTCTGATCTTATGTTGTAAAGTGATGCTGTTGCCGCTATATAAATCCTGAATAATAATAATAATAATAATAATATTGTTTATATGTGAAATGTTGCTGTCCAAAAGATCCTGAGTAAAATATTCCGTAAAGAACTTGTATATATACTCATATAGGGGCATAAATGAGTTTGTTTATACATACGTAAAATTATTCTTCATACTCTTCTAGTTGCCAGTGTTGCAATCTACGCATATGTGCATACATTACTGCAGTCAAATATAAAATGTTCTGTTTTTATTTTGCGCCTCTAAACGTATCTCTTTATTACTGATCTTTAAAGCAGCTGCGTACATTGCTCTTTAGGCAACAATACACCTTTGTTCAGAGCAGTAAAAAACATGGTGCCAGAGGCCTAATTGTCTGTTGCATTTTGTTCAGTTTTATATATTTATTTTTATCTTCCCAAATTGTAAAATGCTGAGAAGTATTCTGTCTCTAGAAAAAGCAAAGATTTGGAATCTCTCTGGTTAAAACAAAATAATAAAGATATTGCTCTGGTTGGCAACAGTGTATCTCCCTATGGTACTTTGCAGTCATTTCTAGCAAGTTGTTCTATAAAATAGAGTCCAAAGTGTAATAATCCATAGCTTACACTCAGTATTCCTCTGTTAGTGATCTGATTTTGGTAATCTGGTTGTTGTGGATTACTGTACTTTGTTTTTTTTTTTTTTTCTGTCATATAACGCTTGGCTGCAAATTCTAATTTTCACAGCAAAAATAAATTATCACAGGACTGTCTTCTTTTTAATAATCAACTGCAATTCCCCGGACTCATATATTTCTGAACAATTGGGGGAAAACTAGTGTAGAATATTTTATAACAGTGCCACCAAGTGAAATACCCATGTACTACAATGCTGGTCATTTTTAATGATTGAAACCTTTATTTCATAAAGCGTTTTGATTATTTTTTTTTTGCTGTTATTTTAATTGACCTAATCAGTTATGCCGCGTACACACGAGCGGACTTTTCGACCGGACTGGCCCGACGGTCTATCCGACGGACTTTTGGCGGACTTCCGACGGACTTTCCGAACAAACGGCCTTGCCTACACACGAACACACCAAAGTCCGACGGATTCGTACATGATGACGTACGACCGGACTAAAATAAGGAAGTTGATAGCCAGTAGCCAATAGCTGCCCTAGCTTCGGTTTTCATCCGTCGGACTAGCATACAGATGAGCGGACTTTTCGATAGGAACAGGGTCCGGCGGAGTTCCAACGTAAAGATTTGAAACATGTTCCAAATCTAAAGTCCGATCGAAAAGTCCACTCGTGTGTCGCGTAAGACCAGTTTGGGAAGTTTGCAACAATTGCCATTGATAACCTTTTTTATTGAATGATATCCAACCTTTTTAAAATATCAGGGATGATTCAGAGCTCGCCTGTGCTGTAATTTGCAGGACATCAATCAAGACACAAGTTCACTGGTTGCAAAAAAATGTAACTGTGCAATAACAAATACATAAATTCAAATAAAATAAAGATGTGCCAATTTACAGAATCAAACACTATAGCAGATTTACAAAGTTAGGCGTGGAGGGGTTCAGAGAAAAGTGACTTTATTATTTTATAATTTTCAGCTTGCAACTACTTTTATAAATGCTACTTTTTTTTTTAACTTACATGTGCCTTAGAACTTGCTAGAAACAGCTAGCACAACCCCCTAGCTATTGAATATGATAGACCCCTCTTTATTTGAGGGTGTATTAATTAATGCCTGTGCTGGCCCAGCTCTTCCACCTTCACCTCCCTACATAATCATGAATGTAGCTGTTGTGAGAGGAGCAATGGAGAGCAGTATAGCATGACAGCTGAGTAAGAGCTCTCAGTCTGCTCGAGTTGCTGATGTCACATCCAAGATAGTGGCAGCGCCCATGGACAAAAGAGGGAATGTGTAACTTATGATTTTCACCATACCCCAAGCCTGGATAGAGGGGACAGCAAGGTGCAATACTTTGCTTGGCCATAACCAAAGGACAGCTTAGTGCCAATATAAAGCCGCCAGAAGCCATTCCACACCTCTGGCTTGGGTCTATAGCAGCCAGGTGTGTTAGCTTTCTCCAAGGAGCAGCACATGCGTTCTTCAGTTGAAGCTTTTTGTCACTGTTTATTGCTGTGCTAAAAATTCTACGGGTGGACAGTGTTCTTGGTGTTAATACCTAGCAGCCAGAGAGATTAGCAGGTCCTCAAGATTTTATTTAAGTTCTACAGTTCCTGGACATCCCATGCTTCCCCATTCCTGATCCAAATTTATCCCATAAATAAACAAAACCAAAACAAAAAATCCCCAGGACTGATTATTGTGCCTGTGAGAAAGTTGCAAAATTCCTGTTGCCTGGCTGTGTAAGTGGAAGGCCTGAAAATCCTGTGGCTCCTACTGGAGTAAGTGCTACAAAGCATTCCGCTTTTTTCCTCACTTCCAGGAACATAGAAAGAATTAAGGCATGGGAGAAGGGCCAAAGTTGTGTTTCCCTGCTGTTTTTCCGGTGCATTGATGGCAAATACTGTATGTTGTGCTGACATGTGTTAACCATGTGTTGTGCTATAAAAAAGGAGGCTGCAAACCAGCGCATATCAGTGCCACACACCAATGTGAACTGCTCCCATTGAAAAAAATCTAACAACACATCTGGTGTGGATGGACCCTACATCTAAATTGATGCTCTAAACAGCTATTTCACTTTTGTTCCAGTTTCTTTTGCTCCAGTTTTTGTAACTCAGTCCCACGAGTAACTGGCTTTAAACTTAAAAACAAAAATGTAATACATTGCATTTTACCAATTTTTAGATGTGATGGCTGCATTTGTTTTTTTTGTTTTTTTAGGCTTTTCTCCTTTTATTATTAACAGGTTATCCAGCCAGTAAGTATGTTATTTTTCAATTTACTTTACCATACCAAGTGGCCAGCAACAGTATTTAGTAGTTAGAATGTTGAGGCAAACCATTTAGAAGAGAAGTATGGACTTTCCAAAAAAAAAAAAAAAAAAAACACATTTATATATCATTTGGCTCTGCACTGAGAACTGAGCGATCATAGTTAACGGATCGATCAGTTCTCAGCATCTTGTGTGCAAAGAGCCAGGGACTGTTGGTCTCTGTCCCTGTGCTCTCATGGGAGCGCTAGACTGTGGAGTAGCGGGAGCAGCTGGCTCAGCCTCTCAGCAGATTGCTGAGAGGCTGAGCCAGCTGTCGGTCAAGGCTTCTGGGCAGAACCTGGCGACTAGCTTCAGCCCGCTGTCGCCTGAAAATGGATCACAGGAGTGCAGAACGAACTGCACTCCTGTGATCTATATAAGAATTAGGCCAAAATAGCTTTGGCAATACTTCTCCTTTAAAGTGCAAATAAACCCACCGATTTAACAGATTCCCAAAACATTTTAATTTATGGCATGCTGTGAATGATAACTGTCACAGTTAGCAGTGTGCTTATGTTAGCTCTCAGCCAAACTGTTAGCTCTCAGCCAAAAATGTTGCTGTAACTGCTTACAAATTGTTAGCTAGAGTTTTGCTTAAATTTGTTAGTCATCTATATCTAAAATCTGTTAGTCTAACAAGACCCTCACCCCCAGACTAATAATTCTGCTGTCCCAAAGTGTCTCCATTGCTCCTCTATCCAGCGTGGATACACCCTAATACATGAGGTGTATTATTGGCCAGAACACCTGGTGAATAGGGATGGTTTTTCTATCAGAATATCAAAAAGATGTGTTTAACAGCACTGGCCATCATTTAATAATCTGCCTCCATCATGTACATATCTGCCCCTCACCAACATAAACACGCCTCACCTGTGTGGGGGCTCTGACACAAAATTCTCTTATGTCGGCTATTGTGCGCAGGCTCCGTTTTGCCGTCACAACAGCTGATCGTAAAATCAGCGGTTGTGCTGATCCCTACGGCGCATGCGCCGTTTGTCCCGGACACTGCTCGATAGCGGGCACTATCCGATAGAACATCATTCAGTGCACAGGCAGAACCACAGTCTGCCTATGTAAACAAGGCAGATTACTGTTCTGTCAGTACAGAAGGCATGGATCCTGTGTTCCTGTAAAGCAGGAACACCGATCCATGCCTTCCACTAGTAAAAGCACCTCCCTAACTACACTGAATCACCAGCTAGGGGCACATTTAACTCTTTGATCACCCCTGATGTTAACCCCTTCCCAGCCAGTGTCATTAGTATAGTGACAGTACATGTTTATCACTGTTTTAGTGTCACTGATCCCCAAAAAAGTGTCAAAGGTGTCTGATTTGTCCACCGCATTATCGCAGTTTGGCTATAAGTCATTGATCGCCGCCATAACTAGTAAAATAAATAAATAAAAATGTCATAAATCTATCCTATAGTTTGTAGACGCTATAACTTTTGCACAAACCAATCAATACACGCTTATTGGGATTTTTTTTGTTACCAAAAATATGTAGCAGAATACATATTGGCCTAAATTGATAAAGAAATTAGATTTTTTACATTTTTTTATTGAATGTATTTTAGAGCAGAAAGTAAAAAAATATTGTTTTTTTTTCCAAAATTATCAGTCGTTTTTTGCTTATAGCGCAAAAAAACTCCAAAAAAACGCAGAGGCGATGAAATACCACCAAAAGAAAGCTCTATTTGTGGGAGAAAAATGACATACATTTTATTTGGGTACAGTGTTGCATGACCGCGCAATTGTCAGTTAAACTAACGCAGTGCTGTAAAAAAATGGCCTGGTCACTTTAAAACCACTTTAGGCAGCAAATTGACTCCGGAAATTATTTTTGGCACCACCCCCTAGCTCATGTTTGGACACATTTATGAATCCTTGTTGCAAGTTTAAAAGTCATTTCTATGACTGATTTGCAAGTATGTGATTTATAAAGTCTAGGTCAAATCCCAGTTAAAAAAAAAAAATACAGTTGTTTGCTAGACAATTCTTCAAACAACACTTAGAAAAATATGTGTTCCTCTGGCCCAACATTTGTTACGGTTTTTCAATTCCCTGCTGATAAGTAGACATTCATAAATATGCTGCATGTGTTAAGTCCTTCTTGAACACAGACAAACGAAGATCCTGAGCACTGAATCATCCATGCCAACTATGCACAGCAGAAGTTCCTGGAAAGACAATTATGAATAAAGGCAGGTAGCCTATGTGACCTAACCCAGGTGTACACGTTTCTTTCTAACTAACATGACCATTCCTTTCAACTGGATTCGTTGTAGCTGCTCCACGTACAGAAAACTTAATAGCCTCTCACATCTGGATGAAGGCTGATGAAAGCTGTCATTTAGTAATTACAAAAGTCAAAAGTCCCCTCTCCTGCTAATGACCACCTGGTTCTGGATATTAGGCTACAGTTGTCTTCATGCCTGAGGTGCCAAAAGGTGATGAAGGGAAAAGAATAAGGGAGATGAACACCATCTACTCCTGTACACGAAGGCTGGCTGCCTGTAGACAGGTGTGGAGTCATGATCAAAAGGGCCAACTGGAAACAAAGAAGTAGAACAGGACATGCTGATGTGAGGTGTTCAGCATCTTTAATCAAAGTTCACAGCTATGATCCAGAAATAAATCAGTAATATTCTTTCGATTGCTTTAAAGCAGCTGTGTCTACCTAATGAGGCTCATTTACTGACACAATCCTGGTCAGCCACATCTATGGGATCAATTGTAAAGTCACTTCTTCCTGCCCTCTCATTTTTTTTATTGCTGGTAGAGGTATTTATAATAAAAAGAATAAAATATCAGGCTTTATTCAGACAACATAAAGAGCAAATATGATATGCAAAGTGCAATAACCAACAGCAACTCCTAAATACTATAGTCAGTGCAGTGAAAAATGATTTACTCTCAGTTTTCCTAAAGCTAAACTCTTGAACAGTTGGCCCGTACATTGCATGGGTCATCTGCTTGTTTTTGTCTAGGGCAGGGGTCCCCTAAATTTCAAAACAGAGGGCCAGTTTATTGCCCTTCAAACTTTAGGGGGGCAGACTGTGGCCAGAGGAAGCAGAAAATGCCCTGGCCTCATTGAGAGCAAATAAGGCCACAGGTCTGGTGGTCAGTGGGAGTAAAAAAAAAATGACATAATTGGTGTCAGCGGATTTAATAGAGACCCATCTCTGGTGTCACTGCGAGAAACAGTGCCTCATATCAGTGTAATGCCGCATACACACGACCGGACTTTCCGTCAGAAAAGGTCAGACGAAATCATTCCATCAGATATTCTGATCGTGTGTGGGCTTCATCTGACTTTTTCTTTCGAAAATTCTGACGGACCTAGAAATAGAACATGTTTTAAATCTTTCCCAAGGCATCAATTCCTATTGGGAAAACCGTTCGTCTGTATGCTATTCCGATGGACCAAAAACGACGCAAGGGCAGCTATTGGCTACTGGCTATTGAACTTCATTTTTATAGTCTAATTGTATGTCATCGCGTTCTAAATGATCGGACTTTGGTGTGATCATGTGTAGGCAAGTCCGTTTCAGCGGAACTCCATCGGAACTCCATCGGAAAAACCGTCAGAGTTTATTCTGACAGAAAAAACGGTCGTGTGAACGCGACATAAGGAATAGTGCCAGATAAAGGCAAGTAAATGGCTGCAGTTTGGAGACCTCTGGTCTAGGGGAATGGAGAACAGAGATATACTTACCTAATCCACCGATCCTCCCCACACAAGACCAATCCCTGTGGCTCCAGCCCTAGCAGTCTAGCGGTCTTGTGCAGTGGACTATTTCTGACATCATCATGCCCATAAACCTGTTTTGGATGTGAGGATGTCAGGAACAGTCCACTGCTGCATTGTGAGGGAGCGCCATTTGCAGTTGGAGCGGAGGATTGGGCGAGCATAAGCTTTCTCCAATCCCCTAGACTAAAATGGCAGTTGACCTGCGCAGTGCGGGCACAGCCTCACTGCACGGGAAAACTTATTTTCCCGCCCGGAGTTGGGCTTTAAAGGTTAACTAAACTCAGAACACAAATGTTTTACATTGCAGGTTGCAATCCTTAGATATGATGGCTACATTAGTCTTCTTTTTTTTTAGGCTAAGTGTAGTTTCACGAAATAGCAAAAATACCTGTTGATATCGCCGATTGCCCTGTAATGGAGATGTAAAGACATGGGCATGTTTGTAGTCCATATAAAGAGAGCAGCCTAGGTGACAGCCATGCCTCCCCCTATAGATACAGTGGAGGAGTAACAGCCACCCAGGGACAGGAATTTGCAGGATTATCAGGTGAAGATAAAAAAAGAAGTTTGAAAAAATAAAACGAATGCAGCCACCGCATCAATGCACCAATGAAATATATTCAATTTTTGGTTTTAGGTTTAGATACACTTTAATTTGTATGTAGTCAATACATTTTACTTTTTAAGTTTTTGATGGAGTCAGAAGAGTTGTTTCCTCTGAATTGTAAATAGCGCTACTAAACAGGAGGTAAACTCTCATGGAACACCCCTCTCATGCAAAAACAAAAAACAACAAAACAGAAATCAAACTGATAAGCCCAGGCTTAAATGCAAATATAGTATAAAGGGAATTTATTGAAAAAAGGCTTTGGCCATTTCCACTGAAAAAAATATTTTAAAATCAAAAAACTTTATTGTGCTAAATGAGATTAAAAAATATCACCAATCATCATATTCCCAGGACTGTCCTGATAAAAAAAAAAAAAAAACATTAGAGAATAGTTAAACCCCAACATTATTATTATTAATATTATTATACATGATTTATATAGTGACCATAGGTGTGCGCAGCCTCTTGCATTAGGGTGTGCACCCCAAAGCTCAAATACTGTATTGTACTGTACTGTACAAATGTGTATATTTACTGATGGTGTCAGTAGGGCAGTGGACAGTGTCAGTAGTTTTATTAGATTTTTTAAAAAAATTATTTTATTTTGTAACATTTTTTTTTGTGATTAAATATCAGTGGTCTAAACAGGGGGAATATGCACCACACAAGGCGATTAGGGTGTGCCCAGGCACACCTGCCACACGCTGTGCGCATGCCTATGATAGTGACGAATTTGTGCAGCGCTTTACAAGAGGGCAGACAGCACAGTTACAATACAATTCAATACAGGAGGATTCAGAGGGCCCTGCTCGTTAGAGCTTACAATCCAACATTTCATATTCCTGATATGTTCCTGCTGCACCATGTATGTGTATAAAATGGTATCCTTTTCTCTTTATATTGCTTCCTTTGTGTGAAATACCTGATGTTCCTGACAGTCCCTCTGCTTTCCTATTAAAATGGGCAGGATAGCACAGCATGGTCAGTTTTCTAGCTGTGCCGAGAGCTCAGCCTGCTCTCCTCCAATGATCAGACTTCTGCTGATTCTCCCCCCCCCCCGCACAGCCATTCAATGGGAAAATCAGTGTGCTGTTGTTTCTCCTCCCCTAGCTCCTTATGCAGCTGAGAAGGGTTTACATATACTTTAAAAATTATTAGATAAATAGTAATGTTTTGTATTATTAATACATTTTTTCACAGGTAATGCCCAAAAAAATCCAAAAAAGTAAGACACAGGACAGAAATGTGCACACACTAAGAGGGGGGGTGAAAACATTCCCTCCCCAATTTGAACTGTTGAGCAGTTCTCAAAATTCAAGCATTCTTTGTAACAATCAGGCCATCTCTGCACGCTACTTAGTGAATTCTGGTCATAAAACATCCAGTCAGTGTTGTTGCTCTGTCCTTCATATAACTGGGGAGGGTTAGATCAATGCATGCTCCCTGTCCCGCTGTGATTGCACAACATGTTCTTCCAGCTTGCCCATGTGATGATCACCAGAAGGAATGGAGAGCTGCTGTCACAGAAGGGAAGAAAATTCATTGTGCATTGCATACAATGAGTGAGAGTGAAGTGTGCCACAGGCAAGAGCAGAGAACTGCTGTCACAGGAGGGAAAATAATTAATTTCTTACAGAGGATTGAGTGAAAAGTTTGTTCATCAACTACCTTTCTCCCCTCCTGTGCTGGCATGCTATCAGGTGCACTGCATCTGATTAATTTCTATTTTATTCAATTTGGCACTCAGATATTGGCCTTGCCCCCTTGTTGATGCACACAAAAACCTCATTCCTATATCTGATGCCCTAAGAGGATGTGGGGGTTTGTGATGGGTGGACTTATCGGAATCTGGTAACCTTATTTAGAATAAGGAGACCTTCAGATACCCCAACCCGCCTCCCTACATGATGAGCATGGGGTACATTGAACTCCTTGTTACTCATTCACAAAAAGAATTGAAAAAAAATATGGTCAATGACATCACCCAAGATCCCCATCAGCATGTTTATAATTTGAAACACAAGCTGGTGGGAATCTGTGCAAACTGTGAACAGGCTGGGTTTTTGTCAAACATGTTCAACCTGAACCCGAAGCTTATCTTTACCTACCACCATAACACCTACAGTTACTGCATCTCATGGACTAACATGCCGGACCCAGAATCTGCTTCACAAATCTCTTTTAGAACATACATATACAAGCCATTACAACCACCTAGATGAATTATTACCAATATTTTGTGGTTCTACATCCGCATACATCCTAGAGACCTGCAAGTTCCCATCTTTCCACTGGTAAAACCACATTCCCCTCGCTCTTCCTTTCCTCTTTAGCTCATGTGTGGAGCATTGAAAACTTAATAACCACACTATCTTATACAATACTTCCATAATAGAGAGAGAGAGAGAGAGAGAGAGGGGGGGGGGGGGGAGAGAGAGAATGAGAGAGAGAGAGAGGGGGGGAGAGAGAGAATGAGAGAGAGAGAGAGAGAGAGAGAGAGAGATAGAGAGAGAGGGAGAGAATGAGAGAGAGAGAAAGAGAGAGAGAGAGAGAGAGAGCGAAGAGGGATTGCTGCACAAATAGAATATGTATTCAAAAATAATAAAAAAGTTACAAACTTTCCATACTATGCAAGGCATGGTATCACCATACCTTGCATAATATGGAAAGTTTGTAACTTTTTTACTATTTTGTTGAATAAATATTATATTTGTGCAGCAATCCGGCTTCGTTTCCTCTATACATGGCCTGTGGGAAGGCCTGATTGCTTGCACTTGCTTTTACCATGATGCACCTCACCCCTTTACATATATATATATATATATATATATATATATATATATATATATATATATATATATACACATACACACTATATTGTCAAAAGTATTGGCATGCCTGCCAGTAAAGGCATGCCTGCCTTTACACTCACATGAACTTTAATGGCATCACAGTCTAGAGCCCAATACTGAGTTGGCCCACCGTTTGCAGTTATAACAGCTGCAACTCTTCTGGGAAGGCTGTCTGCAAGGTTCAGAAGTGTATCTATGGGAACGTTTGACCATTCTTCCAGAAGCGCATTTGTGAGGTCAGGCACTGATGTTGGACGAGAAGGCCTGGCTCGCAGTCTCCGCTCTAATTTATTCCAAAGATGTTCTATCTGGTTGAGGTCAGTTGTGCAGTCGAGTCAAGTTCCTCCACCCCAAACTCGCTCATCCATGTCTTTATAGAACTTGCTTTGTGCACTGGTGTGCAGTCATGTTGGAACAGGAAGAGGCCCTCCGCAAACTGGTCCCACAAAGTTGGGCTCAAGAAATTGTCCAAAATGTCTTGGAATGCTGATGCTGTAAGGGTTCCCTTCACTGGAACTGAAGTGCCAAGCCCAACCCCTTAAAAGCAACCCACACCATAATCCCCCCTCCACCAAATGATTTGGACCAGTGCACAAAGTACGGTCCATAAAGACATGATTGAGCGAGCTTGGGGTGGAGGAACTTGACTGGTCTGCACAGATGTGACCTCAACTTGTTAATACACCTTTGGAATGAATTAGAGCAGAGACTGCAAGCCAGGCCTTCCCGTCCAACATCAGTGCCTGACCTCACAAAATGCATTTCTGGAAGAATGATCAAACATTCCCATAGACACACTTCTAAACTTTGAAGACAGCCTTCCCAGAAGAGTTGAAGCTGTTATAGCTGCAAAGGGTGGGTCAACTCAATATTGAACCCTATGGACAAAGACTGGGATGCCATTAAAGTTCATGTGCATATAAAGGCAGACGTCCCAATATTTTTGACAATATAGTGAATATAATAACATAGATTGTCATTGGTTCTGGAGGCATAGGCACCTGTAGCAGGCAGGGATCAGGGTGCATTCAGTGCTGATATCTGCTTCTACTTGTGCACTGGTCCCTGTCCAGGATGGCAGAGCCTTCTGGGGCTCTTTGCTTTATGTATCTTTCACCTGCCTCTCTGATTTTACTCAATGCTTGTCCATCTGAACTTCTGCGGCATCATTCATCTTCAATAAGCCGACAGCAAGCATACGCTACTGAAATTAGTAAAATTTTATTGGGGCATGTATCATTATTAGCTAAAGTGTTTTGAGTGTTCTTTTTTAAAATTTAATATGGCGCATTGCTGCCTTCTTCATTTGAGCTGACAAAGATTGGGGAGTTGCTGATTTCTGCTGAAGATATAAATATTGTGCATCTGGGACCACTAAAAAGGGGAGTACAAATCAAGGTACAGCAGATTTATTTTCATATGTGAAAAAATAATCAGCCCTATATGAACAATCAAGAACTTCCTCCAAACTTGCATATGTTTCTGCCTTACTTACAGCATAATATGACTCAGTGATGTGCTGCAGTTTACCATTCACATAAATTGTCAGAACTGACATTAAAAAAGGAAATTGTGTGGTTTCTTCTTTTGATTTGTGCATATGGAGAAAACCCCCACTTATTCCCACCACATTTGCTCTCAGCCCAAGCACAATGTCAAAGAAGTATGCGGCTTTGCAATATAAATTGCTGCATTCTTTTGCAACATGCAACAACATTTTCAGGGAAATTCATAAAGGGTGTCATAGACACCCTTTAGAATTCTGTCGGGGGGTAAAGTACCGAAAGTGACGGTGTTTTCCAGCACTGAAGTTAGAGTGTCCATAATGACCTTTTCTTCCTTAGTGCAGTCCCATCTCACCTTCTCTTCCTGGCCACTTCACCCATCACACTGACAGGCACATGGCCGAGGAGTTTTGCCAGCACTGAAGTTAGTGTGTCCATACTGACCTTTTCTTTCTTAGTGCACTCCCAATTACCTTCCCCTCCTGGCCACTGCACACTGGCAGGCACATAGCCAAGGAGTTTTGTAATAGGAGTGGAGGGACCTGATGAGGAACTTGGAGACTAGTTCCCCATCAGGTCCTCTTTACCTTTGATTGGCAGCTCATAGTAGTGGGTGACCCATAGCCACTATTCAGTCCATTAGCAGCTTTGGAATCCACCCCCTGCTGTGTGCTACCATTCACAAGCAATGCGGACCTGATGAGTAGCTATTTGTGAATTTGAGTTGTTGGGTGGACAGAGCCTTATGGGGAAATCTGAGACTAGTTCCCCATCAGGCCCACCCTGCTTGTGATTGACAATGCATGGCAAGAGATGGTTACCAAAGCCACTATTGAACTGGATAGCGACTATGGAATCCAGTAGAGATGCACCTATACCATTTTTTTTACAATGAGAACGAGTACCGATACTTTTTTTTAGTACTCGCCGATACCAATTACCGCAACTGTTTTGTTTTCACTTCAGCTGTCAGCAATGGTACAAAGCATTGAAAAGTTATTAACAAATGAAATAAATTGTTTTTTGTTTTTAATTGTGCGCTTTTTCAATGTGAAATGTGTAAATAAGGTAATATATATGTGTAAAAATATTCACTAATAAAGCAAACAAAAAAAAGTTTTATTGTTAATTGTTTATCGTTTATAAAATAGACGTGAACAAAAAAAAAAGCAGGAAAATAATAATTAAATGGAGGAGAGTAGGGAGTTAACCACTTCAGCCCTGGAGGATTTGGCAGCTCAATGACTAGAGGACTTTTTACAATTTGGCACTGCGCTGCTTTAACTGGTAATTGCGCGGCCATGCAATGTTTTACCCAAACAAAATTTGCGTCCTTTTTTCCCCACAAATAGAGATTTCTTTTGATTTGATTGCCTCTGCAATTATTATTTTTTGTGATATAAATTGAAAAAGACCGAAAATTTTGAAAAAAAAAAGATATTTTCTACTTTTTGTTATAAAAAATTCAATTTTAGTCATACATTTAGGCCAAAATGTATTCAGCCACATGTCTTTGGTAAAAAAAAATGTCAATAAGCGTATATTTATTGGTTTGTGCAAAAGTTATAGCGACTACAAACTAAGGTACATTTTCTGGAATTTACGCAGCTTTTAGTTTATGACTACCTATCTCATTTCTTGAGGTGCTAAAATGGCAGGGCAGTACAACCCCCCCCCATTACCCCATTTTGGAAACACCCCAAGGAAATTGCTGAGAGGCATGTTGAGCCCATATTTTTTTGTCACAAGTGATTGAAAAATGACAAAAAAAAAAACAAATTACACAAAATGATATATTGCTCACACATTGCATGGTTATATGTAGAATTATACCCCAAAATGCATTCTGCTGCTTCTCCTGAGTACGAGGATACCACATGTGTGAGACTTTTTGGGAGCCTAGCTGCGTACAGGACCCCGAAAACTAAGCACCGCCTTCAGGCTTTCTAAGGGCGTAATTTTTGATTTCACTCCTCACTTTACTACCTATCACAGTTTCGGAGGCCATGAAATGACAAGATAGCACAACCCCCCCCCAAATGACCCCGTTTTGGAAAGTAAACACCCCAAGCTATTTGCAGAGAGGCATGTTGAGTCCATGGAATATTTTATATTTTGCCACAAGTTTCGGGAAAATTACAATTTTTTTTTTACACAACATTGTCACTAAATGATATATTGTTCAAACATGGCATAGTTATATGTGGAATTACACCCCAAACTTTTTGGCAGTCTAACCGCGTACAGGACCCCGAAATCCAATCACCGCCTTCAGGCTTTCTAAGGGCGTAAATATTGGATTTCACTCCTCACTGCCTATCACAGTTTCGGAGGCCATGAAATGCCCAGATAGCACCCCCCCTTAAATGACCCCATTTTGGAACGTAGACACCCCAAGCTATCTGCTGAGAGACATGTTGAGCATTTTGCAGATCTCGCTTTTTGTCACAAAGTTTTGAAAATTGAAATTTTTAAAAAATAAATGAGATCTGAAAAATACTCACCATGCCTCTTAGCAAATACCTTGGAGTGTCTACTTTCCAAAATGGGGTCATTTGAGGGGGTTTTGTGCTATCTGGACATTTCAGGGCCTCCGTAACTGTGATAGGTAGTGAGAAGTAAAATCACAAATTTACGCCTTTAGAAATCCTGAAGGCGGTGATTGGTTTTCGGGGTCCTGTACGAGGCTAGACTCCCAAAAAGTCCCACACATGTGGTATCCCCGTACACAGGAGAAGCAGCAGGATGTATTTTGGGGTGTAATTCCACATATAACCATGTCATGTTTGAACAATATATCATTTAGTGACAACTTTGTGTAAAAAAAATAAAAAAAAAATTCTAATTTTCCCGCAACTTGTGGCAATATATAAAATATTCCTTGGACTCAACATGCCTCTCATCAAATAGCTTGGGGTGTCTACTTTCCAAAATGGGGTCTTTTGGGGGGGGGGGGTTGTGCTATCTTGGCATTTTATGGCCTTCAAAACTGTGATAGGTAGTGAGGACTGAAATTAAAAATTTACACCCTTAGAAATCCTGAAGGCGGTGATTGGTTTTCGGGGTCCTGTACGCGGCTAGGCTCCCAAAAAGTCTCACACATGTGGTATCCCTGTACTCAGGAGAAGCAGCAAAATGCATTTTGGGGTGTAATTCCACATATAACCATGCCATATTTGAACAATATATCATTTAGTGACAACTTTGTGCAAAAAAAAAGTGTAATTTTCCCGAAACTTATGACAAAATATAAAATATTCCATGGACTCAACATGCCTATCAGCATAAAATAAATAGCATGGGCTGTCTACTTTCCAAAAAGAGGTAATTTGGTAATTTTTTATTATATTTTTAAACTGTTCCTTTCATTTTTTTAATCATTTTTTTTGTTATCTCAGGGAATGTAAATATCCCCCATGATAGCAATAGGTAGTGCAAGGAACTCTTTTTTGAAAAAATTGGGGTCTATTAGACACTAGATCTCTCCTTTGTCCTCAAACCATCTGACCACATCAAGATCGGTGTGATAAAATGCTTTGCTAATTTCCCAATGGCGCTGTTTATATCTGGCAAAACTGAAGTCACAAAATGCTTGTAGCTTCCGGTTTCTTAGGCCATAGAGATGAATGGAGCCATTCTGGTCTCTGATCAGCTCCATGGTCAGCTGGCGGAACCACCGGCTGTGTTCTCGGGTTCCCTGTTGGGACAGGAGAACCTGAGAAAACCATGGAAGACGGAGGGGGGGGGGGCATTCCCTCCCACTGCTTATAAAAGCAGTCTAGAGGCTAAGTAGCCCCTAGGATTGCTTTTACTTGAAAACTGACTGCTGGCTGAAAAGAATGATACCAAGATGATACCTAAACCTGTAGGCATCATTCTGGTATAACCACTCAAAGTCCAGCAACATACCAGAACGTTGCTGGTCCTTGTTGGGCATATATTGTAATCTTTTTTTCATGCAGCCTGTGGGCTGAACAAAAAAAAGAGACTGATTGGTGGGTATGCCCACCATTAGAATACCGCCCTTCATCCACCCACTTCTAATGATGGGCATACATGCACCATTTTCTTTTAACTGTGGTGGTGAAATCACCTCCTACAGCACTGGAGTCACTGATTTATGTATCGTGGGAGCAAACGCTGTTGCTGTCAAGATAAATAAATCAGTGCTGCAGCTGAATGGCGTACCTGCTAAGCAACTGATGGTTAACAATAAAACAAAGTAACATTACAGTATAACAGTAAGACTTACCATACCTGCAAAGCAAATACAATAAAACATAGTAAAAATAAAACATTTTTTACCTCAATCTGTGCCTACAAAATATATGCCGAAGCATGGGGGCATCTGCCCCTAATGTTAGGAGCAAATCACTCCTCCACCCCTGCCCCCATGCTTCGGCATATATGCTCTTTTTTTTAACTGCGGTGGTGAAATCACCTCCAACAGCGCTGGAGTCACGGCTTTATGTATCGTGGGAGCAAACGCTGTTGCTGTCAAGATAAATAAACCCATGCTGCAGCTGAATGGCATACCTGCTAAGCAAATGATGGTTAACAATAAAACAAACAGTATAACATACTTGCAAAGCAAATACAATAAAACATAGTAAAAATAAAACAGAGAGAACAATAGATATAGAACAATAGTAAGCGAACAGTAGAGCGGAGAGCGGACAGTAGAGAGCGAACATAAGAGAGAGAACAATAGAGAGAGAGAGAAGAAAAATACAACCACAACTATTTTTGGCTTTTTAACTTTTTTTGTGTTTTTGTGTGTTTTTTTTCTTCACTTTTTTCACTTTTATAAAAACTGTAAAAAAAACTATAAACTGAACGTTGCAGATTAGGGTCTCTCAAAATGTGATGGCCATCACATCTTTCGCGACCCCGAGACCCTGTGTACGTGTGCCTATGACTGTGTGGTGATAGTGTTCAAAACAGTCACCAATGCAAAGACCAAGTTGGTCAGGACAGGAGGGACAATAAAAGCGGGTGTCACGCCTAAATCCACGCTTTCTACAGACACGACATCTTCTTTGGGGTGTTCTTTGGGTAGGGGTACCAGAGAGGACATGCAGAATATAAATCTCATGCAGCCGGCTTACTGCATTTGCATTGGGAAGTTGGAAACAGTTGGAATTTAAGGAAGAATCCAGTTCGTCCTGAAGCTTTGTATAGCACAAAGCATTCAGCAAAGCCAATTGAAATAAATAAACAGACACTTTTTTGTACCAGTGTCTGGCCTTACGGGCAATTAGGTACGGCACCAACAACTGGTCGTTGAGGTCCATCCCTCCCATATTAAGGTTATATTCGTGGACACAGAGGGGGTTTCTCCACAACACCAGTCACCGTAGGAATTTGGACAGTCGTGTCTACGTGAAGGGAGGACAGAATGAAAACATTCTTATTATCCCTTCACTTCACAGCGAGCAAATTATTACATCTCAAGCAGGCTCTCTCCCCCAGCCTAAGACGGGAATCTACAAGCCGCTGTGGTAAGCCCCAACGATTAGATCGCACAGTGCCACATGCAGAATTTGATGTTCAAACAAGTGACTAAAAAGTGGCATGCTTGTGTAATAATTGTCCACATACAAGTGGTACCCCTTTCCGAATAAGGGTGACACCAAGTCCCACACAATCTTACCAGCGCTCCCTATGTAGTCAGGGCAGTTCTCCAGCTCTACGTAACTATCTCTTCCGTCGTAAACCATAAAACTATATGTAAAGCCTGTGGCCTTGTCACAGAGCTTATACATCTTGACCCCATATCTGGCACACTTGCTGGGAAGATACTGTTTGAATGACAAGCGGCCAGAAAACTTAATCGGGGACTCATCAACGCAGACAACTTGATGGGGAGTAAACAAGGCTGCAAAACGTTGGTTGAAGTGGTTTACGAGGAGCCGAATTTTGTAGAGCCGATCAAATTCAGGGTCACCCCGAGGATGACAGAGTTCATTATCATTGAAATGCATGAGCTGCAAGATCTGTTCATATCGTATCCTGGTCATGGAGGCAGAGAACACGGGCGTATGGTGAATTGGGCCAGTGGACCAATATGACCGCAACTCACTCTTTTTCGTTACGCCCATGAGGAGGGATAGGCCCAGGAAGGTCTTAAATTTGGAGACCGTAATTGGTCTCCAATCTCTGGCAAGGGTCAGCTGGGGATTAGCGGCGATTAATTGACCAGCATATAAATTGCTTTGGTCCACAATAGATCTATAGAGAAAAAGCAAATAAAAAAGTAATAATAACGAATAAAAGTGACGTAAAATCAACTGTTTCCACCTGAATTCCGGGTTGGCCAGTGAATGGGGGAAGTAAAGTGCTGCAGAAGTGGTGGGTTCCCAATTTGGATTGGCGAATGCAGCAGGAAGGGCACTATAGGCTCGACGGTCCTGTCTTTGTCTTCTTCTTGGTGGCAGCGGGACACTACTCGTGCTTGCCACCTCGCCAGCTTGAACTGCACTTATGGGATTCGCCACGTCACCAAGTGTTACTGCAGTGCTGGATGTACGACCAGGATGTACTAGGCCGCTGGTGCTTGCCAGTTCACCAGAAGGAATAGAGGCGCTAGTACTGGCTCTCTGCTCCATAAAATCATCCAATATCACCTCAATGACAGCAGAAGAAGAACGGGGTCTGGTATGCCTGACCTTGGCAGGGAGTACAACTCCGTCATCAGAGCTATCTGTCAGGGTGCCACTGCTGTCTACAGGTTCATATTCTGAGCCTGAATTTGACAGAGTGACTTCCTCTTCACTATCTGTCATGGTCAGAAATGTGTAGACCTCTTCACTAGTGTACCTTCGATTTGACATTTTGGTCTCTAAATTTACTGGTACACTAGTGAGACTCACAGGTAAAAAAAAGCTCCTGACTGTTAGCAACTGATTCAAACGTTACTAAAAAACTGTTAGCATTCGCAGGGATCAGGCCTGACTCTGTGAACGCTGCAGTTATGTGTGTTGTGTTTTGTAAGTGACAGTGATCGATTGATACTGCACTTGGGTGGGCGGGGCTGGGCTGGGCGGAGGGGCTAAACGCAGGTGCTAGCAGGTATCTGGGCTGGTCCCGCTAACACTGTGTTTTTTGGGAACCCTAAACTGTTGGGGGCGCTAGTATAAATCTGAGCAGATCAGATATCGATCCGTTCAGACACTATACTACTAAGGGAGGCGTATGGTGTGTGCGTGGATGTTAGCGGTACTGACGCTGCCTGGGGTGACGCAGACCCTATCCGACGCTAAAACCTAACTTTGATCACCTGCTGGGTGATCAGGGGGTTAAACCTTTATTGGGTAAAAGACGGCGGGTGCCCTGACGCTATAAAAAATAAACTACCTAAACTGCGTCACCCGTGACACTTATACTGTGATCACAGGTGACTGGGGCAATCAAGGGGTTAAACCTTCATTGGGGGGGTTGGGGGGGTCCCTAGACCTATCTGAGCACTAATACAAATTACCCTAACACTGATTAGTGTCACTAATGACACCAGTACAGCAATCAAAAAAAATCTGAACGCTGCACTGGGTGACACAGTGATAGGTGGTGAAGGGGTTAACGGGGGGGTGATCGGGGGTGAATTATGTGCCTACCTGACCTGGTGTCAGTGTAGTGTTGTGCAACTCACTCTGTGATGTTTTCTCTCCTCTCGGTCTGGAACGAAAAGACCATTACGAGGAGAGATGACATCACTTCCCCTGTCAGCGTTTACACGTACACGACAGGGGAAGGATCTCATTCGTCAGGACCAATCACCAGGTCCAGGCCAGATTTCATTGGCCTGGGGATTGATCGGTTCCTGATCGAATGCAATCGTCACGGCCCAGCCGGCTGCGCGCCCGACGTAACATGACGGCGATTCGCCTGCCTGTGCCATTCTGCCGGAGTATAACTGCTGTGGATGGTCGGCAAGTGGTTAATTAAGGCTGATTAGAGTAAATTAAGGGTTAATAAGGGGTTAAATAGAGGAACATTTGTTCATCCCTTTAATCTGCAGATGAAGAAACAGAAAGATGCAAAAAGAAACAATGTTTCTTTTTATTTTAGTGTTTCAAGTTGTTAATAAACATTGCCAGCTGCTTTTTTTTCACAGCTCCAGTTACCGGACTTCATTAACACTTTAGCTGTCAACAGGGGAGACCCACTGACAGCTCAAAGAACCGAGCCTGAAAGTATAGGTTTCAGGTATCGATGCATTCGCATGAGTACCGATACTTGTGCAAATACTCGGTATCGGCACCGATACAGATACCAATGCTAGTATCAGTGCAACCCTAGAATCTACCTGTTGTCATTTGCTGTAAATCACAGACAAGGAAGACCTGATGGAGAACTATTTTCCCAGTTTTCCCATCCGGCTCCACTCACTGTCAGTTCAGTGTGACCTGTGTTTTTGGTTGCTAGGACATGGGAGGCCTTCTTCCTAGCAACCAATGAAGTAAATGTAAAACATTCAAATATATAAAAATGGAGCTAAACTCCTTGATACTTACCTCTCATTCAAAGGTTCAACTCGTTGGCTTCTTCCTGGTGCTAGGCTTCAGCCATCTTCATTGGCTGGTGCTCAGTGTACATTCAAAAGTAGACTGTAGTAGCAGTCAGGTAGGTTTCTTTCACTGCAGAGGAAAGATTGCATGTCTCTGCAATAAAGAATCTGTCTGCTCCCAGTTTTTGAAAGTGGGACTTTAACCACTTCAACACCAGGCACTTTCACCCCCTTTTCAGTGCTGTCGCACTTTGAATGACAATTGCATGGTCATGCAACATTGTACCCAAATGAAATTGTTATCATTTTTTTTGAGACAGACAAAGCTTTTAGAGGTATTTAATCACCACTGGGTTTTTTATGTTTTGCTAAACAAAGGAAAAAAGACAGAAATTTTGAAAAAAAAACCTCATATTTGTATTTGCTTCTGTTATAAAATTTTGCAAATAAGTAATTTTTCTTCTTCACTGATGTGCGCTGATGAGGCTGCGCTGATGGGCACTAATAGGCTGCACTGATGGGTAATGATGAGGCTGCACTGATCGGCACTGATGAGGCTACACTGATGGGCATTGATGTGCACTGATGAAGCTGCACTGATGGGCATTGATGTGCACTGATGACGTTGCACTGATGGGCATTGATATGCACTGATGAAGCTGTACTGATGGGCACTGGTGGGGCTGCACTTATGGACACTAATGAGAAGGCACTGATGAGGCTGCACGGTCTCTTCTCTGAAAGCACTGATAAACTGCGCTGAAAACCTGCACTGATCGCCACTGATGAGCACTGATTGGCACTGATGGGGCTGCACTGATGATCAGTGCCCTGATCATCAGTGTAAATAATGTACTCACTGTGCCCCTTGGTGATTGGCTCTCCTTTCCCCACACAGAGACAACGTGTCTCAAAGCGTATCTGTTTTGCATGTGCCCAGCTGTGATTGAAGACATGATCACATAGTAAAGGGCCATTGTGACTGGCCTATTACCGCATTTTGTGATCAGCTGTGTCCAAAGGATGGGTGCCCCAGGAGGCTTGCAGGAGGAGCGGTTCTGGAAGGACGTCCATGGACACCCTCCCAGAACTAGAGAGCCGCGCTGTAGCTGAAGTTAACACACAGAACCACCCCCCCTAATTGGGAAATCCTTTTTCATTATTGACCTGTTAATATTTTGTTAGTTCATCCATCCTTTATGCCACATACAGCAATAATTGATGAGAAGATAATGTTGGCAAAGTACAATCCAAATTACATGTTGTTCCTGTTCTTCCCCAGACATGATGATTTATGTATTCCAGATGCAGTATCGGATAAAATGCTTCTTGATTTATATTGAATTGTAATAGTCTGAATTCCCCAGCCTTTAATAAACATGTAACACAAGACACATAAACTATTGTGATTGCAATGCATAAAATGTTATGTAGATTAACACAGCAATTGCATACATCCCTTGTATTGCTGCTTACCACGAGATTACAATATAATTTGCATGTTCTCTAAAAATAATGCACCATGTCTGATTAGCTGATTGTTTCGATTATTGGCCACCAAAGGAGTTTGGCCAATGACGAAAGATCTCATAGTAAAATGTCATGATTTCATTTATGGCTTTGTTTCTTGGTAGACCAAAGAACAGCATGTTTAGTTTAGGCTGTAACCAGCACTAAGCTGACATTTTACATATGATTACAAGTAACAATCAATTTTAGAAAAGTCAATATTATTCCACTATATTTACTGAACTTTAAAAAAATTATTTTTTCAGAAGAGCAGAAACTTTCAACCCTGCTTCAAACCCATACTTATAAAAACAGACTGGGGTAACTGCACTCATAATGCTGGATCCTACCCCTGTGTCATAAGCACCCAGGTGTGATTTTTTTTTCTCACTTTGTGAGCTAAATTTCAGCTTAAGCCCAGGTTCACACTGAGCTGCGGGAATGAAGCCATGCGAGTTTCACTCCCGCATGTAAGTCCCAATTTCAGCCGCGATTTCAGAAAGATCTGTGCAGGTTTCTGCACAGATATCAATGTAAATCGCAGCCCGAAACCGCAAAAAGTAGTACAGAAACTACTTTTTGAAATTGGTGTAGTGCTGCAGATGCAGCGTCGCACCGATTAGGACAGTGCCATTGATGGCAATTGCCGGCGATTTGACATGTCAAGTCGCATGTCAAAATACTCCGGGTAAATGATCAGGCCTCAATACCATCTTGTTTAAAGACAGATAGATAGATAGATAGATAGATAGATAGATAGATAGATAGATAGATAGATAGATAGATAGATAGATAGATAATATTCATATCAGTCTCTTCTCTGAAAGCACTTATAACGTAATGCCTCTGAAAAAGATATCTCCAAGAAAGGAAGTTTCTTGGGAAGAAGGAAAAAGACACAGAAGTGATTTTTCTATAGTAATTTTGACTTCAATAAAGAGTTTGTACTCACGTCGGTTAGGTGTAAAATGAACAACACATACGGTATAATATAACATATAAAGCCCTTTTTTAAAGGTTTACAGAATTAAATCTATACATTTCAGGATACTGTGAACAGGGAAACAGAATAAACAGAAAATAGATCAGATAAAAGAAATAAAGTGATTGTTACACTCTTTATATGAACAAGCAAATGAAACAAGCTAGCTCAAGTGAAGGGGCCCAAAATAATTGTTAGATAATGACATTTAGCAGTACAGTGGGTGTTATAGATGTCTCCTTATGGAGCTCTAATTAGGAAGGCAAAGTAAAGGTGTCTGCATGCAGTGTCCTTTGGTGCAAAGAAGGTGGGCTATTGCCTGCTCACCAGTCTGGGCAATACTAGCTTGAGGGATGACGTGAAGATCCTGCTGCAGGCTCCTGTGGATGCTGTACTCAGGAAACAATGCTTCACCGCACTTTCCTCGAGGCCTTAGCTCAGTTGGATATGCAAGGCATGTGGCAATGATGACCCTTCGACTGTCACCGGGCTGGCCGGCCAAACAATAGATGCGTCTGCACCCGCTCACCGAAAGCTCTCCTCAGCACTGACTCTTCCCGACGTCACTGCTGCCAGTTGAAGGCCGTGGTCCCAAGAGGCTGACTCCTCCCTAACACGGGCTATTTATCCCCTCTCCCAGCATTCTGTTCTGTCACTCCAGCGGGCTAGAAATTGTAGTTCACAACAGTCTGACTCCAATGCAAACTTGGCTTTCCGGAATACATGTCCCAACCCATACTTATAATATCAGACTGGGGTAACTTCACTCATAATGCCAGATCCTACCCCTGTGTCATAAGCACCCAGGTGTGATTTTTTTTCTCACTTTGTGAAGACAGCTTTACTATATTTAAATGACCAGGCTTCAATTCCATCTTGTTTAAAGATAGATAGATAGATAGATAGATAGATAGATAGATAGATAGATAGATAGATAGATAGATAGATACCATTCACATCAGTCTCTTCTCTGAAAGCATTTACAATGTAATGCCTCTGAAAATATATCTCCAAGAAAGGAAGTTTCTTAGGAAGAAGGAAAAAACACAAAAGTGACTTTTCTATAGTAATTTGGACTTCAATAAAGAGTTTGTACTCACATCGGTTAGGTGTAAAATGAACAACACATACGGTATATAACATATAAAGCCCTTTTTTAAAGGTTCACAGAGTTAAATCTATACATCTCAGGATACTGTGAACAGGGAATTTGGTTATATGATATATTCACGTTTTTTTTAAATACCATATTCAACATGTATGTTTCTCCACACAAATCTTCAGGCAGATTGCCCTCTAGGCTTTTTCGGATCCCCAGACCCTTTCAGAACAGAGACAATGTTAAATGGTCTTAATATTTGTACACAAATTATATAAAGCAAAAATACTCTTTCAGGTACTTCAGGTAAGGCACTCCTGTTGTTGGATACATTTTATGATGCAGTTGTTTGGAAGTCAACCAATAATTTCATTTTGATAACTTATTAACCCCTCAATATGTTTCAACCTAGGCCTTTATGAAGTTAGTGTATAGTGAACTAAAACAAAACATATCTAACATAAATAGCACTTATTTAGGGCTTTACAGAGTTAAATCTACTGTATATATCTCAAGATAATTGCATTATTAGATGTATCCAAGGGTTTTTATACCATATTCCACATATCTATGTATGTATACAGCTGGTATAAAAGATTTATTTTTTAAATAATACAATTTGATTTTATACATATTACCTTTATTTGCTTTTATGTATAAAATAGTATAGCCTTCTTGTATATAGTACATGGTAGTACATGAAATTAATCGAAGTAGTAAATATGTAACAGTAACCCTGCACTGGGTGTGTTTGGGAAATCCTCTCCTCCATCACAAGTAGAGATAATCACCAAATTACCAACAAGAGAACGGGGTGGACTGGTCCATTACAGAAATAAATAACTGAGCAAGCACACTCTGCTAACTGTATGCATCTTGAGGTGTCATCTTCAATTTTGACTAGAGAGTACAACATATTACCACTCTGCTTTGATTACACTCCACAGCCAGACTTGATTTTTTGCATTGGCCTCAAGTTTAAGAGAAAGCTTCAATTTTCTCTGTGACTGTAATGCTCATCGTGTACGTAACGTTCATCCTAACAATGACGTTTTCTTTGATTATTCCATTAGTGCAAAAAAATAAACTGTTGATCTTGCCAGACATCCAGTGCTGCCCTGTATATTGTGCACACTGTAGTTTTATCTTAGGCAATGTTTTCAGCCTTGCCAAGTTCACCTCTATGGACTACAAAACACCCCCTCATACTATGAAAAGTAGACGAGGGGATATGTTCTTTAGTTCCAATACATTTCATGTCCTAGTGTGACAACACTATTCCTCCATAGATACAGTACAGTGAATGAGCCTTGCTACCTTAGAACAGGGAGTGTTATACTGGCAGGATTGCCAGTTGAAAATAAAGAAAAAAAAACCCATCAAATTAGTTTACCACATCTAAGGACTGGTAAACTAAAATACTGTAAGTACATACATTATTTTGTTTACATTTTGACTCTGAAGAATTACAAGTACATTTTTGCAGGTGTAGCGTTAAATTAGGTGGCAGCATTCTATATTGTAAGTGTAGTGCTACCCCCTTGAGGGCCGCTTAAAGACACTGTACCCCAATGGTTGCCCTGACCTTGCAAGTCTCCTAACACCCTGGGTTCAGACATTTCAACAAAAGAATTATGGATGCAGACACACTAAACTAGATGAGTTTTACTTAAGATTTTGCAGTATATAGAATAAACAGAAAATAGATCAGATAAAAGAAATAAAGTGATTGTTACACTCTTTATGCGAACAAGCAAATGAACAACCTTGAAGTTCCTTGGGAAGCAAGAAATTAGCAGGTTTAACCAATCAAGGTCTATGGCTTCAGGCCAGAAAATGGTAAGGGAATGACCAGTATGGAGTCAGACTACTCTCTTTAACTTCCTGACGCCACAGCACCACTTAAAACAAACACTTTATGTAACCTGGCATGTTGTACCTAAATTATGTAATTATGCAACCTTGGTCTCTAAACATAAGAGAGTTCCTTGGTAATATGGGACCAAATAGATGCCCAATGTTCCTGTCCCCTTTTTTTTGGGGGGGGGTGGGGGGTGGGGGGAAAGGGGAGTCCTTTTTTCCTGATGAAGATGTCTTGAATTCTCAGCTAGCTCAAGTGAAGAGGTCCAAAGTAATTGTTAGATAATGACATTCAGCAGTACAGTGGGTGTTATAGATGTCTCCTTATGGAGCTCTAATGAGGAAGGCAAAGTAAAGGCGTCTGCATGCAGTGTCCTTTGGTGCAAAGAAGGTGGGCTATTGTCCGCTCACCAGTCTGGGCAATACCAACTTGAGGGATGACGTGACGATCCTGCTGCAGGCTCCTGCAGATGCTGTACTCAGGAAACAATGCTTCACCGCACTTTCCTTGAGGCCATAGCTCAGTTGGATCTGCAAGGCAGGTGGCAATGATGACCCTCCGACTGTCACTGGGCTGGCCTGCCAAACAATAGATGTGTCTGCACCTGCTCACCGAAAGCTCTCCCCTTGCTGCCTAGGCCGCAGCGCCGGCTCTTCCTGACTGTCCGGGTCACTGCTTCCAGGTGAAGGCCGTGGTCCCAACACAGGCTATTTATTTCCTCTCCCAGCATTCTGTTCTCTCACTCCAGCGGGCTGAAACTTGTAGTTCACTACAGTCTGACTCCAATGCAAACTTGGTTTTCCGGAATACATGTCCCAAGCTCCTGTGCTCTTCTCTCGCAAATCCTCACTCGCTCTGCATTAAAGATGTGGTAGACTGAGTCTGTGCTGAACACTAGAAGGAAACAGTCTCCCTGTGGCAAATGATGCTGTGTCCCCTGTCATGGCAGGCAATTTAGCTAGCTCCTGGCTACATTACTTAGAGGTCTCGAATATGTTCTGTTTTCCTCTCCCAGAAAGATTTTATCTCAGAATTCAATTTCCTAAAACTATGTTCTATTTAAGTGTCTAGTTTGCAGTATTTTCATCTAATGCATAGATTTGTATGAACCAGCTTGGTAATGCCTAGTATGAACCTTTTCTGTTTCTTTGATATATTGCAAATGATCCTTTATACTTTTTTCCTGTATCCTTACTCTCTAGAGAGGTATCACACTGATCTGTTCCTGTATGGTTTGATCAATATATACAATCAACCTTATCTCCAACTGACCATGACACAATCATGCATTATATAGATTTTCTGTCTTGCTTTCCTCATAAATAAGGGTTTACGGGCACAGTGCAGCAGAAATTGCATGTGCGTACATGAATTACCTGTACCTATACATCTCTGAAGCAGAGTGCCTATTGATACCTTTTTAATTAGGAAAAAGTGACATATGAGATTTTGCAGCAAAATTGATTTTCTTTGTTCCGTACTTGTATCCTCCTGCACACAGCAGAAATACGGGGTATCCGTGCTTGAATTTATTTAAAGAAGTATATAATTGGAAGACAGGAGTCATCGATGATCTAATATACTTCCTTTCTGTAATACCAGAAATAAGAATGTTGTTATTTTAATATATTCAGGATTATTAATATAACGTAGTGCAAAGTTTAACAGCCCTTAATAGCCAATCAATTTGCAATTTAATGTGGGAACTGGTTTGCTACAATTACACTTGCAATTGATTACTGTTCTGTATCTTCCTTGCATTCTCATGATTCTGTGCGTTGCAACCTCCCTCTTATGCTCTTAAATTAAAAATCATTTCAAAAGAGAGGATGAGGGGCTGCAATGATATTTTCTGGCAGGACATGCAGTTCCAAAAATCATATGCCAAAATCAAAAGACGCTCGTTAGATAGGCAGTGTTCCCTGGGTTAGGTAGTATGCAAATTCTATTCATATTTAATGCAGATGTACCTCTGAGAATATCACAATTTTATGAATGTCACAATCTGAATATTTAAAAATAAATTATATAACATTGCTAACCTGAATGATTTTGTAATGTTATATTTGAAAGTAACCATGTAAAAAAATTCTAACTACAAGTCTCTGAAACGGCTCTTTTACTTTATGGTGGTCTATGTCTCCTACCTTCCCTAATTCCTGGGCTGCGGCCTCCAGAATAGTCTTCAGAATTCGACATGTTGGATATCTGAATCCCTCTGACGCGTGTTATGGTTCCATCCTCTGCATTACTATGGGACACAGCAGTGATGTGGAGGCTAGAGGATAGGACCATGTCACACCATGGGGGGGGGGACACAAGTATCCACCAAATGTTGAATGCTGCAGAGACTGGCAGAGTTTGCAACACTGATATGGAGGGAAGGTTGGAGATATCACCAGCCAGTAGAAAGAGTATAATATCTCTTCTTTTGCAGGGCCAGGGATTGGCTGTTAGCATTGTTTTACGTACTTAATAACGGCACTATTGCTTTACAATATTTTTTATTTTTCCATATGTGTTATTAAGACTCTCCCATAGAAGCAATGACAGTGATGAAGATGACATAATTTATCATTTTCTCCCTACAATTTTTCTCAGTTTGTCATCTATGTATGTTGATATTGACCAATAAAACCTATCAATTGTACCAATTTGGTGTCATATGTAAGTCTTTAATTGGTATTGAGTTTGGTATTGAGTTTCATGCACTTTAGTGCGACATTTGGTACCCAGTCTATGTGTCCTGAAGGCCACACCAACCATCCACAATATGAGAATAAAGAAATAATAAAGATGTATTAGCAGTATAATTACGTAAATTAGCTACTAAAGCTGTAAGATACAAGCAGTTTCTTTGATCACATATTCAGTACAATAATTTTTTGGTGCCAGGAAAGTAGGGGCTGCTGATTGTATGGGGGGGGAATGAAATCTAGCCATGGGGTTGATTTACTCAAACTGGAGAGTGCAAAGTCTGGTGCAGCTCTGCATAGAAACCAATCAGTACCAGTTTTTTTTTTTTAAAGCTTAAAGTGGAGTTCCACCCAAAAATTGAACTTCTGCTTTAAGTGCAGATGACCCCCTGACATGCCGCATTTGGCATGTCATTTTTTGGGGGGAGGAGCGAGTACCCTGTTTTTACGGGCACCCAGTTCCCACTTCCTCCCCTGGCTCTGCGGCCTAGGAAGGAAGTTCACCTCTCCCCTCTCCCTCCCTGCAATCTTCTGGGACATGTCACAGGTCCCAGAAGATTGCCCGGCCATTCACAGCGCACAGCTCGGCTCGCGCATGCACAGTGCACGCCCACAGTTAGAATGCTGGCGTCTCGGAGAGGAGGGGGAGAGGAGCGGGGCTACATCGCTGGACCACGGGACAGGTAAGTGTCTGATTATTAAAAGTCAGCAGCTACACTTTTTGTAGCTGCTGACTTTTAAATGGGTGGAACTCCGCTTTAATTGAACAAGCTGAAGTTAGAAGCTACCATGTAGGGCTGCACCAGATTTTGCACTCTCCAGTTTTAGTAAATCAACCCCATGAGTCTATGATGAGTTATACAGTGGGGATGGAAAGTATTCAGACCCCCTTAAATTTTTCACTCTTTGTTATATTGCAGCCATTTGCTAAAAACATTTATGTTCATTTTTTTCCTCATTAATGTACACACAGCACCCCATATTAACAGAAAAACACAGAATTGTAGACATTTTTGCAGATTTATTAAAAAAGAAAACCTGAAATATCACATGGTCCTAAGTATTCAGACCCTTTGCTGTGACAAATATATTTAACTCAGGTGCTGTCCATTTCTTCTGATCATCCTTCATTTGAGTCCAGCTGTGTTTGATTATACTGATTGGACTTGATTAGGAAAACCACACACCTGTCTATATAAGACCTTACAGCTCACAGTGCATGTCAGAACAAATGAGAATCATGAGGTCAAAGGAACTGCCTTAAGAGCTCAGAGACAGAATTGTGGCAAGGCACAGATCTGGCCAAGGTTACAAAAGAATTTCTGCTGCACTTAAGGTTCCTAAGAGCACAGTGGCCTCCATAATCCTTAAATGGAAGACGTTTGGGACGACCAGAACCCTTCCTATAGCTGGCCGTCTGGCCAAACTGAGCTATCGGGGGAGAAGAGCCTTGGTGAGAGAGGTAAAGAAGAACCCAAAGATCACTGTGGCTGAGCTCCAGAGATGCAGTCGGGAGATGGGAGAAAGTTGTAGAAAGTCAACCATCACTGCAGCCCTCCACCAGTCAGGGCTTTATGGCAGAGTGGCCCAACAGAAGCCTCTCCTCAGTGCAAGACACATGAAAGCCCGCATGGAGTTTGCTAAAAAAAACACCTGATGGACTCCAAGATGGTGAGAAATAAGATTCTTTGGTCTGATAAGACCAAGATAGAACTTTTTGGCCTTAATTCTAAGCGGTACGTGTGGAGAAAACCAGGCACTTCTCATCACCTGTCCAATACAGTCCCAACAGTGAAGCATGGTGGTGACAGCATCATGCTGTGGGGGTGTTTTTCAGCTGCAGGGACAGGATGACTGGTTTCAATCGAGGAAAAGATGAATGCAGCCAATTACAGGGATATCCTGTATGAAAACCTTCTCCAGAGTGCTCAGAACCTCAGACTGGGCCGAAGGTTTACCTTCCAACAAGACAATGACCCTAAGCACACAGCTAAAATAACGAAGGAGTGGCTTCACAACAACTCAGTGACTGTTCTTGAATGGACCAGCCAGAGCCCTGTCTTAAACCCAATTGAGGATCTCTGGCGAGACCTAAAAATGGCTGTCCACCAACGTTTACCATCCAACCTGACAGAACTGGAGAGGATCTGCAAGGAGGAATAGCAGAGGATCCCCAAATCCAGGTGTGAAAAACCTGTTGCATCTTTACCAAAAAGACTCATGGCTGTATTAGATCAAAAGGGTGCTTCTACTAAATACTGAGCAAAGGGTCTGAATACTTAGGACCATGTGATATTTCAGTTTTTCTTTTTAAATAAATCTGCAAAAATGTCAACAATTCTGTGTTTTTCTGTCAATATGGGGTGCTGTGTGTACATTAATGAGGAAAAAAAATGAACTTAAATGATTTTAGCAAATGGCTGAAATATAACAAAGAGTGAAAAATTTAAGGGGGTCTGAATACTTTCCGTTCCCACTGTATATTGTTTTCAGTTAGCTTCAAGATGTGGTCATATTCACTAGTTAAAAGTAGTGTAGATAATAGACGAAAGGAGAAACAGGACAATCACACTGATAATTCTCCAAGCAGGTTAATGTTATTTAATTGATAATGGCCAACATGATTTTATACATTCAATATCTATATCCTTCTACACTGCATTTTTGTCATGTTTTCCTTATAATTGTACCATTTAAAGTGTTCCAAAGTCCCTTTACTTTAGTATGATTCCTGGAAATAATAATTTTCTGTATACAATTATGATTTTCTTGGTATGCTATTTTATATCACCTGTATGAGCTTTGAAGAAGTAATGTGATCCTGGTTTATTTTATGTGAGATCATATGGCCTTCTTCTCCCCCCCTGAAAGTTAGGTGCATTCAAACTCTTATACAAGCTTAGCTTTATGGGGTGACTGAAGCTCCATAAAGCTGCAAAGGCATATGTTATTGACATACAAATCAGTTTGAAACCTAAGATATGTACTTTTAGTGCGGATCAGGTTCATTTCATGTCATATTATAGTATGATCCTTGTTACTTGTTTTCGCCAACTTATAAATAAATATTTTTCTTATAACGTGAGAACTGGGATTTTAATGGAATTAATTCCATTCAGAACTCCAACAAATTATGTCATAAAAACACTTGATTATATTATGTTAAAATTAGAGAAGTTATACACAAAAAAATATGCAAACACATCTTAAAAGTCCACTTAATGTAATTGTGCGAAGAGATCAGTCCTTCTGATACAGCATTTTGTCAAATAAGCATATATGTCAACATAAAGATATACACTATATTGTCCGAAATATTGGGATGCCTGTCTTTACACATACATGAACTTTAATGGCATCCCAGTCCTAGTCCGTAGGGTTCAATATGGAGTTGGCCCACCCTTTGCAGCTGTGTCAGCTTCAACTCTTCTGGGAAGGCTGTCCACAAGGTTTAGGAGTGTATCTATGGGAATGTATGACAATTCTTCCAGAAGCTCATTTGTAAGGTCCGGCACTGATGTTGGACAAGAAGGCCTGGCTTGCAGTCTCTGCTCTAATTCATGCCAAAGGTGTTCTATTGGGTTGAGGTCAAACCAGTCAAGTTCCTCCACCCCAAACTCACTCATGTTACCCATGTCTTTATGGACCTTGCTTTGTGCACTGGTCCAAATCATCTGGTGGAGGGGGGATTATGGCTTGGGTTTTTTTTCAGGGGTTGGGCTTGGACCCTTAGTTCCAGTGAAGGGAACTCTTAGGGCGTCAGCATGCCAAGACATTTTGGACAATTGCATGCTCCCAACTTTGTGGGAACAGTTTGGGGATGGCCCCTTCCTGTTCCAACATGACTGCGCACTAGTGCACAAAGCGAGGTCCATAAAGACATGGATGGGCAAGTTTGTGCTTAGTGTTCTTAATTGAGACACACTATAGAGCAGTGTTTCTCAACTCCAGTCCTCAAGGCGCACCAACAGGTCATGTTTTCAGGTTTCCCTCAGATGAAACGACTGTGGTCATTACTAAGGTGGTGAATAAGATCAAATCACCTGTGCAAAATAGTGGAAATCCTGAAAACATGACCTGTTGGTGCGCCTTGAGGACTGGAGTTGAGAAATACTGCTATAGAGGGCTATGCTTTGTTCATATTTTATGTCTGAGGTTTTAACCCTTTTAAGATGAACCCATCCTCTATCACCCTAGGCAAAGCAAACTCCCTACCTTACACTGACTGGCTTGCCTAGGTTATGGTTGGCTACAGATTTCTCAAGCACTTCATCATTCCATATAATCTTCAGCTCTTCATAGAAAGTAACAATAACCATCCTCCAAGTGCCAAGTAGCACTATTATTTTCAAAGATATTTGAGAATAGGGAGCTATGTATATGCTGCAGAACAGTAGAACTGTGGCCTGTGAGCCCTGTCTGGCCCTGGACAAGATGGGTATTGTAAGGTAGGAATTTTGAGAAAGCCAGGGGCTTCCCTTTAAAGGGAATCTACATCTTAAAGCTGAATGCCATGCAAACAGATACAGCTGAAATACAGTATGTACATGTATATAATAGCAATGAAAGCAAACCAATAACCCATTATGTAAGGATGCAAGGTCAGCTGGGACTTAAAGTTAATTTGAAACATTTTATGCTATTGTATTTGTGTATTTTTATGCATAATTACCAATAAAAATGTTACAGTGATTATAAAAGAAATAATTGGAGATGACCGGTCAACTCTTACAATCTGAGAAAAAATCTAAAAGACTCCAAGGGTTAGTATTCTCAATAGAAGCCTTACTGCTCATTATTATAACTGACTCATCATCATGTATCGTGGACTAAGAACTAATTCATTTTAACTAATACACAAATGTGTCACTGTTTAATGATCTTTTTAAATGGCTTTAATTATTAACGGAAAGATAGCTCATATGATGCATGAAAAGCTTAAATATTGATTACGTGCTCTAAGGATGAATAAATGTGGGATATTATGAGGGTATTATAAAATTATAGACATGCTTGTGTTAGCCATGAAGTGGAAAATAATAAGAACAGCACTACTTGGATGGATCTAACAAACCATATTTAGGAGGCACTACATAAAACAAGAGAATGAATGTCATTTCTGTGGCATTCTTTAATGTGTATTTTCATTTTATATACAGTATATTTTGAGGAAAAAACACAATACTGTTTGGGCCCAGTTATATTATGCATTATTATGCATTAGGAAAAATGTTGCCTCTCCAGACAAGAGCTCCGAGCTCCTTGAAGCACACGCCCTGATGAGGCACACAGGTGCAAGCTCTGCAATAGATCAAAGAGCAAGAAAGAGTCCTGGACGGCCACACATCGATACAACACCTTTATTTGTAAATTAAAATCCAAAACAGTCAGTCCATATGATGCAAAGGTAGAGGTGAATAACTAACGCATTTCACACCGTGTGTTGGCGCTTAATCATGATAACTAAAATACATCACAGGTGATATAATTTGCTGCTCATTGATTGCAGTATTCTAGTCTGCATCTCCCCAAGGTAATACTTAAAATCTGGCCTGTTAGTGGGTCCTGAGGAGAGGAGTTGAGAACCAATGCATTAGGGCATCCCATTTCTTTTGAATGGCCCAGCAGTGCAGCTTAAAGCCTAACTCCAGGCAATTTTTTTATTCCTCAGGCACTGTTTAAAATTAAAACATAACTCAGGTTGCAAAACAATGGAGGCTGTCCCTCATAGTGATGTCTTATTCTCACAAGATGCCCTCAGTTATCCAGGTTAAATGATGCCCTTCACTCACACTATATTGATACAGAGAGCAGCGCTGACAAAATAAAAGACTCAAAGACTGCCCACTACCTGGAAAAGATCAGAAGAGGCCCCAGCATGTTAAGTGACTGGCTGTAATGCCGCGTACACACGGGCAGACTTTTCGACCGAACTGGTCCGACAAACTTTCCAGCGGACTTTCGACAGACTTTTGACAGACTTCCGATGGACTTTCTAACAAACGGACTTGCCTACACACGATCACACCAAAGTCCGATGGATTCGTACGTGATGACGTACACCGGACTAAAACAAGGAAGTTGATAGCCAGTAGCCAATAGCTGCCCTAGCGTCGTTTTTTGTCCGTCGGACTAGCATACAGATGAGCGGATTTCTGGGTCCAGCGGAGTTACAACATAAAGATTTGAAGCCTGTTCCAAATCTAAAGTCCATCAGATTTGCGACTGGAAAAGTCCGCTGAAGGTCCGGTGAAGCCCACACACGATCGGATTGTCAGCCGGATTTGGTCCGTCGGCGTCCGTCAGACCAGTTCAGTCGAAAAGTCTGACAGTGTGTACGCCACATAAGACTTTGGAAGAAGATAAATATGAAAAAAAGGAGCATAGAATACTGGAATTGGGAGCTTTGGAGTGGAATGAGGAGAAATCTGAGGGGGGAGCCCAAAGTTGGGTTTTAAGACAAAGAAAAAATTGGACATGACCCGCTTTTCATTTTAAAAGATTTTTATTCACATTTTCATACTACACATGGAACAATCAGGTAAACTGGGACACATATTGCAAAGCATTGACTGTGTGTAGTAGACTAAGACCACCCAGACAGGACCAGGTAAACATACAATACAGCCAAAAAATCATAAGCCAATAAATGTAGTTATAATGTCAATCAGGAAAAACAGGTGTCTTTTGCACAGTGGTAGAAGAGTAAGGAGAAAGGACAGGACATGACCCTCTTTTATTGCAGCGCACCACAAAACATATGCATAGTTTGGCACTGCAGTGTGGGTTATTGCAAGCTACTGTAATTGTGGGTTGGGGTGACGTTCAAAATGAATGGACTTTTTTCCTTTGGCTGACTTTGTTTTTGTACTATCTACAGTATAGATTTACATTTTCCATATACAGTTTATACAGTTTCTCTTTGTGGTCTGTAAACTATTTATACATTATGGGACTAGAAAGTCCTACAGTTTCATAGCCTATCTCTGCTCCACAACACAGCGGCATGCTGCAGAACCGCTAATCAAATTTATTTAACCCTCTCAGGGTCTAACCAATCTCCAAGAAATACAGCCCTGAAAAAGGGGAGGATATTCCCTGAAGCATGTTGTCTCTACTTGTATTCTTTTATCTTCAATAAGCCATTAAAATAAATTATCATGCGAGATGTTTTTCTGGACACCAGGCGTTCCTCTTCAATCACACAAGTATAACCTGGGGTAAGGGCCCCATTGTTTTTTTTTTTTTAGAAAGGTAGCAGCCCTAGATCCCAATGAAACCTATCACCTGCCACCTACAATTGGTGTTCAACCTATTGAAGGTGATTCCCTCTATACCCTTCACACAGAGACCTGCCACCAGGCAACCTCTAGCGCCATAAGTCCAGTGCTATCTCCCACCCAAACTTGACAAACCAGTCCCCAGGAACCAGTTACAGGTCATGTTATCCATATCTATCAACAGATAATGTTGATGACGATACTTAAAATCTTGAAAACAAGGCCTGTTTTGCTTTTTGAAGTATGGAATTTGGTAACATAACCCCCTTTACATGCCATATAAGTAATATTAGGAAAATTATGGACAGCAGAAAACAAAGGTGGAGAATTCCTTTATAAAATGTCCTGACCCTAAAAAGATAATTGAATGCTATTATGGATCAAAGACTAAATAGTTCACACTTCAAAGCATGAAACAAAAGTATTGTGTGCTGCATTTCAATCATTTTATCCAAAACTGATCACCAGTTTCTAGCATCTTGATTGAATTGTCTCATTTCTCACAGGGCACGCCAAGACTTTTAAAGATACATATCTACAAATATTGTTTAGAATATTCCTGATTTTGCTGTTCTTACATTAAGGACTCCATCATGCATTTTGTCTTTCATTGCATATTTATGTTATATTTATCTGTCCACTATATAAATCTGATTTGTCCTTGTTGTACAACTATGTTTAATTTGTTCGGGTTAACACATAAAAAAAGAAAAGTAAAAGAAAAAAAGGTTTTGCATTTAGAGTTAATTTAATACTGGCAAATACAATGAGAAACACATGTTTTGTCCTGTTCTGTCAAAAGCAAAAACAACACATGCAGAGTAAAAAAAAACTCATACAGCTAAAACAAGTTTCTACTTCTTTAACATCAATTGCTCTGTAAATAATCATGATCACTAGTATAGTAAGTTTAGGGCATTAGGTTACAGCGGAACAGATGGCTAAACACAATGCTCTTTTTGTTATTGTTTGGTTTTGTTATTGTGCTCTGTTAATGTAATACTTTACTTTCTGGCAAAATGATGATTGCAAATTTACTGCGTTCCTCTTACCGTTAGCAAGTAAATTTCTTTTCTTCTATGTTCTTCTGCCGTAATGCTTTCCCTCTTTGTTTATTAAGGGGAAATAAAGAATTGAAATGTACAAATCTTTTTTTTTTCATATTGACGGTAATAAATTTGGAGTGGGTTGGCTTATTCTTAAAGGGACTGTATCACAAAGTGTAATCAGGGCTGCTGTTGTATAGCCTTCCCGATGGCCCCCCAACCCCGCCTACACCACCCCCCAAGGTGCAGCGAAACAGCGGCACTGACTTTATCTGCCTACGCCCCTAAAGTGAAAAAAAAAGTTCCTCCTCTGCTCCCACCTACTGTATGTAATTTAAGCCCTGGTGAGCAAGTATTATAGGGAGTGTGGTCTAGTAAAATCCATGTATTTATTTTGGTAGAAATGAACAATAAAGTTGCCCCTGTTATACTGGGCCCAGGCCTCATCAGCTAAACAGCCCCCCCATTTGACTTAAGAGGCCTGGGCCTACAACAGGACCAGTTGTGCTGCCCTTTCAGTGGCCCTGAGTGCAATACTAACACTAATTGGGGGTTTCATGAAAACAACCACTCATTGGCTCAAATGCCAGTTATACAGTGAGGGAAGAAAAGTATTTGATCCCCTGATGATTTTCTATATTTGCCAACTGACAAAAGAAATGATCAGTCTGTAATTTTAATGGTAGGATTATTTTAACAGTGAGAGACAGAATAACAACAAAAAAATCCATAAAATTGCATTTAAAAAAAGTAGAAAATTGCATTTTAATGAGTGAAATAAGTATTTGACCCCTTCGCAAAACATGACTTAGTACTTGATGGCAAAACCCTTGTTGGCAATCACACAGGTCAGACATTTCTTGTAGTTGGGCACCAGGTTTGCACACATCTCAGGAGAGATTTTGTCCCACTACTCTTTGCGGATCCTCTCCAAGTCATTAATGTTTTGAGGATGATGTTTGGTAACTCGAACCTTCAGCTACCTCCACATATTTTCTATGAGATTATGGTCTGGAGACTGGCTAGGCCACTCCAGGACCTTAATGTGCTTCTTGAGCCACTCCTTTGTTGTCTCAGCTGTGCGTTTTTGGGTCATTGTCATGCTGGAATACCCATCTACGACCCATTTTCAATGTGCTGGCAGAGGGAAGGAGGTTCTCATCCAAGATTTGATGGTACATGGCCCCATCCATAGTCCCTTTGATGCGGTGAAGTTGTCCTCTTCCCTTAGCAGAAAAACACCCCCAAAGCATAATGTTTCCACCTCCGTGTTTGACGGTAGGGATGGTGTTCTTGGGGTCATAGGCAGCATTTCCCCTCCTCCAAACATGGCGAGTTGAGTTGATAGCAAAGAGCTTGATATTGGTCTCATCTGACCACAACACTTTCACCCAGTCCTCCTCTGAATAATTCAGATGTTCATTAGCAAACTTCAGATGGGCCTGTACATGTGCTTTCTTGTGCAGACGGACCTTTCGAGCGCTGCAGGATTTCAGTTCTTCATAGCGTAGTATGTTACCAATTGTTTTCTTTGTGACTATGGTCCCAGCTGCCTTGAGATCATTGACAAGATTCTCCTGTGTAGTTCTGGACTGATTCCTCACCCTTTCCATGATCATTTAAACTCCACGAGGTGAGATCTTCCATGAAGCCCCAGACTGAGGGAGAGTGACAGTTCAGTTATTTTGTGTTTCTTCTATTTGCGAATAATTGCACCAACTGTTGTCACCCTCTCACCAAGCTGCTTGGAGATGGTCTTGTAGCCCATTCCAGCCTTGTGTAGGTCTCCAATTTTGTCCCTGACATTCTTGGACAGCTCTTTTGGCCTGGCCATGATGGAGAAATTGCAATCTGATTGTTTGCTTCTGTGGACAGGTGTCTTTTATACAGGTAACAAGCTGAGATTAATAGCATGCCCTTTAAGAGAGTGCTCCTAATGTCAGCCTGTTACCTGTATAGAAGACACTTGGAAGCCAGAAATCTTATTGATTGATAGGGGATCAAATACTTATTTCACTCAATAAAATACGTATCAATTTATAACTTTTTTGAAGTGCATTTTTTTGGATATTTTGTTATTCTGTTTCTCACGTTTAAAATAAACCTACCATTACATTTATACACTGATCATTTCTTTGTCAGTGGGCAAATGTACAAAATCAGCAGGGGATCAAATACTTTTTTCCCTCACTGTACATGTGAACATATGGTAGTTCCAAGCCAGGCATTATAGTTTTACTTTTCCATAGTATGAGACAAGTCTGTTGGGCTGCTTCTATCTGAGTTTATTCACATAGCAGCTTCTGCCTAGCAGCACTAGGGTCGCCGGTTGAAATCCCAACCACAGGACTACCTGCCTGGAGTTTGCATGTTCTCTCCATGCCTACGTGGGCTACCTCCCACAATCTGAAGACATGCTGGTAGGTTAATTGGCTCCTGCCTATATTGGCCCTAGTATGTGTCTGTATTATGTGGGTTAGGCAGGCCATACATGGAATAAATTTGTTCCCTGTAACCATGGGTTGCAGCAAAGAAATTTGCTTGGTTTCCCCATCAACACAGACAGTGTTGATGCAGGAATCCCTCCTGCCAGGCCATTGTCTTCTCCCGGCGGGGGGAGGGTGGGGGAAGCTGTCCCCGCCAGGAGAAGACCGTAATTATTGCTAACGGCTATAGCAACCGCTAGTGGTTTTTGCAAGAGAATCCAGCAGGCTGGTTGTACCCATGTTGATCAATCAACTTGGTACATTAAGCCTGCTTATTAACAGTTCAAATCTTAGCTGGTGCCTGCTGAACTGGTCGAGATTTGACCCGCATATGGCTGGGCTTAGGGACCTTCTATTGTAAGCTCCTTGAGGGCAGGCTCTGGTGTGAATGGATAATATACACCAGGGATATGCAATTAGCGGACCTCCAGCTGTTGCAGAACTACAAGTCCCATGAGGCCTAGCAAGACTCTGACAGCCACAAGCATGACACCCAGAGGCAGAGGCATGATGGGACTTGTTGTTTTGCAACAGCTGGAGGTCCGCTAATTGCATATCCCTGATATACACAGTATCTAAAGTGCCATCTACCTGTAATAATAGATGTTTTGCTTTATGAAAAATTCTCAGTCCAGGCCAGGTCTTTAAATTTCAGTGGTGTAGATGTAGTATATCTAAATTAATAGTAGAGCTAGTTGCCATTGCGTAATTTAAACAATGGGCATTTCTAAATATTAATAAAAAGGGACATTTTGTTTATTTGTACCTTGGTTATTTATTTAACAGAAAAAATGCTGGATGTTTGTAAAAGTGTTTAAAGCTTTTACAAGCTTTTAGAAGCTTTCACAGGTGTCCTGCTCTTGGGTGTTAATTCAGTTCATTGGCCAAAATAAATCATTTATTCTGGTGGACAGGATCGGATGGCGGCAGGTGTCTGCTGACATCCACTGCTCCATAGAAGAAACTGGTGGTCAGAAGAGGTCTGCCTGAAAAACTGACAGGTGGATCTGATGTGTGAAAGTACTGTGGAGAATGATCACTAGACCCTTTAACAGCTCTGCTGGCTGAACAAGAGAAAGCCTTTGTTCCCCTATCCACATTAAACAGCATAGATGAATGAATCTGCAGAGGTGGCTACTGTATTCTGTCAGCACCCACTGTCAGGATACCCAGACAGTGCCTGCATCTGATTGGATGCAGGTGTTGTTCAGCCAAAAAAGTCTTCTCATCTGATGTAATCAGGGAGCCGACTGTCCATACCTAGTTCTTTCAGCTGGCCCTCATGATGTATGTGCAGTGCAGTGGAGTCCACCCAACATGCAGTGGAGACTATACAAATATAATAATACTCGTGCTATGTGTGCAAAAATACAATGAGGTTAAATAGAATAAATTTAAACCATGCAGCTGCTGTACACAAAGTGCTACAACTCATGAAATGAGTACATGAAAAATATAGTGCTTGCAATTGTAGAATGTGATTTCCAGTGAAAATGCAAATAAAAACATTCCAAAATGTAATTAATGATCTGTGGAAAGGGCGAAACGCATTGACGTATTTCCGGTTCCTAGACCTTTGACTTCACTTCCGCCCTCCGTGGAACGCACGCTGAGCTTGGAAGAGCAATTCTGCAACTGGATTCTTTTTCTGTGCCGATTAAAAATTGGGCACTATTGGCGCCCTTTCTTTCCATTTGAGCATGGTGGATACTACAGTTGTGCAAAGAGCAGTTTTGGAGATCTGAGCAAGAAGCCTAGGAGATCTATTACACCTTACATCAGTTATGCCTGTCTAACCCCCAGACTGAAAATCTGTGGGTCCATTTCTTCTGGTGAGTGGGGACACAACAGGGGAGTGTGACACACGGCACAATGTGTTCTTTGAAGCACTTCAACACTTTTATTGGACTGTTTGGAGCACAGAACACTTTTATACATATAAATTGTGGATTGTTTTCATTGTACTTTCACTGGAAATCACATTCTACAATTGCAAGCTCTGTATTTTTCATGTACCCATGCAGTGGAGACTTTCATGATGCTTTTCTTGATATATATGAATGGTATTCCAGGAGGCATCGGGTGGGGGGAACCATTCTCAACTAGGCATGAAAGCTAGAAGTGCCAGTCCAGGGCCCACTGGAAAGGCATTTTATCCTTAAAAATATATATTTTATTATCCCATTGTGTACTGGGAAGGTGGAGCAGTGAGGAGATGGAAAATTTAAAAAGTTTGGATACAAACAAATTACCTTTATTGGCCTTCAAAATAATTGCTATCCTTCACAGCATACTTTTTTGGAAATGTTCATAAAGCGTCTGTAAACTCTCAGCAAAGGCCTCTTTAGGAATCAATGGCAGAAGCGCTGTCACACATTCTTGGATTGCTGCAACGTCCCTAAAACGTGCACTTTTCATGACGCTCTTCAGGCAGGGAAACAGAAAGAAGTCCGCAGGCGCCAGATCAGGGGAGTACGGTGTCTGATTGAGAACAGGTACACCGCGCTGAGCCATGAAATTACTCACACGGATCGCACAACACGCAACATCCACTGTCCAGTCTTGTTCAACCCTGACTAAACATGGCGGATGCGTTGTAGCAACCGTTTCAAAACTTGCTCATAGATTGCAGCATTCATTGTTTGAATTCCTTATGAATGATGCCATTGTTGTTGAAAAAGATGATCAACATTGTCTTGACCTTGGACTTTTGCAGGCGGCTCATTTTGGGTCGCGGAGAAGGCGGTGAATGCCATTCCATAGATTGCCGCTTGGATTCTGGATTGAACTGGTAGCACCAGGTCTCACCCCTTGTGATGATTGGATGCAGAAAGAATGGATCCTAGTCACACATGGTAATGAAATCTCCAGAGGTTTCCATCCCTTTTGCTTTCTGTTTGTCTGTCAGCTTGTGTGGCACAAACCGGGAACAGATCTTCCTCTTACCAAAATCTTCACGGATCATGCTGCGCACCATAGTTTCATAGTTACATAGTAGGTGAGGTTGAAAAAAGACACAAGTCCATCAAGTCCAACCTATGTGTGTGATTATGTGTCAGTATTACATTACATATCCCTGTATATTGCGGTCATTCAGGTGATTATCTAATAGTTTCTTGAAGCTATCAATGCTCCCCGCTGAGACCACCGCCTGTGGAAGGGAATTCCACATCCTTGCCGCTCTTACAATAAAGAACCCTCTACGTAGTTTAAGGTTAAACCTCTTTTCTTCTAATTGTAATGAGTGGCCACGAGTCTTATTAAACTCTCTTCTGCGAAAAAGTTTTATCCCTATTGTGGGGTCACCAGTACAGTATTTGTAAATTGAAATCATATCCCCTCTCAAGCGTCTCTTCTCCAGAGAGAATAAGTTCAGCGCTCGCAACCTTTCCTCATAACTAAGATCCTCCAGACCCTTTATTAGCTTTGTTGCCCTTCTTTGTACTCGCTCCATTTCCAGTATGTCCCTCCTGAGGACTGGTGCCCAGAACTGGACAGCATACTCCAGGTGCGGCCGGACCAGAGTCTTGTAGAGCGGGAGAATTATCGTTTTATCTCTGCAGTTGATCCCCCTTTTAATGCATGCCAATATTCTGTTTGCTTTATTAGCAGCAGCTTGGCATTGCATGCCATTGCTGAGCCTATCATCCACTAGGACCCCCAAGTCCTTTTCCATCCTAGATTCCCCCAGAGGTTCTCCCCCCAGTGTATAGATTGCATTCATATTTTTGCCACCCAAATGCATTATTTTACATTTTTCTACATTGAACCTCATTTGCCATGTAGTCGCCCACCCCATTAATTTGTTCAGGTCTTTTTGCAAGATTTCCACATCCTGTGGAGAAGTTATTGCCCTGCTTAGCTTAGTATCGTCTGCAAATACAGAGATGGAACTGTTTATCCCATCCTCCAGGTCGTTTATGAACAAATTAAATAGGATTGGTCCCAGCACAGAACCCTGGGGGACCCCACTACCCACCCCTGACCATTCTGAGTACTCCCCATTTATCACCACCCTCTGAACACGCCCTTGTAGCCAGTTTTCAATCCATGTACTCACCCTATGGTCCATGCCAACGCACCTTATTTTGTACAGTAAACGTTTATGGGGAACTGTGTCAAATGCTTTTGCAAAATCCAGATACACCACGTCTACGGGGCTTCCTTTATCTACATGGCAACTCACCTCCTCATAGAAGGTTAATAGATTGGTTTGGCAAGAACGATTCTTCATGAATCCATGCTGATTACTGCTAATGATATCATTCTTATTACTAAAATCTTGTATATAGTCCCTTATCATCCCCTCCAAGAGTTTACATACTATTGATGTTAGGCTAACTGGTCTGTGATTCCCAGGGATGTTTTTTGGGCCCTTTTTAAATATTGGTGCTACATTGGCTTTTCTCCAATCAGCTGGTACCATTCCAGTCAATAGACTATCTGTAAAAATTAGGAACAACGGTCTGGCAATCACCTGACTGAGTTCCCTAAGTACCCTCGGATGCAAGCCATCTGGTCCCGGTGATTTATTAATGTTAAGTTTCTCAAGTCTAATTTTAATTCCGTCCTCTGTTAACCATGTAGGTGCTTCCTGTGTTGTGTCATGAGGATAAACACTGCAGTTTTGGTTACTGAAGCCCCCCGATTCACTCGTGAAGACTGAGGAGAAGAATAAATTCAATACCTCTGCCATCTCCCCATCCTTTGTAACCAGATGTCCTTCCTCATTCTTTATGGGGCCAATATGGTCTGTCCTCCCTTTTTTACTGTTTACATACTTAAAGAATTTCTTGGGATTTTTTTTGCTCTCCTCCGCTATGTGTCTTTCATGTTCTATCTTAGCCATCCTAATTGCACCCTTACATTTCTTATTGCATTCTTTATAAATTCTGAATGCTGTGGATGATCCCTCAACCTTGTATTTTTTGAAGGCCTTCTCCTTTGCTTTTATATGCATTTTTACATTGGAGTTAAGCCATCCAGGATGTTTGTTCGCTCTTTTAAATTTATTACCCAATGGGATACATTGGCTAATGCCCTTATTTAATATGCTCTTAAAGCAAACCCATCTCTCCTCCGTATTCTTTGTTCCTAATATTTTATCCCAATTTATGCCTTTTAGCAAGGTTTGTAGTTTAGGGAAGTTGGCTCTTTTGAAATTCAGTGTCTTTGTGTTCCCTTCATGTCTCCTATTTGTGTGATTTATACTGAAACTGATTGACCTGTGATCGCTGTTACCTAAATTGCCCCGTATTTCCACATCTGTTATCAGGTCTGTATTGTTGGTAATCAGTAGATCTAGTAATGTTTTATTTCTAGTTGGTGCGTCTAACATCTGACCCATAAAATTGTCCTGCAAGACATTAAGGAACTGGCGAGCCTTAAATGAATGCGCGGTTCCCTCCGCCCAGTCTATGTCTGGATAATTAAAATCCCCCATTATGATAACGCTTCCCATCCTTGCTGCTAATCCAATTTGTGATAGGAGATCCGTCTCCACTTCCTCCCTCAGGTTAGGGGGCCTATAGCATACTCCCAGTATTATTTTCCCCTTAGCTTCATCCCTTTGGAGCTCTACCCATAAAGATTCCACCTCCTCCCTAGCCCCCTCAGTGATGTCATCTCTCACATTCACTTGTACATTATTCTTGATATATAGGCATACCCCTCCCCCTTTTTTACCCTCTCTATCCTTGCGGTATAGGGTATACCCTTGAATTTTTGCCAGCCAATCATGAGAGCTGTTGAACCAGGTCTCTGAAATTCCCACAAAATCCAAATCCTCCTTGTACAACAGTATCTCTAGTTCACCCATCTTGTCCGCCAGGCTCCTGGCATTGGTGAACATGCCACATAGTTTAGACCGGTCGCATATTGTCCTCGTATTGGGTGTTTCAAGATTGCAACTTGGACTTGCTACTATACTCACCTTGTGTTTTTGTGCTTTGGTTAACCTACCACTAATGCCCCCAATACTACCCTCTGGAATGTCCTTGCTAATGCCAAATTCCTTCTCCATCAATCGTAGAGTCAGTCACCGATCTCATGCCAGCATTTGCTGTACTCGCTTGATCATGTCTGGGGTTCTGCTTGTCGATGGCGAACCGAATGTGGCTCATCCTAAGTTGTTTCCTTCCTGGCGCAAATGCGTTTGAGCCAGTTATAAACACATTTTCTGCTTGCAGCTTCCCGTACACTTGCACCAACATTTTATGCATCTCTGTCGCCATTTTGCCCAATTGGTAGCAGAACTTGATGTTCCCTTTGTTGCTCCATTGCACTGTGACCCTACATCCACGCTGACTACATTCTGTTGGAATATCCATGATAAAGATATCCTCCATGAAAGTAAAGCTAATTGCTCCAAACAATAAGCTTCCATGCATCATTTCAGTACTCAGCTAATAGGTTATTGGCCCAGGCATTAGAGAGGATACTAGAAGCCCAGGCACTGGAAAGACATATGCAAGTCAGTGGGTACTGTATACAAGCTACTGAAAGATGTCATGTGGTTCAGATGTGAAGTTTGCAATTACAAAGCTAAACAATGCCAATTACCAGTTGTGGAAGTTCAGCTAGAAATGCTTCTCAGCAAGGACGACTTGTGACAAGTGCTGAATGCAGACAGACCCACAAATGGAGAGATGGAGGAATGGGACAGGAAAGATAGACAGGCAAGAGCGACTATAAGCTTACTAGTGGAAGATGACGAGCTTATCCACATAAGAACAGAGAAAACAGCCAAAGGTATGTGGACTTCATTACAAAAACTGCATGAGCGTTAAAGCCTCAACAGTAAGCTCTTTCTTCTAAGAAAGGAGTACAAGAAGAGACCACATGAAAGCTATGCTAGAAATCATAGAGGAGCTGCATGCTATTGGAGAGGATATCAAAGATAACCATACTGTTGCCCTGCTCCTCTGCAGCCTTCCAGAGACATATACTGCTCTTATTAACGCTTTTGAAACCAGACCCGAGCAGGAGCTGATGCTAGAATATGTCAAAGGGAGATTAATTGATGAATATGACAGAAGGAATGAAAATACACACTGTGATGACAAAGCACTTAAGATGTACAAAGGCACAAAGCCCAACAAAGAAAGCAGAGCCTGTTTTCGCTGTAAAAGGACCGGTCGCTTAAAAAAGGACTGTTCTATCTGGAAAGCCGAGCAGCGAAAGCTAGAGCTATCCACAAAAGAAAGAGTCAAAGCAATCACAAAGACACATCACGAAGTAGCAAATTTAAAGTGACACAGAGCAGCAAGCCATGCAGCTGGTGCATAGACTCATTTGTGACAAGCCACATGACTAGCAATGAAACCTTCTTCACAAACATTGATTACAGTGCAAAAGACAAAGTTTTCCTAGCAAACAGGAAAACAATCACTGCAGAAGGTAAAGGCTAGGGCTTCCTGAACTGTATTACACCGCAGAAGGTAAACACAGTATCCTTGTAAAGAAAGTGCTGTATGTTCCAGAACTAGAAGGCAGTCTTCTATCAGTGAAAAGTCTGGCGAACAATGGTCTCACAGTTAAGTCTCAGGGTGATTAATGCACAATTCACAATAATAAGTGATTCCTCACAAAATGAAAACTGGATGATCAGCTATACAGGCTCATCGCTACAGACCAGCAACATCAGAGAAACTTCAAGAGCTCGTTGCAATGCCTAGCAACAAATTTCAATGAAAACCAGGAATAATACGCACCGACAATGGGGGAGAATACGTAAGCAAAGAAGTGGTCTCATACCTGAAGAGACAAGGAATAGTACACCAGACAATCGCACCATACACTCCTGAACAAATCGGTGTAGCAAAAAGGAAAAATCGCACTCTTATAGAAATGGCCAGATGCATGTTGTCGGATGCCAACCTACCTCACAAGTATTGGGGAGAAGCAGTCATGACTGCAACCTACCTACAGAACAGACTACCCTCAAGAGCCATTAAAAGTACTCCATTCAAAATGTGGGATGGGTCAAAGCCTAGCATAGGGCACATGTTTGGATTTAAATATGTATGCCTATATTCCAAGTGAAAAGTAATCCAAGCTGGGCAATAGAGCCATAGAGGGCATTCTAGTAGGCTACAGTGAGCAAATTAAGGGTTACATAATCCTACACCCAAAGACTGACAAAGTGAAAATAAGCCGTAGTATTTCTTTTGATTAGAGCCCATCACCAGAAACACTGATCCCTGAAAGCTGTGAAGTGAATACACCAAGCAAACCAAAAGAGGAGGTTGACCAAAGCAAACCTGTGCAGCAGTCGAGAACAAGAGGTCGAACTCACAATGCCTAAATCAAGTTCCCCACCAGATCCTGCTGAACTGTCTGAAATACTTGAATCAACATCCTGGGAAGACGTAGAAAAACTGCCAAACGTGAAGCCAATAAATGGAAGAAAGCTGTAGAAGAAGAATTAAAGTCATTTGCTGTGCTCGCTTGATCATGTCTGGGGTTCTGTTTGTCGATGGCCGAACCGAATGTGGCTCATCCTCAGTTGTTTCTTTCCTGGCGCAAATGCGTTTGAGCCAGTTATAAACACATTTTTTGCTTGCAGCTTCCCAACTTGCACCAACATTTTATGCATCTCCGTCGCCATTTTGCCCAATTGGTAGCAGAACTTGATGTTCACTTGTTGCTCCATTGCACTGTGACCCTACCTCCACGCTGACTACATTCTGTTGGAATATCCATGATAAAGATATCCTCCATGAAAGTAAAGCTAATTGCTCCAAACAATAAGCTTCCATGCATCATTTCAGTACTCAGCTAATAGGTTATTGGCCCAGGCATTAGAGAGGATACTAGAAGCCCAGGCACTGGAAAGACATATGCAAGTCAGTGGGTACTGTATACAAGCTACTGAAAGATGTCACGCGGTTCAGATGTGAAGTTTTCAATTACAAAGCTAAACAATGCCAATTACCAGTTGTGGAAGTTCAGCTAGAAATGCTTCTCAGCAAGGACGACTTGTGAAAATTGCTGAATGCAGACAGACCCACAAATGGAGAGACGGAGGAATGGGACAGGAAAGATAGACAGGCAAGAGCGACTATAAGCTTACTAGTGGAAGATGACAAGCTTATCCACATAAGAACAGAGAAAACAGCCAAAGGTATGTGGACTTCATTACAAAAACTGCATGAGCGTTAAAGCCTCAACAGTAAGCTCTTTCTTCTAAGAAAGTAGTACAAGAAGAGACTAGAAGAAGGCCAGCAAATGTGTGACCACATGAAAGCTATGCTAGAAATCATAGAGGAGCTGCGTGCTATTGGAGAGGATATCAAAGATAACCATACTGTTGCCCTGCTCCTCTGCAGCCTTCCAGAGACATATACTGCTCTTATTAACGCTTTTGAAACCAGACCCGAGCAGGAGCTGATGCTAGAATATGTCAAAGGGAGATTAATTGATGAATATGACAGAAGGAAAGAAAATACACACCGTGATGACAAAGCACTTAAGATGTACAAAGGCACAAAGCACAACAAAGAAAGCAGAGCCTGTTTTCGCTGTAAAAGGACCAGTCACTTAAAAAAGGACTGTTCTATCCAGAAAGCTGAACAGCGAAAGCTAGAGCTATCCACAAAAGAGTCAAAGCAATCACAAAGACACATCACGAAGTAGCAAATTTATAGTGACACAGAGCAGCAAGCCATGCAGCTGGTGCATAGACTGATTTGTGACAAGCCACATGACTAGCAATGAAACCTTCTTCACAAACATTGATTACAGTGCAAAAGACAAAGTTTTCCTAGCAAACAGGAAAAGATTCACTGCAGAAGGTAAAGGCTAGGGCTTCCTGAACTGTATTACACCGCAGGAGGTAAACACAGTATCCTTGTAAAGAAAGTGCTGTATGTTCCAGAACTAGAAGGCAGTCTTCTATCAGTGAAAAGTCTGGCGAACAATGGTCTCACAGTTAAGTCTCAGGGCGATTAATGCACAATTCACAATAATAAGTGATTCCTCACAAAAGGAAAACTGGATGATCAGCTATACAGGCTCATCACTACAGACCAGCAACATCAGAGAAACTTCAAGAGTTTGTTGCAATGCCTAGCAACAAATTCTAATAAAAACCAGGAATAATACGCACCGACAATGGGGGAGAATACGTAAGCAAAGAAGTGGTCTCATACCTGAAGAGACAAGGAATAGTACACCAGACAATCGCACCATACACTCCTGAACAAATCGGTGTAGCAAAAAGGAAAAATCGCACTCTTATAGAAATGGCCAGATGCATGTTGTCGGATGCCAATCTACCTCACAAGTATTGGGGAGAAGCAGTCATGACTGCAACCTACCTACAGAACAGACTACCCTCAAGAGCCATTAAAAGTACTCCATTCAAATTGTGACATGGGTCAAAGCCTAGCATAGGGCAGATCAGAGTGTTTGGATTTAAATATGTATGCCTATATTCCAAGTGAAAAGTAATCCAAGCTGGACAATAGAGCCATAGAGGGCATTCTAGCAGGCTACAGTGAGAAAATTAAGGGTTACATAATCCTACACCCAAAGACTGACAAAGTGACAATAAGCCGTAGTATTTCTTTTGATTAGAGCCCATCACCAGAAACACTGATCCCTGAAAGCTGTGAAGTGAATACACCAAGCAAACCAAAAGAAAAGGTTGACCAAAGCAAACCTGTGCAGCAGTCGAGAACAAGAGGTCAAACTCACAATGCCTAAATCAAGTTCCCCACCAGATCCTGCTGAACTGTCTGAAATCAGAAGATCCACTCGGACTACAAAGGGGATACCACCCCACAAACTGTCATGCACTGTCAAAACACACAGCATACTTGAACCAACATCCTGGGAAGACGTAGAAAAACTAGTTGCCAAGGGTTACTCACAGAAATTCGGTGAAGATTACAATGAAACATTTGCTTCCGTCTTAAAACACTCCACCATCAGAGCGTTTCTTAGCATTCCAGCCAGGAAGGACATGCAAGTGAAACACCTAGAAGTTAACACTGTTTTCCTATATTGGGACATTAAAGGGGTTGTAAAGCTTCGTGTTTTTTCACCTTAATGCATCCTAAACACCTTGCACTCTCCACACCCCCCCCCCCGAGCCCCCGTTTTACTTACCCGAGCCCACAAATCTCCTTGTGCGTGATCCCACTTTGCTTTCCCCCAGCTCCTGTGGGCTCTTCATTGGATGTTTGATATGATTGATAGCAGCGCAGCCATTAGCTCTCGCTGCTGTCAATTAAATCAATGACGTGGCGTGCTGGGGGGGGCCGAGTGATACACAACTGTATCACACAGGAGCACGCCCACAAGCTAACCCCCTTGGGAGAGCGCTTCCCAGAGGAGGGTTAGCTCTTGCGGGGAGGAGCCGAGACAGCCACCAAGGGGCCCCAGAAGACGAGGATCGGGGCCACTCTGTGCAAGACGAACTGCACAGTGGAGGTAAGTATGACATGTTTGTTATTTTTTTTTAAAAAATCAAACCTATACAACCTCTTTAAAGAAGATCTCTACATGGAGTAACCACCAGGGTTTGAGCAAGGAGACAACCTTGTGTGTAAACTTCAGAAGAGCATCTACGGTCTTAAACAATCTGCAAGGATACAGCATGAGAAAGTGAATAAAGTACTTACCAGGAAGGGATTCTCAAGAAGTAAAACAGACCCCTGTCTCTACTCCAAGAATCAAGAAGACAGATGGGTATACATCCTTATCTATGTTGATGACATTATAACTTGTTTTGAACAAGAAGGGGATTACAATCAGTTTACAAGCTGAAGAACATTTTGAAATCAAAGAGCTAGGGAACACTAGCCACTATCTGGGAATCCCTATAGAGAGAAGATGGAAGTTACCTTCTCAACCAATCTTAGAAAAACTTGGAAATTACAAAGTTACATAGTTAGTCAGGTTGAAAAAAGACACAAGTCCATCTAGTTCAACCAAAAAAAAACACAATGCAATATACACAATCCTTCACACACAGAGGAAGGCGAAAAACCTTAGCAAAGCATTCTCCAATTTGCTACAGCAGGGGAATAAATTCCTTCCTGATCCCCAGATTTTTCATGGATCAACTCTACCTATAAATGTTAGTACCCAGTTATATTATGTACATTTAGGAAAGAATCCAGGCCTTTGTTGAAGCAATTTTCTGAGCTCCCTCTGGAGGGAGTCTATTCTACATTTTCACAGCTCTTACTGTGAAGAAACCTTTCCATATTTGGAGATTAAATCTTTTTTCCTCTAGACTTAAAGAGTGCCACTTGTCCTCTGTGATGACCTTAAAGTGAATAACTCAACACCAATTTCACTTTATGGACCACTTATGTATTTGTACATGTTGATCATGCCTCCCTTAATCTCTTCTCAAGAGGGAATAGATTCAGTTCCTCTAATCTTTCCTCATAGCTGAGCTCCTCCATGCCTCTTATCAGTTTGGTTGCCCTTCTCTGCACTTTCTCCAGTTCCCTGATATCCTCTTTGAGAACCGGTGCCCAAAACTGAACTGCATGTTCCAGATAAGGTCTTACTAATGATTTGTACAGGGGCAAAATTTTATCTTTCACTCTGAAGTCCATACCTCTCTTAATACAAGAAAGGACTTTGTTTGCTTTGGAAACCGCAGCTTGGCATTGCATGCTATTATTGAGCTTATGATCTACCAAAGCCCGCAGATCCATCTCCACCATTGATTCCCCCAGTTGTACCCCCTCCCCCCCAGTATGTATGATGAATGCATATTCTTAGCCCCTAAGTGCATAACTTTACATTTATCAACATTAAAAACCTCATTTGCCACTTAGTTGCCCAATTAGACAGTGCATTAAGGTTGGCTTGTAAATGGGAGATTCCACTGCATAGCTTAGTGTCATCTGCAAAGACAGAAATGTTACTTTTAGAATCTTGGAACAATTCCATATGCAAGATGCAAAGGAAGTGAAAACTCCTATGGAACCAGGCTATCAAAAGAGCAATGAAGCAGAAAACTTGCTACCCAACAATGACATGTATCTCAGAGCAATCGGTAAAATGCTATATGTTGCCACTGTGACAAGACCAGACATAGCCGCAGCAGTGGGCTTACTATGCAGGTGTCAGAAACCATGAATCAGACTGAGACAGAAGTACAGTTAAATCTCACTTGTTTAATAATAATAAAAAAAGGCAAACAGAGTAAACGTAGTCAAAACATAGCCAGAGTTCAGGAACCGGAACAGATAGTCAGACAAGCCAAAACGTCAGGGAGCCAGAGATGAGTGTAGTAAAACAGCAAGCAGGATCTGGAGCCAGAAGGAATGTCAGCCAAGTAAATCTTTAAAAGGAACACAGGAGATAGTCTCTATAGATGTGACCGAGGCGAAGGCAGAGATCATCTGGGCTGGACAGCTTAAGTAGGCAGGACTGACGAGCAGGATATCATCAACAGGTGAGTCACTGTGGAGAGATAGGAGCTGGCAATTAGCCGACAGCTGAGTGGCCAGCTCAGAGAAGGAAGGGATGAGCCCAGCCCTGACAGCAGGAAAGTCTCAGCTCCCTGTCAGCGTGACTGGAATGCAGTAAAAAGAGTGAGAAACAATTTAGATGAAGTTATGGTTACCAGCAACATCCAATCCAAAACTGGTCGGGTATGTGGATGCTGATTGGACCGGGAACTGCACAGACCGCAAATACACAAGTGTCTAGTCGCAAGCAAGCAACTGTCGCTCTATCTTCAACTGAAGCAGAGTACATTGCAGCAGCATACGCATATCAAGAAGCGATATGGATTCGTCAACTTTTCGGGGACATTGGAATAGACATGTCAACACCAATTCCCATTTCTGAAGACAACCAGGGATGTATAAAGCTTACACAATCAGAAAGGGTCAATCCTAGGTCCATTTTAAGTTAGAAGGTGTTTAACCACTTACGGACCACCCGTTGTCGTCATACGGCGGCTGTTTGAAGGAGAATATTGTTGTTATGGCAGCAACTAGCTGCTATAACCCCGGTATCCCCGTCTTCAGCGGGTGGTCCACTACAAGATAAAAGTGGTCTCTGTGGCGGATTCGCCGCAAGATCACTTTTATCGGTGGCGGGAGAGGAGGCCCCCTCCCGCCGCGATCCGGTGCCCTCCGCCGCTTACCGGAGCCGTCAGCAGCGACGGAGGCGAACCCGTCCTGTCGGTAGCTGTGTATGGAGATGAGTAAGGGGAAGATGGCCCCCACCTGTCTCCATACAATTGCTGGGCTGAAGCGACGTCAAAAGGTCACTTCTGCCCACAGCTCTTAAAGGGCCATTTTTTTAAAATAATTTTTCTAAATTACAATTTTTTTTTTTTAATTGTATTTTAGTCTAAATATGAGATCTGATGTCTTTTTGACCCAAGATCTCATATTTAAGAGGTCCTGTCATGCTTTTTCATTTACAAGGGATGAATAAAAGGTAAAATAAATAATAATAAAAATTTTTTTTTAAACGCGCCCCGTCCCGACGAGCTCGCGTGCAGAAATGAACGCATACATGAGTAGCACCCGCATATGAATGCGGTGTTCAAACCACACATGTGAGGTGTCGACACGATCGGTAGAGTGAGAGCAATAATTCTAGTCCTAGACCTCCTCTGTAACTTAAAACATGCAGCCTGTAGAATTTTTAAAACATCGCCTATGGAGATTTTTAAGGGTAAAAGTTTGTCGCCATTCCACGAGCGGGCGTAATTTTGAAGCGTGACATGTTGGGTATCAATTTACTCGGCTAAACATTATCTTTCACAATATAAAAAAAATTGGTCTAACTTTACTGTTGTCTTATTTTTTAATTTAAAAAAGTGTATTTTTTCCAAAAAAATGCGCTTGTAAGACCGCTGCGCAAATACGGTGTGACAGAAAGTATTGCAACGACCATCATTTTATTCTCTAGGGTGTTAGAAAAAAATGTATAATGTTTGGGGTTTCTAAGTAATTTTCTTGCAAAAAACCTGTTTTTAACTTGTAAACAACAAATCTCAGAAAGAGGCTCGGTCCCTAAGTGGTTAAGAAAATCTAAAGTATCTACAGTATATTGTTCACCAGCATGCGTTTGCTAAAATAAAGGCCACATTCCAAATTGACATACCATAGAACTTTCACTAGTTTGTGATAAAATCACTGAAACCACAATACAATGCAGATTTTTCTGTTGTTTTCTGTTATTTATAGTTCTTGTTTATTGCAAAGGAAACTTGTAACCACTTTACACATTCTTGGTGGTATTGTAAAAATGATCTTTCTGTGAGAGAGCTAAACAAATAAATGAAATAAATAGTGGGTCAGGACCTGTCAATAGCCCATTGGTATATTCCCATGGATTAAGCAATTTGAGCTAAACCACTGAATTCCTCTTTGCATTTGTGTCCCATACTATATTTGGATACATTCAATACAACCCCAGTACTAAAAAAGATAATATTGCAACATCTTGAAATGTTGGGAATAATAACATGGGAAAGGGTATGCACTTACAGGGGCACTTTAAAGCTGTCGATAGTGTTGACCAATTTACTGATATACATGCTCACAGTCTATAAACACGCAGGCCTCATTCTTATCTGCAGAAAAATAGAACATCAGCTAAAATACCCATATATAATATATATAATACAGTACATCCGGAAAGTATTCACAGCGCTTCACTTTTTCCACATTTTGTTATGTTACAACCTAATTCAAGAATGGATTAAATTCATTCTTTTCCTCATAATTCTACAAATAATACCCCATAATGACAACGTGAAAGTAGTTTGATTGAAATCTTTGCAAATTTATTAAAAATAAAAAACGAAAAAATTCTCATGTACAGAAATATTCACAGCCTTTGCTCAATACTTTGTTGAAGCCCCTTTGGCAGCAATTACAGCCTCAAGTCTTTTTGAGTATGATGCTACAAGCTTGGCACACCTATTTTTGGACAGTTTCTCCCATTCTTCTTTGCAGGACCTCTCAAGCCCCACCAGGTTGGATGGGGAGCGTCAGTGCACAGCCATTTTCAGATCTCTCCAGAGATATTCAATCAGGTTTAAAGTGATTGTAAAGGATCGTTTTTTTTTTTTTTAAATAACAAACATGTCATGCTTACCTCCACTGTGCAGCTCGTTTTGCACAGTGTGGCCCCGAACATCCTCTTCTGGGGTCCCCCGGCAGCTCTCGCAGCTCCTCCCTGCATCAGATAACCTCCTAGGAGCAGTGCTGTCCCGAGGGGGTTACCTTGCGGCGCATAATGCATGGGATGCTTTAAGGTGAAAAAAACACAAGGGTTTACAACCCCTTACAACCCCTGGGCTCTGGCTGGGCCACTCAAGGACATTCACAGAGTTGTCCTGTAGCCACTCCTTTGTTATCATGGCTGTCCTTAGGGTCATTGTCTTGTTGGAAAATGAACCTTCGCCAAATTTTCATCAAGGATGTCTTTATACATTGCTGCATTCATCTTTCCCTCCATCCTGACTAGTTTCCCAGTTTCTGCTGCTGAAAAACATCCCCACAGCATGATGCTGCCATCACAATGCTTCACTGTAGTATGGTATTGGCCAGGTGATGAGCGGTGCCTGGTTTCCTCCAGATATGACACTTGCCATCTAAGCCAAAGAGTCCAATATTTGTTTCATCAGACCACAGACTTTTATTTCTCATGAGAGTCCTTCAGGTGCCTTTTGGCAAACTCCAGGCAGGCTGTCATGTGCCTTTTACTGAGGAGTGGCTATTCTTCTTGAAGGTTCTCCTCTCTCCACAGAAAAACTCTGGAACTCTGTCAGAGTGACCATCAGGTTCTTGGTCACTTCCGTGACTAAGGCCCTTCTCCCCCAATGGCTCAGTTTGGCTGGTTGGCCTGCTCTAGAAAGAGTCCTGGTGGTTCCAAACTTCTTCTATTTACGGATGAGGGAGGCCACTGTGCTCATTGGGACCTTCAATGCTGATCTGTGTAGACATGTGCACTGCTGAAAAATGTGTTAATTTTTCAGGTCATTCGTTATGATCAAAATTCGAAAATTTGAAAATTCAGAAAGTCGAAAATTTGAAAATAACAAAAATTCAAAAGAACAAAAATTCAAAAATCTGAAATTTAAAAAATTCGGAAATTCGGAATTTAGAAAATTCTAAAATAAGAAGAAAAATCTGAAAATTCTAAAGAACAAAAATCCGAAATTCAAAAATACGGAAATCCGAAAATTTGAAAATGTGAAAAATCATAAGAACAAAAATCAAAAATTCTAAAATCCGAAAATTCGAAAGTCCGAAAATTTGAAAATCCGTAATAATAACTAACTAATAATAACTAACTATTAAATTATAGGTATTGGAATTTCCTTTCAAATTTGGCTGTTAGTGAACGTAACGAATATGAATTTATCTGAAATTACGAATTATCCGAAATAACAAATGCTGCATCTAAACTAATGGAACGTAACAAATTTATAATAATAAATAATAATAATAAAAATTTGTATTATTATTATTATTATTATTATTATTAATAATTTGTTACATTCTATTTGTTTAGATGCAGCATTCATTATTTCGGATAATTCATAACTTCGGATAAATTCGTATTCATTATGTTCACTAACAGCCAAATTTGAAAGGAAATTCCAATACCTATAATTTAATAGTTAGTAATAGTTATTATTATTAGTTAGTTACTATTTGGGATTTGCAAATTTTCAGGTTTTTAAATTTTCGTTCTTATTTTCGTTTTTTCATTCTTATTTTCGAATTTCCAAATTTCCAAATTTTCATTTTCGGAAAAATTTGTCAAACAGGTTTTCAGTAATTTGCATATTTCCGCATTAACAAATTTGTAGAATTTCAGCGAAAAACGAATTCGTAACGAAACAAATTGCACATGTTTGTGCCTCGGTACAATCCTACAGGTCTCGGAGGTCTGCAGACAATGCCTTGGAATTCATGCCTTGGTTTGTGCTCTGACATGCACTGATAACTGTGGGACCTTATATAGACAGGTGTGTACCTTTCCAAATCATGTCCAGTCAACTGAATTTACTACAGGTGGACTCCAATCAAGTTGTAGAAACATCTCAAGTATGATCAGTGGAAACAGGATGCACCTGAGATCAATTTTCAGTGATATGACAAAGGCTGTGAATACTTATGTACATGTGATTTTTTTGTTTTTTATTTTTAATAAATTTGCAAAGATTTCAAACAAACTTCTTTCACATTGTCGTTATGGGAGTATTGTTTGTAGAAGTTTGAGGAAAATAATGAATGTAATCCATTTTGGAAAAAGGCTGTAACATAACAAAATGTGGAAAAAGTGAAACGCTGTGAATACTTTCTGGATGCACTGTATATCCCTTTAGGTTGGTCTGCCTAGGATGTCTGTTGAGGTTTATGTAACCCTACAGACATTCTAGTCATATCCGGAATTGTATATTTTAAAGTGGATCTTTCAGTTTTAAAAAAAAATCTCCATGAATATATTCCTGGCAGGTAACAATATTCAGCAACAGCATAATATATAAAAAAAAAAAAACAATACTTTTACCTTTAAAGCGTTAGTCCACTTTTACTTACTTACAAAAACCTCCCTATGCATTGCTGTGTCATCAATACATTAACCACTTGCCGACCGGCTCACGCCGATATATGTCGGCAGAATGGTACGTGCAGGCATATTAACATACCTGTACGTTGCCCTTTAAGACGCGGCATTGTGGGCGCGCGCGCCCGCCGCGAGCTCCGTTAGTGTGATCGCGGGTCCCGTGGACTCAATGTCCGTGGGGATACCTGCGATCGTCTCACGGAAAGGAAGAACGGGGAAATGCTGACGTAAATATGCATTCCCCATTCTTCCTAGTGACAGGACACTGATCACCGCTCCCTGTAATCGGGAGCGGTGATCAGTGTCGTGACACACGTAGCCCATCCCCCCTACAGTTAGAACACATCCCTAGGACACACTTAACACCTTCAGCGCCCCCTCCCGGTTAACCCCTTCACTGCCAGTCACATTTACAAAGTAATCAGTGCATTTTTAATCGCACTGATCACTGTATAAATGTGAATGGTCCCAAAATAGCGCCAAAAGTGTCCGATCTGTCCGCCATAATGTCGCAGTGACGATAAAAATCGCTGATTGCCGCCATTACTAGTAAAAAAAAAGAAATTATTAATAAAAATGCTTTAAAACTATCCCCTATTTTGTAGACGCTATAACTTTTGAGCAAACCAATCAATAAATGCTTATTGCGATTTTTTTTCCCGAAAATATGTAGAAGAATACGTATCGGCCTAAACTGAGGAAAAAAATGTTTTTTTATATATTTTTTGGGGATATTTATTATAGCAAAATTAAAAAATATTGAGTTTTTTTTTTTAATTGTCGCTCTTTTTTTGTTTATAGCGTAAAAAATAAAAACCTAAGAGGTGATCAAATACCACCAAAAGAAAGCTCTATTTGTGGGGAAAAAAGGACGTCAATTTTGTTTGGGAGCCAGATCGCACGACCATTGTCAGTTAAACAACGCAGTGCCGTATCGCAAACAACGCTCTGGTCTTTGGCCAGCCAAACAGTCAGGGGCTGAAGTGGTTAACATACTCTTCTCCATTTTGTAAGAGAATGTTTACTTTTTAAAATGCTTACATTATCCTCCCCACCTCAGCCTGCAGGTGGCAGGCTGAACCAAATGTTGGATGAACAGCCCTGGAAATTTGTGAATGAGCACTATCCTACCCACGCATCTGCATTGGCTTTCACTCCCAGCTCAGGATTCTCCAAGACTGAAGGAGAGCAGACTGCACATGCATGGGTAGGAAATTAAGCCAAGTTCTCATTTGTGAGTTTCTGGGGCTGCAAAAGCAAGTAAAGATTAACTAAACCATTTAATAACAGTATTTTAACACCAGTCAAGTGACTACCCCAGGCTAAGACAATGTGATCAGCCTGCTGCAGGTAGGAGGAAGCATTTTCTCAGTCTCCTCTCCCCAAATGATCAGACTACAATATTGCATCTCTTTAGCAAATCACAGCAACAGGGGACTGATCTGTGTAGGGCATTTGTAATAACAGTCAAGAAATGCATAGACACAGGATACATATAATTGCATTATTTCTTAAACAGAATCGCAGTTCAGGAAGCATTTGCTGGTCCTGGATAATGCTCAAGCAAAGATGGCTCCATCCTTTTGAATGAAAAGTTATTGTCACGGGGAGTATTGTGAACTCTGAGTGGTATTAAATATCCGTGGTACATTTTCATAATGCTTAGCATGGATGCAAATAACATAAAAACGATACTTCTATCATGTTTCCAGGCATGTTCTCACTATTCTCCCAAGACTGTGGACAAGAAGGCACAATGTTCCACATCTGGTTGCTCTGCCTAAAACTGAATACATATTAGAAAGGGATTAATTTCTTTATACAGAGGGTTATAGGCCTCAGTATTAAAGCTGAATTCCAGGAATTCAGCTCCTTTGTAAAATGTGAAGGCACACTAATGCCCCGTACACACGGTCGGATTTTCCGACGGAAAATGTGTGATAGGACCTTGTTGTCGGAAATTCTGACCGTGTGTAGGCTCCATCACACATTTTCCATCGGATTTTCCGACAAACAAAGTTTGAGAGCAGGATATAAAATTTTCCGACAACAAAATCCGTTGTCGGAAATTCAGATCGTGTGTACACAAATCCGATGGACAAAGTGCCATGCATGCTCAGAATAAATAAAGAGATGAAAACTATTGGCCACTGCCCCGTTTATAGTCCCGACGTACGTGTTTTACATCACCGCGTTTAGAACGATTGGATTTTCCGACAACTTTGTGTGACCGTGTGTATGCAAGACAAGTTTGAGCCAACATCCGTCGGAAAAAATCCTACGATTTTGTTGTCGGAATGTCCGAAGAAAGTCCGACCGTGTGTATCAATGCAAAAAAAGTTTTAAAAATGTCCGTTTTTGTCGGGAGCAGTGAATTTAATAATACTTAAAGTGAAACAATAAAAGTGAAATATTCCTTTAAATTTCGTACCTGGGGGGTGTCTATAGTATGCCTGTAAAGTAGCGCATGTTTTACTGTGTTTATAAAAGTCCGAGAGCAAAATAACATTTCTAAAGGAAAAAAAAGTAATTTAAAAGTACTAGTGCTAGTGCCGGCTATTAATGAATTGTCGGTCCCGACAATACACATAAAAGTCATTGAAAGTCATGAAAAAATTTTAAAAAATGCGTGGGGGTCCCCCAAAATTCCATTACAAGGTCCTTTAGTTCTGGTATGGGTATTAAGGGGAACTCCGCGCTAAAATTTAAAAAGAAATGGCGTGGGGTTCCCCCAAAAATCCATGCCAGACCCTTATCTGAGCACGCAACCTGGCAGGCCGCAGGAAAAGAGGGGGGGAACGAGAGAGCGCCCCCCCTTCTGAACTGCACCAGTCCACATGCCCTCAACATGGGGAGGATGTCCCCATGTTGATGGGGACAAGGGCCTCACCCCCACAACCCTTGCCCGGTGGTTGTGGGGGTCTGTGGACGGGGGGCTTATCGGAATCTGGAAGCCCCCTTTAACAAAGGGGACATCCAGATCCCGGCCCCCCCATGTGAATTGGTAAGGGGTACATTGTACCCCTACCATTTCACAAAAAGAAAGTGTCAAATTGTTAAAAAAACACAGGAGACGGCTTGGGACAAGTCCTTTATTAAAAATAAAAAAAGTAAAAATTAAAAAAAGATTCCAGCGATGTAATCCAAAAAATCCATGCTCCTACTCCAGCAATGTAATCCAATTCTCAATCTCCAGTGATGGATGATCTCCAGCGACTCCAACGAGGAACACGCACAGGATCCTGCCTCCACCGGAGGCACCCAGCCAATGACGCGGCGCCAGCTTGATAGCTTTTATGTAGCTGAGGGCGGGGCCAACCGTCACGTGACCCCGTCACCCTCTGACAAGGGGAAATGCCTGGGCTTCCCAGTGACGTGTACGGGTGACCCCGCCCCCCTCTGATGCAATGGGAACGGGCGAACAGCCAATGTTCGAGTCAAACTCATGTTCGACTTGAACAGATAGCCCATCCCTATTCCTGGGCATAGCTCTATAATTTTATATCTGACAGTTTTATACTGCTTCCGGAAGACAGTAATCACTATAGTTCCGGGATGCTGATCTTTCTGAGTTATGTATCTTGTACAGGAGAGTTGTTGAAGCTGATATGCCTGCCCATCCCCTCCTCCTGCCCATTTACAGAAAACCCTTGTATTATGTTAACACATTCACAAAATACAAAGGCTTCTCTAAATGGGCAGCAGAGGGGAGGGGAGACCTGTCAGATATAAATAATAGAGATAAGCCCAGGAGATGTCATGCAGCTCTTTGGGCTTAACTCATACTGTAATCATAAAAATAAAAAATACCACGCTAAGTACCAAAAAAAAAAGAAAAGAAAAAAGCAACAAAAAGAAAGCAGCTGCTGAAAACGTGAGATGCACACATATACAGTGGGGATGGAAAGTAACGGAAAGTATTCAGACCCCCTTAAATTTTTCACTCTTTGTTATATTGCAGCCATTTGCTAAAATCATTTAAGTTCTTTTTTTCCTCATTAATGTACACACAGCACCCCGTATTGACAGAAAAACACAGAATTGTTGACATTTTTGCAGATTTATTAAAAAAGAAAAACTGAAAGTTCACATGGTCCTAAGTATTCAAGTATTCAGACCCTTTGCTGTGACACTCATATATTTAACTCAGTTGCTGTCCATTTCTTCTGATCATCCTTGAGATGGTTCTACACCTTCATTTGAGTCCAGCTGTATTTGATTATACTGATTGGACTTGATTAGGAAAGCCACACACCTGTCTATATAAGACCTTAGAGCTCACAGTGCATGTCAGAGCAAATGAGAATCATGAGGTCAAAGGAACTGCCTGAAGAGCTCAGAGACAGAATTGTGGCAAGGCACAGATCTGGCCAAGGTTACAAAAAAATTTCTGCTGCACTTAAGGTTCCTAAGAGCACAGTGGCCTCCATAATCCTTAAATGGAAGACGTTTGGGACGACCAGAACCCTTCCTAGAGCTGGCCGTCCAGCCAAACTGAGCTATCGGGGAGAAGAGCCTTGGTGAGAGAGGTAAAGAAGAACCCAAAGATCACTGTGGCTGAGCTCCAGAGATGCAGTAGGGAGATGGGAGAAAGTTGTAGAAAGTCAACCATCACTGCAGCCCTCCACCAGTCGGGGCTCTATGGCAGAGTGGCCCGACGGAAGCCTCTCCTCAGTGCAATACACATGAAAGCTCGCATGGAGTTTGCTAAAAAACACCTGAAGCACTCCAAGATGGTGAGAAATAAGATTCTCTGGTCTGATGAGACCAAGATAGAACTTTTTGGCCTTAATTCTAAGCGGTATGTGTGGAGAAAACCAGGCACTGCTTATCACCTGTCCAATACAGTCCCACCTGTGAAGTATGGTGGTGGCAGCATCATGCTGTGGGGGTGTTTCTCAGCTGCAGGGACAGGACGACTGGTTGCAATCGAGCGAAAGATGAACGTGGCCAAGTACAGGGATATCCTGGACGAAAACCTTCTCCAGAGTGCTCAGGACCTCAGACTGGGCCGAAGGTTTACCTTCCAACAAGACAATGACCCTAAGCACACAGCTAAAATAAGAAGAAGTGCCTTCAGAACAACTCCGGGACTGTTCTTGAATGGCCCAGCCAGAGCCCTGACTTAAACCCAATTGAGCATCTCTGGAGAGACCTAAAAATGGCTGTCCACCAACGTTTACCATCCAACCTGACAGAAATGGAGAGGATATGCAAGGAGGAAAGGCAGAGGATCCTCAAATCCAGGTGTGAAAAACTTCAGGGTCTGCATCTTTCCCAAAAAGACCCATGGTTGTATTAGATCAAAAGGGTGCTTCTACTAAATACTGAGCAAAGGGTCTGAATACTTAGGACCATGTGATATTTCAGTTTTTCTTTTTTAATAAATCTGCAAAAATGTCAACAATTCTGTGTTTTTCTGTCAATAACGGGTGCTGTGTGTACATTAATGAGGAAAAAAATGAACTTAAATGATTTTAGCAAATGGCTGCAATATAACAAAAAGTGAAAATTTTAAGGGGGTCTGAATACTTTCCGTCCCCATTGTGTGTATATATATATATATATATATATATATATATTAGTTGAATAAAACAATGCTATAAATTAAAACTTAAAAAAAATAATTAAAAATAAAAAAATAAAATGTGAATATAGTCCAGAGCAGACACACACGATGAATGTATGTGAACTTAGACACACAACAACCTATGTGTTGCACAAATTCAGTCCATATAGTGTACACCAGTGTATATTCTTGTGATAAACACCTCTCAGAGACAGTGCACCTCCATCACATAGAGCGCGTGCTTACCAAAAGACAAGCTCTTATGAACATGCGGATAAATACCCAGCCAGGGCCTCTGTCCAGAAGAGCATGTCAAACCTCCTGACGAGCGTTTCTTCACAATCTGACGTGGTCTCGGGGAACCCGTTTTGTGACAAAACGTTGTCTTGTGACGAAACACATGTCGGGAGGTTTGACGTGCTGACGTCATCACGCTGCAACACAGTGGACAGGTGCCCGCAAGCTGGCAGGCTGTTTTCTTGACGATTTTAATCAGCATTTCTGTAAGTGCAAATGTTTAGCTTTAATAAACCTATATGGTATGTTTTACACTATGGTGAGTCTCTTTACATTTTTAGGTAATGCTTGACCTATTCCCCTGGCGGCTTGATGTTTGAGTCTCCTTGGTCGTCTGGTGCTTAGTTCAAGATCCTTCCCAATCAATATCCGTGGATATTCAACACTCTTCCAGACAGAGGCCCTGGCTGGGTATTTAGCCGCATGCTCATAATAGCTTGCCTTTTGGTAAGCACGTACTCTATGTGGTGGAGGTCTCTGAGAAGTGTTTATCACAAGAATATACACTGGTGTACACTATATGGACTGAATTTGTGCAACACATAAGTTGTTGTGTGTATAAGTTAACACACATTCATCATGTGCCTGCTCTGGACTATATTCACAATATTTTTTATTTTTACATATTTTTTTCACTCATATTGTGCCTTCACATTTTACAGTCTCTGAATGCCTAGATTTCAGCTTTTAAGGTGACAAACATAATGCCCTGGTAAATGAACCATTAACTATCCTTCCTAGACACTCACAAACCCTGGTGTTCTGTATAATGGCGGCTGACAAAATTTCAATAGCAAGAGCTTGGAATACCTCAAGCAACTCATTGACAATGGCACACAAGAATCTTGCCACTCGTTGATAATGGCCCACAAGAATCTTGCCAACTTTTGCGAATGATAGACAATAACAGTTTATGAGAATTTGGAGCCTGTGGATTGACTTTATAAAAGTCTGAGACTATCCACAATTAATGCCATCTCAAATGCAATCTGAAAGAACAATCAATACGTGATCATTCCCCTCTGAACACAATGTCATTGGAGTCTTTAAGAGACATCTGGGAAATCCCCCCTTTTTTTTCTCTAATTGTTTTTATTCCTTAAATAAAACTTCAATACTGCATACAAATCTGCATCTTTTCTACTCATAGCAGTTTACTGAAGGTGACTTGTTCATCTTGATATCATAACTAGAAATTGTACCTCTGTTTAGAATTGTTATGAATGTTTTTCTCTGTCCAACCTGCAAACACTGATTTATTCTAACATGTTTAATGCCTCAGTTTGGAATAACAACACCACAAACAGTATTTCAACTATTTCATTGTATAGTGCAAATAAAAATGTATTGAAAAAAAACTGAAAAGAGAAAACGAATGCAGTCACCTCACCTAAGAACTGGTAAGCTGCAATAAAATCATTTTTGTTTTTGTTTGTTTTTTTTTATTAGATATGGTTAACTGGTTGCTGCCTAGCCACAGTACATTTACTGCAGCAAGGCGGCATGGGCAGACTGGATCACGTACAGTTCATGTACGTCATCCAGCTGAGGGGCGCGCACCGGAGGATCATGTGATTGCCCTGGTCACAGTGTCAAAAAAAGCTGTTGTGAATGAATTTCATTCATGATCATCACTGTAACAACAATCAAAGTGTAAAGAAAAAAAAAACCTTGATCACCCCCTCCAGAGTAGTACAGTGTCACTATGGTGACATTGAACTGTTGGGAAGACAACAGCATGTAAGTACTGTGAACAATTTACTGTATGCATTATACCTATCTATCCGGCAGGTGGCACTGTAGTGTGTCACTGTAATCAGAGGAAGTGTTATCTCTCGCAGTGTACTGTATGTAGTTGTATCCTTCTTGTTCTCTTCCGGTCTCTATGCTGAAAAGATATGTTCTGATATTTCTCCATAAAATTAAAGCTGTGTGCTTAAAACAAGAAGCTTCCAGCGCATTATATCAATACTCTGCACAACAGGTTATGGGCTTCAGGCACCCAGCAGCACCCAGGCACTGGGAAGAGAACTCTGCAAATCAGTGAGATATCAAGATACTGAAAGATGGCAAGCAGTTCAGATGTGAAGTTTGCAATTGCAAAGCTGAACAATGCCAATTACCAGCTGTGGAAGTTTAAACTGGAAATGCTTCTTAACATGAATGACTTGTGGCAAGTGCTGAATACAGACAGACCAATAAATGGAGAGACGGAGGACTGGAACAGGAAGGATAGACAGACAAAAGCGACTATAGGCTTAATAGTAGAAGATGACCAGCTTATCTACATAAAAACAGAGAAAACGGCCAAAGGTATGTGGACTACATTACAAAAACTGTATGAGCTTTCAAGCCTCAACAGTAAGATGTTTTAAGATGCAACTAGAAGAAGGCCAGCATATGTGTGACCACGTTAAAGCTATGCTAGCAATCATAGAGCAGTTACTCGCCATCGGAGAGGACATCAAAGACCATACCATACTGTTGCCCTGCTTCTTTGCAGCCTTCCAGAGACATATAGTGCTCTTATTAAAGCTTTAGATACCAGACACAAGCAGGAGCTGACACTGGAATATGTCAAAGGGAAATTAGTCGATGAATATGACAGAAGGAAAGAAAATACGCACCATGATGACAAAGCTCTTAAGATGTACAAAGGCACAAAGTACAACAAAGAAAGCAGAGCCTGTTTTCACTGTAAAAGGACTGATCACTTAAAAAAAGGACTGTTCTGAAAAGCTGAGCAGCGAAAGCTAGAGCTATCCACTAAAGAAAGAGTCAAAGCAATCACAAAGGAAACTAAACACATCATGGAGTGGCACAGGCAGTGGCACAGAAAGATCAAAATCAAAAGATTTGACAATAATGCTTTGCAAAGTGTTCTTGAAATGAAAGTGCTATATTAAAGCAAAAGCCACATGTGCTCTCCTTCCACAAGCATCTCAAAGAAAAACTACCCACCCCCTGCAGCTCATACACAGTGACGTATGGGGTCCAATGAAAACTCCCACGTCAGGCGGGAACAGATATCTACTGACTTTCATTGATGATTATTCCAGGTACACAACTATTTATCTGATGAAACACAAGAATGGAACATCAGAGAAACTTCAAGTGATTGTTGCCATGTCTAGCAACAACTTCCAACGGAAACCAGGAATAATACGCATCAACAATGGGGGAGAATACATAAGCAAAGAAGTGGCCTCATACCTGAAGAGATAAGGAATAGTGCACCAGACAACCACACCATACACCATACACTCCCGAACAAAACAGTGCAGCAGAAAGGAAAAATCTCACTCTTATAGAAATCGCCAGGTGCGTGTTGTCGGATGCCAACCTACCTCACAAGTACTGGGGAGAAGCAGTCATGACTTCAACATACACTACCTACAGAACAGACTCCATTTGAAATGTGGCATGAATCAAAGCCTAGCATACGGGCACATCAGAATATTTGGGTGTAAAGCATATGCCTATTTTCCAAGTGAAAAGCGATCCAAGCTGGAGAACAGAGCCATAGAGGGCATTCTAGTAGGCTACAGCGAGCAAACAAAGGGTTACAGAATCCTACACCCAAAGACAAACAAAGTGACAATAAGCCATAGCATTTATTTTGATGAGAGACCATAATCAGAAACAGATCCCTTAAAGCTGTGAAGTGAATATACAAGGCAAACCAGAAGAAAAGGTTGAACAAAGTGAACCTGTGCAGCAGTCAGAAAAAGAGGTGGAACGCACAATACCTAAATCAAGTTCCCCACCAAATCCTGCTGAACTCCCTGAAGTCAGAAGATCCACTCGGACTACAAAGAGGATACCACCCCGCAAGCTGTCATACACTGTCAAAACACACAGCATACTTGAACCAACATCCTGGGAAGACATAGACAAACTGCCAAAATGTGAAGTCAATAAATGGAGAAAGGCAGCAGAAGAAGATTTAAAGTCACTTCAAGAAAATAAAACCTGGACACTCACAGAGCTCCCTCCTAACCACAAAACTATAGGAAGTAAGTGGACTTTCAAAGTAAAGTCAGACGCATAAGGACATATCCACAAAACCAAAAACCAGACTAGTTGCCAAGGGTTACTCTCAGAAATTCGGTGAGGATTGCAATGAAACATTAGCTCCCATCGTAAAACACTCCACCATCAGAGCTCTTCTTAGCATTGCAGCCGGGAAGGGCATGCAGGTGAAACACCTAGACATTAAAACTGCTTTCCTATATGGAGACATTATTGAAGATCTCTACATGGAGCAACCACCAGGCTTTGAGCAAGGAGACAAACTGTGTAAACTTCAGAAGAGCATCTACATTCTTAAGAAATCTGCAAGGATGTGGAATGAGAAAGTGAACAAAGTACTTAGCAGAGAGGGATTCTCAAGAAGTAAAGCAGACCCGTGTCTCTACTCCAGGAATCAAGAATACAGATGGATATACTGTACATCCTTATCTATGTCAATAACTTGTTTTGAACAAGAAGGGGATTACAATCAGATAGTTCCCAAGCTGAAAGAAAATTTTGAAATCAAAGAACTAGGGAACATTAGCTACTATCTGGAAATCCAAATAGAGAGACAATAGATGCAAGTTATCTTCTCGACCAATCTCAGAAAATCTCCGAAACCTTGGAACAATTCCATATGCAAGATGCAAAGAAAGTGAAAACTGCTATGGAACCTCTAAAGAGCAATGAAGCAGAAAACTTGCTACTCAAAAATGACATATATTGCAGAGCAATCTGTAAGTTGCTATATGTTGGCAGTCTGACCAGACCAGACATAGCGGCAGCAGTGGGCATACTATGCAGGAAAGTCTCAGCTCCCTGTCAGCGTAACTGGAAAGCAGTAAAAAGAGTGATGCAGTATCTCAAAGGAACAATTCAGATGAAGTTACGGTTACAGCAACATCCAATCCAAAACCGGTCGTATATGTGGATGCTGAATGGGCCGGGGACTGCACAGACCACAAATAAAAGTACAAGTTGAAAATTGAGGTAGTTGCGCGCTAATATGGTGTGAAATGTGAAACTTAGAAAAACATATAATAGTGATAACTTTTTACTGCAGCTGTCACTAATGTGCTCCCACAGAAATCAGTAAAAAACAATATAGGTGTGACAGCACTGTAAAAGTGAAATAAACAATTATGGTGATAAACACTGATATTGCAATAATATGAAAAAAGTCCAAAAACATAAAATGAATGAATCCACGTTGTGCAAAAAAATGAAAAAAAATAAAAAACAAAAAAACAAAAAAAACCAAAAACAAGCTTGTGTGATATCTTCAGACAACCTCCATGAATCAGAGTGCTCCCACCACCTCATGCAGTGCTCGCTCACCTCCTTTAAACGACCCTGCAAGGGGTCAAACACGCCTTGACAATCAAGAGCAAGGTGTTATTGACATTCAATATTGTCCATCAGAGGAGATGACTGCTGATGCACTCACCAAGCCTTTGTTGAAGGAATGTCATCATTTTTTTCCAGAAGAAGCTGAATATAATTTGATAAAGCACATACCATTGAGAAGGGGTGTTGGAAGGACAACAGCATGTAATGTAAAGTACTGTGAACTATATACTGTATGTATTATACTTATCTATCCAGCAGGTGGCACTGTAGTGTGTATCTATGGTAATGTAATCAGAGGAAGTGTTCTCTCTCAGTGTATGTAGTTGTATCCTCCTTGTTCTCTTCCTGTCTCCATGCTGAAAAGATATGTTCTGGTATTTCTCCATAAAAGTAAAGCTGTATCTGCAAACAAGAAGCTTCCAGCGCATTATAGCAATACTCTGCACAACATGAACTACTCTGATAAAAGTATGTAAAAAAAAATAGTAAAAAAAGAAAAAAAATGTGGTCTTTTTTTTTTTATAGAAAAAAAGAAAAAACCCAGTGATGAGTAAAAACCACCAAAAGAAAGCTCTATTTGTGTGAAAAAAATCATATCAAATTTATTTGCACAAAGTGTTGCATGACCGCGCAATTGCCAGTTAAAGTAGCGCAGTGGTGAATAGCAAAAAATGGTCTGTCATGAAGGGGGTAAAACCTTCCGGAGGTCAAGTGGTTCAAGCCCAACTTCAGTCAAAACATTTCTTTTGTGTTTTAAATAGAACTAGAAAGAGGCAGGGATCCTCAAACTACGGCTCTCCAGCTTTTGCAGAACTACATATCCCATGAGGTATTGTAAAACTCTGACATTCACAGACATGACTAGGCATGATGGGAATTGTAGTTCCTGAACAACTGGAGGGCCATAGTTTGAAAACCCCTAGAGCGTCTGTTAGGTTGTTATTGTTGTTGGGGTGATTTTCATTCATCTCCTGTCAGGGCAGGAGAATACGGAAACATTTGAAAAAATTGTCTGTATTCAGGTCCACTCAACCGCATTCCAACGGCTGTTAAATTGGGACCAGCGTCTGTGCAGTCACTGCGTCCCAATAGACATGAATGGGCCACCTGCACACAGTACCTGGCTGCTGAAGCCACGAAAACAAGATGCTTAGTCACAGGCTACAGGTGTCAATGCCCATCTGAATGAGCCCTTGGAACCTTTAGACAATATTTCTATTACTGTCTGTCACTTCCTGTATGTTAACATTTCTTTCCTGGTGTCACATTTAACCACTTCAGCCCCGGAAGAATGCTGAATGACCGGACCATTTTTTGCGATTCGGCACTGCGTCGCTTTACCTGACAATTGCGATGCTGCACCCAAACAAAATTGACATCCTTTTTTTCCCACAAATAGAGCTTTTTTTTTTTTTGGTGGTATTTGATCGCTTCTGCGTTTTTTTTATTTTTTGCGCTATAAACAAAAAAAGAGTGAGAATTTTGAAAATAAAAAACAATATTTTGTATTTTTTGCTATAATAAATATCCCCTGTTTTTTAAATAAAGCTAATTTTTTCTCAGTTTAGGCTAATATGTATTCATCTACATATTTTTGGTAAAAGAAAAATCGCAATAAGCGTATATTGATTGGTTTGCACGAAAGTTGTAGCATTTACAACATAGGGGATAGATGTATAACATTTTTATTATTATTTGTTTTTTTTTTACTAGTAATGGCAGTGATCTGCGATTTTTATCGTGACTGCAACATTATGGCGGACACATCGGACAATTCAGACTGTAAAAATGTCACTGGCAGTGAAGGGGTTAACACTAGGGGGCGATCAAGAGGTTAACTGTGCTCCCTGGGAAGTGATTCTAACTGAAGGGGGAGGGGACTGACTAGAGGAAGTGACGGATTGTGGTTCCTAGCTAATAAGAACCATCTCTGTCACTCCTCTCAGAACAGAACAGGGAAGTGTGTGTTTACACACACTCGTCCCTGTTCTGTCTCTCCTGCTCGCGATCGCTCATGGCCGGTGGTCATCGCGCCTATCGGCCACGAGCATTGGCACCCCCGCTGTGTAGCAGGCGCTCGCCTGCTTTCCTGATCCTGTGAGCCAACGTATAGCTACGACGGTTCGCGGGATCATGCCGACCCGCCGCAGTAAAATTACGGCGGCTGGTCGGCAAGCAGTTAAATAAATAATAAAATTCTCCCCAATGGGGTCACAAACAGAAAAAAATAAAATAAAAATGTTACCTCTTCACTAATCTATCCAAAACTATTAAGAATAGCTGGAGCTAGGCTTTGAATGGGACTAATGCTTTGCAACCGTGTTCTCTCTTAGTTGTGGTGCCACATGTCAACTCAATGGCAGGGATTTTACTAAAACTGGAGCATGCAAAATCTGGTGCAGACCTGCATAGAAACCAATCAGCTTCCAGGTTTTATTGTCAAATCTTAATTGAACAAGCTGAAGTTAGAATATGATTGGCTACCGTGCACAGCTGCACCAGATTCTGAGCGCACCAGTTTTAGTAAATCCCCTAAATCTGTTTTGGTAAATTTGCTGCGGCTATGTCACAAAGCATCACTGCCATGGCATGTGAACAGCTCCCTCCAGCTTTATGGTAGGATTTAGGTGGGTGGCAAAACTCCAGCTCAGCAGCCTGTTTTCACCCCTACCTGCCTGTGTAAAAGATGCCTTACATACAGTAAGTAAGAAAAACATATGTTATCCACATGATGAAAGGTATATTATGCATCTTATTTTTCCAGTTATAGCTAGCAGTGCTAGATTTTGTACTCTGGCATTGATAACGTGGTTCTCTATCAATATCACCCTGCTTTTGTTTTACTTTAAAAGGTCCTGCACAATAACTTAGTTAGAACTGAGCAACGTCTTGCTGGGTTTGTACAAAATGGAGATGCACACATAAGGATCATACTGTCAGCATTCTAGTATACTGTATATCAGTATATTTCCAATTCATTTATTGCATACTTTTGCGGATCCTCACAAGTAAAGCCCCCTGCCATCTGTAAGGCTACAGAAGAATGATTACTTCCTGCAATCCTATTTTATCACTCCCTTGATTTCTATATACGAAAATGTCAAAGATCACATTCTTCCTGCGAGAAAGGTCAGTTTAGAAAATGATGGTGGGTGAATTTGTGTTGGCTGTGAGGGTCATCTACATATGACTGTGACATTTTCTCTATTGGGGGTAGCTTAACTAACGTACGGTAGATTAAAGAGTGACTCCACTTTTGTTGAGAAAGAACCAATCCCTTCTGGGTGATCAACGTACATTTCAGGGATTTTAGCAAACATTATTTCCGGTTCATACCTGTTTCTGCTCTGAAGAAATAGCTGTTTATTCCACTATGTCCTTTGCTATTGATTCTGATGGGGAGGGATTGGTTTGTTATTATCACCTGGTGCACTGTTCTGATGAGAAAAGCTGCAGTGTCTGCATCCCTTTAGAGGTATTTAACTCTAATGCCACGTACATGCGATCGGACATTCCAACAACAAAATCCTGGATTTATTTCCAACGGATGTTGGCTCAAACTTGTCTTGCATACACACGGTCGCACAAATGTTTTCGGAAATTCCGAACTTCAAGAACGCTGTGACATACAACACGTACGATGAGCTGAGAAAAATGAAGTTCAATAGCCATTGCAGCCCTTCTGCTTGATTCTGAGCATGTGTGGAATTTTGTGCGTTGGAATTGTGTACACACGATAGGAATTTCCGACAAAGGATTTTGTTGTCGGAAAATTTGAGAACCAGCTCTCAAATTTTTGTTGTCGGAAATTCCGACAACAAATGTCCGATGGAGCCTATACACAGTCGGAATTTCTGACAACAAGCTCCCATTGAACATTTGTTGTCGAAAATTTCGACCGTGTGTACGCGGCATTAGGGAGAGTCTGACTTAGACTTGTTGTCAATCATACAAGTAGGAAATTACATTTGTGTGGACCAGCAATGCACAGAAAGCCTCAGGTTCCATATTTTTATATCTTACAGAAAATTACAGTGGCAGCAGATTGAAAACACACGGTAATTCACAATATTATTAAATTACAAAATTGCTTGTGCAGCAATTCTACATGTTGTACACCACTGCATCATTAGAAAAAAAAGTGCAAGAACAGTGTGAATATAAACCACCTCACATATCCCGTACATTTATCAAACTGCCCTACCCCAATAGATGAAAAAAACATTAGGTGTGCACTTTGATAAGTCTATTATCCCTTAATAACAGTGTCATGCTACCGGTCAGTTTCATATTACTATCCTATGTAGTGTATTTTTATATTAAAGCCTCATGCTGTGGTCTTTCTCTCTAGTAAATTTGGGATTAGCCTTGCTATTTAAAAATGTCCTGCTGCTGACCAGTTTTAATTTGTGTGGAATCTTCGGTCTCCTAATTCCAGTGGAAAAGCTCCTGCCTTTTTTCCTCTATTACATTTCAGCCAATTTTCTCTAAACAAAAATGTCCAGCTGCTGGCTAACTGTACTTTACTGTATCACCAGTGATCATTTATTTTTTTAATGAGACTTTGATAGAAATAGGCCAGCGGCAGGTCAAAGTTAGATCAGTGAGTGACAGCCATAGTGAACTACTGACCAATTTCTGTCAGTCATAGCAGGCATATTTACAATGTTGCCCTTAAATCACATGAAAAGATTGTCTCTCCATTGCAAATGTCTGGAGCTGAACACCATGCCCTTCTGTCAGACATACACTATATTGCCAAAAGTGTTAGGACACCTGCTTTTACACGCACATGGACTTTAATGGCAACCCAGTCTTATGCCCTGTACACACGGTCGGACTTTGTTCGGACATTCCGACAACACAATCCTAGGATTTTTTCCGACGGATGTTGGCTCAAACTTGTCTTGCATACACACGGTCACACAAAGTTGTCGGAAAATCCGACTGTGTGTACGGGGCATAAGTCTGTAGGGTTCAATATTGAGTTGGCCCACACTTTGCAGCTATAACAGCTTCAACTCTTCTGGGAAGGCTGTCCACAAGGTTTAGGAGTGTGTCTATGAGAATGTTTGACCATTTTTCCAGAAGTGCATTGGTGAGGTCAGGTACTGATGTTGGACAAGAAGACCTGGCTCGAAGTCTCCACGCTAATTCATCCCAAAGGTGTTTATCTGGTTGAGGACAGGACTCTGTGCAGGCAAGTCATGTTCCTCCACCCCAAACTTGCTCATCCATGTCTTTATGGACCTTGCTTTGTGCACTGGTGCACAGTCATGTTGGAACAGGAAGGGGCCATCCCCAATCATGAAAATTGTCCAAAATGTCTTGGTATGCTGATGCCTTAAGAATTCCCTTCACTCGAACTAAGGAGCCAAGCCCAACCCCTGAAAAACAACCCCTTAACATAATCCCCCTCCACCAAATGATTTGGACCAGTGCACAAAGCAAGGTCCATAAAGACATGGATGAGCGAGTTTGGGATGGAGGAACTTGACTAACCTGTACAGAATCCTGACCTCAACCTGATAGAACACCTTTGGGATGAATTAGAGCGGAGACTGCAAGTCAGGCCTTCTCGCCCAACATCAGCGCTTGACCTAACAAATGCGCTTTTGTAAGAATGGTCAAACATTCCCATAGACACACTCCTAAACCTTGTGGACAGCCTTCCCAGAAGAGTTGAAGCTTTTATAGCTGCAAAGGGTGGGCCAACTCAATATTGAACCCTACGGACGAATGCCCCGTACACACGGTCGGACTTTGTTCGGACATTCCGACAACAAAATCCTAGGATTTTCTTCTGACAGATGTTGGCTCAAACTTGTCTTGCATACACACGGTCACACAAAGTTGTCGGAAAATCCGATCGTTCTAAACGCGGTGACGTAAAACACGTACGTCGGGACTATAAACGGGGCAGTGGCCAATAGCTTTCATCTCTTTATTTATTCTGAGTATGCGTGGCACTTTGTCCATCGGATTTGTGTACACACGATCGGAATTTCCGACAACGGATTTTGTTGTCGGAAAATTTTATATCCTGCTCTCAAACTTTGTGTGTCGGAAAATCCGATGGAAAATGTGTGGTGGAGCCTACACACGGTCGGAATTTCCAACAACGGATTTTGTTGTTGGAAAATTTTATATCCTGCTCTCAAACTTTGTGTGTCGGAAAATCCGATGGAAAATGTGTGGTGGAGCCTACACACGGTCGGAATTTCTGACAACAAGGTCCTATCACACATTTTCCGTTGGAAAATCCGACCGTGTGTACAGGGCATAAGACTGGGATGCCATTAAAGTTAATTTGCGTATAAAGGCAGACGTCCCAAAACTTTTGGCAGTATAGTGTAGCTCCAGAACTTTATTATAGCTCTGAAGCTTGCCCATTCCTTCCTGCCTCCTGCAAACTCCTACTGGCCAAGGAGGGAAGTCATCACAGGATATGGGAGCGGGAGGTAGTGGCAAGCTCCAACACTACTCAAGTACCTAAGAATGACCTGGTATTCAGCTGTCATTGTAGGCAGGTGGTGCAGAATGTTTAACCTTTGAAGAGTTTCTTCAATATGTAGACCAGGCATGTCCAAAGTCCAGCCTGTGGGCCAGTCGCGGCCCGCGTTCAGGTTTCGGACGGCCCACCTGGTAATTGTGACATGTATATCTTTTGTGGCCCCCAACGAATCCCCGAGCGCCGGGGGCCACAAAAGATATATATGCTGGCTGCCTTGGAGGGGACGGGATGAGTGCTGTACATACAGAATTTTCTGTCTACACGGCGGCCTGTGTAAAAGGAGTCCCGTCTCCTGCACTGCCATTGGACAACTGTTCTGTCCATCATAGGAGGTGGGACTTTCTATTAAAGAGGCCTCCGAGAAAACAGGAGTTTCTCCTGTATGTCTGTTGGCGCTCGTCCCGCCTCCTCCCTGTCTCCTCCAAGGTTGCAGATGGGCATGAATCAGGCTACACTGATGTCAATGGGGGTGCTGCATTCATGACAATGGGGGTGCTGCATTCATGACAAGGGGGTGCTGCATTCATGGCAACGGTGTTTGCTGCATTCATGGCAATGGGGTTTGCTGCATTCATGCCAATGGGGTTTGCTGCATTCATGGCAATGTGGGTGCTGGATTCATGGAAATGGGGGTGCTGCATTCATGGCAATGGGGGTGCTGCATTCATGGCAATGGGGTTTGCTGTATTCATGGCAACGTGGGTGCTGCATTCATGGCAACGGGGGTGCTGCATTCATGGCAACGGGGGTGCTGCATTTATGGCAATGGTGAGTCAGCATTCATGTCAATGGGGGTGCTGCATTCATGTCAATGTGGGTGCTGCATTCATGGCAATGGTGGGGCTGCATTCATGGCACTTGTGAGGCTGCACGTGGGCACTGATTAGGCTGCATTGATGGGCACTGACCCTTATTTTGCTTCACAGTTCTTTATTTAAAATTTAAGATTTTTTCCGGAAACTTCCTTTTTAAAGTTAAGGTGCGTGTTATAAGTCGATAAATACGGTATATCCAAATAACACGCCCAAGCTCATCTCTTAACCATACACAGCCACAAAGGCAAGAGAATTCTTGTTGGGCAGTGTATTAGTGCTCGGACGAACACACTTAAGCCTCGTACACACGATCGGATTTTCCGGCGGGAATTGTGTGATGACAGGCTGTTGGCAGAAAATCAGACCGTTTGTATGTTACATCGGACAATTTTTGTTGGATTTTCCATGGACAAATGTTGGATGACAGGCTTTAAAATTTTCCGCTGACAAATGTCTGTTGTCGGATTTTCCGAGTGTGTGTACACAAGTCCATCGGACAAAAGTCCAAAGTACAAACAAGCATGCTTGGAAGCAAGACAAGCCAGAAGCGGTCAGTCTTGTAAACTAGCGTTCGTAACGGAGAATTAACATTTGTGATGTGGCAAATGATGAAATCTCGAAATGCAGCGCACATTCTCTTCTTCTTTAATGGGATAATAATGAAGCTGCTTTGCTGGTGATACTGATGGAGTTATTGCAAACTAATTTTCAAAGGCTTTTTTTTCTAGTGATATCAAGAATAATATTATTATGCTTGTTATTTTTTTTTTTTTTTTTGGTGAAAGTTACCACAACACCATTATCCCGTACTTTTTATGATCAAAGATACAACTATGTTGGTGTCCCTTGTTAATTTTACATTGTACTTTTTTAAATGTAACTGCCTACTCCCAAATTGTCATTTGAAGTAAAACACGGAGCCAAGTATTATTCTCCACATTTTTTTTATTGTACATTAAAAAAAGAAAACAAATAAAAATTATGCTATCTGCCAATAGAACTTAACCAAAAAATGCATTCTATGCATCCAAAATATAGATGGATGTGTAGCAGGACATGTGTCCTGCTTCTTAATATAGGGGGTCAACAATGCCAAGAGTTGGTGAAAGCAGGGGTCTGTTATCCGGAGATAATTTGGAAAATCATCAGGATTATTCTCCTGGAGCTCCCACAGCAAAGGCATATGACATAATTGGTCATGATTAATAAAGCAACCAATTTTGGTCCAAGAAATCCTCCTCCTCCTGTTCCTGGACTGGATTTGTTTTAAAGCAATAACTCCAAGGCCAATAATAAATAACACTTTATCTCCTCCGATTCCGCAACAATTGCTGGTTGACAAACGGCCGTTCAGAAACAAACTGAAAAGCGCGAATCAACACTCACCAAACTTCTACTAACACGAAATTAGCTGAAGGAGCTGCTAAAGGGTGGCGCCAAAGAGCTAAAAAAAAACACGTAGTACGTCACTACGTTTGTGTTTGTTGGCCGACAATTCCTTGCTGTTTGTATGCAAGACAAGTTCCTGGTCAACGCCCTTTGGACAAAAGTCTGAGCTTTTGTCTGCGGAAAATCCAATCGTGTGTACGAGGCTTAAGACCGAATTTTAATGGTTTAAAGAATGTCAGGCAAAAGGGTCAGCCCTCGCGCATGTTTACTTCATCAAATCTGGCCCTCTTTGAAAAAAGTTTGAACAGCCCTGATATAGACTATCCATACTTCACACATTGCACTCTAAGAGGAGTAAAGTCAATCTTCAGACATGGTTTGAACCACTTTAACCACTTCAGCCCCGGAAGGATTTACCCCCTTCCTGACCAGAGCACTTTTTGCGATACGGCACTGCGTTGCTTTAACTGACAATTGCGACATTGCACCCAAACAAAATTTACATCCTTTTTTTTCCCACAAATAGAGCATTCTTTTGGCGGTATTTGATCACCTCGGTGGTTTTTATTTTTTGCGCTATACACAAAAAAAGAGCAACCATTTTGAAAAAAAAAGCAATATTTTTTACTTTTTGCTATAATAAATATCCCCCAAAAATATATAAAAAAACAAATTTCTTTCTCAGTTTAGGCCGATATGTATTTTTGTACATATTTTTGGTAAAAAAAAAAACTCAATACGTGTATATTGATTGGTTTTTGCAAAAGTTATAGCATCTATAAAATAGGGGATAGATTTATGGCAGTTTTATTATATTTTTTTTTTTTTTAGTAATTGGTGGCGATCTGTGATTTTTATCGTGACTGCGACATTATGGCGGACACATTGGACACTTTTGACATTATTTTGGGACCATGGTCATTTATACAGCGATCAGTGCTATAAAAATGCACTGATTACTGTGTAAATAACACTGGCAGGGAAGGGGTTAAACACTAGGGGGCGATCAAGGGGTTAAGCGTGTCCTAGGGGGTGATTCTAACTGTGGGGGGATTGTTTCACTAGAACATGACAGAGATCACTGCTCCTGATGACAGGGAGCAGTAGATCTCTGTCATGTTGCTAGGCAGAACAGGGAAATTCTTTATTTACATAGGCATTTCCCTGTTCTGCTGCTCTGTGACACGATCGCGGGCCCCCTGCGGACATCGAGTCTGCGGGACCCGCGGGCATGGTCACGGAGCACACGGTGGACTCGCGCGAGCCCATAATGCCGCGATTTAAAGGGGATGTACCTGTACGCCCATTTGCCCAGCCGTGCCATTGTGCTGACGTACATCGGTGTGGGCTGGTCGGCATGTGGTTAAAGGTTTTTTTTTCTACCTGTGTACTGAGAGGATCTCCTATCGCTTTCCCAGTGGCACTTTGCAACATCCTGACACACAGGGTATCAACAAGTCAGGAAGTCTTGGTTTTACGTTCTGGCATAGATTCTAGCCTTAAAAAAAAAAAGAAAACACTACCTGCATTGGAGTGATAAGGAATATTGGTAAATCACAGAACAGAAGGTTCTTCTCATTCACTAATCTAATAAATGTGATGTCAAATTCTTTTACAGCCTTGTAGCATAAAAAGAGAGAGAGTGCACCAGTATTGTATATCACCCTTAACACCACTTTATTGGTAAAAACGAATCAAATACTCAGAAGAATACTATAGATAAAGGGCGTATAATCCTACCTTACATTTTAAGGCCTGCTCACATCTACATCCACCAGAGTGGTTTTCAACCTCAGTCCTCAAGTACCCCCAACAGGCCATGTTTGCAGATTTTCCTTTATCTTGCACAGGTGCTTTAAAACAGAGTCAGTGGCTTGGTATTTTGGACAGCTATTTTATCTAAAACAAATTCTCAAAACATGGTCTGTTGGGGGTACTTATGGACTGAGCTTGAGAACCACTGCACCAGATGATCAATGGACATGTTAGCTAGGTTTCCCTCAAAATGTGTCAGGTAATGTATCCCACTGTAGCTAACATAAGCCGCTGTATGTTATGCTGTATGTTACCTAAGGAGAAATCTACTGATTATCTGGAGGAAGGAAATCTGAGCAGACCCCATCCTTATGATATGATAGAAGATTAGATGCAGGGCCGGCCCTACCATGGGACCCGAGGGAGCCATGGTTCCAGGTGGCACATTCAGGGGGGTGGAAAATTGCCACCCGCCAGCCAGCCCGTTCAGCCCGCTCCGCTGCGGATCCCACTGGGAGGATCTGCCGAGAAAGGTCCCCCTTCAGATACTGTCTGCCCTGTACTGCGCAGGCGCAGCGCTTGCGCAGTACGGAGGACAAAGGAGAGGCCGAAAGTCTCCGAACATGAACAGCTGTTCATGAGCTCTACGCGGTGCCTGCGCTTTAGAGTACATTGTGCCACATGCTCCCGCTGTTGATGTTCAGAGACTTTCGGCGTCTCCTTTGTCCTCCGTACTGCGCAAGCGCAGTACAGGGCGGACACTATGCGATGGGGAGCCTTTTTCGGCAGAACACCGGGCTCCTCACAGTGGGATCAGCAGCAGTGGCAAGTGACAATCCACAATTTGTGCCTGGTGACGTGGCAAGCGACAATCCGGTACGTGTGGCAGGTGGAGTTGTGGCAAGTAAAAATCCGCAATGTGTGGCAGGTGGCGTCGTGGCAAGTGACAATCAGCAATGTGTGGCAGGTGGTGTAGTGGCAAGTGACAATCCGCAATGTGTGGCAGGTGGAGTAGTGGCAAGTGACAACCTGCAATGTGTGGCAAGTGGAGTAGTGGCAAGTGACAATCTGCAATGTGTGGCAGGTGGAGTAGTGGCAAGTGGCAATCAGCAATGTGTGGCAGGTGGCGCCGTGCAAGTGACAATCCGCAATGTGTGGCAGGTGGAGTAGTGGCAAGTAACAATCCGCAATGTGTGGCAGGTGGAGTAGTGGCAAGTGACAATCTGCAATGTGTGGCAGGTGGAGTAGTGGCAATCAGCAATGTGTGGCAGGTGGCGCCGTGGCAAGTGACAATCCGCAATGTGTGGCAGGTGGAGTAGTGGCAAGTGACAACCTGCAATGTGTGGTAGGTGGCGCCGTGGCAAGTGACAATCCGCAATGTGTGGCAGGTGGAGTAGTGGCAAGTGACAATCTGCAATGTGTGGCAGGTGGCTCCGTGGCAAGTGACAATCCGCAATGTGAGGCAGGTGGCATCGTGACAATCTGCAAAGTGTGTCGGGTGGCGCCGTGGCAAGTGACAATCCGCAATGTGTGGCAGGTGGAGTCGTGACAATCTGCAATTTGTGGCTGGTGGCGCTGTGGCAAGTGAAAATCTGCAATGTGTAGCAGGTAGAGTTGTGGCAAGTGACAATCCGCAATGTGAGGCAGGTGGCATCCTGGCAATCCACAATGTGTGGCGGCTGGCATTGTGGCAAGTGACAATCCGCAATGTGTGGCAGGTGGGGTAGTGGCAAGTGACAACCTGGAATGTGTGGCAGGTGGCGCCGTGGCAAGTGACAATCCGCAATGTGAGGCAGGTGGCGTCGTGGCAATCTGCAATGTGTGTCGGGTGGCACCGTGGCAAGTGACAATCCACAATGTGTGGCAGGTGGAGTCGTGACAATCTGCAATTTGTGGCTGGTGGCGCCATGGCAAGTGAAAATCCGCAATGTGTGTCAGGTAGGGTCGTGGCAAGTGACAATCCACAATGTGAGGCAGGTGGCGTCATGGCAATCCACAATGTGTGGTGGCTGGCATCGTGGCAAGTGACAATCCGCAATGTGTGACAGGTGGAGTAGTGGCAAGTGACAACCTGCAATATGTGGCAGGTGGCGCCGTGGCAAGTGACAATCCGCAATGTGAGGCAGGTGGCACCGTGGCAAGTGACAATCCGCAATGTGTGGCAGGTGGCGCCGTGGCAAGTGACAATCCGCAATGTGTGGCAGGTGGCGCCGTGGCAAGTGACAATCTGCAATGTGAGGCAGGTGACGTCGTGGCAAATGACAATCTGCATCTGAAGGCAGGTGACGTTGGCAAGTGACACGCTTGCGATATGACACTGCATTGCTTTAACTGACAATTGCGCGGTCGTGCGACGTTGCACCCAAACAAAATTTACGTCCTTTTTTTTTCCCACAAATAGAGCTTTCTTTTGGTGGTATTTGATCACCTCCGCGGTTTGTATTTTTACAGGTCCTCTTTATACTCCTTTACATGTATAGAGCCATGACAGGTCCTCTTTATACTTCTATAAACATGTATAGAGCCATGACAGGTCCACTTTAGTTACCATGATATAAAATAATGGATGTGGGGGCATTTTAGTGGGCGTGATTTTTTTTTTGGGGGGGGGGCAGCATTTCATTCCTGGTACCAGGCAGCACAATGTCTTGGGCCGGCACTGATTAGATGCCTTTATATTATTGAATTTTACTAGCAAAGTGATACATTCCTGTTATTCTAGTAGTTCTTAGTTCTTACCCTTCCCTACAATCTGTGTCACCATGACACAGGCAACAAAACTCTGACCCCCACACAAACCTTTCCCATTTTATAAAAAAAATTGGTTTCATTTCTTTATGATAACTCATGCCTGTTTATTCTGTTCTTCATTTTGGTTATTGTGTCAGTGCAATAAACAAAACAAGAATTACTTAATGAAATGTCACAACAGATCTGACACTGCTTGGATACCATCATGTGTTGTTTTTCAATGTGGTAAAATTCAAATCACATCGCTATAAAGTTAGTTATTACTGTGGCTTTGTGTCGTGCTTATTAGCCATTGGGTAAAAGTTGATGCAAGAGGAAAGCAAACACCACCGTAAACATACTACCAACATCTGCCTATTCTTCAATAAATAACAAAACATAGACTTAATTATGAAATGTAGAGTTACATGTAGTTTTAGGATAAACTTTTCCTGTACATAGAAAATGTTTCACTTTCATGTCCGTGACTGATGAAACAATTACACATCAGAAGATGCAATCCTATGATACTAATTAGTGTGGTGAACGCCTTGCATGGATGGAAAAAAAGGCCCCTCGTTTAGACAGTCACTTTATGATCAAATCCTACAATTGCCAGCTGTTTTCCTTTAGGCTGGCCAAGATTTCCCTTTTTCAAAAAGAAAAAAAAAATCTTAACTACAAAATGTAAAAAATACAAAGTAATTATGTAATAAAAGTTTCATATTATTTCCTGAATTCAAATGAATATATTATGAATATAATCCATGGACACCCTCCCAAAATTGGAAGCCCGGGGCACGGACGGAAGGGGGGACCAACATGGTTTCTTGCACCGGGGCCCTGAAGGTTCTAGTCTTGCCTCTACCCTTTAGCATATTTCGATTATGGATAACAGGAGTAATTTATTTTGGTGACAAAAAATGTAAACATTTTAAACTGAAATTCCAATGTAAAGTGATCCACAGACAATAGACAAATACCAAATGTTCATCTGCATGCACTTCTGCTTCACATAACATTTCTTTAGAAATGCCCCAAACCCCCCCTGTAATACTATTTATTTTTCACTTATCTGCTGCGGCTTATATGCTGAAAATAAAAATTTAAATATGTTAGCCAGAAAATTTCACAATGGTATATTTCTCTAGAAAATACAGCCATCAGACTGTAGATCATGTAAATCAGAAGATCATGATTTATATACTAAAATGTCCCTATTAACCTGACACTTGTGACATATTTATAAGCCTCATAAACTTCTATTACGTAAAACAAAACATGTACATTCCATTTCTCTTTGAATTACTTAGGCTGTCAAATGCTATCAATTGCCTATAAAACAAATCATCATTTTTTTTATTGCTGGGAGTTTGTGAACAGCAATATCTTAAAGGCACTTCTACAAACAAGATAGTATTCTGTATACAGTTATTGTCCAGTGCAGAATATATTATCCAAAGTCTGCAAAGATATAGGACAGGTGCTCATTAGAAATCATGACTTGCTATTGTGCCAGAAAGAGAATACGAAAGATCTGCAGAGGCCTGTAGCAACAGAAATATAAGAATGAAGTAAGTCACTGGAAGGATTGTTTTTTAGCAATGAATTTACAACATTCTGCAAGGTATCTACAAAAAGGAGCAGAAGTTTTATTTACACATTTGTCCTTATTGTAAAATATGCTTGAAATATACTGTGGAGACTACTGTATACCAAGTACTGAATGCTTGAGTTCCTGCTTAGTGCCTCTGTTTGTTCAAGAAGATCTTTTGGTAACTTTATTAGTCTGCATGAATGAATTCCTGACATTCAGCAAAATGTCACACCAAAATTAGCATATTTCAAAAAAAAAAATTTGTAGTCCTCGTTTGGGCGCGTTATGAGAAATGACCCTCTCCAAACAGGATATTGAGCTAAACCTGTAGGTAAATAGGAGAACCAGAACCTTTGCTAAGTGGATAGGTGGGTTTGGTAATAAAGTGGAGAGTTCTTCCAACCAGGACAGGGCCTCAGTGAAGAGGGGTTTCCCCCCTGGGAATCTAACCAGTAATCTAATCAAGGTAACGGGGGGGGAGAAGAACTACTGCAACCAGCATATAACCTTAGCCATAAGTACAAAGATGCAAACCAGTATAGAAATAATACAAGTTTTTTATAAGAGATTAATAACAGTACATACATCCAGTGTACAAACTGACATCATCAGCAAAATAGTCCAATAGAAGTCTTGGTGGAATTGTGCACATACACCGGGATATATATAGTTGTTAATAGAGATACCTCCAGATGAATATTGTGGCAAAGTCCAGTTGCAGGGGCTCCTGAGGATGATGTGGCATCTGTCTTTCTGTCACAGACCTGAAAACAAGATCCGCGGTCACAGGGTTGTCCTCTAACTGTTTTCTTACCAACCTGGAATGGAATTTCTCACCAGCAGGAACTGTGGTGTGGCACTAGAACTCAGAGTCAGTGTGATCTACCCTGTGCTGTAGTCTCTCACTAGTAGTTTATAATAGTCTCTTCTGGTCCAAGATTTAGCAGCATGGACAGGACATTTGGCCGAGATTTTCTTTCTTTACACTTCCTCCTTCTGGGGTTTCAAACCAAAAAAAAACAATACATACATAATACACAATATTTTTACAGGAATTTAGAAAATCAGACAGTAGAGGGAAGTGGATCCCTACACATGTACCTTTGACCTATAAAAAGCGGTCCTTGAAGCTGACCTGACCTGTAGTAAAGAGTCCTCAGGGGGTTGACTGCTTGGACCCAGAAGAGATAGCTGGCTTCCCGATGATGCCAGCAAAAAAAATTTGCAGCAGGGCACCTGGCTTGCAATGGCTTTCAACAGATCACAGCAGGACAGCACTCAAAAGGGTTAGTATGCAATTTCAGCCTAACTGAGTGGATAAGATAAGAGGGGATTAATATAAAAATTAACTCTGGGAGTGAAGTTCTTTAAACTCCACTTGGGTGACTTTGTTTAGGCTGAGATGATGTTATCCGTCTGCTGTAAGCAGGAGGAAGCATTTCCTCTTCTCTTCCCCAGTAATCAGACTAGAACATTATAACTTTGTCATGAGTCACATTGCAAAAGAACATTTGTGAAAACAGCCAAACTGTACAGGCATCAGGATTTTCATGACTTTTTCATCTCTTAGCCAGCATCTTCGTCCAGGAGTAGGGTCTGACCCAAGGTGACGAAATTGATTTTTGCCATTCCTTTAAACAGATAATAAATAACTCAAAAGACCTGATGGACATTATGTTCTTATGTGGAATGTAGAACTATAATTTCAGGAGCCTTGTAATGGCTTTCTTGTGTTTGGTCTCTAGCCATGTGCAATTCGTTTAGTTCCGAATTAGTTTATTAACAAATTTAGACAGATTCATTAATTGGGAAATATCCGAATTTTCAGAAATTCGAAAATTCTGAAATCCGAAATTTCAGACATTAGGAAATTTGAAAGACCGGAAATTTGAAAATTTGAAAATTCGGAAATTCGAAATTCTAAAATTTCGAAAGTTCGAAATTTGGGAAATTTGAGAATTCGGAGATTCGGAAATTCAAAAATTCGGAAATTTGGAAATTCAAAATTTTGGAAATTCAAAAAATCGGACATTCGAAAATTTGGAAATTCGGAAATTTGAAATTCTAAATTCCGAAAATTTGAAAATTGGGAAATTCGAAAATTCGGAGATTCGGAAATTTGAAAATTTGAAAATTCAGAAATTCGATATTCGAGAATTCGCAAATCCAAAGATAAGAATGAAAATCTGAAAATTCAAAAGAACGAAAATCCGAACGAAAATTTTAAAATTTTAAAATTTAAAAATCTGAAATAATAACTAACAAATAATAACTTAACTATTACTAACTATTAAATTAAAGGTATTGGAATTTCCTTTCAAATTTGGCTGTTAGTGAACGTAATGAATATGAATTTATCCAAAGTCCCGAATTACCGTATTTATCGGCGTATAACACGCACTTTTTTCCCCTTAAAATCAGGGGAAAATCGTGGGTGTGTGTTATACGCCGATCCCCGCTAATTGTGATCTATCGGCGGCGATCGCGGCGATCGCCGCCGACATTCACATAGCGTGTAGTTTTAAATATGGCGCCGCGGAGTTCAGAGGGACTCGGCGGAGCTGAACGAGCGCCGCCAAAATCACAGTGACTGGGCGGAGCCGAGATACACATAGCCGAGTGTTCTCGGCTCTTTCCGGTGCCGCTCACAGTCACGCCCAGTCACGCCAATGGACCTATGTTATGTCCATCATAGGGCGGGACTGGGAGTGACTGTGAGCGGCAACGAGAAGAGCCGAGTACACTCAGCTATGTGTATCTCGGCTCCGCCCAGTCACCGAGTCCCTCCGAACTCTGCGGCGCCATATTTAAAACTACACGCTTTGTGTATGTCGGCGGCGATCATGTAATGGACACTGGGGCAAGGCTGCACTGACCACTGGGGCAAGGCTGCACTGGGGCAAGGCTGCACTGACCACTGGGGCAAGGCTGCACTGGGGCAAGGCTGCACTGACCACTGGGGCAAGGCTGCACTGGGGCAAGGCTGCACTGACCACTGGGGCAAGGCTGCACTGGGGCAAGGCTGCACTGACCACTGGGGCAAGGCTCCACTGGGGCAAAGCTGCACTGACAAGGCTGCACTGACAAGGCTGCACTGGGGCAAAGCTGCACTGACAAGGCTGCACTGGGGCAAAGCTGCACTGACAAGGCTGCACTGACAAGGCTGCACTGGGGCAAAGCTGCACTGACAAGGCTGCACTGGGGCAAAGCTGCACTGACAAGGCTGCAATGGACACTGGGGCAAGGCTGCACTGACACTGACAAGGCTGCAGATGGACACCGATAACTCTGCATTGATGGGCATTTAAATGTAAGTTTTTTTTCCTTAAACTTCCCACCTAAAAGTTTTTTTCCTTAAAATTACCTCCTAAACTTGAGGTGCGTGTTATACGCGGGCGCGTGTTATACGCCGATAAATACGGTATTCGTAATAATGAATGCTGTATCTAAATGAATGGAATGTAACGAATTAATAATAAATAACAATAATAATAATAACGTATTATTATTGATTATTATTTCGTTCCGTTCCACTTGTTTGGATGAAGCATTCTTTATTTCGGATAATTCGTAACTTCAGATAAATTTTTATTCGTTACATTCACTAACAGCCAAATTTGAAAGAAAATTCCAATACCTATAATTTAATAGTTAACGTATTTATCGACGTATAACACACACTTTTTTACCCTGAAAACAGAGGGTAAAACGTGCCTGCGGGTTATTCGCCGATATCTGTTTTTTTAATCAACGGGGGGGGGCGGGGATCGGGCGATTTCCCCCCGGGTGTCACCCATTGGGCAGGCCTCCCGCCTCTCCTGGCCCTGGGACAGCGCTGCCAGCACACTCCAAACTCCAGAAAACATTACTGCCAGCCCCCTCCCACACACCACTCCCCCGTGCCTCTATCAGTGTAATTTCAAGCCTCCAAATCCCTCCAGCAATGCCGCTCGTTCTGGCCGCTCTCCTCCTCCCGCTCCGCCCCTTCCTTGAGTGTAGCTTTTGATTGGAGAAGGAGAGTGGTCATGTGACCATCAATGAAAAAGAGGAGAGCAGTCACATGACTGGGTCCACGGCACCAATGGAGGTATTCAATAGATCCACAACGAGTGACACAGGAGGAGCTGCGCACGAGAAGGGGCCGGCAGCGATGCCCTCTATACTCCAGAGCATGCTGGCAATGCAGGTATTCAATAGCTCCGATCCACGAGTGACATAGGAGGAGTGGCACACGAGCACTCCAGAGCATGCTGGCAATGCCGTCCCAGGAGTCTAGGGTCTCCTGGGAGTGCAGAGGAGGAGGGGAGGCTTTATAATGAAAGGGGTCTGTGTACCATGTGGGGGTCTGTGTACCATGCAGGGGTCTGTGTGTTATGCAGGGGTCTGTGTACCATGCGGGGGTCTGTGTGTTATGCAAGGGTCTGTGTGTACTATGCAGGGGGCTCTGTGTGTTATGCAGGGGGCAGTGTGTTATGCAGGGGGCTCTGTGTACCATGCAGGGGGCTCAGGGGGCTGTGGATAGTTTTTTCCTGAAACTTCCCTCTTAAAGTTAAGGTGCTTGTTATATGCCTGTGCGTGTTATACACCAATAAATGCGGTAGTTATAAGTTAGTTAGTTAGTTAGTTATTTTTTCAAATTTTTGGATTTTCGTTCTTTCGAATTTTCGGATTTTCCTTTCTTATTTTGGGATTTTCGAATTTCCGAATTTTACAATTCTCGGTTTTCGAATTTATGAATTCCGAATTTTCAAATTTCCGAAAAAAACAAAAAACGAATGAAACGAAAACGAAAAAAAAAATTTCGGCAGTGCACATGTCTAGTAGTCACTCAAGCAAAACATTTGAATGCAATGCCTCATGTGCGGTGGACTTGTATAGTCGTATGCCAGGTACTTATTGTAGTCAAGGAGGACTAAAGTAGTGTATTAGCTGCAATGTTTCAAATAAAGAACAGCCTCTGTAGCATCGAACCGGCTTTAAAGCTAAACTGCAGTGCCAATTCTTTATAACAGCCCCTTCAATTCAGGTGACAGAACAATGAACAGGAAGGTGGAGAAGAAGATTTTCTTAGATACCCAGCATTCATGTGAACTCTTATGGGTTTTCCCATATTGCTATAACATTTAAATACCTCTTATGCCGCGTACACACGATCGGAATTTCAGCCCGCAAAAGACCGATGAGATTTTTTCATCGGAAAATGCGACCGTGTGTATGCTCCATCTGACTTTTGCTGGCCAAATTCCAGCCAGCAAAAAATTGAGAGCATGTTCTTAATTTTTCGGTCGGAAAAAGTTCCTATCCGAAAATGCGATCGTCTGTGGCAATTCCGAAGCGCAAAATCCCTATGCATGCTCGGAAACAATTTGACGCATGTTCGGAAGCATTGAACTTAATTTTCTCGGCTCGTCGTAGTGTTGTACGTCACTGCATTCTTGACGGTCATAATTTCAGCGAACTTTTGCCTGACCGTGCGTATGCAAGGCAAACTTGAGCGCAATCCCATTGGAAAAGCCGTCATATCTTTTTCCGACGAGAAATCCACTCGTGTGTACGTGGCATTACAGCCAAATAGGCATTATGTCTTGTTTCATAGGTCTAAAAAGGATCCAAGTATTTTCCTTTAGTGTGGTCAAGATTGTCAATATTGTTTCTTGGGTCCAAGAATGACAAACAATGCCGCTGATATGCTCACTGAATCCCAAAATGAAGGAACCATGACAATTGAGATCATAGCAACAGATACAGTCATATGCAAAAGTTTAGGAACCCCTGACAATTTCCAAGTATTAAAATCAACAAAATGACAAGGGTGCCCAAATTTATGTACCTGTCTAATTTCGTTTTGATGCATATTGCGCATTTTCTCATTTCACTACTGAAATATTACTGTGTCCTTCAGTTATTTGATAGATCAAAATGAAATTGCTGATCCAAACACCCAAATATTTATAAATGACAATCATGGAAATTGCCAGGGGTTCCTAAACTTTTGCATACGACTGTAAGTAATATTCAACATTTATATACTATGTATCACATAAGCCTATAAGTGTGAGCAGGATTTATCAGGAGCAGTAAATGTTAGCATTCCAACTGAAAAAAAATTACTGCTTAAATATCCAAACTAAATTAATACTTTAATATATCACCAAACACTGTGAATATATTAGGATACATCTACTGTAACACGGCAAACAAAAATGTAATATTATCAGCCAAAAATATTTTCCTACAGCATAGAGTAACCTACTGAACCAAGCATTATCTCTTAACACCTATACTAATCAACCAAAATAAATTAACTGATCCAAACTGACCCTGCTTCCACAACATGTGCATTGGATCTAAAACTCACTTTTATATCTTAAAATAAGCAAATCATGCAAAGTAAGGTTTTATATATGGTGGTAGGTGATGGTGGCAGCAGATATGAATAACAGAGTTTTTTTCTTTTTTTCTTTTCTTTGCAGTCACAGGTGTTTATGTGATGCATATGAATATTTTTGTTTATTATAGTGGACTTTGCATGAGATTTTGTTATCACTGAAAGTGTTTTAGTTCCAGACTCATGCTGATATGGTAGCCTCACTTCTTGCATCTGACAAGACCCAGATTTCCTAACCTAGTCCAAATACAATAAAGAGTATAGTTGTTCCAAAAACAGTTTGGCCTGTGAAAAGCAACAATTCACATGAATGTAATAACAAGTGAAAGTTATTATCGGAATAAATAGACCAACATAAACATCAAATTCACTGCGAAAAAAATGAGAACCAAAGATATCTGTAGAATTTTGGTATGTTTCAGGCTCTTATCACTTAAATTCATAAATTCATAGCAGAACTTCAGCCCATTTCACAGTGTTCGGGGGAGGGGGTTTAGAACCTCTGTTTTTTATTGCTGTCCATCTTCCCATTGGTCAAGACATGTCAGGAAGTGAGTAGAGATCTCCCAAAAATTAAAGGAAACCCCAACAATTATTCCCATTGGAAGATTTCCCCTATACGCCTGTGCCAGTGCTGATTGCGAAATCCTTTTTGTAACAATCACGGGGACTAATAGATCAAACTTACCAAGGGAGCACAGACAACAACAGAAAATCTGGCAGTGCTTTTTACCCTTCTCCACTCTCCACTAAAGACACATTATACTTTTTAATCAGAGTATAGCATCAATTCAGTTAAACTGCTGGGATATTGATCTGGTCAATTAAGTAGCGGAGGGGGTTGTTAATCAGTTTCAGCTGTTTTGGTGTTAATGAAATTAACAGCAGGTGTACTAGACGAACAGCAATGAGACGACCCCCAAAACAAGAATGGTACTACAGGTGGAGGCCACTGACATTTTTTTCCGACTCATCTTTTCTGTTTTTTTACTTGTTTTGCATTTAGTTAGGGGCAGTGTCACTACTAGTAGCATGAGGCGATACCTGGACCCTATAGAGGTTGCACAGGCAGTCCAACTCCTCCAGGATCCCAAGGATCAACATCAATATGTGCCATTGCCAGAAGGTTTGCTGTGTCTCCCAGCACAGTCCCAAGAGCATGGAGGAGATTCAAAGGAGACAGGCAGTTACTCTAGGAGAGCTAGACAGGGCCATAGAAGGTCCTTAACCCATCAGCAGGAACGGTATCTGCTCCTTTGTGCAAGGAGGAACAGGATAAGCACTGCCAGAGCCCTACAAAATGACCTTGAGCAGGCCACTTGTGTGAATGCCTCTGACCATACAATCAAACAGACTTCATGAGGGTCACCTGAGGGCCCGGTGTCCTCTAGTGTGCCCTGTGCTCACTGCCTGGCACCATGGAGCTTGATTAGCATTTGCCATTGAACACCAGAATTGGCAGGTCCGCCACTGGTGCCCTGTGCTTTTCACAGATGAGAGCAGGTTCACCCTGAGCATATGTGACAGATATCAAAGGGTCTGGAGAAGCCATGGAGAACGTTATACTGCCTGTAACATCATTCAGCATGACCGGTTTGGTGGTGGATCAGTGATGGTCTGGGGAGGCATATCCATGGAGGGACGCACAGACCTCTACAGGCTAGACAATGGCACCCTGACTGCCATTAGGTATTAGGATGAAATCCTTGGACCCATTGCAAGACCCTTCGCTGGTGCGGAGGGGCTTGGGTTCCTCCTGGTGCACGACAATGACTGGCCTCATGTGGCAAGAGTATGCAGCCAGTCCTGGAGGATGAAGGAATTGATACCATTGAATGGCCCCCACGCTCGCCTGACCTAAATCCAAAAGAACACCTCTGGGACATTATGTTTCGGACCATCTAACGCCGCCAGGTTGCACCTCAGTCTGTTCAGGAGCTCAGTGATGCCCTGGTCCAGATCTGGGAGGAAATACTCCAGGACACCACCCGTCGCCTCATTAGGAGCATGCCCCGATGTTATCAGGCATGAATCTAAGCACGTGGGGGCCATAAAAAATACTGAGGACCTGAGAGCTGTTTTACCTGCTAAAGGATTTTCATTTCTGTTGCTCCAGTCCTGAAATTTACAGAGCTTTGTCACACAGTACAGCCCTGTATTTCAGAGCAGGAAATCTGATTTTGGTCTGCTGCAGTTCAGTAGCATTCACTTGTCCTTCCCCAAAATTGTGACTGGACAGTAGAGAGAAGCGGATGATGAGTGTATCTCTTTGTCACTGTGCTCTCTCTTCCTATTCAGCAAGCTTCTTGCAGTGCAACACAAATGACTGGCTCCTTATGTTGCTGATCTCTCCCCTGGTCTGTGTTCTGCCATACAGGGACTGCAAGAGTCTAAAACAAGGGAAAATTTGGGTACTTATACTGCATGCATTTAAAAAATAAATTTACTGATATATTAATTAATCAGAGCAGAATTAATGTGTGCCTTTTATATTTGTCTGAGTCAACTTCAGTAATCACAGATGTTAAAGAAGAGAAGTTACCTCTGTGCAGCTTTTGTAAAAGTCCAGGGTTCATTAATGAAAGCATTAAACCACCAATGCGCACACCTAATTTATGAGTCTTTTGCCAGAAAAAGAGTAAACATCAACATTTGTACCAATAAAGCTCTAGCAGTTAAGAAGAAAAGAGCCACATTTCTCTTTGAGGTAAAGATTTCAGGCCAAAACCTCACACGAATTTATAGCATGGTGTTGATTCCATCTCGGGCTTACATCTTTGCAGACAGGAACAATGAAATGGATCGCTGCTCCTCCAGGTGAGTATAATAATCCACCAGAAAGCAAGGGCTGGGTGCTAGCCCCTGCTCAGGTTTGAAGAAGTACAATGTATGTGTGAAACTTTGTCACCCCTTGGTCCGTTGTCATAGTCCTGGTGGCAGTCTTTTAATAAACCTGTTGGATGGATGTTGGTGTGCAGCTAATTTTTCCTGTTTTGTTTACATCTTTGCAACTTGACAACAGAATACAATGCTAAAAATGCAAAAATTCTAGCAACCTGGTTGTCAGGCTGTTCCTAGAGCTTCATTAATTTGAATGACAGACAAGTATTCAAATCAGAAAGACACTAAAAAAAGATTGCACCGCTCCAAGTCCTGGAGCACACTCTGCCAATCCCCCCTCCGAACTGGCTGCTGGTTTTAAGAGCATAAACTGCTCGGCACATATGACAAATATAAAGCCACACTGCTATAAAGTCTTATCCTGAAGCTTAATAAAAGCAGTTGGTTTCTGACATAGTCCCTTTCCTAAGCCATACCCCCTGACATTTCTCACATTGATTGGGCTTATTCATCTGGGTTAAATCAGGAGTTTTGACTTCAGTTGTTTCATGCTTGCTTTAACCACTTGCCGACCAACCGCTCTGCTGTTATGCTGCGGCAGGTTGGCTTGGCTGCGCAAACAGGCGTCGGTCCTTTTAATTGCAATGGTAGGTGCACACATGTGCCCCCGGCGCGTCGCCGGAGCCAATGCACGTGGACGGTGGCTGCGATGTCTGTCCGCCACCCTTGATCGCTCCACAGAGAGCCAGAATGGGGATCTGTCAATGTAAATAAACAGATCCCCATTCTGACAGGGAAGTGGAGAGAGATCTGCCGTTCCTACCGATCAGGAACAGCGATCTCTCTCTACTGCCAGTCAGTACACTCCCCCCACAGTTAGAAACACCTCCCTAGGGAACACTTAACCCCTTGATCGCCCCCTAGTGTTAACCCCTTCCCTGCCAGTGTAATTTATACAGTGGTAAGCGGCTATTTTTAGCTCTGATCACTGTAATAATATCACTGGTCCCAAAAAAGTATTAAAGTTTCCGATCTGTCAGCCGCAATGTCGCAGTCTATCTATAAATCTATCCCCTATTTTGTAGACGCTATAACTTTTGCAGAAACCAATCAAATCAATATACGCTTATTGCGTTTTATATTACCATAAATATGTAGAAGAAAATATATTGGCCTAAACAGATGAAGACATTTTTTTTTTTGGGGGGGGGGGGTATATATTATAGCAAAAAGTAAAAAATATTGTTTTTTTTTTTTTTTTTTCAAAATTGCCGGTCTTTCTTTGTTTATAGCACAAAAAATAAAAACTGCAGAGGTGATCAAATACCACCAAAAGAAAGCTCTATTTGTGGGAAAAAAAGGACAACAATTTTGTTTGGGTACAACGTCACATGGCCGCGCAATGCTGTATTGCAAAAAATGGCCTGGTCATTAAGGGGGTAAATCCTTCCGGGCTGAAGTGGTTAAAGCCAATATCAGGGTAAATTTTATTTTTTAATGCACCCTCTCAGGTGTAATTTTTTTTTTAAAGCAGCTTAGACTGTAACACTCGCCTTCAATTTAGAGCTGTCTACGCCAGCACCATTGTTGGCCACAGGATGTAATCGGCTTACCAGGTTAAATGATGCCCAGTGCCACTGAACCTGCAAGGACTCTTGCTATGAATGAGGGACATCACCACAGTATACTTCTTTCAAACTGTACTGGTGCCTAGAGCTATGCCGACATCATCATATCAGTGTCAATATATGCACCAGTATGGACCACCCAGCTGAAAAGTGAAAATAAAGAGCAGTTTTACACACTCGTTCTAAAATATTTGGAAAAGTATATCATTTTTAAAGCAAAAAATACTGCCAGTTGGGCTATAAGGAGGGAGGGAGACAGTCCTGAGGGAAAGAAGAGCCCGGAGTTGGACTTTAAGTCTATGACTCTGTAAGTACTGAAGCCAGGGACTGCCAGGCAACTAGCATTTTCAGGAGGAAGTCAGCAATGGTCAGCATATTTCTCTCAGTTCCTGTCTTGTTTGGCCAAGAATAAATTATGAAAAACTGTAGGAACAAATTAAAATAATTCTGTTAATAAATGATTGCTTTAGTACATGTTTTGTTTGTGGTCCAGAATCTAAAATCATGTAATTAAATGAGTAAATATCAGCTTTTTCAATCACATATTTAGTGAGAATTACAGGGATATATTTCCTTCCAGATGTTTAGTATTACTTACTAAATGATCATATTTGCTGTTTAAATTATGAGCTGTGCATTATGATGCGGCTCCCATTTTCTACTTTACTTTTACTGCTATGGTTCCAGTTCATTACATGCATTCACGTGTTTTTAATAGCAAACAAAAAAGAGAACAAAGAGCTACTGAAGCAAGAACAAGACACTAGTCCCTGTTATACAGCATGAACCTGTGCCAGTCATTCATTAATAACATGATTTATACAACCCACTGTTAGCAAGTTGAATAGCAAGTTTTAGAATTTATTAAAGTCTGTTAAAAGGCAAAAGAGGGAAAGGAACTAGTCATCAGCTGATCTTTTCCCTATTATGCCCTGTACACACGACTGGTTTTGCCATCGGAATAAACTCTGAAGGTTTTTCCGACGGAAATCCAACAGAATTCCGTTCAAGCTGTCTTGCATACACACGGTCACACCAAATTCCGACTGTCAAGAACGCAGCGACGTACAACAAGTACGACGGCACTATAAAAAGGAAGTTCAATAGCCACTGCGCCACCCTTTGGGCTCCTTCTGCTAATCTCGTGTTTATCTCGTGTTAGTAGAAGTTTGGTGAGAGACGATTCACGATTTTCAGACTCGTGCTTTTCAGATCGTTTTACTGCTGTTCATGAGATCACGAGAAATAATAAAGAAATAAGTTTGTGAGAACTCTGTGTGACTATCAGCAGGAAAACAACTTCATTCTTCTAGCATTATAAAGCACAAAAGAATGCGCTGCTTTAAAAGATCACAGAATTTGCAGCGTGAGGAATGTGCTATCTCCATTACGAACGCTAGTTTTACCAGACCGAGCGCTTCTGTCTCGTATACTTGCTTCAGAGCATGCATTGTTTTTGGTGCGTCGGAACAGCGTACAGACGAGCGGTTTTTCAGATAGGAATTTGTTCCGGCGAAAAAATATAGAACATGTTCTCTATCTAAGTCCGTCTGAATTTTCGACAGAAACTTCATTTTGCCGCCCCCCTCTTGGCTCTACCCCTGACTCCACCCCTTTGCCATGCTCATGTACACCCCACATTTTTAATGACTGCTACTATTTTGCATGCAACACAGTCTTATCTGTGCTCATCACATACCATCAAATACAGCCTCACCAGCGCCCATCAAATGCAGACAGTCTCATCGGTGCCCATCACATACCATCAAATACAGCCTCACCAGCGCCCATCAACTGCAGACAGTCTCACCTGTGCCCATCACATACCATCAAATACAGTCTCACCAGGCTGTGCCCATCAATTCTACTTCACAGGGGGGGCCTCGGTACATACTTGGCATTTGGTAGATCAGTTAATATACATATACACACACACATTGCATGTCATTTGTCATAATATATAATAGCAACAGTTTTTACTCACCACACCAAGTGAAGAACTTGGGCTCAGCAAACTTGTATCCGACCGACGACGTGACCCTGTGCTTGCTGCCTGTTCCTTGCTCGCATGCACAAATATAAAACTCTGCTTTACCTGCCTCTTTCTGTCAGTGCCTCTTCCAGCCCAGGCTCCACCTGTCCCCAAGGCCAGAGAGTCGCCGCCAGGTGTGTGAACCGGCTCCATTGAGGGCCGGTCACACTCTTCTGTCATGTGAATTGAATGTGGGGAAACCTGCATCCAATTCGCATAAGTGTGAACCCAGCCTTAAGGTCGCACCCCTGAGAAATAATGAACAACAAGCACAGGGCAGCGGCCTTCCAGACTGGACTGATCCTCTGCAGGAAATGACCAAGAAGCTCTGTGGTTCCGAGTATATATACAGACTCCCCAACAACTTCAGGGTCATGCTCCCTGGAATTGGTCAGAGCTGTATAAATATTCATACTGCCATTTGCATTGCCCACACCTATGTTTCAGAGCTCTCCTATGTTCTACGGCTCCCTGTAAAGCAGAGGAGCAATCAAATTAACAGCAGCTGAAACACTAAACAGACCTAACTAATCAAAGGCAGCTGCACTAGTTACAGTGAGCACAGCTAAATTTACCTAACACATAAATGGCAGATGCACAGGTTACAGTGAGGCAAGCTAACTTTACCTAACAAAACACACACAGCGTCACTGAACACAATGAGCCAGAAATAAATCTAACTAACCTTAACATTTAGGAGGGTGCTACAACTGGTAAGGGAATGTTCAAGAAGAGGCAAGATCTCAAGGTAGCTTAAACCCTGGGTGTGTATTACAGTCAGCATAGCCTGTGAGAGCAGGGGGACCACAGACAGAGAGAGAATGATGTACAAAATAGTGGAGTCTGTGTTTTGAGCAACTTGGTTTTGACATCCTGTGACATCTCAGCCTCCTTCCCTTCCTCTCTGCAGTCTGCAACAACAAAGTTTGTTAAAATGTATCCCTAAAGACAATATATCCTATATATGTTTGACTGTTCTGTCCCCTATGGGACAAAGTGCATGTAGTACTTTGTCCCATGTTGCTACGAGCTTCTTAATACTAGCTATGAGGTGCGAACTGCACTTCCTACCCTCCTGTCATGGCGAATCTAACAACCACTACAAAGGAGATAGATGCTTTATAATGGCAACTTGCCTTGGCGCTGAGCACTTTTCTCAGGACAAGGAGGGGTAAGAGGAATGCAACGGGAAGGGGGGTGTGTCTGCATGCCTCTTGTCGTTGCTTGTCTTTAGCAAGTGCTCAGAGCTGAGACAAGCTGCCAATATGAAGCATCCACAGTATCTCACAAAAGTATGTACACCCCTCACATGTTTGTAAATATTTTATTATATCTTTTCATGTGACAACACTGAAGAAATGACACTTTGCTACAATGTAAAGTAGTGAGTGTACAGCTTGTATAACAGTGTCAATTTGTTGTCCCCTAAAAATAACTCAACACACATCCATTAATGTCTAAACTGCTGGCAACAAAAGTGAGTACACCCCTAAGTAAAAATTTCCAAATTGGGCCCAAAGTGTCAATATTTTTTGTGGCCACCATTATTTTACAGCACTGCCTTAACCCTCTTGGGCATAGAGTTCACTAGAACTTCACAGGTTGCCACTGGAGTCCTCTTCCACTCCTCCATGACGACATCATGGAGCTGGTGGAGGTTAGAGACCTTGTGCTCCTCCACCTTCTGTTTGAGGATGCCCCACAGATGCTCAATAGGTTTTAGGTCTGAAGACATGCTTGGCCAGTCGATCACATTTACCCTCAGCTTCTTTAGCAAGGCAGTGGTCGTTTTGGAGGTGTGTTTAGGGTTGTTATCATGTTGGAATACTGCCCTGCAGCCCAGTCTTTGAAGGGAGGAGAGCATACTCTACTTCAGTATGTCACAGTACATGTTGGCATTCATGGTTACCTCAATAAACTGTAGCTCCCCAGTGCTGACAGCACTCATGCAGCCCCAGACCATGACACTCCCACCACCATGATTGACTGTAGGCAAGACACACTTGTCTTTGTACTCCTCACCTGGCTGCCACACACGCTTGACACCATCTGAACCAAATAAGTTTATCTTGGTCTCATCAGACCACAGGACATGATTCCAGTAATCCATGTGCTTAGTCTGCCTGTCTTCAGCAAACTGTTTGCGGGCTTTCTTGTGCATCATCTTTAGAAGAGGCTTCCTTCTGGGACAACAGCCATGCAGACCAATTTGTTGCAGTGTGCGGCATATGGCACTGACAGGCTGACCCCACCCCCCCACCCACCCCTTCAACCTCTGCAGCATTGCTGCCAGCACTCATACATCTATTTCCCAAAGACAACCTCTGGATATGATGCTGAGCACGTGCACTCAACTTCTTTGGTCAACCATGGCGAGGCCTGTTCTGAGTGGAACCTGTCCTGTTAAACTGCTGTATGGTCTTGGCCACCGTGCTGTAGCTCAGTTTCAGGGTCTTGTCAATCTTCTTATCGCCTAGGCCATCTTTATGTAGAGCAACAATTCTTTTTTTCAGATCCTAAGAGAGTTCTTTGCCATGAGGTGCCATGTTAAACTTCCAGTGACCAGTATGAGAGCGTGAGAGCAATAACACCAAATTTAACACACTTCCTCCCCATTCACACCTGAAACCTTTTAACACTAACAAGTTACATGACACTGGGGAGGGAAAATGGTTAATTGGGCCCAATTTGGACATTTTCACTTGGAGGTGTACTCACTTTTGTTGCCAGCAGTTTAGACATTAATGGCTGTGTGTTGAGTTATTTTGAGGGGACAGCAAATTTACACTGTTATACAAGCTGTACACTCACTACTTTACATTGTAGCAAAGTGTCATTTATTCAGTGTTGTCACATGAAAAGTTTTTAAAAAAATTTTTAACAAAAATGTGAGGGGTGTACTCACTTTTGTGAGATACTGTATTTCCTTCATAGCTGTTGTTAGATCAGACACAGATGGAGAGTATGTATTTCAGTGTGGGCCTCTTAGTGTTAGTGTTAGGGAGCTGCTAGCGCAAAGGGAAAATGTACTACATATAATTTGTCCCATAGGGTACAGAACAGTAAAGAGAATAATTACACTGTAGATCTTCTTCAAGGTGGAAGCCACCAATTCCTTTATTTTATCCCATTGAAAAGTACCTATGAGATAAATGGACCTGAAACCTCATTGCCAAGTAAGTGAGCTTGGGAAAAATTCACAATGTGGCCTACTATTCAGTTGGATGTTATTCTTCCTATTGAATTCAGTACTAATAGCATTACATGTAAAACACACTGTTCTACAAAACATTGGAAAGGAAACCAATACTGAAAGAAATATGGAAACTGCCGTTGCTGACCCACTGAAAATTTTGATTGCCCAGGAATGCTTGGCTTCAGAATGTTCTGGAATGGTTGCACAAAGCATGCTGATTAAGAAAGTCCAAACTAAGTCAATATTCCTTATTTGTATCCTGACCATTGACTACAAAGTGCTGAAGCCATTGGATCAGCATATTACCAACAGAACTAATATATACAGACAAAAAAATTGGTAATGACAGCCCTCATACTTTCCCACTGCAGTTTTTTTCTTAAATGGGCAAATGAAGCATTGCACTTACCAGTATCTTTTCTTAATTTAGTTAAAACAAATATTTTCATTGAATAGACCCTTTTAGTTTCTAATGAATTCATCAGATTTGTTATGATGGTAACCAGTCACATTTTAATATACTTGTTCCGTCCAAGCTTTTTCTCTGCTTGCAGAATTTGTTTTGCATCATACTTGGCACCCTATCCTTCCATGTTGTTTCTGGTTCCTTAGGAAACATTCACTGTAGTGTACACAGTATTATTCCATGTCATATCCCTGTAATTTCTTGTAAGAAAAACTCATTACTAGCCTGAATACAAATTGTGCAAACGTATAGAACACAAACACAGAAAATGCTTAGGTTGCTCCATTAAAAGAAAATACTTAAAAATACAACTGAAATTTTCAATTTAAACTATGTAAAAGTGTGTATGGCCAGCATCATAGAGAGTCTAATGTTTTCAGGTCAGACCCATAGGATTGCATTAAAGGGGACAGGAGGTGTGAAGCACAGCTATTGTACAGCAATAAGCACTTTGCAAAGCATGTATTAAACAAACGTGACTTCCCCAATGTACATACTTAAATTGTTACTAAACCCACAACAGTAAAATCTGCTTGTGAATGCAGTAAAGCATGCTTGTTATACACATTGTGGAACCTAAGGGCTTAATATTGCGGGTTGTGTAAAAAAAGGCTGTTTAATCCTGTCTTCTCTGTTCCTCCCCTTCTTCCACAGTCCCCAATCCATCTCCTGACAGAGCCTTTGGGGCACTCTGCAGTGCACATGCTTAGTTTGGTGTATATTGCTAGAGTTTTTTTTTCTTGGGAGGGTGCATGTGATCGGCACAGGGCCAATCACATACCTCCCAACTTTTTGGGATGGTAACGAGGCACACCTGTTAGCAAAAGTATGTAGGCATAGGACGCACTCATTGCCACATCCCCTTGAATGAGAATTATATATAAAAAAGATTAGTTAAACCCACAAGTGCTTTTTTTACCACTACTATTACTTTATACTAGCTTTTGAAATTTACAAATGCAGCAATTTAGAAATTGTATGAAAGGTTTAGCACTGGGAAACACATTTTGAAAGATAAATAGTGCACTTTATATACAACTCCTAGATTGTAAGCTCTAACAAGCAGGGCCCTCTTATACCTCCTGTATTTAATTGTATTGTAATTGTACTGTCTGCCCTCATGTTGTAAAGCGCTGCGCAAACTGTTGGCACCATATAAATCATGTATAATAATAAGAAGAATAACTATACTGTATAGATCAGACCAAAATAAGGGAGAAATGAGGAGGAAAGAGGGACAGAGGGACTTTGTTCCAAATCAGATACAGCATACCTCCCAACTTTTGAACTTCCGAATGAGGGACATTTGAGAGAAGGGGGACCTGGTGGAGAGTTTTACTGCTGCTGAGGACTTGTTGAACCCATCTGTGCCCCACCCCAATGTCTCTAGGGGTGAAAAAACGCCCAGAGGATCTGGTAAGACTGTTCAGGGGTTCAAGGGCGTGGGGAAAAATTACAAGACTGTTGCTACAGATAATGAGACTATGGGCTCAGGACCTGGAGACTGGCCAAATAGGTCAGGAAGGTCTCTTAGGCCGTTTAGAGGACTGGGTACAGAATACATAAAATGTTATCGCTGCCATGCGTTAGGTCATATTGCTGCTAACTGTTCCCTAAATGATGTACCAATGCAATGTGATAATGCTTATTTGAAAAAACGTATGTCTCTTTTTGCACAGGTGACGTGTACTGCATCATGTCAGGGATGCATGGAAAAACAAATGTGTGTGATTTCAGTTGATGGAAAGCCAGTCACTACTCTGCTAGATTCTGGTAGTGTTGTGACATTAGTCAAAGATGATAGGTTATTTGCATACATGGTGACACACGTGACTACAAGACTACTGTCGTTGAGATTGAAACCCCTTGGGGCATGGTGACACATTCAGTGTGGGTGGTACTCTTACTGCTTCATGAACACTTAGTGGGGAGAGATTTTCCACACTTTTGGAGCTTGTGGGAAAACAAAAGGAGTCGGGAGGACAGAGCTCCCCCTGCTGAGGAAACACCGGAACTCACTCCAGTTTTGATTGCAAAATTGAAAGGGAAACTGTTGGTGTGTCCAAGGAAGGGGTAGATCCTTTTCTTTTTTCTGTAATGGCTGGGGATCAGGAGGAGCTGGAATCCATCCCCCAGCATAATGAACAAGGAACTATCTCTGACTCTAATAATGGGAGTGGATAGAATGTGGTGCCTGACTTAGAAGTCAGGAAAGATGACTTTTGTACAGAACAACTAAAAGACTTCACACTCAACAGAGCCAAAGAAAACATTAAAATGATTGATGGGTAACCTGTTGAACCTAATGTAGGGGTGTCTTTTCCTTACATGGTTCTTACATGGTCTCTGCTGTGTTTTGTGTCTCACAGAATACAGCGGTGGAAGAGAGTATAGGCGCCGGAAGTGACGTAGGTCACCGCAAGCTCCGCGGTGATCTATGCCAGGAAGTGGGAGCAAATACCTGTATTAGACAGGTATCTGCTCCCTCCTCCCCCCGAAAGGTGCCAAATGTGACACCGGAGGGGGGGAGGAATCCAAAAAGTGGAAGTTCCATTTTTGGGTGGAACTCCACTTTAATCTAGGATGCAATGCAGGAGGTCTCATAATGTATTTAAACAAAGCACTGTATTGTTTCTTAAGTAAATGGCTCCCTCTAGTGGCCAGCTCATCTCTGTGAAATAAGACTTTGTTTGTTTACACATCAGAAAATGCTGTAAAGCATGTGCAGGAAGTGACTTAAAGGTTTATCTGAAAAGACTTACTTACCCACAGTGCCTCACTTACCTACCCATGAGGTCAAGTTAAAGAACTGCATGCTGGGTAGTGAAATAAAAGGCCCAGCGCGGCCATGCTTTGGTCTCTTTCTCCCGGGACGTGAGACCGGCCTGCAGGGACCTGTGTGGGAGTGTTCAGAGGAGCGCGGCCTGCTTGGCGCGGAACAGAGTTGATGCCACCGGAAAGTTTTTGGACACAGCATGCTGGAGGCACATGTGATCGGGTCGGAGGATCCAGGAAGCCTGAAGGAGCCTAACGACAGCCATCGTTCAACGGAAAGAGCGGTGCGGTGTACCGGAGCCCACTGGAAGCGGGACTGAGATCGCAGAGACGTAGCAGTACAGCTGTCTGGGCCTGGTGTGGTGAGAGGGCTGTTGCCCAAGATTTATATAGAGCACTTAACACGGTATAGACTAATAGCGGAGCGTTGCTGACACCTGTAGTTCTACGAAACAGTCTCAGTCAAATAGACTGTGTTTAACCAGTCCTCAAAGCCTATACTCCACTAGACATTGACTGACAGTCCGGTTGCATTCTCACAGAAGAAAGTTACAAGTGTGCTGTATAATTGAGTTCACCGTTATCTACCACTTTATATTACTTTGTCATCCGCTAACTCACTGGAATACAAATACTGCAGTATAATATGGCTAGCTGAAGAAAGAAGACAAGAGACTATACCATTCATTTTAAGGCCTTATGTTTCCGTAGCATGCTTTAGGAGCTACATTACACCACAGGGGGAGCTCTTGAGCATTTATACTGTATTGCATTGTGTTTCTAGTGCTAGATAGTGTGCTGCAGGACTAGTGTGTGCATTGTGGCTGCACTGAAAGTGGGAAGGTGCTCAGTGTGGAGGTTTATCACCCTGAGCACTAGTCCCACTTAGAGACACGCCCGCATGCACTATTTATTTAATGCTTCAGATTGAACATTTGTTTATATCTCTATTGCATTTGTTTACTTTGTATGTAAGAACTTGGGGGGCGTTTTCTCTATTTAACTCAGTTCTTTCAGTAAACTGCTTTTGTTACTAAATTGCAATTTGTGTGTGTGTGACTTTTACTGATAGCATGGAACCCGAGGTGTCAGAGGTAAGGGTAGCCCCGAAGAGTCGGGATAGCCAGTGGGAAATAGAACAAATCAGCAAGCCCCTACGGGGGTACCGCTACACTGATAACTAGAAACAGCAGATCTCCATATTGTCCCCTGTCAGAACGGGGATCCGTCTTGTTTACATAGGCAGATCCCCGTTCTGCCTCTCTGTACCGTGATCGCGGGTGGCTGGGGGACATCAAGTCCAAGGGACCCACGTGCGCGCTCCTCCGGCGAGTAGCGGCCACGTGCCCACACTATCACATGCACAGACCGATGTACAGGTACGTCGGTTTGCGCAGCTGAGCCGACTTGCCGCAGTATATATGCGGAAGGCGGTCGGCAAGTAGTTAAAGGGCTTGTGAGTAAAAGTAGAGACTTTTTCTCTCACCTACCTGGACAGACCAGTGTTATACAGCATGACATTAAATATAAAGTACTTGTGCACTGCTATGGACCTCTCAACCAACCAAAACTGATATACAAAATAAATACCAAAGAATAATATATCACCCTAAAAATACGCATGAAAAAGCTGCAACCATTAGCAAGTGACCTCAACACCCTAAAACAAATAATGATAATAAAAAGGGTGCACTATATCAAGGAGCTATGCAGCAATAAAAAAGACAAAAATGCAGTAATACGCAATAATGTGCAATAATGTTGTGAAACAATGATAAAGTGCACTAATTCAAGAAGCTATGCAGCGTAATTAAACAAATATGCCTGAATGATTATCCCTAAAATAAAAAAAATGCAGTAATATGCGATATTAAGTGAAACAGTAATAAAGTGCGCTAATACAAGAAGATATGCAGAAAACATAGACAAATATGCACAAATGACTATCGCTAATTAAAAAAAAAAAAATACAGTGATATGTGATAATATGGAAACAGTGATAAAGTGCACTAATTCAAGAAGCTAAGCAGCTAAAAAAAAAGTATAATATATAAGAATGACTACTCCTAATTTAAAAACAAAATAAAAAATACAATATACGCAATAATATGCGATAATATATGAAACAGTGATAAAGTACTCAAGATCAAAAGCAGATATTCATCTGATTTTACATAAAAAATATTAGGATAAGTCCCAAATAATAAAGTGTATGGACTTTAACCACTTCAGCCCCGGAAGAATTTACCCCCTTTTCTGACCAGTGCGTTTTTTGCGATTCGGCACTGCGTCGCTTTAACTGACAATTGCGCGGTCGTGCGACGTGGCTCCCAAACAAAGTTGATGTCCTTTTTTTCCCACAAATAGAGCTTTCTTTTGGTGGTATTTAATCACCTATGCGGGTTATAGTGACAATTTTGAAAAAAACGCATTATTTTTTACTTTTGGCTATAATAAATATCCCCAAAACATTTTTTTTCCTCAGTTTAGGCTGATACGTATTCTTCTATATATTTTTGGTAAAAAAAAATCGCAATAAGCATTTATTGATTGGTTTGTGCAAAAGTTATAGCGTCTACAAAATAGGGGATAGTTTTATGGCATTTTTATTGATAATTTTTTTTTACTAGTAATGGCGGCGATCAGCGATTTTTATCATGACTGCGACATTATGGTGGGCACATCGGACATTTTTGACACATTTTTGGGACCATTGTCATTTATACAACAATCAGTGCTATACAAATGCACTGATTCCTGTAAATGACACTGGCAGTGAAGGGGTTAACCACTAGGGGCAGGGTAAGGGTTAAGTATGTCCTGGGGAGTGTTTTTAACTGTGGGGGGGCGTGGCTACGTCACTGATCTCTGCTCCCGATCACTTGTTTACATTAGCATCTCCCCGTTCTTCCTCTCCGTGAGGCGTTCGCGGATATCCCCACGGCGATCGAGTCCGCGGGACCCACGGCCTGTCTCTGGGAGCTCCCGGCGCGCACGCAATGGCACGGCGGCAAATGTAAAGGGACGTACGGGTACACCCATTTGCCCAGCCGTGCCATTCTGCCCATTGATGGTGCTAACCAGTTGGAATGCTCCAAAACATCCCTCCTGACAAGGTAAGTTTTGGACATTCAGCTGAGGGGATTTCTAAGCCTCGGACTCCTGGTGTGGATATACCAGAGCTCAAAACAGGAAATTGCCGCAGTCCAGGACAGCGGGACCGGGGAGGGGGGGAGGTGAGGAAGGGGTTGTGTGTAAGTTTACCTTTTTCTGTTAAGGTGAACTTACACTTTAAACAAAGACCACAACAGGTCTAGTGGCACTTTGTTACAAATATCCTTAACGGCATTCTTCTCTCCTGCATAAAAATCCACAGCTGGTCTGACAAGGCTTTAATATATGGATCCTTTATGGACAATCACATTCCACTCTCCTCTCCTTATAGCATAAACCCAGGGTTGTGGTATATGGCTCAGTAATCGAGGATAAATATCTGCTATGCTGTATTAGGTCTCCTCTTCTCCTCCATTCACAGGCCATACACGACAAATAAGAACTCCATAGTGTAGTAAGAGTCACAGAAAGAATGGGTTTATTAAAACATAATACCTTACATCTAGGTTAAAAGCAAGCAGTATCGATAAAATTCCTACTTCCAGTCTCGGCTGTGACCGGAAATGATGTCACTGACGCCTCCTACGCATCTTCACAAGCACCCAGAATCAGAGAACAGTCCGTAGCTTTGTTTTTGTTATTTATTAGGGGTGTGACATTATGAAAGGCGAGGTGATCAATGGATGTTATGCTTCGCATTTGCAGGGAGCTAAGGTAGGATCCGGTTCAGGTTTTACCAGCCACCTTAGCAGGGTTGGTTCCAGACCCGATTTTACGGTCCATTTGTGTCCACCAGCAGGTGGTATAAAAAAAGCAGGACTGGTGCAAAGAATTACTCTTGGCCTGGGACTCAGGAATCCAAAAACCTGAGAGAGCTGCTTATGTGAAGTTTGCTTTGTGAGAGAAAAGGTTTGCATTATCTTTGTTTTGTGGGTGACTGGGAGAATCCCTTAAACCCTGAGTTAGGAATCTACAATGTTTAGTTAGTGCCTGGATGGCAAGGATTTATTTTCTCTTTTCTTTGTTTAATTTTCATGCAAACTTTTAAAATAAAACTGGCTACAAGTCAGATTTTAAGAAAACCTGCTGTTTGGACTACCTTTTTCCCAAGGAAGGCGATCCCTCTTGAGCTAACCCCTGACAGGAGTTAATAACTTGGGTAGGGATGGGAAGTTATGGGATGCCCACTTGACTTCAGCAATCTTCAGGGACAACTTCCTATATATAGTGGGGACGGAAAATATTCAGACCCCCTTACATTTTTCACTCTTTGTTATATTGAAGCCATTTGCTAAAATCATTTAAGTTAATTTTTTTCCTCATTAATGTACACACAGCACCCCATATTGCCAGAAAAACACAGAATTGTTGACATTTTTGCAGATTTATTAAAAAAGAAAATCTGAAATATCATATGGTCCTAAGTATTCAGACCCTTTGCTCAGTATTTAGTAGAAGCACCCTTTTGATATAATACAGCCATGAGTCTTTTTGGGAAAGATCAACAAGTTTTTCACACCTGGATTTGGGGATCCTCTGCCATTCCTCCTTGCAGATCCTCTCCAGTTCTGTCAGGTTGGATGGTAAACGTTGGTGGACAGCCATTTTTAGGTCTCTCCAGTGATGCTCAATTGGGTTTAAGTCAGGGCTCTGGCTGGGCCATTCAAAAACAGTCACAGAGTTGTTGTGAAGCCACTCCTTCATTATTTTAGCTGTTTGCTTAGGGTCATTGTCTTGTTGGAAGGTAAACCTTCAGCTCAGTCTGAGGTCCTGAGCACTCTGGAGAAGGTTTTCATCCAGGATATCCCTGTACTTGGCCGCATTCATCTTTCCCTCGATTGCAACCAGTCATCCTGTCCCTACAGCTGAAAAACACCCCACAGCATGATGCTGCCACCACCATGCTTCACTGTTGGGACTGTATTGGACAGGTGATGAGCAGTGCCTGGTTTTCTCCACACATACCGCTTAGAATTAAGGCCAAAAAGTTCTATCTTGGTCTCATCAGACCAGAGAATCTTATTTGTCACCATCTTGTAGTCCTTCAGGTGTTTTTTAGCAAACTCCATGAGGGCTTTCATGTGTCTTGCACTGAGAAGAGGCTTCCGTCGGGCCACTCTGCCATAAAGCCCCCACTGGTAGAGGGCTGCAGTGATGGTTGACTTTCTACAACTTTCTCCCATCTCCCGACTGCATCTCTGGAGCTCAGCCACAGTGATCTTTGAGTTCTTCTTTACCTCTCTCACCAAGGCTCTTCTCCCCCGATAGCTCAATTTGGCCGGCCGGACGGCCAGCTCTAGGAAGGGTTCTGGTCGTCCTAAACGTCTTCCATTTAAGGATTATGGAGGCCACTGTGCTCTTAGGAACCTTAAGTGCAGCAGAAATTTTTTTGTAACCTTGGCCAGATCTGTGCCTTGCCACAATTCTGTCTCTGAGCTTTTCAGGCAGTTCCTTTGACCTCATGATTCTCATTTGCTCTGACATGCACTGTGAGCTCTAAGGTCTTATATAGACAGGTGTGTGGCTTTCCTAATCAAGTCCAATCAGTATAATCAAACACAGCTGGACTCAAATGAAGGTGTAGAACCATCTCAAGGATGATCAGAAGAAATGGACAGCACCTGAGTTAAATATATGAGTGTCTGAATACTTAGGACCATGTGATATTTTAGTTTTTCTTTTTTAATAAATCTGCAAAAATGTCAACAATTCTGTGTTTTTCTGGCAATATGGGGTGCTGTGTGTACATTAATGAGGAAAAAAAATGAACCTAAATGATTTTAGCAAATGGCTGCAATAAAACAAAGAGTGAAAAATTTAAGGGGGTCTGAATACTTTCAGTCCCCATTGTATAACAGTAATCCCAAAAGACGGGAAAGATCCCTCTCAATGCTCTAGTTATCGCCCGATATCCTTGTTAAATGTAGATCTTAAAGTGTGCACAAAGATCCTTGCTATCAGACTAGCAAATCATATCCCATTCTTGATACATCCAGATCAAGTGGGGTTTACTACCAGTAGGGAGGGGAAAGAGAACACGCAGCGAGTAGTGAGTGCCATTCATTTTTCACAAAGTCAGCAGAAACCCTTAGTACTTATATCCGCAGATGCGGAGAAAGCATTTGATAGGGTGGACTGGATGTTTCTCAGGGCTACTCTACAACATATAGGTTTGGGACGGTATGCTGAGCTGGTTCACAAACTTATATTCAGTACTGAATGCCAGGGTCAAGATCAATGATGGAATCTCAGAGCCTTTTTCTATTCGAAATAGTACGCGCCAGAGATGTCCATTGTCGCTGATTATTTTTATTCTTACAATGGAACCCTTTTTAAGAAGGGTGCGTGCTAATACAAACATTAGGGGCATACCAACATAGAGGGAGGAACATAAGCTTGCGGCGTACGCCGATGATTTAATTTTCTTCATAACCTCCCCAGTTATTTCCCTCCCATCCCTTCTGTTGGAGTTACATGAATATGGGGAAATATTAAATTTTAAAGTGAACTATGGTAAATCGGAAGCGATGGGGGTGGAAATGAATGCGTCCCTATTACATCAGATAACCACTGAGTTTGATTTTAGATGGAAAGTATCTTATATAAGTTATCTAGGGACTAAAATACCAAAGAATTTGATTAGGATATTTGAACTTATTTATGCCCCAATGGTGAGACAGTTTAGACTTGATTTCCAGCGATGGGATAAGGAAGTCTTTACATGTTTAGGAGGACAAATATTATAAAGATGAATGTTATGTCAAGGCTTTTGTACTTGTTGCAAACCCTACCATTTAAAATCCCCCCAAGTTTTTTAAGAGATCTCCGATCAATGTTCCTGAAGTTTATCTCGGCTGGGAAACCAGCAAGAAACCAGCAAGAGTAGGTAGAGCTATCTTATCGCTCCCTAAAGAAGAAGGAGGGATTGGTTTGCCTGACCCAGTTAGATACCAGGAAGCCTCACATCTAGCCAGAGTAGTGGATTGGTGTGTGCTCTATAAGAGGAAAGCATGGGTACAAATGGAACAGGCAACGATTGATATTCCCCTGGAGGGGTTGGTTTGGCTTTCGGAAACTGATATCCCATTGGTAGTGGAAACATCCAACAGTAGGCGCTATTCTACGAATCATTAAAAAGATTTTTAAAAATACGACTATGTCGTTATACCCGAGCCCTATGGTACCGATTTTGGGTACGCCGGCTTTCCAGCCGGGTATGCAGGATCTGGAATTTGGTGCCATACGGCGAAGGGGTAAAGTAGGCTTATTCATTTCTCAGTAGACAATCGTTTAATGAAAAGAAGAGAGATTGAATGTGAGATAGTACCAGAATTAGACTTTTTCAGGGTGACGCAACTATGTGCCTTTATTCGATCAAAGTCAAACATATACTCAGAAGTGCGGGCACCGTCAGGGTTTGAGCAGATATGTTTAGATGGGGAGTTGCTGAGGCATTCCCTGTCGTATTTCTATACCATACTGGCCGGATTAGAAGTTCCGCAAGAACTTACCTTTCTCCAGGCGTGGGAAATGGACTCGGGGGTTACATTCTCTCAAGTACAAAAGCACAGGATCTTACTGTTTACTCATAAGGCTTCAGTGGCGAGTAGGTATCAGGAGGGAGGATATAAGATCTTTACCAGATTGTACAGAACACCGACAGTGTTGCATCGGATATGTCCCCAGGTTTCAGATGTATGCTGTATGATGTATGTATGATGTATGTGTGTGGCGGAGGGTACTATGCTACACATTTTCTGGGAATGTGTGAAAATCAAGGAGTTTTGGAGAATGGTTGCAGAAACTGTTAAAACAATTACAGGTGTGTCTCTTGGAGAAAGACCGGCAGCTTTTTTGTTGCATGATGTCCCTTTGTCTGTGGAAAAATATAAAAATTCACTGTTGAAACATCTTACGGCAGCGAAGGCGTGTATCCCTGTTCTGTGGAAGAGTGATATTCCTCCATCTAGAGCACAGTGGTTTGCTATAATTGCAGAAATTCCACAAATGGAGAATCTTAATATAATGTTGAAAGAACAAGATGAGAAATATCGGAAGATATGGGCCCCTTATCATGCATATAAGGAGGGGCTTGGAGAAGAGAGGTAAAAATGTTCGCGCTGCCGGCTGGGAGAGGATGGAGGGATGGGTCCCTTGGTGGGTTTTTTTTCCCCCCTGTATTATTTTTTTTCCTGGTATTAACATTAGGGTCTCATGGTAAAAGAAGAAAAAGAGAAGTCATATTTTGTCAATGAACTGATCACAATGTATAGCATGGGTAATATAATACAGAAGGTTAACGCAATATGGTGATATAGATAGATGGTATTATCAAAGAGATAAAACAGAGAGATGGTATATGTTTTTTTGTGAATTGTAATATGATTTCTATGAAAATAAAGAATTTATAAAAAAGGAAGTATATCAGAGATAGTCTGTATTGCAGAACTGCAGGCACTTCATCACTACATGCTTATACATTAATAGTAAAAATAGCAGTGGATTTAAAACAATTAATATTAAAAATCTCCCTTACATTGCCAGAATCACCCAATTTAGTTTAATTTACTTGATTTGTGTTGGGTTTTGAATCTACTAGCTCTGCTCACCTGTAATTTTACATAATTCATTAAAATAACAGCAGAAGACCTCATTGTCTATGTTTCTAAATCCAGATGCAGCAACGCTACAAATTGCAGCACTGCAGAAAAAAAACCTTCTATGCAGCTTCCCTCTCTTTGTCAAATCAAAATCAAAAAATGCCAAGTTTTTATTAACGAAAATCTGAATAAAAATGTTTACTAAGCAGATAAAATCTGACACTCAGACACTCAGAGGAAATAAAAGGGGATTCGAGGAGTGTCTGTTACTAAGAGTAACAAAACATATCCTTCTGAATGAATCTCACTAACACTAGGTAACAGAATGTGCTTGGAGGAGATTTACACCCCATGGATAATGTACAAAAATAAATGTGGCGCTAATTTAAATATATTGCTAATAAACAACCAATGATCAAATTAACAAATCCATAATAAATTCTAATCAGTGAAAAAATCCAAATTGATAAGTGTACACAAAGTGCAAGTGCAAAAAAACATATAATTCTAGTAATCAGAAATGCATGTGCAATCAAAATTAGTTCATAAGTAGTTAATAGTAGATGTGTAACAATCATGTGCAGACAAAAAAAACATCAATTCTTATAATGTGTAGTTCACAACTGCTTCCACCATCTGTAATCCACCAATAGTGTGCCCCAGCCTCTCACCTCTAATGAAGACCCCAGTGGGTCTAGTAGCGCTTCTGATAATTGAGATCTTTAATGGCGGTTTCCGTTCCACTCTTCTCCTTAGAGCACCAGACCAGGCAAAGTTGGGGATATATACAGTATCTCACAAAAGTGAGTACATCCCTCACGTTTTTGTAAAAAATGTCAGGAAGTAGAGAGGAGACGTTACTGGAAGAAGTAGCAGAGGAGGTCCTGCCTATTGAATGTCGGGTTGGATGGAGCTACCCTGGCCTCTCACTGGAAAGCCGTGGTGTGACGTTACCCGCTATTGATTATCAGGTTGCCATACAAGCTTGCCAAAGCTTGCCGTCTGGTAAGCATTTAGTATATACGGTGACTGCTAGGAAAGCAATTTTATTGCAATGGAATCAACCTCAACCACCCACCAGACAGCTCTGGCAGTCCTTGGTTAACAAGGCACTGCCATTATATAAAATGACATACATGGGAAGAAATTGCCCCCCCAAAAATTTGGGAAGATTTGGGAGGCAATGCGAAACATCTAACTATTGACTGAGGTATGCGGGCCAATGCCCACTATACATGACACAAACCTCCTCATACCAACAACAAATTTATCTATGTCTCTTTTTTTTTTTTTTTTTTTGTGAATGTGAGATAGGAGTCTTTCTACCAAGGGTGATCAATGAGTCCACCCATGCCTCTACCTTAGATGGGTGCCGTATTGCATATGCTTGTAACATCTTTTTGAAATCTGACGCAACACTCATATTCATATACTGCTGCTTTTGATGTTAAATCTCTACATCTGTTAAGAAATTGTAAGAAACTTTGTAAGATCTCTGTATCGCTGTTTAATCCGATATAGTTTGTTTGTTTTGTAAAAACCTAAATAAACTTTTCTGTTAAAAAAAAAAAAGTATATACGGTGGCGGATCTCCTCACATGTTGGTGTCTGCGTGACCGAGTAACCTCACTTTTGGATGTTTTCCCATACGGACTGTTCAATATCACATTCACGTTTTTTATTGTTTGGACTAATTTTTACCACTCTTTCATGGTTTTTGGCACCTATATTGCTAACTGTGGTATATTTCTTTGGGTCCATTAGGGATCCCATAGGTCAAAATAATTCAACACACAGCCATTAATATCTAAACCGCTGGCAACAAAAGTGAGTACACCCCTAAGTGAATTTCTGAATTGGGCCCAAAGTGTTGATATTTTGTGTGGCCATCATTATTTTCCAGCACTGCCTTAACCCTCTTGGTCATGGAGTTCACCAGAGCTTCACCAGGTTTCCATTGGAGTCCTTTTCCACTCCTCCATGACAACATCACGGAGCTGGTGGATGTTAGAGACCTTGCGCTCCTCCACCTTCCGTTTGAGAATGCCCCACAGATGCTCAATAGGGTTTAGGTCTGGAGACATGCCTGGCCAGTCCATCACCTTTACCCTTAGCTTCTTTAGCAAGGCAGTGGTCATCTTGGAGGTGTGTTTGGGGTCGTTATCATGTTGGAATACTGCCCTGCTGCCCAGTCTCAAAAGGGAGGAGATGATGTTCTGCCTCAGTATATCACAGTACATGTTGGCATTCAGGGTTCTCTCAATGGAGTGTAGCTCTCCAGTGCCAGCAGCACTCATGCAGCCCCAGACCATGACACTCCCACCACAATGCTTGACTGTAGGCAAGACACACTTGTCTTTGTACTCCTCACCTGTTTGCCTCCACACACGCTTGACACCATCTGAACTAAGTAAGTTTATCTTGGTCTCATCAGACCAAAGGACATGGTTCCAGTAATCCATGTCCTTAGTCTGCTTGTCTTCAGCAAACTGTTTACGGGCTTTCCTGTGCATCACCTTTAGAAGAGGCTTCCTTCTGGGATGACAGCCATGCAGACCAATTTCATGCAGTGTGCGGTGTATGGTCTGAGCACTGACAGGCTGCCCCCCACCCCTTCAACCTCTGCAGCAATGCTGGCAGCACTCATATGTCTATTTCCCAAAGACAACCTCTGATTATGATGCTGAGCACCTGCATTCAACTTCTTTGGTCAACCATGGCGAGGCCTGTTCTGAGTGGAACCTGTCATGTTAAAACGCTGTATGGTCTTGGCCACCATGCTGCAGCTCAGTTTCAGGGTCTTGGCAATCTTCTTATAGCCTAGGCCATCTTTATGTAGAGCAACAATTCTTTTTTTTCAGATCCTCAGAGAGTTCTTTGCCATGAAGTGCCATGTTGAAATTCCAGTGACCAGTATGAGAAAGTGAGAGCGATAACACCAAATTTAACACACCTGCTCCCCATTCACACCTTGTAACACCATAGTCACATGACACCGGGGAGGGAAAATGGCTAATTGGGCCCAATTTGGACATTTTTACTTAGGGGTGTACTCACTTTTGTTGCCAGCGGTTTAGACATTAATGGCTGTGTGTTGAGTTAGTTTGAGGGGACAGCAAATTTACACTGTTATACAAGCTGTACACTCACTACTTTACATTGTGGCAAAGTGTAATTTCTTCATTGTTGTCACATGAAAAGATATAATAAAAATATTTACAAAAATGTGAGGGGTGTACTCACTTTTGTGAGATACTGTATATATACAAGTGTTCTGTGCAAATACATCCTCCTTATTCTCATCCAGACTCATAAGATAAAGGAGATCTCCTCAGCCTGGAAAATCAGACAACTCCTGTCTGTGAGAGCAAGAGGTTCTGGAGTGTGCTTCTGCTTCAAGAGGCTAGCCCTGAGGTGTGGACTGAGACCGGAAGTCTTTGATTTTTTTGAAGCTGATTGTTCACATTTTAAATGTAAGTTTGCTGCTATAAATAAATTGACTTTATTGAATTTTTGCACTATGGAGATCTCCTTTATCTTATGAGTCTTAAATGGAGGAGAGCGAATGAGAGTAACAAGGAGTATTGGAGTATTTGCACAGCGAGAGAACACTGTATATATATATATATTTATATATATATATATATATATATATATATATATATATATATATATATATATATATAATATATATATATATATATATAATCTCCCCAACTTTGCCTGGTCTGGTGCTCTAAGGAGAAGAGTGGAACGGAAACCACCATTAAAGATTTCAATTATCAGAAGCGCTACTAGACTCGCTGGGGTCTTCATTGGAGGTGAGAGGCTGGGGCACACTATTGGTGGATTACAGATGGTGGAAGCAGTTGTGAACTACATGTTATAATAATTGATGTTTTTTTTTCTACACCTGATTGTTACACATCTACTATCAACTACTTATGAACTAATTTTGATTGCACATGCATTTTTGATTATTAGAATTAAGTAGGGATGAACCGAACACCCCCCGATTTGGTTCGCACAAGAACATGTGAACAGACAAAAATTTAGTGCGAACATACGAACATTATTAAAGTCTATGGGACACAAACTTGAAAAATCAAAAGTGTTAATTTTAAGGGCTTATATGCAAGTCATTGCCATAAAAAGTTTATGGGGATGCGGGTACTGCCCTAGGGGGCATGTATCAATGCAAAAAAAAAGTTTTTAAAATGGCTATTTTTTCAGGAGCAGTGATTTTAATAATGCTTAACGTCAAACAATAAAAATGAAATATTCCTTTAAATATCGTGTCTGGGGGTTCCCCTTAGTCTGCTTGTAAAGTGCATGTAAAGCACATCTTTCCCATGTGTATAACAGTATCGCAGAAAAATTACATTTCTAAAGGAGAAAATTAATTTAAAATTGCACACGGCTGTAATGTATTACTGGATCCCCACAATATACATAAAAAATAATTGAAAGAAACGGCATGGGTTCCCCCCCCAGTCCATACCAGGCCCTTCAGGTCTGGTATAGATATAAAGGGGAACTTCACGCCAAAATGTAAAAAAAAAAATGACGCGGACCCCCCCCCCAAAATCCATACCAGGCCCATCAGGTCTGGTATAGATTTTAAAGGGAACTGTGCAAAAATGTAAAAAAAAAAATGGCGTGGGGGTCCCCCCCCAAAATCCATACCAGACCCTTATCTGAGCATGCAACCTGGCAGGCCGCAGGAAAAATGGGGGGGGCGAGAGAGTGCCCCCCCCTCCTGAACCGCACCAGGCCACATGGCCTTGTCTGCGTGTTGATGGGGACAAGGGTCTCATCCCCACAACCCTTGCCTGGTGGCTGTGGGGGTTTTACCATCCGGCTTCTGTTGGACTGGCTGCCATACACATGGGCAAACTGTCCGCCGTTTTTTATTGAACTGGCTGATGTCGTCCAGCATTCGGCCCGTGTGTACGAGGCTTAAGAATGTTCAAATATATTTAGATTGGTAGGCGATATATACATCTTACAATGTCCAGCAGTAGCTTCTAACCAGCTCCTCTGCGACATTCTTCAGCAAAATGATTCCTTCAAACCAAACTACCTCCAGATGTCCACTACAGCAGACAGCTTAAATCCCTGGGCCCATAGCACATGCACAGTCCAAAGCAAGGCCCAAATGGGAGAGACACTCTAAACACACTTTATCTATTCAAATCCTTAATATTGCTGTTAGTAAGCTGTATGAAAGGGCAGATTGGAACATTACATGATGAATGTGTGAATAATGGCAACTGAACCTAAGCATCTGCAGAATGCCCAAAACTTGGCCAACCAGGCCAACTAATTCCCCCCCCCCTTCTTTCAGCAAATCTCAGCTGGAATCTGCAGCGTAAAAAAAGTGCTGCATGTACAACAATTTGCTACTCTACTCACATGCACTGATCTACATTCAGAAGCACCTGTACTAAAGGCTGCAGAGCTTTGGAGAGGCTGGTCTGATTATAAGGGAATGTTGAGTACTGACACTTTTGGTAAATTGCCTAAAGAGTAAAGAAGTGGTCACCAAATGTTATCAAAGACGAACTACAAACCCTTCGGTCTGGTATGGATTTTGAGGGGAAACCCAACGCTAAAAAATAAAAAATTTACACTGGAGCTATGACGGGGCATTTTTCATTTTTAATAAAGGACTTGTCAAAAATCATCTCTTGTTTTTTGTAACACTACACTGCTTTTTTTGGTGAATGGGTAGGGGTAAAATGTACCCCATACTCTTTCACATGAGGGGGCAGGATCCGGGGAAAAAGGGGGCTTCCATATTCCGATCAGCCCTTTGCCCGCAGACCCCCACAACCACCAGCCAAGGTTGTGGGGAAGAGGCCCTTGTCCCCATCAACACATGGCAACATGTTGAGGGCATGTGGCTTGGTATGGTTCAGGAGTTGGGGAGCCCCATGTCGTTCTTTTTTTCGCTGGGTTTTCCCTCAGAATCCATACCAGACCGAAGGGTCTGGCATGGTCTTGGGGAGGACCTCATACAGTTTTTTTTTGTTTCACATTTTGGCATGGGATTCCCCCTCAAGATCCATACCAGACTCAAAGAGCATGAGCATGCAACCTGGCAGGCCGCAGAAAAAATGGGGGGGACGATAGAGCGGCCCTCCTCCTGAACCGTACCAGGCCACATGCCCTTGTCTGCGTGTTGATGGGAACAAGGGTCTCATCCCCACAACCCTTGCTTGGTGGCTGTGGGGGTTTGTGGGCGGGGGGCTTATCGGAATCTGGAAGACCCCTTTAACAATTTTACTATCCGGCTTCTGTTGGACTGGCTGCCATACACATGGGCAAAATGTCCGCCGGTTTTTATTGAACTGGCTGATGTCGCCCGGCATTTGGCCTGTGTGATTGGGACTTAAGAGTGTTCAAATATATTTAGATTGGTAGGCGATATATACATCTTACAATGTTCAGCAGTAGCTTCTACCCAGCTCCTCTTCGACATTCTTCAGTAAAATGATTCCTTCAAACCAAACTACCTCCAGATATCCACTACAGCAGACAGCTTAAATCCCTGGGCCCATAGCACATGCACAGTCCATAGCAAGGCCCAAATGGGAGGGACACTCTAAACACACTTTATCTATTCAAATCCTTAATATTGCTGTTAGTAAGCTGTATGAAAGGGCAGATTGGAACATTACATGATGAATGTGTGAATAATGGCAAGTGAACATAAGCATCTGCAGAATGCCCAAAATGTGGCTAACCAGGCCAACCAACCCCCCCCTTCTTTCAGCAAATCTTAGCTGGAGCCTGCAACGTAAATAGGTGCTGCATGTACAACAATTTGCTACTCTACTCACATGCACTGATCTACTTTCAGAAGCACCTGTACTAAAGGCTGCAGAGCTTTGGAGAGGCTGGTCTGATTATAAGGGACTGTTGAGTACTGACATTTTTGATAAATTGCCTAAAGAGTAAAGAAGTGGTCACCAAATGTTATCAAAGACAAACTACAGACCCTTAGGTCTGGTATGGATTCTGAGGGGAAACCCCAAGTCAAAAAAAAAAAAAAAATGACACTGGAGCTATGACGGGGGACATTTTTCATTTTTAATAAAGGACTTGTCAAAAACCATCTCTTGTTTTTTTGTAACACTACACTGCTTTTTTTGGTGAATGGGTAGGTGTAAAATGTACCCCATACTCATTCACATGAGGTGGGCAGGATCCCGGGAAAAAGGAGGCTTCCATATTCCGATCAGCCCTTTGCCCGCAGACCCCCACAACCACCGGCCAGGGTTGTGTGGGAGAGGCCCTTATCCCCATCAACACATGGCAACATGTTGAGGGCATGTGGCCTGGTATGGTTCCAGAGGTGGGGGGCCCCACGTCGTTCTTTTTTTCGCGGGGTTTTCCCTCAAAATCCATACCAGACCAAAGGGTTTGGCATAGTCTTGGGGGGGACCCCATACCGTTTTTTTTGTTTTACATTTTGGCATGGGATTCCCCCTCAAGATCTATACCAGACTCAAAGGGCCTGGTATGGATTTGGGAGGGGACCCCATGCCGTTTTTTTAGGGGATTTTACATTGCTAACATTGCATACACTTGATCTAAGAGCACAAGTCGCATGTAGGGATTCACCGAATGGGTTTTGAGGCCGAAACCGAAAATAAATCTTCCTTGATCCCGAAAACTGAAACTGATACCGAAACAGCACCAATAACGAAAGTGACTGTTTTTAAAAATATTTTTATACAGGAGATGGTCAGAGACTGGGGACATGCTACAGGAGATTGTCAGAGACCGGGGACATGGTACAGGAGATTGTCAGAGACTGGGGACATGGTACAGGAGATTGTCAGAGACTGGGGACATGGTACAGGAGATTGTTAGAGACTGCATACACATTAAAGGAGATGGTCAAAGACTGGGGACATGGTACAAGAGATGGTCAGAGACTGGGGACATGGTACAGGAGATGGTCAGAGACTGGGGACATGGTACAGGAGATGGTCAGAGACTGGGGACATGGTACAGGAGATGGTCAGAGACTGGGGACATGGTACAGGAGATGGTCAGAGACTAGGTACATGGTACAGGAGATGGTCAGGGACTGCGAATATGGTACAGGAGATGGTCAGAGACTGCAGACACATTACAGGAGATGGTCAGACACTGGGGTCATGGTACAGGAGATGGTCAGAGACTGCAGACACATTACAGGAGATGGTCATAGACTGGGAACATGGTACAAGAGATGGTCAGAGACTGGGGACATGGTACAGGAGATGGTCAGAGACTGCAGACACATTACAGGAGATGATCAGAGACTTGGGACATGATACAGGAGATGGTCAGAGACTGCAGACATGCTACAAAAGATGGTCAGAGACTGGGGACATGGTACAGGAGATGGTCAGAGACTGCGGACATGGTACAGGAGATGGTCAGAGACTGCAGACACATTACAGGAGATGGTCAGACACTGGGGACATGGTACAGGAGATGGTCAGAGACTGCAAACGTGGTACAGGAGATCAATGCAGCCTCACCAGTGTCCATCAAATGCAGCTTCACAAGTGCCTGTCAGATGCAGCCTACCAGTCAGTTGTAGCAGCCTGTCTGTGCCCGTCATGCAGCCTCTCCATTGCCTGTGTCCATATGTAGCAGCCCGCCAGTGCCCATGCCATGCAGCCTCACCAATGCCCGTGCCCATCAGATGCAGCAGCCCACCAGTGCCCATGCCATGCAGCCCGCCAGTGCCCATCATGTATAGCCTGCCAGTGCCCATGTTATGCAGCCTGCCAGTGCCCATCATGTACAGCCTGCCAGTGCCCATGTTCTGTAGCCTGCCAGTGCCCATCATTTACAGCCTGCCAGTGCCCATGTTCTGCAGCCTGCCAGTGCCCATCATGTACAGCCTGCCAGTGCCCATGTTCTGCAGCCTGTCAGTGCCCATCATGTACAGCCTGCCAATGCCCATGTTCTGCAGCCTGTCAGTGCTCATCATGTACAGCCTGCCAGTGCCCATGTTCTGCAGCCTGCCAGTTCCCATCATGTACAGCCTCCCCAGTGCCTGGTAATTCGACGTCACACTGTGTGTCAGATCTGAATCGCCAGTTTCATCCCGGTATGTCCCCCAGAGTCTCCCCTCCCTCTTCCTCTCACTCCTGTCCTACACAGCATCCCCATTGCCTGGTAATGAATGTCACACTCACACGTTGTGTGTCAGAGCTGGATCTGAATCGCCTTGCAGCCGATGTCCTGCCTCCTATGACACACGGCACAATGATTCCTAGCATTCGATCCGAGTGTCGTCTATCACAAGAGGTGGTCTAGGAGGCGGGACATCATTACATTGGCTGCATGGCGATTCAGATCTCTGACACACAGCGTGTGAGCGTGACATTCATTACCAGGCACTAGGGAGGCTGTATAGGACAGGAGTGAGCGGGATGAAACATGTGCGGCCCCCGGCGGGATGGCCCCGCCGCTTTTTTCAGCGCCAGTATCGGCAAGAATTCTCTTTCGGCTTATTGCCGAAAGGGCCATTTTCGGCCGATATGTTTCGGTGGACGAAATTTCGGTGCATCCCTAGTCGCATGCCACAAGTCAGATCAGTTAAGATGATGATCCGACTTGGATGCGACTTCCATTCAAATCAATGGGCTGAAATCGCGCCCAAGTTGTACCAAACTAGTGCAGGAACCTTTTTCAAAGTCGGGCCGTCACAAGTCGGACCATTTTAGAGGGCTCTCATAGGGAACCATAGATTTTGACATGTCATGCAACTTGTTCTCTTGAAGTCGGAGCGCATGTCAGACCAGTGAAAACCGGCCCTGAGGGAAAATATCCTCTCTCACCCCACAAAGCCAGTCAGTTTTCTGGATTAAAGAAATATACATTTTTAATTTATGCAGTAGAACATCTCACAACTGAGAGTCGAGCTCCGATTATTTATTTATTTAAATCTCTAGAGAATGGGGAAGCCTTAGGTAAATGTTTACTGCAGACCAGTTGGTAAGAAATCTCCTTATAAGGGTCAATGGGACAGAAAATGAAGGGAAATATCTCTAAAAAAGACTCAATAAATACTTTTTTTTAGCAGAATTGCGAAGGGCAGTTCCGACAGTTTGTTTAATTGCTGCATATGTCCACATGGTAGATTTCTTTACACTTCCTGTTCCAGTGACAATATGGAAACCAGAACAGGAACTGAGAGGAAAAGTACCACAGGCAAAAATGAAAATCCTGATAAAAAATGGTAAATTGTATCAAATACTTACCATAATTTTCCTTTCCTGATGCCAAAACATGGCAGCATACATATGATATAGCTCCGCCCCTATATTCACCCACAGGACCTGTTAAGCTATATAAAAGTCTGACTGAGAGCTACCTCCCCCATTCTCCGTATAAAGCACAAAGAACAGAGTGAGGGTTTGTATGCTGCCATGTATTGGCGTCAGGAAAGGAAAATTACGGTAAGTATTTGATACAATTTTCCATTTTCCTGACGCCAACATGGCAGCATACATATGATAAATAATGAGCTTTTGAGAGGGAGGGTTTAATGCTGCAAACGTAGTCTTTATTTAACAATAGACATAGACACTTGGATAGTTTTACTCCCAAACTCTACTGTAGTAAGAGCTGCTGGATCCACCCTGTATTGTTTCAAAAAGGTATGATGGGATGACTAGCTAGCCGCTTTGCAGACAGCCTCCGGAGACACTCCTGCCCATGCTGCCCAAGAAAAAGACATCGCCCTGGTTGAGTGAGCTCTAACCACCCCTGGAGGGTCCTTCCCGCCGCTCTATATACCCGGTGAATAGTTTTTACTGTCCAGGCCGAGATGGTTCTGGCCAAGGCCTCTTTCCCTTTAAATTTTCCAGAAGGTATAATGAAAAGTCTGTCAGAACGTCTGAATGCAGAAGTAGCCTGAAGATAGGCTTTGAGGACTTTGGGAATGTCCAACACGTGCAGGCCAGCATCTGCTTCTGCTTGGAAGGCCGGAAGCACCCATTCACTGGAGAGGTGAAATATTGATGCCACTTTTGGGACAAAGTGATCCAGTTTTCTCAGCACAACCCTGTCTGGGAAGAATATGGTATAAGGTTTGGCTGCCCCAATGCTTGGAGTTCCGACACGCTTCCCCCTGAAGTTATAACTATTAGGAATGCCGTTTTATATGCCGTTGATAACTCATAGTGCACATGGGACACGTCTTCTGTCGGAGCACAAGGAGGGTTTGTAGGAAAATTGAGGACTACTGCCAGGCCCCATTGGGGGAACCTATTTCTCATGGGAGGGCGTAGTCTAAGTACCGCTCTCATGAAGCGTTCCACCAGCAGGTTTGCTGCCCATTTCTTTTGGGTAAAAGCCAAGATGGCTGAAATCTGCACCTTAAGCGAACTTAGGCTGAGCCCCAAATCCAATCCGCATTGCAGGAAAGACAGTATTTGAGACACATTTGGGTCACTAGGGTCAAACTGACGTCCAGGTGCAAAGCTCGTAAATCTATCCCATATTCTGGATTTGATGGCATTGGTTGACCCCTTTCTGGAATTCTGTAAAGTCCTAATAACCTCTGGAGAACATCATAACTCTTGTAACCCCTGCCTTTCAATCTTCATGCCACTAAGGCCAGTCATGATGGTTGCGGATGTAGAATATCTCCTTGTGACAGGAAATGAGGAGTCACCGGCAGAGTGATTGGTGGGCACACGCTGAGATCCATTGCCAGAGAGAACCATGGTCTGCGTGGCCAGTAGGGTAGTATTGCAATGACTGTCAGATTCTCTGCCAACAATCTCTTCAGGAATTTCAGGATTAGAGAAATTGGAGGTCAGGCATAGGCCAGTTGTGCAACCCAAGGGTGGGTCAAGGCGTCTGTCCCCTCTGCTAATGGATGAGGGTAGCGTGAGAGGAACTGGCTCACCTTGCAGTTGGTTGATGAGGCAAAGAGATCCAGTTGCGGACACCCCCACTTTGGGTGAAGGGACCATTCTTTGCGATCCTTGAATTGTCTGGATAGGCGATCTGCTTCCAAGTTCTGACAGCCTGGAAGACATATGGCCCTCAAATCTGGGAGATATTGTTGTGCCAGTGTCATGATCGGTTCCACCTCTCTCAAGAGGGATTGGCTGTGCGTCCCGCCTTGTCGCCATATATAGGACACTGCTGCTGTGTTGTCCAGACGAAGCAGGACCGGGCAACCCTGTATGTAAGGCAGCAAGGTGGCTAACGCCATGAATGCTGCTTGAAGTTCCAGAATATTGGAAACTAGGCCCTGAGTGGGAAATTCCCATCTGCCCTGGATCTTGAGTTGTTCGCAGGTGGCACCCCACCCTGCTGAGCTGGCATCTGTGGTAACAATGATCTATGGCTGTGGCCCTAATGGATGATGCTGTACTAGTGTTTCTTGTTTTGTCCACCACAAGAGATTCTGGCGCATCCGGCTGGTGATCCTGATTGGCTGGGCTAGACGAATCCTCTTCCACTATATCAGTAAGCCCTGTTGGAAAACTCTGAGTTTCCAGTGAGCCCAGGGGATCTTTGGGATACATGAAGCCATGGTCCCGAGAAGACTCATGCACTGGGATGCTGACATCACTGGCGCAGCCAATGCCTGTTGGAACTTTTCCCTGATTTTGGGGAGTTTCTGAAGAGGCAAAGAAACTGTGGCTGCCTGCGTATTGAACTGGGCCCCTAAGTAGACCATATTCTGTGTAGGTTCCAGTTGGCTTTTTTGATAGTTGACTATCTAGCCAAATGACAGTAAGGTGGACAGCAGGAGCTCCTTCTGCGTCCGCAAAAGGTCTTGGTCTTGGGCCAGGAGGATGATGTCATCCAAGAAATGATGGGAAGAAAAATGGCCGCCGGAGACCACCGCATATGTGCTAAAGAGGGGGACAGCTTGAGGCTGACGTGGCTGGGCTAAAGGGAGAGGAAAGCCACGCGCACGCCTTGGGGAGCTATCGGGAGGGATAGAGAAGCTGCAGGGCTCAATATCAATCATGAAAATAACAATATAGTAAAATGAGAGAGAGATAGCGCAAAGACATCAAAGAGACACAAAGGAATGTTCAGTTTGGAAAGAAAGTCAAACCTGTGACAGAACTCGATAGATGCCATGCTGTCCCAGCTGCTTGATCCGGACTCCACAGCAGGCATGTCACAAGAGGATCGTCGTCTCTAATTAGAGAACACCTCGGCCCCAAAAAAACACCAGAAGGGGCTCCCCACTATGTTGGTGCATGGGGCTGCGTTTGGGAGTGGCTGAACCCTGACGGACTCCGACGTGGTCGGCAGGTAAGAGCTTATCCTGAGTGTAACGGTCTGTAGGTGTTGATCTTTGAGGACAAAAAGGAGAATGGGGGAGGTAGCTCTCAGTCAGACTTTTATCCACCCAGGTCCTGTGGGTGAATATAGGGGCGGAGCTATATCAAATGTATGCTGCCATGTTGGCGTCAGGAAAGTGTTATGCTTTGCCAACCTGTTGAAAAAAAAGGATAACATTTTTGGCTTGGAGTTATTTTTTAACCACTCTAATGCCCCGTACACACGGTTGGCTTTTCCGATGGAAAATGCTCGATGGGAGCTTGTTGTTGGAAATTCTGACCATGTGTAGGCTCCATTGGACATTTTCCATCGAAAATTTCCGTCACACAAAATTTAAGATCTGGATCTCAAATTTTCCGACAACAAAATCCGTTGTCGTAAATTCCGAATGTGTTTACACACTTCCCGATGCACAAAGTTCCACGCATGCTCGGAATCAAACAGAAGAGCAGCACTGGCTATTAAACTTAATTTTTCTTGGCTTGTCGTACGTGTTGTATGTCGCCACGTTCGGAATTTCCGACAAGATTTGTGAGACCGTGTGTATGCAAGACAAGTTTGAGCCAACATCCGTCGGAAAAAATTCATGGATTTTGTTGTCGGAATGTCCGATCATGTGTACGTGGATGTAAAGAACCTCCTTCCCTGGGCCTTCGTGCACACTAAAACCATACAGTTTATGTCAAACTCTCTTACATAATGACAAACCTACTTGAAACCTAAATTTGATATAAATACTGATATTTAAACATGTTCAAGACCAGCAGGGGCTGTAACTGGTTAACATGAGGTAATCCATTAAATTCCCTGATGCTTACTAAAGGAGCAGGTTCTGCTTCATAGGAAACTGCAGACATTCATGTTTTACATTGCATGGGAAATGTCACTTATAGTTACACAAGGTAAGAACATAGACTCAGCTGGTTCCCATAGACAAGCACCCCATGCATAGAAGTAAATGAGCACAGCTGTGGAGTTCAGCCTGTTGCTGATGGAAGACAAAATTAAACAATGTGCTTTCTGTTCCATGGTGATTTGTTCTGAATATTTATTTTCAGTTTCCACGTTTAAATATTTTATTTTTACTACAGCTCAAGGTATCTGATGAATGGTCAAAAAAAGTTTAAAGAAGAAAAGAAAGATACTTTCAGCTTAGGAGGTATACTGTGCATATGCGTACAGCAACTTATGTGGATTGTTAAAGAAGTTATTTTGATTAGCTGGTCCTTCCATTTGAGATTAGCTCTGGCATGTTTAGTTGCTCTTCTGAACCCATGTGGTCGAGTCCACAAGGAAGCTATCACTTGTATTGGGCCAATCTACTGTGGCCAAGGCATTCCCTGACCCGCAGCCCCACGTATACCTGCCCCTTGTATATGCATGGCTGTGGAGCGGGGAATGCTCCTGCCTCAAATGATTGGCCCATTACAGGTGGCAGCTTCCTGAAGGGCTTGGAAAATGGGTTAGGAAAAGCATCTGAACATGCTCAAGCGCATTACTACTACTGTTCAGCCATTCATTGTCAATCTTCAACAGGATCATACAGCCTATCAGCAAGATCAGATTTATAATTCATGTCCCTTTAGGCTAACTGTCTCGTATCACCCAGTATCCTGCCACTGTTGACTGGCTAGACTTAGTATCACACAAACAAAATCAGACCCCATAAGGCACACCAAGCCTGGTGGAGGAGAAACTGAAAAAGACAATTTGCCACTTTGCTTCATGGAATACAAGGAGTTTTGTAAATGGACAAGGGGACAGATGGTACCTCTGTCGATCCACAGCACACCTTGTATTTTGTGAACGGAATACAAGGCATTTTATGGTCAAAAGCGAGTGGAAAAGAAAGGTAAATGACAGGAACCTTTCACTGGACAAGACCTGCAACTCTTAGCCACAACACTCCAATTTCTGTTCTGACAGTAATATTTAGCATGAATAAAACTAGGATTTGTAACTTACACAGCAGCAATCTTAACCTAGAAGAATCATCATTAAAGGTACCTATTTTTTTGCACAAGTCAGAAGACATTTTTTTTCTGAAGTTTGGCTTTTAAGGAACATCATCTAAAATCTATAAAAATATATTATACACATATTATTATTTTACTAAGTCAACATTAACAACTAGAATAAAAACACAACCCCTTTTCAGTTTTACTCCTTTGGTATCCTAGAGCAAAACCCTTTCAGGGCTTCTGCAAAAAGATAAGATTACTTTGCTGCTTTTTTGGCAATTATATCATACAGGCTATTAATGAAAACTAAACTATATTAAAAAACTGAAAACTTACAGCTTTGCAGCATTAAAGGGCCAACATGCTGCTTATACTTTCATTCTGTGCACTCCTCCGTCACCACAATTTTCCACTGGGCCCAGAGAAATATCCAGCACTTCAGCATATTGGGCATATGTGACACTTGCTCATGTCCTTGCCTCAGTATCCTAAGACGGGGCATGAACAAAGTCAAGGGTGGAGAGTGGTCTTCACATTTACAGAAGTTCTGTGCTGACAGCAATATCCAGCATGAATGAAACTAGGATTATTACCTTACACAGTTGCCACCCAAGCTAGGAGAAATATCATTAGAGGTAATCTATTCGTATACAGAAAACTCAGGAGACAAATTTCCTCATACATTTTTACATTAAATAGATATTTTAGGCTGTATACCTTCTAGTTCCATTCTTCAGGTTGTGATATACTTTAGATGCCCATCATCATTTACCCTAGATGCCATTACATAGACATCAGCTAAAATATGGAGGATGAACATATAATATGCTGATTTTTGTCCTCTGGCAAAACTCTTGGCTTGTGAGAGTCTTGAAAAGCCTCCTGTGCTGGTCTAGTAACTTATTGTTTCCCATTTATGAGCTGCATTTGACATTGCACAGTCACTTGTGCTTGCTCATTCCTGACAACAATAGGCTTGTAAATGAACAACCTGCGACTTAATTTCTCAAGTATATCGGTGCAGTCTTTCCTAGATAAAATTACACAATGCAACTTTCTTAGAGTATAAAAAGAAGGAAATATGGGTGCACAAAGAATATTTCTTGAAACTAAAAACGTTCTTGTCTTCCAGGGTGTGTTTTTTTACTTTCCAGAAATCTTTATGGTTCCCAGTCCACCTGTCATGTCAATAAACGGAGCCAGAGTAAACTTTGTTCAGTCTATAAAAGAAATGCAATGTTTCTATTAAGATGTCAACTATTATGAATATGGACCCTTTAAATATAGTGAATAACAAATTCTTCATAAAGCTTAAGCATGATATGAAATGAATGGTTCTGTCTATTGTATTATTGATATATTTACCATCAGCCCTAGTGTAAACTGGTGTTAAATGTTTATGTTATAATTAAAGGAAACATACAGTATTTTTAGTAGACAAATATTTAGCATTATTATTGCAGTGTTTGCCTTTTCTTCATTTTTAATGTAACTTTGCAAATTTCAATTTTTAACCTGTTTGCCCTTCCATATGTAACGACCTCCCGGACCTCTAGGGGCATGATGGTGAGTCAGGGAGAGCTAACATCCTTCTTTGTAGAGTGGGTTACTAGGCATAGTGGGTGTAATGCAAGAGATTTATTGTCTCTTAATAAGAACTGTGGGAGAGCGGGTTAGGGCCAGTAGACCCTTGGGTAGATATAATGTTAATTGATAGACTCCGAGACACTATAGGTAAACAGCTATACAGGGAAAGGCCTCCAGCCTGATGCCACATCTGTATAGGTAGGACTGCTGTCTCCTATGGCAACTGAACTTGTAACAGTCACTAAAAGTAGTTGTACATAACTCTTGGTAGCACAGAATAGTTTGTTTCTTATCTCACAGTATCCCACTGTAGGTCTTCACTTACTGGGCTCCCAGTCTCTCCTTAGACTTCCAGATCCCCGTCATCATCGGATCTCCTGAGCTCTTCCACAGCTAACCCACTGTATACTCCTCAAGCATCACCCCCGCTAACCTGCTGGGTCCCTGGCTTGGCACTCGCTGAAGCTTTCCCACTTCTTCACCGTCCCGGGCTGGTAAGAAGACTGCTCTGGTACTTGTTCAAGCTTACTCACAGTAGTCTCCAGTAATAAGGTGATTGGTCCCTTAGTGGCGACTGCTTCCCCTTTATCTCCGACCGCAACTGGTTCCCCATCTGGCTGAACCTTAGCAACTCGGTTGGACTCCAATCCTGCAGTCCCAACTCTACGCTGCATCTCCTGCTCCTGGATAGGCCTCAGGCAGCCTAGCAGCCAAGTGTCCCCGAGATAGGCCTCTGGCTTCCGGCCTAGCAAACTGGGGCGACATAACACACATCCACCTAGACAGCTGTCAAGGTGGCACAGATCAACTGACTCCACCCAAATAAATAGGCTCTCCCAGCAGGCCAAGGGACTAAAGAAACCCCGGCCAATATGCTGAGACACCCCATACATTCATGATCTGACCTTGCTATGACCTTGTCGATCTAATGTCACCAGCCACAGTGCCACCTAGTGACAGAAGAGTAAAGGTGCAGCAATTCCAGAATTAGAGGGAAATCAGTGGATCTTCTAAAAATTAGCCAGGACAATTACTACCTGGCAAACTAAATTTGTTAACAACCCTACCTAAACACCAGGGTGCTACACATATAATTTTTATTGTAGTGCTTACCCCCAAAGGAGCAGTTGTTTTCTTGGGTTCCCTGTTCTCTGTGCCCACGACTCTGCACGTGACACTGCACTCTCTGTCACACGCTGAAGGGGAAATATTTATTGCAAATATATACAATACCTCAACAGTTTAAAACAATAGAAATTGTAGTAATTGCACAATATATTTGTAGAAAAATGGTAAATAAAATATTTGACTTGTAACAAACAGGTGGAACATGTAATAACCCCTAAACTCTATACTAGGGGCAATCCTGCATAAAGGTGGTAGTATCACAATAAAATTCTGCCTATATTAAAGCTCTTTCCCTGGTGACCAGCAGGATAAAGTTCCCCCAGACAAGCAGGCAGCACTGTTTCCCTTTTTCTAGGTGTAGTGGCAGTTGGCCAGTGACCTCTCACTAACTACTGTGATGGCAGCTGATCTTTTTCTGTTCCTCATTAGTAGCAAAAAATCAGCATCCACAGTGTTCTCCCCGACAATCAGAGAGTGAGTTGGTAGTAGGGATTGTCTACTGCTGCGCCTCTCTCCGCCCAGATGCAGTAGTAAGCAGCCTGCAAGCAACCTGATACACAGTCTGCCTCTCAGAATGTCCTTCTTATACCCCTCTCTCTTTGCCCTTAAACAATCTTTGTCCCCTTTCCTCTAGAGCTCCAGTGCCTCTGGGATCTGTAGTTCATTCCTCCCAGTTTGCAAAGCAAACTTATTGTGTAAAAGAACTACATCTCCCACAATGCTCAGTTCTTCCCAACAGTTTTCCCAACATTCACAGAAGTTCAAGCAGTCCACATCCTCTTCTTTTGTGTAGTGGACAGGCTTAAACAGGCTACACAAAGCACTGTAAAAACAGTTTCCTCTTCACAGCTGTGACTCTTCTTCTTTTAGCTTGAGTAGGAAGGACAGCAGAAACAGTGAAAACTGACAGTCAGGTCCATGCAGCCACTCCTCTTATGTCAGCACTGTAGATCGGGGAAAATTGTAGTAAATGTAGAGATGTGTAGCCTAATCATGAGAGGCAGAGTAGAATAGTAATTTCAGGTTGCTCCCTCTCTGCGTAACTCTTGTTAAGCGTTAGATATCTGCCACACATGATGGTGCATTGTTTTCAATGAATCAGCCAATTCATAGACTTGTATTTAAGAAACAGCAATAGTTCACAACCTCTGTGTAATACAGCAAACTAGGAAGCAAAACCTATGCATACAAGAAGCAAATATGGGTGCCCCATATATACTTAATTGCCAAACATTTGTGTACACCTAACAGTCACACCGATTTGTGCTTGTTGGATATTCCATTCCAAATCCTAGGCCAGTATGGATTTGGCCATGCATTTGGGGCTTTAACAGCTTCCATTCTTTGCAAACACTTTCCACTAGGGATGAGCCGAACAACCCCCGGTTCGGTTCGCACCAGAACCTGTGAACGGACCGAAAACTTGCGCGAACTTTAGAACCCCATTGAAGTCTATGGGACTCGAATGTTGGAAATCAAAAGTGCTCATTTTAAAGGCTAATTTGCATGGTATTGTCCTAAGAAGGGTTTGGGGACCCGGGTCCAGCCCCAGGGGACATGTATCAATGCAAAAAAAAGTTTACAAAATGTCCATTTTTTCAGGAACAGTGATTTTAATGATGCTTAAAGTGAAAAAAAAAGTGAAATATTCCTTTAAATATCGTACCTGGGGGGTTTCTATAGTATGCCTGTAAAGTGGCGCGTGTTTCCTGTTCTTAGAACAGTCCCTGCACAAAATGACATTTTTAAAGGAATAAAAGTCTTTTAAAACTGCTTACGGCTTTAATGTAATGTCCGGTCCCGGTAATATGGATGAAAATCAGTGAGACAAATGGCATGGGTACCCCCCCAGTCCATTACCAGGCCCTTTGGGTCTTGTATGGATATTAAGGAGAACCCCGCACCCAAATTAAAAAAAGGAAAGGCGTGGGGCCCCAGGCCCTCTGAACAGCAGTATACAGGCGGTGCAAACAAGACAGGGACTGTAGGTTTGTTGTTAAGTGGAATCTGTTTGGAATTTTGAACTGGTACATTGTTTATGTGTAGCTCCAGCCAAAAAAATCTATTTTTAAGCTTTTTGGAAAACATAGGGAAGGGTTATCACCCCTGTGACATTTGTTTTGCTGCCTGTGCACCTCTTCAGAAGATTTTACCTCACTTTCTGTCCCAATGACAAATGTTTTTTGACAATTTGGGGTTTTTAGTGAAACAAGGATTGGTGATAAAGCATCAGTGGAAAGGAGACACGTTTTTCCCATATTAACTCTTATGCCCCGTACACACGATCGGACAGTGATCGGACATTCTGACAACAAAATCCATGGATTTTTTCCGACGGATGTTGGCTCAAACTTGTTTTGCGTACACACGGTCGCACAAAGTTGTCGGAATTTCCCATTGCCAAGAACGCAGTGACGTACACCACGTACGATGAGACTAGAAAAGGCCAGTTCAGAACCAAGCGCGGCACCCTTTGGGCTCCTTTTGCTAATCTCGTGTTAGTAAAAGTTTGGTGAGAGACGATTCGCACTTTTTCAGACTCGTGGTTTTCAGATCGTTTTCTGCTGTTCAGTTTGTGCTTGTGGGTTTGTATCTGGTCTTCAGTGCGTGCAGCGAGTTATGCGTGACTCTTGTCATTGTGTTCTTGTTCGTTCGTTACTGTTTTTCAGGTTGCTCTTCACAGGCCTTGCTGTTCTTCAGTGCGTTCTGTTACTTCGTTCTGAGCAGCCAACCATTTTCTAGCCATGTTGTGTATACGTACTCCTCGTAGAGTTCATGCTGTGCGGGGGCTTGGTGTCCAGTCCATGAACAGGGTGGGGAGGAGTTCATGGACCAAGAATTGGTTGCTCCAGCGTGACCAGTTCTGTCACATGCCTTTTGCTCCGTGAGATCCGTGAGAATAATCCTGATGATTTCAGGAACTTTCTCTGGATGACAGACCCCATATTTCACTGTTTGTTGGCTTTGCTGACCCCTTATATTAGCAGGCAGGATACCTGCATGAGGCAAGCCATCACTCCGGAGCAGAGGCTAGTCGCCACCCTGCGGTACTTGGCGATGGGGAGAAGCCTGCAGGACCACAAGTTCTCGACAGGCATCTCCCCCCAGGCTCTGGGGATCATTATCCCAGAGACCTGTTCTGCCATCATTCAGGTCCTGCAGAAGGAGTATATTGAGGTAAGATTTTTATCCTTTAACATCACATTTTATTGTATTTAATGTTTGATAATATATTGTATTTCTTTCCTCATTCCCTAATTACCATGATTGTAATATGCTGTGAATGTCCCCTTTGTCCTCATGCATGCTGGATTTTTATGTATTTTTTTTTTCCTTCATACATATTTGCCTTCACTTACCTCCCCAGCATGGTCTCCTGGCCCTATATTCACCTCGTGTAGTCACTTAACAATGTATTTTATCAGCTCCATAGTAGTGCTTTACCCCAAACACCCCCTAAAATGTTTTTAAATGTGATTTGTGCTTTAAATTCAGGCAGAGTGCAGAGGCTTTTTTTGGGGGGTCCCCAAATCATTTGGAACACTCCCTCCCCCCAACTGCCAGGTCAGCTGATACCAATTCTCTATCTATCCTCAATCATCTATCTGCTGACTTTGCCAAACCCATACACACTATACACATCTCTTTAGTGGTCAGATGTATGGATGAATTCCCCAAAGCATGTAGTGCAAGGGCATGCCTGTATACTTTCAAATGGTACTGTTTAAAGTTTTTGTATCCTATTATTATCTTGATAGGTAATAGCAGAATTTCCAAATGTGCTCAAATGTGTACAGTGTGTATTTATATCTTTGTATTATGACACTTCTTACCTATCCAGTGGGCTGCCAATAGTGTAACTAAGGAGGGGCTGACCAAAGTAATACCCATTATTTAGGCATTCATCTCTCAATGAAGTGGAGAGGGTTACCTGTCCAAGAGCTCCCCCCACTAAAATGTTAGAAATGGCCCATGAGAGGGGGGGAGGGGGAATCTGATAGGTGTACCTTATACTTTGGTCTTTAAAAACTCCCTCAAATAAATGTTATCTTACTTTCCCTGTTTATGTGCAAAATGACAAATTTTTTGTTGTTGTTTGACTCCACAGTTTCCTTCCACGCCACAGGAATGGCAGACTGTGGCCTCCCACTTTGCCCAGCGGTGGGACTTTCCTAACTGTGGAGGGGCAATTGATGGGAAACGCGTCCACATCATCCCACCACCCAACTCGGGGTCATACTATTTCAACTATAAGGGGTTCAATAGTATTGTGATGTTGGCGGTGGTGTCGGCTACTTACGAGTTCCTGTATGTGGACGTGGGGAAGAATGGCCGGATGTCCGATGGTGGAGTCATCACCCAGACGGAGTTCTACAGGCGTCTCCAGAATGGCAGCTTGGACTTGCCACCTCCAGAAGACAATGTGGAAGGACTCCCATTCGTCTTCGTTGCGGATGAAGCATTTGCGCTGGGGGACCATCTTATGCGGCCATTCATGATGAGGACCTTCACCCCGGACCAGAGGGTTTTTAATTACCGGCTGGCCAGAGCCAAAAGAGCGGTGGAGAACACGTTTGGAATCATGGCCAGCCGGTTCCGCCTATTTCTTACACCCATTCACATGGCGGAGTACAAACTGAATCATATCATCCTGGCGTGCTGTGTTCTACACAACTTTTTAGGGCAACATTCTGCCAACTATGCTGGCTCAGTTGGGCCTGAGGCTGGAATTCAAAATGAACCAACCCTACCGGCGCTTGAAAGTGGCCGTCCTGGCTTGCCCCCACTGAGTGCCCGTGATGTCCGTCTAAGATACCTTGAATACTTTGCGGGTAGGGGGGCTCTCAATATGCCAGACAATGTCTGAAACTTTTTTCAAATAAAAAAAATTTAACTACTAAAATCTTTGGTGACATTTACTGCTTGTGTTTCTTTTAGCTGACCCTGACAGAAATGTGGTGAGTCCTGAAAATGGCGTGATTGTGTAACATTACAAAGCATTGTTGGATGTTATTTACTAAAGGCAAAGACACTTTGCACTACAAGTGCACTTGAAACTGCACTTGTAGTGCAAAGTGGATCTTCCCTTAGGAAATAACCCCCATTGTCACAGAAAACACCAATTAGAGCACAACAAAAGTTTTGGAGCGTTGAAACAATAATCCACACATTCTTGATTAACAATCTTTTTAATACCAGCACAATCACATGTGCATTTAGAAAAGGTTTTTAAAACAAACCAACATGTTTGTTGTATAACAATTTTTGGGGTCACATTAGAAAAAGTAGAATTGTCCATTTAAGATAAAACAGGCATGTTTAAAACCAACAAGAAAGACACAAATCTTGAACTTACAAAGTTCACATTTGGTAGAACTTGAAGGCAATATCAGACATGAGTATTTACAAACTGTGTTTGATATTGCATTCAGATGGGGTGAAGTCACCCCTAGAAAAGCCAAATTTTGAAGATGCGCACTAATTGCCGAATGTCAACATGTGCTAGCTGCCATCATGGGGGATCAAGGGACGTGTTTTGTGGGTGCAACCCCTTCCTCACAGCTACTTTATTATTGAGGAAGGGGTTGCACCCCTAAAACGCATACATTGATCTCCCGTGATGGCAGATAGCACATGTTGACACACTGTGGTCATCTTCAAAATTTGGCTTTTTCGCAAATATGTCAAAAAATGGTAAAAAATTTTAGCTCACAAAAAGCACCAAAAAACAAAGGGATTTCGAGGGGTTTTAAGCTCTCCCTAAAACATCAATGATGTTCTTCATTTTTTTTGAACATCATTGATGCTTTTCTGGATGTTTTCCAAGTCCCTATTACACCCCATGATCTCTCCGATCAGGATCTATGCACTTTCTGAGGTGAAATGCCCTGGATCCACAACATCACAATCACCTAAAAAGATAGAAACAAAAACATACCATGTATTATAAATATGCCGGCATCCAACTCTTACCTGAGCCTGTGGTCGCAGACACTCACCTGTTGTGGTGACTAGTTCCACCACATCTCCTTCCTCCTCCTCCTGTTGGCTTTGGTAGGTCTCCACTTCTTCATGAGGTGGGGGGTCTCTGGTCTCCTCGGATGAGGGGTGTCCTCTGAGTCTTTTATCACCTATGTAAAAAAAAAGGTATACTTAGCACACAGATATTTGATGGCAGAAATAGGAATATGAAACATTGCTTGGAAGTGGGGTACAATTGTCTATTTTGGCAGAGTTCCAAGATGTAGAATTTTTAGTGTCCTTTGTCAAGCTTCAATAATTGTCAAGCTTCAAGAATAGGAACACAGGACAACTACTTACTTTTTTGCAGCACTCTCCGGATCCTTCTGTACTGCTCATGCTCTCTTAATTTGAGGTCCGACCACCGCTTCCTGAGCTGATCTTTCGATCGTCGTACCCCGAAATTCCAGTGCAGAGTCTTTCGCCATGATCTTGGCCTTTCGGGCATTGGGGTTGGGGTAAGGTCCATACTTCCCGTCATAGTTGGCCTTCTTCAGGATGTCGACCATCGCCAACATCTGCCCAAAAGACCTATTTGATGCCTTAAATCGTCTCCTTCTGGATCGGGATGTTTCTGGCTCCGGGCTTTCCTCCTCCTCCTCCTCGTTACTGTAATTAGCACGCACCTGCTGTGTCTCCGCCATGTGCTCTTCCCCCACTGTGCCGAACGAGAAGGGGCGGGGAATAGACTAGAAAGAACGTTAGGGGCGGGCGGAGTTTCACACATGCGCAGTGTCTATAAATCGTAACACGCGTGCGTAGTACGTACGATCTGTGAGCGGAGGAAGGAGTATCGGAGGCGCCGATCGTGATAACGAAGGTAAGATCTAAACTTGGGCATATACTGCTTCTAGATTGAGGCCTGTATTTGCACAAGTTTAGAAGACTTTAGGCTGACATTAGGGTTTGTCTTGTGTTGTGTCTTGCAGTGAAAATGGATATCTTGAAGGATCAGGACTTTATGCCAATCTTCATAGATATGTTCAGGGAGCTGCCTTGTCTGTGGCAGATAAACCACCCTGAATATAAGAACCAAACAAAGAGGAAGGCAGCGCTGGATAATTTGTTGGAATTTGTGAAGACCGTGATCCCCACGGCAGATATCACCTATTTGAAGATCCTAATTGGTGGCCTGAGGAGCACTTATCTAAGGGAGCACAAGAAGGTCCAGGATTCCCAGAGATCAGGAGCTGCAGATGACATTTATGTCTCCAGGCTGTGGTACTATGACAGACTGCATTTTCTGGCAGGTCAGACTGAACCCAGGCCAGCACTCTCCAGTCTTCCTTCCACGCTTCCTTCCCCCCCCCCCAGCTGAGGCTTCTGACGCCCAACCTGGGCCTTCCAGGCAGCAACATGTGGAGGAGCCCAGCTGGAGCCAAGTATAGCATTCTTCTAAATATTTCTGGTTGTCCAATCAATGATGTTAACTAGATCAGTGTTTCTCAACTCCAGTCCTCAAGGCGCCCCAACAGGTCATGTTTTCAGGCTAACCATTATTTTGCACAGGTGATTTAATCAGTATCACTGCCTTAGTAATTACCACAGCCGTTTCATCTGAGGGAAATCCTGAAAACAAGACCTGTTGGTGCGCCTTGAGGACTGGAGTTGAGAAACCCTGAACTAGATGTTAGTTTGGAGTACTAATTTATGATTGTGATTGATGATGCAAAAATTAAAACCATGTCCCTTTTTCATACACAGGGAAGTCTCAGCCAGGAGGTGGCCAGGCCAAGCAGGCTGTCCCTCCCCTACACCTACAAAGACAAAGTGGCAGGAAGAGGAGTAACCTGGAGGAGGCAGCAATAGGCAGGCTACAGAGGAAGGCTACAGAGGCCCTCAGAACACCCCACAGTGTGGAGGAGGACTTTGCTGGCATAACTGCATGCAAAATGATGCAGACGGAGGAGGGCCAACGACTCCTGTGTGAGTTCTTAATTTTGGAAGCTCTAAATAAGGGGTTGAGGGGCCAAATCACATGTGCAACCCACATTTGTGACCTCACACAAAGTCCTCCTCCTCCTCCTCCACCAGGTCCTACTCCTCCTCCTCCTCCTGCTCTTTCAGATCCTACTCCTCCTCCTCCTCCTGCTCCTCCAGGTCCTACTCCTCCTCCTGCCACATCTCCAACACCAGAGCCACAGCGTGGAAGGAAGACCAGAGAGTGATGACCCTGGGCTCAGTCTGGTCTGGCAAAATATGCAGCCTCTTGTAGTACCACAGCCTGGGGACATAGATGTCATCTGCTGCTTTCCAGATCTCTGGGACTTCTGGACCAGACTGCACTCCCTTAGATATGGACTCCTCAGGCCACCAATTTTGCTGTAAAAGAATTGATGTCTGCCCTGGGGGTCCAAGGCTTCGCCAATTTCTGCTGTTTCTCCAGCGTTGCCTCCCTCTTTGTTTGGTTCTGAGCCCTTAATAAAGGAATTTTTGCTACAATTATACTTGCCTATGTGTGTTTTCCTTCAAAAATGTGAAATAAACAAGAGACACCAACACCAAACAACCTCCTTGAGATTAAATAATACAAGATAATAATGGTGTCGTGGTAACTTGACACACAAAACACACACAAAAATATTCTGTAGTAAAAAAACCAAAAAAAAAAACCCATCAGCCTTGAAACAAATACAAAACCAAAAAAAAAAAATCAGTTTTGAAAAAAATACAAAACAAAAATAAAAAAACAAAAAAAAATTTTGTCAGATGTGACAAATCAAAATATAATAATAATATGAGGGAATCACGATAAATAATAAAGAAATTAGTTTGTAAGAACTCTGTGTGAATATGAGCAGCAAAACTACTTCATTCTTCTAGCATTATCAAGAAGAAGAGAGTGCGCTGTATTAAACAATTTTACACATTGCAGCCTGATGAAAGTGCTCTATCCATTCTGAACACTAATTTTACCAGACCGAGCAGTTCCGTCTCGGAATTTCTTCTGAGCATGCGTGGCACTTTGTGCGTCGGAATTGTCCACACACGGTCGGAATTGACATGATCGGATTTTGTTGTCAAAAAATTTTATAGCCTGCTCTCAAACTTTGTGTGTCGGAAAATCCGATGGAAAAAGTCCGATGGAGCCCACACATGGTCGGATTTTCCGACAGCACGCTCCGATCGCACATTTTCTGACGGAAAATCCGTGTAATGTGTACGGGGCATTAGAGGAGAGAATTTCCCTTCCTAGGGGTAGATTTCATCTCACTTCCTGTTGTCTCCTTCCGTAAGCAAGTAGGAGTCGTTTGTAAGTTGGATGTTTGAAAAGTATGGGCCTGCCCTATATACTCTGCAGAAATTGGGGCCTTAGGTGTTGGTGTTGCCACAACACTGTAAGCCCTCACAGTTACTCTTGGTGGGGGCAGGAACGGGCTCTGCTGTGAAATATTAGATCAAGAATTGTAATTACATGCCCCTGTTGAACAGGGGCAGAAAAATTGGGCCTTAGGCACTGGTGCCACAACACTGCAACCCCTCACAGATACTCTAGTTGGAGTGCAGGAATGAGCCCTCCTGTAAAATATTGCATCAAAAATTGTAATTACACGCCCCTGCTAAACAGGGGCTGAAAAATTGGGCCTTAGGCACTGGTGCTGGGGCCACAACACTGCAACCCCTACAGATACTCTAGTTGGAGCGCAGGAACGAGCCCTGCTGCAAAGTATTGCATCAAAAATTGAAAATACACGCCCCTGTTAAACGGGGACTGAAAAATTGGGCCTTAGGCACTGGTGCTGGTGCCACAACACTGCAACCCCTCACAAATACTCTAGGTGAGTGCAGCAACGAACCCTCCTTGCAAAATATTGCATCAAAAATTGTCATTACACGCCCCTGTTAAACAGGGGCTGAAAAATTGTGCCTTAGCCACTGCTGGCGGCCACGTGCTGATGAGGATGCACCATGTCCACGACCAGCACTGTTGCCTCTAGACACAGAGCCTGCTTGCCCTTTTTTATTGGCTTGTGACTGTCTGCCTCTCCTTTTGGCCTTCCAGACATACTAATGGCCTGCAGTGTGATGTAGCTGCACTAAGCTGCGATATATATATATATTCTACAGGTAGCTTTAGCTGAACACTGTGCAGAGGTCGCACTACACTAACTTGTAGCTTTAGCTGAACACTGTGCAGAGGTCGCACTACACTAACTCGTAGCTTTAGCTGAACACTGTGCAGAGGTCGCACTACACTAACTCGTAGCTTTAGCTGAACACTGTGCAGAGGTCGCACTACACTAACTTGTAGCTTTAGCTGAACACTGTGCAGAGGTCGCACTACACTAACTTGTAGCTTTAGCTGAACACTGTGCAGAGGTCGCACTACACTGACTTGTAGCTTTAGCTGAACACTGTGCAGAGGTCACACTACACTAACTCATAGCTTTAGCTGAACACTGTGCAGAGGATGTACTACACTAACATTTAAATAATGTAGCTGCCTGCGGTAGTGATAGGATCAGGAAAACACCACCAACCTCCTACAGGTAGCTTTAGCTGAACACTGTGCAGAGGTCGCACTACACTAACTTGTAGCTTTAGCTGAACACTGTGCAGAGGTCGCACTACACAAACTTGTAGCTTTAGCTGAACACTGTGCTGAGTTTGCACTACACTAACTCGTAGCTATAGCTCAACACAGTGCAGAGGTCGCACTACACTAACTTGTAGCTTTAGCTGAACACTGTGCAGAGGTCGCACTACACTAACTTGTAGCTTTAGCTGAACACTGTGCAGAGGTCACACTACACTAACTTGTAGCTTTAGCTGAACACTGTGCAGAGGTCGCACTACACTAACTCATAGCTTTAGCTGAACACTGTGCAGAGGACGCACTACACTAACGTTTAAATAATGTAGCTGCCTGCGGTAGTGATAGGATCAGGAAAACACCACCAACCTTCTACAGGTAGCTTTAGCTGAACACTGTGCAGAGGTCGCACTACACTAATGTGTTGCTTTAGCTGAACACTGTGCAGAGGTCGGACTACACTAACTTGTAGCTTTAGCTGAACACTGTGCAGAGGTCGCACTACACTAACTTGTAGCTTTAGCTGAACACTGTGCAGAGGTCGCACCACACTAACTCGTAGCTTTAGCTGAACACTGTGCAGAGGACGCACTACACTAACGTTTAAATAATGTAGCTGCCTGCGGTAGTGATAGGATCAGGAAAACACCACCAACCTTCTACAGGTAGCTTTAGCTGAACACTGTGCAGAGGTCGCACTACACTAACGTGTAAATAATGTAGCTGCCTGCGGTAGTGATAGGTTCAGAAAAACACCACCAATCTTCTACAGGTAGCTTTAGCTGAACACTGTGCAGAAGTCGCACTACACTAACTCGTAGCTTTAGCTGAACACTGTGCAGAGGTCGCACTACACTAACTCGTAGCTTTAGCTGAACACTGTGCAGAGGTCGCACTATACTAACTCGTAGCTTTAGCTGAACACTGTGCAGAGGTCGCACTACACTAACTCGTAGCTTTAGTTGAACACTGTGCAGAGATCGCACTACACTAACTCGTAGCTTTAGCTGAACACTGTGCAGAGGTCGCACTACACTAACTCGTAGCTTTAGCTGAACACTGTGCAGAGGTCGCACTACACTAACTCGTAGCTATAGCTGAACACTGTGCAGAGGTCGCAATACACTAACTTGTAGCTTTAGCTGAACACTGTGCAGAGGTCGCACTACACTAACTTGTAGCTTTAGCTGAACACTGTGCAGAGGTCACACTACACTAACTCGTAGCTTTAGCTGAACACTGTGCAGAGGACGCACTACACTAACGTTTAAATAATGTAGCTGCCTGCGGTAGTGATAGGATCAGGAAAACACCAACAACCTTCTACAGGTAGCTTTAGCTGAACACTGTGCAGAAGTCGCACTACACTAACTCGTAGCTTTAGCTGAACACTGTGCAGAGGTCGCACTACACTAACTCGTAGCTTTAGCTGAACACTGTGCAGAGGTCCCACCATACTAACTCGTAGCTTTAGCTGAACACTGTGCAGAGGTCGCACTACACTAACTCGTAGCTTTAGTTGAACACTGTGCAGAGATCGCACTACACTAACTCGTAGCTTTAGCTGAACACTGTGCAGAGGTCACACTACACTAACTCGTAGCTTTAGCTGAACAATGTGCAGAGGACGCACTACACTAACTCGTAGCTTTAGCTGAACACTGTGCAGAGGTCGCACTACACTAACTCATAGCTATAGCTGAACACTGTGCAGAGGTCGCACTACACTAACTCGTAGCTTTAGCTGAACACTGTGCAGAGGTCGCACTACACTAACTTGTAGCTTTAGCTGAACACTGTGCAGAGGTCGCACTACACTAACTCGTAGCTTTAGCTGAACACTGTGCAGAGGATGCACTACACTAACGTTTAAATAATGTAGCTGCCTGCGGTAGTGATAGGATAAGAAAAACACCACCAATCTTCTACAGGTAGCTTTAGCTGAACACTGTGCAGAAGTCGCACTACACTAACTCGTAGCTTTAGCTGAACACTGTGCAGAGGTCGCACTACACTAACTCGTAGCTTTAGCTGAACACTGTGCAGAGGCCGCACTATACTAACTCGTAGCTTTAGCTGAACACTGTGCAGAGGTCGCACTACACTAACTCGTAGCTTTAGTTGAACACTGTGCAGAGGTCGCACTACACTAACTCGTAGCTTTAGCTGAACACTGTGCAGAGGTTGCACTACACTAACTCGTAGCTTTAGTTGAACACTGTGCAGAGGTTGCACTACACTAACTCGTAGCTTTAGCTGAACACTGTGCAGAGGTCGCACTACACTAACTCGTAGCTTTAGCTGAACACTGTGCAGAGGTCGCACTACACTAACTCGTAGCTTTAGCTGAACACTGTGCAGAGGTCACACTACACTAACTCGTAGCTTTAGCTGAACACTGTGCAGAGGACGCACTACACTAACGTTTAAATAATGTAGCTGCCTGTGGTAGTGATAGGATCAGGAAAACACCACCAACCTTCTACAGGTAGCTTTAGCTGAACACTGTGGAGAGGTCGCACTACACTAACGTGTAAATAATGTAGCTGCCTGCGGTAGTGATAGGATAAGAAAAACACCACCAATCTTCTACAGGTAGCTTTAGCTGAACACTGTGCAGAAGTCGCACTACACTAACTCGTAGCTTTAGCTGAACACTGTGCAGAGGTCGCACTACACTAACTCGTAGCTTTAGCTGAACACTGTGCAGAGGCCGCACTATACTAACTCTTAGCTTTAGCTGAACACTGTGCAGAGGTCGCACTACACTAACTCGTAGCTTTAGTTGAACACTGTGCAGAGGTCGCACTACACTAACTCGTAGCTTTAGCTGAACACTGTGCAGAGGTCACACTACACTAACTCGTAGCTTTAGTTGAACACTGTGCAGAGGTTGCACTACACTAACTCGTAGCTTTAGCTGAACACTGTGCAGAGGTCGCACTACACTAACTCGTAGCTTTAGCTGAACACTGTGCAGAGGTCGCACTACACTAACTCGTAGCTTTAGCTGAACACTGTGCAGAGGTCACACTACACTAACTCGTAGCTTTAGCTGAACACTGTGCAGAGGTCGCACTACACTAACTTGTAGCTTTAGCTGAACACTGTGCAGAGGTCGCACTACACTAACTTGTAGTTGTAGCTGAACACTGTGCAGAGGTCGCACTACACTAACTTGTAAATAATGTAGCTGCCTGCGGTAGTGATAGAATCAGAAAAGCACCACCAATCTTCTACAGGTAGCTTTAGCTGAACACTGTGCAGAGAACGCACTACACTAACTGTAAATACTGTAGCTGCCTGACTGTGGTACTAATAGGATCAGAAGAACACCAGCAATTTTCTTCAGGTAGCTGTAAATACTCTAACAACACCTGTCAGATCTAGCTAAAATGAATACAGTGTATATATATATATATATATATATATATATATATATATATATATATATATGCAACACCTGGGATGCATATATATATATACACAATACACTGTAAGTGCAGCTAACTGACTGACTGTCCTGCCTAATCTATCTAGCTTAAATCAAATGACACTGTCTCTCTGTCTCTGTCTCTCAAAGCCGGAACACACTACACAGGGCTGCCGTGCAGGCGGCCTTATATAGTGTGGGGCGTGTACTAAACCCCCTGAGCCATAATTGGCCAAAGTCACCCTGGCTTTGGCCAATTACAGCTCTCTGTACAGTGAATTATGGGCCGTGGCGCGCCACTCGAATTTGGCGCGAACGGCCCATAACGTTCGCAATTCGGCGAACGACCGAACAGACGATGTTCGAGTCAAACATGGGTTCGACTTGAACACGAAGCTCATCCCTACTTTCCACGTGTTTTTGGGACAGGTCTTTGGGAATGATACATAGTTACATAGTTAATATGGTTACAAAAAAGATACAAGTCCAGCCAGTTCACCCAACACAGAAAAAAACCACACATACACACATAGAAAACCTTTATAATAAACCCCAATAAAGCATGATTTAATTTGCTCCAGTGGGGGATCCCCCAACAGGCAATCGGATATTCCCTGGATCATCTTTACCTATAAACATTAGTATGCAGTCATATTATGTGCATTTAGGAAAAAATCCAGGCCTTTTTTTAAAACAATCTACTGAGCTGGCCAGAACCAGCTCTTGAGGAAGTCTATGCCACATTTTCACAGCTCTTACTGTGAAGAAGCCTTATTTGGAGATTAAATTTCTTTCCCCCCAGACGTAAAGAGTGCCCCCTTGTCCTCTGTGATGACCTTAAGGTAATCAACTCCACTAAGTTCACTATATGGACCACTTATGTACTTATACATGTTGATCATATCCCCCCTTAATCTTCTCTTTTCAAGAGAGAATAAATTCAGTTCCTCTAATCTTTCCTTATAGCTGAGCTCCTCCATCCCTCTTATCATTTTGGTTGCTCCTCTCTGCACTTTCTCCAGTTCTCCAATATTCTTTTTGTGAACTAGTGCCTAAAACTGAACTGCATATTCTATATGAGGTCTTACTAATGATTTGTACGGGGGCAGAATGATATCTCTCTCTCTCTCTGGAGTCCATACCTATTTTAATATAAGAAATTACTTTTCTCGCTTTGGAAACCACAGCTTGGCATTGCATGCTATTATTAAGCTTATGACATACCAGTACACCCAGATCTTTCTCCACCATTGATTCCCCCAGTTGTACTCCCCCTATTATGTATGATGAATGCATATTTTTAGCCCCCGGGTGCATAACTTTACATTTTTCAACATTAAACCTCATTTTCCTTGTGGTGCCGTTACGCCCGCGGCGTTGTTTCCACGCTCACAATCGGCATTGGAGACGGTCATGGCACCACTGGCTGGACGCTAGTCGCTCGGTTTGTGATGCCTCAATCCCACTCACTACGCATGCATGACGTTGGTGGGCTGTCCCGCAGTGGCGCTTATATGGCCGTCCTTCTGGGGGGGATTCGGCACTTGGGGCACTTCACTCATTGGACCTGATGCCCTCCCTTGGATCATGTCCTCCCTATTCAGCACTAGGTAACTCTGCACATCACGAGTTACCTCTATTTAATCAGTTGATTATTCAGGTTTTGGTTTGTAGTAACATGGTGGGCACTTTTCTACATTTCCCTCACTTATCCTTACTATTTTTTGACTAGTTCACAGTGTTGGTTTCTCCATTTATTGGTTTGTAGTAACATGGTGGGCACTCTTCTACATTTCCCTCACTTATCCTCACTATTTTTTGACTAGTTCACAATGTTAATTTCTCCATTTATTAATCAAATTCTCCCCACAGAAACCCCACCTGGTTAGTTCACCCACCACCTATTTCCTCAGCGTGCCCTTTAGTTCCGTGTCTCCTTGGGCGATGTTGTTTGCCGCTGCAGGTTTGCCCGCCTCAGCTCCCGATCGCAATGTCCCCGGATGGCTCACTACCCTCGGCTCTTCACCATCAACATACGGATTTTAGTGAGTAAACATGTCTTTCGCGGGGTTCGATTTACCCCTTCCGTATTCATGTTGATATATGTCAGACCATCTTTATACATCTAAATTACAGATTTACCGTGTGCCTGCTACTGATGAGTGGCCCAGAGCCACGGAACGCATCGAGCTATCAGATGCCGTGTTTTATTTATGTACCATTTTTTCATATTTTATGGTTTATCCATCACGACAGGAATATTGAGGCTATAGTTCATGCAGGCATTACCTTGTAATATATGTATATATTCATACGTTATTGGTGGACTATGTAATTTTATCATGCAATCTTATATGTTACCAGTGTTATTACCATATCTAATTGTTCTTTAAACTGACATTAGCAATATGTACGTTATCCACTGTATATGATTTAATAAACATTTTATTAATCTGCCAATTTATTGAGTTGCAAACCATGTTCCTCATCTAAAGCCCCACCCCCTTGTTGTTTGCTTGCTTGCTTGTTTGCTCGCTTGCTTTCTTGTCATCATTAAACCTCATTTGCCACACAGTTGCCCAATTAAACAGTGCATTGAGGTTGGCTTGTAAGTTGGAAACATCCTGTAAGGACTTTTAATCCCAGAGCCTATTCATTTATAAAGATATTAAAAAGTAAAGGTTCCAACACTGAACCTTGGGGTACACCACTAACAACCTTAGACCATTCAGAGTTAACCACTATTCTCTGAATTCGATCTTTTAGCCAGTTTTCTATCCATTTACAAACTGATCTTTTTAAGCCTGTAGACTTTACCTTACACATTAGCCGTGTATGGGGAACTGTGTAAAATGCTTTTTCAAAATCCAAGTATACCATGTCCACAGCCACCCCTTTGTCCAAGGTTTTACTAACCTCCTCATAAAAAGAAATCAGGTGTTTGACAACTTCTGTCTTTCATGAATCCATGCTGACCTTTGCTTAAAATATTTTTTTCCAGCAAGAACTCATCTATGTGGACTTTTAGTAAACTCTCCAGTATCTTCCCAACTATAGAAGTTAAACTAACAGGTCTATAGTTACTTGGTAAAGACCTTGACCCCTTTTTAAATACACCACATTGGCTCTACGCCAATCCAGTAGTACTATGCCAGTCATTAAAGAGTCAATAAAAATTTGAAACAATGGCTTTTAAATGACAGAGCTCAATTCTTTTAGGACCTGTGGGTGTATGCCATCTGGTCCAGGTGCCTTATTAACCTTTATTATGTCTAAATATGTGTGCCCATTCAGCCAAAGGAGCATTTCTGAGGCCAAGTACCAATGTTGGATAAAAATCTTTTGTAATCCTTTTTTTCCTGCCCCCTCCCCCTTCTTTGCCCTTCATCTTTCTTCTATTCTTTTCTATCTCTATTGCTCTTTTACTTTGCCTAACCAAGATTTTGGTCAAGAGACATTGTAATAAGAATCTGTTAATATTTTTGTTTGGCTGTTAACCCTACCCCATGCATTTGTTTGTTATTGACACATGTCTTGCAATGGTTTACTAACGTGTCTGTTGTCATTTTGACTCATTTATATTAATAAACAACTTGAACAAGAAAAGCCTTTGTAATCAGCATTCCAATTCATCCCAAATATGTCCAATAGCATTGATGTCAGGGTTCTGGGCAGGTCCCTTCGCCTCTCCAGCAGAATGGTAACATACACTAATGCCCTGTACACACGGTCGGATTTTCTGACGGAAAAAGTGCGATCGGATTGTGTTGTCGGAAATTCCGATCGTGTGTGGGCTCCATCGGACTTTTTCCGTCAGAATTTCCAACACACAAAGTTTGAGAGCAGGCTATAAAATTTTCCGACAACAAAATCCGATCAGTTAAATTCCGATCGTGTGTACACAAATCCGACGCACAAAATGTCACGCATGCTCAGAATAAATTAAGAGATGAAAGCTAATGGCTACTGCCCCATTTACAGTCCCGACATACGTGTTTTACGTCACCGCATTCAGACCGAACGGATTTTCCGACAACTTTGTGCGACTGTGTGTATGCAAGGCAAGTTTGAGCCAACATCCGTCGGAAAAAATCCATGGATTTTGTTGTGGGAATCTCCGATCAATGTCCGATCGTGTGTACAGGGCATAAAAGTTAAAATGTAAGGTTCTGTCAGGTCAAGTTGCTGTCGGTGTCCCCATTGTGGAGATTTCCCTACGTTCCCATGTCTCTAACACAGAAAGTGAGGAAAGCTGCACAACGTGAGGGGACATGGCATCGTTGACAGCTGTCCCAATTGCAGATTTCATTTCACTTTTTTCTCCAGTGAAAACTGTAAAATTTTGGATTTTACTTACTTTAGCCTACCAGGACAGGAAGGCATGGAAGATCTCTCCAATGGGGATGCAGACTGCAATACAAATAGAAGCAAAGTTTTAATGTTTGTAATGTTAGTTTTTTTGGCTGGGTTTCTGCTTGGACTTAACATTTAATTATAGACTTTTTTTTTAATGTGAATTATTATTTTTCTAAAACAGTCAAAAGATACCAACAGAGGATCATTTTTCTTAGATCTGTTCATGATTATTTACTTATTATTATTATCATATAAAAGATAGATAGATAGATAGATAGATAGATAGATAGATAGATAGATAGATAGATAGATAGATAGATAGATAGATAGATAGATAGATAGATAGATAGATAGATAGATAATCCATAAGTTCTGTCTCACTCTAGCTTCTATATACAACAACAGAGCACCTGCAGATTCCACTCCATTCTGTGTTTCCTTCATTTCTACTTTCATAGTTCTGCTTTTATAGCGGAGGGGACACCTTACTTCATATGTTTTTCATTACTGCTGGCACATATATTATTGTTTTGTAAGGGTAAAAATGTAATAAAAATAAAGAAACTAGGTGGTTGTTTCCAATAAGATGCTAAAAAAGGCAAAAAAATGCTTCAAGTGTGTTCTGTGTTGACATAGAACAGCCAAAAACATTGTACATTATCAACCTGTTTCATTTCCAGTCATGTAAAAAAAAAAGTGCAGATTCTCATTTCATCAACATGTATAAAGAGTATGTTGATTTGCCACACAAAATGGAATGGAAATGGTTTTAATATAGGATATCTAGCAGGAGTCCCAGTCCAATAAATTCCAAAGATTGTGCCATGTCTTTAAATAAAGAGGCAGACTAAGTATGCATGATGGTTTTGCATAAGATACATCAGCTTTCAGTATGCAAAGAATTCAAAACTGATCTTTTGGGGCAAGAAAGGCAATTCCCTACTCTTAGGCCCCCTCGCCTTCCTTGTAACCCCAACTCTAACCATGCCTTACATAAATAAACCCTTTATTGACATATGCACCTCATCAGCACTGGTATTCTCTGCTCTAAAGGTCAGCCCTTCCTGCAACAAAACATTCTAGAATTGTAATCTATTGCTTTGTTGTGCATACATATTGTTAGGAGTGATTCTGCTTGAAGCAGTATCTAAAATGATTACATTCCTACCTCACTGCTCTAAACTGGAGGGTAGGCAACCCGTCAATCCCAGTCGATCAGGAACACTTCTCTGCTTTGCCGACTCCCTGCTACTTTGGCGCCAGTCCTTCCCCTTGCCTCCTGGCTCATGCTTCTAACATGAGAGCAGAGACTACACAGCTCTGGACGGACGACAAAGAGCTGGAGTTGGCCATGTAAACTTTTGAAGTTAACTGGCAGATTATTGGTTGCTAGAACAAGGGGCGGTTCTAGCAACAAATCACCAGCTTGGTATTATGAAATGTTAACTCCGGCAGATCTTGCTCCCACCCCCTGTCCAGAGATGTGCAGCCTCCTGTTTACACCTATGTAGGTAGGAGAAGTAAGCGTTTCTCACTGATTAATGTATGTGTGCGTAGGGGAAGGGGGCGTGAGGTAAAGGGGGCAGAGGGCACTATTGTGTGGGGGGGGGGATTACAAAGTAGCAGAGGACATTGCTATGGGGATGATGGGCAGATGGCACTATTGTGGGTGGCGGGGGATTTTAAAGCAGCAGAGGACATTGCTAGGGGAATGGGGTGCAGAGGGTACAATCATGTGTGTGGGGGAGTATTACAAAGCAGCAGTGGTCATTACTATGTGGATGGGGGGGCAGAGAGCACTATTGTTGGGGGAGGGGGCATGCCAGAGTATATTGCTATGAGGGGAGGCAGAGGGCAGTATTGTGAGTGTGTGTTGGGGTTAATATCAAAGACATTGGTATGGGGACAGAGGGCACTATTGTGGGGATGAGGGGAAAAGGGCAAAGGGCCAGAGGACACCACTGGGGGGGCAAAAGATACTACTGGGGGTAATGTGAAGGGAGACAGAGGACACTGCTATGGGGGGGGCGGAGGGCAGTATTGTGTGTGTGTGTGGGGGGTATATCAGCAGCGGGCACTATTGTGGGGGTGAGGGGAAAGGGGCAGAGGGCCAGAGGACACTACTGGGGGGGGGCAAAAGACACTACTGGGGGGTAATGTATGTGAAGGGGGTAGAGGACACTGCTATGGGGTGGCAGGGGGCCAGAAGACACTACTGTGGGGAGGAGTCATGTGAAGGGGGAAGAGGTCATTGTTGTGTGTAGAGGGGGCAGAGGACACTACTGTGGACAGGGCCAGCGCCAGCATAAGGCTGTTTAGGCAGCAGCCTTGGAGCACCAGGATATGGGTGGTGATGGTAAAATCTGAATCCCCAGCCACTTGCAGCTGAGGCTGCAGAAAAAGGGACTCGGGAATATGTCCTCAGTCCCTTTCTCTGTCTCAAAAGCCCCCCAGTAGGGCTCCTAAAAAATAATATTGTACATTTCATTTAAAAAAGTTGTAAAAGCCAATGAAAAAAATAAGATAATAAAAATAAAAACTACTGTTGGTTATTCCCAAACTCATATAACTTTCCTTCTCTCTTATGGGGAAGCATGTGACTCAACACCCTTCTTCCCACATGCCAGTGATGATCCTGCCCCATGTAAGCTTCACATTATGACTTTGCTTACAAAGGACTTACTTTATTTCCTCCTGGAGGACAACAGGGTGGCATGGGAGAAATGGGGGCTGTAGCAGCTAATTAATCCAAAAGATCTGCCCTTCATGGGTACTTTATGGCCCAGTATCAGTAAGATGTATTATTTCAATAACACAGCTTTCCTGTGTAATCACATTCATTTTAATTGTAATGGTTACTCTTATTACCTTAATCTACCACCCTGTGACCATGAACACTTGCATCCACAGCTAATGGAAATGAAATGAGGCATAGGATCTTGTATGTGAATATACAAATAAGTGTACACATTTACAAGCACAAGCTCTTACTAACAGTCACAGATATAGTAGAGGGACCAGCAGCCAAGGAACATTGGCTTCCTGATATTCATTACTATTGCTATCACAGTGCCAACGCTGACATTAACTCATGCAGTCTTTCTTTAACACAAAAGGAGGTAACTAATAGCAAGCAATTATTCATTTTTCTTCTACCAATCCCTTTCCTAGAAACTAAAATTTAATTTTACATATTACCAATGTAATCTGGATTGTTTATTAAATTAACTTGATAGTATCACTAAAATTATAGGAACTAAGGACTTATGCATGCCAAGTCTTCTGCAGATGTACTTTATTTCATGTTCTCTATCTTTTCTGGTTTGATTTTTAGCTTTTTTCTTATTACACTTTATTGGGGGGGCGGGGGGGGGTAATGAGATTTTCATTTTATTATATGGTGGGTGATAACAGAGAATCGTGGATGGAGCTAATATAACCATATGGATAACAGGGACTTGTGGCACTAGAGTAAAGGGCTGGTTAGAGTTAGGGGAAGTAAAGGCATGCCATTGTTATGATTAAAAATACTTAAAAAAATATTTAAGTGGGTTTCTTCAACATTTTAAGAGCAGATGGTATACTGTCCCGTGACTGGCACCATGTATTTCAATTACACCACATCCATTTGTTGATCAATTGTGGGAATTAGTAATCAAGATTAAACTGATTGTCTCCAACAAGGGATCTTATCATCTATTTTTAAAGCTAAAAGGTCTGTTTCAACATGTCCAGTGGGGGCTTTATACATTAATCATAAACTTTTTGAAGTAATTACTCTTTACCCCTGTAAAGTGCCATCCTCTCCCCAGCTTCGCAACCTCACACAGCTTCCTGCATCTGGTAACAGTGCTGAGCAATAACAGCAAAATTCAACCTAACCAACTACAGACAAGGCTGCAAACTTGTCAGCACGTTCTCCTATCCTCAAAGTTCTCCCCTCCAGTGAGACGTTTCCAGGGATGGATTCACCTGGACTGCTTTACTAGTGTTGTTTTTCCTAACTATGGCGAAAGGGAAAGACTAAAGAGCCAGAGAGGTCTAATAAATAAAGTAGATAATTGAAACAATATTTTGGCCATCTAAACTGTTAGAGGCCCCTAGTCTGGGACACCCGGGATTGTTATGCTGAGTGTAGACCTTTGGCGATAAATCAGTACACAATCTGCTCCTAATAATTTCTGAACCCTTTTACAAAAGAGGAAAACCTAGACTGTAGTGTTTCCAGGAGACTCCTGTTGTAAGATGTAAATATGGTTTCCATATAATTGCATGGCACAGTAAAGTCAGTTACATCCCATCAATTTTAACTATACTTACTACTAAGGTAGGCAGAATTCTGTACTAGCTCTCTTTGATTGCTATCCTCTTGAATATGTTCTGTACCATGAAGATTTTATAGGTTTATTTCCATGCAAATTCTGCTATGGTAACAACAAATTTTCTGTATGTGTGACCTATACTCATCCCGTTTTTCCAATTTCAGCTATGTAAAAAAAGACAGGGAGGAAATAGGAGATAGCCCTTGTGTGCTCTTGTTGTAACTCTTTATGCTCAACAGGGACAGATTATTAGTTTTAACCACAATCATTTCTGTGCAAGATTGTTAGATGCAGAAGTTTTGCTGTATTGAATTCTGGCACTAAGATTTTTCCACATTATTAGTGACAGGGTGCCACCATGATAAACTTCATTGTCACAATATTTATTAGGTTTTGGTTAAGTGGTTTGTAGTAGACAAAATATTTCCAGTAACATTGTACATATACCCAAGTACAACATAATCAATACAGACGCGGGATGTTTATTCATGCTAAGCAAAAGTACATTTGTAATGAAGAATCATATGGAATGAGTAGAGGAGAGTGACATTATTTATGTTGTACCCACCCCCTTTTTCCAATGAGAGTTCAGTGGCCAAAGCTTCTGACTTGTTTTATTTTGTAATTTATAAAACTGGTGGTCTGTGCTCAAGCTTTTTTAAGGACCAGTCATACCTTACCGGGTTTCTCACCACCACCATCCCCCCTCTGCTTTCTCACAGCATTTTGCATTGTCATCCATGCTGGCCCTGGGGAACAATTTGGTTTGATGCCATTTATCATGTTGTTGATTGAGTTTATTATAACTTTTTTATAAATTTGTTTTATTGTTCAGTAATGTATTTATTCTTATTTAAATGATATGTTATTTGATAAATCAATGGCCATCCTTGGCCATTTTTCTCCATATTTAGATATATTTGCTATATTTGCTGTGCTTTTGTTTACTATTGTATATTTGATAGTTATTCAGGATTTCTATGGTGTAGCCTAAATTTTAATAGTTTAGGAACACAACCTGAATCTCTTTCCAGGTGGCATCTTCCAAAGAGTGGGTGATAAAAACATTTCTTACTACCCTTCTGGCTCCCCAACTACCTACTGTGCTTTTGGGCAACAGGTAAACAGGAGCATAACTTAATTGATTGAATTAATTATTAAATTATTGCTATAGCAGCTATAGTCATAGTACTGGGGTGCCATTTCAAAACTGTGTAAGTGTAGTACCCTCTAGTGTGTGTGCTACTAGTAGTGAGAGTAGGCAAACTATACTCTGCCTCATATTAGCTGGTGAGTCTGTAATTGGGTCAGGGCTACAAGAGTTCAGGGCTGGATGACTCATCCTGGCAGCTCTCTGATGCCCCCTGTTTCTAGAATGTTGGAGAATGTTTTAAAAAATAGTGGGCGGAGGCTAGGAGGGGCTGCCTTGAATATTTATGGGCCCTCAGCCAATCCCCAGGAGTGAGCCTGGCAGGGGACTGAGAAACTTATAAATAGACATGGGCCATGCCAGCAGGGGAGTTGGATGGAAGATGGAGAAGCAGTGCTGAGGAGAGGCTGTCATGGCCCTTGAGGGACCCCTGCCAGGGAGGGGTTTTACCCCGGGCTGGAGCTCAGGAAATCTGGCCTGGAAGGATCCCACCACAGGAGGCAGTTGGGGGGATTCAGACCAGAAAGGTAGAAGGAGAGAGCAAGCAGAGTCAGTGAGTAGATCAGCACGATGCAGGGACAAAAGACAAGGGGAGAGACTGTCAGCTGTAACAGTACTTTCTTGAAGACCATGGTGTGCCAAGTCATCATCTAACCTTGCCCTGGGGATTCTCCATGTGTGTGCCAGTTAGGAGGACTGGGGGAAGCGAGCATGCAGGTGGGTTGGTGGCAACCTGGCAGGCTGGTAGTCTTCTGCAGTGGTAGAACTGAGCTCAGTGTCCACAGGGAGCTAGAAGGAGATGCTGTTCACTCGACAATATGCTAAATTACCCACAAAGGGACAGGATGTTCCTAGCCTGTAATGGGCTGCTGCTGAGTTGACAAACATTGCTAATTACATCCAGAGTGATCAGCAGGTGCTGTTCATATTGAACCAAGTTTGTGCAGGAGAAGAGGAATTCTATTTAAATAGGGAGGAAGTTGTCCCCTTTTTGTTCTGTGCTCTGGACATTTTCATGTTGGGCATCCCATAATTACTTACCCCATCCAAGTTATCATCCCCTAATAAAACAACAAAAATAAGCCAAGGATTGTTTACTGTGTTTGAGTGAATGAAGAAAATGCTGTGTGACTGGCTGTGCAGCAGTGGGGACCCGGAAATCAGCAACTCTTACGGGGTAGTGCTACAAAAGGGAAGCATCTGGAAAGGACTTCTTCAGCTAGTTAGAAGAGGCCCAATGTTCCCTGGGCTTTATATGAGACATTTTTCAAAGTAACAATATACCTAAAACCGTATGTTGCATCAAGTGAATTTGTATTGTAATAGAAGGCACCAACAGGATTCTAAGAGAACATTATGGAAGTAATTTAGCTACACCAAAATGAGCCAAATTAAAATGAGAACAGCATCTGTTATAATCAGCTTATTTTACCAATCCTAAGCGAGCAGTCAGAGATAAATTATATTTGTGGTTATACCTACCACAGGCTTGATAGTTCACAGTCTGGCATGTAGCTTTTCTTACTTTGTAAAAAGTCTCAAGATAGTAGGTTTACTGCATACTATCTCCAAGTCTTTTACAAGTTATACTTTACTCACTCTTTGTCTTTTCACAGCTTCTTTAGAACAAGCCAGAAAACATTACTGAGGGAACAATGTTTTACGTCACTTCCCAGATTAAAGCTATAAATTGATTATGGAGTCATTTCTCTAGCATTTAAACCAAAGACTACATAACATAAATAGTTACATTTAAAATACTTATGGTTTTCTCAATGTTTCTGTTGCTGACAATTAAGGAAAGCTGTGTAACTAATAAATGATGATGTTCAAAGTGTAGCAACCCATCATATTTCATATTAATAAAATGCAATGTAAAATATAATGTTCAAGTCAAACATTAATATTGTCTTTTTTTATACTTATTTTTTTTTGTTTTTGCAGTCATACTGTAGAAACATAAATGGTAACTAGTCACAAAAAGCGACGCCTCTATTCCATACTAAACCCACAACAATAAAATCAGTCTGTAGTTGCAATAAAGCATGCTTGTTATAATGTTATATAATCTTATAAGCTTGTTATATAATCCTTTTCATTGTGTATAAAGGATGTTTGATCGTGTCTCTCTGATCCTCCTCTTCTTTCACTGTCTCCAAAAAAAAAAACTGATATTTACAGAGCCAGGGAATGAGCTGCACATGCTCAGTTTGATGTGTATTGCTAGGGAGTTTTTTTCTTGGAAGAGTACATGTGATCAGCACAGGTCCAATCAGCACTGTCCAGACATGTCTAGACAGAGGATTAGGGGAGAATGAAAACTCCTGCTATAAGCTTTACTAGGCACTGATACAAGTCACAAGGTTGCTATATACTGCTGATGAGAAAAGGTATTTATTCATTTATATTTACTAAAATAATTGCATTTCCATGTTCTGTGTACTGTGGGAGACCAGATATAGTGAATGCAGGTTCTAGGTTTAGTAACACTTTAATAATACTATGTTGCAAAATGGTTACATTGGAGAAAGACGGGGGCCTGAGAAAACTCTGATCTTATAAACACTTTTGGAACAAGGCTTCTCCAAAGTGTTCAAGTAACATTTAAGTAGCAAGATTTTTCACTTTTTAGTAGGGATAAGAGAAGGAAATTCTGGCTGATTGTTGAAAGGAGAAGAAAATGATTGACTCCTAGGCCAAAAAAAACAGGGCTTCAATGAGTGAGCTCTAGCAAAGTGTAAAATGTGTTAGCCAGTTACATCAATCCTTTGCTGCTTATGTTATGATGTTTTACCCGTTTTAATACAGTTTTTCTAATAAAGGTGGTTTTTCAGTGAGTGCGGCCATCTGTACTGTAGGGGGTTTCGAACATAGCCATCGGCGAGTGGGCACATAAAGGACATGTTGCATCAGCATCTGAAGACTCAATTTGTGAAGGTCTCCAAGTCCATATAAACATACCTGCCCAAAGTCCCGGATTGGGTGGGACTTTTCCACATTGACACCTTTGTCCCACTATCCCACCATATAGGGGCTTTGCCCCGCATAATGCTATTGACTACAAGCTAAGTTCTGTCTCAGTAGGCCCTGAAGCAGTGTGCACATTCAGCACAGCCAGGGATTGGCTAGCAAGTCAGCTGGATGAGAGACTTCACCTGTCAAAACGAGAGTGTGATGTTGTGTATGGGCGGGACTGCTACCCAGACCCGCCCCTCTGTCAAACCAGTGCATAGCGAAAGAGCCAGCATTCATACATTGCTGGCTGGGACAGAGATGCAGAGGGTCAGGATCAGCTGTCTATTTCTCTCCCCCAGGGTTTTTTTCAGCCTCCATTAGCCCTGCACTTACAGGCAGCTCCCCACTTTCACTTAAACACAGAAGCCTGGCTTCGGTAGTTTAAAGTTCAAGTAACAGCTCCTTCAACAGCCTCTCTGCTCTACACCAGAGTCGGAACAAGTGAAAAAGGCTGACTGCAGCGTGTTCGAGGAGGGAGGAGGGGGTGAGCTGCCCCTTAATCCTATCTTCTTCCTGCTCTGGGAGTCCAGGAGCCGAAAATACCCAGTGCACTGAAAGGAGAAGGAAGCTGTGGCTGCACTGGATAGAAGACATCTACAGAAAGGTGTTACTTTTACAAAAGTGTGTGTGTGTGTGAGTGTGTGTGTCTGTGTATGTATGTGTGTGTGGTATGTGTGTGTATGTATGTGTGTAGTGTGCGGTATGTGTATGGTGTGTGTGGTATGTGTGTGGTGTGTGTGTGTGTGTGTGTGTGTATATGTATGTGTGTAGTGTATGTGTGTATATGTGTGTAGTGTATGTGTGTGTGGTATGTGTGTGTGTGGTGTGTGTGTGTGTGTATGTGTGTATGTATGTGTGTATGTGGTGTGTGTTTGTGGTGTGTGTGTGTGTGTGGTATGTATGTATGTATGTGTGGTGTGTGTGGTATGTGTGTGATGTGTGTGTGGTATGTGTGTGTGTGTGGTATGTATGTGTGTGTGTGCAGAGGTTATAGTTGAGGAGAAGCACAATAGTGAGATGTGGATGGATGACTGCACTCTGTACCTAGTGCTCTTGAACCCTTGCACTCTGTATGTAACGCACTCCCAAGCCATGCACTGTTCATAGAAGACATCTACAGAAAGGTGTTACTTTTACAAAAGTGTGTGTGTGTGTGAGTGTGTGTGTCTGTGTATGTATGTGTGTGTGGTATGTGTGTGTATGTATGTGTGTAGTGTGCGGTATGTGTATGGTGTGTGTGGTATGTGTGTGGTGTGTGTGTGTGTGTGTGTGTGTGTATATGTATGTGTGTAGTGTATGTGTGTATATGTGTGTAGTGTATGTGTGTGTGGTATGTGTGTGTGTGGTGTGTGTGTGTGTGTATGTGTGTATGTATGTGTGTATGTGGTGTGTGTTTGTGGTGTGTGTGTGTGTGTGTGTGTGGTATGTATGTATGTATGTGTGGTGTGTGTGGTATGTGTGTGATGTGTGTGTGGTATGTGTGTGTGTGTGTGGTATGTATGTGTGTGTGTGCAGAGGTTATAGTTGAGGAGAAGCACAATAGTGAGATGTGGATGGATGACTGCACTCTGTACCTAGTGCTCTTGAACCCTTGCACTCTGTATGTAACGCACTCCCAAGCCATGCACTGTTCATAACACTCTCCTGCACTCTGTACATAACACACACCAAAACCCTGCACCCTGTGCATAACACACTCCAGAACCCTGCACTCTGTATCTAGCACTCTCTTGAATCCTGCACTCTGTGCGTGACACACTCCAGAACATATGCAAAAGGCACTCCAAAAACCTGGAGTCTATACCTAGTGCTCTCCTGAGCCCTGCACTCTGTACATAACGGACTCCTGAATCCTTCCACACTTTGTGTAACGCGCACTCCCATAGTTTATGCAAAACCATTTGTAATGGAAACTTTCTATTCTTATTTTTTTAAATGACCGTGCTGGTGTTTATATGCATCAGTGAGACTCTTTCTTTTTGCCGCAGTGCACGTAGCGCGCCGTCGGTCGCATCCTCCCATAGTCCCTTCAGTCTGAAGTTCAAAAGTTGGGAGGTATGCATATAACTATACAGCAAATCATTCAAAAGCAACCAATATGGCATTGAGAAGATAAAATATACCCAATAGTATCAAATTTTGCAGAATTGTTCTACCATATGGTTCACAGCAACCTTTCAGTTTCTCCATTGATTTTATTTTATAACCTTCAAGAACCAAAGGTCAGTGGGTTGGGGTGTAGTTTGTTGTCATAACAGTGGGATGCATATTTTGGCCTACAGCAGTATTGCCTTTAATAGGTCAATAGACAAAACCTTTTTTTTTTCATTTTGACTAAAGCAAAAACCCCTTGTCTATTTTTTTTTTTTTTTTGCTATCTCTTCGGGGAAATTTCAATTAACTTCCTGTCACCATAGGAAAGAGAGAGCATGCTTTTCCCCAGCAGGGAGATAGAGAGCAAAAAAAACCTTACAGGGGTTGATAACCTTTTCCACTCTGTACAAAACTTAAAAGAATTTTGACTATAAATACACTTGAAACTCCTTTGGCTTATTGAACTGGCAGAACAATGAAGATCTGAAAATGGTAGTGATCTACTCCATCCTATTACATTTTCAGCATACTGTAATCAAATCATTTGATGTCTTTATTTTTTCATTATAGGTTATGATTGCACATTTATTTCTCCTAACTTAAAACAGTGTTCCGGCCGAAATTGTAATTTTTAGATAAAAATACCACTTTACTACTCATTCTTGTATTCTATTAAAGTTATTCCATTTAGCATTTTTGCAGCAGTGTTTTCTTACTTTATAAATTCCAAGCAGACTGCGGCCATCTCCTGCGTGGCAATCTGAAGCCGGAAAGTATCTCATGCACCTGCCGATCTCATTCATGCGCAGCGTGTCGCGAGCAGTAGAGGTCAGGTTGTACTCCTCGCCTTTGTGACGCCATACAGTTTTGAAGCCATCAGTTCCAAAAACATTATCTTGGTCTCATCACTCCAGAGTACAGAGTCCCATTAGTCTTCTTCAGTGAAGAAGTGATTTGCATATATACACTGAGCAAAATTATAAACGCAACACTTTTGTGTTTGCCCCTATTTATCGTGAGCTGAACTCAAAGATCTACAACTTTTTCTATGTACACAAAAGGCCTATTTCTGTCAAATATTGTTCACAAATCTGTCTAAATCGGTGTTAGGGAGCACTTCTCCTTTGCCGAGATAATCCATTCACGTCACAGGTGTGGCATATTCAGATGCTGATTAGACAGCATGATTATTGCACAGGTGTGTCTTAGGCTGGCCATAATAAAAGGCCACTCTAAAATGTGTATATATATATATATATATATATATATATATATATATATATATATATACATATTATGTCCTACCAGCATCTTTGAAATTAAGCACTCTTTAACAGAGTCTTTTGTATTCCTAAACATAATCCCAGAAAGGCAACACATTCACACCGAACAGGCAAACAGGAAAAGCCAGAGGCCTAGAGGCCTGTCATCACTGTGGTTGGTCTCTGAGTCTCCAGTAGTTTTACGCAGGCAGCCACACTGTCTCTCCAAGCACCAAAGCACACAGATCACAGTAACAGCAGCAGTCTCTCAGCAGCCCACCCACATTTCCGAACTGCCATTCAGGGACACCACCTTTTACATCTTCTTTTGCCGATTTTTGGGGCAGGAGCGTATCATGAAATCAGCGGGCCCGTGTGCAAGATCAAAAGTGGGCCCTAGGCATCAAGAAGAACAACAATATGGCGCGCAAAGCACGTCATGGTAAACAGTGGACATGTCTTAAATTGCGCTAAATATTGGCTTAAAGGGGGTGTTGTTAAAGAGAGTCTGAAATTACTTATATAGTGCAGAATGTGGTAATGTTAAATTGGGAATGCAGAGTGTATGGTGGTGAGTAGTATGCACAGGAGAGGAGTGCGGAGTGTATGGCGGTGGGTAATATGTACAGGAGAGTAGTGCGGAATGTATGGCGGTGGGTAGTATGTACAGGAGAGGAGTGCAGAATGTATGGCAGTGGGTAGTATGTACAGGAGAGGAGTAAGGAGTGTATGGCGGTGAGTAGTATGTACAGGAGAGGAGTGCAGAATGTATGGCAGTGGGTAGTATGTACAGGAGAGGAGTGCGGAGTGTATGGTGGTGGGTAGTATGTACAGGAGAGGAGTGAGGAGTGTATGGCGGTGAGTAGTATGTACAGGAGAGGATTACGGAGTGTATGGCGGTGGGTAGTATGTACAGGAGAGGAGTGTGGAGTGTATGGCGGTAGGTAATATGTACAGGAGAGGAGTGCGGAGTGTATGGTGGTGAGTATTATGTACAGGAGAGGAGTGCGGAATGTATGGCGGTGAGTAGTATGTACAGGAGAGGAGTGCGGAGTGTATGGTGGTGGGTAATATGTACAGAAGAGGAGTGCGGAGTGTATGGCAGTGAGTAGTATGTACAGGAGAGGAGTGCGAAGTGTATGGAGGTGGGTAATATGTACAGGAGATGAGTGCGGAGTGTATAGCGGTGGGTAATATGTACAGGAGAGGAGTGCGGAGTGTATGGCGGTGAGTAGTATGTACAGAAGAGGAGTGCAGAGTGTATGGAGGTGGGTAATATGTACAGGAGAGGAGTGCGGAGTGTATGGTGGTGGGTAATATGTACAGGAGAGGCGTGCGGAGTGTATGGCGGTGTGTAATATGTACAGGAGAGGAGTGCGGAGTGTATGGCGGTGGGTAATATGTACAGGAGAGGAGTGCAATACCACCTCCTGATAGTCTGTCAGCCACTGCTATAGCACCTTGGTGGTGGGGCACTCCGAAGGATGTAAGGGGGCACTTTGGAGGAAGTAAAGTGGCACTCTGGAGGCACTAAGGGGGCACCCTGGAGGTTGTAAGAGGCGATGTAAGAGGGCACTCTGGCGGTACTAACTTAGTCAGCGCCCCCTTACATCCCCCGGGGTGCCCCCTTAGTGTCTCCTTACATCCTCTGGAGTGCGCCTTACAACCTCCTCCAGAGTGCTCCCCTACATCCTCCTCCAGAGAGCCCGCTTACATCCCCCTTCAGAGTGCCCCCTTACATCCCCCTTCAGAGTGCCCCCTTACATCCCCCTTCAGAGTGCCCCCTTACATCCCCCCGGGGTGCCCCCTTAGTGTTTCCTTACATCCTCTGGAGTGCGCCTTACATCCTCTTCCAGAGTGCCCCCTTACATCCTCCTCCAGAGAGCCCGCTTACATCCCCCTTCAGAGTGCCCCCTTACATCCCCCTTCAGAGTGCCCCCTTAGTACTGCTGTACTAAGGGGCACTCTGGAGAAAGTAAAGGGGCACTCTGGAGAAAGTAAGGGGGGGTAAGGGAGCACTCTGGAGGAAGTAAGGGGGCACTCTGGAGGCACACAGATAGTACCTCCAGAGTGCCCTCTGCAGAGAGTCCTGAGGAGTGATGGCCGTTAATCCATGCCATGTCAATGTTAGGAGAAGCAGAGGACACCACCCACCTCATGGTCACCCTATTCAGGTCCTGCTTGCTCTCTCCCTGTCATAGCCCTGACATAAGCCCGGCCCAGCCTGTGCTGTATGGCCCCATGTTATCTGTACCTAAATTACTGCAGTTCCTTGTAGTAGGTGTTACTCACTTCCTGCAGCACATGTCCTCGGTCTTTGTGGTGAAGTGCAGGGAGGAGGGGGGAGGAGAAGATCCAGGACTAGAGTCTGGACACTGCATGTTCCTCTTCAGTCAGCCTGACAGCTTCAGCCACTTCTGCCTTCTTCTCATGTCATCACCGGACCCTCCGCCTGCCACTTAAGCAGTAGCAGCAGTCGGGCACATCCATTCCTAGCTGACAGTGGGCAGGCTGACACTGGAGAGCAAAGGTCATACCAGACCAGTCCCTGCTAAATGCCGCTGGGCGCCATAGGGGGAGGGGCGGGGCCGGGGGGTGCCGAGATGGGTGCAGAGAGTTGTGCAGCACTAAGCGCAGGCTTCGCTCCTGGCCTGTCTGACTCTGATTGTCTGTGACATCACTGGTTACTAGACGCCAGGCGGGACCGGCTCTAGCAACCAGTCCAGGAAATGTAGGGTGGCTGCACTGGCTGTGTCCTTATTTCATTCCGGGACACTGTATTATCCCGGGAATGAAGGTGCCCGGGACCTGGGACATACATGGCAATTGCGGGATAGTCCCGGGCAATCCGGGACACGTGGGCACCCTACCACACAGGCTCCCAGCTTACCATAGCAAAGTCCAATTAAAAAATGGCAGCACCAGAGTCCTGGCACACAGGTTCCCAGCACACAGCTGCAGAATGGGGCAGCATAGATATCAGCACTCCTGTCCCCCTGTAGTGTGTGTTCACATCCTGCTCAGAAGCAACCAGAGAGTAGCGTCATCCTATGTTTTTTCCGCATTAACGACAGCCACATGCAAATTTCTGCCCTGCACCTCGAGGTGCCTCCAACCCAGCACTTGCTGATGGCCCAATATTTCAGGGAAACAAAAAAATATCTAATACATTTTAATATTAGTTGTTAGTGCTAGTTGGTTTAGTCCCAGCTACACCCTCCCCACATCTTCTATATTTCCTCAGTCAGTGTTAGTTATTCAGACACAGGGCTTGGGAAAGTCATTGAAGTTGATTTACTAAACCTGGTGAGTGCAAAATCCAGTGCAGCTGTGCGTAGTAGCCAATCAGCTTTATCTATTACGCTTTGACAAAAAAAAAATTGGAAGCTGATTGTTTTCTTTGCAGAGCTGCACCAGATTTTTCACTCTCAAATTTTAGTATATTAACTCCATTGTCTTCTTAAAAGACTAGAAAAACATCTGCTGTACTGCAATTAGCTGAAGTAAAATTGTGTTGGATTCAACTGCTGTGTCTTATTGAAGAGTTAAAGAGGAGTTTCACCCGTTTTTTAGTTTATTAAAAGTCAGCAGCTACAAAAAGTCTGCTGACTTTTAATAAACCAACACTTACCTGTGCCACGGTCCAGCGATGCGGCCGCCAGGAGCCTCGCTCCTCTAATCCCTCCTCTCCTCGGCGCCTTCATTGATACTGTGGGCACCCAGCCGTGACAGCTTACGGCTTCATGGCCGGGCACGCACTGCGCATGCGCGAGTCACGATGCGCTCTGCTATTGGCCAGCCAAACTTCTGGGACCTGTGTTGTGTCCCAGAAGATCGCTGGCAGGGAGGGTCTGCCTAGGGCGAGAGAAGGAGTCGCCTAGGTGGCCGGGAACAGGAAGGAGGAAGTGGAACAGGAAGTCCCACTAAAAAGAGGGTACACACTCCCCCCCCCCCCCAAAAAAAAATGACATGCCAAATGTGGCATGTCAGGGGGCGAGGAGTGCTTAAAGCGGAAGTTCCACTTTCAGTGGAACTCCGCTTAAGCTGCCTGTGGATGTTGCCAAGTCAGCAGGAGACCATGCTGTCCAGACAGACTGGGTCTAATCAGGTATGTCAATGAATAAAGCTTTGAAACAGAACAAGCCAACTTGTAATATTTGTTTTTCCTTTGAAGCCTTGGTTATATCTCCCCATGAAGCTACAATCATGACAACTTTAAACGCTGAAACAATTTATTGTACTGTTTTAGCTAAGTAAGTGTGTAACACAGGGCCTGAAACTGTTCCTATGGGAAGTTACAGCCCCACATCTCCACCTCATCCAATCAGAGAACACTTTGAATTCATTGAAAAAATGCAAAGTGTTCTCTAAATGGCGTTTGTGGTGAGCGAGCAATCTCCTGTGTTCCCTAAGCAACAGGGCATCCGCTCAGGTCACAGGACTCAGAAGCTAGCAGCGATCAATGTAGTAGCAGTTCCTACTACAGTGTTTCCTGGCTTCCACAGGGATCGTTTAGGTATGATCATAATAAACAAAAACACAGCGCTAATCTATAGAAAATCCACAATCACATGAGCAATTCTGAAATTCTAAAAATAGTGGACTCCTTACAATTTTTTTGTGTATTAATACCTCTCTGTCAATACTCTACCACTATTTCATGTATTTAAACAACCTATAATGCGAATATAAGAATAAAGACCAAGTATTAATCCAATAAAGTACAAGTGCAAATCCAAAGTATATATAAATATATATATGTGTCACCACAATTTTCAGTGCAATTAAGGTATATATTTAATAAATAAGTGAAAAGTGTCCAATATTTCAATCAGAAAAATCAAAAATTTAAAACGTCTTTGTATCCCAAGTACATGTGTGCAAAAAAAATCCAAACTCCAAATTTCAATCTCCAAACAATCGAAATGGAAAACGTGATCCAACAATTCATGTGTTCAAATATCTAATTTATCTCCTTCATCGAGAAAGTCCTAAAGTGACTCACCAGAGGCTGTGGCTGGTCAGATTATAAACCAGAAATTGCGCGGTGTTATATACTTGGGAAGATCCACTCTCCACTCTGCTGACTCAAATGTGGCCACCCGTCAGTCTCTCTCCTGCATAGGAACAACAGAGGGATTAGGAAGAAAGAAAGGAAATCTCCAGACAGCTCCATGAGGACGTTATACAACAAAACTAGTAGGGCGGAGCTCGGACGCTGACACCATCCAGCTTTTGCAGAGATCAGGCTTGCGGCTTTGGATTACAGCCAGGAGCAGAGAAACCTATTATAAAAGCACGCAATTGTTCCCTAGTGTCGGGTAGACACTTCAAAAATGTGAGTGTATTTTAAGCAAGTTTTAATAAACAATTAAAAAAAAAAAAACAAGATTACGCTATAGAGAATTCCTTTCTTTCTTCCTCCTAATCATCTGTTGATTATTTACTAGTGATCCACTAGGATTGAGCAGCAGCACTAGTAATTTAAATCCACAATTGTCCATTGGTTTCTGTGGCGCTGATTCTTTCCTGTGATCTTCTAGGTATGACGTGCATACTTACATTGGTCCAAGTTAGACCATTGCAACTATGCAAAAAATATGCATACCCACAATAACATTTTCTAGCAAATGTAAAAGTTTATTTCTATTTTCTAGCAAATGTAAAAGTTTATTTCTATTTCTATGCCATGTGCGTATACATGTGTATGTTATATATTAAGAGCTGACTCATCTTCTTTAAAGCAACATTGCGCAACTTTTCCAAACTATGGGCCGTACATACATACTGTATGGTCACCCAGCCTGTATCCTATTACAAAAGCTGTGTCATAGAGTGTAAACTACAAAGCACATAAGGAAAGTGGAGATGAGCATACTGCTTTTGATGACAGCATGTCGCCTATTGAAACTCTGCTTTTTTTTCCCCCTTTCTCCTTCTGAAAATGTAAAACAAGGTAAGGCCAAGGATAACTCTGGATCAATATGTAGTGTAAGGGAAATTGCTGTCTGGTTTTATGATGCTGTTTAAATATATCCAACTATAAAGGATGTGTATAAAATAGCAATTTTTACTAATTCGCTAGTGATTAGCTATAGGGCCAGCTATATGTTGCGTAATAATTGGCTGATCTGATCGATTTCAGCAATGCTTATGTCCAGGAAGCATCATGTTCACCGCACACATGCAGAAAGCAATCTTATGAGTATTCATTTTCATGAAAACACAGCAAAAATTTGAAAATGTTGGCACAATTTAAACTTTTTGTTAAAATGCATTGGAGTCAACAGAGAAGGCAAGTGTATGGTCAAAGTGTATGTAAAGCCAAAACCGTTTTTTTTTTCAGTTATAGATAAACTAGGAATGGATTTTCACTTCCTGTCTTGGAGGAGCAACAGGAAATGAGAGGATGCTCTACAAAGTGGGAAGGGATTAGGGGAATGTTACCGTATCATGTGTCCTTATTAAAAGATTTTTCCCTTACCTTTTGTTCTAGTGACAATTGTAGCATTTTAAATCTCCAAATCTGTCTGGGTAACCATGATTACAATGACAAAGAGAGGAGGTCCATTTCCCCAGATGGGAAACAGACAGCTCTGCCCCCCACCCCAAAGCACCTTGTCCCCATGTTTATGGGGACAAGAGCCTCTTCCCTACAACCCTAGGTTGTGGTTGTAGGGGTCTGTGGGTGGGGGACATATCAGAATCTAGAAGCCCCCTTTAAGCAGGGAACCCCCAGATCCCGGCCCTCCCCCCTATGTGAATGGGTATGGGGTACATTGTACCCCTACTTAGTAACCAAAAAGAGTGTCAAAAATAAATAAAAAAAACACACAGTTTTTGACAATTCCTTTATTAAAAAAAAAAAAAAAGGCCCCGAAGTAGATCATACGTCAATCACAACATCTGCCGCACCACCATACCCAAAAAAAGAAGACGTAAAAAAAAAAAAAAAGGCTTCCACCGACTGCTTTGTCCTCTGTCTGACAGTTCCTAAATAGGTAAAGGGAGGAGTTACCCAGTGATGTCACAGGGTGTCCCAACCCCCTTGTGATGTCACAGGCCAGGAGCATGCTGGGGCAGCGATGTCAAACAGGGCAGGGGCCACCCAGTGACATCACCCTTTTTTTGGGATCATAGACAGAACAATTAATACAATAAAACTCAATACTGCAGCACCTGTGGTTTAATAGGCCGTGGCCCTTTATTATAGGTATATACAATTAGTTAATATTACCATTTTATATAAATAATTCATTTATTTAAATATATTAATTACAACTTCAAACTTGTATCATAAATGTACTAATAAATATATAGCTCAGCTATATATGAGCTTGAGCTATTACATTACGTACTAACACAACATCCATTACATACAAAATCCAATAAGAAAATTGAACATCCCCTCTCGAAGAGGGGGATTAAAACAATCATAATAGAGCCACGACAACAAAAGGTGGGAGGGGTTAGGGCGGGGCAAGTTATACTTCAGACTTCTTCTCTCCTCTGCCCGTTAGTGACGCAACTTCTGCTTTTTATAGTATACTTTGTTCGTGCCAGACAGCATTCGATTGGTTAATCTAACAACTGCCAATCAGGTAAGTATTTAACATATAAATATATATATATATATATATATATACACGGTATATATATATATATATATATATATATATATATATATATTTTTTTTTTTTTTTTTTTTTTTTTTTAATTGACTTTAATTAAAATATTTATTTGATTGTCTGACATGATCCCATAGGTGTTGGGATGGGGACATTCTGCCCCACCTTTCACCTTTATGAGATCATAGACAGAACAATTAATACAATAAAACTCACTACTGCAGCACCTGTGGTTTAATAGGCCCGTGGCCCTTTATTATAGGTATATACAATTAGTTAATATTACCATTTTATATAAATAATTAATTTATTTAAATATATTAATTACAACTTTAAAAGCATCAAATGCCATACTTAGATTCAGGGTTCTTTTTTCTCAGAAAATAGGTGCAGGAACTCCCTCCTCCTGAGTCACCCTTCATCTCTGCCCCCTACCCACCTCTGAGCACTGTCTCTTGGCTCCAACCCCTACCCACTTCCCAAAATCGTCCCTTTTAGAGAATACAAAACCAAGTATCATTTTGTGCTAACTAGTGCTAACACAGTAATTTGTATGGAATTTGATAGACCCCACCCCAGCAACAGTAGACCCTCCAGCAACAATAGATCCCCCACACAACAACAGACATTCCCCCTGCAACAAAATACCACGCCAACAACAATTGACCCCACCTGCAACAACAGATCCTCCAGCAGCCAGCAACAGTAGACCTCTCCCTCAATAGTAGATCTTTCCCAGCAACAGTAGACCCCCTGCCAGGAACAATAGACCTGCCCAATAACAATAGACCCCCCCACACAAAATTAGATTCCCAATAATGACAACAGATCCCCAGCAGCCAGCATCAATAGACCCTCCAGCACACCCCAGCAATCCTTGCCAAAAAATACATTCAGTTGTCGAGGTGCCGGAACTGCGTTCCCCCTCGTTCCCGCTGAAAAAAAGCCCTGCTTAGATTAGAGCCATAGTTCCTATGATCAGCCCTATGCTTGGCCCAAAATACAAAGGAATGGCCGATTATCCAGATATTACTAATGCAACCTGAAATTAAAAAGAAATATTAGGTCTAACATACGAACGAAAGCAATTAGATTTCCATCTACCAACATGCTTAATCATATCATCACTGAAACCAAGCTTAGATGCTTCAGTGGCTGCTCCTATGCGGAATGAGTGAGAAGTGATATGCATATGACCTAATTGCAAACTTAAAAGACATTTCTTCAACACTGCCTTAAATTGGTATACAGTTAAAAGATTCCCACTAGCATGGATTAACAAGTATGAAGAAACAGCAGGACGTAACTGTAAATCTTGACGAACCAAATCCACAACACAAACTTTACATCCAACGTTTGTTTGCAATTTTATCCAACAACTCTTCCCTACTGAATCAGTTTTGCTCTGTCTCAGTAATATGGAAAGAGAACCAGATCCTAAATAAACATCCTTGTATAGAATACCAAAGCCAACTCCAGCCTTTATCGGCAATAGTTCAGAAATCCAAAAAGCCCAGAAAAAACACAAATAAAATGCCACTTTAAATAACAAAGCTTCAAATGGGGAGAAACAGACATTGCTGGTAGAATCACCAATCCTAAACAGTAAATCAGTTGTTATCGGTAATCTGGTATCAGCAATAGTACGGTGCTTACGATATCCTTTTAAAGCACATCTCACTGCAAAAAATTGCATACAGGAGGATGCTCCTTTCAAACGCCAAAAAAAGGATATCCCAGCCAATGTCTTAACTATGTATGAGTAGGAGTAAGAAGCTGACATTAAATAATTCAAAAACGACAACACCAACTGCTCAGAAAAACAATCAGAATCATAATGAGATGAAGCCAAATAGGAATGCCATAAATTTAATGCCGAGCAGTAAGAAGACCAAGTAGAAGGCGCAATGGAATGTTTAATAGCTGAAATGACTGGAGTCATACCACCGACCACAAACGAGGAGGACAAACCAGACTGACTGCATCCGCATCCGGTACCAATTGCTGAAATTCTTGAATCTGTGAACAGGATAAATAATCTGCAATAAAATTCTCAACTCCAGGAATATATTTAGCTTTTAACCAAATATTAAAAGGCAAACACTTAAATACAATCTGCCTTAGTATAGAGTTAACTGGCAACGATTTTGAAGACAAACAATTTATAGCAAAAACAACTCCTTTGTTATCTGAATGAATCAATATACGCCTATTAAGTAACTGTGAACTCCAAAGTTTCAGAGCCACCTAAATTGGAAATAATTCCAATAACACAATATTACTTGTCAAACCTCTAGATTTCCATGTATCAGGCCAAACATCAGCCGACCAATGGCCATCCCAAAAAGTTCCGTAACCACATGACCCAGCAGCATCAGTATAGAAATGTAACGCTGACGCAGAACAAAAAGGAAATTGCCACACCGAACAACCATTGAATGTACGTAAAAATTCAAGCCAAACTCTAAAATCAGCTATGACCTCAGATGTAATACGAACAAAATGTGATGGGGAAGAAATACCCGAAATTGCCCGATAAAGAAGCTTAGTGAAAACTCTACCCATGGGCATAATTCTGGACGCAAATGCTAGCAAACCTAGCAATGATTGTAAGAACTTTAAACGTACTTTTGTCTTAGACATAACAAAAACCAACAAAGATTGAATGCGCAAGACTTTGTCAATGGGTAATCTAAATTCCATGGCAACCATATCAATTTGTATGCCCAAAAATTCTAGACACGAGGTGGGGTAAACAGACTTTCCTTCTGCCAAAGGAACACCAAATTCCTTGCAAATGATATGAAACTCAGTGAATAAAAATAAACAATCATGAATCCCAGCTTTTCCCACAAACAAAAAATCATCAAGATAATGCAAAACCGAATCTAAACCAGTCTTCTGACGAACCACCCAATCAAGAAAGGAAGAGAATAACTCAAAATAATGGCAGGACACAGAACACCCCATAGGGAGGCAGCGATCAAAATAAAATTTCTCTTCAAATCTAAAACCCAAAGAATTAACTGCAGAAGGGTGTATGGGTAGTAGGTGAAATGCAGATTTGACATCAGCCTTCACAAGCAATGCAGAACCACCAACTCTTCTAATGATACTTAATGCATCATCAAATGAGGCATAATGAACTGAGCAAAAACTGGGATCTATGTCATCATTCAATAAAAGCCCATAAGGATAAGACAAGTGGTGTAGAAGTCTAAAAGCATTCAGTTCCTTCTTAGAAACAATTCCAAATAGAGATACAAGAAAATTTTGAAAAGGAGCATCTTGAAATGGGCCAGCAATCCTGCCTTCAGCAACTTCTTTCAATAATTTTGCACGCACAACATCCGAATGTAAATCAATAGACTTTAGATTCTGAAAAATCACACAACCAGAGCCCTTAAACGTAGGCAGTATAAATCCAAATAAAAAACCATTATGTAAGATTTTAGCTTTCTGACGATCTGGGTAACGATGTAGCCATGGCAACATATTTCTGAGTTTTTGAGAAATGGCTCCTTAGTAGGTGCTACAGCAGCGTGATGCTGGATGAGTACCAGCACAAAAATTACATTCGTGTTTATACTTGCATGTGTTGGGCCATTTACATTGCCCATCGTTAAAGTGGAAACAAACTCCACGGCGATAAGTATGCGTGGCAGACAATTGAGGTTTAGAAAATTGCCTCTGTGGAATCAAAAGGTTCAGCCACAGTCTCACATCTTTAACTCCCCATCTCATCGATCCATGTACAGATAACTTCTGCCGAAAAGACTCATCATATGCGAACCACGAGAGCCCTGGAAAGTTCTTATAAGCCTCAAGAATTATCTCGACAATGAAATAAACCACAACATAAGTCTGGGCGTTTTTCTCCAAGCACACTAGCATAAATGCAAAAAGCTTTCAACCAATTGTTAAACAATCGAGGGGGAGATTTACGTCTATCTTCATCAAATTTATCACCATCTTTTTTATCCGTTCTAAAATCTTTATTCAAAGGGAGCAGATTAAAATCTCGACATAATTACCACGCCATATCTTTTCTTTAATAGTGCTATTTAAATGGAATCCCAAAGGTGACAATTCGCATGTCATAACTTCGCGTAAGCAAGTATCAGGAATAACCGAAGAACAAGTCGCCACAGGAAGCTCAATACAAACATTCGCAAGATTCCTCGAAGGCACCCCTAAATCACCTTCCGAAGGAGTAAGCCATACTGGAGCAACTCCTGAATTTAAATTATCAGTCTTATTAATTGTATTTGTTTTCTCAGTAAATTTAACAATCAAATCTTGAAACGAAGAAAAAATAGCCTTCAATTGAGACACATGATCAGACTCACCACTCGAGGGAAGTATCAGGGATGGACGCATTAGTAGCTTCTGATAATTCAGGACGCAATGCCATCACATCCGAGTCTTCAGCAACTTTGCCCATGTCTGAAAAAGCAGTATAATCAGAACAATTCAACGCAACATCTGTACCAGGCTGCAAACTAGAGGGAGAAGAAACAATCCTATTTTTAGAAATCTTTATACCATATAAAGCATTATGTGAACCTTTTTGCATGGAGTCAGTACCTTTTTTCTTTTTTCCTCTTTCCCCAGGTACCTGACTAACTGGGTATTCGAACCGACGAGGTCTCTTTAAATTCCTATGTAACCTCCTTCCAGGCCTATCTGCATCATCGCCTTGTCCATCAACCTGTTCAGCAAGCGGAGCCATGACGCAGTGAGCAGACCGGCCCGAAGTGATGAGATTTGAAGGTGGACCTGTAAGAGACAAAAACGCCTGTGTCATTGACCCAGAATCAGAAGCGGTAGGGGCGGACACAGAATAGAGAGGTGATCCAGTTCCACAAACAATACCGTCCCTGCAATCAATGGAAATAGCCATAGCAGCACTGGCAACATCTTCATGGGCATCCGATAACGGCACCAACATAGGAATAGATAAGCAGCGGTGCTTCCAGGCATCTCCACCCTCAGCGCCAGCGTGATCCATCATCATACGCAATAAGGACTCCATAACGCAGGTAGGCAAGTTATACTTCAGACTTTGCCCATTAGTGACGCTTCTTCTGCTTTTTATAGTATACTTTGCTCGTGCCAGACAGCATTTGATTGGTTAATCTAACAACTGCCAATCAGGTAAGTATTTAACATATATATATATATATATATATATATATCTATATCTATATCTATATCTATATAGATATAGATATAGATATAGATATAGATATATATATATATATATATATATATATATATATTTTTTTTTTTTAATTGACTTTAATTAAAATATTTATTTGATTGTCTGACATGATCCCATAGGTGTTGGGATGTGGACATTCTGCCCCACCTTTCACCTTTATGAGATCATAGACAGAACAATTAATACAATAAAACTCACTACTGCAGCACCTGTGGTCTAATAGGCCGTGGCCCTTTATTATAGGTATATACAATTAGTTAATATTACCATTTTATATAAATAATTAATTTATTTAAATATATTAATTACAACTTCAAACTTGTATCATAAATGTACTAATAAATATATAGCTCAGCTACATATGAGCTCGAGCTATTAAATTACGTACTAAAACAACATCCCACAAGCCAGGCACAATTAAAGAGCCTGGCACACCCCATGGGCGACAGCCAATTCAACACAGGTCTGCATATATATATATATATATATATATATATATATATATATATATATATATATATATATATATATATATATATATATTTTTTTTTTTTTTTTTAATTAACTTTAATTATAATATTTATTTGATTTTCTGACATGATCCCATAGGTGTTGGGATGGGGACATTCTGCCCCCCCCCCCTTCATCTTTATTCTTCTTCTTTTTCAGGTCCGGCGGTGTGGCGGTCATCAGGATTGACATTGGATCTACTTCAGGGGACTTCTTTTATTTTTAAATAGAGGAATTGTCAAAAAAATGTGTGTGTTTTTATTTCTGTTTAACACTTTTTTGGGGGGGTGGGATCTTGCTAAAGGGGCTTCCAGATTCTGATAAGGTCCTCGCCCACAGACCCCTACAACCACAGCCCAGGGTTGTGGGAAAGAGGCAGAGCACCCCCCATTTTTAATTTCCAGCATGCTTTCTTTACATTCAGCTGTCAGCGGGGAACCCGCATACCACTGATGAGTCATCTGTTGTTAAAGCGGAGTTCCACCCAAAAGTGCAACCTCTGCTCATTTGCTCCCCCCTTTGGTGCCATATTTGGCATCTTTCAGGGAGGAGGAGGGAACGGGGACCTGTTTTTGCCAGGTCCCCATCCCCACTTTCGGGAGAAGGTGCCACGGCGCCGTCCCTCGGAAGTTAGCCCCCCCTCCTCCTTCCTCTGCCACTGGGCCAATTAGAAAGGCTTCACGGTCGATTTCCCTTAGTGGAGATGGCGGCAGAGCCCCCGACAGACGATCTTAAAATCAGCTGGGGTGCCGACATCGCGGGCTCCCTGCACAGGTAAGTGCCCATATATTAAAAGTCAGCAGCTACAGTATTTGTAGCTGCTGACTTTTAATTTATTTTTTCCCATGCGGAACTCCTCTTTAAGGACGCAGTAGTCGGCTTCCTGGGCCGCTCCTTAGCAACCAGCTATTGGGGGGGACCCCCACACTGTTTCTGACAAATACTGCATACTATACCGCCAGCAAAACCCTGGTGATAAATGTTGCATGTTTTTTTACTCTCTGTTCCCATTGTGATTTGGGTTTAAGAGCTTACCGCATGATATCTTGGCAATATTTACTGACACATTTTCATTTGGCGGTAAATACAGTATAATTGTTTTTTTTGTGAATTTACTTTTTTTTGCCACATGTAATAATTTATGCAAATGAGTCACGTGATTGTGTTATTGCATGTGGTAAACATTAGTGAATTGACCCCTTAGTTTTTTGTTACATAAAAAACAGACGATGTAAAGTTAATTATGGCAAATACACACAAAAAAAACATAAAAATCCATTAAAAACAGACATAAAAAAAGATAGATTAAATAAACTAGAATTCTCTAAACAAAAACACCACATCTAAAAAAAAGTAGGTTGTCTTTTTTTCGGATTTTATCTAAGTAGCATAATGAGAGAAATTTAGAGAAATTTATATTTATATTTCTGTGAAATTTTGTGAAAACTGTGATTTCGTGTAGAATTTTTTTTTGCTGAAATCACTTCACTTATGCCGCGTACACACGGTCGGACTTTTCGTCTACAAAAGTCCGACAGCCTGTCCGACAGACTTCCGGCGGACTTTCGGCGGACTTGCAGCAGACTTTCTAACGAACGGACTTGCCTACACACGACCACACAAAAGTCCGACGGATTCGTACATGATGACGTACACCGGACTAAAATAAGGAAGTTCATAGCCAGTAGCCAATAGCTGCCCTAGCATGGGTTTTTGTCCGTCGGACTAGCACACAGACGAGCGGATTTCGGGGTCCGTCGTAGTTACGACGTAAAGATTTGAAGCATGTTTCAAATCTAAAGTCCGTCGGATTTGAGGCTGAAAAAGTCTGCTGAAAGTCCGGAGAAGCCCACACACGATCGGATTACCAGCCAGCTTTAGTCCGTCGGCGTCCGTTGGACTTTTGTAGACGAAAAGTCCGACCGTGTGTACGCGGCATTAGTCCTAGTTGTAAGTCTGATTGTACAATTTAATTTAGATCTACCAACAAATATGTAGTTCTATGGCCTGTTTGAATGTATACAAATTGATTGGATAGTTTATGTCCTTATCACACACTTTACAATCTGACAATCTGACCTTGACCATAAAATCTTTGTGGAATCAACTTTAGATTTACCAAAACTAATATAAGTTCCCACCTGAACTATACAGTCAATCTGATAGGCCCTTGCCAGTGGCGGCTGGGGACGTTTTAGGATGGGGGAGCCACAGGCCCCGCCCTTCCTTTTAGACCCCTATTACTTTTTATAAGCCCCACCCCTTATAGAATCCACCCACTCCATCCCCGGTATTCCACTTGCTTCCACCCATAGTGTCAGGAGTATACAGCTCAGCATCACAGGACAGAGTATACAGCTCAGCATCACAGAACAGAGTATAAAGCTCAGCATCAAAAGACAGAGTATATAGCTCAGCCTCACAGATCAGGGTATATAGGTCAGCATTATAGGTAAGGTATATAGGTCAGCATTACAGGTAGGGTATATAGGTCAGCATTACAGATACAGTATATAGATCAGCATCGCAGATAGTGTATATAGATCAGCATTACAGATACGGTATACAGATCAGCATTACAGATACGGTATATATATCAGCATTACAGATAGTATATAGATTAGCATTACAGATACGGTATATAGATCAGCATCACAGATCAGGGTATATAGATCAGCATCACAGATCAGGGTATATAGCTCAGCCTCACAGATCAGGGTATATAAGTCAGCATCACAGAAAGGGTATATGGGTCAGCATCACACATCAGGGTATATAGATCAGTATCACAGATCAGGGTATATACACTATAAACGCAACACTTTTGTGTTTGCCCCTATTTATCATGAGCTAAACTCAAAGATCTACAACTTTTTCTATGTACACAAAAGGCTTATTTCTCAGTCTCAAATATTGTTCTTAAATCTGTCTAAATCTGTGTTAGTGAGCACTTCTCCTTTGCCGAGATAATCCATCCACCTCCCAGGTGTGGCATATCCAGATGCTGATTAGACAGCATGATTATTACACAGGTGTGCCTTAGGCTGGCCACAATAAAAGGCCACTCTAAAAAGTGGAGTTTCATCACACAGCACAATACCACAGGTGTCACAAGTTTTGAGGGAGCGTGCAATAGGCATTCTGACTGCAGGAATGTCCACCAGAGCTGTTGCCCTTGAATTTAATGTTCATTTCTCTACCATAAGTCGTCTCCATAGGCATTTCAGAGAATTTGGCAGTACAACCAACCAGCCTCACAACCGCAGACCAGTGTAACCATATCAGCCCAGGAACTCCACATCCAGCATCTTCACCTCCGTCTGAGACTAGCCACCCGGACAGCTGCTGCAACAATCGGTTTGCATAACCAAAGAATTTCTGCACAAACTGTCAGAAACCGTCTCAGAGAAACTCATCTGCATGCTCGTCGTCCTCATCGGGGTCTCGACTTGACTGCAGTTCATCATCCTAACCAACTTGAGTGGCAAATGCTCACATTCGATGGCGTCTGGCACTTTGGAGAGGTGTTCTCTTCACGGATGAATCCCGTTTTTCATTGTACAGGGCAGATAGAATACAGCGTGTATGGCGTCGTGTGGGTGAGCGGTTTGCTGATGTCAATGTTGTGGATCGAGTGGCCCATGGTGGCGGTAGGGTTAGGGTATGGGCAGGCGTATGCTATGGACAACAAACTCAGGTGCATTTTATTGATGGCATTTTGAATGCACAGAGATACCGTGACGAGATCCTGAGGCCCATTGTTGTGCCATTAATCCATGACCATCACCTCATGTTGCAGCATGATATTGCACGGCCCCATGTTGCAAGGATCTCTACACAATTCTTAGAAGCTGAAAACATTCCAGTTCTTGCATGGCCAGCATAATCACCGGACATGTCACCCAGTTCAGCTCATGATAAAAAAGGGCAAACACAAAAGTGTTGCGTTTATAATTTTGCTCAATGTAAATCAGCTTCAGAGGTCAGGGTATATAGAGCAGCATCACAGAACAGGGTATATAGATCCTCATCACAGATCAGGGTATATAGAGCAGCATCACAGATCAGGGTATATAGATCCTCATCACAGATCAGGGTATATAGATCATCATCACAGATCACGGTATATAGATCATCATCACAGATCAGGGTATATAGATCATCATCACAGATCAGGGTATTTAAATCATCATCACAGATCAGAGTATATAGATCATCATCACAGATCAGGGTATATAGATCAAACCATTGTCCGCTGAAAATTTACTAGCCTGTCATCCAACATTTGCTGGCCGAAAGTTGGGCAACAATTGTCAAAAGGAGCGTACTAACGGTAAGATTTTAGGACAACAGTATGTCAACAGACAATCCCCTGCCAACAATCGTATCGTGTGTATGAGGCTTTAGACTGGGATGCCATTAAAGTTTATGTCTGCGTGTAAAGGCAAGCATCCCAATACTTTTGACAATATAGTGTAGGTGTGGCTATTTACTGATAGGGCATTCAACCATGCTAACAACTGTACAGCCCCAGTGGGGGTGACAACACTGCAGTGTTTTCACCCAATCAAAGAGAGTGCGTATCCGATCATTCTACTGTCAGAATCTTCAGGTAGATACAAAATGTTCCTTGGGGTACTTAGAAAAAACACATAGCCTGGACTTACTGGTATTGACATCCTACTTCACGTACTGTACATGATTTTAAAATTTGTTTTTGGTTCTTTAAGCCCAGTATAAGGCTTTTGTGTGTGTGTTTTGTTTTTGAATTCTGGCTGTAGCTTCTTCTGTAGCTACATCAATAAAAGTGAAAAAATAAAGCAATGAAGTATGTATCCTAGGCCCGGTTCACACTGGTATGGCTTTGTAATCGCGCTACTTCAGTGCAATTTCAAAGCCGCAGAGATCAGTGCGATTTGTGCCTCCAATTTCATTGCAGCTTGCGACTTCAACTAACAGACATCTATGCAAGTCGCAATGAAATTGGAAAAAAGTAGTAGAGGAACCTTTTTTAAAGTCGATGCGACATAAGTCATGGCAATTTCAATGGTTCTATTGCCAGCAATGGGGTGCGTCTTGTCATGCGATTTGGAACCGACAAATCGCACCGGTGTGAGCGAGGGATGATTCTGTAGACTTTCTATGAGATGTAGTTTGCATGCCACTTATGCAAGGCATAATTGCTGGGATTTAACAAGGTGTGGACACGAAGGAAGACAGCAAGTACAACATCATGATAAGACAAATAAAAATTATTTAAAAGTAAACTCCAGACTGCTTTAACTTTTCTGACCCCCATGTGGCACCCGCATGGTGTATTGTATACTTTTTCTGTTTTTACAATTATTGCTAATGGCCTGTACACTGAAAATCATACGAAAAATACAGCTTTTGAAGCGATTGTACGCCGTCTCACAGCAGGGGTCCGGAGCGTCCTGGTTCACCGTTTCAGGTCCGATTTCAGCCCAAATTTTGGGCTGAATTCAGACCTGAAACGGACCAAAAGACGCACAGTGTTTTTCTGCAAAACGCACCTGGACCTGCTGCGGAGATATGTGAACCGGCTCCATAGAGAGCCAGTCAAAATCTCCTGCTATTGCAAATGAATAACCCGCATCCAATTCGCAATGGTGTGAACCCAGCCATATGGACTATTGCAACCTAAGCTGCTTTTTTTGTGCAGAACCTAGGGGGGCATTGAAAAATCTGAACATTTAGTCTGCAGTTGGGCTTTAGTGCTTTTGTGATATCTATATTTTTATTATTCTGGTAATGTCCTGAGAAATACAGCATGCCACACAGTGTAGAATTATGAAAATAGATGTTATATAGTAAAAAAGGAGTGTAGCCCAACAACTGCAAACAATAATAATTTTTTGCCAAGATACTGGCCCTGAGCCCTGGGAAAGAGATAACAGAAGTTTCCATTAATGCTTTGAGGGGTTCTGTTGTATTCCCATGACTCTTTTGCAAATAATGCATACATGCCTAAAAAAAAGTTTAATTAAAGTTATCATACATACTGTGCTAATGTAACTATAATTATTGGACAATACCTGCAGATGCTGTAGGATTCTGATTGAAAATACTCAACTCTCTGTACCTTAAAGTGTTACTAAACCCAGGAGGAGTCCGCATTCACTATTTCTGGTCTCCCACAGTACACAGAACATGGAAATGCAATTACTTTAGTAAATACAAACTGCTAGTCAGCAGTATATAGAAGTCCTGTGACTTCTATAAGTGTCCGGCCGAGCACTGGTTAAAGCTTGTTCTCCTCTGATTGTCTTATGAGGCTGCATGACCCCTGAGTTTCTGCCAAGCCAGTGCTGATTGGCCCTGTGCTGATCACATGCATCCTCCCAAAAAAAGAAAAAGAAGCTCTCTAGCAATACACACCAAACTGAACATGTGCAGAGTGCCTCCTAGGGCTCTGTTCTATCAGCAGATGGATTGGGGACACTAAATGAAAGGGAGGATCAGAGAAGAAGGGATCAAACAGCCTTTTTACACAATGCAGAGAATTAATCCCTTAGTTTCCACAGTGAGTATACCTGCATATACCAGACTGATTTTACTGTTGTGGGTTTAGTAAAATTTTAATCTAATCACCATGGGCCATTTTACAGTGTACTGTAACTGTCTAGAGATTCTTGGAAAACGTAAACATTGTGGCAAGCAGTGTCTGTTGAATTCTGGTAAGAGTCCATCTGGTGCAAGGGTGGGTTATAGATACTTTCGACTGGGCTAAGCAGGTTTGATAAGTGCCCTTTGTGCAAGATAATTTATAGTTTAGGACATAGCACAATATTCTGTATGATTGTATTGTGTCTTTAGTGTACAGAGTGATATAAACAGCTAGACTGATAAGTGAAGAAAACTTACAAATAGATAGAGGTTACAGCTCATCGGGGGCACTGTGAATGGGAGAAGTCCTAAACTATTGGGGGAAATAATGAAGTAAACAGCCTTTATCTCTTCCTACAGTAGTTTGTAAGCAGGTGCCTATTGCATGTCGCTATGTTGTCGTATTTAGCCTGTGTTAACAAATGTGGTGTGGCTGATTGTTGCAGGTGTTGGGTCGTGTGTAACATCTTCCTCTGCAAAAGAGTCATATCCTGTGTTCAGGGGTGTAACTATACACCTGCAGAGGACCGGCCCGGGGTCCCTCACTTTTGACCTATGGGAGTTTGTTGGTCAGAACAGATTACCAGAATGTGATCTCTTCTCTACTGCGATCTACTCCCTTAAAAGCATGCATTTCCAGGGACTCCAGAAATTGAGAACTTTCTTTGGACATTAACCATCACAGGTATGGGCCGCACTATGTTGCTATGCACCTTATCTTTTTGGAATACCGCTAGGGTCAGTGTCATGTTCAGCAACACAGACAGTTTTACCTCTGTTAAGTTATGTGAGCTGATCACACACATATGCGAAGATTGAGAGATGTATCTGTACTTTTCAAGCGCCTCAGTAAAAGAACTTTAGTTCAACCAAAGAAGATATTGGTGTCTGGCTAACTGCAATGTCTTTAGCCAATGTCTTGTTCACCTTGGTGTAGCTGAAGAATATGATATTGGGACTCCTCTGGGTTATGCAGCCTGCAACAAAGCAGTTGCACTGGTTTAAGCCTAGCAAAAAAGTATATCTGCATAGGAGCACATTTCAACCTTTAGGGTTGGGACACAACTCAAGAGATGGAGACTATTCTGAAGAGGAAGTGGTTGACTGTGGTGGCTGATGGTGGCCTTGTTCAGTGGGACAACAGGTGTGCTTAGTATTGCTCACCCTGCAACATGGTACTTCTCTGGGACCTGCTGTGGTACAGGGTTAAACCTAGGGACCGGGCCTCAGTAGCCATGAGAGCAAAGCCTTGCATTAGTTCTAAGTTGTGCTTCTTACAAAATGTATGCAAGTAGTGAACTGAATTCTTAATAAATGTATTGATTGTAACCAAGTTTTGTGTCCTCAAAGACAGAGAAGACTGGTAAGGTATGGGCATGCTTCGCATCCCTGTCCTGTACCAATGATTCACTTGAAGGAGAGAGAGTAGAATAGAGTGTCTGTTGGTTCCAGGTATGAAGGGGTCAAACACATGGGAACGCATGGGAACCAATGTGTGAAGAAATACTAAATGGCTTGAGGTTTCTAACCTGCCTTCTAGGGGGTGAACTTCCACTCCCCAATAAATCGTGCTCACATGTTTTTTTTTTCTGATCCAACAAATCTGTGCATTTTTAGGGTACAAGAGTACATGTTTAAAGCATGTCATTGAAAAGATATCTTATAACTGTGCAGTTGTTTCCTAACACTGATCATCATTTGATTTTTGTGGGCATTTAGAGGTAAAGACAACTGAGTTGCTCTTCCTTAAAGTGGTACATTTTGTGTATTGCTACTAAACGATACTATAATCCATCAAGTAGTGCCTTTAAAACATAGGAAATGTGTTTGCCAAGTACAGAGTTTGATGATTTGCATAGTCATTCCTGACTGCCATTATTCACAAGCCTTCCAAATCCACTATGTGAGTTGTAATCAGTCATAGCGGTATATGAATAAGGTATAGTTTAACATAAATGTAAACTCTAACTGAAGGACATTTAGTCTGAAAGGTTGCGAGCACTGAACTTATTCTCTCTGGAGAAGAGATGCTTGAGAGGGGATATGATTTCAATTTACAAATACTGTACTGGTGACCCCACAATAGGGATAACATAGGGAGTTTAACAAGACCCAGGATTCTTTTTGGGATCTAGAGCCATTTCTTGTTATGAAGAAAGTCCTATTATTCTGTCCAAAATTTGCATTCACTGTCGCACGTATTTTATTATTGTCTTAAGATTGTATTTAATAAAAACTATATTTGTATTTTTTATATATTTGTCATTGTGGTACCTTTCCAAAAGTCCCTTCCATAAACCTTCTTTCTGTATCTACTCACATGGATGTGGCACCATCATGGCTACCAAACTGGGCATTCAGATAAGAATTTTTGCTATCCATAATTATCCTTCATTGCAGCACTTTAATTGAACTAATGGTAAATGATTTGATTTGAAAACCATGGAAATTGCCTACATTATTTTATTCTCCTGAATATATAAATGCAGAATAGTGCATAGAATCATATAAATAATGAATCCTTAATTCCTGATTATATTTCATAATTCTCTGAAGTTCGGACAGATCTACATGGAGGAGATCATCCCTTTATACAACATCATGGGGTTGATTTACTAAAGGCAAATCCACTTTGCACTACAAGTGCAAAGTGGATTTGTGCTAACATGCAATAAAAAGTCATATTAGCACACCACTTGGTAATACACCTGTCATGTGTTGGTGCATTAAATACTGAACTGCAATTGTAATAACTAAAATGATGCTTTCATTTTTTCACATTAAAAGATTGATATCTTATGTTATTTCCACGGATCACACGAAACTTCCCATTTATGAAGGCTCCCTGCAGGTTATATTTAGTGTACTTGCTCCATCTTCTGGTGTGAAAATGTTTTTTTACTATGTTGTGTCCCCTTATGCAACACACTGATGTGAGTATTGAAGAAGTAGAATTAGTTGCTGAAAACTATAGTAAGTTATGCATAATGAGTTTTAGTTTTACTCAAAGAAAAGGCTGAGATTGCTTATGATTGTACAGATGAATAAATATTTCACTGTAATTACTCTCTCTTTTAAACTGTCATCCCCAATGAATTTCGGTATTTGTTTTGCTGAGGTTCAGTTCACAAACTCTGCTTAGTAATAGACCAGTTTATGGGATTTATGACAGAAAAATCTGAAGAAAATCACATTAATTTTCTCACCTGAAATTCAAAGCTTTGTTCATCTGTGAAGATTGTCAACTTTAATTCGGAAAACCTCATGAAAATGCATATACAGATTATTATGTAATGAAAATGTAGCAGCCATAAACCACCTCTTTTCAATGGTACTTCAATCAATTTTAACATCAAAACCAGTAATTGGAAAGTATAGGACAGGGATAGACTTATTTAAGCTGCGTAATATCATATATTGTGCAGAATGTTGGAAAACCCTGCAACTAATAGCTCAGCTATTACATCCTCTATAGGGCTGCATTTTTTTTCCTTTTTGAAGAATATAGTTTTTATTGAAAATTTAAGTGGCACATAATAGGAAAGGCGGGTATATTAAGCAGAAAATGAAGTGTGTTCTGTCCATCAAATGCATTTCAAGTGTAAGTGGATGCATGGTTTATAAAAAGTTGTTGCTCTGGATGGGATGTATATGATTGTGAACGGCTTCCTACATATTTTGTGGTGAGCCTATTTTGCATTAGTGTTCCTGGTTAAAAAAGGGTTGCAAATAAAAAAAGGCCCTTCCATTTCCTGGAAGTTGTGTAGGGTAGAGTAGGACATTAAATGTTGCAGAAGGATGAGGAGAAGTTTGGGGTTCCTTGGATCTGTGTGACTGATAGTGGTGGGCCCATAGAGGTTAAATCTGGTTCCAATTAATCTGTGACTGAAGTCTTCTACGTGTGGACCATGTTCTGGTCCTAGGTTGCTACCACTATGACAGCAACAAAGGAAGCACTCACCAGATGGTAAATTCTTGAGTGTGTAACCAGCTGCCTATAGTGCCATCAGGTGGCACTAGTCTTCATTTAGCCTTAAAGTGTTACTAAACCTACAACAGTAAAATCTGTCTGTATATGCAGTAAAGCATGCTTGTTATACTTACTGTGGAACCTAACCAGTTAATCCTCTGCATTGTGTAAAAAGGCTGTTTGATCCTGTCTTCTCTGATTCTTTCACAGTCCCCAATCCATCTCCTGATAGAACAGAGCCTTGGGGATGCTCTGCACATGCTCAGTCTGTCAGAGTTTTTTTTTTTATAGGGAGGATGCATGTGATCAACACAGGGCCAATCAGCACTGTCCAGACAGAGGGTCAGGGGTCCTGCAGCCTCATAGTGCTATCAGGCGGGAATGAAAACTCCTCCTAGAAGCTTTAACCAGTCAGTGAAATAAACTGTACCAGGCACTTTTCAATACACATTCATACACATGGGTCTGGTATTGATTTTGGAAAAAAAAATTGTGCAAGCCCCCCCCAAAATCCATACCAAACCCTGACAGGTCAGAAAAGTGGGGGGTCAAGAGTACAGCTCCCCTCTAACCCTCCACACCAGGCCACATACTCTCATGCACTGTGTCACCATGTTGATAAGAACAAGGGCCTCTTCCCCATTAATCATGACCTGGTGCTTGTGGGGGTAATGGGGGGTGACTTATCAAAATTTGGAAGCCCCTTTTACATAGGGGGGCCCTAAATCCCACCCCCCCCAAGTAAATGAGTATGGGGTACATTCACAAAAAAATACTAGTGCAAATAAACACACAACACAGTTTTTGACGAGTCCTTTATATAAAAAAATGAAAAACCCCGATGTAGATCCCTCTTCAATCATGTCATTCGGTGATATAGGTCCACATTAATCACAATGAACAATGTACGCTGACCCACATGAAAAAAACCACGCTGCTCACCGAGCCCAACTGCTTCCATCGCTTGCCGGAGCTGAATATTATTGCCAATCTTCCCTACCACTAAAGTAAACAAAGAGGGGGGTTACCTGGTGACATCACTGGGTGCCCCCCCTCCCGATGAAAAGGGGAACTGTAATATGGTCCCTGATATAAGAGGGGCTTTTATGGGGACTCTGACGTAAGTGTGGACTGATTGGTTTGGAGTTTCTTTGCTTTGTCTACTGAAATTTTTTCTCTGTTGTTCTGAACCATATCATGTTGATTACGAAAAAAACTCCTGTCAGTTGAAAAGCTGCATTCCAGACTGGTTGGACAACAGCTAGAGGGTCTCCTCAACACTACAGATCTTGTCTTCAGTCTCCAGCACAAAGACAGAAGCACATCATTCTCAAGGGTTTCCTGCAATGGGAATTTGATGCAACATCTGGAAATATCTCTATAAATAATTATGTATACCTGGGTACATGTGCACAATTCTACCATGACTCCAACTGGCCCCTTTGCTGATAATACGGGTTTGTATATTGAACGTATGTATTGTGAATAATCTTTTCTTATATAAAGTTTGTATTATTTCTATACTGATGTGCTTCTACTGTATATACTTATGGTCAATGTTATATAGGTTCGGGAATGCATGTAAATCGCACGTATTCCCACAACTATACACAAAACGCGGTGCTTTTGAAAAAACATGTGGGGTTGGCACTATTCATAATGGCAATCCCACACACTGAAAATTACAATCTGGTTTCTCACATGAGTTATCAAATGCTGCCATAGCACCTTGCATTTTCAATGCTGCCACACTTTAAAAAAAGTTCAGGAACCTTTTTTCTGCAGGAAAATGCAGGCACAGCAGCCTATTCAACTGAATGGGCTTCTGTGCCTGCGCAAACGTGGTATGCAGAACTGCACAAATGTGAACCTAGCCATACATTTGCATTCTGGTCACTACCCTTTTCCTGAGTGCCAAGTAGGAGGATCTGCCAGCTATACTCAATCAATCGATATATAATTGATCAATCAATCAATATATACAATCAGTCCCAGTGCTAACATAAGAGATATATGATGATAAAGCAGTGAGCCAATCACATGAGCTGAACGTTTCTTAGAACACTCAGTACATGAACATCCCCAGCTGCCATGGCTACAAGGAAATTAAATCTGATTTTTTTTTGCATTTGTAGAAAATCATAGCTATCTCCAAAACAAAATAAAAATGTAATTTTTCAACAATATAATATAAAAAGTCCCCTATGCAAAAACTGTTCTAAAACCAACATCATTCTACATCAGGAGTCTCAAACTGGCGGCTCTCCAGCTTTTGCGAAACTGCAAGTGCCATCATGCCTCTGCCTGTGGGAGTCATGCTTGTAACTGTCAGCCTTGCAATGCCTCATAGGACTTGTAGTTTCACAACAGCTGGAGGGTCGGCAGTTTCAGACCCCTGTTCTAAATGGTATAGTTTTCTAAATGTATTGTTTACATTGTGTCAAAACCCATTATGCAAACACAATGATTACATGTTGAATTATAATTCGATAAAGCCCCTGAAGCAGCGCCTTAATCATGTATTTTACAGACCCAATGGAAATTAATTTTGGAGACGCTTTTGTGATTTTCCTTAATTTTTTTATACATGAAGTTGCTTTACAAATGTAGTTTCCAAATAAAGATATGTTTTTATAAATTATAGAGAATTATGGCTCTCCTGTCTGGCATATTTCTATCTGAATATCTTTAAGACTCTAGGTTAATTTAATATGAAACTACTCCAAATATTTTCTGGATGGAAAAGCTATTATACAACAGAAACAAGTATAATTATCACTAGAAAAATTGTATTAAATGTAATTTAAATAATTTATACCTAAAATAACACTATCATAAAAATGTAAAACAGATTTTACCTAGCATAAACACACACAGATCTAACTTCTTAAAATAAAATGTGTATTTGCTAAATAATAATTAAAGTGAAACGAAACAATATATTTTTATTCTCCAAAAACAATCCATACACATCCACTATTTAAAGGAGTTGTAAAGGCAAAAGTTTTTTTTATCTTAATGCATTCTATGTGTAGCGCCCAGGGGTTTAGTCAAGGAGCTTCTCAGCTCACCAAACTCCTTGTCAAGGGTAGCTACTGTAGATAGTTGTTAGAGATCCATTGATTTCTCCGTAAGTTTGGCCTTGTTGTACTTTTCTGCCACTAGGTGGCCGGGCACTTGGTGGCATTAGATGTAAGAAGGGCATTATTGGCTGTATGCCAATAATCCACTCCCAGCTGTAAACAGTAAGAGAAAATCTGTAACACGAAGAGCACTTTCTAAAGGATATATACAGCTGAAGACAGCAGATATACATGTAAAACTTATGTAGGGAGATTTGTTTCATCTCTGTGTATCATCTGAGGCTGTTCACTTCACTGGGTATAGGGTTTACATCCACTTTAAGATAAAAAGTCTTCTGTGTGCAGCAGCCTCCCTAGCACCCCCTAATACTTACCTGAGCCCCATCTCTGTCCACGAGTCCCTCAGCTATCTGGGACTCTCCCTTCTGATTGACTGAGACATAGCAGTGCGCCATTGGCTCCCACGGCTGTCAATCAAAGTCAGTTAGCCAATCAGGAGAGAGAGGGGACGGGGACGAATGGCAGTTCTGTGTCTGGATGGAGACATGGAGCTGCAGCTTGGCTGGGTGCCCCCATAGCAAGCCGCTTGCTGTGGGGTTACTCGACAGGAGGGAGGGGCCAGGAGCAGCGAAGGGAGACCAGAGAAGAGGAGGATCCAGGCTAAGTATAACATCAATCGCTTTAAAGGATAAGTTTACCATTTACAAAAAAAATGCATATAAATGTACTTTTTGGAGCCTGGAAAGAATTGCACTAGCGATCAGCAGATCACCGGTGTCATGCAGGACTCCTGCAGACTCACTTCTCGTACTGCTGTCACATGGAGAGAGGGGATCGGCGAGCGGCTGCAGAAGTGAGAACATGTTTATTGTTCCACCCGTTTTCCAAAACGTGAACTTATCCTTTAATGGCCATGTAATCTATTTTTTTATTAAATTATTTCTTACTGTGTTTTTTCTGCCCCCTTGTAACATCCTTTGTGAGTTCCAAAACATCTCCTTTACCATCTGACTGATTTGTTTGAAATGAGCAGTGCATTATTTGTGGCATAGCTCTCAACTGTCCCTAATTTTGAGGGACTGTCCCTGATTTGGAGCAATGTCCCTCTGTCCCACTTTCCTCCTCATTTGTCCCTCAATGTGGTCTGATCTATATAGTTTTATATAAAATGCACTATTTATCTTTCAAAAAGTTTTTCCCAGTGCTAAACCTTTCGTCCAATTTCAGAATGGCTGCATTTGTAAATGTCAAAAACCAATATAAAGGAATACTAGTGGTAAAAAAAACACTTGTGGGATTAATTTATCTTTTTTTGTCTCATTCTCCTTTAAGAGGGCATGGCAAGGGTGTGTGTCCCTATTAGGGATGAGCTTCGAGTTCGAGTCGAACATCGGGTGTTCGCCTGTTCGCCGAACAGCTAATTTTATGGGGCGTTTGAGGCAAATTCGAGTGCCCCATAATGCACTGCATTATGGGGCGCACTACTATATTATAGTGGTTAGCACTTTCGCCTAGCAGTAAAAAGGTTTGCTGGTTCGAATACCAACCACGACATCTCTTGCCTGGAGTTTGCATGTTCTCCCTGTGCGTGTGTGGGTTTTCTCCAGGTACTCCGGTCTCCTCACACACTCCAAAGACATGTTGTTAGGTTAACTGGATTCTGTCTAAATTGACCATAGTATGTATGAATGTAAGTTAGGGACCTTAGATTGTAAGCTCCTTGAGGGTAGGGACTGATGTAAATGTATAATATATATGTAAAGTGCTGCATAAATTGACTGCAATATATAAGTACCTGAACAAATAATAATATTATAGATATCTATATATCTATATATATATTAGTATACTGTATATATATATATATATATATATATATATATATATATATATATATATATATATATATATATATATATATCAAATACACTGACTGAATATATATCAAATTTCACTGTGGACTTGTTGAAAATTGTGAGAAAAAAGTTTTTTGATACTTGATGATATTTACATTTTTTCACTGTGAACTTGCTTGACACAACAATTTTTTAAATAATTTGTTTATTATTGTTTTTTTTTCTCGTAACTTGGATGTAATTGTTCACGGAATCAATTTCTGGTATTTACACTAGTAAGGTTATTATCACATAGCGCTGCATTTCCTTTATTTATAAATCTGGAGTTGTACATAGGGAGAAAGTTGGCCCTGGTTTTGTTGCTATCAAGTTGGGTATCCCATAATTCCTATTCCCCATCCAAGCTATGACCCCTAATAAAACCTAAAAATCAAGCTCAAAGACTGTTAATTTGTGGAAAATACTGGTTGCCTGGTTATGTAGGAGTGGGAAACCCAGTCGTGTGCAACCCCTGCAACTCTGGGTGCTAGGCGGGGGTGATGTGGAGGAGGACAGAGGACACTACTGTGGGGGGGATGAAGTGAAGGGGGCAGAGGACACTGCAATGGAGAATGATGTGAAGAGGGGCAGATGACACTACTGGGGGGGTGATGGGAAGGGGGCAGAGGATGCTGCCATGGGGGGTGATGTGAAGGGGGGAAGAGGACACTGCTATGGGAAGTGATGTGAAGGGGGGCAGAGGACACTACTGTGGGGGGGATGAAGTGAAGGGGGAAAGATGACACTGTTATGGAGTGTGATGTGAAGGGGGTTAGAGGACACTTTTGTGGGGGTGATGTGAAGGGGGGTAGAGGTTGCTGCCATGGGGGGGGTGATGCGAATAGGGGGAAAGAGGACACTGCTATGGAGAGTGATGTGAAGGGGGGCATAGAACATTACTGTCGGGGGTGATGTGAAGGAAGCAGAGGATGCTGCTATGGGGGGGTGATGTGAAGGGGGCAGAGGACATTCTTGTGAGGGGCAATGGGAATGGGGAGCAGAGGACACTAATATGGGGGGTGATGCCCCTGCACTGCTGTTTTTAGGTGACATAGGAGCAGAACTACAGGCACAGTGAGGCTCTAAAGCATAGCGAAAGGTGCTTTTCGGATGTACAAGTAGTAAAGGACAGAGTTCTTCATAAGCCAGTGACATCTTGTGCCTCCTGTATCTTGGCTGGACTGAAGAACTCGGTCAGTTTTTGGTCTCCCTCTCTAGTTTTGCACTTACCCATTTGTCTCCACCTGATCACCACTGTGTAGAGTTGGTGCAGGGAAGAATATAGTCATCCTTTTACAGTAATGTGCATATAGAAAGGGCTATGCATATTAAAAACAGAACATTTCCCAGCACGCTTACCAGCTAGCCTGCAAAAAAAACAAAAAATGTACCCCTGTCTAACAGTTCATGTTAAAGTAATTGTACACCCTAGGATAAAAAAAACCCCTGCAAGACAAAGGCATAATGAGCTAGTATGCATAGCATACTAGCTCATTATGAATTACTTACCTGAGATCGAAGCCCCTGCAGCCGTCCTCGTACAATGCTCCAGCAGCCGACATCGCTCCCAGAGTTACTTCCAAGTATCGCGGGCTCCAGCGATGTAATTGGCCGGAGCCGCGATGATGTCATTTCCGCGCATGCGCACGGGAGCTGCCAGAGGCGACACACTCACTGAAGCAACGGCATGTACGTGCCATTGCTTCAGTTTGCTTCAGTGCACGTGTGGCGAAGGATGTCGGCACATGCAAATACAGGGGATATCTCCTAAACTGTTAGGAGTCCTAAACAGGTTTAGGAGATATTCAGGGTAGCTACAGGTAAGCCTTATTATAGGCTTACCTATAGCAAAAAGTGTGTTGTAAGGGTTTACAACCACTTTAAAGACAGAGGGTTAGTTGTACACATTTGCAGATATATGTGAAAGCCACAGTGCCTCATTAAGGCTCCTCCTATATTAGTTCTAACTCTATAGTATTGAGAGACTCCAAGTTGGAGCACATATAGCAGTGGATACATCAAAAGCAGGGTTGCCTGGAGGGAGACCACTTCTCCTTAAAGTGTTACTAAACCCACAACAGTAAAATCAGTCTGTATATGCAGTAAAGCATGCTTGTTATACTCACTGTAGAACCTAAGGGGTGATCCTCTGCATTGCGTAAAAAGGCTGCTTGATCCTGTATGCACAGATCCTCCCCTTCCTGCACTGTCCCCCTGGACAAGTCCAGTTAAGACAGAGCCTTTGGAGTCAGGCTGCACATGCTCAGTTTGCTGTGTATTGCTAGAGGGTTTGTTTTTTTCTCCAATCAGCTCTGTCCAGACATGTCCATACAGAGTGTCGGGAGCCCTGCAGCTCCATAGGACAGCTCAGTGAAGTATGAAAACTCCGCCCACAAGCTTCACCAGGAACTGATAGAAGTCACAAGACTGATATATACTGCTTATGAGAAAAGGTATTTAGCAGTTTATATTTACTAAAATAATTGCATTTCTATGTTTTGTGTACTGTGGTAGACTAGATATAGTGAATGCAGGGTCCTGGGTTTAGTAACACTTTAAAGGTGCAGGGACATTTTGGATGCCCAGCAAATGCACAATGGCAGCTGAAAGCAGCTTGCTGGATACCTTCAGCTGCCATTGTACTTTTGCTGAATGTCCAATGTGTCCGTGTAGCTTTAAGGAGAGGCTGTAGTACATTGCAGCAGTCCGCCTATGAAAGTCTGCCTCACCAGAGCTTTAAAAAAGTGTGGCCACACAATCCAGCTGTCAGCAATGCCCTCTTATTAGGGGTTAAGGACTTTTTTGAAACAAAGTCTCCTTACCCTTTTATCCCTCCTAGGATATGATGTACCTCCTCTTATTCCAAAACTGCTGTGTTAATGCTAGGGACAGAATGCAAGATATATGTTATTTTTATTTTACCCTTATTTCTACCTTAATGTCTACTTTATCTTTAAAGGATTTGTAAACCCTCATGGTTTTCACTTTAATGCATTCTATGCATTAAGGTGAAAAACCTTCTGTGGTGTTGCAGCCTCCGCGAGCCCCCGTTTTACTTAACTGACCCGATCCTTCTCCGGCCGGGAACGAGCACACCAGCTCTACTTGGTGTTTCATGTTCTGATTGGATAGATTGATAGCAGCGCAGACATTGGCTCCTGCTGCTGTCAATCAAATCCAATGACACAATGCGGGGGGGCGGGGCCGAGTCCTGCATTCTGTGGGATAGGACACAGATGTGGGACTCGGGAGCGCGCCCGCACAGGTGTCCACCAAGGAGAAAGGAGAGCACTTCTCCAATGTGGACACACAAGGGAGGAGCCACCAACGCCGCTAAGGGACCCCAGAAGAGGATGATCGGGGCCACTCTGTGCAAAACGAACTGCACAGTGGAGGTAAATATGACATGTTTGGGTTTTTTTTTTTTTTGTTTTTAAACCAGGGTTTGCAACACCTTTAACTACAATAAAAAGGACAACTAAGTCAGAATGCAGACTGACAAAAAAGCATGCTGCCATTTTAAAATCAAAACATTTTTTTCATGTTGCTTATTTTTTATATTCCATTTTATTTAATTTTCTGAATACATTTTGGGCTTCATTGCCATCTGGTAAAGGGTAAGTTTCATTGCACCTTCTCCTTCTCTATTCCCATTAAAAGCCAAAACAAATGTTCTGAGAATCTAGTCATGTCATATTATTACTACTTGTTCTTGATTTCAAAGAAGGGAATTATATTGTAGATTAGGCTAGGGACATCCTGAGCTTTTGTTCGGTGCTATTTACGTCACATTTAAAAGTAATTTAAGACCAAAATTTAAAAAATAATAACGATTTAAAGTTCGAATTTTCTTAGGAGGAGCATTAATTCTAAAAATAAAATTAATAATACGAAAAAAAATCTAAATACAGTGTTTAAAGAAACTTACTGAAGTTGTATTATCTTTTTGAAAAGAGAAAAAATTCTCCTCTCTTTGATGCAGAACTTAAAGCAGAGTTCCGCTGAAAAAAAAACAAATTAAAAGTCAGCAAATACAAATACTGCAGCTGCTGACTTTTAAAATAAGGACACTTACCTGTCCAGGGCTCCAGTGATGTCCTCACCCGAAGCTGACCCATCCCTTGGCTCCGGGTGCAGGCGTCGGCATCTTCAGTAAGGGAATCAGGAAGTGAAGCCTTGAATGGTACCTGTTGTCTTCTGGGACCTGTGTGTCTTGGGGGGCGGATATGGTGTACTTCGCCACGGATTCTGCGGCGCTCTTTCGCCAGAAGTGGGAGCAAATACCTGGATTAGACAGGTATCTGCTCCCCCTCCCCCCCGAAAGGTGCCAAATGTAAAACTGGAGGTTCACTAGACATGTGCAGAACTGAAAATTTTGTTTAATTTCATCTCTTTTTTTTATTTTCTAATAAATTCCACATTTTCAGAATGATTCAAATTTGAATTGGTCGAAAATTGATCAACCGATTTAAACCGATAACTCCCTGGCTGCAGACCCCCACAACCATCTGCCTCCCCAGAGCACCTTGTCCCCATGCTGATGAGGACAGGGGCCTCTTCCCCACAACCCTGGCCAGTGGTTGTGGAGATCTGCAGGCAGGGGGTTATCGGAATCTGTAACAAGGGGGCCCCCCAGATCCCGGCGCCCCTATGTGAATGATTTTTACCAAAAAAGTGTAAAAAGTAAAAAAAAACAAAAAAACACAACACACCTTTTTTCCAATTCCTTTATTAAAAAATAAAAAAAAGTCCCCTGATGTAGATCCATAGTCAATCACGACACCCACCGCCACCGTTGACCTGAAAAAAAACTAACCTCCAGCCTCAACAAAGGCAAAGGCTACCGATCCCATCTGCCAGCTCTGCTGTGTTACAGCTCCTAAATAACTAATGGGCAGGGCCACCGGATGGCATCATTGGGAGGCAGCGCCCTTTGTGACATCATCACAAATACATGCTGGGTCAGTGACATCACAAGGGAGCAGTGGCAACCGGTGATGTTACAGGGTGGCCCCGCCCCTTATTTATTTAAGAGCTGTCACATGGCAGAGCTGGCAGATGGCAGGAGCCTTTGTCGGGATCAGTGTTTTTTTTTCTTTTATTTTATTTTGGGGCAGCGGACATCGTGATCGACGATGGATCTACATCAGGGGCCTTTTTTTTTTTAAATAAAGAGATTGTCAAAAATTGCCTACTGTCATTTTTTACACTACACTTTTTTGGGGTGAATGAGTAGGGGTAGGGGGTACCCCTACTCATTTACATACGGGGGGGCCAGGATCTGGGGGCTTCCAGATTCCGATAACACCCCTGCCCGCAGACACCCACAACCACTGGGCAAGGGTTATGGGGGCGAGGCCCTTGTCCCCATCAACATGGGGACAAGGTGTTTTGGGGGGACCCCAAAGCACCCTCCCCATGTTGAGGATAAACAGCCTGGTATGGTTCAGGAGGGGGTACACTCACTCACCCCCCCTCCTTTTCTGGCCTGCCAGGTTGCTTGCTCGGATAAGGTGCTTTGGGGAGGGACAGAGCCCCCTGCCCCAAAGCACCCCTCCATGTTGTGGGAATGTGCCCTGGTATGGTTCAGGAGGGGGGCGCTCGCTCATCCCCCTCTTCCTTACCTGCCGGGCTGCATGATCTGATAAGGGTGTGGTATGGATTTTGGAGGGACTCCTCACCATTCTTTTTTACATTTTGGCATACGGTTCCCTGTAAAATCCATACCAGGCCCAAAGGGCAATATTTTGACAAGTCACACCCTAATCGCAGGTGCCATTTTCATGGGACTTTTGATGGTTTACATTGAGGTCTATGGACCTCAAGTTGCATGAAAGTCGGATCAAAGTAGTGCATGAACTTTTTTGAAGTCGATTTGACTTGAAGTCGCACAGATTTGAATGGTTCTCTTTGGGAAATATGGGGTGCAACTTGTCATGCAACTTTGGGGTCCAAAGTTGCATGACAAGTCACACAAGTGTGAACCTCCTCCAATCAGCTGTGCAGGTAATCATATGAGCAGCTAAAAATTAGTTGAGGATTTCAGAAGTATTCAGGGTTTTCTAGTTTTCTGCAGCCAGAAGCTGAATATGGGACTTTAAAGAAGAGCTCCAGTCTTTGGGGAAAAAAATAAAAGTCAGCAGCTACAAAAAGCGTGTGCCTGGCGGCCGCGATGTCCACCAGGCACCCGCGATTGCCCGGTAACACAGCAAGATCGTGGATCTGTAAACACACAGATCCAGGTCCTGTCAGAGGAGAGGAGACCGATGGTTTGTTCTCAGTACAGAGGAACACCGATCGGTCTCCTCCCCTTGTGAACCCCCTCCCCCTACAGTTAGAATCACGCCCTAGGAACATAATTAACCCCTCGATCACCCCCTAGTGTTAACCCCTTCCCTGCCAGTCACATTTATACAGTAATCAATGCATTTTTATAGCACTGATCGCTGTATAAATGTGAATGGTCCCAAAAATTTGTCAAAAGTGTCCAATATGTCCGCCGCAATATCTCAGTCACGATAAAAATCGCAGATCGCTGTCATTACTAGTAAAAAAAAAAAAAAAATATGCTATAAATCTATCCCCTATTTTGTAGATGCTATAACTTTTGCGCAAACCAATCAATATACGCTTATCAGCCTAAACTGAGGAAAAAATTTGTTTAAAAAAAAAAAATGGATATTTATTATAGCAAAAAGTGTTTTTTTTCAAACTTGTCACTCTTCTTTTGTTTATAGCGCAAAAAATAAAAACCGCAGAGGTGATCAAATACCACCAAAAGAAAGCTCTATTTGTAGGGAAAAAATTATATAACAATGATAACAATTTCATCTGGGTACATTGTTGCATGACCGCGCAATTCTCATTCAAAGTGTGACAGTGCTGACAGCTGAAAAATGGCTTGGGCAGGAAGGGGATGAAAATGCCCGGTATTGAGGTGGTTAAACAGAACCTCTCCCTTTTGGGTGGAACTCCACTTTAAATAAAACTTTGAGGAGACCAAAACACACAAAAAAGGAATAAAACGTCAATATTTTATTTTCCAAAGGTAAAAATGGAGGTGAGAGCTACCCCACATATGTATGATAAAATGTGCACAGAAGGAAAAGATTAAAAGATTGTGCCTAAAACAAATTTGTCAGTGTGTCAAAGCGTTTCGCAAGAGTCATTTCCTCAAGATAGAGGCGTCATTCTGAATGGTATTAAAATACAACTCTACAAGATAAATATTTAAAGAAATCACACAAAGACAATAAGTATACACACAAGAACATAAACATGTCAGTATGTACAGTATATTACTTAAGCCATCCTCCTCTCCATCCCATAGGAGGAGGATGTCGTCTACATACCTTGCCCACAGGATCAACTCCGTTCTCCAATGGGCATAAACGACATCCTCCTCCCACTTGGCCATAAAGAGATTAACCATCTAAACCTATACCCTTTTTTCTAAACTTAGTGGGCTTTTATCAATGTAAGAAATGCCAAGTTTGTGCCCTGAATGGCTGTTGACACAGAAACAGTACAGAATTTACAGCCACCAGCTCGTCACGTGTTTTCAAAATAAAACCTTTTATTACCTGCTCCACCACGGGGGGTGGTTTATTTGTTACAATGTCCTTGCGTACTTCACTATGTGGGCAGGACTAAGTGGGCATTACAAGTTAGTCTTAATAAGCACATTAACAACATCAGGAAGGGCATCCTGAAGCATTCTGTTTGGAAGCATTGATGCTTTGGTATATAATAAAGACCCTAAAAATACGATTTTTCTTGGTATCGACAGATATACCCCACCGTGGAGAAGGGGCTCACTTGTTAGGGGGATCTCACAACTTGAGATGAAGTGAATTTATAAAGTGGGCTGCTTCTCCCCACTAGGCCTCAATGTAGATGTTGATGTGAACGCATTTGTAGATAATTCCTAAGACTTTAACAGCTTTTCTTTGTAAATAATGTATAGAATGATTGCTGTCACTAATGTAACCTATATGTAAAACCCATGTGTTAATCTGTAGGCATGAGCCGAACACTTTCCTGTTCGGTTCGCAGCAGAACATGCGAACAGGCAAAAAATTTGGCAGAACATATGAACCCCGTTCAAGTCTATGGGACACGAACATGAATAATCAAAAGTGCTAATTTTAAAGGCTTATATGCAAGTTATAAAAAGTGTTTGGGGACCCGGGTCCTGCCCCAGGGAACATATATCAATGCAAACATTTTTTCTAAAAAGGGCTGTTTTTCGGGAGCAGTGATTTTTTTTAATGCTTAAAGTAAAACAATAAAAATGAAATATTCCTTTAAATATCGTGCCTGGGGGGTGTCTATAGTATGCCCGCAAAGTGGCGCCTTTTTCCCATGTTTAGAACAGTACCACAGCAAAATGACATTTCTCAAGGAAAAATTGTCATTTAAAACTGATCGTGGCTGTAATGAATTGTTGGGTCTCGGCAATATAGATAAAACCCATTGAAAAAAAGAGCATGGGATCCCCCCCAGTCCATTACCAGGCCCTTTGGGTCTGGTATGAATATTAAGGGGAACTTAAGGTCAAATTTAAAAAAAATGGCGTAGGGGTCCCCCCCAAAATCCATATCAGACCCTTATCTGAGCACGCAACCTGGCAGGAAAAGAGGGGGATGAGAGAGCGCCCCCCCCCTCCTGAACCATACCAGGCCACATGCCCTCAACTAGGGGAGGGTGCTTTGGGGTCTGACATTTTTTTTACTGTACACACCGTTCTATAGGCATTTCTCCAAATTTCCATGTAGGTCAAGATGACCAGCAAAAGAAACCATGAGGCAGGTCAGGGCGGATAATGTCAAAAGTGTGAATATAGGTACATTTTATTCACATAGTTTAAAAACATTAAACCTGTTGCTGAAACTGTTCAAAAATGTGTGGTAGTATTGTGTAATAGGATGTATAATCAACCAAATGATCAGACAAAGTAACTCCAAGGCCTCATGCACATGGGCACCTGGAGCCGCACAACATAACATTTGGGTGAAATCAGTGGCTGAGCACAGGTATATGCCACTGCTTTGGATGGCATGTAGGTTCTTAGGCAGAGACTACTGAAAAATAGCCTGGATCCATTACTAAGTCAGTATCTGAACTGTTATATCCCAGGAGTAAGTGTTTGGATCTGGAACACCTTCTGGTGGCACTGTGGTCTATGTACCTGAAGCATGCAGTTCCAGTATCCACCAGGAGTCCAGAAGCAGGTTCCAGGAATTCATTTTCATCTTATGCTGGTTGCAGGGAGGGTATTTAACTCCCCCTCTGGAATCTCTCTGGCCCTGTTCCTGACCAGTTTTACCCACTGCTCCTTGCACATCCCTCCCAGGCCCTGATTTTCCTGATTTCTTCGTATACCCTGTTTGCATATCAATTTTATTTAGTTAGTTAGATAGCGAGGTGGTCTGCACTTTGCACACATGTTCATTCGTGTCATAAACTGTGTTTTTTTTTTTTGTTGTTTCTCACCTGTGTTGTGTACTTAGTACATCATTATTTTTTGCACTTAATTTTTAATCTGATTTCTTTTGTGCAGCTCCACATATCTGATCACCATTGCATGATATCCTAACAACAGTACTTTGGTTGAATGAGATACATTTCTCTAATTTTGCATAGAGAAAGTGCTCTAGGAGCTTGGCCAAGACTGCTTTGACACAATTGTTGTGGTCAGCCAAGGATTGTGAGTAAATCAGAATGTCAACCAGATGGCTAACACAGGATTAACCAGTAGTCACAGAAAACATAGTTTCCAAACTCCTGGAAAATTGCTGAGCCTTTCGTACAGGAAAGTCATCCCATTCAGTTTAAAAACAGAAATGAAAGGCAAAACATTTGTGTATAGATATAAAAAAAATTATAAATATTATTCTTCCCCTTTTTATACATGATCACATTCCTTCTGTGTTTAGCTGCATTAGAGTTGGGGGAGGAGAAACAGCAGCACACTAAACTTCCCAGTGAATAGCTGTGCAGGGGGGCATGTCAGGACAAGTCTGATCATTGGAGAAGAGCAGGCTGAGTTCCCAGCATAGCTAGAGAACTGACCATGATGTGTTCTCCTGCTTAGTGTGGTCAGTTTATAATTGAAAAGCAGGGGGCCTGGCAGGAACACCAGGTATTTCACACAAAGGAAGCAATACAAAGAGAGTAGGATAATTTTTCTTACAAGTACATGGTACAGCACGCACATATCAGGAATATGAAATGTTGGGGTAACAAACGTTTTACGTATTCCGTATAACGCCCATCTTTGTTGTTGAAAGTTTTCTTACAATTGCCCTCCTCACAAAAAAGTTTTATGCCCCCCTGAGATCCATCTTGGAGAAGATCCAGGCACCCTGGACACAACTGAAGAGCTCTGTAATCAGGGGAAATTGATAAGGATGAAATAATGATTAATGGGAAAAGTGGTGTTATTCAGGTCCCTGTAATCTATGCACACTCTGAGGACACAATGCTTTTTTTCAAACAAAAGAAACAAGTATCAGCGGCAAAAGTAGAGAGTCATGTGAAGCTCCTTTCCAAGTTTTCCATAATGTAGGGCTTCATAGCTTTGTCTTCCGGTTCAGAAAGAAGGTAGACTGCCCCTTTAGGCAGAGAGGAATTTAGGAGTAAGTCAGACAGTCATATTGCTGATGTGGAGGTAGGTCAAAGGCAGAACTGGTACTGAAAACATCGGCAAATTCATAACAGTCTTGAAGACTGGGTGGCAAGAACAGTCAGGGCAGGGATTGTCTCAAAACACAATCATTATTGTGTTCAGAGATCCATTTCTGGTTTAATTTGTAGATAGAGAGGCTTACATTCTCATCAAGCATACTTTGATATGATACAGAATTAATAGGGGACTCGATAAAGCTGTCCAGGCCCTGAAGCAGCAAACAACCCCAAACCAGCATTTCCACCCTTATGCTTCACTTTTCTTTATGAGGCTTGTCTCCTGAAATGCTATATCTGTTTTTCAACAAACCACTGTTATTGTTACAAACAACTCCATCTCTGATTCATCAATCCACAGCACATTGTCCAGGAAGGCCTGGCATTTTCCTATGCATTCAATAGCAGACTGTAGTCTTGCTGCAATGATCTTTTCGAGCAGCAAAAGCTTTTTTTGCTGGTACACCTCTCATGCAGGTTAAATTGCAATCTCTTTCTGATTGTAGACAGGTTGCACTTGCATACTCCCTAAGGAGGTTTTAATTATTGGCATCTAATCTGGGACATCTAATTCTATTTTTAATGGATTTTAATTAATGTGGGCATGTACTTACTTTTTCCATGTGACAAATCTGAATTTTAATGTATGTATGTGTCATTCATTCATTCAGATATTGCCAGCACAGCATGGATCTTCAAATTAGTGTCAAAGTGAATAAATCGATCATATCACAGCAAAGAACTGCAATTATTCAAAGGTGGGTGATTGAGTCCACGATTCCCTATTTTACCTTAAAGTAACATGATTGTTTCTACACTACCAGTATCAGTAAAACTATTTAACAGATCCCATGCATAAAATTATCGGAATAGAGAGTTGTCTGTGCTGCCCATAGAGACCAATCAGAGTATCTTTATTGCTTTATTTAAATTTAATTCATAAAAGAGAGAATCTGATCTTTATGTCTATCCATTTTTACCAGCTTTCATGCATGTGGCCCACTGTATTTAGTAAAACTGAGAGGAAAAACAAGCCTTGTTTGTACTAATATCTGCCATAAATGATACTATATTACTTTTTTGGGCCCCAAACTAACAACTGGACTTTGTCAGAACATGGCCAGAAATGCTGTCATTGCACCTTCCAACATCCCATTTTCCAGCTACAACAAACAGATCCTTTCTATACTCTGACAGTAACATTATAAAAAATACTTCTTGGCATTTCTAAAAGGTTACAAAACAAGTAGTTATGGAATAATGTGATTCATATTTAGGGAATTGTAATGACTAACTCAGACTATAGCTGTTATCATGACTGCCAAATGCTGACCAGGAGGCTCAGGAGCCAAGGATAGAATTTAGCTGCACAAGAAACTGGAGCAATTCACTATTGTCTTTGTCTTCTGCATTGTTTTTGCACCTATAAGCTTATGCTTCCATAAATAATTTAGACGACCCCCTTCTCTCTCTCTCTCTCTCTCTCTCTCTCTCTCTCTCTCTCTCTCTATATATATATATATATATATATATATATATATATATATATATATATATATATATATATACAGTATCTCACAAAAGTGAGTACACCCCTCACATTTTTGTAAATATTTTATTAAATATTTTCATGTTACAACACTGAAAAAATGACACTTTGCTACAAAGTAAAGTAGTGAGTGTACAGCTTTATAACAGTGTAAATTTGCTGTCCCCTCAAAATAACTCAACACACAGCCATTAATGTCTAAACCGCTGGCAACAAAAGTGAGTACACCCCTAAGTGAAAATTTCCAAATGGGGCCCAAAGTGTTAATATTTTGTGCGGCCACCATTATTCTTTCAGCACTGCCTTAACCCTCTTGGGCATGGTGTTCACCAGAGCTTCACAGGTTGCCACTGGAGTCCTCTTCAACTCCTCCATGACGACAGCACAGAGCTGGTGAATGTTAGAGACCTTGCACTCCTCCACCTTCCGTTTGTGGATGTCCCCCCTTACAATGCTATGCTCTTCAAACAGAAGAACTGGGATCCATGCACACCAAGACATCAGATACAGCTTCCTCTCAAGCAAGAAGTGACATCACCAAATCTCATTTCATATTTTGTGATAATAGCAATCACATGCAAAGTGCCTTAGATCTCATAGTGTAGATATACAGCTAAAGGCTCAAGGAACAGGAACACATAGGCACAGGCAGTGCTATGTATTTTTTAAAGAATTCAAGACAAAAGCCATTTTTTTATGGTACTGCATATGCACAAGAGCAAGTACAATACATATTTAAATACATATATGATCATATGTAGGAATAGTAATACATACCCATAAAATTACATTATATTTTGCATTTTTTTTAAATTTAATTTATGTTTGTAAGTGGTAAAACAATTTAAAACATATGCATACATTTCTTAGTCAAACCACTCCACTGGAAAAAAAATATAATTCTGCTATTCAAAGAAACAAAGTACAATGGTTTTGCTTTTCTAGATGTAAGCTCCACTGCAAATATCTTTTGTTTCCTGTATGTGAACTCCTCCCAGGATGCAGTGCTCCTGTCACCTGATTTGGAATACAATGTAAATTCCAACATCTGACAAAACACCAATATTATTCATGTGTTGACTCTCACAGCAACATGGTGGAATGGGGGTGCAGGGAAGGTGAGTATAAGTGAGTCAGGGGTGGGCTAGTAAGACACCTTTGGGGGGGGGGGTTTACTAAAATGGGAGCATTCAGAATCTGGTGCAGCTGTGCATGGTAACCAATCAGATTCTAACTTCAGATTGTTCAATTAAGCTTTGACAAAACAAACTGAAAGCTGGTTTCTATGCAGAGCTGCACCAGATTTTGCACTCTCCAGTTTTAGTAAATCAACCTCATTGTGTCACTTTGCCTTGAATTGGCAAGGTAACAACATGGTCGTAACACTTAACTGTTTACTTAAACGACTTCACTTTAAAAGCCAAATGTTAGTGCAGTTACAATTAGCACATTTGAAATGTCAGGCAGTTCTTGTTCTTATTTCCGATTTGTTGTTGGAACTGCTAAAAGCTTCCCTATTAAAATATCCAGTTGGTGCAAATGTAGGAAATGTTGACCCTACTGGTACTGAAAACAAAGCTTTGTAATTTGCCCTAATCACTATGGAAGGTAGGCTAAACCACTCCACTTCCCTACCCAATAGCAGAAGCCAGAGGGTCAATCCTCCAGCATTCATACCAAAGTTAATTTTCAGTAGATTTATTGATACTTCGATTCTTGAACATACATATTTTGATGTATATTCTGCACTTTGTTTGCAGCTGCACACATTATAGCAAACTGCAAGTGAAAATCAGTAGATCCAAAATTATAGGCAGCTGTAAATATTTATAATGTAAACTCAATTTTTACAGCAAAACTTGGTCCTACACCCTTGCAGCTTCAAAGCCTTTCTGGTGGTCAGTGAGGCAGAACATTATATTAAGGGCCAACAGTGAGTCTTAGGAGTGGATTGAGCCAAGTTTACTGTTTACAGTAAAAGTTGAGATTTGCACATCAATTTATCTGCCGGCATTTTTAAATTGTTTTAGCATGAAAGATGAAATCTTTGCCTATTTAATTATTCATCATACGCACAGTTATATTAAGTTGCATATAAACTTTCACATGAAGTATATCTAAAGCCATTTTTTTTTGTTTTGGATAGAGGGGTAGGGGGTGAATTTGCATGTCAGGATTTTACTGCTGCCTGTGTCCCTACTAGGGAGATTCACACTCTCTATTTGTCCTAGTGACCATTATCCTCTGATCTGATAGTGAAAGATAATTTAAAGTATTCCGTTGACATCAGAAGAGGAAGAGAATAGGGATGAGCTTCGAGTTCGAGACGAACTCATGTTCGACTCGAACATTGGCTGTTCGCAAGTTCGCCGAACAGCGAACAATTTGGGGTGTTCGCGGCAAATTCGAATGCCGCGGAACACCCTTTAAAAGTCTATGGGAGAAATCAAAAGTGCTAATTTTAAAGGCTAATATGCAAGTTATTGTCATAAAAAGTGTTTGGGGACCTGGGTCCTGCCCCAGGGGACATGGATCAATGCAAAAAAAAGTTTTAAAAACGGACGTTTTTTCAGGAGCAGTGATTTTAATAATGCTTAAAGTCAATCAATAAAAGTGTAATATCCCTTTAAATTTCGTACCTGGGGGGTGTCTATAGTGTGTCTGTAAAGGGGCGCATGTTTCCTGTGTTTAGAACAGTCTGACAGCAAAATGACATTTTGAAGGAAAAAACTCATTTAAAACTACCCGCGGCTATTGCATTGCCGACAATACACATAGAAGTTCATTGATAAAAACGGCATGGGAATTCCCCAAAGGGGAACCCCGAACCAAAATTAAAAAAAAAAAATGACGTGGGAGTCCCCCTAAATTCCATACCAGGCCCTTCAGGTCTGGTATGGATATTAAGGGGAACCCCGGCCAAAATTAAAAAAAAAAAATGACGTGGGGTTCCCCCTAAATTCCATACCAGACCCTTCAGGTCTGGTATGGATTTTAAGGGGAACCCCGCGCCAAAAAAAAAAAAAAAAAACGGCGTGGGGTCCCCCCAAAAATCCATACCAGACCCTTATCCGAGCACGCAACCTGGCAGGCCGCAGGAAAAGAGGGGGGGACGAGAGTGCGGCCCCCCCTCCCTCCTGAACCGTACCAGGCCACATGCCCTCAACATTGGGAGGGTGCTTTGGGGTAGCCCCCCAAAACACCTTGTCCCCATGTTGATGAGGACAAGGGCCTCATCCCCACAACCCTGGCCGGTGGTTGTGGGGGTCTGCGGGCGGGGGGCTTATCGGAATCTGGAAGCCCCCTTTAACAAGGTGACCCCCAGATCCCGGCCCCCCCCCGTGTGAAATGGTAAGGGGGTACATAAGTACCCCTACCATTTCACGAAAAAAGTGTCAAAAATGTTAAAAATGACAAGAGACAGTTTTTGACAATTCCTTTATTTAAATGCTTCTTCTTTCTTCTATCTTCCTTCATCTTCTGGTTCTTCTGGTTCTTCTGGCTCTTCTGGTTCTTCCTCCGGCGTTCTCGTCCAGCATCTCCTCCGCGGCGTCTTCTATCTTCTTCTCCTCGGGCCGCTCCACACCCATGGCATAGGGGGGAGGCTCCCGCTCTTCTCTTCTTCTTTTCTTCTCTTCTGTTCTTCTTCATTTTCTTCTCCGGGCCGCTCCGCAATCCATGCTGGCATGGAGGGAGGCTCCCGCTGTGTGACGGCGCTCCTCGTCTGACAGTTCTTAAATAACGGGGGGCGGGGCCACCCGGTGACCCCGCCCCCCTCTGACGCACGGTGACTTGACGGGACTTCCCTGTGGCATTCCCCGTGACGTCACAGGGAAGTCCCGTCAAGTCACCATGCGTCAGAGGGGGGCGGGGTTCACCGGGTGGCCCCGCCCACCCGGTTATTTAAGAACTGTCAGACGAGGAGCGCCGTCACACAGCGGGAGCCTCCCTCCATGCCAGCATGGATTGCGGAGCGGCCCGGAGAAGAAAATGAAGAAGAACAGAAGAGAAGAAAAGAAGAAGAGAAGAGCGGGAGCCTCCCCCCTATGCCATGGGTGCGGAGCGGCCCGAGGAGAAGAAGATAGAAGACGCCGCGGAGGAGATGCTGGACGAGAACGCCGGAGGAAGAACCAGAAGAGCCAGAAGAACCAGAAGAACCAGAAGATGAAGGAAGATAGAAGAAAGAAGAAGCATTTAAATAAAGGAATTGTCAAAAACTGTCTCTTGTCATTTTTAACATTTTTGACACTTTTTTCGTGAAATGGTAGGGGTACTTATGTACCCCCTTACCATTTCACACAGGGGGGGGCCGGGATCTGGGGGTCACCTTGTTAAAGGGGGCTTCCAGATTCCGATAAGCTCCCCGCCCGCAGACCCCCACAACCACCGGCCAGGGTTGTGGGGATGAGGCCCTTGTCCTCATCAACATGGGGACAAGGTGTTTTGGGGGGCTACCCCAAAGCACCCTCCCAATGTTGAGGGCATGTGGCCTGGTACGGTTCAGGAGGGAGGGGGGGCCGCACTCTCGTCCCCCCCTCTTTTCCTGCGGCCTGCCAGGTTGCGTGCTCGGATAAGGGTCTGGTATGGATTTTTGGGGGGACCCCACGCCGTTTTTTTTTTTTTTTTTTGGCGCGGGGTTCCCCTTAAAATCCATACCAGACCTGAAGGGTCTGGTATGGAATTTAGGGGGAACCCCACGTCATTTTTTTTTTTTAATTTTGGCCGGGGTTCCCCTTAATATCCATACCAGACCTGAAGGGCCTGGTATGGAATTTAGGAGGACTCCCACGTCATATTTTTTTTTAAATTTTGGTTCGGGGTTCCCCTTTGGGGAATTCCCATGCCGTTTTTATCAATGAACTTCTATGTGTATTGTCGGCAATGCAATAGCCGCGGGTAGTTTTAAATGAGTTTTTTCCTTCAAAATGTCATTTTGCTGTCAGACTGTTCTAAACACAGGAAACATGCGCCCCTTTACAGGCATACTATAGACACCCCCCAGGTACGAAATTTAAAGGGATATTACACTTTTATTGTTTGACTTTAAGCATTATTAAAATCACTGCTCCTGAAAAAACGGCCGTTTTTAAAACTTTTTTTTGCATTGATCCATGTCCCCTGGGGCAGGACCCAGGTCCCCAAACACTTTTTATGACAATAACTTGCATATAAGCCTTTAAAATTAGCACTTTTGATTATTCATGTTCGTGTCCCATAGGCTTTAACGGTGTTCGCATGTTCGAACGAACTTTTTTCCTGTTCGCATGTTCTGGTGCGAACCGAACAGGGGGGTGTTCGGCTCATCCCTAGAAGAGAAATGTATGGAATTTTCCAATGGTGACACTTGTTCAGGTGACAACTATTTGTGTGTGCGTGTGGGGTCCTCACTTTGGAGAGATTTTCCCTCTCTTCCTGTGTCTAAAACATGTGAATCTCAACTCCAGTCCTCACGGTGCCCCAACAGGTCATGTTTTCAGGTTCTCCGTTATTTTGCACAGGTGATTTGATCAGTTTCACCGCTTTAGTAATTACCACAGCCATTTCATTTGAGGGAAATCCTAAAAACATGACCCGTTGGGGAGTCTTGAGGACTGGAGTTGAGAAACACTGGTCTAAAAGACAGAAGGTGAAGGGTGGTTTTCTCAATCCAACACATATTGCAAAAAACCCTTACAGGGGTTTTAATAATTTCCTACTTGATTTTTTTTTTTTTTAAAGATGAATTTAAATACATTATATTGTAATTTCCAAACGTATTTACAATACTTGCAGCTTCTACTAAAATGATTGGTAAACCTGCCATGAAGATAGCAGTTCAGGCCCTTGTTATTATAGGGTTACAACATTACGTTCCTGTCTCCCAATAATGGTCCTGTATTGTTACCCTGTCACACACAATATGCAGGCATAGCCCACCGTTATCACTATCTAAAAAATTATGAATAAATAAATGGCATGCAGTCATTGCTGGAGTACATTTACACAGAAAGTGGCTGCAAATATCCTGAAGAAGATTTAACCAAGAATTAAAATAAAGGTGAAAGTGAAATAATTTTCCATTTGTTTGCATCCCCCCTCCACTGCCACATTTGGCACTTTTTGGGGGGGAGTGGATACCTGGTTTTGACAGATGCCGCTCCCACTTCCGGCAATCTATGTGGAATTTCGGCCCCCCTCCTTTCCATCCCCCCCCCCCCCCGTAGCCTTCTGGGACACATCACATTCACAAAGTGCAGCGTGGCTCATGCATGCTCAGTAGGAAACTAATTGAAGAATCAGCCTGGATGACGACATCGCTGGATCCCTGGACAGGTAAGTGCTGTTATATTTAGAGTCAGTAGCTACAGTATTTGTAGCTGCTGATTTTTACATTTTTTGGGGGAGACTGGAGCTTTTCTTTAGGTTAAGGGTTACATCTTTAAATACTTTAGTTAATTGGATTTAATATATTTTACATTAAAATTACACAGTTTAAATGATTTTCTATATAGCTGTGTCATTTCATGACTCACTATATATTTGGATTTCTAAAATATTTAAAAGGAAATTGGCAGAGTATCAAGTAATGTAGCAATAGCTGTTGAAAGATATGTAGAGAACACAAGAACAGCTTAATGATTTTTTTAAAACAGAGGTGCAATTGATTTATTTTAAGTGACACAATAGCCATAGAATATGATATTCTGGTGTATGTTTTTAGTATAAATTTAATCTGCAGTGTTCAAGATGTTATAACTCACTATTCTTTTGACAAATCGAGAAACAGAATAAAGGTGACTAACTTACCCAAAACAAAGAGCTTCTGTTCAATGAGGAAAAGAAGACTACATGACCAATAAATCATTTGTCTGAATGGAACCGTCTATTCTCATTTATTAGACAAGTGCTTTAGAAAAGCTATTTTTTTTCCTACTTGTATGTACAATATGTGCTCTATTAGAGTCTTGTTCAGCTATAAAGACGTGATTTGGCTGGATGAAAATGGGTCAGGAATAATAAATAAAATAATGTATCTTTCATTAAAGCTAGAGGGTAGATTAATATAAGGTTTTCTCAGCTCTATCCTCATCCATAGCCTATGACAAAGTCAAACTTTAAAGGTCAGTCTACCCAAAAGTTCTTTTCTCTTAAGAGTCTTTCTTTGTGACTATTTATTGAATGGAAGCAATATCAAAGTACTAAAAAAAGTTCCTAGTGGTTGAAATGTGTGTGTGTGGTTGAGAGTGGTTGAGAGTTCAATAGTCTTTGGAAGGTAATGTACAGTGGGGACGGGAAGTATTCAGACCCCCTTACATTTTTCACTCTTTGTTACATTGCAGCCATTTTCTAAAATCATTTAGGTTAATTTTGTTTCCTCATTAATTCACACACAGCACCCCATATTGACAGAAAAACACAGAATTGTTGCCATTTTTGCAGATTTATTAAAAAAGAAAAACTGAAATATCACATGGTCCTAAGTATTCAGACCCTTTACTCATATATTTAACTCAGGTGCTGTCCATTTCTTCTGATCATCCTTGAGATGGTTCTACACCTTCATTTGAGTCCAGCTGTGTTTGATTATACTGATTGGACTTGATTAAGAAAGCCACACACCTGTCTATATAAGACCTTACAGCTTACAGTGCATGTCAGAGCAAATGAGAATCATGAGGTCAAGGGAACTGCCTGAAGAGCTCAGAGACAGAATTGTGGCAAGGCACAGATCTGGCCAAGGTTACAAAAAAATTTCTGCTGCACTTAAGGTTCCTAAGAGCACAGTGGCCTCCATAATCCTTAAATGGAAGATGTTTTGGACGACCAGAACCCTTCTTAGAGCTGGCCGTCCAGCCAAACTGAGCTATCAGGGGAGAAGAGCTAAAGAGGTAAAGAAGAACCCAAAGATCACTGTGGCTGAGCTCCAGAGATGCAGCCGGGAGATGGGAGAAAGTTGTAGAAAGTCAACCATCACTGCAGCTCTCCACAAGTCAGGGCTTTATGGCAGAGTGGCCCGACGGAAGCCTCTCCTCAGTGCAAGACACATGAAAGCTCGCATGGAGTTTGCTAAAAAACACCTGAAGGACTCCAAGATGGTGAGAAATAAGATTCTCTGGTCTGATGAGACCAAGATAGAACTTTTTGGCCTTAATTCTAAGCGGTATGTGTGGAGAAAACCAGGCACTGCTCATCACCTGTCCAATACAGTCCCAACAGTGAAGCATGGTGGTGGTAGCATCATGCTGTGGGGGTGTTTTTCAGCTGCAGGGACAGGACAACTGGTTGCAATCGAGGGAAAGATGAATGCGGCCAAGTACATGGATATCCTGGACGAAAACCTTCTCCAGAGTGCTCAGGACCTCAGACTGGGCCGAAGGTTTACCTTCCAACAAGTCAATGACCCTAAGCACACAGCTAAAATAACGAAGGAGTGGCTTCACAACAACTCTGTGAGACTCTGGAGAGACCTAAAAATGGCTGTCCACCAACGTTTACCATCCAACCTGACAGAACTGGAGAGGATCTGCAAGGAGGAATGGCAGAGGATCCCCAAATCCAGGAGTGAAAAACTTGTTGCATCTTTCCCAAAAAGACTCATGGCTGTATTAGATCAAAAGGGTGCTTCTACTAAATACTGAGCAAAGGGTCTGAATACTTAGGACCATGTGATATTTCAGTTTTTCTTTTTTAATAAATCTGCAAAAATGTCAACAATTCTGTGTTTTTCTGTCAATATGGGGTGCTGTGTGTACATTAATGAGAAAAAAAAATTAACTTAAATGATGTTAGCAAATGGCTGAAATATAACAAAGAGTGAAAAATTTAAGGGGGTCTGAATACTTTCCGTCCCCACTGTATAGTCCAGTGTACATAGCAGAGTCATTTGTGGTACTTGGTGTGCTGTTGTATTGCCAGCAGTTAGTTGCAAAGTTTGCCAGTCCACCTAAATCTGACAGTGTATGTTATTTGTAAGGTGTACTCTCTTAGGAACAGGGATTCAAAAATTAAGAGTTTTAATTTCCAATAAATATTTAGCAAAAATTCAGAGATTTAGGCAAAATTGTAGTGAAATGCATTAGTGTCAACAGGGAAGGCAGTGTTTTTAGCAGTTATTTTAAGGTTGCACCTCAGAGTTACAGAGGCTCTTTTCAACAACCCTGTACATGTTTTCATGCAAAAAACTGCCCCATAATTAACCTTATTATTTTATGATTTTTTTTTTCAGAAAGAAAAAACAAAGAGAGATAAACAAAAACATTAAAAGCAGTAACATTCAAATGCACAAAAAAGAAAAAAAAACACAAATAAAATCATTCAATGAAATAAACTAAAGTAACCTAAATACATTGCAAAAAAATACTCACCTTATTTTTTTCGTAGTGTGACCCCAAAGGAGCCCCTGAATATAATGTCTCTATGTAATTAGAAATAATACACCTAGCTCGCCCAGCACTTACTGACACACCTTGGGCTTTTTAACAATTTATTTGAACAACAAAAATCTGAGAAAAGACAACTAGTATGTCAAAGAGCACACAAGCAATGATATTGGATGGTAGCTAAGCACTAGCAATGCTTTTTTCTAGCAATCTGCTACTGTATGGGTAGCCTATGCTTAGTACCAAGAGGAAAAAAAGTCTAAAATATAGCGGCTAAACAGTCCCTTTCTCACTGGCCAGTGGTAAATGAGATAAGCACATTGACTGGCAGCGGTGGGGCCCTTTAAGAAATAACACAGTCTCAACAGAAATGAAAGGCAGCTTGCTGAAGTTTGATCTCTTTTGAGTCCTACGCTCACTCCCAGAATCTCTATGCATTCACACAGACTCTGTACAATATTATTTTAGACATCAGCAGGGGGAGGGGAGGCTCTATCATGCAGTCCAGTCACACAAGGTGTTTGCCAAATGCCTCACACCCTCCTAGGGAGTAGACTTATGATTTCCAAGTCAAAGCTCTGAACAGTTGCTTGTCCTTTAGCTTTCTGGAAATGCCCTTGGGCAACAGCCACTTGCAACCTGGTCCTTGGCACACCTGGTTGCTGTCTCCAGCAAAGGAATTCCCAATATACTCAGGGGCGATCTCCAGAAGTGAGGTACCTTGCAGATAGGCAACTCTGTCTCTTTTGTGATGTTTTCCCACCCAAGGAGCTGGAACCAAAAGGACAAGGCAGACATGGATGATGAAACCATGGAGCCCGAAGAAACTTTCTGTAGTAAGTTCTGTTTACTTGGGGACTGGTGCCATCATATGACTGTGCTTTCCACGATCAATTATCTGTTTCTGTAGTAAATATACAAGACAAGAAAACAAAGCCAGGCGTCTGTCATTTCGGGGCCAGGGAGCGAAATTGATGGAGCTGTGAACAAGAGAGAACATCAGCGTTATCATTAGCAGTCCCGGGAACATGCCTAGCTCTAAAAGATATGTTAAACTGCAAACACCTGAGAACCAAAAAACGCAGTAATGATACAGAGGGGATCTAGCAGACTGTTGATTGACCACCTGAACCATGCTCATGTTATCGGACCAGAAATCCACCTGGTGATTGCGCAACCTCTCTCCCACCAGCTCAATGGTGACAAGAATCGGAAAGAGCTCCAGCAGGGTGAGGTTGCGCAACAAATCCATGCGGGCCCATGAGGCCAGCCAACGCTCGGCAGACCATTCCCCCTGGAAAAAGGCCCGGAAACCACAGGAGCCTGCCGCATCAGTGTATAGCTCCAGCTGTGCATTCGGTACCTCCTCCAGCAGCCAACAAGACTGCCCTTTGTAGGACTGGAGAAAGCATAGCCATATCCCCAATACGGACATAATGGTGGGGGCAGCCGCCCCCTTCATGGCCCACGTCAAATGTCTACAGAATGCCCTCCCCATGCGGATGACTCTACAGGCAAAAACCAGGTGACCCAGCAAGGACTGAAGCTGTTTCAACTGCAGTTTTTTAGCCCCTTTTGCTAACCAGACCAGGGAGAGGAGCCAACCAGTTCGTCACTGGACAGCCGGAAAACCCTCGCTATTGTGTCTATTTCTATGCCCAAAAAGGCTAACACCTTAACTGGGCCCTCGGTCTTGACAGCGGGATGGCAAACCGCTTGCAGGTGTCCTGAAAAACAAAAATTAGCCACTGGCACTGACCACTGTCAGCTGGGCCTATGAAGAGGAAGTCATCCAAGTAATGCTATAGGTAATGGAAACCAGCCGACTGGACAACTACCCATTCAAGGAAGCTACTGAAGAGCTCAAAGAAAAAACAAAAAATGGCACAGCCCATGGGAAGGCACAAAGAAGTAGTTTCCCTGAAAGTAGCAGCCCAGCAGATGGAAGCATTCCGGGTGGACTGGGAGAAGGCGGAAGGCAGACTTAATGTCCGCCTAAGCCAGCAAAGCTGACTGACCAGCAACCCTGATCATTTGAAGCTCTTTATCAAATGAGGCGTAGTGGACCCTTGATTCCTCTTTATTGAAACCCTCAGATTGTGGAAAGGGGGAGATCATACGGACCCGCCATACGCCCCAAATCCAGTTGCTTTTGAAGCTTTTTGGCCATGATGGACTTGAATTGAACAACGGACTTCAAATTAGATGCCATGGTAGGCTCATCGGAAGGAGTGAAGGGGATACAAAAACCATGGTCCAAACCGTCCCTCAAGATCAAGGCCTCCCTATAAAGGGGGTACAGGTCTAGCCAGGGAAGCATCTCTAAGACGTTCACTGGCATCCTCCGGTTTAGAAATGTCAGGTTTGGCCCCTAGCCTGGAAAGTGGTTGCATTCTATTCTGGGAAACACTGACTGGTTGGATGAGCAACTCCACAAAGCGAGCACTCATGCTTAAAACCGCACACGGTGTACCACTTGCAGTGGCTCTCATTGAACAGCCAGCATAGACCTTTTTTGAGGGTAGCCAACGCTCCAGAGAGAGCGCCAGCCGGGGACTGAAAGGACGACGGCCTGTGGGGGCACATAAGCAATAACCACAGGCTACCGTCCAGGCAGTCAAAACGAAACTCCTTTCACGTCGCCATTTTTTGGTCGTAGTGAAACCAACACTGACCTCGTAAACTTTATAGGCACCCCAAATTAGATCCAGGTAGCAAAAGATAGATGAAGCCAACTCTGGGAACCACTTACAGAGCACTCCGGCATAAGCACAGAACCATTGCAGCCAGTTCCCGAACGTCCGGGGAAGCTGTTTTGATTTGTCGCCCTGCGCCTCAACGTCAACCCGACGAGATTTGACGATCGTCTCCCTGTCAGGAGGGACTAGCGTGAGAAAATCAATAAATTTGCAACGCCAGATCCTATCCTTGACGTCTTCTGACAGGTACATGCTGGTCGACGAAACCACCCACAGAGCACCACCTGCAACGGAGCTAGAACTAACCGCTGGACCCGACACTCCCATGCGGGACAGGACCGATTTTCTGACGGTGAATATGCGTTCGTCTGGCGGGCCCGATACGACAGCATCACTGGACCTACGCCAAATTAAATAACAATCATACTCACTGATGTGCGGAGGCGGAGCTGAAGAAGGGTGACCAGCAGTAGATCCCGGAGGAACGCCCAGCGCAGGATCATCCGGGGGAGGGGCCTGCAGAGGCCCACGACATCCATCTCCTCAAGGAATGGTGGTGGCTAGTGAGGCAAGATGATGACGGAAGGAGAGGTCCAGGGGTGGAAGTCCGGCCACCGATTCTGAGCAACTAGAGCAACTGGAGACTCTGGATAGAGGACCCATGGCAGGCGCAGCCAACATCCTGGACGTGACATGGGAATCTCCCACCCTGCTGGGTGCAGGGAGATGGGGCCAAGCAGCAGACCAGGGCAAGGCTGTGGTGGCAGGCAATAGGCGAGAATCTCTCGCCCAGCTGGTGGCAGGGAGATGCTGGTAGGCAGAATTTAGCAGCAAAGAGTGGGCGGCAGGTGAAGATAGGCCATCTCCCGCCTATTCGGGCGTAGGGAGATGCTGGTAGGCAGGAGTCAGCAAAGGGTGAACAGCAGGTGGAGCTTGGCAATCCCCCACCCAGCCTGGCGCAGGGGGATGCAGCTGAGCAGGTGTCATATGTAAGGCAGGATGGACTGGTGCAGCATTTAAATCTCCTGCCCAGCTGGGCGCAGGGAGAGAAGAAGCCGCTGGCAGTGACAGGTCCGCTGGGGAAGGCTGAGTGGAGGAATCTCTTGCTCAGTCGGGCGCAGGGAAATGTGAACGTGTGGCTGGAGGAGATATCGCTGAGGCTCCAGGCTGCTGTGCTGGTGGGCGGGCAGGGCGAGAAGAGGACCCATGGGAGGACCTACATGTAACTGCCCTGCCAAGCGCTGAGGGAGCAGGGTCAGACACAGGAACGCCAGCGGCGGTCACCCGTGGACGTTGCACAGAGGCGGTGTCAGGGCTGGGCTCAGCCCTTCCTTCTCTGAGCTGGCTGCTCAGCTGTTGGCTAATTGCCATCTCCTATCTCTCCACAGTGACTCACCTGTTGATGATATCCTGCTTGTCAGTCCTGCTTACTTAAGCCATCCAGGCCAGATGATCTCTGCTTTCGCCTTGGTCAACATCACAGAGACTTTCTCCTGCGCTCCTGTTAAAGACTTGCTTGGCTGACATTCCTTCTGGCTCCAGATCCTGCTTTTTGTTCCAGTACGCTGATTCCTGGCTTCCTGACTTTCTGGCTTGTCTGACTATCCATTCCGGTTACTGAACTTTGGCTATGTTTTGACTACATTTGTTATATTTACTTTTATTATTAAACAAGTGTGATTTAACTGTACTTCTCTCTCGGTCTGATTCATGGTTTCTTTCAGGTGGGAAGCGCTGCAGCTCTTGCCTGGCCGAGCACAGGGAGGCGTACAGGGGGAGAAGCAGCCAGGGGAGCCCGGACGGACTGCCGGAGGGCTCTGGCAAGCAGTGCGAGGGGAGGCCCGGGCCACGGCATCCACTGGCGGGGGGGCCCGACAGGTCACAGATCTATGTACCCTAGGAGTGGGAGAGCCAGCACCCGGCACACTATTGGCTGTAGAGGAGCGGAGGGGGACCGGCCGAAGTGTAAGTAGCCCTGGAAAGGCTGGTGCTCAGACGAGAAGGTGGGCGGGCGCGCCTATGGGCCCTGGGTAGAGGGGACCCCACAGAAGAGTCCTCGAGTGGCAGGGGAGCAGGGGTGAAAGCCATCTCAGGGGAGAGGAGGGCAAACAGCCAGTCAGCCTCATCTTGGAGTGCAAGCTCCTGGACCCTGGCCAGCAGGAAATCAGTGACCATGGTAGAAAGACAGGGTCTTCAGCTCTTCCAGCCACGTTCTTTTAAAAAGGCCCACAATTCCCTGGGGCAATAACTTTTCTGAGCTCAGGCCCAGCCCATCCCCCATAGTTTGATCATTCCTTAGCGACCATACACCTAATTTGTCCAGCACCTGGCCATGCCCCCATAATTCAAGGCTCTGTTTCCCTATAGGGGGTTCAAGAGGCCTTCATGCTGCAAGGTCCTGCCTGAGAATCCCCTCTCCTCAGTCTGAACCTAGCCGTAAAGTTGAACTCAAAGCAAACATGTAAATCCACAGTTGAACTACATTTACTGCATGTGTTTAGTTGGTGTTTAGTTTTATCTGCCAAAATTTGTATTTCTGTCCACCCAGTCCTGAGATTTACAAAGCCAAAGAGTACTACCAAACCTGATTTTTTCAATTTCAATTTTGCAATATAGAGCGTGTTCACCCCTTGCCTCCAGCTTGTGATTGGAATGTGAAAGAATAGCAGCAGACAGATGAGCTCGGGTTATCCCCTGTAATCAGCATGATCCTATTCAGTGTATTTTCATGCAGCACACCTTGGTTCCTAGTCATGGCCCTCTCCCTATCCAAGTCTGAGTTCTTTTTATGCTGAGAACTTATACCAAGTCATATTCAGATACTTATACTAGCTGCATTTAAAAATACATTTCATTCTCTGTAAATAATGCAAAACTGTTTTAAAGCAGACAACAAGCGTCTGGGACAAATATAAAAGCATTTCTTTGCTCACGTATAAAAGCTTTTTCTGAAGTGTCCACCTTCTATCTTGAGTTGTCACCTGCTGAAACTTTGCTCTGTCTTGGCTCTATTTGCTGCCACCAATCTTCCCAATGAATGACAACCAACGTCCTTCAACCCGATTGCTGTAGGCTCAGGCTGTCATGGACCTGCCATCTGGAGGAGTGTCATCACACAGCATGGGCTCACAGTACTCCTGGAGTGAGTAACACTAATGCCCTGTACACACGGCCGGACATTGATCGGACATTCCAACAACAAAATCCATGGATTTTTTCTGACGGATGTTGGCTCAAACTTGTCTTGCATACACATGGTCACAGAAAGTTGTCGGAAAATCTGATCGTTCTGAACGTGGTGATGTAAAACACGTACGTTCGGACTATAAACGGGGCAGTAGCCAATAGCTTTTGTCTCTTAATTTATTCTGAGCATGCGTGGCACTTTGTGTGTAGGATTTGTGTACACACGATCGGAATTTCCAACAACGGATTTTGTTGTCGGAAAATTTTATATCCTGCTCTCAAACTTTGTGTGTCGGAAATTCCTATGGAAAATGTGTGATGGAGCCTACACACGTTCGGAATTTCCGACAACAAGGTCCTATCACACATTTTTCATCGGAAAATCCTATCGTGTGTACAGGGCATTACACATCATTATGTGAGCGCTGTTCGGTCCAAAGAACTAAAGAAGAAAAAGAAGAACCCATGGCATCACCAAAACAGCATGATGACTTTTGGAAATAGAGCTACATATATCTCTAAAAAATATTTTTGGAGAGCTTCAGGTGGGGGGAGAGGGCAGAGGTCAGTGTAGCACAAAACTTGGATTTATGATTTAATTGGTGTTGTTTTTATATGTTGCTGGAATTCAGTTTTAAAGGCTTGTACACACTATAAGAAAATCGGGCTAACATTTTCATCCAAGGAAGGATTGTATGATTTTCTGATAGTGTGTACACGACTTTCGACAGCTTCATGTAATGTGTGCCATTTTCGTACGATTTTTGTACGATAAAAACGTATGATCATAAACAATGAACAACAAAGAAAGCCTCTGTCGTACGAGAATTTTTGTACATTATTTCCCTCCTTGGTTTCGATTTGCTGTGAAACAACGAGGAAAGTCGGACGATCGTTCATCAATATTCTTATAGTGTGTACCCTACTTTAAAGTAACTAAAGACAATGGGGTTGATATAATATATCTGGAGAGAGCAAAATCTGGTGCAGCTGTGCGTGGTAGCCAATTAACTTCTAACTTCAGCTTGCTCATTTAAAGTGGATGTAAACCCGATTCATGAAATTTGACCCTAAACACATACTGTATATCTGTAGTGTTTTCATAACTCTCTCCAAATCACCAAGTCCCGTGTCTTTCTGCTGCTCCATGCTCCTGTTATCAGCATGATAACTTCTGACAATTTCTTCCCTAACCAAGATAAAACCAGCTTAAAATTTGTGTCTTGGGAGGTTGTTATTAATAGATTAGCAGAGAGCTTGTCTTGTCACAGCACAGCTCTGCACATTCCTTCCTTTCTCTGCCTATGTGTAGTGGGGGTTGTGTGCCTTTCCTCCAATCAGCTGTATTGGCTGTTTGCCAAAAATCCACTCCCAGTGCTGAACAGGAAGAGAAAATCTCCAACAGGATGTACACTTTCTAAAGAATATATAAAGCTGAAGACAGCAGATATACTGTACGTGTAAAACTTATAAAGGAAAATTTGTTTCATATCTGTGTATCATCTGGGGCTGTTCACTTCACTGAGTATATGTGAGGGTTTACATCCACTTTAAGCTTGGACAATAAAACCTGGAACCTAATTGGCTGCAACTTTCCAGTTTTAGTTAATTAACCCTAATCTGTCTGAATTGTCTAAGGCTCGGTTCACATTTGAGCCGCATGCAGCTCACAGCCGGGGTCTGGCGTGTGCTGGTTCATGGTTTCAGGTCCGATTTCAGCCCGAATTTTGGGCTGCATTCGGACCTGAAACAGACCAAAAGATACACAAAACGCACCAGACCTGCACTGGATCTCGCATCCAATTCACAATGGTGTGAACTCAGCCTTAAAGAAACAAATCTTAGGCTGGGTTCACACTAAGTGCGGCACAGGGCACAGCAGGGGTCCGGTGCACCCCTGTTCACCATTTCAGGTCCGAATTAGGCCTGAATTTTTGCCTTAATTCGGACCTGAAACTGAGCCAAAGACGCACAGGACCCTTTTGCTGTGCACTCCATGGCCACTTTATTGAGAGCTGATCACAGTCTCTTGCCATGCGAATTGGATGCAGGGAATACCACACCCAATTCGCAAGTGTGAACCCAGCCTCAATCAATCTGGAAAAAAAAACTTTGGAGGAGTGTTCCAACCACATTAGTTTCTTGTAGGAAAAACAGTCTTATCATATGTGATATAAATCGTTAAAAACCCCAATGATACAAAGGCCTGCATACATCAGAAGACTGAATTTAGTGCTGAACATTGCTTAGAAATCTGGTAATCAATATTGTAAGTTTTAAAAAAATATAGACTCTTACTTTGAAGAGCCTTATGATCACACAGTGCTTACTCAAACCTCTAAGTTTACACAATCACTGAGTTCATGGCTTCTAGTAGCATGAACGAGTAGCAATAAACAAAAGGGTCATTTGGTAAGTATAAACTTCCTCAATTATTTACGCCATTAAGATGCACGCCTGTGGACAACCGCACCTCTATGTGGCTTAATGGATAAAAGCAAGCATTTAAATGACTACAGCAGAATTGTTTTGTTTTATATACTTGCCAGGGAAATGCCTTTCACTTACCCTGACTTTTCCAGAATCCAAGGAACCGGAAATTTTTTTTTTGTTGTTAAAAAAAAATAACATGTGCTAACTAAGTCCAGTTTTTCCCTGCATATTGTATACATTGTCACATGTGTACAACATATGGATAATAACACTTGAATTTGTTCCATCCTACGCTGGCAAAAATGAACTATAAAGGTTCCATAGCAAATGTCTCCTAGGCAGTAACTTCTAAGTGTTGGCAATCAATGAATCACTGCTCCATGTATACAAACTGAATGCAAATCATTCTTTCTCCTTTTTTGACATTTTCCCTGAAATATATCTATAAGAAGTAATAATGTAAAGATCTGGCCTATTAGTAAAACTCATCCTGCATCTCCTCGTGTACAGTGAGATCATATAAACCAGTGGTGGTGCGTCCATAAAGGGCGCAGGAGCGCTGCCCCCTCTCTCCTGGCACCGCTCTATCACCATAGATAGATTCATGCATTGCATGAATCTATCTATCGTCGCTGCTGACACCCCCTGTTCGGGTGTCCGGACCCTTTTTGGGCACCGGGCATCTGGATTTCAGTGGCGGGGGTGTTTTTTGAAAGCACCTGATTAGAGCCGTAGGCTCTAATAGGCGCCCAAAAAGGTGAACAGCGGGCGCAATGCTGTGTGCTCGCTGTTCACTCAGCTGTGTGAAGGAATTAGCTTTGCTAACACTGACCTGCCTCTCAGCCAATCAGGTGCTCGGGTCTGTTACCTGTCACCTGATTGGCTGAAACGCCAGACGCTGTGATTGGACGCCTGATAGAGAGGACGGAAGAAGACATCGAGGAGCGTGCAGGACATCACCGATGACCCGCTGCGAGATGGGTAAGTGCCGGGCGATGCACACTGGCAGCATTTGATGGGGCACAGTAGCAGCATTTGATAGGGCACAGTAGCGGCAATTGATGGGCACATTGGCAGCATTTGATGGGGCACAGTAGGGGCAATTGATGGGCACACTGGCAGCAATTGATGGGTACAGTAGCTGCATTTGATGGCACAGTGGCTGCGCTTGATGGGCACAGTGGCTGCGTTTGATGGCACAGTGGCAGCATTTGATGGGCACAGTGGCTGCGTTTGATGGCACAGTGGCAGCATTTAATGGGCACAGTGGCTGCGCTTTATGGGCACAGTGGCTGCGTTTGATGGCACAGTGGCGGCAATTGATGGTTTTTTTTTGTTCAGTTTGTTTGTGCCCCCCCAAAAATTTTGAGCACCAGTCGCCACTGATATCAACACATACTATTTCAACCTAAAATTTGCCATTTTTTTATATTCAATAGCTGGCAGTCCTCCATGACATGCTGATATGATTACCATTTTATAGTGAATGCAAGACACTGTAGTTACCCATAATGCCCTGCACTCAAGTATATCCTAAGTCTGCAGGGTTGAATGGCGCTGAACGACATTCAACCTGAAAGACTGATGAAATGTTGTAGGGGAGGCATTGACGTAGACTGAAGGTGAGTATTGCAGCCTGAGCTGTTTTTTTTGCAAGATATTTTTTAATTATAAACATTTAGCTTGAAGGTGGTCTTTAGGGGCTTTATTATTGCAAAGAAAGTAGGTAAGTATTAAATCTTTATGTAGTCATTTTAAAAGCTGATTATTACTATGATATTCTTCACTTGTGAGAAAAAAAGGAATGTGAACCCTTCAACATGTGCACCCTGGGTCAACTCACTGTTTATTAAAGTGTATTAAATTAAATGTATAGAGCCGCTCGTAATAAGGCTCAAATAGCCTGAAATAGTGATAGGAGAAAAACAATAGTGATTTTCATACTGCGGTATATAAAATCGCTATTCTTTTTCTCCTTTCACTTTTTCAATATTCTTCACTTGGCTTACTTCTTTTGACTTTACATGTTGTACCTGCACCGCTCAAAAATATTAAAGGCCACATACCGCCAAACAGCAATTTTTTTTTTTAGGAAGATCAGCATAAGCAACATTCTTATATAGTACCTCTAAGTACAGTTGTCCTTTAACCACTTCAGCCCCACAAGATTTGGCTGCTCAACGGTTCAAAAACAGAACTTCTTCTCCTACACACTGACCAAAATTCCAAAACAAAGATCCCGTGGACACCTCCCACCGTCTTTGGACAGACCATCTCTCCAAGCACCAAAGCCAAGAGTCTCGGAGTCATCTTTGACTCAGAAATGTCAATGAAAAAAGAGAATATGGGACTTTGAATGAGGACAGGGTAGTGCCTCCATCCCGGGTTCAGGAAATAAACAGGGAAGACATTGGGACTTTAAATGAAGCAGTTGGCAGGATGGAGATGAAATCAAAAAGGTCAATTTATTGCATAGGCATCCAGAAATACAAAGATACAGAAATGTCAATGGATGCACAAATAGGATCAGTAGTTAGCGGATCTCACCATCTCCTCCGCCTGCTCCTTAGACTCATCCCCTTCATCCCAGAAGAGGACAAAGCAGCAGTAGTTGGAACTATCATCAATTCCCAACTCGACTACGCAAATTCCCTCTACATAGGATTACCCCAATATCAGCTTGCGCGCTTACAACTCATCCAAAACACGGCGGCAAGACTGCTAACAGGAAAAAAAAAACTGGGAATCCATCTCCCCATCCCTGAGGAGTCTACATTGGCTAACTGTAAAGAATCGGATCACATTCAAGACCCTCTGCCTCACCCACACATGCATACAAGGAAACGCTCCTCAATACCTTCAAGAGAAAATAAAACACTACACCCCCCATGGCAGTCTTTGATCATCTAACCAAAACCTCCTCCTCATTCCCAAATACCGCTACAAATCAAAGGGAGAACGAAGATTCACAGTCCAAAGACCATGGCTATGAAACGCTCTTACAACTTACATCCGTATGGAAGAAAACCATCAGGCCTTCAGGAAAAAAACTCAAGACCTATCTCTTCAAAGAAGCTGACAACACAGAACGGATCTAGTGTCTTGAAGTGATTCAGTTCGCATTTGCAGCGCTTTACAAATCATTAATTCATTCATTCAACGACCAAGCCATTTTTTGCAATACGGCACTGTGTCGCTTTAACTGACAATTGCGCGGTCGTGCTACGCTGTACCCAAACAAAATTGACGTCCTTTTTTCACACAAATAAAGCTTTCTTTTAGTGGTATTTGATCACCTTTGCGGTTTTTATTTTTTGCGCTATAAACAAAAAAAGAGCGACAATTTTGAAAAAAAAAAAACACAATACAAAATATCTTTTACTTTTTTGCTATAATAAATATCCCACATTTAAAAAAAAAAAAATGTTGTCAGTTTAGGCCGATATGTATTCTTCCTTATATTATGGGTAAAAAAAATGCAATAAGCGCATATTAATTGGATTGCGCAAAAGTTATAAAGTCTACAAAATAGGGGATAGATGTATGGCATTTTATTTATTTATTTTTTTTAATAGTAATAGCGGCGATCGTCACTTTTTATCGGGAGTACGATATTGTGGCAGACAAATCAATTTTGACACATTTTTGGGACCAGTGACATTTATACAGCGATCAGTGCTATAAAAATGCAGTGATTACTGTATAAATGACATTGGCAGGGAAGGGGTTAACACTAGAGGGAGAGCAAGGGGTTAACTGTGTTCCCTAGGTGTGTTCTAACTGTAGGGGGGATGGGACTGATTAGGGGAAGAGAGAGATCGGTTTTCATACTCAGTATGAAACAGTACAAAATATTTTACAGGGCACACATACAAGAATGACATTTCCTGCAGGGCTAGTTAAAAACACCTGAACATATTTAAAAAATATGGGGGGGTTTGGTCACACTATATGGTCATATAGTGCTAAGACCACTTACTTGTACTGTTTGTAGGCCTTATAGCAGCACCATCTTGAATTTAAACACATTGTATGGTGTGCCCCCGAAATATGTTCTTGTATATTGTAATAGGCCCTGACCAGGTTTTTTGGGCTGGAGCACCCCTCCTCCTCCTCATTACCTCTTATTTAGTGGCCACCAGTGCGTAGGATGTATCCCTTTTAGTTCTCCCACATAGAGGAATTTAGCTCCCATGGTTGAGACAAAGGATCTTCCATTCTATTACTAGAGTAGGACCCACTAATTTGGGGTACTTTGTCGCAGTAAGTGGGCTTAGCACTATATGACCATATAGTGTGACCATAGTGTGGGCTTAGCACTATATGACCATATTTTTTAATATGTTCAGGTGTTTTTAACTAGCCCTGCAGGAAATGTCATTCTTGTATGTGTGCGCTGTAAAATATTTTGTACTGTTTGTAGGTCTTATAGCAGCAACATCTTGAATTTAAACGCATTGTACGGTGTGCCCCCCAAATATGTTCTTGACTATTCCTCCCACTGACACCAACAATGAGCGTAATTCCTGCTACTGACATCAACAATGGAGCACTATATCTCCCATTGATGCCAATGATGGGGCGCTATTCCTCAAACTGACACCAACGATGGGACACTATTCCTCCCGCCAATACAAGTGATGCATTTTTTATCCCCACTGACGCCAGGACAATTTCCACTCCCAATGGCCACAGTTTGGCCCCCTAAAGTTTGAAGGGCCGTAAACTGGCCCTTTGTTTAGAAAGTTTGGAGACCCATTAACTATAGGTAAATGTAGGTGAACCAGCAATGTTAACAGAGCCCCAGCATTAAGCCTGTTCCACCAACACAAAAGCCCACCCATATATAATTGTGCTGGTTGGTAGTCATTGTCTAGTATCTACTTGTAGAAGCCACTTTTTGGGTCCACAAGAACAAGAGTCTCATCTCATGTCACCCATAGAAAGCGCCTCCTCAGAAAAGATTCTTACCTTGGCTCTGACAGCAGCAACAAAAGTAGTTTAAGGCATTTTACTTTCCTCCCTTTGCTACAATGCCAGTTTCCAAAGTGAGAGTGAAAGAATTCCAAAAATCTGTCAAGTCATACTACTCAGAACTGGTTAAGGCTACAAATAAAAGAATTAGCTAGTAAAATATATATTGACTTTGGCTTTGGGCTTTTGGAATTCCACTATTCTTCTGCAGATATACGATACAAAGATAACTGAAAGGGAAAAGGGAGTCATAAACAGGAGCTGATAATGACAAATCGGTGGCCTGACCTTAGTTCAGGACTTCTCTTGATTTGCAGATTCTGAACACTTTTTCTTCCAAAGCTCCCCAGATCATTCACATCATGGAAGTTTGTCTGATTTAACTGTATTTTGATTGCAGTTCCAAGAAAAGATCCCATCTTAATCTTAGAATTAAAACCCCCAATGTGCTTTTTTCCTTTGCTTTATTCTACATTACCAGCCAAGGATATTTACTGCTCTCTTTTTCCTTCCATACATCTGTATATTGTTACAGCAAGCTGGCAGAAAATCAAGGTTCTTTTAATTTACAATTCAGTATTAACAGAGTGTGATGTCATTGAATCAATTCTGCTTGATCTTTTCACAATATAAATCATGTTTATCCAATTAGCGCTTGTGATAAACAATGATGTGGCTTTTATAGGTCACTTACATAAGGGAAGGAAGAAATAATGTATAAATTATATGTGAAATGATGTGTGTCCTGCCCATAATTATGCAGTAGTAGGGGCATTGTAATAGGCATAGCTTTGTGAAATACACTTTGGAATCAATGTTAATGGGCAAACCGCATGCTCTGTGTGGTGTTCAAAGCTGTATATAACACTTTACAAAAAAAGTGACTGAGCCATTCACTAGGTCTATAAATATAAACTACAATATTTATTCATAAACACTATTAAAAACATTTGCATTTTTTTTAAGTGCAATAAAGTTCCTGCCATGGGAACAGACACCTTCCTTTTCACAGCTGACTGCCTATCCCACTAACGCTCTAGGCAACCTCTGATAAGCCTACTTGGGTCAAGTGGGGGTCATGATTTTCCCAATAAAAGTAAGAAATATGTCAATCTTTTACCAGACTTGCTATGGTTGGTTTAAAGCAACTTTTTATTTCCCCCCTGAAAGGCAAAGCAACATTTAAAGCAGATCTCCTTTACATCACCATATCTGCTTGAGCCTCACAGTGACACTTTGTGTAGTATTGAAGGTCTCCCACCTCTAACGCATAAAGTGGAAGAAGACCCAAAACCATCATATTACTAGCCAGAAGACTCCAGGGAAAAAAGTTCCTGCCATGGGAACAGACACCTTCCTTTTCACAGCTGACTGCCTATCCCGCTAACGCTCTAGGCAACCTCTGATCTACTTGGGTCAAGTGGGGGTCATGATTCTCCTAATAAGAAATATGGCAATCGTTTACCAGACTTGCTATGGTTGGTTTAAAGCAACTTTTTTCTTTTCCCCCTGAAAGGCAAAGCAACATTGTCATTTAATGCAGATCTTCTTTGCATCACCATATCTGCTTGGGCCTCACAGTGCCACTTTGTGTAGTATTGAAGGTCCCCCACCTCTGAAGCGGAAGAAGACCCAAAACCATCGTATGAATAGCCAGAAGACTCCAGGCAAAAAAGTTAGCGAAAAAAATATTTTTTTTAAGAAAACAGGTGTAAAAGGAAGGTAAGAGGGAGTTCGGATTTAACGTCCCCCTCCCCAGGGGCCTATACTTGCTTTTACTTCTATCCACCACCACTCCTTTCAGCCACTGGGAGTGAAGAGAAATGCCCAGCAATTATAGGACACACGTAATTTACTATCCTTCCTCCCATGTGGAAGTGTTAGTGCCTGAAAATTGGTTGAACATTGTCACATGGAGAGAAAATCCTCAGCCCTGTGTAGACTCTGACAAGTTGTTTTTCTTACTGCTGAAGGCCAAACAAAGCAATGGAGGAGCAAAGAAATAGTAATTATGAGCTGCTGGGGATAAGAGAAGTAAAGTGATCCTATTATATTGTACCACGTGTACAAAGTAAATGGTTCCTTTAGAGAGAGATAAGGGTTTGTTGAAAAATTGCTGCATATGAGAGAGACAACTGTTCTTAATGTGGCTCCATTTTTTCTTGATATACACCATTAATTCACCCTCATTCATTAGGAGGGCTTTTTTTCTCAGAGAATAGGTGCAGGAACTCCCCCTTTCTGAGCCACCCTTTTTCTCCACCCCTACCCACTTCCGAGCACCGTTCCTTGGTTCCATCCCCTACCCACCTCCCAGTACTGCCCTTTTAGACAATACAGAACTAAGTATCAATTTGTGGTGCTAAGTATTCCGTAAGGAATTTGGTAATTATAACAAGAAAAGCAGTAAAATAGAACCACTGCAGCCAGTAACAATAGAGCCCCCTCCAGCAACAATAGACCACCCCACCACAAAAAAATTCCCCCCCAAAAACAATAGGCTCCCAGCAGCAACAGTAGATCTCCCCATAGCCATCATCAATAGATTCTCCGGCAGCCAGTAACAATAGACCCCTCCCTCAACAGTAGATGTCTCCCAGCAACAACTGACCCCCCCAGCAATGTAAAAACCACCCCCTGCAACAGTAGGTCTTTCACCAGCAACTATAGAAACAATAGACCCCTATGCAAAAATAGATACCCTCCAGCTAAAATAGATCCCCTAGCAGTGAGTATCAGTAGACCATCCAGCACACCCCAGCACCACTTGCTGTCAGTGGTGAAGGTGCCAGAACTGCGTCCCCCCGCGTTCCTGCTGAAAAAAAGCCCTGTTCATTAGCATACGCTAATTAGGAACTGCCCTATAACAACCAGAAATATTTAAATCAGCACTAAATGACAGCTTGATAATGATTGCTTAAAGATCATCATTTGTTCTAGAGCAATACAGTAAGATCTTATTACCTAATACTTCTTCATGAAGATTATTGGCTACCAATATTAACATTTTCAGCACCGCTTGGAATGAGTAGGTAGCACACATGTCAAGAAAGACATATTTTCAAAACAGAGCAGAAGGCAGCATTTCTTATAGGGCAGATGGCTCTGGGAGGATATAGCTCTGACCCTCATACTGTATAGAATCAGCTGCATGCTGCTTGAGGACTAATCAGATCTGACTGCCCCATGCTACAGCAGCAACAGGAGCACCAGGGAACTTTGGAAAACTACTGATATCCTAGAGGTTAGGCGGGGGGATGTAATTGTGTGTTTGTTTTCTGGCGAGTGGCTGTACTGAGGGGTGTCTGTACTGGACATATCTGTACTTTAGTGTGTTTGTACTGGAGGGGGGAGGGCTCTGTACAAGGGGGTTTCTCTATGAGGGTGTGTCTGTACTGTGGGTGTCTGTACTGGGGGTGTCTGTACTGGGGTTGTCTTTAATGAGGGTTTCTGTGTTGGGAGTTGTCTGTACTGAGGGTATCTGTTATGAGGGTGTCTGTACTGGGGAGGTGGCTGTATTAGTGAAGGTATGTTCTTGGGGAAGTCCTGTACTGGGTGGTGACTGAGAGGTTAGTCTGGGAGGGGAGCTGTTATAGGAAAGTCTTTACTGAGGAGTTAGGATAGGAGGGGGGGGGTCTGTACTGGGCAAATCCATATTGGAGGGTTGGGCTGGGAGGATGCATCTTTAGTGAGGAGGTCTTTACTGAAGGGTTAGGCTGGGAGGGGTATCTGTACTTAGGGGGGCCTGTACTGGGGAAGGGAGGGGGCCTGTTCTAAGGGGTAAGGCTGGGAGAGAGGGTATGTAATGGGGACAACCTGTACTTAAGGATTCTGTACTGGAGGGATCTATACTGAGGAGTTGGGCGGGGAGGATGTCTGTATTGAGGCGATGGACTGTTGGGGGGAGATTTAAACTGTTGGTTGAGATTTGTATTGTGGAGGATATGGGCTTGGAGGGGATTGTACTGGCAGGAGGGGTAAGTTTTGGTTTGGTGCAGTGGCTTGTTTGTTACCCACCCCTGATCCCTGCACTCTCTGTGTTACCCACTCCTAAGCCCTGCACTCTGTATATTATGCACTCCTGAGAGCATAGGTATAAGTACTGTGGCATATGTGTGCTGTATATAGTGATTAGAGAGTAGGCTTGGGTTTTACTTAACCATGCCCCTTTAAGCTCCTCCTACTGTAAATGCGCTTTAGCCACACCTACAATTCAGTGTTGGGCAGTGTAGGTCTCTTTATTCCTTCATTTTTTTAAATTGTTTGTGTGTTGAAAAACGATTGGCCCCCGTGTTTCAGATATTCAATTTTAAGCCACTAGTTGAAGTGCCCATGCTGGAACTGGAGCAATGAAGTTGTTTTTAACCAGATGGAGAACTGTGTCATGTAAGCTTCTGGGAAATCCTATTTGTGAGTGACAGATAAAGAAGATGTCTGCACCTACTGTTGGATGGACGTGGAGCGATTTACAATCTGTAGAAATGCTATATTTTTTTTAGATTTTAGATTTATGGTCTTAATAATGCAACCAGTCATTTATTTTTCTCAGTTATTTTATTTGTTACGTTTTAATACAAAATCATACATAATTTATCAGTTAGTTTATCTTCTGTAAACTAATAAATATATTTTATGTACCAACACTTAAAATCTGCATACAGTTTGGACATAAGTTTGGACAGTTCCAGTCCAATCATTTTGTTGACTTTCTAAAGCCTACCTTACACTAGCACTAGCCCTCTGAAGAGGGATTCATGGTGGATCAATACCTGTTTTAACCCCTAAAAGATTGCACCACTGCCCCATAATCATATGCATTGCAGGTGGAGGCAGCGCAGTCCCATTGGGTAGTTCCTTCAAAACACAGACATGCCTCAGCGTTCACTATGTTTCACATCCAGTAATATGGCAATGTTTCAAGCGATGATGCTCTCCTTGAGCGGGGAAACTCCAAAACACTACAAAGAAGAAAAAGGAGAACGCAAACACCTAGTGCATTACCTTCAACACCATATTCAATTTATTATAAAGCCAAAAATGGTAGAACTGTTTAATGATACCAGTTCTTTTTCTAAACCTGTTTCTTACATTGTGTTTTTCCTATTAAGAATCAGGATCGGATATGTGACTATGACTTTAGTTGTACTCTATACGTTATTGACAATAATAGACGTTACTACTATATCCGTATACTTGTAATTGCAAATCCTGGAAGTATAACGTTTTGCTCATGTATAATGTTTTGTTCATGTTTCATGTCATCTTGAAAATCAATAAAAAATATTGAAGAAAAAGCCAAAAAACATACATACAAACACGAGAAGATAAAAAGCCCATCAAATCACAACTCCAGCATGGTGGATAACCAAATATTGTCAGGGCTGGGCTCAGCCCTTCCTTCTCTGAGCTGGCCGCTCAGCTGTTGGCTAATTGCCATCTCCTATCTCTCCACAGTGACTCACCTGTTGATGATATCCTGCTCGTCAGTCCTGCCTACTTAAGCCGTCCAGCCCAGAGGATCTCTGTCTTCGCCTTAGTCAACATCACAGAGATGCTCTCCTGCATTCCTGGTAAAAGACTTGCTTGGCTGACATACCTTCTGGCTCCAGATCCTGCTTGCTGTTTTACTACGCTCATCTCCGGCTCCCTGACGTTTGGCTTGTCTGACTATCCGTTCCGGTTCCTGAACTCTGGCTATGTTTTGACTACGTTTGTTCTATTTATTTTTATTATTAAACAAGTGAGATTTAACTGTACTTCTGTCTCGGTCTGATTTCATGGTTTCTGACAAATATCTGTAGTTGGAAAGTTGATGTGTTTTGGGAGACAAGCCCCCTTCCTCAGAGCTAAACCTTTATGTTTTTGACTTTTTAATAAATTGAATATGGTATTGAAGGTACTAGGCGTTTGCGCCCTCCTTTTTCTTCTTTGTCCCATTAGGTAGTGTTTAGTGGGAGGTACCCACCAAGCGCGACATGGAGACTCAATTTTGCCACAGCAGTGAACCATTGTGGCTGTGGCTGTGGCATGTGCCTCCCCCCATACCCACACACACACACACACCCCCTGTCAGCTGCCTGTGCAGCTAAAGGGAGAACATGCCCCCCCCCCCCCCCCCGACTGCAAGTCTTTACGAGCTAAGGTGAAAAGAAGTTAGCCAAAACTAAAAATATAAACAAGATTTGCCTCTGCAAATTATATTGCATAATATGAATTGAATGGATTAGGAGGGAAACATAACAACACCAAATATTTGGCCAACCTTACAGATGATCAACTGTTATTGTATTTTGTAAGGTCTCAGAACATAACAACTTTTTTAGGCTTTAATCCAAATGAAGTGAAGACTGTTCCAGATCATAATAAATGATTTGACCTTTGGAACCTTTTTGGAGTTCTAAGCAGCTAAGTGAGGATTTGAAGACAAAGTGATGGAAAGCTGGGTAAGACTACAGAAAAGGCACTTAGGCCAAATTTAGCAGTGTCAGTTAACCTAACAATAATAATGTCTAATTTGCATACCTGAATTATTTTTAAGGGTACAGAAGGTTTCTTTTTGGTACACTGCTTTAATAAATCAGCTTACATAGTGATTACATGATTGGAATGGGTTTCCGATATCACTGTTGATCCCACCTATCATTAACAGCGGGGATTAAGAGCCAGCAGTCGTGCAAACTATCCGCTGCTTGCTCTCAGAGGGAAGGACATTTATAAACCTCTTCCCAGAAGGGGGTGGATCTATTATGGTTTCTGGTTGTCTGAAACCTTCCAGTGCAGGAAATATGGAAGATTCCATTTTGTATCAATAAATACTGTAAGTTAGTGTGCTACGGTCTGTGGAGAGATTGAAGCTAAAAGCCAAGAATTTTTAGAACATGAGCTAAACATACCTGAAGACCGAAATATAAATTATTTTAAGCAATACATTTTAAAGTTTAAACTTAAAAGTTAAAGTGGCATTCATGGTCTACTGAATATTATTGAAAAGATGTAGCATTCTCCTAGATAGGCTGCTAGTTAGGTTATTTAGCAGCCTAGTTTTTTGTCTCTGCTGTAATCAGCAGAACAACATGTGATTGGTTTGGTCTGCTCTGGGCTCTGCAGGCTGCAGTTTAATTGCTTTCCCCTGTCTTCTGGAGGATTCCAGAATGTAGTGGGTGGGAGAGTCAAATAAGCAGTCTGAATATTTATGCAGCACCAGCCAATCCCTGGGGATGGTTGCCCAGATGGTGGCTGGGGAGTGCCTAAATAATTTGGCGCCTCAGGGAGCAAGGTTCTAACTCAGGAGAAGAGATTTCCAGCCAGAAGGGCTGTTGTCCTTCTAGGCAGTTCAGTTGAAGATGCCGCTTGTCTCATCAGGAAACAGCTGGGGGGCTGTGGGGCTATTCTGCTGCAAATTCTGTTGAAGCTAAGAGAGGGGTTTCACTGGGGATCCGGTCTGAAAGATTCACTGGAAACTGTCTGCCTGAGGCTGAAGGGAGACATCCAAGTCCCAGGGACAGTATGAGTACAGACCTGAGAGAAGGATCCCAATGATTGTTCCTACTGTTAACCCCTGGTGCACTAATAGTAAGGTTTGCCTGTGACCCATAGTTAGTTAGTGTTCCGCTCAGTCGTAGTGGGGAGTAGTGTGGATGTGCCGGCAAGGGATGGAGCTTGTCCCAGCTCCTGTGATCACTGAAGGGAGGAAAGGAAAAGTCCCTGTTGCGAGCACATTTATGGAATCCTGTGGTAAGTATGAGAGAGACAACCACAGGCCACTGGGAGCCCAGGCTGAGGTTGTCTCATACCTACCATAGGATCCCATGGATGTGCGGCACCAGGGACCTTTCCTTTCCTCCCTTCAGTAAGGTTTACCTGGCCTGGAACATTAGTTATGGTGTCCCAGTACTGTCCATTTTATGCCCCACTGCGTAACCACTTGGTGCCAGCCGCATGCAAATATGCAGCCTTTCGGTGGGTGGGCCTTGGTGCTGAGCGGCTGTATACTTGCATGAATTAGTGTAAATACAGCTGTGCTGAGAGCTTTCACCCTGTCCTGGCACAGTTACCGGCGGCTAACGGAAAGTTCCCGATCGCAAGCTTTCCGATCATGTGACCTCCATGACAGCCAATCACAGCGGTCCTATGTTTATTTATCTTCGCCCCACCTACCAGCATCCTAAACCTCTTAAAGGGCCTGGAGACGCAGCCGCCAAGAGGTTAAGGGTCTGTTCTAAGAAGTAGCTGCAAAGGGAAAAGTGTCCTCAAATTCCTGTTCAGTGTTCTTGATCTTGAGTATCCCACGGCTTCCCTAAGCCCCATCCAAGTTCATCTGCAATAAACTATAAAAAGGCAATCTCTACACTGCTTACAAAGCCAAAGGAGTGAATGTTGCTGTTTGCTACACTTGTGTGAAAAGAACCTGGAACCCAAATTGGTGGCCTTTGCAGGGGTTAGCAATACACTATGTTGGTATTTCCTAAACATGACATGCATACAGGACAACCCAAGAGCATTTCTGAACTATAAGTGCTCACCAAGGGTGGGGAGAAATACCTAAAACATTAACAGAAAAGGCTGCAAGAAATTCTGTGAACATGTTTGGAGCTGTCATTATGTGCTCACTGCACATCCCATATTTTATATCTTTACATCCTATCATTAATGTGAAAAACAAGTCTTTGATGGGCAGCAATTGCATTACACGTTTGTTATGTAATCTGTATTTTATCTCCTTTAATTACTTTCAATTTGTATTGAAAGCTGAAAGAAATGTGGTTATATAATTGCAAAGTTATGTTAATCAAATATTATCAGTAAATAGTCTGGAATCAGCATCGCTACGTGGTGTACCATGCAAAACAGAGACGCAGCACCATTTGGCACACTTACCCTTGATACTATTTTGCATTTTGACAATAGAATTGAACATTATACAGCAACCTGTAATAACCTTGTTTTGCAATTAGAACTATTTGACTTAAACCCTAAATTGCGTTTGGAATACAAAAGGAATTATATTGTCGTCCTTAGAGCTCAAATCCAAAGTTACAAGGACATTTAGTCAGCCAGAGGTTAAAGTGTAACTAAACCCAATGACAAAAATGTAATATATTGTAGCTTACAGATTGCTGGATGTGGTGGCTTAGATTTTATTTTGTCAAGCTTTTATTTTATTTATTTTTTTATGTGTTGATCAGTTAGAAATAAACCTTTTGTCTTTGGCAGGCCATAGATGATGTGAAAGAAAATCACTTGATTCCAACAACAACACATTCAGTGTTGATGGGGAAATCCCCCCGCGCAGATCTATTGTGTTCTCCCACAGGAGAATGCTGGGGGGGTCGCCCCTGCGAGGAGAGCACAATGGTTATTGATAGGGGCTATAGCCGCTGTCAATAATCGCATGCTAGAAACCTGACATGCTGGTTGTACCCATGTTGATCGATGGGTTGACCTGGGTACAATCAGCCTGCCCTTAGATGGATCCCATCTCGGCCAGTCCCCACTGAAGCAGCTGAGATTCAAACAATCTATGGCCAGCTTTAGGGTGACTATAGTCACTCCTCCACTGCATCTATGGAAGAGCAACGCAGTCACTCATGGAGAGCAGCATTGTCATAGAGAGGGAGTTGCTGGCTGGACTAGTACATTTAGATGAACTTTACATAAGTCACTAACATTTTAAAGCCCAACTACAGCTAACACTTGTTAGAGCAATATTTTTTTTTCATAAATTAATAAAAGCTAACTATTGTAAGCACCCCTGTCAGTGTTACATGATTTGTCTCAGCCCTCTAACTACCACCTTTGCTGGACAGTTTGATCTGTTTAAAGTGACTGTAAACAATCACCTTCTAAAACAAGTACAACAACCCATTCAGTTTGAAATGGAAATAAAAGGCAAAACATTTGTGTGTAGATTAAAAAAAAACATTATAAATACCCTTTTCCCCCTTTGTTACACGTGATCACATTCCCTCTGTTATCAGCTGCAGAAGAGCTGGGGGAGGAGAAACATTAGCATACTGGGCTTCCTAGGCTGTGCAAGGGAGGCGTGTCAGGACAAGTCTGATCATTGGAAGAGAGTAGGCTGAGTTCCCAGCATAGCTAGAGAACTGACCACAGTGTGCTCTCCTGCTTAGTGTGGTCAGTTTTTAATAGGGACTGGCAGAAACACAGAGGGACTGGCAGAAACACCAGGGATTCCACACAAAGGAAGCAATACAAAGAGAACAGGATACTTTCTCATAGAAGTACATGGTACAGCAGACACATATCAGGATTATAAAATGTTGGGGGTAACAAACACTTTAAGGAAGCTGAAAAGCAGACTTACTGGCCAGATCACCAGGTAATAAACTATATTACAGGGGGACTCATAAAAACAAACACTGTTGTGTTAATGCTAGTGACAGACTGTATCATATTTGTCATTTTTTACTTTGGCCACAGTATCAATTTAAAGCGGAACTTCATACATTTTTTCATCTTTTCAGCTATTAAATCTTCTGCCCTTGTTGTTTTAACTTTGGGTAGTAAAAAAAAAATTCTGCCAGTATATACCTTATACAGCCCACTTCCTGTTTCTTGTCTGGTAAAAAAGCCTAGGCTTATGACATCATGCACAGCTCTCTTTCTCACTCTCGTGAAAGTTTGCCAGGAAGCGAGGGGGGATGAGTCATAAGAGGGCCAATGAGAGCTGCAGAGCTGGAGGTGTGCCTGGAGGGAAGCTTCAGAATGGCAAAGATGTTTTTTATTACAAATTATGTGAGCAGACTGCAGTTAAGTAATGTCACTCTCACTTGACCAACAATATTATATGTCTAAACTGCATTATGCACAGATTGGGGTTGATTTACTAATATCAAATAGGCTGTTCACTTTGCAAGGGAAGTTCCACTTTGCAAGGAAATTTGTCCCAGAGCTTAAAGCAGAGTTCCACCCAAAAGGGGAAGTTCTGCTTTAAGGCCTCCTCTTTCGCTCATGGTCAAGAAATTGCACCTTTGGGGGGTAGGTACCTGGAAGTTCTCTTCCCCCCTCCCTCCCTGCAGTCTACTGGGATACGGAATTTTCATGCTGCAAAGAATACCCAATCAAGTGCAAAAAATATTAAGAAAAACACCTGGAAGTATCAGATCCTAAAGATTATACCAATGTCTCCAAGGCCTCATGCATGTTGGGTGTTTAGCCCCGCTGCATGAGTTTCTGGTGTTATGCTGTGACTGGAGGATACATGCGCATCTAGCCCCATTGCTAGCAGACTTCCATACTCTATGAGAGTCTGACAGCTGCTGTGGCTGGACAGGGCTGGGCAGTGCACTCAGTGGCACTTCTCTTTAGGGCAGTATGCACCCAGGGGTGAATGCTCTTATGCGGCGTACACACGAGCGGAATGTCCATCAGAAAAAGTCCGATGGGAGCTTTTCATTATATTTTCCGACTGTGTGTATGCCCCATTGGACTTTTTCCGTTGAAAATTCTGATGGACTTAGATAGAGAACATGTTCTAAATTTTTCTGACGGAACTAATTCCTATCGGGAAAACCGCTGGTCTGTATGCTTTTCCGATGTACCAAAAACGACGCATGCTCAGAAGCAAGTACGAGACGGAAGCTATTGGCTACTGGCTATTGAACTTCCGTTTTCTAGTCCCGTCGTACGTGTTGTATGTCACCTCGTTCTGGACGGTCGGACTTTGGTGTGACCGTATGTATGCAAGACAGCTTGAGCGGAATTCTGTCAGAGTTCTGTTGGAGAAACCTTCTGAGTTTATGCCGATGGCAAAACCGGTCGTGTGTACAAGGCATCAGAGTTTGATAGGCTGTCCACAGTGAAGCGGGAGGGTGTGCCTGTACCCTCCAGACAACGCCCAGTGTGCATGAGGCCTAAAGCCTGGTACATACTAATAGTTTTTTTTTTTATTCAACCTAGTGGGTTGAATGAAAAAAAAAACTGACAGCTCATATCAAAGCCACTGTACTAACAATCCAATGTTAGTACAGTGATCTCCCCTCATGAGCTTTTATGTTCTGACAGGGGACAGCGCCCCTGCCAGAACACTCCCGTCAATGCTCTCAGGCTGCTTGTTTTCCAGCATGCTCATCCAAGAGAAGCCGACCACTGAACGGCCACCTTCTGTAGGATCGGCTGCCATACACACGGGCCGCATGTCCGCTGTTTTTTATTGAACCGGCTGATGTCAACCAATATTCGGCCCGTGTGTTTTAGGCTTAAGTCTCCAAAAGAGCAAAATTTGACAACACAGTCACCTCCCACATCTCTTTTCACAGCAATACTATGGGGTTGATTTACTAAAGGCAAATCCACTTTGCACTACAAGTGCACTGAAACTGCACTTGGAAGTGCACTTGTAAGTGCAGTCGCTGTAGATCGCTGTAGATCTGAGGGGAAGCTCTGAAATGAGGTGAAGCTCTGCTGATTTTATCATCCAATGTGCAAGTTGAAATGCAGTTTTTTATTTCCCTTGCATGTCTCCCTCGGATCTACAGTGACTGCACTTCCAAGTTCACTTTCAGTGCCCTTTCAAGTGCACTTGTAGTGCAAAGTGGATTTGCCTTTAGTAAATAACCCCCAATATATTGTATGTTTTTTATGTTTTTTAGGTATTATAAAAAAATAACCTGACTACACCATAATGCAGTGTAAAAAATGAATATTCAAGTTTCCCGATATAGTAAGTGATCTCAGATTTCAATATCCATGGCATACCTTTGAATCATCTGTGGGTTCACTCTGTACAGCTCTAATTTCTTGTTTTATGGCGTTTTCTGATTGTACGAGGTGGAGAGGCATCCAAGCAGAGAGTGATTTTTATTCAGAAAAATGCAAGGCGTTCTGCGAATGGCGTGTAGTAGTGGCACCGACTACTACGATTTCCAGCTTCTACAGGGACTCCACATGTGATATGAATACTTACATGAGAATTTATGACCTACTGAGTCAACTTCAGCTGGACACAAGATCCATTTATTTCATTGCACCAAATCTTGTTTCACGTTTCAGTAAATAAGGTCCTACAAATGTATCCAGTTTGAGTAATTTCTCTCCAATTTAAAAAAAAATCCTTATTTCATTAAAGTTGCCTTTTTAATCATTCTATCTTGTAAGTAGCCAGATTAGCAGGGGACTGCCTCAGCTCAACAGCCTACCCAAGTTCAGATTCCTGACAGCACCTGTAGAAACTAACTCTGGCCAATAAAAAATTTGGAGCAGGATTGAAATAATTTTCCACAGCCTGTACTGTAGCGGAATAGAATGAGTTCACTCCTAAACAAGAGAAAATATGAGCCCAGAAAATTAAAAAGTAAGGCTTTCTTTCTCTCCGAGGAGGCTCCATCCAGGCCAGATGACAGTAAACAGACAGAACATTATTCATACCAGAGACATTGAGGCACTGCAGGATCTCCGGATGCTTCAGAAACATTTTATGGAATTATAAATAAGGTTTAGGTGTCCTTTTGCGCTGTCACTGCCATAGAGCACAGTAGCAATTTCCAAAATAGTCATTAGGGAAAACTAATAAGAATAAGAATTCAAAGCTCACAGCTCTCAGACAGGCCTCTCCTATATCTGCAGGTAGCCTAGGTTTGCTGAATCTTGTCCCAAAGCCCTTGATCAAACTGAACACAGTTTTGAAATCGTGCAAATTCAGATGAAAGAACGAGGGCTTCGGGACAAGATTTCAAAGCTGCATTTCAGTCTGACTTTGAAGGCGACTTGAAAGACATCTGTGCGGGTTCATACACAAAGGTCTATTGAAGTCGCCCCCTGAAGTCGCCAAAAGTAGTGCAGGAACTACTTTTTGAAATCGGTGCGGTGCTGCAAAGATGGCATCGCACCGATTGGGACGCTCCTATTGCTGGCAATAGGCTCCGATTTGACCTGTCAAATCGCATGTCAAATCGCACCCACATAAACAGGGTATCACTGTTATCTACTTGACCTTGTTCTGCATTGCAGTAAGCCTACACTCCAGTCTCCAAACCTTGCCTTGCTAAAAGACTTTAAAGTGAGGTCAAGCTGGTACCTGATCAAAAGATTCTGTTAGTCATTAGTCTGTCTACACAAGTCTAGATTTCAGTGATACTGGACTCTGTTTTCGCTTCTGTTAGATGTTGATTTACTAAAACTGGGGCACTCAGAATGTGGTGCAGCTGTACATGGTACCCAATCAGCTTCTAACTTCAGCTTGTTCAATTAAGCTTTGACCAAAAAAAAAATGGAAGCTGATTGGTTTCTATGCAGAGCTGCACCAGATTTTGCACTCTCCAGTTTTAGTAAATCAACCCCAGTCTGTTTCTGCTCTGATATTCTGCCTGCTCATAGCTGTTACTTGGACCATCTACCTGAAACCTGAACCATTTTATTCTGTCCTGCCTGCTTGGTGACAGTCATTATTAAGTTGCACCCTGGAGCATTAGCAGAGTAACATAAGTACCATCAGTTGCTCTGGTGAAGACCTAATGCCACAGGGTTATGCTTAAAATGGCACCTCCTAGAGACACAGGGGGTTCACAAATTATGAAATGAGTTAAAAGGATAAGTTCACCTTTCATAACATGTTACATGTTACACCCATATTCAGGGTTTAACATGTAACATGTTATGAATGCAGTGGCTCTGCCCACCTGGCCACGTCCCTCATTCACAGTCCTCTGCAAATGGAAAACTACAAGGTCTGGCAGCCTTTGCAGATGTCGGCTTGTAGTTTTCAATAAACGACCATGGCGCTGTGAGAGCTGTGGTAGTTCATTGAGTCTCGCTGTCAAAATGTATTGGCTTGTTCATATGAGGTATGAGATAGATACACTGACAGATCTGCAGGAGAGCCGCATGGCATCAGTGATCTGCTGATCACTCCTGCAACAAAAAATAATAAATGCACTTTTTTTTACCTGCAAAAAAATGTGCATTTATTTATTTATTTATTTTAAAGTGAACTTATCCTTCAATTGAAAATGTTACAAGTGAACACATCTGTATTTTAAGTGGATAAATGTAATGATGCCGGAAACCCTATAGGACTGGAGTGTGAAATCACTGTTGGGATGTTGGAAACACAGTCTGGAGTGCATTTTTGAAATGCAGGTGGTATAAGTACATAAATTTGATTTGGTATCGGCCTACTGTGGTCCCTGTACAGCAAGGCTACAGTGTGGGAAGAAGTAGCAGCAAAAGGAGTCATTCAGTTTATTTGCTGACAAGAAGCATGCTGATAGGAGGGGAAAGAGTGACAGAGAGATCAGCACACCACTGTTCTGCTTCTCCTTTCACTGTCCAGTCACAGGCTGCTTCTCCTTTCACTGTCTAGTCACAGGCTGCTTCTCCTTTCACTGTCTAGACAGTTCCAAGATGACTTGGGCTCAGAAATAGTGGTTGGATGATGATGGCCATGATTTACTAAAACTGGAGAGTGAAAAATCTGGTGCCGCTTTGAATTGAAACCAATCAGCTACTAGTTTTTTTTCTGTCTTCTCCAGATTTTGCACTCTCCAATTTTAGTAAATCAGCCTCTATGTGGCAGAAAAAAAGTACTGCAGGGAAATCTCTGAAATAGGGAAATATTGCAGCAAAAGCTTGTTTTGTTATTTTATCTTTTAATGGGCTATTTATTTTCATGTTGTTATTTTTGGCTGGAGTGCTGCTTTAAGCAAAGCTATAGCAGATTTTCATGAAACTGGACCTATATGTACATTCATGCTGGCTAACAAAGTCAGATTGACCTCTCTGGCGGTATGATTATGTCAGATTGGTCAGATTTGTGATGCTGAAAGCGATATATTGTTTCGTATGGAAATTTGAAGTTTTATATTGTAGCCTTGTAATTCTTAGGAATAACTTAAATCTGTCGAAATAAGAGTCTAATAGACATCCCGGGTATGATAAAGTTTGAAACACAAAATCATAAATTATAATATAATAAATAACTATAAATAATTTAAAAAAATAATATTATAATAATAATAAAATGTATTCAATAATGTAATCATCTCAAAAACACTGAAATGTGCTCAGTTGCAGAATTGTCGCTGTTGTCACTTTCAGTGTCTGATGATGAATTTCCTCACGAATCACTATCTCTCAATTCTGCAAGTGATTCTAATTTACTATCTAAAACCACTTTTGATGTAAAGGGACACTTTTTGGTTGCTATGGACAATCTCCAGTTTCCAGGCAGAAAGAACAATATATATAATATAAAACTACATACAGGGCACTGGACAAAGCACTAGGGACAAAAGGGAGGTAAAATAATTTGATACAGTAATGTAATCTGTAAGATTACAGTGTACTGTATATGTTCTGTTTTTTGCACTCGTAGGGAATGGAGCCCGGCATACAGTACATCGGGCAGAAGACACAGCCGCCACACACAGTGTGAGGACATCGCAGGATCCTGGGGACAAGGTAAGTTACTTTCCCTGGATACTGGGATGCAGCCCCGAGTGTGGCTCGGGGTTACTGCTCTTGGTATGGAAAATTCACCCCGTGCCACACTCAGGAACACCGCTAAGAAGGTTAATGAGTATGAAATGAAAAATACATGTAGCACACTCTGGTAGTATGCTAGGTATTAGTGTAGATTTGTTAGTGTATGCACATTTCTTTGGCTCAGAGCTAAGCCTGAGCTGTGATTCTGGGCCAGGGTTCAATGAAATCAGGGCTGAATGACTCATCCTAGCAGCCTCTCTGGTGCCTCCCCCTGTTTTTTGGGACATTGGAGAATGATCCGAACATAGTGGGTGGAGGTTTGGAGGAGCTGCTTGGAATATTTAGGGGGCCTCAGCCAATCCCCAGTCAAGGGCTTGCAGGGGGCAGGCTACCTCATAAATAGACATGAGTCATGCCAGCAGGGTGAGTTGGGTGGAAGATGGAGATGGAGTGCTGAGGAGGCTGTCAGTGGCCCTCAGGGGTGCTCCCTAGTCTGGGGGGGTGACCTTGGGCTGGGGCTTGGGTGCTGGAAGGATCATGCCAAAAAACATGGAGGAAGCCCTTCCTGAAGGCACAGGAGTAAAGTAATTGGACAGCAGGTCTCCTGAGAGTCAACCGGGTGAGCTGGTGAGTATCAGTCTGGAGGACTGTGGTTGAGAAGTTAGCCTGGAGGGCTAGTAAAGGGGCAGCTGGGTTCTGCAAGCAAGTATGTGCTGGAGGAATAAGTAAAGCTGTATATAGAGACTGTATATAGGAAGAATGTCCCTGAAGTTTTTCTGAAGTCAAGTGAGCATTCCATGAAAAATGGGAAAAGGTCCCCCGAGCGGGGTTTTTAGGCAGCTAACCATAGATATGAACAAGGCATTAAATAAAATATTAAAGTGCTTTATTGAGGGGTAATGAATGAATGTAACAACATATAAATATAAATTGGGAGCTCCAGTGGGAAAATACCCATACCAAATACATATAATAGCAAACATAGGTTATACACAGCATATGATAAGGCTATTGCATAACAAACCTGACGCGTTTCGACCCATGAATTTTGGGGTCTCTTCAGAGGATGAGTTTGCTACAGAAAAAAGAAAAATTTATAACAGTATGTCCAGCTTATTTAAAAGAATTACAGCATAGGGTGGGGGGGCAATTATACGTGTGACTCCTTGCAAGCCATATCAAGTGGATTCCTGTTCCCCCTTCTTCCTGGGGTGCTGCTACGTGCGGGCACACTGGATGGTCTGGCTGCTGTGTGGGGAGGCTCTGATCAAGGGGTACATCCAAACTCAGTGGTAATTATGTGCAAAGTGTTGCTAAACAAACTTGCCTATGCTGTAATTCTTTTAAATAAGCTGGACATACTGTTATAAATTTTTCTTTTTTCTGTAGCAAACTCATCCTCTGAAGAGACCCCAAAATTCATGGGTCGAAACGCGTCAGGATTGTTATGCAATAGCCTTATCATATGCTGTGTATAACCTATGTTTGCTATTATATGTATTTGGTATGGGTATTTTCCCACTGGAGCTCCCAATTTATATTTATATGTTGTTACATTCATTCATTACCCCTCAATAAAGCACTTTAATATTTTATTTAATGCCTTGTTCATATCTATGGTTAGCTGCCTAAAAACCCCGCTCGGGGGACCTTTTCCCATTTTTCTTGTCCATATTGGGGTGAGCAGCATTGACTCCTTAATGTGTCTTCCCTCTTTGCTGAGTGAGCATTCCATAACCTCCCAACCCTATCCAAGTAGATCCCAGTTCATCTGCAGCCCTTAAGGGGGTGTGCTACATGCAAAATATTGTCAAAATGTTGGCTATATAGAGCATAACATGTAAAGCTTGCTTTGTACTCATATCTGATCTCTTAGACAAAATAAGTTTTCTTATTTACTTTACATGTACTTTCATACTTCCATGATATTGAACAAGAAGGAATTTAACTGCAAATGCAGAACCACATTATTTGGCAAGAATAATACTGAGAAAACAACAACAGAATAATCTGGAAATTTGGAAATTTGGAAAGACAGCCACTTATTTTCATATAAAAAGCATAAAACTTTATTCCAGTTTAACTGCAAGTATTATGCCTAGCATATATTTACTTGTTTGACAAAGTAGTGTACTGTGTATCAAATACTTCTACCATACATTTTTTTTTACATACAATACTGTTTTACCTTTTTTTACATCTTTTTTGCATCTTACTGCTACCCTCCTTCACCAATTTTCAGCCACCTCTTGTCCTGTACATGCGTTTCAGCATTGGCTAACAGTGACAGCAATAAAAGTTGGATGGTCACGTCTCCATGATGAGTAACAACACAAAAGCACAAGTCGGAGACAGTTACAGGGTCTGAACTCCCAAAGGAAATCTCCTCCTCTTAAGACACGTGAGTTGTGGGCAGGGTCATCTGTGACGCCGGGGCACCTCTCACACAGGGAGTGCTCATCAATGCCCAGGACCAGGCAGACTGCAGTCTTGTGAAGAATCTAACATTAGGGCAGCTCCTTGATTTAAAGAGGAGCCTTCACTGTGTGCAGTATTAAGGTACAGAGTTCCTCTGAAAAGTGATTCATCCCATGTTACTACACACTGTTACTTATATGTTTGTATTAGGAGGGATGTGCTGAGCCTGCACTCACTCAACCAGTCCAGTGTACCTCTGTTATCTTACTCCGAGTAACAGAATGGGGTTCCACAGAGCACCTAGCATGGACATAATGCATGTTCTCACCTAACTCTTTCCTGTACCATGTGACCAGGCCATAGGTCCCCGTAAGGTGAGTTTGGATCCGGTTGTTATTGGATACCAACCACTAGGGAGAGAGCCAGACAACAATTCCCTCGCTACCACCTTACCAGGTACCATGCCTAATGAGTGGTTGCTTTGTGTCTTGAACTTGCGCGTGGTTGGTCTTAGCAACTACACTCCTCTTCTTTGTCTTGCCGAGTTAACCCTTATGTAACAGTGTTACTACCCTGTAGTGCTTTACAGACCCTGGTGCTTTTGAATACGCCAGAACCAACATGCACCCATTTGAATAACTTCAGACTAGGATCAGAACAGTTAATATAACATTACTGGAGAGATATAGCATAACAGTTCAATATGAACAACATCCTTTTCCTAATCCTGACTAGAATAGTGTAGTGGACCAGGCATACCTCAATGAGGTGAAAGTCCATAACTGCATTGTTCATGGCTTGGCTGTCTCCGGAAAATCCAGGTTTCATCATTAGCACGAACGACTGTGCTCACAGGTGATGCTGGAACTCATTGGTCCCACCACAACCCGCCTTTTCGGAACTCAGCCATCCCCTATTTTATAGCACAGGTCGGCTGGATAGGACCAAAAGCCAGAGACCTAAGCAAGAAACACTTAACCCTTTCCCCAGCCTGGGCTGGCTGCTGGCTGCTGGCTCACATACTTCAACCCACCTACATACTAACTTATAGTTATGTTGATAACGATAATATATTCATCTTCATATACTATTATTTTTCAGTCTGCATAAGACAACCTGTAAGCTTGCTATACAACAGTATGTACCAGAAAAAAAAAGAGGTTGTAAAAAGGCTGATACTTATTTTATATACAGTGCCTTGAAAAAGTATTCATACCCCTTGAAATTTTCCACATTTTGTCATGTTACAACCAAAAAGGTAAATGTATTTTATTGGGATTTTATGTGATAGACTAACACAAAGTGACACATAATTGTGAAGTAGAAGGAAAATGATAAATGGTTTTCAATATCTGAAAAGTGTGGCCTGCATTTGTATTGTGCTCCCCTTTACCCTGATACCCCTAACTAAAATCTAGTGGAACCAATTGTCTTCAGAAGTTACCTAATTAGTAAATAGAGTCCACCTGTGTGTAATTTAATCTCAGTATAAATACAGCTGTTTTGTGAAGCCCTTGGAGGTTTGTTAGAGAACCTTTGTGAACACACAGCCTCATGAAGGCCAAGGAACACACCAGACAGTTCAGGGATAAAGTTGTGGAGAAGTTTAAAGCAGGGTTAGGTTATAAAAAATATCCCAAGCTTTGAACATTTCACAGAACACTGTTCAATCCATTATTCAAAAATAGAAAGAGTATGTCACAACTGCAAACCTACCAAGACATGGCCGTCCACCTAAACTGACAAGCCAGGCAAGGCGATCCACAACTCAGGTAGGATAATCTGTCCAAAGGACAACAAGTCTGGCCTTTATGGAAGAGTGGCAAGAAGAAAGCCAATGTTGAAAGAAGTCCTGTTTGCAGTTTGTGAGAAGCCATGTGGGGGACACAGCAAACATGTGGAAAAAGGTGCTCTGGTCAGATGAGACCAAAATTTAACTTTTCACCTAAAAGCAAAACGCTATGTGTGGCAGAAAACTAACACTGCACATCACCCTGAACACACCATCCACACTGTGAAACATGGTGGTGGCAACATCATGTTTTGGGGATGCTTTTTTTCAGCAGTGACAGGGAAGCTGGTCAGAGTTGATGGGAAGATGGATGGAGCCAAATCCAGGGAAATTTTAGAAGAAAGCCTATTATGCCGCGTGCACGCGATCAGAATTTCGGCCCGCAAAAGACCAATAAGAGCTTTTCATCAGAAAATGTGACTGTGTGTATGCTCCATTGGATTTTTTCTGGCCGAATTCCAGCCAGCAAAAGATTGAGAGCATGTTCGCAATTTTACGGTTGGGAAAAGTTCCTATCCGAAAATGTGATAGTCTGTGGCAATTTCGTCACGCAAAATTCCCACGCATGCTTGGAAACAATTTGACACATCCACGGAAGCATTGAACTTAATTTTCTCGGCTCGTTGTAGTGTTGTATGTCACCGCGTTCTTGACGGTCGTAATTTCAGCAAACTTTTGCATGACCGTGTGTATGCAAGGCAAACTTGAGCGGAATCCTGTCGGAAAAGCCGTCATATCTTTTTCCGATGAGAAGTCTGATTGTGTGTACGCAGCATAAGAGTCTGCAAAAGACTTGAGACTGGGTTGATGGTCCACCTTCCAGCAGGACAATAACCCTAAAAATACAACCAGAGCTACAATGATATGGTTTAGATCAAAGCATATTCAAGTGTTAGAATGGCCCAGGCAAAGTCCAGACCTAAATCCAATTGAGAATCTGTGGCAAGACTTGAATATTGCTGTTCACAGACGCTCTCCGTCCAATCTGACAGAGATTGAGCTATTTTACAAAGAAGAATGGGCAAAAATTTCACTCTCTAGATGTGCAAAGCTGGTAGAGACATCCCCAAAAAGACTTGCAGCTGTAATTGCAGCAAAAGGTGGTTCTACAAAGTATTGACTCAGGGGAGCGGAAAATAAATGCACGCCACACTTTTCACATATTTATTTGTAAAAAATGTTGAAAACCATTTATCATTTTCCTTTCACTTCACAATTATGTGCCACTTTATGTTGGTCTATATCACATAAAAGCCCAATAAAATACATTTACGCTTTTGAGTGTAACATGACAAAATGTGGAATATTTCAGGGGGTATGAATACTTTTTCAAGACACTGTATATTTTATCGAAATGCTTAATTTTTCATACCACAAAACTAAATAAGCTAATGTTTATTATCTTATTGGTTTATTGGTTATATAGCATCATTCTGAGGTCAACCTTTTTCAAGTTGGTATTTTCTAGTCTGAAAAGGGGGCAAATGCAGTTTCTCTGGTCTGTGTTTCTAGAGCAGATGTAAGACAATCTTGCAACTGTTAGCCAAACGTGTTGAACATGCTTCAAAGGCCAAGTAAATCTAAAATCTGATCCAACTACATCTTGAGAGTCAACATATCATTTTACATCACCCCAGATGCTCCCAATCTGTGAATTAGAATTCACCAATCAAACGTTGAACATAGTGTGTTCACATAAATCTATGATCATTTTGGAAACGTACTTTGTGTTCTTTCTTTTTACAAGTGCATAGAAAGTACACAGTATTGCCATCTTGAAAATTATAGTCACAAAAAAATGATATTATAATATTGGAATACAAGTTCAAGTCTACATCAAGATGTCTGTTGCTTCTTGCAGTCTACTTCTCCTAATCCTAACAACTACCAGCATCCAATCTTACCCTTGCAGTTTTTTTTATTGATTTGATTATGGGAAAAGCGTGGTGATCCAAAACCATGGTGACTCCTGAATGACCCAAATAAAGACTTCTTGATGTCTGTTTTGTCACTATATTCAGCAGAATGTTTGGAATTACTAGACAATTTACATTTATAATAACCAGGGCTGACTTTTCAAGAGATGAATAACACAAATTGGAGATTTTGCTCTTGTATCCAAACTGGCTTAATTGTTTCTTTCCTTTATCCTCAGGGTATATTGTGCCATCTCCAGAAAAAATGTTGCTTGCCATATCAGGATGTGTATCTATGGTAGCAGTTAGGGGACCTGTATTGCACACCTGCAAGCTCCTTCATGACTTTTTGAAGAAATAAGCATATGTGCAGTAACATACATGGAGGTATGCACATGAATACACACCATGACTATGCTGTAACAAACACCATTTCATATTATTCTTTCTTATGCAGAAAGCATGCATGCTTTATGTTGGTAGATACAGGAGCCACTTAAAGTTCACCTGTGTGCAGACCACAGACATTAAAGTATTCTTGACACGTCTTAAATATTCCTAACAAGAGATAAAGGAGCTTTTAAGCAACAAGTGTAACAAAGTGTAGCGCTAAAGAATTAGATATAAATAAAAATAGTGATTTAAGAAAAATCTCTAATATTTTTTAAATGTCCATTACGTATAATAGGAATCACAGTCCATCATTGCATGAAGCCATCATGGTCACCATGTGCATAAGAGTGGAAAAATTTGAAAATACTGCCACCAAAGTGAATGGAGGCCTACCGGAAAGTTTGAACCCAAAACAGCATACGCTCTATGGGTCAAACCAGCTTGTATTGCCCACCAGCAATAAGGGAAAAGCCTTGGTAACCAGCCAGGGATAAGGTCCTAGGAGCCTTCACGAGAGTGTCATATATATATGAATGGAGAAATGTGAAGATACCACCACCAGAGTGAATGGAGGCTTACCAGAAAGTTTGAACCCAAAACAGCATACGCTCTATGGGTCAAACCAGCTTGTATTGCCCACCGGCAATAGAGGGAAAGCCTTGGTAGCCAGCAAGGGATGAGGTCCTAGGAGCCTTCACGGAAGTGTCTTCTCCATAAGGGTGGTTATACATCCAAGGACATGGCCCATAAAGGATAAAAAAGGGGCCACATAGTGTAATTCCGTAAACAAGGTAAACTTTTTAATAAAAGAAAAACACTTACATTTGAGTAGTTAAAAAGCGCTTGCGTGTAAAATAATGGCGGCAGTGGAGTCCTTCCGACGCGTTTCGTCTCACAAGACTCCGTCTGGGGTACCCATCCACTGCAGCCAAGCTCCTTAATAAAGGCACTGTGACCCCTATGATGAGAATCCAGCTCCTTCAATTTTTGATCCGGCACTTCCGGGTCATCCAAGATGGCGGACCCGCGTGCGTTCCAGGCCTCTCTAATGGGACGCGCCTTGCGTTTCAACTGTACAGGCTGCTGGACATCTTACAGGCACTCATACCTCACTTTGCTCTTGCGGCCACTATCTCACTACCAATGGTCCCTGACACGAAGCTGTAAGAAAGGTCTCCCTTATCATGTCAGGCTCTACAACCAGGTACATGACAGCAGTGTCCAAGAAAGATAAACAGGGCAAAAGACTAGTTATTAGTATTGTCTGTGATCTCCCAGCACCAATTTTTTTTCCCTATTACCGACTTACCATGCCTTGTTCTACGCTGTGTCTTTGCATAGAGGTGACTATCTTAGTAGCGCAGGGCTTTGCTTTCTCATGTCACAGCTGTCCTACTGTCGACTGGTGGGTGAATATTCAAGAACCTACAAGATAGGTAAAAGAAGTAGAGATTCACAGAATGAATAATATGAAGCAGTGAGATCCTTCTACTGCAGGTTCTACTACAGCTTCTACTCCAGCAAGGTAAAGGGTAAGCAGTACTGTTGTGACATCAGGAAATCTCACTCCAATTTCTCCTAAGATTAGCAAACAAAATGCACAGTGTCCTAAATTTCACTGCAGATATAAAACTACAAAGGTTAAGGCTCAGGATGTGCACTGCTATTTTGAAGAGGGATTCAAGACAGAAGGTAGAACTATTTCTGCTTAACTACCAAAAATATCTTTACAATGTTCCCTATGATGTAGCAAATCTTCACTTTTTGAGCTCAAATGCACTATGTATATTGGCTTAACAACCTATAATTACCTGTCAGCAACATGACTGATTTTGGCATGCATAATGCCCTATACACATGTTAACTTGAATTATTTTTATAGAATTGTTTCCGTTTCATCTTAGCCTATATTACTTGAAAGTTATTGCAAACATTTGGTAGGTTGCCATTACACCATTGAATTCACAAGCCACAGGTCTGAAGAGAACATGAAGATGACTGTTCCCTGCTTGGCTGTAGAAAATCATATGACCTTTGACAACAGTCCTTCTCATCCCTTCCTCTTTGTTGTTGCTGCTTTTATAAGTAACCAGATGGGGAAACAAATCAGTGAACATAGGATGTAAATGTTTAACCTAAGTCTTACACCATCACCATGCTGTCCTTGGCACTGGACTACAAGTGTCTTATAATAAACACAGATGTGGATTACTGCCACATTATTGTATCTTCTTGTAGATTAATATGCCAGCCCGTTCTTCAGCGAGTTCATTGTCTTAAAGTTCTGTGCAAATTAATGTACTTCTGAGGTAATTTTTAATAAGTTACAACTCTCCTGACGTTGTTTATTTCTACAGTACTTTTGAGCAGGATCTTCTGCGTTCAGTTCTACTAGAGGAGTGCCCTGTTGCTGATATATTCTTCTTTTTTCTGATGTACAAAGCTCTAAATTTTCCAAGTGCTAATTAGATTTATTTTAACAAAAACACATTAGACATAATTTGCATATGTGGTTTTGTTACTGAAATATGTTAATCAGCATACTGGGTAATACAGTAATCAAGGAAGTGCTAAAATATAGAAAATTAAAACAGTTAAATTGAAAAAAAAGAAAAACAGAAATGATGAATCAAGAAAAAAAGGTGAGAGGTGACAATGGATAAAAAGAAAATGGGTAGAATGCATGCATGGGAAGACTACCCCTGACTCGAAGGTGACCACACAGAAATAGATTGTTGCACAATAATAAAGTTCAAAGCATTTAATGCATCCTTTGGAAATTTGTGTTGATGTCTTTTGAGATCAGGAAGGTTGAAAAATGAGGATGTGCTGTTCATTTCACTTGACAGCAGGGCAAACCCGAATTTCTTAATACTGGCTCATAGACAATAAGGCTAGGTTCACATCTGAGTGGGTGCACCTGCAGAGAATAATGCGCTGCTGCTTAGGAGATGCGTAGGGGTCCCAATAATCCTAATGGCACCCCCATGCACTGGAAACTGCATCACAGTTTCCCACACTGTTCTATGCGGTTTTCCTGTGGCTACATTTTCTGAAAAGGTGCAAGGACCTTTTCCCTGCGTTTTCAGGAGGTACAGCAGCCCATTCAAATGAATGGGCTCCTGTGCTCAAGCAAATACAGCCGTGTAGATGTTTACCAAGCCAAATGGTAGAAAGTTTTTACTGAACAGATAAAAATGTTAGAAAAACAAATGTACCACAGCAATTCATCCTTGGCTTTTTATAACAGTTAAAGCATATTAAAATTTGTTTTTCTTTTTTCTTTTAGGCTGTTTGTCTGATTCCTCAACAAACTAAAGGAAACCAACCCGGTATTATGTTATGTGTATTTTCTAAACAGAAATAATGTGTATACCACTTACAGTTATGGGTAAATACTATATTTCCTAGCAAATTCATTTTGACAATGGCAGGTATGCAACAGGGATACACTAAAAGTCACTTAGCTTCTGTTTTAGCTGGTTCATGATTTCCTTAGTAAACAGGACTGTGGGTATTAACGGTTGCAGGAACTATAGTTGTAGTGGAGCTTCAGTGTTGGAGTCATCCCGTGGAGCAAGCCTTTTGATCATGGAAAGTTTGTAGCTCTTCCCACAAGTTAGTAGACTTTTCCACTATTACATAAATTTCTATTACAGAAAAGTGTAGTTTCTATCCTGATTTGGGCTACAAACACCTCCCCTTCTCTTTATCTCCATAACATGGTGTAGAGGTGTTCTTTGATTTACATAAAAGAACCAAAAAGACTAAAAGCTTTGTTTAAGCTCAAACTTTTTTTCATTTAGAGATTGCATGAATTATCTCAGTTGGTACTTGCTGTTGTAACCTTTTACTAGCTGGCATAGACTAGATGTTCAATAGATGACGTACGTAACAATAGACCACGCGATTGCCATGGAGACCAGAGGTATCTATAAAAGTAACAATAATAGTTGGTAAATAAATGTGCATAATATAATAAGGTATGTAAAGTTTGGTAACTTGTATATGATTGCTATGAAAGTGATTAGCATTCTGTGTCACTAGAAGAATTATTTTTGAGATGGAGATTGGATGCTCTACCATATGTAGTCACAGCTCTGCACACCAGCAGCAAACTTGGCAGCATTAGTGCATCATATCTCTGACTTATCTGAGATAATAAAAAGGGACAAGTTTTAGCACACATTATGAAGGCAACAAACATGTCCCTGCCATAGTCCCAGTTACATGGTTACACAGATCTTATTGCAGAAAATCATTGGCTAAACCGCACAAGTGCTTTTTTGACTGCTATTTTTTCCTTTATAATGTTTTTTTAAAATAACAAATGCAGAAATATAGAGCCTAAATAGAAAGTTTAGTGCAGTATACCACTTTTGCTAGTAAAATAGTACATTTTGTATAGAGTTGTAAATACCAGACCAAAAAGAGGGACAACAGGGGGTCAGATGGATTTGGCCTCAAAAGAGAGCCAGTCCCTCCAAATGGGAGACAGATGGGAGCTATGAGTGCATGTCCCTGTTCCATTCTTTAAAAGAGATAGACATCAATTTTGAAATACTCTTAGACCATGCTGGGTTAAAAAAAGTAAACCTGCATAAATGGAGGTGCTTAAACCTGGAAATGAAATGTGGAAATGCACGTATTAAATCATTTTTATCACGAAATGGCCACGTAAGCTTCATTTTCCTACAGCTCCACTGTTTGTATTATTCCAGACTTTTCCTTCCTTAATAGAGTGTTCAAAGGGGGCCCTATCTCTTGTTGATAAAGACAAGGAAATGTAGCCCTGTGAAGGAGAGGTGAGTAAGTGGAACACTACAACATATCTGAAGAGTCTTTCCTTTGGAAAATAAAACAGATATGAGTATTAGTATGGGAAGTGTTTAAATTTAGAATACACTAACTTAAGACACTTTAATTAAGAACACATAGAGATACCAACGGAAGGATAGACAGGAATATGTCTTTAAGCTGGCCTATTATTAGGAGATTTCCTGAAAACCCTGACAAAGTAATGTTATCTGATTGAGAAAACAGGCGCTATGGCTATTACTGATTAATCATATAATCATAAAGTATTTGAAAGAATTGAAATGCTAATGATGATGCAGTCATCCATTCTATTAAGTTAAGATCCATTAGGTGTGTTATAGCAAGATTTTCCATATAAAATGAAGATTATATCACTGGTGGAAGGTAAATGATATATGATAGACCCAGCGTTTTTCATTTTTTCCTTTAAACCTACACTTTCCTATACTTCATTAATAAGGTATACATAGGCAGTTCCTATTGTAGCAATATATTTTTTATTCTTAATGGGCTACTGTTATGAAAAGTTGTGTGTTCTGATAATTGTATGTGGTTAATATACATAAAGATAGCATTGACACTATTTTTTTTTATTATTACACTCGCTTTCTTTTGTGTTTTTATTCTACATTTGTTGTCTAGCAAAAGCAACAGTAACAGGGGTTGGGATGAACTATAGCACTGTTTTAAGTGGTATTAAACCCATGAACAAAAAGTAATATATTGCAGCTTACCAATCCTTAAAGTGTTACTAAAGTGTTTCCCACAGTACATAGAACATGGAAATGCAATTCCCATTGGCCACACGTCAAGTAAAAATCACCTTTATTTCAGCAAGTCCATAAAAACATGTCCAGAAACACAAATAGAGGAGAATAGCATCACCAGCTAACGTGTTTCATGCTCCCTTAGCGCTTAGTCATAGCTCATATACAAATGTTTACTACAGCGATATATCTACATATATGCTGCAATTACTTGTGATTGGAACAATCGGTGTGAAACAATTGGTTTGCGGCTGCCAATAATTGGCAGATGACTACCCCTGTTAGGAGTTAGGAAAACTTTTTTTACTTTTTTAATTTTCTTAGTTTTCTACTTTTTCAGATTTTTCCTAACTTTTTCTAAAAACAGGGGTGATCAGTGTAAATTTGATGTCCCCTCGAAATAAGTCAACACACAGCCATTAATGTCTAAACTGCTGGCAACAAAAGGGAGTACACCCCTAAGTGAAAATGTCCAAATTGGGCCCAATTAGCCATTTTCCCTCCCCAGTGTCATGTGACTCGTTAGTGTTACAAGATTTCAGGTGTGAATGGGGAGCAGGTGTGTTAAATTAGGTGTTATCGCTCTCACTCTCTCATACTGGTCACAGGAAGTTCAACATGGTACCTCGTGGCAAAGAACTCTCTAAGGATCTAAAGAAAAGAATTGTTGCTCTACATAAAGATGGTCTAGGCTATAAGAAGATTGCCAAGACCCTGAAACTGAGCTGCAGCATGGTTGCCAAGACCATACAGTGGTTTAACATGACAGGTTCCACTCAGAACAGGCCACACCATGGTCGACCAAAGGAGTTGAGTGCACATGCTCAGCGTCATATCCAGAGGTTGTCTTTGGGAAATAGCCGTATGAGTGCTGCCAGCATTGCTGCAGAGGTTGAAGGGGTGGGGGGGTGAGCCTGTCAGTGCTCAGACCATACGCCGCACACTGCATCAAATTGCTCTGCATTGCTGTCGTCCCAGAAGAAAGCCTCTTTTAAAGATGATGCACAAGAAAGCCCGCAAACAGTTTGCTGAAGACAAGAAGACTAAGGACATGGATTACTGGATTCATGTCCCGTGGTCTGATGAGACCAAGATAAACTTATTTGGTTCAGATGGTGTCAAGCGTGTGTGGTGGCAACCAGGTGAGGAGTACAAACACAAGTGTGTCTTGCCTACAGTTAAGCATGGTGGTGAGAGTGTCATGTTCTGGGACTGCATGAGTGTTGCCGGCACTGGGGAACTACAGTTCATCGAGGGAACCATGAATGCCAACATGTACTGTGACATACTAAAGCCGAGCATAATCCCCTCCCTCCGGAGACTGGGCCGCAGGGCAGTTTTCCAACATGATAACAACCCCAAACACACCTCCAAGACGACAACTGCCTTGCTAAAGAAGCTGAGGGTAAAGGTGATGGACTGGACTATTACCTAGCCTCGCAACTATCCCACATGTACCACTTCCACACGTCGGAAATGCAGCGCTACAGATCTTTGGTTTGTGACAAACCGGGACAACCGACGTATACACTCATTCAGACTATCCTTCACGGGGAAAAAAGCACCAAGTCCCACTGCGCGGTACAACTCGGGCATGTTGATACATCAAGGATATGGGAAATATCTCCTAAAAAGCAGAATGTGGGGAAATTTCATTCTCACACCCCATTGTGGCTTAATAGTCATATGCCGGAAATGGAAACAATTCCAGACTCGATAGTCTGGTGTAGACATGGAATATTGTATCTCTATCAGGTCTTGTCCACCTCCGGGCTCAAGCAGTTCCAGACCCTTAAGGAGGAGTTTTCCCTCCCACACAAACTAGCATTTAAATACCTGCAGCTCCGCTACGCACTTAGAACCCAGTTACCAGGCTTGGATGTAGGGATGGAGCCCCCCTGTGCTGGAAGATGACCCCTCCAAGTTTATATCACACCTGTATTACACAATCAGACAATAGAGTGCAGCTGCTGTGTCACACAAGGCCAAAACGGTATGGGAACAGGACGTAGGACCCATAGATGACACTGACTGGGACGAGATATTAGAGGGAACCAAGACAGTGTCTCCCAAGCTGTCCGATAGACTGACACAACTGTATATAGTACACAAAGCCTACCTGATGCCGATGAGATTGGCAAAGTTACAGCACACGCCGGATCCAACGTGTCACTTGTGCAGGGCTGTTTTACCATCTCATATGGAGCTGCCCTCATGTTCAGACGTATTGGACGCAGGTTGTCCATTTCCTCCATGATAATGTGGGATCCCCTGTGGTGCTGGACCCTAAGTTATGTATTTTGGGGCTACTGCCAGACGTAGAGGTGGACAAATATCATACAATATTAATTTTTGAAACATTATTCCTAGCACGTAAAGTGATAGCTCAGAGATGGATGCAGAACGTGCCCCCCACGCTACAGTTATGGAAAAAAGCAGTTAATGACACCCTGCCATTCAAGAAACTGATCTATGCACACAGGGGATCTACACAAACATATTCCAAGATCTGGGACAGATGGTTGGAGGACAGAGAAACCTGTGTTTCTTCCATACCCAGTGCAGTGTTCCCCTGCATCTGTGGCACACATTGTTTATAGGTGGGATTAACTTACCAACTGATTCACTGCAACTGCGAATATGTGTATGCACACCCTGTAACATTCTTGCATATTTTAATTTTGCTGTCATAATATGTAACTGACCTTCTATGGCTATATGTACCCGAATAACTAAAAAAAAAACTGTAAATGTGCTTCATATCAATAAAGTTGTTTTTTTATTGATGGTGATGGACTGACCAAGCATGTCTCCAGACTTAAACCCCATTGAGCATCAACGGGGCATCCTCAAACAGAAGGCGGAGGAGCGCAAGGCCTCTAACATCCACCAGCTCTGTGATGTCATCATGGAGGAGTGGAAGAGGGCTCCAGTGGCAACCTGTGAAGCTCTGGCGAACTCCATGCCCAAGAGGGTTAAGACAGTGCTGGAAGATAATGGTGGCCACACAAAATATTGACACTTTGGGCCCAATTTGGACATTTTCACTTAGGGGTGTACTTACTTTTGTTGCGGTTTAGACATTAATGGCTGTGTGTTGAGTTATTTTGAGAGGACAACAAATGTACACTGTTATAGAAGCTGTGTACTCAGTACTTTACATTGTAGCAAAGTGTCATTTCTTCAGTGTTGTCACAAAAAGATATAATAAAATAGTTACAAAAATGTGGGGGGTGTACTTACTTTTGTGAGATACTGTATATCTCTGTAGTGAACATTTGTATGTGAGCTATGACTAAGCGCTAAGAGAGCGTGAAACGCATTAGCTGGTGATGCTGTTCCCCTCTATGTATGTTTCTAGACATGTTTTTATGGACTTGCTGAAATAAAGGTGATTTTACTGGATGTGCGGAAAACCAGAATTCTTTTTTGGAATCCGTGATGGATGGGGCCAGCACCTACTCTGTGTGTTAGTGGAGGTGGAGATAGGAGACTGACCTAGAGCGGTGCTCATACACATCTATGGAAATGCAATTATTTTAGTAAATATAAACTGCTAAATACCTTTTCTCATCAGCAGTGTATATAGCAGTCTTATGACTTCTATGAGTGTCTGGTTAAAGCCGGTAGGAGGAGTTTTTATTCTACTCTGACAGTCCTATGGGGGTGCAGGACCCCTGACCCTCTGTCTTACAGTGCTGATTGGCCCTGTGCTGATCACATGCACCCTCCCAAGAAAAAAAAACTCTCTAGCAATACATGCCAAACTGAGCATGTGCAGAGTGACTCCAAGGCTCTGTTCTATCAGGAGATGGATTGGGGACTGTGGAAGGAGGGGAGGCTCATTGACAACAGGATCAAACAACTTTTTTACACAATATGGAGGATTGTCCCCTTAGGCTCCACAGTGAGTATAACAAGCATGCTTTACTGCATATACACACTGCTTTTACTGTTGTGGGTTTAGTAAATCTTTAAGGGTTCATTTACCCCAATTTTACTTGAGTATATAGCCATATTTTCTGACTTCGGGTCTCTCCACTTCACTGGAGGATACCTTTGGACAGTAGCATTGTCATACTGGGAAAGAGCAGCCTTAGCTGCACTAGCAGATTTAGATGGAGGTGCCTAACAAATTAAAACCAAACTCCCACTAACATACAAGATACAGCAACATTTTTTTTTTCTTTTTGGGATAAAGTTTTTACAAGATTGAATAAAAGCTGATCATTGTAAACACCCCTCAAAACTCTAAATGCCACATTTTGCAGGAGCTTGGTCTGTTAAAAGAAGTAAAAAAATAAATAAATAACAGACTTACTGTCCCACTTAGCAGGTGTCACACAGCTAGATGTCTGCAGCAGTTCATTAAGGCAATGAAGAGTTTGGATTACTGCAGCATTGAGAAGAGGAATTACTGAAGCAAAGAAGATGTTGAAGAATAGAGATGACACTCTCCACTACTGAAAGTAAGGAAAAAAGGAAAAAAGGGAAAACTGGAGCTCTGCTTTCTGTGATAAAGCCAGGAGAACAGTAAGACAGACCAAAAACTATGATTTCCAGGAACAGGTCAGGAATGAAGTATTCCGTTTAAGAATTTCTCATGACAGGTTATCTTTAAACATACAGTATTTGTTCTAAATGGTTTTCATTTTAGTTCCATATGGTATTGTGGCTATTGCGAATGATAAAAACTCTTACCCCGGGTAATAGCTTGTTTTATTTCTACTGAATAAACAACATTTGTATTGAAAGTCAGATTTATGTAAGTGCCCTTTGCAGTATTGTGTAACCTAGAGAGAAGAAATAAAATAGCACAGATGTGAAATATAGATGGCTAATCAATAAAACCACACAAGGTCTCTTTGATTTACTAGTACAATTTGGATTTTTAATGTAAGAATAGCCAAAGATGTATTTTTAATGTATACCATTGCTTACTTATACATTATATTTGTCATTTTTTTTTTTTAACACGTGGTCCAAATTATACATACCAATCCTGTAGGTTTAAAATTGTATTTTTAAATCAAGATTTATATTTTTGCCACATGTTATTTTTATAATTTGCTAATAAAATGCTGGAAATAAATGGGAGATGTTGGCACTTAGTTCTCCACAAAAGAGCCAATTCTTTAACATTCCGTCCTCGTCCCCTGGTTACTTCAAATATTCTTTCAAACTGAATTACAAGCCTGACAGTCTGTGAACAAAGATTAGCTTTATCCTGCAAGCAAGTTCCTTCTCCAAGCAACTGTATGTATTCACATAATCATATGTACGTAGTGACTTCCTTGGTTGAGACTGCAGAAATTCTTCTGTTTTGTCTTTTTTTTTTTTTTTTTTTTATTCTTTTTGGAAAATACACAGAATTCTCTGTCTGAGGTCCCAGGAATGAGGCAGTGTCCTTGCAGTTTTATGTTGTTTTTTATGCTTGCAACAAAACAAAATTCAGACTGTGTATAACCTTCCCTGGAAGATATTTGGCCTTATTTTTTATATTGTCTAAAATAAGAAATGTCTGTTTTGCACCAAAACAACCGTTATACCTACCTTTCAAAGTTATCTTATTCGTTTTTAATTTGAAAGAGAAAATGTGAATTTGAACTGTTCAAAGAAATGGTGACAGGTCTGTTAAAGGACGTTAACATTCAAAACATAATGACAATTAAAAGGTACCTAAACCCAGATTAGGAGGCTGCATTAGATTAGGAGGCTGCATTAGTAGAGGAAGTCCCCGAGTTATGAACATAATAGGAACTGTAGGTTTGTTCGTAAGTCGAAGTTGTTCTTAAGTCACAACACTACATTTGTAAGTGTAACTTCTGGTCGGAACACTGCATTTGTAAGTGTAACGTCTGCTTGTGCATGGATGTGGGATGTTCCGGGCGATTGTTATATTATCTGGGGCTCTTCTGGCCATGCACTGGCCATGTAGTACTGCAGTATGGGATGTGTCCAGAGGTATCCAGGACCAGCGTGGAGCACAAGTGTCCGGCATCGGAGGCCGTTCGTAAGTAGGAGTCGTTCGTAACTCGGGTGTTCGTAACTCGGGGACTGCCTGTAATCTTTCTTCAATCATTTTTTTTCTAGTTTCACCTAGTGATCATGCCAGTAGCACACTTCCTTTCCCAACGTTTACTGTATCAGTGCAGTGTTGTCAACATAAAGCAAAACTACAAATAACTCATCTTCTCTTCTTTTCGAAAAAACATAAAGGGGAGGTGTTCTGTTGTCCTTGGAGAGAACTAAGAAAACAATGTTAATGTCAATACAGGCAGAGAATACACAGAAGGTTATCAGTTGCGTCTGGCAGCGTCAACATGGTTCTTTGTATTTATTCAACAGATATAATAAAATGCTTGCAATAGTATTTAACAGACCAAAAAGGAACAAATAAGAGGATTTTACCCTTTTGTGCATGAAGAGTGCATTAGTAACTATTTTGAATATCCATCTGAAAAAAAAAAAAAGGTTACAGCTTTCTTAAATTCCAGGATTGTAGAAGAGACTGAAGCCTGGCCAGCTCACCCTGATCCCAATTTAGCAATGTACTAAGATACTAAACTTAAACTGAAACCTGCCTGCCAACACAGTCCAACCAGGTCCTTATTGTCAATGGTACTACATAATTCATGGGTTTTTGCTGGTGGAATAAGTGATATATCCAAGGTCATAAGGCATACTGTTTGAAATAATTTACCAGTAAAAATTGTTGCACAGTGTTGCGGATTTGACCCTATCCAAAGTAGAAAGTCACCAGCACTCCATGAAGTTTTCCTTTCCTTGATTTATTTTGAAAAAATGTAGCCACATGAATTCCAAGCTGATGTTTCAGGGCCTCAAAGGATTCATGCCTTAAGGCAAGGAAGGGCCCCTGCAATGAGCACCTTAAATTTTTACAGGTCATGGGCTGTATGTATAAAGTGCGACATCTGTAGAGTAGACTATACACATTTGACATTGACATGTGTAGCACCCTCATGCCAGGCTGCTCGGTAATCTGGAGCCCAAAGCCCAGGGTTTTTGTCAAGAAGGAGAAGATCCCAGCCAGGGAGGGCTGTCTGCCTTCCTGGCTGAATTGCTGAAGGCCCATCCTGCTCTTTAGGATCCCAGCCATTGCTGAGAGGGTCTGCTCAGCCACAAAATACTTTCTGGGATCAAAAGGAGGGACAGCCTGTTTGCTGGAATCAGAGAAGAGAGGAAAATTCCAAGCAGCAAGGACATTGTGAGTGCTGACCCAGAGGGGGAGAGAATCTCAGTGGCTGTTTGCTTTTATCACCCCTGCTGCTCAAAGTACAAGGCTTGCCTGGGCTGAGACATTTCTATAGGTGTCCCAGTGCTGTCCACTTAATGTCCCACTGTTTAAGGGACTGTCCAGCAGAGCTACTACTCATTGTTCCAGTTAGTAATGTGGAGTATCCCACAGCTCTCTGAACCTATCCGAGTTAATGCTGCAATAAAACTTCAAAAAAGGCATCCCTTATGGACTGTGTCCTTAAATCAGTGTGTGAAGTTGCTGTTTGCCTGGCTTCTGCACTAGCGAGAATAGAACCTGGGACTTTTAACTAGCGGCCCTAGTTTAGGGTTGTGCTACACTTGCATGAGAAAGGTTCAACAAAAAGGAAGTCTAATCATTGGGAAGAACCATTTTTGGATGATCCATTCAAAAAAAAAACAACGCTCTAAAAGTATAAAGCAAAATAATATTTGCATACAAAGTTTGGCCTATATAAGAATTTCGCACAATGTACAATGTACTCTGCAGTGTAGAGTACATTTTATAGATCAATAGGTATTTGGCATTTCTACAAACTCATTGGGGGGAATTAATGAAAACTGTCCAAGACAAGTTCTATCTTAACTGGGACTGTTGTCCATAGCAGCCAGTTGGCTTCTATCTTTTCTTTTTTCCAGACAGCATAGAAAATGAAAATTTAAAGCTTAAGCTGATTGGCTGAGCTCCAGTTGAGACAAAGCTGAGACATAGTTTGTCTCAAATTCTATTTATTAATCCCACTATGTCCTGTCATAAGCAATCGATCGCGTAGTAACACTGATCAGTGTGTTAAGTTGTTTAGAGAAAGTATAAACCCAAATATAAGATAACAAAAGTGCAATTTTAATATGTACACAAATGTGTTTAATAAAAATTGTTTATTAAGGTTTATGTCATCCAGTGCCCATAGTAACAATTTATTAGATATTTTGCCCTGTTTTGCAAACGTTTTTTTAAGGGGGCCTTCCATAGATTTTTGAGTAATTGACTGATGAAGAATTTATAGAAGACGGAGAGCATGTGGGGTCAGTTGTAAGTTGGAGATTTCAATTAAAAAGTTTAATTTTGATATGTTGCAACAGTAACATCATACTAGCCATGTGAAGCCTCATGGTCACCTCGCTGGGATTGGGGGAACATATTAATTTTAGTCATGTTCTCTCACACTAAAACAGACTTCCCACTAAGGAAGACAGAGTAAAATTCGCACCATTTATTGCATAAACGCACACGTTACACATCACATTACTCTAAATGGTATTTGCAATAATGAATGTTTAACTATAATTAGATGATGTTTTACACACAAAAAGCTTATGTGGTCTGTTAACATTGTTAAAGTGAAACTCCAGGCAAATAGCAAACTACAAAACTGAAATACAGTAAAACCTTGGATTGCGAGCATAGTTCATTCCAGAAACATGCTTGTAATCCAAAGCACTTGTATATCAAAGTGAATTTCCCCATAAGAAATAATGGAAACTCAAATGATTCATTCCACAACCATTTATTCATAAGTCCTTCAGTTTATAGTCCATATAAAAAGATTATAGCAATGTGATGGGTTGTGTAACTATAAAATGTCCATCCACAAATGGCCACCTCCACAAGGGGATTAGAAGCAAAATCCAACAGCAGCTACAGAGTATAAAAGAGAAGAGAGGCGCCTCTAAGTGTAGCAATATGGTTACATTTAATGAAGGTACAACATTTAGCAACTCACATGGTTGATGATTAAAAGAGGCACATCTAAGTATGCAGGCATCCGGGGTAAAGCTGTCCACATAGACCATCCTCTGCACCATCAATTCTCACCGCTGTCAGTCTACAACTGTGACTGGGAAGACTACCCTGCAGTAGAGTGATCTAAAAGCGAGGCTTGAGCCACTCGTGGAGCGCAGCATGGATAGGAAGGACGTTGATGGCAGGGTGGGGGATGGTCTATGTGGACAGCTTTACCCCGGATGCCTGCATATTTAGATGTGTCTGTTGTAATCATCAACCATGTGAGTTGCTAAATGTTGTACCTTCATTAAATGTAACCATATTCTTACACTTAGAGACGCCTCTCTTCTCTTTTATACTCAGTTGTGACACGACACTACTTGTATATCAAGACACCGATTGTATATCAAGTCAAAATTCATTCAAAATGCTCTCAAACCAAGGTTTTACTGTACATGTACATTTATCAAATACCTGTCAAAGGGTCTCCTAATTTCACCCAACAAACTTGTGATTTACACACATTTCTTTCACACTGCACAGCAGACAGGTGAGGTACATATCTTCCTATGTCACCTCTTCACATCCAGCCTCCCCAATGGACAATAAATCAAGATGCACCACCTCTGTCCAGTTTGCAGGGAATTTTGTTAGAACGCCTATCTATTTTGAAGAAGAGATTTTGTATTTCACAAAAAAAACCTCTTCTTTCTCCTTTTGCTAGCAAAATGTTTTCTGTAACACTACCTGCTGCACATATGCAATGCAGTGTATACTTCTGGCATCTGTGAGATACTAAATAGTCAAATCTAGTGCTGGGGGGGGGGGGGGGGGGCGCAACTCCTTCAAACATGTGTGATAGTTGAGTCATGATGGGCCAACCAATTAGTAAAAGAAAAAGATGGCAACAGCAAGTGAGGCTTCAGAGAAGATGTTGATGACAGCTGTGGAGCAGTAGGAGTATAAAGCTGTTTAAGGGGAACACATCAAACCCAGATGTTGGTTTACCATTGTGCTGCAAGCAACAATATTGCAATTGTCTTCCATCCCAACTCCTTTAGATCTGCTTTCAAAATGGTCTAGGAGCTCTACCTAAAGCCTATAACAAATGGCCACCCATCAGCTTTGAGAATCTTTCAGCACCTGCATTTATAACTAGCTTAGCTGCCATTACACTCAACAGAATTGGTAAAATACTCTACTAAGCACAAGGAGTCCTCAAAATCCCCGTCATTTCCCATTATGTACACTCAGCTTTGGGTAGTGTTCATTTTAAACCTACCTCCAACAGTCCAAAGTTCTGGCATCGCCCTCCCCCCCCCCCATTCATGCGTCTGAAAATCTACATGTGGGGTGCCGGATGTATAGATTCCAATCAGGGTTTTTCTTTTTTTAAGCACATGATTAGAGCCAGAGGCTCTAATAGGCTTCAAAAAAGGATGAATATTCCCTATCGTCTTCCTGATTCTCCTCCCAGCCAATCAGGAAGCAGGTCGTGAGGCCCATTTCCTGATTGGCTGAAAGGAGAAGCGTTCCAAATGGCCTAGGAGGGAGGAGGAGGGAGGAGACGCACGAGGGAAGGCGCTATGATGCCGAGGAGGAGACGCATGGGAAGCCGCCGTCCGATTCCCGGAGGGAAACACAGCCCACGCCATAGATGAGGTAAGTGTCGGGCTGGTAACCGACCATCTGACCGGACCAAGGAGGGTGTGGTGCAGGTGACCTGACCGACTGGGGGGGGCTGTGTGTGCACTGTCTGCCACCCCTCCAAAAAATGTACCCCCAACTGCCACTGCTGATCAGCACAATCAGAAAGAGATCATTCGGGCTTATGTATGATAAGTATATTACTGCTCTTGTAAATATGACATTTTAATACATTTTATTTCTGAGAGTGTCCTCCTAGTTCCTTATGACAAGAATAAATATTTCTTAATAGGCAAATAAGAAAACAAACCACTTCCATTAGAAAATATTGGTTAAAACATCTTTCAGTGAACAATAACCTCTAAATATCTTTCAACCACATAAGTGTATTATACATATGTTTTCTACATAGTTTCCCACACTGTTTCCAACCATCAATTATGAGGGAATTCTCTAGATGCTGTTAGAATGTCTTTTAATTTCAGCATATGTCACTATTACATTTCCTAATTATTCCCTGTATTTGCTTTTTCTACCATTTGCAGATTAAAATAATTCAGGGTCTATTTTTCTTCTCATGCTTTTTCATTTGGCTTGTATAAATACATAACATTTTTTATCATTCTAACAAGATTTTATCCAACTTTTGTAATGCTCAAACCTTCTGCTTGGTATTATCTGTTTTGTGTACACCACTAAGAACTCATACACAAGGGTGCTCATAAAAAGCACCACAAGGCAACAAAAAATCAATCACTGACCTGCAATTACTACCAAAAACACTTCTACAATGTTAACTCAGAAAGTTACTTACTTTTATTTCAAGTTCTCTATAATCTATATTCCATACATCCAATAGCAACCAAATTCAGCAGACTTGTTACATTGCTTTTGCTTGGGATTGTAGTCTCTTGTTACATGATTCTGAACTGAGCCACCGCTCCTTCTTCAGTGTGTGTTCAAAGCTGCAATGGGCTTACAGAGATAATGGTGCTGTAGGCTTTGAATAGACTATTCTACATTTTTTTCAGGTTTTGGGATCTACAACATATTAGCAACTGTAGGGATTATGCTGCCAGGGCAGCTGCATGAACTAGAGAAATGAAATAATGTGTTCCTGCACAAAGAAATCCTGCCTTGTGCCTATACAACTTGGGAGGTACCACAAGAAGCCTGTACTTTACTTTTCTGCCTGTACCTACCTTTCCGTTCAAGTTTAACTTTCCGAAAGTCAAATCTTACCCAGGGCTATGTACACACCCCATCTCCAACCCTTTGTGACAGTGATCCAGCCTACAAATTAACCACTCAGTAAAGACATGCTGTATTGTGGGGAGGCAGAGAGGACTGTAATGTGTACCCCTTACCCAGAAGTATTTGTCTGGGTTCTGGGCAGTTGTGCAGGGACAAGCTTCTTATGGTGACTCCTAGTCAGCAAATCTGTTACTCTGTGTCAGGGTACCTGGTCGAAGGCCGGAATGCTGAGAGGGCTTCCCTTGCGGCTGAGTGCAGAGCAACCCTGAAGTTTATTACAGGGAATGCTATGCTGAAAGAATCAGGGGTTACCAGCTGCAATAGGCTGAAGTGCAGAAGAGATGTACACCGTATGACAGCTGGACGAGCAGGATGTATTGCAGGGCAGGAGTCCCTTGGACACACTAGGCTGTGCTTGATAGTAGGGAGAGCCGGGAGCAGGGTCCAAAGTCAAGCTAGTAGTCATACACAGGTATCAGCCAAGAGCAGAGGCAGAGAGCAGAATCAGGAACAAGCCCAGGTCATACCCTGGAAGTCAGGCAGCAGCAGAGTGAGGAGAGTAAGCTGAGGTCATACACTGGTGAACAGGCAGAAGCAGAGGCGGTAGAACAAGCCAAAGGGTCAGGAGCCAGGAATGGAGACAAGACAGGTCAAAGGCGAGCCGTGGTGGTAACAGGGGATGCAATAACAACAAAAGCAGAACACAGGAACACACAGAGAGCTAAAAATCACCCAACAACTTGTGGATCAGGCTGCTGACTTTAAATAGGCCACTGGGCGCCAGGATCTGCTACTTATTACGTGTCCCATCGTGCACACGCGTGCGGGTTTGCACATCAATAGTCACAGCCGTTCGCGTCCGCCTGCGCATTCGCACTGGCACACGCCTAAGTGCCCGTAATTTGCGAACCTGTTGAGTATTGGCAGATGTGCCAGTTCTTCTGCGAATCATTCTCTGACACTCTGTTTCACTTTTTTGGTAATGAAATGCCACCAGAATGCAGAACAGGCCTGCACTTAGAGTTATAATTATTTACTAGAGCGCTCCAGAAGCAGAGGGGATTGTACATATTACCAAGGCTTAACTAGCATATATCGGGGTGCTGAATTGTGCAAATACCTGAGCTGAAAAGGCTAAGCTCAGAAGCACTTTCTTCAGCCTCTTACAACTCCCTTTTGCCTGTTAAAAATGATTCTTTCCTTTAAGATCACCTTGTTCATACCTTGTTCCCACTCACTACTTGATGGGGGTGTAGAAGATTGCCATCTTTGCGCAATAAGTCTCCTTGCCTGAAATAAACACCTTAGGACTGCAAGCTGAGTATCACCTGGTTTACCTTCACCCTCCATCCAGCCCAACACACATAACATGGCTTCCATTTCTATAGAGAGTTTGAACACCTGCTCTATAATTCCCACTATCTCCCTCCAGTAACGGAATAGCTTCGGGCATCTCCAAAACATATGAATCAAATCTCCCTCTGCCCTTTCGCATCTGGGGCAGGTAGCATCCAGCCTTCGGCCAAACAAAAAAAGCTTGTAAGGGGTATAGTAGGCTCTATTTAGTAGGAGTAAGTGTGACAACATCTGGGTTGGAGAAAGCGATACTAATGGGGCAAGTTCCAGAATTCTTCCCCGTTGCATTTCGGATATACTCCCCACGTCTTTTTCCCATTTTTTCCTATTTGGCGAATCTTTTGTTTCTCCCAAACTCCCCTTATATATATGCGGGTAGACTTTTGATATTAGGCCTTTCAATGATCTTGCATTGGTAACCTTAAGAAGTACTGGTATCTTACTCCATTCTATCATCCTCCCTCTGAATTGTTCTCTCAATGCATGTCTAACCTGCAAGTATCTAAAAAAGGATTTGTTCAGGATTACATATTGCTCTCTCAGTTCCTGGAAGGCTTTTAAGTTTCCGTCCTGGTAGAGCTGGGAAATATACTTTATCCCTCGTCTTTCCCATTCCGAGATTGTCCCCAACTTCTGCACTTCCCCTAGATTACTGTTATAGGGGGGTGTATTCTCTGAGTCCTCTATACCCCAGTATTTTCTTTGCAGCTTCCTAAGTTCTCATCATCAAATCTAAGGTGGGTACCCCTCGTGGAAAAGATCCTGCCTCCAGTGTTTCCACCAGCAATTTGTGTGGGGTGTTTTGCATTAGCATCCTCCTTTCCCCTTCTCCCTCCTCCGTGTTGCATCCCCCCATGTGCTAGAGCTGTGAAGTCAGGAAGTAACTGAAGGGGCGTGGAAGTGCCACTCCCCCTTCTTGTTTTGGTAGTTGTAAGATGTTTAGGCGGATTCTTGCCGTGCCTCCCTTCCATATTAATTCTCTGAGAAAGGTTTCTATTCTTTGGAACCATTTTTTGTACATCCACACTGGAGAGTTGTGGAGAACGTACACAACTGTGGCATCCAAATCATTTTAATTAGGTTGCAGCGACCTGCCACAGATAGTGGAAGCTTTTTCCAAACTTTAATTTTCCCTTTAACATTGTCCACAATGTATTGTTTAGGATCTCTGGAGATGTTTATTCCCAAGTATCTTATTGGGTTCACTATCTGTATCTGTATGGCTTCTTGGGGTAGGGAGCTTGCTATAGGGTCCACAGGCATAAGTGTAGATTTTTCCCAATTTATCATGAGTTCGGAGAACAGGCCAAAATCTTTAAGTTTTTCCATAGTTACCCTTAGGGAGTTCTGCGTATCCCGAAGTAGTAAGAGAAGATCGTCAGCGTATAATACTACTTTCTCTTCCACCCCCCCTCTTTTATAACCTTTTATCCCAGCCGAGGACCTAAGGGAAATGGCCAATGGTTCGATTGCGAGGGCAATGTCCCCTGTCTCGTCCCCCTCCTCAATTGGAACTTATCAGAAAGCACGATGTTGACCTTTACTTTAGCCTCGGGTGTTTTATACAACATCTTTACCCACTTAGTAAAGGTCGGTCCAAATTGAAATTCTTTTAGAACTCTCCAGAGATATTTCCATTCCAAGCTGTCAAAGGCCTTGGCGGCGTCTAAGGAAAGAATAGCCCTTTTTCCATCCTCGTCCGTTGGAACCTGAAGATTCAGGTATACCCATCTTATGTTTGTACTAGTAGACCTACCAGGTATAAATCCTGATTGGTCAGGGTGGATAAGTTTCTGTATAACTTTATTTAGTCTAGACCTTTGCTAAGATCTTTATGTCTGAATTTAGTAAGGAAATAGGTCTGTATGAAGCTGGATTAAGTAGATCTTTTCCTTCCTTAGGGATCACAATTATAGTGGATTCCATCATAGAAGGGGGGAGTTCTCCCCTTATCGCTGACCAGTTTAAAACTCTCAGCAACTCAGAGTGCGCATGCGCGGGAGTTCCAATATGGCTGCTTGAGCCAGGAGCTCCGCTCCACCCCGGACCGCAGAGCCGCACTACGGCGAATACAGCCCTCCCCGCCGCTTCCAGCTAACTCTCCCGTGTCAGGGACCCTCCGAGGAGCCAGCGGAGATGTCCGGTCCCCCGGTGAGGAGAGATCTCGGCCCGCTTTTCGATACGGCGGGAGCGGACGGGATTCCCAAGATGGCCGCCAGCACGGAATCCACACAGCCACACGCGGCTCAGCACCCCAAGGCTCCGGAACACAGGCCAGTACTTACCCCACCGACTCTCACTTATGCCCAGGCTACACAGGGGCCCTCACCTGCCCTTCAGACTCCCCATCAAAGCTCCCAGAAACCTCAGGCAGCTGCAAAGGCCTCCACAGGCTCCACAAACATGGCGCTCCAGGAGATGTCTCCCCAGGCCCTCCCCATACAGGCCCAGCTCTCAGGGGTAGCTTATCAGCCCTCAAGCTTTTCATTAAATGACTTAACCCAAATGCAAGAAGAAATGTTTCTTAAATTCTCCTCATTGCTGGAGAAAGGTCTGGCCACCACAGCACACCAGATCACTAACACTATCAAAGCTGACCTATCAAATATAGGCTCGAGAATAGAAGCAATAGAGGAAAAAGTGGAGTGCACGGTCTCCAAAACGAACCAAAATGCAGCCCACCTTCAGTCTGTTCAGGAACAACTAGATGTGGCCCTTTCCAGGATAGACGAACTCGAGAACAGGTCCAGGAGATATAATTTCAGAATTAGAGGCCTCCCTGAAACCTTCACGGATATTCCCTCCACGGTTCAGGACATTATCTCTGAAATCATTCCTAATATCCCCTCCCAGCGTCTCGAATTAGACAGGGCTCACAGATCCCTCGGTCCCCCCAGACAAGACGGCTCACCCAGAGACATAATTGTGAAACCACACTTTTTTGCGACCAAGGAGGAAGTCATGCGACAATCCCGTCAGAACCCCAAACTGCAACACCGGGGCCATCAGATCCAGATTTTCGCGGATTTAGCACCCTCCACTATCCAGAGACGCAGAACCCTGAAACCTCTTCTCTTGAACCTATCACAAAGGGACGTTAAATATCGCTGGACCTTTCCTTTCGCAGTCAAATTCACGCTGCAGGGTAAAACCCACTCCTTTTCCAGCTTCCCAGAAGGTGAAAAACTGCTTCTTTCCCTTAAACTCATCTCACAGGAAGCCCCAATGGACTTTTCTGCATCCTCATCAGGCTCGACAAAACGCCCCCCACCAGGCAGTCCTGTCTCCCCCTTATGGAATAAGAATACGTCCAAGAGGAGCAAGGAGGGAAAACCATCATAAGGCCAGGCTGGCCTCTTCTCCTTTCTATGTCCCAGCAGGGACTTTTGTTCGGGGTGCTGGTCCACACAGTTGCCGGAGCTGGAGCTCCACACCCCACCACGGCTCAAAGGCTTGATAAGCCCATCAACAGAACTACACCCCTCAATGCACTTCATAGCACTATTTTTCCACAACGAAAACCCCCCCCACAGGGAATAGAAAGTACCCGGCCATCACCAGATTTTCTACATTCTTCCCCTCAGCGGAACTGTCCAGCGGACTCAGACGCTCCCCGGAAGAAGTTCGGATTGCCGGGACTTTAGGCATAAGCGGACTGTAGTTTGGTTTTAGTAATAATGGGATTTTGGTTCCTAGCCCCGCTCTAGTTTAGGGCAAGATCACTCATATGTCTAGCTAATGATGACCCAAAGTACATTTTTTTTTTTTTTCTTTTTTTTTTTTTTTCTCCCTCTACAAAGTAGAACCAGGGTCATCCAGGATCCCTGACATCTCATATTTGGGGTCGGGAGGGGGGTGGAAGTGCTGAGGCGGGTGGAGTGTTCTCCTTTTTCATTTAAATATTAAGGTATAGTACCACTTAACCTGGCAAGTACTGCCATGAGTTAAGGGCTGTTTGAATTTTATTTCAGTTGCACTTTAACGTTAGTGTGTATGTTTCCATGTTTTACAGTGATAAAGATAGGGTCCGGGGTGGATACCATGTGCCTCCTCTCATTTCCAAAGAACCTCAGTGTCCTTTGGACTTGGGACTTCAGTCGGCCTCCCAGCTGGACTGAAGATTTGTTTTGGGTTTGTTGTGGGAAATTTTCCACAAGATCCCAAGGGTCATATTTTGAGACCCATGTTGTTACTATTATTGCTCTTATGTGTCTGTTTGTCCTTTTCTTTTCTTTATTTCCTCTCACCCCCCTTCTTTTTTCCAGCCGTCCTGCGGGTAGGAGCCTCGCGCCCCCCAGAGATAAACACAGAAGACGCCCAATACGTATCTTACCCCGAAATACATGGAAGACTTCCATTGGTGAGTGACTGCTTGATCTTGAGTCCCCCTCCCCTCTGCTCAGATGTCTGACACACTTACTCTAGGAACTGATCTCAAGGTGGCCTCTCACAATGTCCAGGGACTAAATTCACCTAGAAAAAGGAGACTGGCCTTGGATCACTATAAATCCTTAAGACTCGATGTAGTTCTTCTTCAAGAGACTCACTTTCCCATCCGGTACACCCCAAAGTTCCTCCACTCGTACTATCCATCCTTCTTCCTAGCGAATGCCCCTAACAAGACTAAGGGGGTGGCAATCCTATTTTCCAAGAATAGCAAATTCTCCTATATATCAGATTATAAGGATCCGGAGGGAAGATTTCTAGTGGTGAAGGGGACCCTGGAAGGAGTTCTATACACAATCATCTCATACTACGCCCCGAATAAGGGTCAAGCATCCTTCTTCCAGGGACTCCTCGGTACAATAGAACCCCTTCTGGAAGGGAAGGTCATTATGGGAGGAGACTCTAATGTGGCGTTTGACCAGAGCTTGGACAAAACTAGACCCCCCAGGGACCAGCTCACGCGCCCCACGAAATTAAGCACTAAAATAGCTAAACTGCTACATACTCATGGTCTTATAGACATCTGGAGGGAACTAAACCCCAGAAGTAGGGACTACACTCACTTCTCCGCCCCCCACCAATCTTACGCCAGGATTGACCACATACTGATTCCTTCCTCATTAATTCCCCTCTCCAAAAAAGCCACAATATTGGACACAGCCTGGTCGGACCACTCTTTGGTCCTCCTTACCCTGAGAAACGTCATCTCGGAACGAGGTGGCTCCTACTGGCGACTAAACGAATCCCTGCTCTCTGACCCCCGCTACTGTAAGGAGATAGCAGACTCCATTAAAGAATACTTTACCCTTAATGACATAGACAATACCTCCCCAGAGACCCTGTGGGCTGCCCACAAGGCAACCATCAGAGGCACCCTAATCAGGATCGCGACTCAATACAAAAAGGAACGCTTAATAGATATTCAACGACTTGAAAAAACATTCCTCACATTAAAAGCTGAACACAAAAAACACCCGAACAGGGTCCTTTTAGAAAGGTTAGACGCGACTAGACTTGAGCTGAACCTCACCTTAACGGCCAAAGCAGAGAAAAACATCAGGTGGAGTGGAGCCAAATTTTATTGCCAAAGGGACAGATTCGGCTCAATGCTAGCCTCCAAACTCACCCCGAGATTCCGATCCTCTTCTTTCCCTAAACTTAGAATCGCAGGTCATCCCCCAACGGCGAACCCCAGTAAAATAATGTCAGCCTTCCATGACTTCTATGAAAATCTCTACAAATCCCCACAATCAGGGAAGGGCCCCTTAACCACGGCCTTTCTAGACAATCTGCAGATCCCTTCGATCTCCACAGATTGCAGAGACCTAATGGAAGGAGCCTTTTCAGTAGAGGAGGTAAGGACGGTTATAAAAGGCTTAAAGCCCGGATCGGCCCCAGGGCCAGATGGCCTCTCGGTCCCTTACTACAAACAATATGGAGAAATCCTAGCTCCGTACCTGGCTAAATTTTTCAATTACATTAAAACAGGTAATCCCCTCGACACACAACTGAATACTGCATTTATCTCGGTCATCCCCAAACCCAACAAAAATCACGAGGAAGTTGAAAATTACAGGCCGATCTCCCTGATTAATAATGACCTCAAAATCCTCACCAAAATCCTGGCCAACCGCCTCTCATCTTTTATTAATCTCTTTATACACAAGGACCAGGTTGGTTTCATACCAGGGAGACAGGGACCAGACCAAATTAGAAGAGCAATAGACATTGTTTCCATCCTCCAATCGAATTGGGAAGGGGGACCGAAACAGGAAGGTTTCCTCCTCTCCTTGGACCTCCATAAGGCCTTTGATTCTATCGAGTGGCCTTATCTTTTCTCCTTACTGGAGAAATGGGGATTCGGCCCTAGGTTTCTTGGGACACTAAAAGCCTTATACTCCACCCCAAGAGCAATAATCCGCTTACAAGGCCATTACTCCAAACCTCTATCTATAGCAAGAGGGACTAGACAGGGCTGCCCTCTATCCCCCTTAATTTTCGCCATTGCGATTGAAACCCTTGCAATCGCAGTCAGATCGGATCCCAATATTTCTGGGGTGAAATGTGGCGAACAAATCCACAAATGCGGGCTCTTCGCCGATGATATGCTCTTATTCATTACATCACCAATCACTTCCCTACCAAATCTGTGCAAACTCCTAAAGGAGTTCTCACGGATATCGGGCCTACAGGTAAACTACTCCAAATCATCCGCACTGAACATTTCCCTCAAACCACATGTGGTCTCCTCCCTCCAGAATGCCTTTGAGTTCAGATGGAGCGACACTTTTATTGACTATTTAGGGATCAGGCTCACCGCGAAAACAGAGCTACTCTATTCGGCCAACTTCCCTCACATTTACCGCAAACTGGAGTCAGACCTAGGCAATTGGGCTAAGGGAGGGATCTCTTGGCTAGGTAGAGTTCATGCAATTAAAATGACCTTACTACCTAGACTCCTCTACCTTTTCAGGGCCCTCCCGATAAGCATTGTAAAAGACCATCTTACTACATTCCAAAGGAAAATTATCAAGTTTATCTGGGGAGACAAGGGGCACAGACTCCAACAAAATACCTTATACTTGTCTAGATCCCAGGGGGGCCTAGGTCTCCCTCAACTTTTCTGGTACTATCAAGCGGCTAGACTCGCCCAGTTTTCAATAGTGTATGGGAAGACAGAAAAACCAGATTGGATCCAAATAGAGAGACAGGCTGTACCATCATACACCCTAGACTTCCTAATGTGGGTCCCTCCTAGAAAACGCCCCCCGATTCTCTCACCAACTCTTTCTCATTCCTTTAAATTATGGGACTCTCTAAGAAACAATCGGAGCTTGATCTCCAGTTGCCACCCACTTGCTCACATATTTAATAACCCGGACTTCGTTCCAGGTCTAGACATCAAAGCATTCCGTTGGTGGTTGGATAAGGGGTTGTACCGGATCGGACACTTCTATACGAGTTTAGGCCCTATTACCCTGGCCTTTTGTGTGAGCAAACTGGAGATGCCTACCTCGGAGAGATTCAGATTTCACCAAATCCGCCACTTCCTTGCCCACAACGGGGAGGCAAAATTGGCCCCTCACTCATTCACGCCTTACGAACTCTGGTGTGGCAGGTCTTCTGAGCAGAGGGGAGGCATCTCCGTCATATATCAGTCACTCGCCAATCAGTCAACCAAGACCCCATACATGCTCGCGTGGGAAGCAGACCTGTATATGCAGTGGGATCTTGATAAATGGAGGACCACCTTTTTCAGGGCATACAGGGGCATTAAGAACATTTCCATGATAGAGTCTAGTCTTAAGGTTTTTACCAGGTGGTATCTACCTCCTGACAGATTAGCCAAGATGTTCCCTTCGGCTGACCCTGGTTGTTTTAGAGGATGTTTACTTAGGGGCACACTGGTCCATATATTCTGGGAGTGCCCAAGATTGAGGACATTCTGGAACAAGATCTTCCTCCTGATAAAGAAAATCACCAAGGTCCATATCCCGAAAACACCTTCGATGGCTCTCCTAAATGACAATTTGCCCAGGGTCCCGAAGCTTGCCAGCAAACTCATACATTTTATTTTCCTGGGCGCTAAGCTCACCATAGCCAAGGCTTGGAAGAAACCCAAAGTATCCCTTAAGGCGACGATCCGGAAAATTTCCTGGATCATGGCCCAAGAGAAGCTGGCTAGCATTCTCGACAACTCAGTGGACCGGTTTGAGGCTACTTGGGAACCCTGGGCAAGTTTCGTTGGCATCTCCCTGATTCCAGGTGTGCAACCACAACTCAGCTGATTGCTACGGGGTTGCGGGGCGCCTCCCCGCGGGCTGGCTCCCTTTCCTCTCTTCTTTCTCCCTCCCTCCCCTCTCTTTTCTACACTCTTTTCTTTCTCGCGTTTCAGCTGTCGTAAAGTTCCGAACCACAGACAGTCCGATGGTCTTAGTATCACTCTTATTCCCTGTTGGAATAAGACAGTCAGATGGTCTTAGTATCATTCTTATTCCCTGTTGGTTCCGGCTATAAGGGGCTCTAATACTATAATGTTGTTCTCTAGCTGGTTGTTTATTTTTCAGCAATGTTTACAGGGCGGCGGGGGGGGGGGGCTAATGGAGGTTTCGCCGGTCACAGTGAGTTCCCTTTTGGGGTGCCGACGGAACCCCCGTGGCCGCCTACAACCGCCCCTTGGTTAGCCCAGAGATTTATCCTCTCTTTAGCTCCTTTCCTATGGTAAATGGTATTGTTCCTTTAGATTATCTGTTAAAACCACAGGCCGGAACCTAACCTTTCACACTTATTATTTTTTTTCTTTTATTGTCTGTGTTTCGATTGTGATACTTCTTCTTTCTGTAATTCCTACCCCACAGGGGTCTAACTATATGTGATATGACCAATGTGCATTTAGGATTCAGCGAATGTACGATATATGACTTCTTTTTTGAAAAATCCAATAAATATTTTGAAAGAAAAAAAAAAAAAACTCTCAGCAACTCGGGGAGCAGCACATTTCCATAATGCCGATAGGTCTCTGCCGGGAGACCGTCCGGCCCTGGGGACTTCTGTCCCGCCATTTCCTGCATGGTCCACTGTATTTCTTCCAAGGATATAGGCATATCAAGTGCCAACTTATCTTCATCGATAAGACAGAGGATCGATAGATTCCCAAAAAGTTATCCATTTCCTCCCCCAGTTCCTCCTGTCTGGAAATGTAGAGTTCCTCATAGTAGTCTCTAAATCTGTCCACTATCTCTGCTGTGTAAGTAGTCGGCCTGCCCTCCCTTGTAGTGATCATTGGTACCATCATTGAGGGTGAGTTTGTTCTAACCAAGTGGGCCAACATTCGCCCCACGCTTTCGCCCTCGACGATGGCTATTTGCTTTTGGAAAATGTGTTTGTTTGTTGCCTTCCCGATCATCACTAAATTCTGTTGGGACTCAATCCATACCCTAAGCGTATCAGGTGTCGGGTCATTGATGTATTGTGCTTCTGTTAGTGTAACTCCGGCCTTTTTTTTCCCATTCCTTGGATTGTTTTTTAATTTTTGATATTTGCTGTATCATAATACCGCGGAGAAAGGACTTCAGTGTGTCCCAAACCATCCCCTCTGAGGCAGAGCCTGTGTTCAGTTGGACAAACTCCCTTAGGGCCGTTAACACCTCCTGTGGATCTCCCATGAGATCCATCCAGAAGGGGCTTATTCTCCATTCCTGCGAGTGAGTATCCTCCCCAATTCCAATAGAGCTGTCACCGGGGAGTGATCCTAAAGGCCTCTTGACATATAGCTCAGGCTTTTTACTGTAGACATCTCCTCCTCATTACCCAGAATGAAATCAATACTCGATAATGTGGAGTGTGTCCTGGAGAAGCACGAGTATTGATGGGACTTGGGGTTCCGTATTCTCCAGATGTCCTTCAAATCCAACTCTCCCAAGAATTGGGACAGTCGGACATCCGTGTTTTCGCCCTGTAGCGCCCCCTGGGGGAATCTGCCAAGTTTCTGATCCATCACCATATTAAAATCCCCCGTAACTACCACCGGTACACCCAGTTTATCCAGCACAAACTCCACCAAGCTACTCAGGATTGTGGTATTAAAAGGGGGTGGGATGTAGGTATAAATCATTTAAATACCTACAAAAGTAACTAAGGAAATTATATATATCTTTAATTTAGGTTTACGTGAACCCAATGTTTAATATTTGAAATTTCATGATATTTACCTATATAAACCCTACTGTAAAACAATGAGCTTACTTTATAGATCCTTGTAAACTTACTTTATGTATCTTTATAATATTGTATACTCAATAAACTTCTTTTGACAAGGAAAAGGGGGTGGGATATACACATTGGCCAATACATATGTTCTATTCTCTATCGTACAGAACAAAAAGATGTATCGCCCTAAATCGTCAATCCTGCTTTGCATACAGTTGAACATTACCCCTGATTTAATCAAGATGCTTACCTGAGGGGTGGAATTTCTGTCATATACCAATCACTGGCTCAACAGGAAGGCAAAACCCCATATATGTCTGCATGGGATAAAAAATATTTCCCTAATAGAATAAAATATTAAAGTGATGACCAGATGGTATCTCACACCTTCTAAATTAGCCCATATGTTCCCCTCTGTTAACCCTCTGTGTTTCAGGGGATGTGAACTGAATGGTTCTATGGCCCACATATGGTGGGAATGTCCAAAAATCAGGTCATTCTGGAGGAGGATGTTTGCCCTAATTCATAAAGTGATGGGGCAACAGATTCCCAGAACTCCTGCAGTGGCCCTCTTGAATGCCAATGTCCCAGGACCTTCTAAATGGACTTGCAAATTAACCCACTTCATACTCCTAGGTGCCAAGCTAACAGTTGCAAAGGCCTGGAAACAGCCCAAGGTGTCGTTTATTGCTGCCAAGCAGAAAATTTCCTGGATGATGTCCCAGGAGAAATTGACCAGTGTTCTGCTAAACTCCAAAGCACAGTTTGAATCCACCTGGGAACCCTGGGCCAATCACATAGGTCTCTCCCTCATCCCTGGGATGCAAACAAACCAAGTAAGCGTCAACACCCTGGCTCCTTCTTGATGCTTGCTGGACCCCTGCTTGACCCCTTCCCTCTCCTCCCCCCCCCTCTTGTATGCCTTATGTTTTCTTTAGGTTTCTCCTAGTTTAATTTTGTTGCGACCAGATAATACGCACCGTATGTCAATATAGTACAAATGCTTCCAATCTCAAGTGTTATAACCTCCCACAGGAGCCTGTAGGACAAACGCACTTATACACTTATCTATTGTGATGCTCTGTGTTTGCTAATAGTCTTTGCCGCGCTCCGGGGGTCTCAAGGGGGCTGCCTCGGCACAGTTTGATCCCATTAGGGGTGCCGGGGGGGCCTACTGGGACAACTGGGGCATGGCTTTGCATGGAACGAGCAACACGAGGCATCCTGTGGAAACCATTTGTTCTTTCGATCTTAATAATTCTTGAGGTGTCATACTCCTCAGTCATTTCATGTGCCCCTTCCATACCTACTAGAGGCATTCTTTGATATGTTAGGTTTTGGCATCATTTTCTGTCTTTATGCAATGTCTGTTTTTGTTATCGCATTGTTGAAATAATAATAAAAAACTTTGAAAGCAAAGATATATATATATATTAAGGTATCAAACACATTACATTAAATATCCTTTTCCCTTGTATCCATGTGGCAGTTTACAAACCTTAGGATAGGTAGAACTTAAAGTTACCATTAGCAAAGCCAAAGCAGTTAGGAGGCCTTGGCACTGTGTAGTATGACTAGTACATATTGACATGAAGCTCAACCTGTACCTGTATATGGACATACAGTGTCTTGCAAAAGTATACACCCCCTTTGTCATTTTTTGGGTTCTGTTGCCTCACAACCTGGAATTAACATGGATTGTTTAAGGATTTGCATCATTGAAATGACAGAACATGCCCACAACTTTGAAGATGTTTTTTTTTTTTTTTTTATTGTGAAGCAAACAAATAGCACAAAATAACAGAAAAAGTCAATGTGCATAACTATTCACCCCCTAAAGTCAATACTTTGTAAAGCCACCTTTTGCGGCTATCACAGCTCCAAGTCACTTTGGATCTGTCTCTATTAGCTTGCCACTTCTTACCACTGGGATTTTTGCCCATTTCTCCTTGTAAAACAGCTCCAGATCCTTCAAGTTGGATGATTAACACTTGTGAACAGCAATCTTTAAGTCTAACCACAGATTTTCTATTGGATTGAGATCTGGGCTTTGACTAGGCCATTCCAACACATTTACATGTTTCCCCTTAAACCACTCAAGTGTTGCTTTAGCAGTGTGTTTGGGGTCATTGTCCTGCTGGAAGGTGAACCTCCATCCTAGCCTCAAATCACACACAGAGTGGTACAGGTTTTGCTCAAGAATATCCCTGTATTTAGAACCATCCATCTTTCCCTCAACTCTGACCAGTTTCCCAGTCCCGACTGCTGAAAAACATCCCCACAGCATGATGCTGCCACCACCACGTTTCACTGTGGGGATGCTGTTCTTTGGGTGATGTGATGTGTTGTGTTTTTTGCCAGACATTGCATTTTCTTTAATGGCCAAAAAGTTCAATTTTAGTCTCATCAGACCAGAGGACCTTCCTCCATACATTTTGGGAGTCTCCCACATGCCTTTTAGCAAACTCAAAACGTGCCATTTTGTTTTTTGCTGAAAGTAATGGCTTTCTTCTGGCCACTCTGCCATAAAGTCCAACTCTATGGAGCGTACTACTTATTGTCATCCTATGTACAAATACTCCAGTCTATGCTATGGAACTCTGCAGCTCCTCCAGGGTTACCTTAGGTCTCCTTGCTGCCTCTCTGATTAATGCCCTCCTTGCACGGTCGAAGAGTTTTGGTGTGCGGCCGTCTCTTAACAGGTTTTCTGTTGTGCCATGTTCATTCCATTTGGTTATGATAGATTTGATGGTGCTCCTAGGGATCATCAAAGATTTGGATATTTTTTTTATAACCTAACCCTGACTTGTACTTCTCAACAACATTGTCCCTTACTTGTTTGGAGAGTTCCTTAGTCTTCATGGCAGTGTTTGGTTAGTGGTGCCTCTTGCTTAGGTGTTGCAGCCTCTGGGGCCTTTCAAAAAAGCTGTGTATATGTAATGACAGATCATGTGACACTTAGATTGCACATAGGTGGACATCATTTCACTAATTATGTGACTTCTGAAGGTAATTGGTTGCTCCAGAGCTTTTTATGGGCTTCATAACAAAAGGGGTGAATACATACGCATGTGCCAATTATCATTTTTTTATTTCTGAAAGATAGTTTTATGTATATAGTTTTCTAATTTTACTTCACCAACTTAGACTATTGTGTTCTGATCCATCACATATAATTCAGATTAAAAAAACATTGAATTAAAGGCTGTAATGTAACAAAATAGGTAAAAAGCCAAGGGGGTGAATACTTTTGCAAGGTACTGTACACTATATTACTAAAAGTATTGGTCTGCCTTTACATGTACATAAACTTTAATGGCATCCCAGTCTTAGTCTGTAGGGTTCAATACTGAGTTGGCCCATTTTTGCAGCTATAACAGCTTCAACTCTTCTGGGAAGGCTGTCCACAAGGTTTAGGAGTGGGTCTATGGGAATGTTTGACCATTCTTCCAGAAGCGCATTTGTGAGGTCAGGCACTGATCTGGACGAGAAGGCCTGGCTCGCACTCTCCACTCTAATTTATCCCAAAGATGTTCTATCAGGTTGAGGTCAGGACTCTGTGCAGGCCAGTCAAGTTCTTCAACCCCAAACTTGCTTATAAATGTCTTTGTGGATCTTGCTTTGTGCACTGATCCAAATCATTTGGTGGAGGAGAGATTATAGTGCGGGGTTGTTTTTCAGGTAAGAATAAACGAAGAAGTCTGGACAGCAGCACACTGTAAGAAATTTTATATGCCTTTAATCGTGGAACAGGATCATGAAGTACACAGGACACCAAGGCAGAGTGGTACTTCATGATCCTGTTCCACGATTAAAGGCATGTGAAATTTCTTCCAGTGTGCGGCTGTCCAGACTCCTTCGTTTATTCTTACCTGCGTAAGCATTAGCCAGCACCTGGGGCTCTTACTTCTCTGGTGGTAAAGGATTCATTTTCGGTTTGGATCTACCTGAGCGGTGGAGTCCATGTTGTTTTTCAGGGGTTGGGCTTGGCCCCTTAGTTCCAGTGAAGGAAACTCTTAAGGTGTCAGCATACCAAGACATTTTGGACAATTTTATGCTCCCAACTTTGTGGAAACAGTTTATAGATGGCACCTTCCTGTTCCAACATGACTGCACACCAGTGCATAAGTCAAGGTCCATAAAGACATGGATGAGCGAGACTGGGGTGGAGGAACCTGACTGGCCTGCATAGAGTCCTGACCTCAACCTGATAGAACATCCTTGGGATGAATTAGAGTGGAGACTGCGAGCCCGGCCTTCTCGTCCAACATCAGTGCCTAACCACACAAATGTGCTTCTGAAAGAATGGTCAAACATACCCTAAACCTTGTGGACAGTCTTCCCAGAAGAGTTGAAGCTGTTATAGCTGCAAAGGGTGGGCCAACTCAATATTAAACCCTACGGACTAAGACTGGGATGCCATTACAGTTCATGTGCGTCCCAATACTTTTAGTTATATAGTGCATATAACAAACTGTTAGCTGTTAACACAACAATGTCACTATACAGAAACTAGGCTGCTTAAACAACCAGTCAGCTTTAGTGAGATTGGTGTGCACCTCATGTGGTCTTGTTCGAGAATGAATTGGCCATTCAAACTAGCTAATAGATGTTACATGAGAGATTGAATTATTCAGCCTGTTCTGAGTAAACTTCAACACTTCAACGGCATATGTGTGCATGGTCTAGTGTATCAGGTACAGTAAGTCAACTAGTTATGGTGAGCAACACAACAATTCATATGTGTATTTAAAAGTATAATTAGTGAATTGTTTTTAGTGTACCTTCACATCAATATGTAATACCCGTTTAATGCATACTGACACCTTTTTACTTTTGCACATTGCAGATTACCCTCTCTTTGCAGTCAACATCATAAAACTCTACCCATGACATTTTTTATGACATTTTTTTCTATTGATCAGACTCTAGTATCCTCTTGAGTAGGTTATGATGACAGCTATGATACAGTAGAGCCTGATTTGTTATAGTGTATCCTGAATTTCTTTGGAAGAGTGCTGGCACTACAGGGATTAAATGATTGTGACTTGACATCCCTCATATTTAATATCTCCTTGATGATAATGACTTTTGCTGCACACTGATCAAAAAAATAAATCCTTGCCAAAGGACACCTGGGTTCTTATGACACCTAAACTGTGAATATTTATAGCATTTGTCCTTGGATTTTATGGCCGATAAAAAATGGCCCAAATGGAAGAAATTAAAACAACTTTTTTTTTTACTTTTGTCTGTTTTTTAAATCTTCTGTTTAAGTAAATTATTAGCTATGAAATACAGTATATTTTACTTTATGAATCAAGCTGGTACTGCCAAAAATCTTATTCAAACAGAAAAGGGCAGTGCATACAGCAACCAGCCCTAGCAACCCATTAGATTTCTGTCTTTTTTGTAGTCTGATCAGTGAAAGGTATATTTTGATTTGATGCTTTGGTATTAATATTATTATTATGATTAATTGATGCTTTGGCAACTCTATTTTATATTTCTTGAATTTTTGAGCTGGTCCAATAATACAATGAGACTATTTCAGGTTACTTACCAGGGGCAGCCCATCCATTAAGAGCGCACGCCCCGCCCCCCCCCCCCCCCCCAATCCATCGCCGCCGCCCCCTTATCCATGTGTCCGGCTCCATGCATGAATTACAATGGCGGGGGTGTTTTTTGAAGCACCTGATCAGGGCCAGAGGCTCTAATAGGCTTTAAAATAGGGTGGGCTAGAGGCACAGAGAATGCAAATGGAGTCCACCCAGGTGTGTTACAACAGCGAATGAATATTCGCTATTGCAACGCTGATCCTCCTCCCGGACAATCAGGAAGTGGGTTTTGAGACTCATGACCTAATTGGCTGAAAGGATAGGCAATCCTATTGGACGCCTAGGAGGAGGGGATGAGCCACACGCTGGAATCCACTTTGATGGAGAAGAGAACACAGAGCCACTCTGTCCGCCAACCACTGCCCGTCTAGATGGGGTAAGTGCCAGACCGACTGGTAGACAGCATGGGGGGGGGTATTGTTTGCCGCCATCCCCCAAACAAAAAAAAAGGGCCGTCACTGTTACTTACTTTTCTAGACTTCTGATTGGATAGGTTGAATTAAGATCAGTATTTGATTTTAGCTGAGGTAGAAGCTTACTGGCTTTTAGTAATACAGGCTTCATCTGAGTTGCAACCAATACAACCCTTGTTCCTACAACACTCTTAAGTGGAAACACATACAAAAAAAGTGTATTTTATATCATTATTACTATAAAATAAACTGCAAACTTCAAGAAGAAAAAGTCTTGAAATGGTCTCTCGAAAAAATAAATGAGACATTTAATATACAGGTCAGTTTAGTAGTTCACATAGCATAAGAAAACATATCATCATAATTCAAGACATGTGTTTACTAGACAGTAGAAAGTTCAAATTACGGGGCTGTTATATTTATGGATCCTGTCACAGGATCCTCCTCTGACCAGTTAGTCGTGGAAAGAATCACATCATAATATTAACGCACGCCGTGAATATAGATTAATGGGAGGATATTTCCTATATGTTGGCATCTCAGGGACAGCTCGGAGCTCCTGCAAAAGACCAGAGGTGATTTCCCATCGGGCTCATAAAATGTCATACGCCCTCAGTTGCTCGTAGACTATGAAGCTCGCTGGTGGTTTTATGGCTCGTTATGCCTCTCACTAAACTTTTATATCCACTCTACTCTATAGATTGAAAGTAAATTTGTTTTCTTGTAATATAATTATGTATCAATATTATGCACCTGTACAGAATGCAGCTTACCACATGCCACTTTTCTACGTGTGAATAGTTAACATAGATGGCATTGTGAATTGTGCATAAAGAAAAATAATAAGATCATTAAAGTCATAAGTTTACCTGTTCTCTCCTTTCTGCTTGTAATTGTATTTAAATGTTATAGGGCCTGAGTGCTGTCTTTGATTGTCTGTCTACCATTACTCTACACATAGTACCGCATGTATGTGTAGGGAAGAATGCCTATAGGGAAGTATACCACAATTAATAACAATATAAGGAAAGAAGTAGTGCCTTCATAGTAGAAACCTCAACACCATCTTATAAGTTAAAGCATATCTGTTGCGGAACCCCGTCGCACTCTGCTAGTGCTTCCGTCAGTACACTGCTTGTCAGGGATCTGTCAGCACCAGACCGGGACATTTGCATGCGCCTATGCGCCGGCGCGCCCCTGTTCGCACAATGCAGCAATCTTCAGCTGTTACTGTGCATCAGCGCGGCGCTCGGGCGCGCGTTTGCGTTAGCGCCGTTTTGGCGCCAAGGAGCGCATAAGAATCCTCCTGTTGCAGGGATGCGCTGCTGTTTCGTCTCAGTTCTGTGATATTTGTTAACCTGCACCTGATTGATCGTTTACCTTGTTGACCCGGCTTGTCTGACTATCCATCCTTCTCCAAACCCGACCCGGCCTGCCTGTACCCTGCTGCTGCTTCTACTAAAACTGTTGCCGACCTCTGCTTGCCTACCGACTCTGCTTCTGCCTGCCATTATTACCTGTCTTGTTTACCTGCTGATCCGGACTGTCTGACCTTGCTTGTGCTTGCCGTTTGCTTCTGTGCTGTTGCACCTTCAGCTCCAGCTCCAGTGATCTCTGCATCTTCAGTGCTGCAGCCTGCTGCTCTCTGCTACCTCCTTACCTGCAGTCCATCCATCCCTGGAGGGATCTCCACTCTGCTCCAGCATCAGAGACTTCTACTTCAACAGGCACTCCTACCCCACTGTGCTCACGAGACCACTGTCCCCACTCCAGTGGCTCCTGAACCAGCATTGTATGAGAGGTCTTCTCCTACAAGTCAGGCTCTACTACCAGGTACCTAACAGTACGAAACAGCCATGATTGAGCCTGTAGGAGATACCTCCTCGATGAAGGAGGTCTGCACACATCTTGCGGCCCTCACTCAAGCGGTGCAATCCCTTCAGGATAATTATACCAGACTTGAAGGACAAGTTAAGAATCTCGCTGGGCCTGGTCCCATAGCTTCCTCTTCAGCCACAGCTCCAGCACGGCCTGCTCCTGCTCCTTCCGTTGTCATGCTCCCACCCGAACCATGGGTCCCCATCCCAGAGAGGTTTTCCTGGGACCGGACTAAGTTTCGGGCCTTTCACAATGCCTGCCAGCTCTTTTTTGCCTTACAACCCGAACCTTCTCACTGGAAGTTACTAAGGTGGGGTTTGTGATTTCCCTCCTACAAGGGGAACCTCAGACTTGGGCTCACCGTTTACTTGAGGGGGACTCAGCCTTAACCCAATCTCTACCCTCCTTTTTTGAAGCCATGGCGCAGCTCTATGAGGATCCTCGGCGAACTGCCAAAGCCGAGTCAGCCCTGTTCGCGCTCGTGCAAGGCCGCAGACCAGTCGAGGACTATGTCACTGACTTCAGACGCTGGAGCGCGGACACACAGTGGAACGATGCGGCCCTGCGTCATCAATTCCACATGGGCCTATCTGAAGGGCTGAAAGATGAACTTGCTCGAGTTGGCATACGAGACACTCTTGAGGCTTTGATCTCCTTGGCAATCCAGATTGATCGTCGTCTCCGAGAACGTCGATCTGAACGCTCTACTCAGCAAACCCGCCCGGCCTGGATGATAGCACGGGCTCCGGTTCCTGCAGCACGCTACCTACCTTCACCCAGTGTGAATCCAGTTAACACCACGCCTGACACTTCCGAACCCATGCAGCTAGGACTGATGCGACCTGCCTTATCTTCTGAAGAACGTGCACGGCGTTGTCAACTTAACCTATGCCTCTATTGCGGTGGAACCGGGCACTATGTCCATAATTGTCCAGTCAAGTTAAGTAAGTGCTCATCTTCTGTATCTACCCGTCTCTCTGCTTTGTCTGCCAACTCCACCCACCTTGCGATTCTTCTTTCATTACAGCTCCAAGAAGAGATAATACCAGTCAACGCAATCATTGATTCCGGAGCATGCAGCTGTTTTATCGACTTGACCTTTGCCAGCCAGCATAACATTCCTTTACGGACTAAGACTCATGGACTTTCTGTTTTCCTAGCTGATGGCTCTCGCATCAGATCCGGGCAAGTAATCCAGGAGACTCTTCCTTTGCCTGCTACCATTTCCTCCCAACATAAGGAGCTGCTGATCCTTGATGCCATTACTTCTCCACTGTTTCCAATTATCTTGGGCATTCCCTGGCTCCAAGCCCACAATCCAGACATCAACTGGGTCTCTGGAGAAGTAAAATTTTTATCATCCTACTGTAAAGAACACTGTTTAATGAGGAATCCCTACCCCTCAGCTAATCTGCTATGTCTTGACACCGACCAGAAATTATGCCAGTCCATACCTAAACAATACCACGAGTTCATCAATGTTTTTAGTAAGAAGGGGGCAGACTCCCTTCCGCCTCATCGCCCCCTACGACTGCCCTATCGAGTTACTGCCAGGATCCGAGATTCCATTCGGACGTATCTTCCCTTTATCAGAGAAGGAGCAAGATGCACTAAAAACATATATTGGGAAAACTTGGCTAAAGGGTTCATCTGCCACTCCACTTCCCCAGCAGGTGCCGGAATATTTTTTGTCAAGGACAAGACTCTCCGCCCGTGTATAGATTATCGGGAATTGAACAAAATTACGGTTAAAAATCGGTATCCCCTACCCTTGATACCCGAACTATTCCAAAAGTTAAGGACTGCTGTCATCTTTACTAAACTCGATCTAAGAGGGGCCTACAACCTGATCCGCATCCGGGCTGGGCATGAATGGAAGACAGCTTTTCGGACCTGATTCGGGCATTATGAATACCTAGTCATGCCCTTCGGACTCTGCAACGCCCCTGCGACCTTCGCTTACACAGACTTTATGCAAAGGCAGAGAAATATGAGTTCGAGCAACAGAGCATCCAATTCCTGGGGTTGATAATCTCTCCAACTGGCATCAAAATGGATCCCCAGAAGGTATCCGCTGTTCTGGACTGGCCGGTACCCTTGGACAAGAAGGGAATTCAGCGGTTTATCAGGTTTGCAAACTTTTATAGGAAGTTCATCAGGGGATTCTCGGCCATAATTGCACCCATCACGCAGTTGACTAAACTGAATGCCCGTTTTTCCTGGAATCAATCAGCCCAGGATGCTTTTGAGAATCTCAAGAGACTGTTTACCTCGGCTCCAATCCTCAGCCATCCTGAACCGTCATTGCCATTTATTTTGGAAGTTGACGCTTCTGAAATAACAGTGGGTGCAATACTCTCACAACATAAAGGCAGCAAAGATCTAATGCATCCTGTCTGTTTTTTTTTCCGTAAGCTCTCTCCTGCAGAGAAGAACTACGATGTTGGTGATCGAGAGCTTCTCGCTATCAAGGCTGCTCTGGAGGAGTGGAGGTACCTGTTGGAGGGGGCTATGCATCCAGTATCAATATACACTGATCACAAGAACCTAGAATACTTAAGATCTGCTAAACGATTAAAGCCTCGGCAAGCCCGCTGGGCTCTGTTTTGCTCACGTTTTTGTTTTCATATAACTTACCGGCCAGGCTCAAAGAATATCAAACCGGATGCATTGTCACGTATGCATGACAACCCGAAGGACTTATCTATTCCTGACACCATCTTGCCCGCAAACAATTTCCTACTCCTGCAAACAGATCTACTCTCCCAGATTAAGGAAGCATCCTCTGAGTCATCCAGGCCTACTGGGACTACTCTGATGATCAGAGATGGATTGTTCTGGAAAGGGAGCCAAATTTTTGTTCCTGAGGAGGTTCGGGTCAAGGTCTTGACGCTTCTTCATGATCACCCACTGGCAGGTCACTTTGGGGTCTGCAAGACCCTGGAACTTGTGCAACACACGTTCTGGTGGCCCAATTTGAAAGACTTTTGTGAAAAATATGTCAGTTCCTGCCCTATCTGTACCCAGAACAAGACGTCTAGGAATCGAGCTTGGGGTCTGTTAAAACCTTTGCCTGTACCTGATAGACCCTGGAAAATTATTTCCTTGGATTTTATTGTAGAGCTTCCATGTTCTGAAGGGTGTTCAGCCATCTTTGTGGTGGTGGACCGTTTAACCAAGATGGCCCATTTCCTTCCTTTAAGGGGAACTTCATCTGCCATCGAAACTGCCCGCATATTTATCAAGGAAATCATCAGACTACATGGAGTCCCTGCAAACATAGTTTCCGATAGAGGGGTACAATTCACCTCACGTTTTTGGAGAGCCCTGTGTGAGATCCTAAAAATTGAGCTGGCCTTGTCCTCGGCCTATCATCCTCAAAGTATTGGGCAGACAGAAAGGACCAATCAGACCCTTGAACAATACATCAGATGCTTTACCTCCTTCACACAGGATGATTGGGTGTCCCTGCTGCCCATAGCAGAATTCGCATACAACAATTCCAAACATTCAGCTACCGGTCAATCCCCTTTTTTTGCCAATTATGGCTTTCATCTAACCTTTCTACCCGATTTCCTTCCAGAATCTTCAGTTCCGGCAGTACAGAATACAGTGGAATTCCTCAGTCACAACAACCAGATGTTGCAGGAGGCGGTGTCCAAGGCCCAGGCAGACAGCAAGAGAGTCTTCGATTGAAGAAGAAGAGGGGAGTTGAAGTTACAGCTTGGTGATCAGGTATGGCTTTCTACCAGTAATATCAAGTTAGCATGTCCGTCTAAGAAGTTGGCACCTAGATTTATGAGACCTTTCCCGGTTAAGAGGAGAATTAATGAAGTATCTTATGAACTGACCTTGCCTGATTCTCTCAAGATTCACCCAGTATTTCATGTATCTCTGCTTAAACCTGCTATACCTGACCCCTTTCCTGATAGAGGAACTAGACCTCCTGAACCTATCCTAGTAGATGGAAGTGAGGAATTTGAGGTCGAGGCTATTCTTGACTGTAGAAGAAGACAAGGACAAAACCAATTTCTGATTAAATGGAAAGGTTACGGGCCAGAGAGTAACTCATGGGAACCAGATAGCAATGTCCACGCCAGACGATTAGTTCACGCTTTTTTCTCTACCCACCCTGAGAAAAGAAGGTGTGTGGGCATCCGGAGGCTGCCCTTTGGAGGGGGGCAATGTCAGGCATCTGTCAGCACCAGACCGGGACATTTGCATGCGCCTATGCGCCGGTGCGCCCCTGTTCGCACAATGCAGCAATCTTCAGCTGTTACTGTGCATCAGCGCGGCGCTCGGGCGCGCGCGGGTGCGCGCGCGTTCGTGCCCTTTTGGCGCCAAGGAGCGCATAACAATCCTCCTGTTGCAGGGGTGCACTGCTGTTTCGTCTCAGCTCTGTGATATCTGTTAACCTGCACCTGATTGATCGTTTACCTTGTTGACCCGGCTTGTCTGACTATCCATCCTTCTCCAAACCCGACCCGGCCTGCCTGACCCTGCTGCTGCTTCTACCAAAACCGTTGCCGACCTCTGCCTGCCTACCGACTCTGCTTCTGCCTGCCGTTATTACCTGTCTTGTTTACCTGCTGATCCGGACTGTCTGACCTTGCTTGTGCTTGCCGTTTGCTTCTGTGCTGTTGCACCTTCAGCTCCAGCTCCAGTGATCTCTGCATCTTCAGTGCTGCAGCCTGCTGCTCTCTGCTACCTCCTTACCTGCAGTCCAGCCATCCCTGGAGGGATCTCCACTCTGCTCCAGCATCAGAGACTTCTACTTTAACAGGCACTCCTACCCCACTGTGCTCACGAGACCACTGTCCCCACTCCAGTGGCTCCTGAACCAGCGTTGTATGAGAGGTCTTCTCCTACAAGTCAGGCTCTACTACCAGGTACCTAACACTGCTGGACCTTCAGATATCAGATATTACAGCCACATATTGTAACCAAGAACCAGGTGAGACTAGCTCAGTTACAAAACTGCAACATGGAATGTTTTATTGGACAAGGATACAGGCTTTTTATACATTTGAAAAGTAGGTTCCCCCTCCTGATCATATTACCCTAACAATACAAACTGTAACCAGAAACATAAATTAGTATGAGCTAATTAACTAGTCATTTAACCAGCCTAGGTGACTTAGAGGTCATCTCCTAGCTCACAAGCTACAATACACATTATCATAAGTATAAACACAGGACACCTTCACACAATAGCAGGAGACCACCAGTAGCAGACTATCCGTCTTCTACATTGCACAGAGGCCAATGTGATCAGCTCTTTCAATTAACATGTATAGTTGTGGATAAATATTACTGTCCCATATGAAGTAATCTAAACCACATTCTCAATATCCATTAGTAGCTGTCCATCATTTTCTTGGTCACCCCTAATAGACACAGGGTAACTTATACAAAAGAGGGGCTTGGGGAGCTGAAACAAGGGTTTCACCAACCTCTCCAAGGGATTTTGGGTTCCATGGGCTCCCCCCCACCCAAAGCAACTCCCGTCACAGTATCTAAGCCCGAAACTTTTTCAGTTTTGAATAGAATAAGGATGTATTAAAACTCTTTCAATTTTCTTTTGCTGTCCATTTCACAATTGGTGAGATCTACATATTTTGTCCTGTTGCTCATTGTCACCAGGACAGAAAGTGATGGGAAATCCAAATGTTTACACTTCACTGGAACAGGAGGTGAAAGGATTGGGACTCTTTTTTGGGTGATGTCTCTCTAATAGGATTGCAACACCTTTTTTTGGTGACAAATGTAAGACAGAATATACCCTCAATGTTATATTTTCAGGACAGGAAGCGAAGCAAAATGTATTTTGCAAGTGAATACAGACAGCAATAAAAAAAGAACAAAGGATTTCCTTTAAAAAAAACTTTGGCTATTGATACACTTCAAAGTAAATATACGCCTCTAAATTTAACCAATGTACATGGATACTCAGTGTGTATTAAGGAGTTTACATATTCCTGTATATGTAGATATACAGTTTGTGTGTGTCTGTAGTACATACTGTAAGTATTTCATTAGCTAAGCCAGGGGTGTACAACTCAATTTAATTGTGGGCCTTATGAGCATTATAGTTGCACTCAGGGAGCTGGTTGTATTGGTAAGACTCTACCCCCTCTTACATCAGATGTCAATTGCCCTACCACCATCAGCAGTCAAGAGCTCCTCACTCCCCTTACATCACAAAACCCCCCTTACCTTGTGCTGCTTCCAAAAAAAAGCCAGGGGAGGAGCTGGGAAGCAGAAAGTGCAGGGTCTGGAAGAGGGCCAGAGGAGGGCTGGTGTCAGCTGCCGGAGTCTGCTGCATGCTGAGACCAGGGGAGGTGGAGATGAGGGAGTGCAGGATCTGTAGGAGGTGTTCAGTCCGGTCTGCTGATGACTGCTGAAGGCAGAGATGAGGGGGTGCTGCGGCTGCACAGAGAGACGCAGGATCTGTAGGAGGAGTTCTGTCCTCCTCTCTGCTGCTGACTTCCGAGACAAGATGGGGGCAGAGACAGGGGGTGCTGCGGCTGCACAGGGGGCGTAGGATCTGTAGGAGGAGTTTTGTCCTCCTCTTGGCTCTCAACTGCTGAGACAAGGTGGGGGCAGAGAAAAGGGGGGTGCTGCAGCTGGAGGAAAGGTACAAGAGCCACATGAAATAGCCTGGAGGGCCGGATTCGGCCCATGGGCCTTGTGTTTGACACATGTAATCTATGCAGATACTACACATTAGACCGTAGTCAAACACAGTATGTTACATAGTTACATATAGTTACATAGTAGGCGAGGTTGAAAAATGACACAAGTCCATCAAGTCCAGCCTATGTGTGTGATTATATGTCAGTATTACATTATATATCCCTGTATGTTGTGGTTGTTCAGGTGCTCATCTAATCGTTTTTTGAAACTATCGATGCTCCCCGCTGAAACCACCGCCTGTGGAAGGGAATTCCACATCCTTGCTGCTCTTATGCCGCATACACACGATCAGACATTCCGACAACAAAATCCTGGATTTATTTCTGACGCATGTTGACTTAAACTTGTCTTGCATACACACGGTCACACAAATGTTGTCGGAAATTTCGAAAGTCAAGAACGCAGTGACGTACAACACGTACGACAAGCCGAGAAAAATGAAGTTCAATAGCCAGTGTGGCTGTTTTGCTTGATTCCGAGCATGCGTGGAATTTTGTGTGTCAGAATTGTGTACACACGAACGGAATTTCCGACAACGGATTTTGAACCAGCTCCCAAATTTTTGTTGTCGGAAATTCCGACAACAAATGTGCGATGGAGCCTACACACAGTCGGAATTTCTGACAACAAGCTTCCATTGAACATTTGTTGTCGGAAATTCAGATCGTGTGTACGCAGCATTACAGTAAAGAACCCACTACGCAGTTTAAGGTTAATTTAAATTCTATCTCAATTTTTCTACATGCATCTCTGTTTGGACAGTCCACTGTACTGGTATACACAAAATTTCCGTGACGATAATGTTAATTTCCTCTAGATGGCACATTTGTGGTTATTTGTTTATTTCTTTCCCCCATCATGCTTTATTATATTCTAGCTTCCTGTCTGTTTTTCTTACAACTGAAAGGAGAACAGTGCTTTCTATCCAAGTTTTAATTTGTTTTTTGTGTGTAAAGTAAGCTATCTGACCAAGAATCTTCAAGATACAAACCCCCTCTCTTAGCTCACAAGCAGGCAAAAGTGGTATGTAGATTTATTTCTGTCTAGTTATGAGTTTCAAGTTATGTGTGTTTTAAAATGTAATTCACTGTATGTCTGAAGATTTGTCTTGCATATTTGTTCTCTTTATTTAGTTCTACGGTGTTGATGTAGGTGAGAATGTAATGTAAGAACTTGATATGTACATTAAACATCTGTGATACAAGAACCTCAGCCTTCTCATTGTGACTAAGGGCGGCATAGTAGAACACTTTTCTGCATCTGTGAAGGCTATGAAACTGTGAAGCTACATGCAAAAATTGGCTAGCAAAGTAATACACTTCACTACGTCTGTGAAGGCCATGAAACAGTGAAGCTGCACGCAGGGGTTGGCTGGCAAGGAAAGCCATACGTTTGATAAGGGAAGTACAACATTGGAAATTATTGCAATTAAATGACTAGGCAGCTAGTAGCAAGTAAAGGCTGAACAAGCAAGCACCTTTAATACAGAACAGATTAACATGTCAGACACAAGTGAAAATACAGTGCTGACCAATCCAGAAGCCAGTCTTGCAGACCCTATTCCACAAGATGTTGTCAATACAGAGCAAGCCAACCCACCACAGCAAGCAGAAAGAGCAGCACAAATGCAACAGCCCGAGGTGAGCTCAGATAATACATAGCTCCCAGACATTAGAAGAAGTCAACGTACATGCACACTCACTGAAAGGTGTTAAATTAAATTCTCTAATAAAGGATTTCAAACAGAAATATAGAAGATGGAATTATCATATCAATGGTTTGAAAAGAGCCCTTAAGAAAAGTGATAATGCAGAATTAATTATTGAAGTTGTGAGCACAATTAATGCCACTCAGTCAGAGGTTGACCATATTTATTGGTAGCGATCCCGGAAGGAAAGAGGAAAATAAAAAAAAAAAAGCATCACAAGCTCTGAACCTGAAATTCGGAAAAAAAATTACGCTTATCTTGCATTCACTAATACTGCAAATGAAAAGGTTCAACACTTTCTCAACGAAGGTCCAGAAGACATAACCTGGCCTGATTCACAATCAGTGTTTGAAACTACTGTGTCCAGCATCTTGGTCAGATGGCGTACTTTACCACCAACTAAAAAGGCACAATGCAGCACAAGCAAGGCTACAAGTGTATGCTGGAAGCATCAAAAGCGAGGATGAAGAACAACGTTCTACTCCTTTTCCTCAATGAACACAGGAAGGTCATGTTTCTCAACCAAGTGCTCCTTCTACTCTTTCACAGCCAGTCCTGCTCACTAAACTCACAGCTCCTTTAAACCAACCCCTTGTTACCCAACAAAGGGTTCCATTCACCCAAGGTCCTGTCCCTCAGTCAGAACTGGCCTCATCTAGAGCACCTAGCAGATGAAATGTTTCCTGAACTTGACTGTGAAGTATCCTTGTTAATAGGCTATAACTGTCCTCAAGCCTTACTGCCCAGAGAGGCTTTCAGTGGTAAAGAAGATCAGCCATTTGCACAGGGATCTGTGTTGGGCTGGAGCATCATTGGATATCATAACTTTGACAATGGCTACGAAGATGAAATTGGTGTGAGTCATAAGATTATCATGAAGCAAGTTTTACCTGCTGTCAAACCATATCTAAAATTAAAATCTGAAGTCTACTTTGTGTGTAGGAACAAAGTGAAGGAAATGATCACTCCAGCAGATATACTGAAGGTTTTTGAGTCAGATTTTAGAGAAAGGATTAGGGAAAGGTTTTTATGTCACAAAGAGACCTACAGTTTTTGGTAACACTAAAAGAAGGAATTAAGCAAAGGCAAAATGGACACTATGAAATGCCATTGCCTTTTAAAGACAAGAGACTGGAATTGACAAACAACAAAGCTTGTACCGAACATAGACTTAAATGTCTAGAGAAACATCTGAAGAAAGATGAGCAATACTACAAGGACTTCATGACTTTCATAATGGACTTAACAGTAAGAGACTGTGCTGAAAAGGTTCCAGAGATGGAGATAAGCAATGAATCAGCATGGTATATCCCTCATCATGGGGGTTACCACCCCCAGAAACCGGGCAAGATCTGTGTCATCTTTGATTGCTCTGCTAGATTTCAGAATACTTCCCTGAATGAACATCTACTGACTGGACCTGAGCTCACAAATACCCTTGTTGAAGTCTTATGTCATTTTCAGAAAGGCAAAGTGGCCATCATGTGTGATGTGGAGCATATGTTCCATCAGTTTCATGTTGCTCCAAGGGATAGAGACTACCTTTGGTTCCTGTGGTGGGAAGAAGGCAACATGGAATCCCCACTATCAGTGTATCGCATGAAAGTTCACTTGTTTGAAGTTGCCAACAACATTTAAAGATGTTGAGCAATATGAGCTCCACCATTTTTCTGATGCTAGGGTGTCCCGGATATGGAGTATGTTCCTTGTGAACAAGCACGAGTTACCCGTGTTAAACGCGTCAACATATGTTCCTGTAACGTCCTATGGCATGGTGACAATAAAGAATACATTCTACAGAAGTTTTCCCTTCATGGTGTGCTGCCAATTTTCTTTTATCTCAATTATCATTGACGGTGGTGTGCCGGGGCCAGCACCCACAGGGATTTTCTTATCCACAGTCTGAACGGTGTTACACTTTTTTTGGAGTATGTTCATACCTCAAAACTTTATTCAAGTCTGGAGAAGTCTACTGCACGCTTGTTATGGGTAAAGCAAGAGTTGGCCCAAAACGGATAATAACAATTCCAAGAATGGAGAGATCAGCTGCAGTTGTGGCCACAAGAATTGATTGAATTGATTGGTGATTTGCTCAAGTGTGAACTAGACTTGTGTGGTATCCGTGAATACTATTGGTCCGACTCCAAGGTTGTGCTTGGTTATATTAATAATGATGTAAGACAGTTCCATGTATTTGTAGCCAACCAAATTCAGCTGATCAGGTCAAACACTAAGCCTAGTCAATGGAGATATGTTGCTTCAGAACATAACCCAGCTGACCATGCCTCTCGTGGACTCACTGCAGAGCAACTGGTTCGAACTGGTTCACTGGGCCAAGTTTCCTATGGCAAAGAGAATTCTCTGAAGAAGAACAAGTCATAAAGATGAGAGAGATTGATGATGGCGTCCCGGAACAATGTCAAAACTTTTATTATTTAATATGATTGATATCATCCCTATTTTAAACACTAGGGGGCCTCATCTTGGTTATATTGTTATCTCCCTAGATAGGGAGATGAGGTTTAATTAGGTGTAGACTGAGGTGATGTGCGATTACAATATCAGAGGTCACCTTAAGATGCCATCTTTGTATTATACATTTGTTATCCTACACAATGTATGTACATTTTTTTATTATGGATGTTGCCCATCCATTTTATAAAATATACTTTTAGTATAATTTCACTCTATTGAGCTTTTTAACTGTGTTGGTCATTATGACCACTTAGTGAGCTATATAGAGTGGATGGGGACTCATTTATCTTGTCCCCTATCAGTTTGGTGTTCTTAGTTTTTGAAATATTTGAGATTTGTGGAGTGATGGGGATTAGTTAGTTTATCCGTTATCATTTGCATCTTTTCCCCTATTCAAAAGGGAGGATGCCGCTGTTACCATCCGAGGCTCAGACCGAGGCGTGGTTCTTGTGTATAAATTGCGGTGAATCAGCAAGCCGCCCGTGCCCCAGGACCAGAACGTTTTGAAAGGAGGGACGTGCTGACGTCACCATGTTGTTTGTATCCCGGAAGGATGGGTGTTTGTTCATAGCCAACTTTTTATAATCTGCTATTTTAACATTCTGTATGATGTAAGTGCATTACATTTTATCCATTAACTGCTTGCCGCCTGTCCTCCGTCAAATGACGGCAGGGCGGTGCGGCTCTCGTTCTGGGATGACGTCATATGATGGCGTGTTGCTAGGACACGGCGCGACCCCGATCTCTGTAAAGAGCCCCGTCCGCGGCTCTTTAACTATGTGATCGGCTGTGTCCAATCACAGCCAGTCACATGTAAACACGGAGATGCCGGTAATCGGCTCTCCTCGCCTCACACTGACAGAGTGTGTGGCGAGGAGAGCCGATCAGCAGCATCTCCACGCAAGGGGACATATAGGAATGTAATCAGGGCACTGATCATCAGTGCCCTGATTACAATATAGAAATACAGTGTCACCAATCAGTGCCCACCATTGCCCACCAATGCCAGCAATCAGTGCCCACCAGTGGCAGCAATCAGTGCCCACAAGTGCCACCAATCAGTGCCCATTAGCGAAGCCAGTCAGTGCGGGCAAATAGTGCTGCCCATCAATGCCCATCACTGCTGTCGATCAATGCCCATCAGTGTCGCCCATCAGTGCCACCCATCAATGCCCATTAGTGCCCATCAGTACCACCTATCCATGCCTCCTATCAGTGCCCACCAGTGCCGCCTATCAGTGCCCATCAGTGACACCTATCAGTGCTCATCAGTGCCACATATCAGTGCCAGCTATCAGTGCCCATAAGTGCGGCATATTAGTGCCTCCTCATCAGTGCCACTAAATCAGTGCCCATAAGTGCCACCTCATCAGTGCCCATAAGTGCCACCTCATCAGTGCCCATAAGTGCCACCTCATCGATGTCCACCAGTTCAGCCTATCAGTGCCCATCAGTGCCGCCTCAATAGCACACATCAGTGAAGGCGAAAAAATATTTAGTTACAAAATTTACTGACAGAAAAAAAGTAAAAAACATTTTTTTTTTAAAATTGGTCTTTTTTTTGTAAAAAATAAAAAACCATCCGTGATTAAATACCACCAAAAGAAAGCTCTATTTGTGTGAAGAAAAGGATAAAAAATTTGTTTGGGTACAGTGTAGCACGATCGCGCAATTGTCATTCAAAATGCGAGAGCGCTGAAAGCTGAAAAATGGCCTGGGCAGGAAGGGGGTGTAAGTGCCCTGTAGGCAAGGGGTTAAACGATTAAGTTTGGTTTTACACTATGGCGAGTCTTTCTCTTTTTGGATCCACAATCATGGTGTCTGAGTGATGATTTTATCCAGTGGAAAGTTTGTTTACCTGGTTTCTTCTGCTCTGCAAGTCTACCAGGCTCCGAGTGGTATCTCTCTGACATCCTGTGAGGAAAATGCCCTGTCTGGGTATTAGTCACAAGCGATTCAACTTGTTTAAGCTGGTAAGCACGCAATTTATGTGGTGGTAAATACTAACTTTGTTTGTTAATGTGATCTGTCACATCACGTGGAGAATTTATTATTACAGACTTATGCCCTGTACACACGGTTGGACATTGATCGGACATTCCGACAACAAAATCCTAGGATTTTTTCCGATGGATGTTGGCTGAAACTTGTCTTGCATACACATGGTCACACAAAGTTGTCGGAAAATCCAATCGTTCTGAACGCGATGACGTAAAACACGTACGTCGGGACTAGAAACGGGGCAGTAGCCAATTGCTTTCGTCTCTTAATTTATTCTGAGCATGCGTGGCACTTTGTGCATCGGATTTGTGTACACACGATCGTAATTTCCGACAACGGATTTTGTTGTCGGAAAATTTTATAGCAAGCTCTCAAACTTTGTGTGTCGGAAATTCCTATGGAAAATGTGTGCTGGAGCCTACACACGGTCGGAATTTCCGACAACAAGGTCCTATCACACATTTTCCATCGGAAAGTCCTATCGTGTGTACGGGGCATTATATGTACTCCCCTATGGTGGATGTGAAGTCATGTGTCTCCTATCAAGGAACTTTGATCTTTGAAGAATTCATGGACATTTATTATGAGGCATTTGTTCTTACATAACCCATACATCACGATTTGCATTTATTGTGAGGAATTTGTTGTTTATTGTTTGTTTTAGAGCACAACTCTATTCCTTCACTTATATTGTCTCTGTGTATATCTCACAGCAGAGTTTGGGTACTACTAGTATACTAGTGTAGCGCTGGTAGATTTTTAATCTACTAACGATAGGTAAATTTAGTGGGTTATCTGTTCATACATAGTCAGATTTGCCTCTGTTCCAGCTCGGCTGAGTTGCATGTAATTTTGCACTGTGACTGTGGGTGTCATTGTTACTATGGGGCAGTGTTGGAAAGGCAACACGTTGAAGTGTATGAGTGCTCCTCTGTCCCGGGGATAACTCGGTGGAGGTGGTCCTCCAAGTTGCATCCTGGGAGAGGGTATTTATGGGACAGACGTCATGTTTTGAGGTCGTTTTCCGTCCACCTGCCGGCTCTCCTGGCCGACAGGTATGCGCTAAGAGTACTACCTCGTGGTCCTCCGATCAGGAGGCCTACGTCGCTGCGGCATGTGGGTGGGCCCAGAAGCCTGTCTGGGGCCTACCACAGCGGCAGAGGAATGGTCCTGGGCTGTCTATCCAGAGTGAAGAAGCTGGACAACTGAGAAGATCCCAGGGGAGGACCCGTCCTGGAAGGATCATGCAGAGTGCTGGTCTGGAGAGAGGCCTGGTGACTCAGTTGGAGGACGTATCCTAAAGTAATCCTACTGCATAGTACTGCCGGGTTGGCTTAAAGGTTCTAGTGCTGTGTTTGCTATTCATCCGTAAACCATTACAACCTGTGGCAGAGGATCGTACGGGTTTTGTTCCAATCAAGTCTGTGGCAGAGACTTTTGTTCGTGCTGCGTACTGGCTGCTAGGTCGGTGAGAAAAACCTATCCAGACAGGTAAAGATTTAATTCAGGGGTCTTAAAACTGCGGCCCTCCAGGTATTCAGGAACTACAATTCCCATCATGCCTAGTCATGTCTGTGAATGACAGAGTTTTACAATGCCTCATGGGATGTGTAGTTCTGCAACAGCTGGAGGGCCGTAGTTTGAGGATCCCTGATTTAATTCTACAGAGAGAGTGTAATCAGTTACAAGCTTTCAATTCCTAAAGTTACATTAAGAACTCTAAGAAAAGGTATTTGAGCTTCCCTGCAACTTTCCTTCTACCTCTTTCCTGCTACTCACTCAAGTGTCCGGTGTCTGCATTGTATGGTGGTAAACTCAACGGGACCCTAGACCCAGTTCTGGTGAAATAAAGGTAGCAAAGGTGACGACGGTAACAGCCCACTTTAAACCAGCAGCTTCACCGAGAGTTATTGCTACACTAGTATACAGCGCAGTTCTTTTTTCCTTTTTAAAAAGTGGTATGTATATTTATTTCTGTCTATGTATGAGTTTCAATTTATGTGTGTTTTTAAATGTAATTCACTGAATGTCTGATGATTTGTCCTGCATATTTGTTCTCTTTATTTAGTTCTAGGGTGTTGATGTAAGTGTCGGTGTAAGAACTTGATATGTATATTAAACATCTGTGAGACAAGAACCTCAGCCTTCTCATTGTGACTAAGGGCGGCATATGGTCTCTTTCACATGGGCGTACTTAAGCGTACACCTATGTGAGGGCCATGCTTTGCCTGCGTGGGATGTGAAGGTGTTCCAGGCATTCCTGTGCAGACAGTCCCATTCATGTCAATTGGGACACATCAGCTGCGTGGATACAGCCGTGTGGGTGCGGGACCCCAAATGCAAATGTGTGAGCTCGCTGTTCGTGCAGCTGCTGCATCCCAATAGACATACATGGAACTGCCTGCACAGGGATGCATGGAACACCACAACAGTAACATTAGTCTGTATATGCAGTAAAGCATGCTTGTTATACTCACTGTGGAACCTAAGGGGTTAATCCTCTGCATAGTGTAAAAAGGCTGCTTGATCTTGTATGCACAGATCCTCCCCTCCCTGCATTGTCGCCTTGGACAAGTCCAGATAAGACAGAGCCTTTGGAGTCAGGCTGCACATGCTCAGTTTGGTGTGTTGCTAGAGAGGTTTTTTTTTTTCTTGGGAGAGTGCATGTGATCAGCACAAGGCCAATCAGCACTGTCTAGGCATGTCTAAACTGTTACTACCAAGAAATCCCTTTAAATTACAAAAACCATATTATTATAAAATATTATTTTTTATTAATAACACTTTAAAAACTCCTCACATGATGCACATTTTTAAAAACAAACATATTCAAACTGTTCAAGTCATAGCACAAAACATATGAATTATATGGAAAAGTGGTGGTACCCAAAACCATGAATAGCTGTATGATCCAAAGTTCAGTAACAGCAGTACATGGAACGGGCTATCCAACTCTGTTTCAAACATCTTCCTCAGGGATATTAATCATCATTCTGAAATTAAAGACTTCCATAATAATGTGTTTTTACAATCATAAGTTACGTTACATCAATAATCATTTTATATCTATACTTACAAACATCAGAAATATATTGGTTTCCTTGTAGAGCTCTATGGATTCCCATTCACAGGGGCACACAGGCATGTCCAGACAGAGGGTCAGGAGCCATGCAGCCTCATTGGACAGTTTAGGGCAGAATGAAAACTCCACCTATAAGCTTTACCAGGAACTGATAGAAATCCCAAGACTGCTATATACTACTGATGAGAAAAGGTATTTTGCAGTTTATATTTACTAAAATAATTGCATTTCCATGTTCTGTGTACTGTGGAAGACCAGTTATAGTGAATGCAGTGTCCTGGATTTTCTAACACTTTAACCACTTCCCGCCTGCCATATAACAGAACGACGTGCGCAAAGTGGTCAAGTTATCCTGCCTGGACATCATATGACGTCCAGCAGGATAAGCCGCGATCGGTGGTGTGGTGTGTCAGTCTGCCACACCGCAACTCAGATCGTGGTAAAAAGCTTATGACGTAGGCTCTTTACCACATGATCAGCTGTGACCAATCACAGCTGATCACAGCGTGTAACCAGGAAGTGTCGGTAAATGTCTTTCCTCGGTTCGCGCTGACAGGAGAGCCGATCAGTGGCTCTCCTGTCAGAGGGGGGTTTGCGCTGATAATCAGCGCATTAATTATCAGCTCAGCCTCCATCTGAGGTGCCCACCACATCTGCCAATCACTGCCCATTAGCTGCCAGTCAGTGCCCACCAAAGTGTCAGTCAGTGCCCACCAAAGTGCCCATCAGTAACACCTGCCTGTGCCCTTTACAGTTGCCAATCAGTGCCCATCAGTATGACTGTCAGTACCTCATCATTAGTGCTGCCCATCAGTGCCATCTATTAGTGCCCATCAGTGCCGCCTATCAATGCTTATCAGTGCCACCTATCAGCGCCCATCAGTGGCACCTATCAGTGCCCATCAGTGCTGCATATCGGTGCCGCCTATTGGTGCCCATCAGTGCTGCATATCAGTGCCGCCTATCAGTGCCCAACAATTCTACATATTAGTGCCTCCTCTTCAGTGCCCATCAGTGCCACCTTATCAGTGCCAACTCATCGGTGCCCATCAGTGCAGCCTCATCAGTGCCCGTCAGTGAAGGAGAAAATAACATTTTATAACAGAAACGAAGAAAAACTTTTTTTTTCAAAAATGCTGTCTTTTTTTAGTTTGTTTAGCAGAAAATAAAAACCTCAGTGGTGATCAAAAACCACCAAAAAGAAAGCTCTATTTGTAGGAAGAAATTAGTTTGAGTACAGTGTTGCATGACCGCACAATTTTCATTCAAAGTGTGACGGCGCTGAAAGCTGAAAATTGTCCGGGGCAGTAAGGGTGGAAGTGCCCAGTATTGAAGTGGTTAAAGAGGTTGTAAACCTCAGAAAAAAAAAACAAAACAAATAAAACCTGCAAGACAAAGGCATAATGAGCTAGTATGCAATGCAAACTAGCTCGTTATGAAATAGGTACCTTAGGACGATGATAAATTGGCGCCGGCACACCGAGTACACAGCCGGCATCTTTCACCAGAGTTACTTATGGGTTTGTGGGCTCTGGCACTGTGATTGGCCACAGCCGCGATGACGTCACCTCCACGCAATGCATGCGAGAGCCGCTGGTCACGGCATGGGCCCTGAAGAAATGGCACCAGCGGGCCGCTTCTTCAGTGCGCATGCGCCGATTATGTCGGCAGCAGCGTATATAGTGAATATCTCTCAAACTGTGCAAGTTTAGGAGATATTTATGGGATCTACAGGTAAGCCTTATTATAGGCTTACCTGTGGGTACAAGTGGTGTAACAGAGTTTACAATCACTTTAAGTATGGCAGTGTGAATAAGAACCCACTGGGAGGGAGTACATTTCTTGCCTTTGCTCTCCAGGGCACAATATCACAACATTGCATTCACAATGTAATCCATCATGTTTGTACATCTATGAATTAAGTTAAAATGAGGTCATTCGGTTGCTGAATTGTTTGCTAACAATCAGTATCTGTTGAAAGGTGAAAATCCTACCGTTTGTACGCTCCATCGGACAATTGTTGGCCAACTTTCCGTGGACAAATGTTGAATGGCAGGTTTAGAAATTTTCAGAAGACAACGGTCTGTTGTCAGATTTTCTGAGCGTGTGTACACAAGTCCGTCGGACAGAAGTCCTAAGTTCAAACACGCATGCTCGGAAGCAAGGACAAGCCAGAAGCGGTCGGTCTTGTAAACTAACATTCGTAATGGAGAATTAACATTCGTGAGGTGGCAAGTTATGAAATCTCGAAATGCAGCGCACAATTCTCTTCTTATTTAATGGGATAATAATGAAGCTGCTTTGCTGGTGATACTGATGGAGTTCTGCCAAATGTATTTTAAAAGGCTTTTATTTTCTAATGATATCAAGAATAATATTATTATGCTTGTTTTTTTTTTTTTTTTGTTTTTTTGGGGGGCAAGTTACCACAACACCATTATCCTGTAGTTTTTAAGATCACATATTCATAGATCATACAACTACGTTGGTGTCCCTTGTTAATTTTACATTGTATTTTTTAAAATGTAACTGCCTACTCCCAAACTGTCATTTGAAGTAAAACACATAGCCAAGTATTATTCTCCACAATTTTTTTTGTGCATTAAAAAAAGAAACCTAATAAAATTAGACATGCTATCTGCCAATAGAACTTAACCAAAAAGTACATTCTATGCATCCAAAAATATAGAAATATAACAAATCAAATCATTATTCAACCAAAAGATAAAATCAAAGCCTCATGCATGTGTCCTGCTTCTTAATATAGGGGGTCAACAATGCCAAGAGCTAGTGAAAGCAGGGGTCCGTCATCCGGAGATAATTCCGAAAATCATCCGGATTATTCTCCTGGAGCTCCCACAGAAAAGGCATATGACATAATTGGTCACGATTAATAAAACAAACAATTTTTGATCCAAGAAATCTCCTCCACCTGTTCCTGGACTAGACTTGGGTCAAAGCAATAACTCCAAGGCCAATAATAAACAACACGTTATCTCCTCCGATTCCGCAACACGTCTGGTTGATGAACGGAGGTTCAGAAACGAACTGAAAATCGTGAAATGAAAAACGTGAAATGAAAAACGCAAATCAACACTCACCAAACTTCTACTAACATGAAATTAGCAGAAGGTGCCCAAAGGGTGGCGCCTGACAATTGAATTTCCTCTTTATCGGCTCGTAGTACGTCTAGTACGTCACTACATTCGTGTTTGTTGGCAGACAATTGTATACCGTTTGTATGCAAAACAAGTTTGCGGCACACGCCCTTCAGACAAAAGTCTGATGTTTTGTCTGTGGAAAATCCGATCGTGTGAACGAGGCTTTAGTCTACACTGTTGACTAAAGTTAACTAAACATTGTAACAATGCAATGGATTATAATGTATGTGGGGGTTTAATTTCACTATCCTTTTAGTCTTGGTTCACACCTGAGATGCTGTTTAGAAGACGTGTGGGAACTGGGAACCACACAGCACTATGTGGTTTCCTTGCAGCTGCATTTTTGGAAAAGATGCAGGGGCATTTTCCCTGCATTTTCCTTAGGTATAGCAGCCCATTCAAAAGAAAAGCTGCTGTGCCCACACATATGCGGCCACCAGGAAACCGGTATAGTGTAAATCTATGCTAAGACACTTGTAATTGTTTGCTTTAGAACATTGTATACAATATTTGAGGCTTGCCTTTAATGTGTTTATTTGTGATCCAGCACAGGAAATAGGTGCCTGGATCTGCCACATGTGTGAGACGCTCCTTTTATTCCAGTGTACCATCAACTTAAATATATTACTATATGAATTGTCATCAGTGCCGAATATGCTAATAAAAAACACGGCCCTACTGTGAGATGTGTCCTGACATGACTTCTCACAGCTTCCAGGACATACATATGATAGGACTTAAATAAATGCTTTGTTTAAAGAAATATAATATCTTCTTGGTGTAAAGGTTTTTACTTTGAACCATTTTTGGCACAGGTCTTCGGCTTCTCTTCAATAGGAACTTTTCGTTTTCACATTATTGTTTTAGTTTTACCTATAATAGTATGTTGTTCCAAACCAATCCATTTATATAGATTTTTCTTTGCTCATGTTTACAGATAATTTTGTGGGTTAGCATAGGACACTATTATTCTCACATGTCTTCAGTCTTTGGCATAGTATGAAATGTCAGCTGTATTTATATATTTTTCCAGCTATAAGATTTTGGGTCTTTTGTGGTACTAAATACACATCTATATAATTCAGGTGGTGATGACATTGTACAGAGACCTACAAATTTTTGAGGCTTCTATGGTGAGAACAAGGTGGTCTCAGGGGTACACATGCTCAGTTTAACAATGTATTTGCCAGTTTAGTAGGAAACACATACACAATATTGGTATAATGTTCAGCGCTAAACCATCTGATGAAAAAGATTCAAGTTTAAAATTAAAATGAATCTGCATGCTGATACATGAAGGTGCAACCATGTGAATGGTGAGTGGATTGAAAGTTCTGAATCGCTCCTCGATTTATGCGCTTCCGCCCTCGAAATAAACCGCAGATGTACAGTGGAACGGGCCCATCGAATCGGGGCCCCTGCAAATGATCGCAAGCACCCAAGACCAATTATAGCAAAATACCTTAACTACGCCAATCGCATGGACATTCTACAAGGCTTTCGGAAAGCTAGATCCGTCGTGGTGGAAGGCCACAAGCTCCTCATCTTCGCGGATTACTCCGCCGAAGTGTCACACAAACGCAAAGAATTTCAATCTGTATGCGCAGAGCATTACAAAAGGGGCGTCTGCTTCACTTTGGCCTACCCAGCAACTCTCCGCCTACAAGCTCCGGATGGAGAACAGCTCACCTTTCAATCCCCGGAAAAAGCGAGCGCTTTCCTGCGCTCACTCCCATCTCCACCCGGGCACACCCCATCTGCAACATACGCAGAAAAAGTGAGGTCGGGACCCAGAGAACAAAGGAGCCCAAGGAAGGACCCCCCCAAACGTCTGAAGTCCACCTCTCTAAATGCTCTGCAAGAACCTCGTCGAAGTCAGGAGCCTTTGACCTTGGAAGAGATCAAAGAAGTGCTGCCCTAAAGCACACTCCACGTTAGTTTGAGTTTTGTTTACAGCAACTTTTCCTGTTGTGCTGTTCTGGTTTTTCTTTAAATTGTATGACATACTGATTTAATATGTGATCGCCCCTCTGAGACGGTTCCGGGCAATAGTTATTGCCATGACCTCTCCCACTGGATAGGACGTATGCTCCTTCACCACTTGCTCTACCACACCGAGATCCTCCTAACTCAGAGTTACAGAATGACAACCCCGTCACCAAATCTTGCACTCTGCGGGGGGGGGGGGGCTAACGCTTGACCCCACCTCTTTTCAGCCTGCGGGCTGGCGGTTTGACCGGTGGTGAATTAACATACGGAAAAAAGTGAAGTCGCACAAATGTTTATCTTGTGTAGTTATTCTTTTTACCTCTATCTTCCCCCCCCCCCCCCCCCCCATGCACCCAACTATCTAAAGAAAGGATGGTTCCTCCTGTCACAAATCCAGACTTCTGTTTTACTGCGCACAAAATTAAACTCCCTTCATATGCTCCAGGTAATTTCCACATACAACCACCTACACTATCTACCACATTTCTGACCTATGGCTTCTTTACAAATCATGGAATGTTAAAGGGCTTCGCTCCCCGATAAAAAGAATGAAGATCCTCAGACACTTAAAAAGATTAAAGTCGGACATAGCCCTGCTGCAGGAAACTCACTTGGCGGAAAGTGATTTCTCCAGAATGCAGAAACTTTGGGTAGGAAAGGTGATAGGCTCAGCTTCCAAGGGCCGCAAAGCGGCTACACTTATACTCCTACACAAAAGGCTAGCATACGACTTAATCTCAGTTGACAAGGACGAGGAAGGCAGGTTAATATCAATCCACCTAAAATTCCAATCGAGAGAGGTGTGGATAACTAATATATATGCACCCAATTCCCCGGACAAGTCTTATTTCACCAATTTAACATCCCAACTAGCAAATGAAACCTACATACCACACCTTATAGGAGGTGATTTCAGCTCTTATCTTGTCTTACATAACAGTGAAGATAGATCTAGCCCACACTACAGATCAAGACCGTCAACACGTGACCAGTTCACCCACTTCTACCACATGGTAAACGCTCTCCAACTGATAGATACATGGAGACTACAACATCCCCTAGATAAGGAATTCACTTTTTTTTCCCCAGCCCATGACTCCCTCGCCAGACTCGACTACTTCCTTTGCACCTCATCCCTGTTGCACAGGGTTAGGGACTCTACTATACACGACATGACAATTTCAGACCACTCCCCTATCTCAGTTACCATAGACGCCCTCCAGACCTGCCCAGAATACAGACAATGGCAATTTCCGGGCCACTTGGCCCAAAATGCCAACTTCAAAACAATGATGCGTGAGGCTTGGTTAGAATACTCACACAACAATAGGTCACATGAGGATAACCCGAATCTATTCTGGGAGGCAGGGAAGGCATTCCTCAGAGGAAGGACTATATCCTTCACATCGGCACATAGGAAATCCACCCAAATACACTATTTGAAAGCTAGTGACGAACTACGGACAGCCCAACAGCGACTAAACAACCGTAACACCCCAGAAAACCGTAAGCTATGGCAGGAAGCTAAGGACTTTTTTGACTCCTGGGCACACAATCTAGAACAGCTGAAAATGTCCCATACTCAATTACAATACCACAAATATGGAAATAAGGCAGGGAAGCTTCTGGCCAGACTCACCAAAGGTACCTTTGTTCCAACCCATATCAACGCCCTACGCCGCCCTGATGGCACTCTTTCCACTTCGCCCAAGGAAATAAATAAAACTCTAGTATCATTTTATCCTAGCCTCAATGCCCCTGAATCAATAGATTTTACTGAAGCGGCAAACTGGTTGGATACTACGTTCCTTCCCCAGATGGCACCAGACCTGCTAAAAACTTTAATTGCCCCTATTACTGCAGAGAAAATCAGGACCTCCATTAGTGGCCTCTCGAATGGTAAGGTCCCAGTACCCGATGGCTACACTCCCGAATTTTTCAAAATGCTCAGAGACTCAATCACCCCTTCTCTCCTATCAGTATACAACTCGATATGGGACGGGGGCCCATACCTTCCGACTGGCCATCAAGCAAACATAAAACTGATTGCAAAAAAGGGTAAGGACCCACAGAACCCAGGGTCGTACCGCCCAATATCATTGCTAAACATTGATTCCAAACTACTATTCAAGATAATAGCTACCCGCTTGGCACACATTATGCCGTCTCTTATCCACCACGTGCAGTCTGGGTTCACCAAGGGCAGATCAGCCACTTCCAACCTAAGAAAGGTCTTAGCCACCTTAGAGTATGCAAAACAACACCCCTTAGATGATGTGGCAATTATAGCTTTAGATGCCGAAAAGGCCTTTGACAATGTGAGTTTTCAATGGCTATCCCTAGTAATGCAAAAGTTTGGTATATCAGGCCCCTTTTATCATTTCATACAGAACTTGTATTCATCCCCGTCAGCCACAGTAATAGCATCAGGTTTACAGTCTAACCCCATAAGACTACACAAGGGGACAAGACAGGGATGCCCCCTATCTCCCCTGCTATTCAACCTGGCCATTGAGCCCCTTTCACGATACCTTAACACAACAGCCCCCATTCAAGGAATCCCTATTGGTCGTGAGGAACTGCAAGCCACTTTGTTTGCAGACGACATCTTGTTATTCACGATCTCCCCCCAAACAGATATTCCTACCATACAAAATATTTTCAACTCTTTCCGCAAGTGCTCTGGCCTGAAAATAAATTTTGTCAAGAGTGAAATCCTCCCCCTAGGTGCACACACGTCCCGACCATGGATGTCCTCCTCCCCTTTCCACATAAACAAGAACCACATCACCTATTTGGGCATCAAAATAGGCAAGGAACCTTCCTCTCTTTATCACCTTAATTACCCTCCTCTGATTTCAAAAATTGTGGGTGAGCTGGAGGCCTGGTCCAACCTTTCACTTTCACTCTTTGGGAGATGCGCACTCTTCAAAATGGTCAGCTTTGCTCGCCTTTTATACCCTTTACAAACTTTACCATTACTACTTAAACATAAAGATGTACAAACTTTACATATGGCACTTATTGCCTTTCTATGGAAAAAGGGTAAACCGAGAATAACTTTATCTAAACTTGTTCTCCCAAAAGAGTGCAGGGGGAGCCAGCCTTCCGAACATTAGAGTTTACAATCTGGCATGTTTATTGAGAACAGGCATGGACTGGCTATCACAATCGTCCAAATACTCTAATTATGACCTGGAATCTGCCATGGTCCACCCGATAAATCTACCAGCACTCCTACATAGTTCTCTACGAAAAATCCCAAACCATATCAAACAACACCTGATGTTTAGAGATACGATAGCATGGAGGGAAGTGCGGAAAAAATTAGGCCTCTCACCCCATGTATCCAAATTTCTCCCAATCCAAGGCAACCCCATGTTCCCCCTTGGTATACAGTATGAACCTTTCTCCAAATGGAAAGACAAAGGACTGACTAGAGCCTGTTATCTATATCACGACGAGAAGGGTACTCTTGACCTTCCCACCCACCAATTCCTTCCAGTCTCACAATTCTCTGACTTCATCAGGTCGATCTGCCCAAGGAAACACATTCGATTCCAACCATCCTTCTTGGATACTCTACTTGAAGAACACAGATACTCCATCTCGGACCTGTACCACCCTCTAAATGGAAAATTTGCAAAACCGTTACATGTCATTTAGATCAGATCATGGATAACAGATCTACCGGGTCCGGTCAATATTGACAACATCCTCAAGGGTTGCAGGACCACCAGAAGCATCACACCGAACGAAACTTGGAGAGAAACACATTTCAAGATAATGCACAGAGCCTACTACCCTTTTTCATCGAACCATCCCTCCACCACTGGACCATCTTGTCCTTGGTGCTCTTTCCGTAAACCATCGCTGCTCTACCGCCTCTGGCATTGCCCAAGGATTTCCACCTATTGGTCCTCAATTCTCACGTTTATTTATAAAGTGACTAGCTTTATAAATATTGAAAGACCCTATGCTCCTCCTGTTCGGATTCCTTCCATCAAACTCGGAACCCCCACACACATCTAATTTGTTACCTCAGGAAAACCATCACTGGGTCTTCCTAACGCTACTCATAGCCCGCAGAAACATCCTTAACCATTGGATTGTTCCCGCTCCTCCAAAAGTATCCGGAACGATAAATCCCCTCAAATCTCTGCTTTTCCAAGAAAAATTGGATGCCATGATCCAACACAAATGGCCCAACAACAAATTCACAAAAAAATGGTCATCCTTTATTGACCGCTGTCTGACAGCATCAGAAAAAAAACGCCTATACTCGACATCTTTCCCTTCCTATCCAAAAAAACACATCCCGACTTCACACCTCTCCCAAAGGCAGACACGCTTTTCCTCTCCATAAGCCTCGACACCACAAACTCTCCTTCTCTGAGAAAAATTTGACATTGTTTGTGCTTGGTCGATTTCTCTTTGACTTTATCCGTTGTCTGTTAGGATCTACATAATGGATAAACTTGCGTTTGTAATGTTATTAACATTCATGTATATATTTCTGGTTTTAGACCCAAGGTCACCAAGGGGAGACGCTTTTTGACTGTCCCTGTTCGATGTCTTCTCTTGCTTCTGTCTCACATCCTTCCTCCATTTCTTCCCCCTCCCCCCTAGCTACTCCCTTTTCTACTCTTTTATCCAAATCTCTTCTCACATACTCCTTCCTCATAGCAGTGGGTGTTATAATTATTGTAGAGGTTATCTGGTTTATCTGACCGCCTTGTCTGTTATCTACTCCAACTGTCAAAAATTTTAACAAAACTAATAAAATATCTTGAAAAAAAAAATACATGAGGTCAGGTCAAATTTGAGGAAGATTGACATCAGAAAGGCAGTAGGACCAGACAGGGTGTCAGGCCGTATACTGAGGGGATGTGCAGACCAGTTAGCAGGTGTTTTTACTGATATTTTTAATTTGTCATTGAAGCAGGCTGCAGTACCTTTTTGTTTTAATCTACTACTATTGTCCCAATACCTAAAAAATCTGCGGTATCATGCTTAAATGATTATCGCCCAGTTGCCCTAACTCCTATCATCATGAAATGTTTTGAGAGGCTCGTATTATCACATCTTAAGGCAAGCATTCCTGTTGATCTGGATAAGTATCAGTTTGCCTATCGTGCAAATAGAGGCACAGATGATGCAATTGCTATTGCATTGCATGCAGCCTTGACACATCTTGAGCATTCAAACACTCAAATAAGAGATTTGGATAAAAGAGTATGTTATTATATTTGGATATTTGGATAAAAGAGGATGTTATTCATTGATTTTAGCTCTGCATTTAACCACTTAACAACCGGCTCGTGGCCGAATGATGGCTACAGGGCGTTTTTTTAAATTTGCGAGGGCGTACAGTGACGTCCTCCCAGAATTCCCCTGGGGCGTGCACCCGAGAACATCCGTGACCGCCGGGTAGAGAGGACCCGGCACATCACGGATCATGGTAAACAGCCGCTGATCGTGGCCGTTTACCATGTGATCGCTCCGTCAAATGACGGAGCGATCACATGTAAACAAACCGGCGTCATGTCATGACACCAGTTCCTCTCTCCCCTCTGTGTACCGATCGTTACACAGAGGGGGAGGGATCGGATGACAGCAGCACTGTGGGCTGGATGTGTAGTGCCCACAGCGCTGCTCTGTGACATGTGCAGTCACATCCATGGATCCATCCATCCATGCTCAGCCATCCCTCCATGCTCAGCAATACCCTGCACTACTCTGCAATACTCTGCAATTCCCTGTGCAATACTCTGCAATACTCTGCAATAGCCTGCAATACCCTGTGCAATACCCTGTGTAATACCCTGTGTAATACCATGTGCAATACCCTGCAATACTCTGCAATACCCTGCAATACCCTGCATTACTCTGCAATACCCCACAATACCCAGCAATACTCTGCAATAACCTGAAATACCTTGCAATACTCAGCAATACTCTGCAATACTCTGCAAAACCCTGCAATACCCTGCAATACACAGCAATACTCTGCAATACCCAGCAATACCCTGCAATACTCTGCAATACCCTGCAATACTCTGCAATACCCTGCATTGCCCAGCAATACCTTGCAATACTCTGCAATACCCCACAATACCCAGCAATACCCTGCAATACCCCGCAATACCCCTGCAATACCCAGGAATACCCTGCAATACTCCACAATACTCCACAATACTCCGCAATACCCAGCAATACTCTGCAATACCCAGCAATACCCTGCAATACTCTGCAATACCCAGCAATACCCTGCAATACTCTGCAATACTCTGCAATACCCCACAATACCCAGCAATACCCTGCAATACCCTGCAATACCCCGCAATACCCAGGAATACCCTGCAATACCCTGCAATACTCCACAATACTCCACAATACTCCGCAATACCCAGCAATACCCTACAATACTCTGCAATACTCTGCAATACCCTGCAATACCCCGCAATACCCTGCAATACCATGCAATACCCAGCAATACCCTGCAATACCCTGCAATACTCTGCAATACCCTGCAACACCACGCCATACCCAGCCATACCCAGCCATACTCTGCCATACTCTGCCATACTCTGCCATACTCTGCCATGTTCAGCCATACTCTGCCATGCTCTGCCATGCTCAGCCATGCTCGGCTGTACTCGGCCTCTGTATGTGGCCAGGCTGTGGAAGTCTCACACATGTGGTATCGCCGTACTTAGGAGGAGTAAGAGAATCTATTTTGGGGTGTCATTTTTGGTATGTACATGCTATGTGTTAGAAATATTGTATAAATGGACAACCGTGACTCACCATCCAGGAAAATAGCCCCGTGCTTGAGGAGAAACACAGGCAGGTGTGCATGCAGATTACTGAAGAGCTGGAGACCAGGAGCTGATTCCTTCAGTCACTCTTGCAAAAATGACTCCCGTAATTAGAAGTCCATAAGATCTGGTAAGAATCCATCTGGCTGCTTGTTTTGTCCCCCCGCAAGGATCGATGTGCAATATCTGATATACCTGTGTAGGATGAATTTGATACGGCCACAGAGTCTGTAGGATCAATTCCTACAGAATCTATTTGTAAGATCTATTTTTTTTTTTCACATAGTCCCTTTAATTTTTATATAGATTTTTTTGAATTTTGACACATAAATCATTTTTTGCATGTTTATCACGATTTTTAAAAAATTACATTAATTATTCCAAGGGTGTTTTTACACACACAAGTTCACCATTTGTGTTTACGCAACTTTTTGTGTTTAGTAATATTGTTTGGATTAAGTATTTAATCTTATAAGTTTGCGGCATTTATATTTTATATTTTCACCTTTTAGAGATGAGCGCAGAATTTATTTACTTTTAAACTATCCCATTGTCTTGAAACTATTACTGAAGGGAGCACGGACAGTTCTAACTTATCCTGAATTGATGAGAGAAGTACGGGAGGAAGAGGTTCTACTGAAGGAAAAGAGTCAGGGGATGAAAGAGTTGGGTGCCAGTGGAGGAAGGAGAGAGAAAGCATCTGCTTGTGTTGTCCATACCGAAACTGGTTTCTCGGAGGAGGACAGTGAAACAGAAACAGAGCAAGAGGGATCTGTCAGACCTGACAACAAAAAGCCAGTTGGCGAATCGGAGCCAGTAGAGTTGATGACCCAAGTTGCTCAGGCTCAAACTCAGATGTATCATGCTTTGATGCGAGTAATGGAAACCCAAGGGAAGATACAAGAGCAAAGATTTCACCCAGGAGGGTCAAAGCCTTCCCAATCTAAAGAAAAGAGTTGTTTTGGATGTGGGGAAGCTGGGCACTTCAAGGCTAAGTGTCCCAAAGCAGGAATCAGCCCACAGTTCCTTGCAGAAGTATTAAAAGCGTTACAGAAGATACTCTTTGAGTGTCCCAGGGTAAAACAGAGCTCCAAACCCAGGAAAGAGTCAAAGAAGAGACGTAAACCACCTTTACTCGTCCCTCTCCTCCTTTGCCTGCATCTAAAGTCCCAAGGGAAAGGAAGATGGACATGGGAGGTCAATGCACACCCTTCTAGTCGAGCATTTAAAGAGACTTCCCAGTCATGAGAGAAGTTGATTAGGGCTCAGACTATAGAGTCACAAGCGAGGAATCTGCCAAAGAACCTGGTAGGGCCTTTTCCAATAGTTTTGCTTCAAGTGGAAGGGATCTACACTCAAACGCTGTTAGATACTGGAGCCCAGGTGACGCTGTTAGGGTTAGGGATTTATATGACAAACATCTGAAGCATATCCCCTTGTGTAAGCTGGAGGAGCTGGAGATCTGGGGCATAGGTACCCAAAAGTTACCTTACGTTGGATATATCCCTATCTAGATAACATTCGATCCTTCATTGGCTGGGAAGCCAGAAACCTTTGACACCTTGGCCATTGTTTGCCCTTGGCCCCCTGGGCCAGGACAAAATTCCTTGTTGATAGGAACTAATACAAACCTTGTGAGAAGATTGCTCACCCCGTTGGCCATGAAGGGTGCTACAGTAAAGACTATTCACCCCCAGCTGAGGCAAGCTTTCCAACGTGTAGTGCAGGAACAAAAGGCACCCACCGAAAAAGAGGGAAGACCGTGACAACTGGACACTCAAGAGAGAGACCTACAACCCGGAGAAAGAACTTGCATGAAGGTGTCAGAAACCATGAATCAGACCGAGACAGAAGTACAGTGAAATCACACTTGTATAATAATAAAAGTAAATAGAACAAACGTAGTTAAAACATAGCCAAAGTTCGGTAACTGGAACGGATAGTCAGACAAGCCAAAAAGTCAGGAAGCCAGGGAACAGCGTAGTGGAACAGCAACAGGATCTGGAGCCAGAAGGAATGTCAGCCAAGCAAGTCTTCAACAGGAACGCAGGAGATAGTCTCTGTGATGTTGACCAAGGCGAAAGCAGAGATCATCTGGGCTGAACGGCTTAAGTAGGCCAGACTGACGAGCAGGATATCATCAACAAGTGAGTCGCTGTTGAGAGATAGGAGCTGGCAATTAGCCAACAGCTGAGCAGCCAGCTCAGAGAAGTCAAGCTGTCCTGGGACCAGCCGGGTCCCTTTGTGGTATTGGAAGCTGACCCATTGGAGGAAGATATTGGAATAGAACTGGTCCCTGAAATCGTATCCACCAGGGCGTTACTGAGGAATGGGGGAATAATATTTGTCAGTGTTCGAAATTTTACCAGTCAGCCTGTCAGCTTGAAGCCTCCTATGGTGATAGGAAGAGTGAGTGCAGCTACTCCAGTGACGGTGGATGACTTGGTTCGGAACGACCCTGGGAGAGAGCCTCCTGTCCAGTGTCCCACTTTGTCTCCCAGATGGGAAGAAAGGCTTAGAGCTCAGCTAGCCAGGTGGGAAAAGATGTTCTCTAAGAATGATTTTGATGTGGGCTGTGCCAAAAGTGCCCAACACCGAATTCCACTGAGCGAAGATAGACTCTTTCAAGAGAGAGAGCTCAGCTGATCCCGTTGAGTGATCTTGAAGATATCTCAGGGAGCAGCTGGTCGAGTCGAAAAAGGCTGGAGTCATTAAAGAATCCATGAGCCCTTACGTCCTCCCCCATTGTGGTAGTGAACAAGAAAAATGGGTCCATTCGGATGTGTATTGACTATATAATACTGAACCGAAGAACTATTCCTGATCGGTATACCACACCTCGCATAGAAGATGCTTTGCAGGGTCTGTCGGGAGCCAAATGCTTCAGTGTATTGGATCTGAAGAGTGCATACTACCAGATACCTATGCATCCTGATGACCGAGAGAAGACAGCATTCATCAACCCGTTAGGATTCTTTAAGTTTGATCGTATGCCGTAGGGATTGATGGGAGCCCCCGGTCACCTTTCAGAGGTTGATGGAGAACATAGTGGGTGACATAAATCTGATAGAAGTGCTCGTGTACTTGGATGATATCATTGTTTTTGGCAAAACGTTAGAGGAGCATGAAGCACGACTCCAGAAAGTCTTCCAGAGACTTCATGCAGAGGGACTAAAGCTGTCGGAGAAATGTCCATTCCAGACTTCAGTTACCTATTTGGGGCACGTGGTCTGAGCTGATGGAGTAGCCACGGATCCACAAAAGCTGGAAGCTGTTACCTCTTGGCTTCGACCAAGTACTGTTACTGTACTGAGGTCATTTTTAGGATTCTGTTCCTATTATAGGAGATTTGTGAAGAACTTTGCACAAATTGCGAAACCTCTCAATGAGCTGTTGTAGAGGGAAGTGAAGGAGGATTCACAGAAGCCGAATTCAAGAAAGCTCAAACAGTTGAGACCCAGAAAGCCATGGGAGTCTGTTCGGGATCAGTGGATGCCGAAGTTTGAGAGGACGTTTAGTCGTTTAAAGGAGAGCCTCACTGAAGCGTCAGTCTTGGCCTATGCCGACCCTTCAAAGCCTTACGAGCTGCATGTGGACGCTAGCCGAGATGGTCATTTCTGAGGTGATTTCTAGGATTCTGTTCCTATTATAGGAGATTTGTGAAGAACTTTGCACAAATTGCGAAACCTCTCAATGAGCTGTTGTAGAGGGAAGTGATCGAGGATTCACAGAAGCCGAATTCAAGAAAGCTCAAACAGTTGAGACCCAGAAAGCCACGGGAGTCTGTTCGGGATCAGTGGATGCCGAAGTTTGAGAGCACCTTTAGTCGTTTAAAGGAGAGCCTCACCGAAGCGTCAGTCTTGGCTTATGCCGACTCTTCAAAGCATTACGAGCTGCATCTGGACGCTAGCCGAGATGGGCTATGGGGAGTTTTGTACCTAGAATCTAAGGGAAGTTTTGTCCAGTAGCATATGTGAGTCGGAGTCTCACTCCCCCTGAGAAGAACTATCCTGTGCACAAGTAAGAGTTTTTGGCCCTCAAGTGGGCAGCAGTAGACAAGCTGCAATATTACATATATGGAGCTACGTTTGTGGTCAAAACGGACAACAATCCTTTGACCTACCTGTTGTCTACTGCTATATTGGATGCCCCTGGACATCGGTGGTTGGCTGCATTGTCCGAATTTCAATTCAGCCTGAAGTAACGGGCCAGGAGTGGGAAATCAAGATGCAGATGCCCTATCGTGTGTAATGTTTACATGCATCCAGTGTCAATGGACCCTATTGGCTGCTCAGGGCCGAGATGTAGATATAGATAACACATAGGCAGCGCCAGTGGCATGCATGGCCGCAGGTAAAGGTCAATCTGCGCATACACCGTTGATTCATGGATGAATCATTCTTTAAATCTCAGGTGCTTATTAGATTGGATTTGTTATAGCAGTAAGTTGTTCATAATGTAAGATAGAAATATTCTTTAGTGAATAGATGTCACAACTGACTTTTATCTCAATGACCACCATCTCTCACATTCAGAATCCTCAGCAGCTCAGGAGATTTAGCAAGCTGGCTTCCCTACGCCCCCCAACTGCACAGCATGTGTGCATTGCTGTCCCTTCACACTGGAGATAGCAGGACGTTGTGGAAAAAGGTCTGGGTAGCTTAGGGCAGGAAGTGGTGAAAGGAATGTGCAGGAACTTGCAGGGAGTAATGCCACGTACACACGAGCGGACTTTACGTCAGACTTTGCCCGGCGGACGGGATTTCATTGGACAATTCGATCGTGTGTGGGCTCCAGCGGACTTTGTTTTCTCAAAAGTTGGACGGATTTAGATTTGAAACATGTTTCAAATCTATCCGACAGACTCGAGTTCGGTCGAAAAGTCCGCTCGTCTGTATGCTAGTTTGACGGACAAAAAGCCACGCTAGGGCAGCTATTGGCTACTGGCTATAAAATTCATACAAATTCATCGGACTTTGGTTGATTGTGTGTAGGCAAGTCCGTTCATTCAGAAAGTCCGTCATAAAGTCCGTCGAAATGTCCACCGGGCAAAGTCTGCCGTAAAGTCCGCTCGTGTGTACGCGGCATAAGAGTGGCAATCCTAAAACACTATGAGCCTATCGAGTAGAATTATAGGGGTCTAAAAATGTTGAGCTATATACATATATATATCTATAGATAGATAGATAGATAGATAGATAGATAGATAGATAGATAGATAGATAGATAGATAGATAGATAGATAGATAGAGAATATCACTATAAGAATTGGTTATTCAATTGTTTATATTTTTTTTCTAGATGTTCTCCTTTTTTTTTGCTCTTCCTTCTCTGGTTTCAAGTCCTTGGAAAACGAAACTACAGGATATGTGATGACTTCCTTATCAAAACCAGTCTGAACCGACCAAATATTGTTGAATTGTCGTTTTTTGAGAGTCACATGATGTAACCACCCATTTAACTGTTCCCTTGCTACTAAGAAGATATGGACTTTGATTGGACTAAACTATATGATCACACCTATACGCCTAGAATACACTTCATACACACCCATATCTTATGCATATTCATACGTATACATATGTATAACCCTTAGATGTAAGCTCAGAAACACTTTCACTTTTGCTCGCTAAAGTAGCCGAGAACTGTGTTGTATTTTTTCAGTGAATAAAAGCACCTATCTTCTCTTAAGATCTGGACTCGCTATCTCATCATCATCTGTCTTGTTTTGAGACCCCCAAATTGTATTTAACACTATAAACAGGAATTCTACATTTACAAGGCACGCCCCCTTCCCACACCTCCTACCCCTCCTCTTGTCCTGGCCCCATTCGCTGATATAAAATATATCTGAAGTTGCAATACAGATATTGTAAGTCATTCACATTTTACATAAAAACAGAATGCTTTACGAAAACCATTTGCTCAATTTGACAGACCAGACACATAAAATAAGTCATTCTTTTACAAACAATGCCATCTGAAATGTACAGAATATAGCTTCCTAATCCTTTCCACTACAATTGTGGGCCACTGTCCTGTGTTCATGGCTGATATTAGTAAGGGTGAAGCTCTGTATCAGTAGTTAACCACTTCAGTCCCGGAAGATTAGGCTGCTCAATGACCAGAGCACATTTACAATTTGGCACTGCGCTGCTTTAACTGGTAATTGCGCGGTCATACAATGTTGTACCCAAACAAAATTTGCGTCCCTTTTTTCCCACAAATAGAGATTTCTTTTGATGGTATTTGCTTGCCTCTGCGATTTTTATTTTTTGCGATAAACGGAAAAAGACCGAAAATTTAGAAAAAAAAATGATGTTTTCTACTTTTTGTTAGAAGAAATATCCAATAAACTCAATTTTAGTCATACATTTAGGCCAAAATGTATTCAGCCACATGTCTTTGGTAAAAAAAAAAAAATGTCAATAAGCGTATATTTATTGGTTTGCACAAAATTTATAGCGTCTACAAACTATGGTACATTTTCTGGAATTTACGCAGCTTTTAGTTTATGACTGCCTATCTCATTTCTTGAGGTGCTAAAATGGCAGGGCAGTACAAAACCCCCCCAAATGACCCCATTTTGGAAAGTAGACACCCCAAGGAAATTGCTGAGAGGCATGTTGAGCCCATTGAATGATTTATTTTTTTTTCACGAGTGATTGAAAAATGACGAAAAAAAAAAAGGGTTGTCACATGGTTATATGTGGAATTACGCCCCAAAATACACTCTGCTGCTTCTCCTGAGTACGGGGATACCACATGTGTGAGACTTTTTGGGAGCCTAACCGTGTACAGGACCCCGAAAACTGCCTATCACAGTTTTGGAGGCCATGAAATGCCCAGATAGCACCACCCCCCCCCTAAATGACCTCATTTTGGAAAGTAGACACCCCAAGCTATTTACTGAGAGGCATGTTGAGTCCATGGAATATTTTTATATTTTGACACAAGTTGCGGGAAAATTACAATTTTTTCTTTTCTTTTTTTCTTTTGCACAAAGTTGTCACTAAATGATATATTGCTCAAACATGCCATGGGCATATGTGAAATTACACCCCAAAATACACTCTGCTGCTTCTCCTGAGTACGGGGATACCACATGTGTGAGACTTTTTGGGAGCTTAGCTGTGTACAGGACCCCGAAAACCAATCACCGCCTTCAGGCTTTCTAAGGGCGTAAAATGGTGATTTCACTTCCTCACTGCCTATCACAGTTTCGGAGGCCATGAAATGTCAAGATAGCACAAACCCCCCCCCCCCCCCCAATGAACCCATTTTGGAAAGTAGACACCCCAAGGTATTTGCAAAGAGGCATGGTGAGTATTTTGCAGCTCTCATTTGTTTTTGAAAATGAAGAAAGAAAAAATATATATATATATTTTCTTCTTTTTTCAATTTTCAAAACTGTGACAAAAAGTGAGATCTGCAAAATACTCAAAATGCCTATCAGCAAATAGCTTGGGGTGTCTACTTTCCAAGATGGGGTTATTTTGGGGGGGGGGTTGTGCTATCTGGGCATTTCACGGCCTTCAAAACTGTTATAGACAGTGAGGAGTGAAATCAAAAATTCTGATTTTCGGGGTCCTGAAGGCACTGATTGGTTTTTGGGGTTCTGTACGCGGTTAGGCTCCCAAAAAGTCCCACACATGTGGTATCCCTGTACTCAGGAGAAGCAACAGAATGTATTTTGGCATGCAATTTCACATATGCCCATGTCATGTTTGAGCAATATATCATTTAGTGACAACTTTCTGTAAAAAAAAAGAAAAAAAATACATTTTCCTGAAACTTGTGGCAAAATATAAAATATTCCATGGACTCAACATGCCTCTCAGAAAATAGCGTGAAGTGTCTCCTTTCCAAAATGGGGTCATTTGGGGGGGGTTTGTGCTATCTTGACATTTCATGGCCTCCGAAACTGTGATAGGTAGTGAGCAAGTAAAATCACCATTTTACGCCCTTAGAAAGCCTGTAGGCGGTGCTTGGTTTTCGGGGTCCTGTACACGGCTAGGCTCCCAAAAAGTGGTATCCCCATACTCAGAAGAAGCAGCAGAATGCATTTTGGGGTGTAATTTAACATATGCCCATGGCATGTTTAAGCAATATAGCATTAAGTGACAACTTTGTGCAAAAAAAAAAAAATTAATTTTCCCGCAACTTGTGGCAAAATACAAAGTATTCCATGGACTCAACATGCCTATCAGCAAATAGCTTGGGGTGTCTACTTTCCAAAAAGGGGTCATTTAGGGGGGTTTTGAACTGTCCTGGCATTTTATGCACAACATTTAGAAGCTAATGTCACACATCACCCACTCTTCTAACCACTTTAAGACAAAGCCCTTTCTAACACTTTTTGTTTACATGAAATTTTTTTTTGCAAGAAAATTACTTTGAACCCCCAAACATTACATATATGTTTTAAAGCAAAGGCCCTACACATTAAAATGGTGGGTGTTGCAATTTTTTTTTTCACACAGTATTTGCGCAGCAATTTTTCAAACGCAATTTTTTTGGAAAAAACACACTTTTTATAATTTTAATGCACTAAAACACACTATATTTCCCAAATGTTTGATGGAATAAAAAAGATGATCTTATGCCGAGTACATGGATACCAAACACGACATGCTTTAAAATTGCGCACAAACGTGCAGAGGCGACAAACTACATTCATTTTTAAAAGCCTTTAAAAGCCTTTACAGGTTACCACTTTAGATTTACAGAGGAGGTCTACTGCTAAAATTACTGCCCTTGATCTGACCTTCACAGTGATACCTCACAGGCATTGTGCAATTGCTGTTTACATATGACACCAGACCGACGCTTGCGTTTGACTTTGCGCGTAAGCACGGGGGGACAGGGGTGCTTTTTTTTTTAATTATTTATTTTGCTTTTTTATTTTATTTTTAAACTATTCCTTTTATTTATTTATTTTTATCCTTTTTATTGTTATCTCAGGGAATGTAAATATCACCTATGATAGCAATAGTTAGTGACAGGTACTCTTTTTTGGAAAAAATTGGGGTCTATTACACCCTAGATCTCTCCTCTGCCCTCAAAGAATCTGACCACACCAAGATCGATGCAAGATCAGTGTGATAAAATGCTTTGCTAATTTCCCAATGGCGCTGTTTATATCTGGTGAAACCTAAGTCATGAAATGCTCATAGCTTCCGGTTTCTTAGGCCATAGAGATGATTGGAGCCATTGTGGTCTCTGATCAGCTCTATAGTCAGCTGGCAGAACCACCAGCTGCATTCTCAGGTTCCCTGTTGGGACAGAAGAGCCCGAGAAAACCATGGAAGACAGTGGGAGGGGGGGGCGTTCCCTCCCACTGCTTGTAAAAGTAGTCTAGAGGCTAATTAGCCACTAGGATTGCTTTCATATGAAAACTGACTGCTGGCTGAAAAGAATGATACCAAGACGATACCTAAATCTGCAGATATCATTCTGGTATAACCACTCAAAGTCTAGCAACATACCAGTATGTCGCTGGTCCTTGTTATGCATACATTGTAATGTTCTTTTTTCCATGCAGCCTGTGGGCTGAACGAAAAAAAGAGATTGATCGGTGGGTATGCCCACCATTAGAATACCGCCCTTCATCCACCCACTTCTAATGATGGGCATACATGCATCATTTTTTTAACTGTGGTGGTGAAATCACATCCTACAGCACTGGAGTCACTGAATAACGTATCGTGGGAGCAAACGCTGTTGCTGTCAAGGTAAATAAATGTGCTGCAGCTGAATGGCGTACCTGCTAAGCAAATGATAATTAACAATAAGATAAAGTAACATTACAGTATAACAGTAAGACATACCACACCTGCAAAGCAAATACAATAAAACATAGTAAAAATAAAACATTTTTTTAACGCAATCTGTGCCTAAAAAATATATGCCGAAGCATGGGGGCAATCCGCCCTTAATGTTAAGAGCAAATCACTCCTCCACCCCTGCCCCCATGCTTCGGCATATATGCTGTTTTTATAACTGCAGACTTCTCAAGTCTCCCACGAGGTATGGGAGTCTCCCACATTTCTGTGGTGGCTCCCGCACACACGCAATGCCTCGCGATCTCCCGGGAATGATCGGTGCAGCTGTGAACACTGATTTCACTGTATAGCTTTTCAGCTGAGAGCCACTTCTCCTTCTCTTCCTCCTGCGGCTGTCAATTAAAAGCTATAGAGGGAGATCAGTGATCACAGCTGTTCACTGCCGCACCGATCATTCCCAGCTATTCTGTGTGCTCCTCCCCCCGGCTCAATCCATGTCCTTCTCTGCCCCCCCGGTTCTCCTCCTCCGCCCCCCTCATCCCCCACAGCTCCCCTCCTCTTCTCTCCCGCCAGCTGTGGGGAAAACTGTCAGAAATTGGACACAGCAGGGGTGGACTGACCATTTGGGAATTGCCGGGGTCCCCATGATGATGGTGCGCACAGATGTAGCTGCTGAGGTGCAATAGTGACAGATTGCTCTCCACTGGTTGGTGAGATCCTGGGGGCCGGGGCTCTAAATAGTCTGCACTGACATCTCGGTTAATGGGAGAATGGGACGGATCATCTCTCCTCCCTCCCCCTGCTGACAGACAGAGGAAAGCATGGCGAGCCTCAGCCATCGCAGCCACCTACATCCAGCCACCTTGGACATGAGCAGTTGTGGAGATCATAGCAAAGCTCAGGGGAAGAGGAAGGGGGAAGGAACCGGCAGGCACACACACTTCTTACACTGTGATGTGGGAGGAGCCGGAAGGCACATACTTCTCCCTCGTGATGTGGGACTTACAGGTGAGGCTCTGTAGGTACTACCATGTTTCACCGAAAGTAAGACATCCCCCGATAATAAGGCCTACTTCCAGTTTTGCCTCTCGCTGTAATATAAGGCATCCCCCGATAATAAGGCCTCCCCGATAATAAGGCATCCCCCCGATAATAAGGCCTCCCCTGAGCATAAGGCCTCCCAGAATATAAGGCCCCCGAAGCTAGGTACCGGTACCGTAAGGCGTCTGATTCTAGACTGTAGCCGCAGCGCAGCCGGAGCTGTTCAGGCAGTGCGAGGTCTCTTTAAATCAGTGAGCTGCGGCGGGCTCTCTGGATGATGAGTGACGTCCCTGATGTTGCGCAGGGGAATGTCGCCCGTCAGAGAGCCCGCGCCTCCTCCGCCAGACACAGGAGTCAGGCATGTTGTGTGGAATCTCGCCGCCACAGGGGTGACTGAGGTGTGGGGGGGGGAATGTCTAAAAAAAGGGGGGGATGTCTGGTGAAGGTGGGAGGGGGGAGAGACTAAATAATAAACTGTCCACTGGCACAGGGGTGGGGGGAGGGGGACTTAAAATCACACATGGTGGATTTGAGGGGGGGGGTCAAATCGGCACAGGAGGATCAGAAGGGTGGAATCAAAATGGCACGGGTGGATCAGAAGAGGGGGAATCAAAATGGCACAGGAGGATCAGAAGGGGGTACTAAAATGGTAATCCCCCCCTTTGATCCTCCTGTGCCATTTTTATTGATTCTCCCCTCTGATCCCCCCTGTGTCATTTTAAGTGATCCCCCCATTTCAATTCCCCCTCTGATCCAGTGTGTCACTTTAGGGGGTGACTGCTTTTCTGCTGAAGGGTCTAAAGTACAAGAAATACTGGTAAACAGTGCTGGTATATTTTTACCCCTAGACATGAGCGCAAAAAGAAAGAGCTACTCCATGGAGTACAAGAAAGGAATCGTGGAAGACTCTTGGGGCCAAAATCTTACTGCTTTCTGCAAAGAGAAGATGTTGAGTATCCGATTGGTCCGAAAATGGCGAGCAGAGTACGGTAACCTCATTGAACAAGTGGACAAGAGAAATGCTAAAAAGCGCAAGTGTGGATCAGGTCGGCAACCATTATTTTCCAAGCTGGAAGACCTGATCTGTGAATGGGTTGTTGACAGGAGAGCAAAGGCTTTGGTTGTGAATAGGGCTCAGATTCAAGAATTTGCCCTTGCAATGGCACCACAGTTTTGACATAGCCCCCGAAGACTTCAAAGCATCACAACACTGGCTCGATAATTTCCTTCAGCGAAGTGAACTGTCTTTAAGAAGATCCACAACACTGTTTAGGCTGGAAGATGCTCAAGTTATTAAGCGAGCACTTGCATTCAAGTCCTTTATTGATGATGCTGACTTCTCTAAATACAATCTTTCCAACATGATTGCTATGGATGAAACTGCAGTGTTTATGGGTCAATCATCTCAAACAACAATTGAACAGCGGGGTGTCTCCTCAGTGTACATTCCCTCCATTGCTTACGAAAGTGCATGTGTTACCTGTATTTTGGCAATTCGTCTGGATGGCACTAAAATCCCACCTTTAATCATTTCTAAGGGCAAGAAGGACAAGACTGAACGTGTTTCGGGCATTTTTATTCTTGAAACTGAAAAAGCCTGGGCCACACAAGCAGTTATAAGGAAGTGGGTCGATTTAATGCTGCCACTTGTTATGCGAGGCAGCCAAAGAGGTCTGCTAGTCTGGGATGCAGCCAGCACTCACCGCGCTAAAGACATGAAGAAATTTCTTCACGAAAGAAAAATAGATCAAATAATGATTCCCGCAGGAATGACGGCCTATCTCCAGACTCTTGATATTGCAATAAATAAGCCATTCAAGGACCATTTGCGCATGGAAATTAATGACTACATTGAAAATAGAATGGAGAGAAATCAGCGTGGAAAATTTGTGAAACCTAAACTGCAAGAGGTTGTGACTTGGGTGAAGAATTCATAGGAGAAAAGCACTGACAGTTGCATTGCAAATGCACTACGAGCAGGCTACCTTGACAAGAAGTACTCATTTAAGGACAGTGCTATTGCTAAACATGAGAGATTTGGTCCACTGATTCTGAAAGAAATGGAGTCACAAGAAATTCACCAGGAAATTCAGGGTTTGGATTGTTATGATGATGTTCCAGAAGATGATGACATGACTGTCATTGAATAAATCTTACTTTGTGTTCTTACTGGTAAATATCAGTATCAGTAAATGTACCATAGATTGTTGTACATGGAAATAATGGTAGTAACAAGAAATTCTTGATACCGTAGGATTCACAGTTTGTCTGGTTATGCTGGTTTGTGATGACCACTACTACCGTACCGTATACAGGTAATACATTTCCTTTTTTTTGTTCAACAAAAAATGTGTACCATATTCTTCTTCATGGAAAAATAAGACATCCCCTGAAAATAAGACCTGGCGCATCTTTGGGAGCAAAAATTAATATAAGACACTGTCTTATTTTCAGGGAAACAGGGTAAGCAGCCCACAACTGGTGCTTGGCTTGGGGGCAGTAGGACTCGGGGGCATTAAGTTATACAAACAGGGCAATTGTAGTGCTGGAAGAAGAGGTGAATGGGACAGTAGTTAGGTCAGGGAGGATGACAGCAGGATGGCAGTATCTGCGTGAAGGAAGGAGAGAGCGAAAATATTCTGTGAATCCCTCCACTTCACCGCTAACAAATTATTACACTTCAAGCAGGCTCTCTCCCCCGTCTAAGTCGGGATTCAACAAGCCGTAGGGGGGGAAGCCCTGGCGATTAGATCGCACGGTGCCACATGCGCCATTTCCATAATAAAAAAGGTGACTAAAAAGTGTCACACTCGTGTAATAATTGTCAATGTACAAGTGGTACCCCTTTCTGAATAAGAGTGACACCAAGTCCCACACAATCTTACCAGCGCTCCCTATGTAGTCTGGGCAGTTCTCCGACTATCTTTTCCCTCGTAATCCATAAAACTATATGTATAGCCTGATGCCCTGTCACAGAGGTTTTATATCTTGAACCCATATCTGGCACGCTTGCTGGGAAGATACTGTTTGATAGACAAGTGGCCAGAAAACTTAATCAGGGACACATCAACGCAGACAACTTGATTGGGAGTAAACAAGGCTGCAAACTGTTGGTTGAAGTGTTTTACGAGGGGCCGAATTTTGTAGAGCTGATCAAATCCAGGATCACCCTGAGGACGACAGAGTTCATTATCACTGAAGTTCTTAAACCGCAAGATCTGCTTGTATCGTGTCCTGGTCATGGAGGCAGAGAACATGGGCATATGGTGAGTTGGGTCAGTGGACCAATATGACCGCAACTCACTCTTTTTAGTTATGCCCATGAGGAGCGATAGGCCCAGGAAGGTCTTAAATTCAGGAGACTGTAATAGGTCTCCAATCTCTTGCAAGGGTCAACTAAGGATTAGCGATGAATTGACCAGCATACAAATTGCTTTGGTCCACAATAGATCTATAGAGATCTTCCATGAAAAAAATAAAAATCAAGTCACATAAAATCAACTGTTTCCACCTGAATTCCAGGTTGGCCAGTGAATGGGGGAAGTACGGGTGCTGCAAAAGTGGTGGGCTCCCAATTAGGATTGGTGAATGCAGCAGGAAGGGCACTATGGGCTCGACAGGCCTGTGTTTGTCTTCTTCTTGGTGGCAGCTGGACACTACTTGTGCTAGCTACCTCGCCAGCTTGAACTGCACTTATGAGACTCGCCACGTCACCAAGTGTTACTGCAGTGCTGGATGTACAACCAGGGTGTACTAGGCCGCTGGTGCTTGCCAGTTCACCAGAAGGATGAGCGGCACTAGTACTGGCTCTCTGCTCCATATGAGAGCCCTGCGGTTCTTGCACCTCAACGACAGCAGAAGAACGGGGTCGGGTATGCCTGACCTTGGCAGGGACCACAACTCCGTCGTCAGAGCTATCTGTCAGGGTGCGGATGCCGGTTCGTATTATGAGACTGAATCTGACAGATGAGTGACTCCTCTTCACTATCTGCCATGCTCAGAAACGTGTAGGCCTCTTCACTAGTGTACCTTCGATTTGACATTTTGGTCTCTAAATTTACTGGTACAGTAGTGAGACTCACAGTAAAAAAAGATCCTGACTGTCAGCGACTGCTTTAAATGCTACAAAAAAAACTGTTAGCGTTCGCAAGGATCAGGCCTGACTCTGTGAACGCTGCAGTTATGTGTGTTGTGTTTTGTAAGTGACAGTGATCAATTGATACTGTACTTGGGTGGGCTGGGCTGGGCTGGGCGGAGGGGCTAAATGCAGGTGCTAGCAGGTATCTGGGCCGATCCCGCTAACACTGCATTTTTGGGAACCCTAAACTGCTGGGGATGCTAATATAGAGCTGATCATATCAGATATCGATCTGTTCAGACACTATACTGCTAAGGGAGGTGTATGGTGTGTGCGTGGGTGTTAGCGCTATTGGCACTAATCTGACACTGCCTGGGGAGACGCAGACCCTGACAGACACTAACTGATATCACCCGCCGGGCGATCAGGGGGTTAAACCTTTATTCATGTAAAATACGGCGGGTGCCCTGACGCTATAAAAAATAAACTAGCTAACCAGCGTCACCAGTGACACTTATACAGTGATCACTGGTGACAGGGGGTGATCAAGGGGTTAAACCTTTATTAGGGGGGTTAGGGGGGTCCCTAGACCTATCTGGGCCTACACCAGTACAGTGATCAAAAAGAAAAATATACACTGCAGTGGGTTACACAGTGACAGGGGGTGAAGGGGTTAACTGGGGGGGGTAATCGGGGGGTGGCAAGTGTACCTACGTGAACTGGTGTCAGTATAGTGTTGGTGCACTTACTCTGAGATGTCTTCTCTCCTCTCTCTGGAACGCAAAGACTTCCATGAGGAGAGATGACATCACTTTCCCTGCTGTGTTTACACTTACACATGCAGGGGAAGTATCTCATTCTCCAGGATCGATCACCAGGTCCAGGCCAGATACCATTGGCCTGGGCCTGGGGATTGATCGGGGCTCTGGAACGAATATGATCGTCGTGGCTGCTGAGGGGGCGTGCGCACGACATATAGCTACGATGCTTCATGCAGCTGGGCCAACCTGCCGCAGTATACTTGCGGCGGCTGGTCCGGAGCCGGTTAAAGAGGAACTGCAGTTAGGGTTGCCACCTTTTCTTCAAGCCAAACCCGAACACTTTAGCGGCCTGGGACACTTTGGGTGCCCCAAGGAGAGTAGTAATGTGGCGCGCATAGAGTGCCACAGTGAACAGTGGGTGTGGCCAAATTGTTCTTGTGGATGTCATTGCCCTGCCCCCCAGTGATGCCAAACCTGCCCGCAGCCATCCACGGCTCCCGGAGGGCAACAGATTTGTGTGTGACTATCTTGGTTACTTGGGGAGTCACAGCCCCATCTGAATAACGTGTCCGGGTTTTAGTCAGCCTGAAACCCGGACACATGATTCAATACCCAGACTGTCCGGGTGAATCCCGGACAGGTGGCAACCCTAACTGCAGTCTACTCACATAATTTGTAATAAGAACATCTTTGCCATTCTGAAGCTTCCCTCCAACCCCTTTGCATATTATTTTATATATACTGTGATTCTGTACTTGCCAAATATGCTGCAGAAATCTCCCTCCACTGAGTCTGGCTGCAACCATTTTAACTGTGGGCAGCTAAAGCTGCTGCCTGCTCACTTCCCGGATTTACACAGAGGCACACCTCCAGCTTTGTAGCCCTGCAGGTCCCATTGGCCCTCTTATGACTCACCCCTCCCCCCCTCCCTTCCTGGCAAACTATCACGAGGGTGAGAGAGAGAGCTGTGCATGATGTCATAAGCCTAGGCTATTCACCAGACAAGAAACAGGAAGTGGGCTGTATAAGGTATTTACTGGCAGAAAAAAAAATGTTTTACTATCCAAAGTTAAAACAACAAGGGCAGGAGATTAAGAAGATGGAAAGATGAAAAAATGACTGAAGGTCCGCTTTAATCATATGCTATATTGTAGAGTGGAGATTTTACAATATGTTAGAGATTCTCACAGTGAAGACTGCAGAGCACAGAATAATTTATAGGAACAATGAATTTACAATGTGATGACACTATCAGATGGAATAGATAATAACAAATGATTAAGGGCCAGAGGCCTAGTTCAGGCCTTTGGCTTTTCCCACTGTTTCATCCTGGTAAAAGAATGACTTACTAATAACTTTCAGCTGACATAAAATTAGCCACATTTATAAAAACAAGACAGTAAGGAAACATTGGAATATGTTATGCTTCACTAGAATGTACTTGATGGTACAGTGTATTCATATATCAAATATAATCAGAGTAAATAAAAAACATGTGCTGCAGATTTAAATTCTACAATACTGTATGTGTTCCCAGTCATTGTCAATCCCCCATATAATGTATATTATGACTCTATTAATATTAAAATTTCTGTAACCTGCCGGGATGTATATCCTGCCTATAGCAATACACCAATCAATGGCTATCCACTCTATATCAATGCCCCAAAAAATGGTATGCATCTACAGTATATGCAGTGTATATCTTGCCTGTATCAGCCCCATTACAATGCATGTACTATAAGAAAACTGATAATATGAGACTTCAAAAAGATAATTTAGTAAATATAAAAGTAGAAGATGAAGCATAAGAGAGATCTTAAAGTGGAAGATAACTACAACTACAAGTCTAACTACAACTGATCTTAAAAACATTCCAACCCCTTCTTATTACCTATCCTGCATACCCTGTAAAAGAAAAAAAAAAAAGAACAATGTACCTTTTTTTAATCCTGTTCTTTCCAGTCACATGATTCAGCAGCTTTGGCTGCCCTGTGTCAGATAGAAGCTGCTGCAGGGGAAGGTATGTGGATGGGCATGGCAGGATCTGCCATCATGTGGGCGTCTTTATAGGTGCATATGTGTGTATATATATATATATATATATATATATATATATATATATACAGGCAGTTAGAAGAGGCCAGTCATTCAACGCTTTGGCTCTGAGGAAGAGGGTCCTCCCTCAAAACGCGTTAGCCATCCTGCAATACTGTCTGGTCCTCTGACATCTTTGGTTTCAAATATAGATTCAAGAGATACCGTTCGCTATTGCTGTTGCCTTGATATGCTTGTATAACACGTTATACTCACATAACATGTGAGTATAACCATTGCTGTTTTACTTTTATTAAAATACTTTTGGTAATGCACAAGGTCGGTGCACCCTCTCTTCTTTTTTACAGTGGAAACAGCCAAAGGCCTGAACTGGGCCTCTTTTTCTTCTTCTATATGACTCCAGGACTTCACAGCCATTGTCAAGTACTCCCTTATATGGGGGGAACCAGAGCTGCTTTTCTGCCAATTGATGGCCTCAGTCTTCTTGATTGCATAACAGTCTGCATCATACAGCCCACTTTCTCTTAACCCAGGTTGTCATAGACCCTCCCCCACACCATGATTGGATAATGAAGGAGCACAGTGCTGAGTTCATCTCTCTGTCACACTACTTTCTTCAACTATCAGCAGAATAATGTACCTAGGGAAAAAGAATCCCCTGAGAGAGTACAACATTGGAGGTGCAGTGTTAGCCAGCACTACAGAGGAAACAGATTTGGGGGTACTTATTTCAGATGATTGCAAAATGAGCAAACAGTGTGACCAGACAGTGGGAAAAGCAAATATAATACTAGGATGCATCACTAGAGGGATCACCAGCAGGAGGAAGGAGGTCCTGATTCCCCATTATACATCTTTAGTGAGACCTCATTTAGAATACTGTGTCCAGTTCTCACTTACACAAAGATATTGATAAAATAAAACGAGTCCAGAGACAGGTAACAAAAATGGTAAAAGTTTTGGGGGAGAAAACATATTAGGAGAGACTTCAGGAACTTAATATGTATAGTCTGGAGGAAAGAAGTCAAAGGGGAGACCTGATTGAAACCTTTAAATCCATGAAGGGGGTGAATAAGGTTCAGGAGGGCAGTATTTTTTAACATGAAACCAAAATCAAGAACACGGGGACATGACCTCAAACGGGAAAGTTCAAAACGAATCTTATGCAGTGTACACACGATTGGAATTTCCGACGGGAAATGTTGGATGTGAGCTTGTTGGCTGAAAGTCCGATCGTGTGTATGCTCCATCGAACATTTGCTGGCGGATTTTCCACCAACAAATGTTGGCGCTAGCAGGTTCTCAAATTTTCCGCCAACAAAACTTTGTTGTCTGACTTTTCTGATCGTGTGTACACAAGTCCGTCGCACAAAAGTTCACGCATGCTCGGAATCAAGTACGAGCCGGAAGCGTTCGGTCGTGTAAAACTAGCGTTTGTAATGGAGATATCACATGACTATTGAACTTCCTGTTTATCGGCTCATTGTACGTCTTGTACGTCACCACGTTCCCACGTTCGTAATTGTTGGCCAACATTTGTGTGACTGTGTGTATGCAAGACAAGTTGGAGCCAACAACCTTCGAACAAAAATCCACGGTTTTGTTGTCGGAAAGTCCGATCGTGTGTACGGGGCATTAGAAAGTATTATTTTACTGAAAGGGTAGTTGATGCTTGGAATAAACAACCAGCAGAGGTAATGAGACAGTCAATAGTAAATGTTCAGACTCGGTTCACACTGCAGCATGGAGCGGCTCACAGCAGGGGTCCGGTGCATCCCAGTTCACCGTTTCAGATCTGATTTCAGTCCGAATTTTTGGCTGAATTCGGACCTGAAACAGACCAGAAAACGTACAGGACTCCTGTGCAATTGGCTCCAGAGGCGCTTCCGAGATGTTTGAACCAGATCCATAGAGAGCCGGTCACAATCTCCTGACATGCGAATTGGATGCGTGGAAACCCACATCCAATTCCCACTAGTGTGAATCCAGCTTCAAACATGCTTGGGACAAACAGAGATTTATACTCAGACAAAAAAGTTAAAGGGTAACTCCACTTTCGTGGGGGGAAAAAATAGCAAATAAAGAAAAAATGATATAGCGTATACAGTTGTGACACAAGTCACATTGTAAGTGAATGTTATTAAAAATGACCTTTCCTTTTCAATCTGCAGCTCTGTAATTTTCTGAAAATGCATTGCAATATGGCTACCTGAAAATATTCGAACGCCCCTCATGATTTCCTGCTCGTGTGATTGGCTCACTGATTTTCCCAGAAGTCTGCACCAAGATACAAGTCAAATTTCAAGTGTCCCCTGCAACAAAAATGTAATTTTTGGTGCGATACTCCCAATAGGAAATCATGACAAAAGGGATGCAGGCCCCGCATCTTTCCTCATTAGGGCTCTGCAGGTGCACAGCTGATTGATAATTATGAAACCATTCCCATTAGACTCACTTTCCCACAAGGGCACAGACAAATACGAGGATTTATTCAGAATAACAAAAGGTAGGAATCTGGAACAAAGTTTGTTAAAATCCCTGCAATGCACATAGATCACCCAGAGGGGAATGTTTTTTTCTCAAAAAAAAAGTGGAGTTATGCTTTAATGAAAAAAAAACAACAAATAAAACAAATTAGAAACCAAAAAAATAAAAATAGGCAGACTCGATGGACTACTCTGTCGTTTTCTGCCGACACTTTTCTATCTTTCTATGTGACTCTTTGTCAGCATATGAATTCATTTCTACCTTGTTCTGTTTCTTCCTCTCACAGTCTGTGTTCTGTTGTACAGGGTCTACTTGCACTGATTGCATTAAAAAATACATTTAATAATGTATTAATGAATATAAAGCTGCGTTTTATGTCTTTAATATCTGCCTAGAGTTCAAATTTAAATACCTATGTCTTTATCTGTGTTGTGCCAAATATTATGGTGGATAGATGTAGCCAATGAAGCCAATGTTGCTATTTAAATAAAATAAAGAACAGTTTGACCACATCCATCCCTGATCACTGAAGAGATAATGATCAGTTACTGATAGGCCACCAGTTTTTTTTGTCTTTTTATATAATTATTATTTATTACAGGTACTTATAGAGTGCTTTCAATTTACGCAGCGCTTCATATATATTATACATTCACATCAGTGCCTGCCCTCAAGGAGCTTACAATCTAAGATCCCTAATTCATACATACTGAGGCTAATTTAGATAGCATCCAATTAACCTACCAGCATGTTTTTGGAGTGTGGGCTGCAATCAGAGGATACCTACACAAGTACAGGGGGAACATGCAAACTCTGGACAGGTATCGCCATGTTTGGGATTTGAACTGACAACCCTAGTGCTGCTAGGCAGAAGTGCTAACCACTTAGCCACTGTGCTTCTTATACAGAGGATATAAAAAGTCCACAAACCCAGTTAAATGTTAAATGTTTCTGTGATGTAAAAAAATGTGTCATTTCAGAACTTTTTCCACCTTTAACGTGACCTATAAACTGTACAACTCAGTTGAACAACAAACTGAAATCTTTTAGGTGGAGGGAAGTAAAAATAAAAAACTAAAATAAAATGTATCTACTGCACAGAGTTTATTATACGCCAAAGAAGCTTTTTAGGTATGGTTACAGAGCAGATGACAAATGCCTCAGGTGTCCAGGAACTGGCGATTTGATCCACTTGTTGTGGAGATGCCCAAAATTGTTCAGGTATTGGAAGGAGATAATCGAGGAGGTGAACAGTACCTTTGGGATTAAATTGGAGATGGATGCTACATTATGCTTGCTGGGGAAAATAGAGGAAAATAGTATATCTGTAACTACTAAAATGACAGTAATAAGATGTTTATTCCAAGCTCGAAAGATAATTGGCCAAAATTGGCAATCCGCAAGGCTCCCTACATTTGAAGAATGGGTTAAGGTGATAGACGCTAATGTCTGGAGGGAAAAAGTGAATTTACAAGACCAAAGAATTTGGAGAAATTCTAAAAAATGTGGAACCCTTGGCTAAATAAAATAGGTTGCCCACCATAAGGGGAATAGAGGTCACACGGAGGAGAGGGACGAGAAGAGAGGGGTATAGAGAGGACGGGGAAGGGGGGAAAGTGGGAGAGTAGAGAGAATTAAAAGTTACATATTGTACTTAAACTAATATTAAAAAGGAATATTATGCACTGCGAGGAATGTTTAAAAATTGCACTGGTGGGTAAGGGGGGCGGGGTGGGTATAAAGGTTAACAGGCATCAAATAGAGGGGATGGTACAGGGCTAAGGGGGACCACATAGATTTATCATTTTTTAACTCCTTTTTTGATCATGTGTGAAACACTGTGTCCCCTTCTGGACCCCTCCCCTTTACTCCAGGTTGTGTGGTTGAGTACAGAACATAATAATGCATGGCCAGTTACTCAACCTGGTAAGGTCGTCAGGCGAGATAGTTATGGTTAGACAAACTGTCCATGAGTCATAAGAGGCTTTTGAGAGACAATGTATTGTTTTGCATTTGTATGTATGAAAAACTATAAAAATAAAAGAGTTAAAAATAAATAAATAAAATGGTTGCATAAGCGTGCACACCCAAAACTTGAATGGGCCAGCCAAAGCCCAGACCTGAATCCTATTGAAAATCTGTGGGGTGATCTGAAGAGGGCTGTGTACAGGAGATGCCCTCGCAGTCTGACAGATTTGGAGTGTTTTTTCAAAGAAGAGTGGGCAAATATTTCCAAGTCAAGATGTGTCATGCTGATGGACTCATACCCAAAAAGACAGTGCTGTAATAAAATCAAAAGGTATGTCAACAAAGTATTAGTTTAAGGGTGTGCACACTTATGCAACCATTTTATTTATTTATTTTTAACTCTTTCATTTTTGGTGCAAATGGGCCACAATGGCCATTTTACACTCTGCGCTACTTGTGCTGCCTCGTTCCTCTCCTTGGGATGCCCCACGTCTTTCACAATCCTAGGAACCTATCTGGAGGAGGTCCAGGAGAAAGGTGAGGAGAATGCCATAAAGATAAACAGGAGGAGAAAGACAAGGCCACCATGGAATACAACTCTTAAGGCCCCTTTCACACTTATATGACTTGTCCCACAATTTTGTACTGCAAAATCGTATGACAAGTCATTCTCCATGATTTTCAAAGACTACCATTCATATTGGCACGGCTTTAAGTCGTGCTGACTTCAGAGTAGTCCCTGCACTACTTTGGTCCAACTTCCATGCGAGTTGATGTCCATAGACCTCAATGTTAAACCCTCAAGTAGCATGTAAATCGTACCTGAATAATATAGACATGATTTCAGCACTACTTTGTAAGCACAAGAATGGTTAATGCCAAAGTTGTGGCAAAGTCGTACAAAGTAGTACTGCTCCCAAATCGCAGCAAAATCGCGGTAAAATAGCGGCAAAATAGCGGCCGTAAAATTGCGTGTGAAAAGGGCCTAAAGAAGTATTAAAGCCCCAAAAATGTAACATATTGCAGCTTACCAATTCTCAGATATGATGGCGACAATATTTTTTTCTTTATTTTCACCTAGTGATCCTGCCATTAGGTCTATTATTTTTCAACTTCCCTTATATGACAAAACTGTCCTGTGGCAGTTGGGGGGGGGGGGGAGGCTGAGATAAACCCTTTACCACTCACAGGTGTGCTTACAATGGTCAGTTATTATTAATTTATGTAAAACCAAAGAGGAAAGAAAATGGATGCTGTAACTACAATATAGGATGGAAAGGGAAGACCAAACATAGAAACACCACATCCCAATTTTGACAAATGAAGAAAATAATGGGGGTTTGAGGTAACAAACCTCAGGACTTTAATGGTGTTGTGTGAGTAATAAGGGAATATCAATTCATCAACGGTATTGGATAAAACAGAATTTTATTTTAACAAAAAAAAACATGAGGCAAGACTAAATACAGAAAGTTCATAAAATTCAATGAGACATTATAAAAGAATACCACTTTTCTCAACACGTTTCACTCTATGGAGCTTCCTCAGGAGATTTTACTTGTGGCATCATATTATACTAAAAATCGCAAGAAAAATACTCAAGTGTAGATATAAATAAATTCATAAATCAGGCATACACCAATTACTTTGAGCAAAATGCAAGAAACATAACAAAATAAAGAAAATGACAAATTATTATCATAATAGGGCATAAAGAAAAACAATAATAATGACCGTAAATGGGATGCTGTAACTGCTTAAAAAGTGTTAGCAGTTCAGCTTCAATTTGTTAGTCATCTAATACTACCCTCTCCCCAGAATGACAATGCTACTGTCCAAAGGTGTTTCCGTTGCTCCACCATCTAGAGTGGAGACACCCTAGGACAGAAAGTGTGTTACTGGCCAGATTCCCAGGTAAAAATAAAGGTTGGCAGCACAAGTGTGATAGTTATCATTCATTGCATGCCTTGAATGGAACTTTTTTGGGAAAAAAGTTAAATGTATTTGTGTTATGAATTGGTAAGCTGCAATATTTTACATTTTTAATTTTGGGTTTAATACCGTTTCAATTATCACCTTTTAAACCATTTAAAAAAGTAAAAATGATACCTAGAATATCAGTGAGGCACTGCAGACATGCAAATTTCTTCTATCTCAACTACCCGCCATAAAATTGCTACGATCGCTATGTTTCATTGACAAAATCTGTATAAAAGTGGTGTTTTGTCGCCTCGAGCATCATCTCAACTCTCTATATAAATGACTCAGTTTTATATCCATTCATTTTCTACTTTACTTTTGTGCATGTCCCTGTTTTTTTTTCCAAACACAGCACTTGAATCCATTTCTTGGTAATAAAAGAGTTTTAGCTTTCACTATAAAATGAGAAAGACTAATTCAACAATGTCAGTACATCTGAAACGGAAAGAAAGTTCTATCACTTGCATGCTACTGCCATCTTGTGGTGTCCCTATAAAAAGTGCACACTGCAAAGCAAAACCATCTGAAATGTCATTACATTATGAAATAGTTTTCACTGAATACAAAGTCTCATTCATCACTAATTTTTTATTTAAAGCTGAACTCTGGGCAAATATAAAAGACACAAATGAATGAAGCTCTGTCATTATTAATGCCCCAATCGCACTAGTGCAATTTTTCTTGCATCTGTCATTGCACTGCATTGCACAACAATGTCGCCTTTTTTTAAAACCACTTGAAGACCAGGCTTTTTTCTGACACTTTTTGTTTACAAGTAAAAATCTGTATTTTTTACTAAAAAATGTTTTTCTTTTAAATATAAAAGATGAAGTTACGCAGAGTAACATGTCACATGTTAGATACCTACCTAACATGTCACGCTTTAAAATTGCACACACTCATGGAATGGCAACAAACTACATCAAATCTCCATAAACAACGTTTAAAAGACTTTACAGGTTACCAGTTTAGAATTACAGAGGAGGTCTTGTACTAGAATTATTTCTTTAGCTCTGACGTTTGGGGCAATACCTCACATGTTTGGTGTGATCACCATTTATGTATGCTTGTGGGACCAATGCATGTGCTCGCCTTTGCAGGGGGGGATAGGGGGTGCGTTTAAAATTAGTTTTTTCTTAATTTTTACATTGTTTCTTTAAATTTTGAAGCACTTTTATTGCTGTCACAGGGAATGTAAGCGTTCCTTGTGACAGCAATAGGGAGTGACAGGTACTCTTTATGGACATATCTGGGGTCTATTAGACCACAAATGTTTCCTCTGCCCTTAAAAGTATCTGATCACACCAAGATCAGTGCGATCAGATGCTTTCACAATTTAAAAATGGTGTTGTTTACATCTGGGGAAACTGGAAGTGATGAAAACGCTTGTTGCTTCTGCTTTCCTATACCATAGAGCTCATTAGGGGCACAATGCAGCTACAGGCATCATGCGGGCATCATACAACTACAGCAGCTACAGGCATCATACAGTAAAACCACTTGAAGTCCATCACATACATCATAGCTCCCAACTGTCCCTGATTTCGAGGGAATGTCCCTGATCTGGAACAATGTCCCTCTGTCCCTCATTCCTCCTCATTTGGGTCTGATCTATATAGTTGTATATAAAATGTACTACTTATCAAAAAGTGTTTCCCAGCACTAAACCTTTCATCCAATCTCTAAATTACTGCATTTGTAAATACTAAAAGCCAGGGCTTTTTTTTCTCAGAGAATAGGTGCAGGAACTCACCCCTTATGAGTCATGCTTCCTCTCTGCCCCCCTACCCACCTCCGAGCACTGTCTCTTGTCTCCACCCACCTCCCAGTACCACCCCTTTTTAGAGAATACAGAACCAAGTATCATTTTGTGCTACTAAATTGTATGGAATTTGATAGACCCCACCCAAGCAGCAACAGACCCCACCACAGCAACAATAGATCCCCCCACACACAACGACAGACCTCCCCCCAGCAACAATGGACCCCCAACAACAAAATACCACCCCAGCAACAATAGACCCCCACAAAAAAATAGATCCCCAATGACAATAGATCCCCCAGCAGTCAGCATCAATTGATTTTCCAGCACACTTTGCCATAGAATACATTCAGTGCTGGAGATGCCGGAACTGCATTCCCCACGTTCCCGCTGCAAAAAAAGCCCTGCTAAAAGACAATATAAAGGAACAGTAGTGGTAAAAAGCAGTTGTGGGTTTAACCAATCATTTTTTTGTTGTACAATTCTCCTTTAAGGGGGGGGGCGCGGCAGGAGGTGTGTCCTATGCCTACATACTTTTGCGAATAGGTGTCCCTCATCCCCATTTCAGAAAGTTGAGAGGTATGCATACATGTACTTGATTTGGTGGCAAGTGGTTAAATACAAGCAATGTAAGTATTTGAATTTGACCTGGTATCAGCCTCTTACAGTCCCTCTACAGCAGAGCTGGGGTGTGAGAGCAAGAAGCAGTAAATGAAACCAATCAGTTTATGTGCTGGCAGAAAGCGTGCTGATAGGAGGAGAAAGAGTGACAGACAGATGAGCTCATTACTGTGCTGCTTCTCCTTTCACTGTGCAGCAACTGGCTGGGGAGAGTCCATGAAGACTTGGGCTCAGAGGATGTGGGGTGAATTATGCTGGTCATCAGACACGGGACATCTAGTGACAGAAAAAGAGTATTGTGAAGAAAATCTCTGAATTAAAGATGAATACTATGGCAAAACCTGTTTTTGCTATTTTATCTTTTAATAGGCTATTCATTATTATCTTTTTTTTGGCTGGAGTTCTGATTTAATAAGAATAACTGATAACACTAAAGCTACATATTAGTAAGAAGTGTATACAATAAATGTTATAGTCTTAATCTACATGCTAGATCTATAATTTATTTTTCACTATGGAGGGTACTGCAGCAGTAGAAGTTAGACTCCTCCTAATGAAGGAGAAGAGCTCCTTGCAAGGAAATGGCAGTCAAAAAAGGTGGAAAGAGACATCTTGCCATAATCCATGGGATCATAGGAAAACAGTATATGATTCAGCCCTTTAGGGTCCACCTGTAGCTAAAATATACATACATATTTTTGTGTTTACTGCTCTTTTAATTAATAGGTGACAAAATGCATCTTACGCTTTAATATAAAAGTGCGTTAAAAAAGATGTAAATCAATTAAAAAATAAGATTGTTACAATTCGTGATGAAATCTCCACTCTACAGGTATCTCCCCCAGTTGACACCCCATGTCAACAGCTACAATTGACACTCCCCTTATTCAAACCTGCTACTATAGATAAAGTTGCTAAACTCCTTTCTAACGCCCCACCTAACCACCTGTCCCCTGGACCCTATTCCCTCTTAAATACTACGGTCAGCCTCTCACTTTATCCTACACTCTCTAACCTACATCTTCAATCTCTCCCTCTCTTCTGGCATCTTCCCCAATGCTCTAAAACATGCACTGGTCACCCCCATACTTAAAAAGCTCTCATTGGACTCTACCCATCTTAACAATCTATGCCCTATCTCCTTGCTCCCCTTTTCCTCTAGACTCCTTGAATTCCTGGTCTACATCCAACTGAGTCTGGATTGTGCCCTCAACACTCCACAGAAACTGCTCTTCTAAAACTCACAAATTACTCACTAACTGCAAAAACCAACTGATGTTATTCTGTACTTCTATTTCTGGACCTTTCAGTTGCCTTTGATACGGTTGACCACCCCCTCCTCAAAAAAAACTTTACTCCCTCGGTCTCTGTGACTGCGGTCTTCGGTGGCTCTCATCCTACCCATCCCAACGCACCTTCAGTGTCACTTACAGTTCTACCTCCTCCTCTCCTCTTCCCTTCTCTGTCGGGGTGCCCCAAGGTTCTGTTCTTGGACCTTTCTTATTTTCAATCTACATCTCCTCCTTGGGTCAGGTGATTGCCTCACACAGCTTTCAATATCATTTCTACGCTGACGACACTCAAATCTATTTCTCCACCCCTCAACTCACTCCATCAGTCTCCTCGCGCATCACTAACTTACTAACAGACATATCTGTCTGGATGTCACACCACTTCCTCAAACTCAACTTATTCAAAACTGAGCTCATAATATTTCTTCCCCCATGTGCTTCTTCCCCTGACTTCTCTGTCAAGAGCAATGGCACAAACATCCACCCATCCCCACATGTCAGGGTGCCAGGTGTTATCCTGGACTCTGAACTCTCCTTTCAGCCCCACATCCAATCCTTTTCCAAAGTTTGCCGACTCAACCTCCGCAACATCTCCAAACTATGTCCCTTCCTAACCAATGAAACCACAAAGCTCCTGATTCACTCTCTGGTTATCTCTCGCCTCGACTACTGCAACTTCCTCCTCATTGGCTTACCTTTAAATAGACTATCCCCTTTCAGGAACTCGAGTCCACCCTTCGGGTAAAGGACTTGGAGAAACACACGTCTCAGATCTACGGGTCCCTGCTAGTAGCTGCCATCCCCGAGCTGTCCTCCCTCCCCAGGAAATGGGTGGGGGACATACCGGAGCTGGATGAGGATGAGTGGAGAGAGATTTGGGACTTTCCATTCTCCCATCTGGTCTCAGCCAGGGACAAGCTGGTCCAATACAAAATTATTGGAAAGAAGTAATCCAAGTGATCATTAAGGTCACTACGACTAGTGTCCCTTATGACCCTAAACATTGTCTGCTGGGACTGGTAGAAAAAAAGGCAATGCTCAGCGCTAGAAAAATACTCATATCCCTGCTTTTGTATTATGCACGTAAGGCCATCACGATGAACTGGAAACAATCATCTCCCCATTCTGTCAGATTTTGAAAAAATCTAGTGAACGCCAGTTTACCCCTTTATAAAGCCACCTACTTGGGCAGGGGTTGCCCACAAAAATTTGAAAAGGTATGGACCTGTTGGCTGGATGATAATACCACGGCAAATGATACAGTAGCCAACTCCTAGATTAACATCATGGTTGTAGTATGTTAATATATTGACCCACTTACTCTTATGTCACAATATCCTGTTATTAAATTATTGAGCACAGATCCTCCTGATCTAACCCCCCCCCCATTGGGGTATAGATAGATAAGGTTGTTTATGTTGTATGATGTATCCTGTTGTGGTCTGTTGCCACAGCTGAGGATTGTCTCTGCGTAGGCTATGTCTGCCCTTGTGTGGGCAATTTTGTATGCTAATGAAAAATTCAATAAAAAAAAGATTTATAAAAAAAAAAAAAAAAAAAACAGACTATCCCCTCTTCATTCCATCATGAATATTGCTGCCAGACTCATCCACCTTACAAACCACTCAGCGTCTGCTACTCCTCTCTGCCAATCCCTCCATTGGCTGCCACTCACCCAACAAATTAAATTCAAAATACTAACAATAAGTTACAAAGCCATCCACAACTCTGTTATAGAACAATAAAAAAAGTCGCTCTAGATCATGTACAGCTCATGCACAAGATCAGAAGCTGTGTCGTTGATGGGCTAGCCATAGGAAAAACCAGTCACAGATGATGTCACCATTTAAAAATGGCAGCGTGGGATAGGAGCAGTGGGAAGAACTATTTGGTACAGTGCATGCGCCGTACATGGTCTGGGCCTGGCATGGTATTATTCAATACCAAGCCACCCCAGATCATGTATGGTGGATGTGCCAGACCAAGCTTGGTTTCCCTGGAGTCACTGGTGACATTGCCTTTCCAAGGTGCACCTGTGCAGGCAGGGCTACATCACCATTGCCTCAGGAAAGCCTGGAAGACAAAAAAAAAAAGTTTTACAAAAAAAATGTAAATCTTTGAAATGGCTTGTGGAAGGATGGACATGCAGTGATGCATGCACAATCCTTTTTTCTGTTCAAGATCCACTTTATTGGCAGCTTTAAAAAGCAAGTACAGCTCTATCATCATTAATACACCAATAAATGTATTTTCAAATGCAAGCAGTGGGAGTACACATGGTTTAGAGAGTTTGCAGCTGGCCCAGGCCAGGGAATGCGGTTAGCTGTTGTAAGCTCAGTTCCCAGGCTTTTTGGTCCTTGCCAGCCCACCTGTGCTATAAAAAGGGGGAAGGCTGAGGTCCAGGACCCTTTTTGGTTGGTTCTGTTCCTACTCATGGTTGGAGGTTACACTTTGCAGTCCCCTGAAGGCACTGTGATTTTCGGAGACATCGAAGTCATGGCAAATGCCAAGATGGGCTCTCACCTCATGAAGGTATACCTGGGCAGCCATATTACAGTAGTTAGCTTAGGGAATGGACATAGTTCATATTGAAGTCGCTGATAAGGCAGTACAGCCAGCCCTCCTATACTGGGCCCAGGCCTCATCAGTTTAAAAGGGGGCCCAGTCACCTGCCAAGCAGGAGGGCCAGCAGTACTGCCTCATTACTGACACCTGTGTGGCCCTTTTCCCTATAGTGCTGCTGTTTTCTCTCCTCTCCTCTCCTGCTGGCAGCTGCTGAGGGCTCACAGGCAGGTTATTGGGTTATTTCAGGATGGTGAGCAGGGGGGGGAGGGGTCTCACCATCCTGAATGAACACACCACCCTGAATGAACACTGTGGGGTTGCAAATAATGACTCTGTGCCGCTATTCACCTGAATGGGTCTTCTGCCATGGCTGCAAAGCTTAGCATTGTGGCCATTGCATTTAAGCAAAAATATAATTCAATATTTGTGGAGGAATGGGGGCCCTGTCAAGTAGGCTGTACAGAGCCCCGTGATCAGCAGCCCTGATTATGCTTTAACTTACTCAGTAAAGTTACATTAACCGTTTTGAGCCTGGTCTGAAGTTATTCAAAGGGATGCATGTTGGTTCTGGCGTATCTAAGGAATCAGGGTCTGTAAAGCACAAAGGGTTACGAACTTACAGCACTACAAAGGTACTAACACCGCTACAGGTAGACCCTAAAGGGCTGAATGCTGGAATACCCGCAGCTGACGACTCTTGGTCAGCGCTCTCAGCCAATGGCACTTTTGGAGTTTTGTTGTGGGGGGGCAGGCAGAACACAACAGCTCAGTGAGTTAGATCACTGTACTTACTTTGCATAGTGAGTACAGCGGCTCCCACCGGAGCTGACAGTTTTTAGTAGTGTACCCAGCTTAACAGAGGCTCTAACTCACTCCTATTCTATACAAACCAAATATTTGGCTAGAGTTGGGCTTTAAGATGATTCAGATCCACCAAAAGTTCTACCCCACCCCAACCTTCTGGGAATTGTCATAGGTCCTAGAAGGCTGCAGGACCATTCACAAAGTGCAGCATGGCTTGTACATACGCAGGGGGAAGCTGGCTGTGTACTCGTAACGAGTCCCAGCTGGCTGCCCCACAGTTAATATGCCTGTGCCAGGGACCTTAAGACCGAGGAAGAACTGGTCCGGATGTATCCTTGGACAGGTGAGTGTCTGTTTATTGAAAGTCAGCAGTTACAGTTTTCATAGCTGCTGACTTATATTTTTGGACAAGTGACTGAAGCTTCTCTTTAAAGTAGTTGTAAAGGTTCGGTTTAAAAAAAAATACAAAATAACAAACATGTCATACTTACCTCCTCTGTGCGGTTGGTTTTGCACAGAGTGGCCCCGCTCCTCCTCTTCTCGAGTGCCCAGTCGGAGAAGCGCTCTCCTTCGTGGACACCCATGCGGGCACGCTCTCTTGTCCTGCTGCTGCGTCTGTAGACATAGACAGCAGGACTCGGCTTCGCCCCCCGGGACACGGGTCATTGGATTTGATTGATGGCAGCGGGAGCCAATGGCTACGCTGCTATAACTATATCTAATCAGGACACGAGGTGGGATTCTCATGTAGTGTCCCCATAGACATTAGATGGCTGTCTCCCAATATGTCTATTATCAATTAACCTAAGCAACATTCTAAAGTTTATGAGCTACCTTCAGGGACCACCAGCTGAGGCTAACCATGGGAAATGAAATGGGTCATGTTTAGGGACAAAGACACAAATACTGTTGAATCATGACTGTAGGTCTGACTGTACTGTAGTGTCTATAGCCAGCTTTAATTGGAACACAATTTAAATGTGAATATTGAGATTAACTGAAACAAAAAACATGAGGTCTTTGTCAGACTTGATTACCTTTACTGTTAATGACTCACAGCCTAACACATCCACTACATACATTGGCCAACAATTATTCAACATGTTTTGGTGACAGAACGCTCTGCAGTTTCACAAGAGTGCTCTGGGGTCGCGGGTCTCTGGAGTGACTGTGTTGCACAAGAGTTTATTTTATAATGCCTTTATCGGGGGGAGTCATTTCTTGGAAACTGTGTTTAATGTGAAATCAAAATAACAGAAATACACAAAGGGAAACAATGGTCAATTATAGAGCTAATGAGAAACAGATGCACACTGCTGAATGCTTAGTCTACAGTACTCCGGCTGTCTTAGTTCATAGAACTCTTGTCCACGGCCTCTGAGGGGCTCCCTCTCGTCTTCCATATAATTGTCTTTTGTTTTAGGGAAATAGGTGGCAGAACATTTCCTCTGGTAATGTCTGTCCATAGATTTTAAATGGATCAGCATGTGGAGAGCATAGGCGAGGACTAATAGAAGGATGAGTGACATGACTAGGCCCATAAGAATAGCTGGAGAAAAGTACGTTGTACAGTCTTTGGCATAGGAAAACTCTCCTTCTTCAATGTTAAATCCTTGTATCTGCAATACAAAATATGCATCAAACTCATATATTCATACATGCACTAGTCACAAATGATCTTACGGTAAATTTATAAATTTTAGGGTGTCTGCTGCTGTGTATATGTGCAAAATCTATGTTTTTTGTTCCTGTATGCGGCCACATCTTCTCTATATGCTGCCACACCTAAGCACATGTAAATTAGGAAGAAACAGGATACAGTCTGCGGGGGCTCCCATGCCCACCAGGGCGGACCCAATCCCTTTGGAACGCAGTGCATGTTTTTGCTTAGGCTAAGGGCTGCATTTTATGTGGGGGGTGACGCCGCGCATACTAAATGTATCTTAGCCCAGGTTCACACAGCTGCGGGAATGAAGCCATGCGAGTTCAGCTGAACTCACACTATTTCACTCCTGCATGTCAGTTTTGATTTCAGCCGCGATTTCAGAGACATCTGTGCCGGTTTCTGCACAGATGTCAATGTAAATCGCAGCCCGAAATCGCAAAAAAAAGTAGTACAGAAACTACTTTTTGAAATCGGTGCGAAGCCGCAAATGCAGCGTCGCACTGATTCGGACAGTGCCATTGCCGGCAATTGCCCCCGATTTGACATGTCAAATCACATGTCAAATTGTACCAATGTGAACCAGGGCGTATGGCTATTTGGCCTTTTCAATGGCCTTTAATGTGTTTTTGCTCGTTATTATGCTTAAATATGATTTTCTTCTTCTATTTTGTAGTACATGATCTCTGTTCTATAAACGTCATTTACATGCAAACAAAGCTCCTGAAGAAGCGGAGTACTGTCTGAGAAACATGTCCAGCATGCTAATATGATTGCTCCAGGGTAAACAGGTATCACTACTCTTCTCAGTTGTATCCCTTTTTTCAGATTTGACAGAGTTTTAAAATTGTATGTTTTAAACATGTTGTAAAACGCAATAAAATTAATTTTGTTTTATCAATATGTGTGAATCCCAAGCATTATGGTACCATTAAAGTCCACTTCAGCCTCATAACTAATCACTTCTATATTGATATAGCATGAAGGTATCCCTCTTTTTTACCATTTAATATTAGGCACTCCATTTAACTATAAAGAACTTGTAGTCAAAGTAGAACAGTTCACAGCAAGTCCGGCGGGAATGCAGCCTGACCAGGAACACTCACAGATGAACAGCTGATTGTAGCAGAGCAGGTCTCAACCAAATTGACAGCGTCTGCCTTGAGGGGTGCAATGCAGCCTAGCCTACCCAAGTGGGGAGGTTCCCAGGAAGAGTGGCGGATCCCTAGGCTTTCCCTTCTCAACTGGAACCTTTCCCTGCTGCTATTGCTGTCTCTGACAGAAGGGTGACCTGTCCCTACACTACCCACACGCTAAATGCACACTAATCTCGGGAGTCAGGGTGTTAAATAGACTCTGCCTGACCCAAGATGGCCACCAGAGTCACATGGGCTGTCAGCATCCAACTGGATTGCTGCCCCAAAAACCCAAGAAACTATAGAGGAACCACATTCCTCTTAACTTCCTCTCTCTCTGCAGTGCCGCTGCGATTGAGCACCCCCTGTAGTGGAAGAAATAGACTGCACCTGCCTACAGACTGCCAATCAGTTCAATTTAATGGAAGGTTTGGGCATAAACATATAGCCTACTAGAGTATCCATTGATAGCTGGTCATTTTCATGTTAGCTGCTCACTCACTGCAACAAAAATACTTTGAGTGTTAAAGGTTTGTGCTGAGTGATTTTTAGTTTTGTTGAAACTGTGCAACCCTTCCAGGTCAGATTTTTACATTGCAAGAAAGTTAACATTTATTACAGAACCTTACCTGCTTCATTTCTGGAGATACTGGACTTTGTGGGTACCTCTACTTTTCTTAATAAACGGTTTAGTATTTTTTTTACACTATGGAGTCTTTCCTTCTTTCTTCTATGGTGCAATACTGCCTGGTCTGATTTTACTGGATTTCATGTGTGGGAAAACTGCATCCTTGGTGCCTATGTTTTACACCACTGAGATTAAGTGCATTTAGACCTCTTTCATTATGGGGTCTAGGTATCTAGTAAGCAGCTTTATGTTTTCATGTGGTTAAAGAAAGAAGCACTTGCATAGAGGATCACTATGACATTCGTTTTTACTGGACTTGATTCACCCACATTGTGTTTGAGCATTGATTTCACTCATGTCATAGGAGTTTGTGTTCCCAGTTATTTGAGTTTGTGGACAACATATAAGCTTTTGTGAATATTCATGATTTAAAGGGACAGTGCAACATTATTTACCTTTTTTGAGTGTACAATATATATGTCAGTGAGTGCTGCTGTTCTGACTTCCACATATTGGACACATTGAACTTATCACATCCATTGAAGGTTTGGAGTTATACCACACATTATGAGATTTTTTTTCACACTGACTATTTAATTTGTAGTTTTGACACTGAATGCAGATTATTTGGCTTTATGAATGCTTAAGGACTAATTCATGCTCGTGGCCTAGGGGGAGGTAAAAAGATATGCAGATGATCCATGGTTTTACCGCCCCCAATTGCTGCCCTTCAGCTGCATTGGCAGCCAGATGGGGTTGTGATAAAGCCTGCAGATGATACAGCAGCATAGCTCTCAACTGTCCCTGATTTTGAGGGACTGTCCCTCATTCGAAACAAAGTCAATCAGTCCCTTTTTCCTCCTCATTTGTTCCTCATTTTGGTCTGATCTATATAGTTTTATATAAAATGCACTATTTATCTTTCAAAACATGTTTCCCAGTGCTAAACCTTTCATCCAATTTCTAAATGAGTGCATTTGTAAATTCCAAAAGTTAGTATAAATGAATAGTAGTGGTAAATAAAAATCACTTGTGAGTTTAACCAATCATTTTTTTGTAGAATTCTCCTTCAAGGGGGCGTGGCAGGGGGTGTGTCCCATGCCTACATACTTTTGCAACAAGTGTTCCTCATTCCCATCTATGAAATTTGGGAGGTATGCAGGAGTGTAAAAATTCCCAGCAGCAGGACAGTTTTCATCAGGGATAATAGGCCTATCTGGTTCACGCCTAACCTTTATTTTATTGTTGTGTGTGATATAATTCCAGGAGCTTTAGATGCACATTCTTCTTGTACTTGTTTGGGTTTTTTTTTCCTTTAAAACGATGCAATGGTAAGCTGGGAACAAAAGGCATTGCGGTAGTGGTATTAAACCCAAAAGCAAATGTAGCACCCCCCCCCCCCCCCCCAGGTCTACTGGGAGCAAAAGGGCAGCAAGCTTACATTCACCCCAGAGCTGAGTCCATGGCTATAATGGCAATTTAGAACAGATTTTAGCCGCCAGTCACTTTAGCTATTTTTCAATGCTTTAATGAGAACTTTAGAAAAGTAGTAGAAGAGAGGTTTAGGGGAGGTTTCAAATATACTTTTTAGCAGATCACTTACAGACTCCTTGAATCCAAAGGACAGAACAGCTTTCTTTTAGAAAATCTTGAATACCTGGACAAGTCTCTCTCACAGACTTAGCAGCCAGTAGAACTATTGGATAAGTCTCTCTCACAGACTTAGCAGCCATCAGAACTCTTGGATAAGTCTCTCTCACAGACTTAGCAGCCATCAGAACTCTTGGATAAGTCTCTCTCACAGACTTAGCAGCCAGTAGTACTCTTGGATAAGTCTCTCTCACAGACTTAGCAGCCAGGAGCTAGTTACCTTGATTGGATTGTAGAACAGCTTAACAGTACTAGGACCTTTAAGCCGACCCGGCGGTACTGTAAGGGTAGTTAGATGTAGGTGCATCCTCCAAACGAGTTACCAGGCCCTTCTGAGAGACCAGCCTTCATCCTGGCTCTCTCCAGCAAGGGTCCTCCCCTGGATCTCCTCAGCTTGGCTCGGCTTCTTCCACATAGGCAAGACAGCCTAAGGACCACCTTAGAATTAGTAGGCCCCAGACAGGCTTCTGGGCCTACTGCAGGATATGCAGCAGGATATCCTAAGGCCAGAAGGTCCCGAGGTAACGACTGAACTAAGAGCACATGGCATCTGTCCAATAAATACCCCTTCCCAGAATGCACAGCGGCCAGGCACCTCCTACTGGGCTGTTTCTGGAAAAAGAATATTCATTACAGAGCAACCTAGTTGTAATTCTCACACTGTCCTGTGATACCAGTGACACCTACTGGCAACAGTGAGAAAAGCACAACTCAGCCAAGTTTAGAACAGAACCAAAAATACAATCAAATCTGAGCTGTTTACAGCTTAGCCAAAAACTAAATTTACACTATAGCCACATATTTAGGAACAGGCTACACAAACATTTATTATAGTGCAGCTTACCAAATCTTAGATGTGAGGGCTGTATCAGTTTTATTTTTTAGGCTTTTTTCCTTTATTTTCATCTGGTGAACCAGCCAGTGTTGTTTTTAAACAGAAAAATCTCTCCTGAAAATGTACCAGTTAGGTGTTTTTGGACAAACCATTTACCACTGACAGGGGTGCTTACAACTGTCAGCTTTTATTTATTCATGTAAAATAATTATCCAAAAAGAAAAAAAAACTGCAGTGTGAGCTGGAGTTTGGCTTCAATATCATAGTGTATGTAAATCAGGTAGTACATTTAACACTACCCTCCACCTGATTACCAATGCTGCTGTCTGCTGTGCCCCTGTGCTTATTCTTCCAGAGTGGCAGCATGCTAATACAGGAGGTGTTTTACTGGCCAGATCACCAGGTGAAAACAGAGGGAGAAAGCCTAAGAAAAGAAAACAAATGCAGCCACCACATCTAAGGACTGGTAAGCTGCAATATGTTACACTGTTAATTTTGGGTTTAATACCACTTTAAGGATCCATTGGTCAACAACAAGTGAATGCTCCTCTTTGAGCACCCCAAACTTGTGTAGCACCCCTGCCCTAGGCTGGCTAAATTATGAATGAGCTGCAATTTATCTTTTAGGTCTTATCAGGGTCTCCCTAAACCTGGTTGTTGATTACTACTGGCGAGGCCCAAAAGGCCTGGCTGGGGAGAAGAGAAAAATTTGGGGGGAGCTTATCAGAGTCTCTCTCTACCTGGGGCTTTCCCTGGGAGGAGACATGTGTATGTTCCAGAGAAGGTACCATTAGGCCTCAGCAGGTGCTATGTGCTGGAGGCTTAAGGAGTGTTGCAGGGGAGCTGCACAGAAGCTGCCACCTGAACATTGTGAGTAGGACCTTTCACCTGTAGCTTTGGGTGTTGAAGTACTCTTCAAGGGTTTAGACTACAGGAGGTGCTACAGAAGCATTGTGACTTCTCATATTGGTCGATTTACTAAAGCTGGAGAGTGCAAAGTCAGACTTCAGCATAGAAACCATCAGCTTCCAGGTTTTATTTCAAAAGTCTAATTTAACAAGCTGAGGTTAGAAGCTTATTGGCTACCATGCACAGCTGCATCAGATTCTGAGTGCTCCGATTTTAGTAAATCAACTCCATGGGGTCACAGATTTACTTGGATGTCCCCTCTTTATCAGTTCATTTTTGAGGCTGCTGCTAAAAGGTCAAATACTGTTGGGATAAGATATACCATAACATAATAAAAAAAGGCATAATATTAAAATTAAACAAATCCACAAATGAAATGAAAACGCCAGAAGAGAACCCTTAAAATAAAAAAACATTATTTTCAATTGTAAGTCTTGCAACAACAAAAAAAAAAAACATAAAGACCCCATGCAATAAAAACCAGTACACCCTGTAATGGAAATTTGTAAGTTCTGTATATAATTGTATTGTATTTTGTATGTATTGCACTCTGCCCTCACTGTGCACACAGCACTAATAATGTTTTCAGTAAATGTTTACATTCTTTCGAGTCCTGATTAGAATAAGCCTGCCTATGTAACGCCCCTTGTTACCATAAACGTACAATTGTAATATTAATGTGATACCTACGTAATCATGTGCATAAAAACCTTCAATTGCGTCATAATAAAGCAGAACAGTAATTTGGAAAGATGCTGAGCGTATCTTTTGTGTCTGTTCCCTACTGCAGTAGATATTATTAATTTGGAACCACTAATCAATATGAGGATAGGAGTTGCCTATCATCAATTTAACCGAGTCATGCATGGCGAGCCAGCCAGGAGGGGATTCCAGGTGACCCTGAGTATCCGAAACGAGGAGCTTGAGACGATCCGGGAATTTCTGATAATCAGCCGGCTGAGGTAAGCCTTTTTCTTACATTTGAGTTATCAGACTTCCTTGATCGGTAAGGCATTTTCGGGACAAAGGGTACCTATTTTTCTCCCCTTAATCGAACTGTATTGATTGGTGGTTATATGTTATGTTGTCCCTGTCTATTGTCCATCGGAGTGTTATAAATAAGAAAGGGAAGAATAGTACTGTTCACAGGTATATGTAGTACATCTGTTAGATAAAGTCGTTTAGAGGCAAGAGGGTATAGGCACACGTAGAGAAGAGAGAAGACTGGCCAGTCATTATGGGCATTGAATTAAGTAAGGGAATGAAGGGTAAGAGACCCTCAAAAATGCCCAGCGCAAGAGAAGCGCTATATATGAACCGAAGGTGTGGTTCCGCCTATACTGAGCCCCTAGATTAATTGTTAGAGTGGACAGGGATCCACATTGGGTAACTGGGTTACCAAAGTCCACAGGGACTAAGAATCATGCAGAGTAAACAGCTAGAGAAACAGCTATCTATGTGAGCAGGATGGATCAAGGGTGACATTAGAACTAGACAGAAAGGGACATTTTCATGTTAAGTTGTGGGATGAATTTGGGATCAGGCACTACAACTAGTAAAAGTCAGAAACAGAGAAATGAGAGGTAAAACAGAATACTTTATATGTTGTCAGAGAGGGAAGATGGGATGAGCACTGTGGGTCTCCATCTGATCATAGAATCATAGAAGCTAGATATAAAAGTTATTTAAACAAAATAAGGAAAGCAGAATTTAGGCAGGGAAATATTAAAGAGTTAAAAGAAAGTGAGAGAATGATATGCATGTGTTGTGTACAAATGGGAAAAATGTAAGCGATTTTAGAGAGATATTGGTGTGTGTGCGAATGCTGGGACCTTTAGTTCTATTGCTTGTGTGTGTCATGTACGCAGATGTGACCCCCTCCTTTGTGCTCTCATGAAAGAAATGTGGCTGGGATGAGAGGTTAGTGATAAGCTGGAAGGACACCATTGCCAATTTCTGTTTTTTAGACAAAACATTTATAACAAAATGTGCCGGGTTAACGAATCTAATGGTAAACAATGTGATCACAATTATTTTGAATCTGTTTTCCAAACATGGTAAAATGAAGGTTACATTTAACCGTGTATTACACAAATTGAATATCCTTTGATAGTGGAAACAGTGCATTTAAAAAAGGGAAATTAAGTAAAATTAAGTAATAATGAGTATTAATTTCTAATATGAGTTTAACAATTATATAGATATAATGAAACTGGTTTACACAACCTTTGGTTGGAAATGAAATCCAGGTTATTGGGGAAATTTGTAAAAATGGGATTAGTTTAGATTAAGATAACAATTTTGTAATTTTACATTTATACAATAAGCCCTTATTGAGAGAAAAATAGATTAAGATGAGGTTGTTATTTTGAATAAAGCTGCCATAATATTTAACAAAGCCAAGATGGATGGGATACATAAGAAGTTTTTCTACAAAAATGATATTGTAAGGTTTTTGATGAAAACTTGATGTGCTGTCCATGATGTAAGAGTAATAATAAATAAAATTTAAATATAACAGACCCATCACATCAAGTCCACACACCCTGTTAGGATAGATGCCACCTGCAGCCAGTTGTTTTATAGTTTTTGATGCTTTCTGGTCCATCATACAGATTGGTCCTTTTGTTTTTATTTATTTTTATTTTTGAAATCCAAAGCAGAATGTGTGGATTGTGAAATGATGTGCCCCTTTTTCTTGTAAAGTACAGTGGTATAAGCAGAAGAATAGTTTTGGATTTATGGACATCTCTGCATGACCGCAGGGTATTGTTATCATTTATTATAATATTGCCAGGAAAAAGTTGTCTTTTGAAACATGAAACTGGAGTTCTTACACAAATAGCATGATACAAAACAAGCCATTGTAATATATTTATGCAAGCTGGACCCAGTAATGATGGGTTCACCCTGATATATCAGAGCTGTAGCTTTTATGCAAAGGTGCTATTAGACAAAGTTAGATATTGTTTTGGTCAATGGTCCGACATTCTGTGCAGCAAATTTACAGCTAACTAAATGTTTGTCTAATGAAAGGTTTAAAATATGAGTTTGTTTATGTACAAATCTAACAATGAAAAATGCGTACATTTATTCAAAAGAAAGGAAAAGACGCATGTGTTAAATTGATGACATAGGAATCAGCTGCTGTGAGTCCAGTGCAGGACACACTCCCTGAAGACCCAGATATTACATTTTTTGTAGATTTGAGTATGCAGTTTATCACCCAGAAGGATACCCTGTATTCAAAGTCATTGGATCCTTTTTCCCCAGCTCAAGAAGCAGAGCTCCATGTTTTAGCAAAGCCTGTGAGCTATAAAAAGAGTGTATATTTATATAGATAGTCGAGATATAGAGAGCTTTTGGTTCCATTTGAAGGGCCAGAAGTTTGTTTTTACTTCGGCAGGTAAACCAATAAAGCATGCCAAGTTAATTTGATTGGCTGTTTTCAGCCTTCCAGCTTCTTGCTGAGGTAGCCATATTAACTTTCACACATGGAAGCAGACCAGGTGACTCTAAGGATGCTGCATTACAGCCCCGGACACTTGATGGGTCTGTGCAACTCACAGATTCCACCCTTGTTCTGGCCCAGTATAGCTGGGATTAATAATTCAACTTTAAGGACCCCAGAACGAGAAGAACAAGTGGTCCACAGGGGGCAACTTCTTATGAAACAGGACTTTGGAAAAGGTGATCATTTATGTCTGTCAGCCACTCTTTTCCCTCCAGCTTGACACATGGACCGTGTCATCAGTCACAAGCAGTTATGGCTGCCTTAGTAAATGAGCATGGGTTAGAGCCAGGGTTCACCACAGTTGTTTTTATAACATACCACTTCTTGTTTTACCTGTTACCAAAGGTGTTACCAAAAGCTCAACATCCCTTCCAGAGATTACAAAAAAGATATATCCAGATGCCCAAGTCAGGATCTTACGAGTATGCATTTTGTCTGTATGGACATGTTTTTTGGATGTCCAGTGGCAAATGCTACTGCAAAGGCCACAGTAAAAAGTGTTATCAGAAGTAGTTTGTAAATATAGAGTGCAGAAAGTACAGAGAGTAACAAAAGAAATCATTTTTTATAGGAGAGTCCTTACTAGAAGTTTTGAGGTTTTATTTTTACACCCCCTACTGTCTACAATATAGCGGACAAAGTAAAGTAAGAAACTAGAAAACTTTTGCCTGAATGTTTTCTTAAATTTTATCAAGCCCCTAAGGGGATGTTGGACTCTCTCCCTATGAGATTTTGTTTGGGAGTGTGTTACTCACTTGCTTATATTTTGTCTCAGCAGCTGAAGTCCTCCATTCGGATCTCACGGAGAATGCTGATGATCTTTTAAGGTTTTTTACAAACTCATTTATGTGTTTTCTCCCTAATTCCAGATCCTAAAAGTTTGGAAGGATCTAAAACTAAAGCCAGGTGACTTTTGGATTGTTAAGAGACATTTATATATAAGGAAATGTTTGGAGACTCAATACAGCATCTATTTCATGTACAGTTTTTGCAAAACTTGAAGGAAAAGTCACCTGGATCCACACCAGACACTGCAAAAATGACTTAATTAAAGAAATCTCTGTGTTTGATTTGTTTCCCTCTTGTGATCACAGTCTAGGGTACTTTTTGATTCAATTACTTTAATTGTAAGGGATATATATATTTGAAAAATAGTTTAGCCATGTTGAAGTCATATTTGTCTTTTGTACGTCTTCCATTTTATGTAGAATTGTCTGTGTTTACATATGCTGATAAGTCAGCATGTCCACAATTCAGCTAGAAGGCCATTCTGGCCACAGGAGTGTACAGCCAGTACTCTGTAATTATGTCTTATCAATCATTTGTTCTTCACAATGAAAAGTCATTTTGTAATGAAAAAGTTGCTCAGCTATTATTTTCTCCACAATGGAGTTTTTTTGCCTCTTTGGCCAGGACTACCTCCACCTAAGCATGTGGAGGTTCCAGGTTAAAGGTGATAGCAGGTATGGTTAGTGATTGTAATGGAAATTTGTAAGTTCTGTATATAATTGTATTGTATTTTGTATGTATTGCACTCTGCCCTCACTGTGCACACGGCACTAATAATGTTTTCAGTAAATGTTTACATTCTTTCGAGTCCTGATTAGAATTAGCCTGCCTATGTAACGCCCCTTGTTACCATAAACCTACAATTGTAATATTAATGTGATACCTACGTAATCATGTGCATAAAAACCTTCAATTGCGTCATAATAAAGCAGAACAGTAATTTGGAAAGATGCTGAGCGTATCTTTTGTGTCTGTTCCCTACTGCAGTAGATATTATTAATTTGGAACCACTAATCAATATGAGGATAGGAGTTGCCTATCATCAATTTAACCGAGTCAACCCCAAATAAAAATGAAAACCCCAAATATCACCCCTGAAACAAAAGCACAAAGGGAAGTGTTAAAGCAAATAAAAGTTTGCTACGAATGGTACCACTGAAAATAGTGACCACTGAGACTCAAATAATAAGAACAAAAAAATGCATCAAAAGGGTTGATTGGCCAAAAAGCTAGCAATTAAAATTAAAGTACAGTTTCCTAACAGAGGCTAATCTCTTCTTTATGCAATCTGTCAGCCTTCCCAATTCTTTCCTTACAGTAGCTTCCAATTCACTGACACTATGTCTGCTCTTTGACCTCCTTTTATAGTGAAGGGTCTGGCTTTTCTAAAAGGCCCCATATTGGCCCCTCCATTCCTGATTGCTTTAAGATATAAAAAAACATATCCAAAGAAAATCTTCACAAAAATTAGCAGGGACCACAAATTTTCAACCAGCAGAATTAGCCTCAAACCGATGACAGGTGACCCTGCCCCTTTGTTTATTTACCGTCGGCAATGGGAATCGGAGCTGTCAGTCGGCGTTGTCTAGAGACACTAAATAAACAAAGGGGTGGGGCCACCTGCTGTTACCAGTGACTCCGCCCCTTTGTTTATTTGCTGTTGGTGGAAACCGGACATGTCAGATGCCGGGAGGCAAGCGGTGGGTGCGGACCAGTTTTTTTGGGGGGGGGGATCGCCGTTTATTGTGATTAACTCTGGATTTACTTTGGGGGAAATTATTCTTTTTTTTTTGTTTTTTTTTGTTTTTTAATACAGGACTGATCAAAACTGTGTTCTTTTTTTATTTATTTTTGACACTTTGGTGAATGAGTGGGGGTACAATGTAACCCATACTCATTCACATGTGGGGGGCCGGGATCTGGGGGCCCCTTGTTATCAAGCCCTTATCGAATGAATTTGAATTATTCAATTGTTTCATTTGGATACTTCAAACATCCGAATGAAGCAAATAAATTTTGTTATTTTGTTAATATTTATTTCGGATTTGTTAAAATGTTTTACTTTTGTATTCAGAAATTCGGATACATTCGTTTTTCCGAATAACAAAACTTTTGTGCGAATTTTGATTCGGAACGAAACAAACCACACATGTGTACAGGCCACCTAATGACAAACTGAAGAAGCACTATAAGTTGACAACACTGCTGTCAATTGTTGTTAATGGCAGGATTTCCAGTTAATAAACTTTGCAACAGATTCACAAAAAATGATTTGTGTATGAAAACTTTATACAGTGAAGTATGATGCCACACATACTGAAAAAGAGATTCAAGGTTTACTTTTTTACTTTTTTCATTACTGATTTTTTAATGAACACATACCTTTTTTTTTTTTTTTTAATCGTCCTGGAGTTTAGGTTTAAACAGATGCTCTGTTAGGTATTATCTTAATCTCATCAGGAAAAAGCAGGTAAGCATCTGCAATAAATGCTGCTAAAAGTCTTGCAATGTATATACAGTAGATGACCTGCAAAGGCTGCACTTTTAAAACCTTTGACTGGAATCAATCTCGACACAAATGTACAAAATATTCATAATCATGATGGTTAAGCTGCCCACAGGCACAGTGGATTCCGATCATCTAAGCTGGCTGTAAATGACTGCATGTATGTGGACACTCACTGACCTCTCCAGACTTCACCTGGCAAACTATTACTTGTGGGAAGAATCAATCAGCTGAGCTAAATTTTCCCAGCTTTCTCTTGAACTAATGGATGTCTTTCTGCTTTCATCCTCCCTTCTTCAAACCAAAAACCTGACCACCAAGAGCATTCAATATATGTGTTTTCTGAAAAATATTTCAGAGGGCAGACTGAACCTGAACTTCTGACCGCAGTCTTATGTCTGTAAATAGTCATACTGAGCAGATTACACTCCAGCTGTACATTTTCCAACATAGGCTACAAAATGATGGCTACTATGAGTTTGATTGCTCTAGGCCAGTGATGGCAAAATTTGGCACCACAGATGTTTTGGAACTACATTTCCCATGATGCTCAACTACAGTGCAGAGTGCCAGAGCATCATTGAAAACGATCCATAGAAAGTACAGGCCGGCAACTTGACAGCTTCTCCATAGAAAATATTTATTTGAGCATTACAGCAATTTAGTTATTTTATTTATTTCAGGTACTTATATAGCGCTGTCAATTTACGCAGCGCTTTACATATACATTGTACATTCACATCAGTCCCTACCCTCAAGGAGCTTACAATCTAAGGTCCCTAACTCACATTCATACATACTAGGGACAATTTAGACAGGATCCAATTAACCTACCATCATGTCTTTGGAGTGTGGGAGGAAACCGGAGTACCCGGAGGAAACCCACGCAGGCACAGGGAGAACATGTAAACTCCAGGCAGGTAGTGTCGTGGTTGGGATTTGAACCAGCGACCCTTCTTACTGCTAGGCGAAAGTGCTATCCACTACACCACTGTGCCGCCCAACAGCAATAACATCATCCAAAAATGCTGATGCGTTTCGGCCTTAGGCCTTCATCAAAAGCAAGGGGAATGAAGTTTCAAAACATTTGGGGTGCCAAGGTTCGCCATCACTGCTATAGGCAATTGTCCTGATGAGCCATTTCCCTATTTTTGCAAATCAGCTACAGGTATCTACACATACACATACACATACACATAATCTACACATACAGTATGTACCATTGTACAGTATGATGGAATGGAGCTTTCAGATTGGCAATCATCAAAGGTCATGTCACCACCTGAAGAATACTACAGCAGCATTTAAGGTACTAAAGACTTGAAAGCTGTAGCAGAAATGTCTGCTATTTGTAACATGATCAATCTGAATCCCCCAAAGCTTTTAGCTTGTACAAGAAAGTACAACATAATAACCAAAGCTGTTCTTTAGTTCTATTCCTCTCATTCTGAATACACTGGTGCAATGGTTAAAATAATTCTTATATGTCTGTAAAGCTAACCACCTTTTATTACCTGAAAATCCAGGAAGGTGACATCCCAGAGTGCCGAGCTGTTGTCTTCAGAGCTGGGAAATAACAGAGAATCGTATTTCTGTAGACTGCTCACATGCTGACAGTGGTAAGAATAGCTGATTGGAGCAAAGATTTTGATGCTGTTGAATGTCGCTTGCACACTATGGTTGAAGAGGATCTGAATGCTTTGCAATTGATACCAATTTTGGACTGTAAGTTTGTAGTAATTTTTCACCAGTAAAAGTCTTCAAAGATAATAATAGAAAACAAAATTATTGAATAAGGGGATCAAATAAAATATAAAAAGGTACCATATTATATTGGACATCTCAGTCTTTTGAAAAACACACACAATCTACAAATCTACAAATACAGATATAGTTATTTATTCTTGTATACAAAACTAGGACAGGATTGGGTGGGACTTTGCATGTACCTTGTAGGGTTAAATGAATGCACAAATCAAGGAGATTAAAAGGAAAATGAACATAGTTTTTTATTTATTCTACACATACAAAAAATTTGATAAAAACATTCAAGAAAGAATTGGTTAAAAAACACTATTTCTGCTGTCCAGGGTGTTGTAAAAAAAAAAAAACGCAATATTTTTTACTTTTTGCTATAATAAATATCCCCCAAAAATATATAAAGAAACATTTTTTTTCCTCAGTTTAGGCCGATATGTATTCTTCTACATATTTTTGGTTAAAAAAAAAAACGCAATAAGCGTATATTGATTGGTTTGCACAAATGTTATAGGGTCTACAAAATAGGGGATAGTTTAATGGCTTTTTTATTATTATTTTTTTTTTTTACCAGTAATGGCAGCGATCTACGATTTTTATCGGGACTGCGACATTATGGTGGACAATTTTGACACTTTTGTGGGACCATTGGCATTTTTACAGCGAACAATGCTATAAAATTGCATTGATTACTGTAAAAATGTCACTGGCAGTGAAGGGGTTAACCACTAGGGGGCAGTGAAGGGAATAAGTGTGTCCTAGTGTGTGTTCTAACTGAAGGAGGAGGGGACTGTGCAGGGGAGATGACAGATTGCTTTTCATACTCTGTATGAACAGACGATCTGTCTGCTCTCCCCTCAGAGAACCATAAACTGTGTGTTTACACACACAGATCCCGGTTCCCAGTGTGCCCAATCGTGGGAGCCCGGAGGTGATCGCGACCGCCGGGCACTCGTATCGGCTCCTTGGGCGAGCAGGGGGCGCCTACGTTACCAAAGTAACATGATGGCGATTCGCGCAGCCGAGCCATGTTGCCGCAGTACTGCGGCGGCTGGTCGGCAAGCGGTTAATCAAGACCGGAAAAAATGGAAAATCCAATATTTTGAACTGTCACGAGAACAGGGACAGAGAGGAAATCTTTCAATAGGGACACATTTCAGCTGGTTTTCCAGCATGCTCGTCCAAGAGTAGCCGGCCAAACAGACGGCTTCTGAGGGACCGGCTGCCTTACACACGAGCCGAACGTCAGATGGTTTTTATTGAACCAGCCAAAGTGGCCTGGCATTTGGCCCTGGCGTACGGAGCTTTAGTCTGCTTGTCCATCTAACACTCCCCACCCCCCTAGACTAACAATGCTGCTGCTTGCTGTGCCCCCTGTGCCTCTTATCCAGAGTGGGGGCACTGTAATACAGGGGGTGTGCTACTGGCCAGTTCACCAGGTGAAAAAAGAGATAAAAAAGAAAATGAATGCAGCCACCACATCTAATGATTGGTATATTATATTCTATAATATATTACATTTTTGGTTTTGGGTTTAATACCACTTTAACTTTATACCTTGAGATCGACTTATGAAAATAGAAAGGTCTGCAATGAAGCAAAATGTTGTCCCCTAAGATGGGCTTATCGTGAAATATAAGAAATTGTTTTCAATATTCTTTTATTGATTTTTAAAACAATTATACAAATACTTTTAAATATCTTTCATCACCAAGTTGAACATTAAGTTATTGTATAGCATCCTCTCTTTAAAATATCATCATTTCACCATAATTTTTAATAACCTGTTCTATACTGAGCCTTCTGACTTATATTTCTTTACAATGTCCATACTCATTCATCTCTACCATTCATCCCTGTCTAACTTATTTGAAACATACACTCTAGACAGGTACTCATACCTATCTATTCATCCCTATCATTCATCACTATCTTATTTTCCACACATACTCTCAAAAAAAAAAAAAGTGGGGGTGGGGGGAGGTAAGAAAAAGGAAGGGATCTCTCCTGTCTCTAGGGAGTGTTTTTTTCCCTTTCATAAAAATTGTATCATTTTTGATGAGGTCTGAAACTTTTCCAATTGATGCCACATTATGGGCTTTTGGTCCTTTTTCGTCCCCTCTTTCCTTATCTGCTCTTCCATATATTGTATTTCGTTCATTTCACATATCCATTCCATTATTGTAGGGCCATTTATTTTTCTCCATTTTCGAGCTATTATTGTCCTAGCTGCATTTATCATATGGTGAAGAATATCCGTCTTTATAGATTTCAATGATCCAGATATTATAGACAGTATCGAAACCTTAACGCTTGGTTGCATCTCGTTTCCAGACACCAATTTGTATATTTCAAATATTTTGTACCAGAATTCCTTAACCATGTGACATTCGTACCAAATATGTGTCATTGTTCCTTTATCCCTTTGGCATCTCCAACATTTCTCTGTATTATCTTTTTTTCTTTATTTATTTTATTCAGATCTACTGGCCTCCAATACCATCTCATCATAATTTTATAGCTGTGTTCTTGATTCTTGACTGCGACCAATAATTTGTGTTAATAAAAATGCTTTATCCCATTCTAATAGTGAAATCAGACTCTCTAATTCACTTTCCCATTTTCTAATATTTGCTATTTCATTAAGGGGTCCCGTAGGAAGTAGAAGTTTATAAATTTTAGATTATGGGTCACTTTTCATTCTTCTATTAACAATTGTTTGAATTTAGTTAATGGTCTAGCAATCCTAGACTGCAGTGTCAGAAATTCGATGTATTCAAATTCGCTGCTGTTTGCTGTGCCCCCTGTGCCTCTTATCCAGAGTGGGGGCACTGTAATACAGGGGGTGTGCTACTGGCCAGTTCACCAGGTGAAAACAGAGATAAAAAAGAAAATGAATGCAGCCAACACATCTAATGATTGGTATATTATATTCTATAATATATTACATTTTTGAATTTGGGTTTAATACCACTTTAACTTTATACCTTGAGATCTACTTATGAAAACAGAAAGGTCTGCAATGAAGCAGAATGTTGTCTCCTAAGATGGGCTTATCGTGAAATATAAGAAATTGTTGAATACAAATTAAAGAAGACAGCTTTACACGTGGGAAAAGAGTCACAATATAAAACAAAATTGGGCCAGTTAACATTAGTTGGCAGTAAAATGTCATAGCAAGCTTTTCCAGCAATAAAGCTCAAGAAATACTAATTTAAATTTATATCAAAGTAATTAAATATTGAGTTATTATAAGATTGCCAGAAACGGTATTGTCAAGTCCAATAATAATATTGCAGCCTCAGAACCATGCAAAACAAAACTGGCAGTTAGCTGCTCATTAAACTTGCTGTGCTACAACTGAAATCACTTGAAGGAAAATGTCAAGAACATATGATGAATATTGCCTAAAATTCTTCTCTAGTAAAATAAATATATATAGTTTATAGATCAAAAACAAATCCTCAAGCTTCTGTTAAATTTCTGTTTCTTCAGTTGCTAAGGCAGAATTTGTACTCAGTTATTTGCTACCATTGGAGCAAGGGTTTCAACCTGTCCCATTCCCACAGGGCTGAGCTGCTACTTTAGTAGCATGCTGAATTGAAAATGCATCCCAATATATAGGAATAAGTGCAAAAGCTCTTAATCCGCATAAGGGATGGTGTTGGTATCATAGATTCGGCCTGATGATGTCTGATACTGTTGCACCTGTTGATACCTGCACTAAACCAAGTGGACTAGCAGAATTTGTCAAAGCAGTGGACCTGTTTGCAAAGAACCTCCACCATGCTTTACTGTTGGCTACATTTTTCTTCACCCCAGTTCTTATCTTTTTGTGCACAGGACATGGGAAATAGTCTAAGAGACTCAACTAAGCACGAAAAAATTGGAAATGGGGTGCAGAAATTGGCAGCAGGTGCTCTGGATTGATGAATCAATATTTGAAGTATTTGGCTGTAGCAAAAGGCAGTTTGTTGGCGAAGAGCTGAAAAGCAGTATAATAATGAGTGTCTGCAGGCAACAGTGAAGCTTGGTGGAGGTTTCTTGCAAGTTGAGGCTGCATTTCTGCAAATGGAGTTGGAGATTTGGTCAGGATCAATGGTGTCTTCAATGCTAAAAAAATACAATAAGATACTTATCCATCATGCCATACCATCAGGGAGGAGTGTGATTGGCCCCAATTTTATTCTACAGCAGGACAACGACCCCAAACATACAGCCAATGTCATTAAGAACTATCTTCAGTTTAAAGAAGAACAAGGAGTCCTGGAAGTGATGGTTTGGCCCCACAGAGCCCTGATCTCAACATCAAGTCTGTCTCGGATTATATGAAGAGACATTAGGATTTGAGGCAGCCTAAATACACAGTGGTTAGTTCTCCAAGATGTTTGGAACACACAACTTGCCAAGTTCCTTCGAAAAATATGCAAGTGTACCTAGCAGAATTGATGCTGTTTTGAAGTAAAAGGGTGGTCACGCCAAATATTGATTTAATTTGGATTTCTCTTCTATTTATTTACTTTCCGTTTTTTTAATTGATAACAATACACTATTAACACTTCTATTTCTGAAAGCATTCTTAACCACTTCAGCCCTGGAAGATTTGGCTGCTCAATGACCAGGCCATGTTTTGTGATACGGCACTGCGTCGCTTTAACTGACAATTGCGCGGTCGTGCGACGCTGTAACCACACAAAATTAACATCCTTATTTGCCACAAATAGAGCTTTCTTTTGGTGGTATTTGATCGCCTCTGTGGTTTTTATTTTTTGTGCTATAAACAAAAGAAGAGCTACAATTTTGAAAAAAAACACAATATCTTTTACTTTTTACTATAATAAATATCCCACATTTTTTATCAAAAAAATGTTTTTCCTCAGTTTAGGCCAATATGTATTCTTCTACATATTTTTGGTAAAAAAAAAAAAAATTGCAATAAGCATATATTGATTGGTTTGCACAAAAGTTATAGCATCTACAAAACAGAGGATAGATTTATGGCATTTCTATTATTTTTTTTTTTTTTTACTAGTAATGGCGACGATCTGCGATTTTTATTGGGACTGCGATATTGCGGTGGACAAATTGGACACCTTTGACACATTTTTGGGACCATTGACAATTATACAGCGATTAGCGTTATAAAAATGCCCTGATTACTGTATAAATGTCACTGGCAAGAAAGGAATTAACACTAGGGGGCGCTCAAGGGGTTAACTGTGTTCCCTAAGGAGTGATTCTAACTGTAGGGGGGATGGGACTGTCTAGGAGGAGATAGAGATCGGTGTTCATAGTTAGTATGAATACACGATCTGTCTCTACTCCCCTGTAAGAACCGGGATTTGCATGTTTACACACACAGATCCCAGTTATCTCTCTGTCACGAGCGATCGTGGGTGCCTGGCGGTCATCGCCCCTAGTGGCCAAAAGGTAAAGCGACGTAAGGTAACGCCATTTCACCCAGCCGTGCCATTCTTCTGCAGTAAAACTGCGGAGGCTGGTCGGCAAGCAGGTAATTTACAGCATTTTATCACACCTGCCTAAAAATTTTACACAGTACTGTATGTATTTCATCTGTTAGCTGTTTGTCTAGATTTCAGATTTGAAGTGATACTAAAAGAATAACATTTTTTTTGCAAAAATATATATATATATAAAGGGTGCAAATGAATCAGCACAAAAATCAAATGTCAAATTAATAATATACACTGTGTATCTGATTAATAAAGTACACAATAAAATAAACCATCAGAAATGTCCATAATAATCATATGTGAATAAATCTTGTGTATTCTTGTGTATGCTCCAACACCGTGAAAAATAAAGTGCAAACAATAAACTTGCTTCAAGTGCTTCACCCGAAGTGATAACAAAATGCGCTCACCAGATCGCCTCGGCCACACAGTGACCTCAAAGCATGACTAATGGGAAGGACTCCTTGATTCAATGCTGTAGCTCCTTTGTGTATCCCATCCCAATCAAGCAATCATATATGGAGGAGGCTGGATCCCAATCCACTTTGCAGGTATACAAATGTAGGTGTCTTCACCTTATAACATCTCTCCACTGCATATATCAACTTGCATCAAGTAGGTCTGTGAAAAAGCTCCCCAACAAAGAGCCACAGAAGGCAGGATATAGTGTAATATCGCTTTATGTTTTATTGCTTAAAAAGAGCACTTATATAGTCCAGCATGAAATCACAAACAATCCACTCAGGAGGAAGCAGAAACCGGTCCGACGCCGGTATACAACTCACAATGTGCGTGGCGCACCTCAGCTGTGCAAGCAATAGTATAGGGCTTCTATGGTTTTAAGTCAGGCCTCACCTCTATGCATTTCACGCTAGAGTGCGCGTCATCAGGAAACAGTCCTGGAGTGGTGACTGATATTGCTAAGCCCCCTGCCCGCAGAACCCCTTAACCACAGCCCAGGGTTTTGGGGATGAGGCCCTTGTCCCCATCAACCCACCCTCACCCATGTTGAAAGCATCTGGCCTGGCCCCTTTCTTGACCTGCCAGGCAGCATGATCGGATAAGGGTCTGTTATTGATTTTGGGGGGACCCCAGACCGTTTTTTTTTATTTTGTGATGGGGTTCCCCTTAAAATCCAGACCAGAAGGGGGGACCCCCACACCGTTTTTTTTAAACATTTTTCGATTGTGCAGATGTGCCACTTTACAGGCAGACTAAGGGGACCCCCAGGCACTATATTTAAATTAATTTTTCATTTTTATTGTTGCACTTGAAGCATCATTAAGACCCCTTTCACACTGAGCCGCCTCGGGCGTCAGCGGTAAAGCGGCGCTATTAGGCCGATAGCGGGGCAGTTTTAACCCCCCACTAGTGGCCGAAAAGGGGTTAAATCCACCCAAAAAAAGCTGCTGCAGCAGTGCTTTTCCCGGCGGTATGGCGGCGCTGCCCTATTGTTATCAAGGAGCTCCTACACCGCTGCAATGAAGATGCTGGCAGGACTTTTTGTGATGTTATGCCAGCTTGGCTCCCCAGTGTGAAAGCACTCTGGCTTTCACACTGGGTTTGCAGCTGAGGCTTTTTTCAGGTGCTATGCAGGCACTATTTTTAGCGCTGCAGCACCTGAAAAACGCCTCCAGTGTGAAAGGGGTCTAAAATCACTGCTTGTCTATGGCTCACCAGTTCCTAAATGTCTTGCAGGACAATTTCATGTGTCAGACGGTAGACGCACCAACTAGCAATAAAGTGTTACTAGATCTACTGATTACCAACAATACAGACCTGATCAAGAATGTGGAAATACAGGGCAATTTAGGAAACAGTGATCACAGGTCAATTGGCTTCAGTATAAATCACAAAAATTGGAAACATAAGGGAAATACAAAGACAATGAATTCCAAAAGAGCCAACTTCCCTAAACTGCGAACCTTGCTAGAAGGCATAAATTGGGATAAAATCTTAGGAACAAAGAACACAGAGAGATGGGTTTGCTTTAAGAGCATATTAAATAAGGGCATTAGCCAGTGCATCCCATTGTTTAATAAATTTAAAAGAGTGAACAAAAGTCCTGGATGACTTAACTTCAATGTAAAAATGCATATAAAAGCAAAAGAGAAGGCTTTCAAAAGGTTGAGGGATCATCATCAGCATTCAGACTTTATAAAGAATGCAACAAGAAATGTAAGTGGGCAATTAGGACGGCTAAGATAGAACACGAAAGACACATAGTGGAGGAGAGCAAAAAAAATCCCAAGAAATTCTTTAAGTATGTAAACAGTAAAAAAGCGAGGACAGACCATATTAGCCCCATAAAGAATGAGGAAGGACATCTGGTTACAAAGGATGGGGAGATGGCGAAGGTATTGAATTTATTCTTCTCCTCAGTCTTCATTCGGGAATCAGGGGGCTTCAGTAACCAAAACTGCAGTGTTTATCCTCCTGACACATCACAGGAAGCTCCCTCATGGCTAACAGAGGACAGAATTAGAATTAGACTTGGGAAAAGTAACATAAATAAATCACTGGGACCAGATGGCTTGCACCCGAGGGTACTTAGGGAACTCAGTCAAGTAATTGCCAGACCATTGTTCCTATTTTTTACTGACAGTCTACTGACTGGAATGGTACCAGCCGATTGGAGAAAAGCCAATGTAGCCCCAATATGTAGCCCAAAATACCTCCCTGAGAATTACAGACCAGTTAGCCTAACATCAATAGTATGCAAGCTTTTGGAGGGGATGATAAGCGACTATATACAAAATTTTAGTAATGAAAACAGAATCATTAGCAGTAATCAGCATGGATTTATGAAGAATCGTTGTTGCCAAACCAATCCATTAACCTTCTATGAGGAGGTGAGTTGCCATCTAGATAAAGGAAGGCCCGTAGACGTGGCGTATCTGGGTTTTGCAAAAGCATTTGATACAGTTACTGTACAAAATAAGGTCCATTGGCATGGACCATAGGGTGAGTACATGGATTGAAAACAGGCTACAAGGGTGAGTGCAGAGGGTGGTGATAAACGGGGAATAATCGGAATGGTCAGGAGTGGGTAGTGGGGTCCCACAGGGTTCTGTGCTGGGACCAATCCTATTTAATTTGTTCATAAACAACCTGGAGGATGGGGTAAATAGCTCAATCTCTGTATTTGCGGACAATACTAAGCTAAGCAGAGCAATAACTTCTCCGCAGGATATGGAAACCTTGCAAAAAGATCTGAACAAATTAGTGGGGTGGGCAACTACATGGCAAATGAGGTTTAATGTAGAAAAATGTAAAATAATGCATGTGGGTGGCAAAATTATGAATGCAATCTATACACTAGGGGGAGAACCTCTGGGGGAATCTAGGGTGGAAAAGGACCTGGGAGTCCTAGTAGATGATAGGCTCAGCAAGGGCAAGCAATGCCAAGCTGCTGCTAACAAAGAAAACAGAATATCGGCATGCATTTAAAAAGGGATTAACTCCAGGGATGAAGGATAAAGCGATAATTCTCCCACTCTACAAGACTCTGGCCCGGCCGCACCTGGAGTATGCTGTCCAGTTCTGGGCACGAGTCCTCAGGAAGGATGTACTGGAAATGGAGCAAGTACAAAGAAGGGCAACAAAGCTAATAAAGGGTCTGGAGGATATTAGTTATGAAGAAAGGTTGCGAGCACTGAACTTATTCTCTCTGGAGAAGAGACGCTTGAGAGGGGATATGATTTTAATTTACAAATACCATACTGGTGACCCCACAATGGGGATAAAACTTTTTCACGGAAGGGAGTTTAATAAGACACGTGGCCACTCATTGAAATTAGAAAAAAGAGGTTTAACCATAAACTATGTAGAGGGTTCTTTACTGTAAGAGCGGCAAGGATGTGGAATTCCCTTCCACAGGCGGTGGTCTCAGCGGGGGGGGGGCATCCATAGTTTCAAAAAAAGCACCTGAACAACCACAACATACAGGGTTATACAAGGTAATACTGACATATAATCACACATATAGGTTGGACTTGATGGACTTGTGTCTTTTTTCAACCTCACCTATATGTAACTAAGTAACTATGTGAAAACAATCTTTTTTAAAAACTTTTCCATTGATACACGTCCCCTAGGGCAGTACCCGGGCCCCCATAACCTCTTAATAGGCAATTACTTGCATATAAACCTTCAAAATGGGGACTTTGGATTTTTCATGTTCGGGTCCCATAGACTTTAATAGGGTTCACCGTTCAGGTCAGAACTTTTTCTCTGGTGCGAACTGAACAGGGAGGTGTTCGGCCCATCTCTACTATAATCAATAGATAAACAATTGGTGATTTTTGATTCTACAATCCTATTCTAGTGTTCCATAAAAAAAAGCCATAAACAATTGGGGAAGGGAGCAAAAGGAGAACCCCTATTTATGTCACCCCATAAGGCATTTCTTACACAAGAATCTTACATTGAATATCAGATAAATTACAACAAAAGTATCATAAATTTTAAATAATCATATTAATTATTATTGTTAGCATAATTAGCAGTGTATATATGTATTTTCATAATTCATAACGATTGGATATCTAAAGTATTATACCAACATTAACACTAGCATACATATTATTATTATTAGCAATAATACTTTTGTTCTTTACCTTTCCTATTTAAAATTGTGTTGTAAAACCTACCTTAAAGTAAGTCCTCTCATACTTGCAGCCTTATGAAATGTCAATGAAAGTCTAGAAATAGAAAAAAACATGAATTTTTGATACATAGCTTATTCATGGCAACCATCACAACCATCAATTTTTATTTTTGTTTACTTTCACAAAGCCCTGAAAGATAAACCTGTAACTGTGTTAAGATAGTCAGCAAGTCAGAGAACAACTGTCGTTCATGTAGTCAATGGTACAAATTATTATAACGGAATCTCCTTCATAAACATACCCAACGTGTTGGCCCAAGCAACTGTGTTTAACAATAAAATTATGTTGTGCTGATAAGTAATGAAAACCATTATCATTTTTTGTGGCTGACATCATATCCCAAGTAAAAACAAAGCAATTACAGCCGTGCATTGGAAACTGATGTCCCTTTTACATTACATACCACAGTGAGGGCGAACACACTACAGGGTCATAAAATCACTGCATTATTAATTAATTTCCCTAATGCACATTTTATCGCAGTTTGTTCTACTTTTATTTTAGCTTGACTTGGTCTGTTTTTTTTTTTAATCAAAGAAAGTTTTATTGTACAAGAAAATATAGATTACAAACATTCAAGTATAGACTTCATGTGCAATTATTGGATATTTAGAGATACGTTTTACTCTACATGAAGTATGAGCTTGTTTGCAAAGAGTCCATACTTTTCAAACAGTGGTAAATTCCTCTCTAGGAGTAGTACAATAAAAAACAAAACCTCACACAAACAAAATACATAAAATTAAGAAAATAAAAAGGATTACTCAAAGTCAAAACTCTTGCAGTGTACACGTCTCATCCTTACAAAGGTATAAATCCTAAGTCTGCCCTCTGCCTTCTCCTAACTCTGCATAGCAGTGTAGGACCTTCTCAAGTTTGAAGTAGCCTGGTAAGTACAAGCTGAGAGGGAGCCACCCCAGGTCTGTCCAACCACTCTTGCCATATGTGTTGAAATTTCTGAGCGACATTCCTGTGAAGGTAAGTATTTTTTTCCCGTACTAGAATATGACTTACCTGTTGTATCCATTGCCTACAGGTAGGTGTGTGTGGAGATAACCAATATGTCGCTATCAACTTCCTAGCTAAGTTCAACAGTCTGAGAAGGGCTACATAAGTGGATGGGGGTATAGGTCTTCCACCAGTCCACCTAAAATACACGTAACTAAGTTGAAGTCAAGTTGAACCTGATATATGTTGTTAATCATTTGAATCACATCCAGTATCTCACCAGTTTGGGGGCATCTCCATAGCATATGAATTAGAGTACCTTGATGTATTTGGCACTTCTGGCATAAGGGAGAATCTCGTCTACCCCACTTATGTAGTTGTACCAACGTGCAGTATTCATGATGAAGGATAAACAAGTGAGATAGCTTAGGTGCTGCAGACACTGATACTAGGGGGCTATTCACTAAGATTTGTTCCCAGGTGCCCCCATCTAAAGGACCTACATCTATCTCCCACTTTTCTCTTCAAGAAAACAAACCCGGGGCTTGAATATATAACAATAAAAAGACATATATCCTAGAGATAATCCCTCTCTTACCAGAAATGGAGAAAATATCATGAAGGAACGTAGATTCTTTGACCTGTAAGGTAGAGGTCCTACTCTGCACCCTGAGGGCATGACGCAGTTGCATGTACAAGTAGTATCTATTCCAAAGCAAGAGGAGCTCTATATATAACTGGTCAAAGGATTTCACATCCTGTCCCACAAAAAGTTGTGATAAATATTTAGCTCTGGCAGCTATCCAGGTTGAACAATTACAGTTTAGTCACCTTCCTGTAGGACCTATTGCGCCAAATAGAGGTGCATGGAAGAAAGCCAGTAAGACCCAGTCTACGGACTTGGTCTGTTTTTATGCATTTGATACATGTTTGACCTCTATGTTGCTATGTTAAAAACACACAAAAAAAGTGTGCTAGAGCACATTGAAGTGCAGCAAAAATCCCATTAGAGACTCACTCTAAATAGCAGAGTTTTTATAACATTATAGCATATAACAAATCCATATTATAGAATGAATGGTAAGCTGCTTACATTCTTTTAATTACTTACCATAGCAATTCAAATCTGGTTGAAATGACCTGAAAATTGTTACCTGTGTAGCCAGCATTAGATCCTAGAAGGATAATTATTTAAAGGACCGCTCAAGGCAAAAGATAAAATCAATCAGTGACTGCCAATACTATCCAGGTCATATTTTAACTGTGTTAAAGTTATCCAACATACAGAATTAATATTTAATCCGAGATAGATAGAAATAGCAATTATCAATATGGAAATTAAAGGAGCTCAGCGAGCAGGTTGCGTCCCTTGAGCCAGGTGAAAGTGAAAGTTAGAGCACTAAAATAAAAGCCTTAGCAATTGGACATAACTCTGGGAGAAACCCTCCTGTACATGCAATGAAACCCTTAATTTAAAAAAAAAAATTTTGAAAGAATCATAAAATTGTTTTCTAAAATCATGTCACACGATATGGCTGGTTTGCTTCCAAATGATTAAAATTCTGAAGCCTAGGAGGAAGGATCACTGCAGAAGCTCAAATTAGGAACATGTGATGTAATCACATGACACTGGAAGGAAGCATATTTGGCAACACACTCCTTAGGCATGACACAGCTGCTATTATGTTGTCAATCAGCTTCTATAGTTTGCTATAACACACAAAGTGGTATGTTCATGTGAAAGCAGAATACATTGGGGAATTTTTCAAATATGGAGTAGTTGTCAAAATCAGAATACTTTATTAATCCCAAAGAGAAATTGCTGCCATGCTGTTGCGGCAACCAATCAGGTTCTATCTTTCATTTTTAGAACTAAACTGAACAAGCTAACGATAGAAGCCAATTGGCTGCCATGTGCAGCTTCCCCAGATTTCCCTCATTGTATATTTAAAAAAAATTTAAAAAAATAAAAAAAGTTTTAACTAAGTTTCAGGAACATGGTTATAGACCTCTATTGAATACAAGTGCATTTACTAAGATGGATTCACTGAAATTTACCATCGCTACTGATAACATTCACTGTGTTTAAACCTTGGTGAATGTGATGGCTGTGAGCAATAAAAACAAGTGAATGTGCAGTGAATGTTTAATTTACAATAGTAGCATTTCAGTAAATTAGGTACAATTTAAATGCGTTATCAGTTCAAGGACAATTCATACTTGCTTACGTGGTATTTTCTTCATTACAGCTTGAGTCCTCCATGTCTACAGAATTATATAAGCTTAAGTTCGTATTTGTCAAATCCAGTTGAGTCTGTTTCTTGAATCTGATTATTATTCTCTTGAATCCAAAAAGAACACAAGTTGTGCCGTCTATGGTTACATTGACAGTGTTCCTGGCCTGCACCTTATTTTCATGGTTCACTCCTTTGGTCATTGTCTCCTCTTTTATTATGTTGTAATATAATTCCTGTATTATAAAATAATATTTATTACCAGCAAGGTGTCAAATATATGGGCAGATCCCCACGTCACCAATTACACCCCACCCCCCAAAAAAAAAAAAAAAATCTGCTCCAATAGCAAAAAATATGTCACTCCAAACATGTAAAATGGATATTGATGTTGTAAATGAGTCTACCTATCTATAAATATAGTACACTAGCCCACCTTTTGCAGCCCTGCATGGTGGAACTGTAAATCTTGTTCCGTGTTGTGAATGTCAGGATACCCTGAAAAGACAACAGAGGATACTTTAAAACAGAGCTTAATCAATATTTAAAGCTAAACTCCAGGTACACATTTATATACACCATTAAAGCGGTTGTATACCCGCACAGAATTTTTTTTTTTTTTTTTTTTAAACAATAAAACTTGTAAGGCAAAGGCATAATGAGCTATTATGCAGCACATACTAGCTCATTATGAAATACTCACCTTAGAATGAGGCGTCGGCATCTGATCCCGGTCCACGCCAAGGGAGCTGACATTTTCCCTCTGAGTTTCTTCCGGGTAAGCGGCTCCGGCGCTGTGAGCTACGATTACGTCACTCCGGCGCATGCTCGCTGGAGTCTTCTTCCCAGCAAGGTCTGGCAGGGTCTGCCGGACCTTCAGCCGAGCCTTCACATCGCATGCGCCGCTGACGTCAGCGGCTGCATGCAAAGTGAATATCTCCTAAACCGTATAGGTTTAGGAGATATTAATTTTTCCTACAGGTAAGCCTTATTATAGGCTTACCTGTAGGTAAAAATTTAAAATAGGGTATACAACCGCTTTAAGTCACATAAATAGAAACAGTTTACCTGCAAGTAAAAATGTATTTGTTTTCATCCAGTTCTGAGATTTACACAGCCCTGCTACATAACACAGCCAGCCTGGTGACCTGCATGTTTTACTGCTGCAGTTAAGCAACACAGTATGTTTGCCTCCAGGCAAACATCTACATACACCATTAAAACACATACGTATATGGGAACTGTTTGCCATCCAAAGGATTTGTATTCCTTTCCATGCAATTCAGAGATTTCCACAGCAGAGTCAACTCCCTTACACACACACAAACACATACCCCCACCTGTAATTGAATGGTGTAGAAGTAGGAAAAAAACAATAGGATCATCTTTTTCGCTCTCCTGTCTGCACATGTGAATGAAGTACACCTGATTGGCCCTTTGTGTTGTTCCATCTCTCTTCCTATTTAAGTGCTGCTGTACAAAGAATTCCAAGTCAAATTCAGGTATTACAACATTGCATGTAACAACAAATTTCATTTGTTTAATTTCAGCTTTCAGAAAATGTAGTTAGTTAAATGTTGTTGCCAATAGACCCTCTGCAACTTAAACCACTTCAATACCATTTTTAAATGACAATTGCGCGGTCATGCTACACTGAAAGCAATCACATTTTTTATCATTTTGTTCCCACAAATAGAGCTTTCTTTGGGGTTTTTATTTTTTGCTAAACAAAGAAACAAAATACTGAAAATTTTGGAAAAAAAAAAAGTTTTTCTTTCTGTTATAAAATTTTGTAAATAAGTATGTTTCCTCCTTCACTGATGGGCACCTTTGAGGCTGCACTGACCTAAGGCGGCATTGCCCCCCCCCCCCCCCCCCCGTCTGGAGAGCTTTTCCCATGTACACAGTGATCAGCTGTGATTGGACTGACAGAGGCTCTTTACCTAGATCAGAGTTGCGGAGTGTCAGACTGACACACCGCACAACCGACCGCCACGCTGCGCGCTGGCTTGTTATCCTGAAAGACGTCATATAACCGTCAGGTTAACGGAACCACCGCCAGGCCGTCATTCTGCTATAGGCCGGGAAGTGGTTAAAGAAGATTTGAGCTATGGTGTTTTATACATAGTTACATTAGTCCAGCTTGGACTAATATAATTACATAGTTAGTCAGATTGAAAAAAGACACAAGTCCATCTAGTTTAACCAATAAAAATATAAGTAAGCAAGTATAAATATAAGTATACCATATGTATGTTGAAACCCTCTAAAGCTGAAAATCACTGTAGTAGACTCCACTACTCCAGCTATCTCCACTAGCTTTTGGGTCCTGTGCTGAGCGTCTGCCCTGCTGCATTGTGAAAACAAGAGGTCGGCCACTCTGCACGAGCGCCAGTCACAGAATGCACTACATTTAGTCAATGAGTCCAAGGCATTCTCTGGCTGGACAAGGTGGAGAGTGTGACAGCACCATCCTGCCTCTCCACCTTGTCCAGTCACAGAATGCTTTGGAATTTCTCAACTCTCAATCCCTGAATGGTGCCTGTGCCAAGCGTTCAACATCTTGTGTTCAGAATGCAGCAGGGCAGCATGGGATTCGGAAGCTAGTGGAGATTACTAGCGGTCCTACTACAATGATTTTCAGTTTTTAGAGGATCCAGCTATATGATATATAATTTTTTCTTTAGAGAAAATAGCCTTGCCCAATTAGATTTTCTTTTTTTTAATGTAACTTTACAAAGCCTCCTTAGGACTTTTAGTGTGTCCAGATTTTAGGTTTATCCTATTGCAGCCAAGGAGGTATTCTAAACATCATGATTGTTCTTCTCTTAGTTGTCCAATGATGTATACTAAACATCATGACAATCAAATGGGATGTGACAGTTCTGTGCCCTGCCGCGGTGTTAAAAGGGTTTTGTATCACCCAGGATTCTCATCCAGGCAGGTTGAGGGACTTCCAGGTGCTTGTCTCACACAGAGGAAAATGTTTTTTCAATTCCTCTACCAACTGGTAAAACCTGGTTTGGGAACTGAAGTTCAGAGACTTTGTAGAGACTTGGGTTTGATGAAGTCTCCAATCCTGGGACCAGGTTTTTCAGACAACCAGCACACTCATTGGACATGTATGCTGGGCTTTTAGTTGAGACCTGACTATGGTTCTGGGCTCTAGCCCGACAGACAGAGGTAGTGCAAGGAATACCAAGTTTGGTGAAGCTGTATTTAGGATACTGGAATCAGCTTGAGTAAGATTAAAAATAAAGTTTATTAATGCACAAAACACCAATCCAACATCAACAAAAAACAATTAGAAAGGCGAAAGTGAAAAATAAATGTGATAGTGACGCAAACAAACAACCTAATTATAATACATTATATACCAATGGAAAGAAGATGACATAACAAGGCATGACCAGGGCTGGGAGCAAGCGGAGCAGAAATGGTGTAACAGGATACAGGGAATGTTGGAAAAGCAACAGCAAGTTATATAAACTGACAATACTATATGCATTATACCTATCTATACAGCAGGTGGCGCTGTGGTATTATAGTGTATAATTCTTATATTCTATGATATAAAAGGATGTATTGTCTATCTATGCTCAATGCACTGGTTTGTGTTCTCTTCCTGTCTGTCTCTGTGATAATAAAAGGCATGTAATATATTTCTCCATAAAAGTAAAGCAGTTTGCTGTATCCAAGAAGCTTCCAAACCATGATTTCAATACTCAGCTAATAGGTAATGTCCCAGGCACCCAGGCATTGGAGAGGATATCCCAGGCACCCAGCAAACTCAGCAGCACCCAGAGGCACTGGAAAGAATACTTAGTGAGTATAGCAAGTCAGTGAGTACCGTATACAAGCTACTGAAACATGGCAAGTGGTTCAGATGTGAAGTTTGCAATTGCAAGGCTGAACCGTGCCAATTACCTGTAGAAATTTAAACTGGAAGTGTTTATCACCAAGGATGACTTGTGGCAAGTGCTGAATACAGACAGACAGACAGACCCACAGACAGAGAGACAGGATAGGAGGACTGGGACAGGAAGGACAGACATGCAAAAGCAATTATAAGCTTACTAGTGGAAGATGACCAGCTTATCCACATAAGAACAGAGAAAACGGCCAAAGGTATGTGGACTTCATTACAAAAGCTGCATGAGTGTTCAAGTCTTAACAGCAAACAGTTTTTGCTAAGAAAATTGTATAAGATGAGACTAGTAGAAGGCCAGCAAATGTGCAACCACAAGAAAGCTATGCTATAAATCATAGAGCAGCTGCATGCTATTGGAGAGGACATCAAAAATAAACATATTGTTGCCTTGCTCCTCTGCAGCCTTCCTGAGACATACTGCTCTCATTAACGCTTTAGAAACCAGACCCAAGCAGGAGCTGACACTGGAATATGTCAAAGGGAAATGAATCAATGAATATGACAGAAAGAAAGAAAATACGCACCATGATGACAAAGCTCTTAAGATGTACAAAAGCACAAAGTATAATAAAAAAAGAAGAGCCTGTTTTCATTGTAAATGGACCGGTCACTTAAAAAAAGGATTGTTCTATCTGGAAAGCCGAGCAGTGAAAGCTAGATCTGTCCACAAAAGAAAGAGTCAAAGCAATCAGATGGCAGACAAATCATGGAGTGGCACCTTTAAAGTGACACAGAGCGGCAAGCCACTTGGCTGGTGCATAGACTCAGGAGCGACAAGCCACATGACTAGCGATGAGACCTTCATCACAAACATTGATTACAGTGCAAAAGACAAAGTTTTCCTAGCAAATGGGAAAAGCATAATTTCAGAGGGTAAAGGCCAGGGCTTACTGAACTGCATTACACCACAAGGAGGCAAGCAGAGTATCCTTGTAAAGATAGTGCTGTATGTTCCAGAACTAGAAGGCAGCCTTCTATCACTGAAAAGTCTTGCAAACAATGTCCTCGCAGTTAAATTCCAGGGTGATGAATGCACAATTCACAATAATAAGCATTTCCTTGCAAAAGGAAAACTGGACGATCACCTATACAAGCTCATCCCCACAGACCAGCAAGCCAATATAGTCTCTAATGACCTATACAAAAAATTTATTCACTTGCATTAAAATGCAAATCAATTTAAAACTTTTTTTAAATGCATTTTTCTGGATATTTTTGTTGTTATTCTGTCTCTCACTGTTAAAATAAACCTACCAATAAAATTATAGACTGATCATTCCTTTGCCAGTGAGTAAACGTACAAAATCAGCAGGTGATCAAATACTTTTTTCCCGCACTGTATGGCCAACAGGCAAAAAACTGAAACAGTGATGAAAGTCAAGGGATGGGTTATATACCTTCCCAGCAGCCAGCAACAGGTGGGGCCTTATTACTGGGATCTGCTGGCTGCTCAATGACACCCACTGGGGTTTACCAGAACTGCTCTCTTCAGCTCTGGGAACCACAGTGCCACCAGCAGATGATCCAGGTCCTAACAGGAGGTCTATAATTTAGAAGGGCTCCACCTAGGAAACAGGTGGGAGCCAGAGCAGCAACGGGCTGCAAGGTACGGACAAAGTTGGCATGAAGACTTTCTGCCAGAGGCCAGAGCAGCAACACTGCATGTGTAAGCCAGGAGACTGAATGAGTATTTCCTTAGATGGAAGAGACATGCTGAAAAACCCCTGTGAGGGAAATCCATGTATTGATTTTGTTTTTGTTGAACTTTCTTTCAATAAAATTGGACAAGAAAAGCCCTTTAAAAAAGGAATTAAGCAAGTGGCTGCGTCCTTAAAGCTCTATCATTTGAAGCTGGTTCTCATGGGGGGTTAAGACAAGCTCTCAGCTGCAACAATCTTTCTTTCTTGTTTGAGAACCGTAGAAGTGACTTTGTTGATGCTCTATCACTCCTATAAACTAAAAAATAGGCCCCCCTCCCTCACAGCAATCTGTCACTTCCAGCACCCAGCATGTTCATCCCCTGCTGGCTGTGTTGATAATACATACTGTAAACATTATGCATGTGCATTTTTTATAATTGGTTTTTATAAGGAATCTGCAGCAATATGTTCTTCATTGTAAAACATATATTTAAAAGAAAGTTCCACTTTTATTAAAAAAAAGTTAGTCAGTAATGTTGAATAAAGACACCAGTCCATCCAGTTCAACCTGTGGTGTGTGTGTGTGTGTGCATATGTTTATGTCAATAGTAAATCGAATTTCCCTGTATGTTGAGATCATTAAGGTGCCCATGTAATAGTTTTTTTAAACTATTGATGCTCCCTGCTGATACCACTGCTTATAAGGAATCTGCAGCAAATTCCAAATCCTTACCGCTCTAATGCCTCGTACACACGATCGGACTTTCCGCCAACAAAACATGGATTTTTGTTCAAAGGTTGTTGGCTCAAACTTGTCTTGCATACACACGGTCACACAAATGTTGGCCAACAATTACGCGGTGAAGTACAAGACGGACGACGAGCCGAGAAAAAGGTTCAATAGCCAGTGCGGCTCCTTCTGCTTGATTCCGAGCATGCGTGAACTTTTGTGCGACGGACTTGTGTACACACGATTGGACTTTCCGACAACAAAGTTTTGTTGGCAGAAAATTGGAGAACCTGCTATCAAACATTTGTTGGCGGAAAGTCCGACAGCAAATGTTCGATGGAGCATACACACGGTCGGACTTTCCGACAACAAGCTCACATCCAACATTTCCCACTGGAAAATCCGATCATGTGTACGCGGCATTATAGTAAAGATCCCTCTACTTTAGGGTTAAACTGCTTCTCTTCCAATTTCAGTGAATGGCCGCGTGCCTTTTTAAACTCCCTCTCAAATGTTTTCCCCCATGGTAGGGTCACCAGTAAGGTATTTGTGTATCGCTATCATATCCCCTCTCCAGAGGAAATAGGTTCAATGCTTGGAGTCTTTTCCCATAGCGGAGATCCTCTAGTCCCTTTATTAGCTTTACAAAAAAAGTTTGGTGCTAAAAGGGCCAAGACGGAACTTCCTCAATGGTGGTGTACATTAACATACTGGGGCCCATAGAGCAGCTGTGTGGAAATTCAGCACCAGGAGCGGTGCTAAAAACAAGCAAAAATAGAAAAAAAGAAAAAAAACACTGAAAAGCACTGAATGGGACCACTGGTGGATAGTGCAAATGGCAAGTGTATGCACTGAAACGAGTTCCAGTGACACCAGCACAAGTATTAAAATGGGTAGTAGGTTTAAAACCTATTACCCATTTTAATGCAGGTGCTGGTGTCACTGGAATTTGTTTCAGTGCATACACTTGCCATTTGCACTATCCACCAGTGGTCCCATTCAGTCCTTTTCAGTGGTCTTTTGGATTTTTCCTTTATTAGCTTTTTTGCCCTTCTCTGAACTCTTTCCAGTTCCAGTACTTCCTTCTTGAAGACTGGTGCCCAAAACTGGACAGAATACTCAAGATGCGGCCAGACCAGTCTTTTAGAGTGCGCAAATTATCGTCTTATCTCTGGAGTGAATCTCCTTTTTAATGCATGCCAATATTCTGTTGGCTTTGCTTGCAGGAGCTTAGCTTTGCATGACATTGCTGAGCCTGTCATCTACTAGGACCCCCAGGTCCTTTTCCATCCTGGGTTCCCCCAGAGGTTCTCCCCCTAGTAAGTAACTTGCGTTTGTATTTTAGCACCCAAATGCATTACCTTACATTTTTCAACATTAAACCTCATTTGCCATGTAGTTGCCCACCCCATTATTTTATTTAGGTCTTCTTGCAAGGTTTCCACCTCCTGCGCAGAAGTTATTGCCCTGCTTAGCTTTGCATCATCGGCAAATACTGCGATTGAGCTGTTTATCCCATCCTCTACATCATTTATGAATTAATTAAATAGGATTGGTCCCAGGACAGATCCCTGGGGAACCCCACTTACCACACCGGACCATTCTGAGTACTCGCTATTTATCACCACCCTTTGGACCCGCCCCTCTAGCCAGTTTTCAATTCAGGTACATACCCTATGGTCCAATGCGACAGTCCTCAGTTTGTAAAGTAAACGTTTGTGGGGAACCGTATTAAATGCCTTTGCAAAATTCAGATACACCACATCCACAGGCCTTCCTTTATCTAGATGGCAGCTCACTTCCCTATAGAATGTTAATAGATTGGTCTGGTAAGAATGATCCTTCATGAATCCATGCTGAGATTACTACTAATGATACTATTTTCATTAGCAAAATCTTGGATATGTAAAAACATTTCAAATGTGGTTTTCCTGCAATATGGAACACTGGAGGTGTTCTATACAATGTATGTGTATCAAACTCCCCGAATAGTGTTATTTTCTACTTGTGTGACTGGCTCACTGCTTATTGAAGAGGCTTGCCCTGTAAGAGCTCATGTTGATAGATGTTTTCCCTTTGACTTTAAAGAAGAAGTTTGGGGTATATAAAAAAAAAATGTCCACTCAGCACCGGTGAGATGCTGCAGCTGTCCCATGTCAGCCCATGACCAATGATCACTCACTTTTTGTTCTGCTCAGAGGGGAGAGCAGTGACTGTCAGTCTCTGTTCTGCCCCTTCAGCGCTCATTGGAGTGCCAGGCTGAAGAGGGGGCAGGCACAGATGGCTTGTCAGAATCCTTCCAAAGCCAACAGCTCTACCATGTCAGCTGATAAATGCACTCATGTGACCATAAGTGAAGGTTTTTTGGCCATACTTCACTTTTAATTAAGCAGTATATATGTCAGTTCAGAGATTGTGTTTGCATTGTGTTGTAATTCTTTGGACGCAGCATGTATTTTAAGGTGTGCTTGAACTAGAGGCAAAGTAGGCCAAATGCAGCAATTCTTATCAAGGGTTACATTTTTCATTTAAACACAGCTGCATGCTTTCAAAAGGTATATGCAGCATTTGACTAGATTCTCCATCGACCCAAAAGTTACCTTAAAGGCACCCCTGAATTAAAAGGTTGGTGGCAAACGTTCTTGTTTAAAGGTTGAGAAAACGAGTGGCCTCTATGATAAGTGGCTAAAGTAAGCATGTTAGAGACTTGTACCATCATCGAGGAATCTAGAATTTAGAATTAACAAGGTTAGGAGCCTGGTCCCCAATCAGGCTACCAAAGGGATGTGAGGACATTTGGACTATTACGGTACAGTAAAAAGTAATGCAATATTAAGTGATATAACAATTATGTAAAAAATATACAGATGATTTTATTGATGCACAAAAACACAAATCATCAGTTACACATTAAAACATGATAGCAGTACAAATATATCACCAGTGCAGTAATTAACCCCAAAGGGGGAGATTTACAGTAGAGCAATCGATCACAGATGTCATTTTCCTCGACTAGTTTCGCGGACAATGGCCACTTTATCGGGAGGGAATCAGAAAAAAACAAAACAATGCAGTTGCCAAAAAACATGAGCAATAAAAACTTATAATGCAGCATCATAATTGAGCAAGGTATTAATGAAATTAAAGGGGAAGGGAGCAAAGCTGCTTACCCATGTCCCAGCAGACACCAGGGGCAGGGCTCTACCACCAAGGAATGATCCCCCGCGGTGACCCGGGGGAGCTTCCAAAATGATGAATGGAAATCTGGGTAGATAAGGTAAAGGAAATGGGTATACTGGTGTTGCCACAGCAGAATCAGGTGAACCAGTGAAGCATAAGATAGTGGAGAAGGTACTGAAATAATGGTCAAAGATGTGAAAAAGTAGTTAAGGTGTGCAAGGTGCACAATGGGAAAAAGTGAAGAATGAAGTAAAATATAATAAAAATGATAAAGACGGGTGAGTGACAAATGAAGTGAGGGGGGACGTGATAAGGGTAGAGGGGTGAGGAAATAAGGGAAGGGAGGAAAAGGAAGGAAGGGAAAGGGGAAGGGAAAGGAAGGGGAAGGGAAAGGGAGGGGGAGGGGAAGGGAAAGGGAGGGGAAGGGAAAGGGAGGGGAAGGGTGGGCATAGCATTGGGTGAGTGAGGGGGGAAAAACGGAAAGGCTTGGGAAGGAGGGGGAAAGGGGGAAAAGAGGAGAAGGGGAGGGAGGGAGAAATGGGGGAAAGGTAAGATGGGAAGAAGGGGAAGGGGGGGGGAAGAGAGGAAACAGACAAGGAGAAAGATAGATAGGGGAAGGGAAAGGAGGAGGAGGGGAGGGGGGGGATGAAGGGGAAAGGGCGAAGGAAAAGAGGGAATGTGGGGTGAGTAAGAGGCACAGAAATACCTGGCCCTGATATAAGAATTTTAAGGGTTCCCGGGGAAGGCACCACCGCTTGAAAAGCAGGTGCCATAGTGTGACTAGCGTGGATAGTACTAGAGACTACAGAAAGGGGGTGGAGGCATGATAGAGCATATCCACCCAAGCCTGAGGCACCTGTAGAAAAAGGGGGAAATAGCGGGTTAGATAAACCAGTGCCAGTGCCTTAAAGTAAAGGACTACAACATGGTTATGGTTAAGCTAAGTTATCTCAGGTCACTTACTAAGGGCTAGCTGAGGCACAACATTCCGGGAGATCCCGAGTCCAGAGCATCAGTGAACAGGCAAATGCCTGTTATTTGTAGCTCCCGACCGAGCAACGCTAAACCACACGCCGGCAGGACGCCGGCACATGACATTACAAGGTCAGAGATCCCGCACAGAGCATGCGCGAGGTAATCGTGCTCGCACATGCGCACTCGCCCTATGGCCAAGGGGACATGGTCCCCGCCAGAACCAGTGCAAGAGGAGGAGGCGACTCGTGTCCGGGACCGACTCCTCTGCCAGGGAGCTCACCGGGCCGTCCTGGAAGAGCGCCGGTGGAAACCCCCCTGTCATTGAGGGACAGAAGGGGGAGAGGGGAAGCAGCAGGGCTCCATTTATAGAGATAAACAATGAAGTACTAAACAGCGAAGCATACATGAAATTAATCCAGTAATAGAAATAAGATGTACCATATAATGAATTGTAATAAGTAAATAGGGATTGAATAAATACCCTAAGAAAACGATGCGGTCACAAACAAGACAGGGGCCCATGGAAAAACTTAAATACATATAAACGAGAGAGATATATATATATATATATATATATATTTATATATATATATATATATATATATATATATATATATATATAATGGCCGAAGACAGAACCACATGATTGGGTACATGTGGAAAATTGGGCGGGTAGCCTATAATATGATAATAGATTATGTCTGGCCAAACCAATGGACATCTGTGGTGAATGGTTGCATCGGGGTTAAATGTTGTGAAAAAATAGACTAAAGGTCATAGTATGTAATATAAGAGCCCCCCCCCCCCCCCACGAGAAGACATATCAGTCAATGGGGGTTTGTTAAAAACTGGGGGGTGGGATAAATGGGAGCGATAGGGTGGAGGGCAAAGGCACAGCCATACCACCCCGATCGCTCACCAATAGATCCCACTCGACAGTACGCCAGGTGTGTTATCCACCTAATGAATATGAGAAAATGAGTGGCCTCTATGATAAGTGGCTAAAGTAAGCATGTTAGAGACTTGTACCATCATCCAGAAACCTAGAATTTAGAATTAACAAGGTTGGGAGCCTGGTCCCCAATCAGGCTACCAAAGGGACGTGAGGGCATTTGGACTATTACGGTACAGTAATAGTCCAAATGCAATATTAAGTAATGCAATATTAAGTGATATAACAATTATGTAAAAAATATACAGATGATTTTATTGATGCATAAAAACACAACCCATCAGTTACACATTAAAACTTGATAGCAGTACAGATATATATCTCCTCTTTTCCCCCTTTCCCCCTCCTTCCCAAGCCTTCCCGTTTTTTCCCCCCTCACTCACCCAATGCTATGCCCACCCTTTTCCTCCCTTTCCCTTGCCCTTTCCTGCCCTTCTTTTTCCTCCCTTCCCTTATTTCCTCACCCCTCTACTCGTATCACGTTCCCCCTAACTTCAATTGTCACTCACCTATCTTTATCATTTTTATTATATTTTACTTCATTCTTCACTTTTTTCCCCATTATGCACCTTGCACACCTTCACTCCTTTTTCACATTTTTCACCATTATTTCAGTACCTCCTCCAGTATCTTATGCTTCACTGGTTCACCTGATTCTGCTGTGGCAATCCCACCATATCCATTTCCTTTACCTTTTCTACCCAGATTTCCATTCATAATTTTGGCAGCTCCCCCAGGTCGCCGCGGGGGATCATTCCTTGCTAGCGGAGCCCTGCGCCTGGTGTCTGCTGGGACATGGGTAAGCAGCTTTGCTCCCTTCCCCTTCAATTTCATTAATACCTTGCTCAATTATGATGCTACATTATACGTTTTTATTGCTCATGTTTTTTAGCAACTGCATTGTTTTGTTTTTTTCTGATTAAACAGTCAAAACCCCTCTACAGATTCCCTCCCGATGAAGCGACCATTGTCCGCGAAACTAGTCGAGGAAAATGACATCTGTGATCGATTGCTCTACTGTAAATCTCCCCTTTGGGGTTAATTACTGCACTGGTGATATATCTGTATTGCTATCATGTTTTAATGTGTAACTGATGATTTGTGTTTTTATGCATCAATAAAATCATCTGTATATTTTTTACATAATTGTTATATCACTTAATATTGCATTACTTTCTACTGCACCGTAATAGTCTAAATGCCCTCAAGTCCCTTTGGTAGCCTGATTGGGGACCAGGCTCCTAACCTTGTTAATTCTAAATTCTTGTTTAAAGGTTGAAGGCACTGCAGTTTTTTAATTATTTTTATAATTAGAGAGGAGCTCAGGTGTGGTCAGATCCTAGTCCGCACCCACCTGAGAGAGCCCACCAGGAAGCTGTTACTGTACTGGACCAGTCATAAGCAACCAAGGAATTTCCAGCTCTGCAGCCAAAAGTAGACACGCCTGTTGTATAAGTGTGGTTACTGGATGGGGAATGTCCTGGCCACAGATTATTTGGCCTGCACATATGACAACTTCCTGATGAGAAAGCAAACACAAGGGTTTTGATCCTAGTCCGAACACGCTGCAGATCCTCACTAGTGATAATGAAGGTTTGCTAAAATCCTTGCAATGTATGAAGTTCATATGGTGCGGATAGTTTTTCCCTCAATAAAATTAATTACATTTTAGGGTAGGCTACATACACTCATAATATGAAGCATTTGCCAAAATAGTTTACAAACAAAACACTAGGCTAGTCTGAATTTATGGGATATCGCTACATATTACACTTACCATAACTCCAAGATAATTCTTTACCTGAAGTTGACTGTAAATTATACCTGTCAAAAAAACATAAAAGAATACAATCACAAATATATGGTATATATTATGTGCTACCTAATAAGTAATCAGGGTATACAGAAGCTACAGCTTCTGATCTTCAGCCGCCTCCACGTGTTTTTTTTAAAGACACTGTTGTTTAAAACACACATTCTTACAAATGTAATGGGGACTGGCTGAACTGGTATTGGCAGCTGTAAACCATGCTTTTTTACTTTTATTTTTACAGAAAACACAGTTTTAATAAAAGAGGGATTTATATACCAAGTCCATAGTATAAAACAAACATGACATCTGCTCATATAAGCAGTAACTTACAAATAGGCAGCATGTGTGGCTTCTCGGTGTTCTGTCTGTACTCAGCCTTTTAACACAGCAGCAGGCACCGACAGCAGAGAATGAGAGAAAGAGCTCTGAGCATCAGCCAGCTCACATATATAAAGGCCATAAGCATGCACATAGGGTGTGCCGGGTGTGCCTGGGCACACCCTAATCCCCCTGTGTGGTGCAGATTCCCCCTGTTGAGGCTGAAGAGAAAGGGACTGGGGAATCTCTGTCCTAAGTCCCTTTCTCTGTCTCAAAAGTGAGACATCAGGGATCTGTTTAGACCCCTGATATGTTACCAAAGCCCCCCCATGGGGTTCCTAAAACAATTGTAAAATAATATTGTGAAAAATAATTAAAAACTAAAATTGTAAAAAAATAATAAAAATAAAAAACTACTGACACTGTACACTGCCCTCCTGATACCATCCACTGCCCTACTGACTGACACCATCCAGGGTCCCACTGACACCAACCTCTGCTCTACTGATACATCCACTGGTCTACTGACACTGTCCATGTTTTAATATATATATATATATATATATATATATATATATATATATATATATATATACATACACACATACACACAAGCATATGTGTTTGAGCCTTGGGGTGCACACCCTAATGAAATGGGCTTCGCACACCTATGATAAAGGCCCATAGAAAGCTGAGACTTGCAATGAGGTCTGGAAAGAGTTGTCATCCCCAAAGAAACATTTGTAAAATCTTGCGATATGCAGGTAAAGGGAGTAGCATCAGCTCAACATTAACTCTATCACACCTATGTATCGCCTAATGGTTTCCCAAAGCTTTTGGAATCGGCTAACAATATGTACACCAGGAGTGCTCAACCTTTTGAAGAGAGAAGGCCACTTAAGTGATTTGGTAATCGGTCACAGGCCACAATTATTAAAATGGTTCAGAATTTTTAATTTTCTATAGCATAATAAACATTTTCCTCCTGCAGCTGCTGAATGCCAGCGGGAGAGAGAGGAGGAGAAGTTGGATTTTAGCAGTTGCAAGCGGAAAATGGAAAGGATCAGCCTCCGCAGCCCCTTCTATCAAAGTGTAAAACAGAATGTGTGACAGGGAGGCTACACAGACCCCCTGGAGCATGGGGCGGGGTCGTCATTGTGACCCCTGATGTTATGCCAGTGTTTGGGGGGGTAGTAAAAACACATCTCAACTATGGGGTTTTACCTCCCTCCAAACCGCAAATGTAAGTAAGCCCTAACTGTCCTGAGCCCCCTATAAGGCTGCTTTCATACTGATGCCGTTTACACGCACCGCATGCTATGCTAATATATGCCCATTGCTAAACTGTGATGTTTAATATACTGACCTTTTATCTTTTAGTTTCTGCTGACATCCTGGTTGTTAGTAAGGTTCCTGTCCCAGGCAGAGTGATAGAGGAAGCATTGGCTTATGTGGCTCCTGCTCCCTCCACAGCCGTTGCTTCCCCAGGCACCGGCTCCATCCACTCTGGTGCTCTGGGATGGCGGGTCGCCATCCCAGAGCAGGAGGTCATGGGCCACATTAGAGAGCTCTGTGGGCCACCAGTTGTGCACCTCTGATGTACACCTTTCTTATGTTTCAGGCAAATAGAGCTTTTGGCTGTAGCACACCATTGTGCTGTACCATAGATTTTTTTTGCTTTTTACCTGTGTGCTCATTTACCTTTAATTGGGACAGAGCTCCTTTAATTGATTACTTGATGATGCTGAAAACCTCCTAATGTAAAGGCATTGGGGTTGATTTACTAAAAGTTGTGAGTGCAAAATCTGGTGCAGCTCTGCATAGAGACCAATCAGCTTCCAGTTTTTTTTTTTAATCAAAGCTTAATTGAACAAGCTGAAGTTAGAAGCTGATCGGTTGCCATGCACAGCTACACCAGATTGTGCACTCTCAACTTTTAGTAAATCAATCCCACTCTCTAAGATGTGCCCAGGAGCCAGCAAAGTACTGACACCAATATTCTCAGCAACTAGCATGGAAGCAGACACCAACTGTGAACAAGCTTTGTAAATTTGGTAACGTTTCTAAATTCTGGACTAGTAACAGGAATGTAAATGTATAGTTCATAAAAAAACAGACAGACTATGAAATAGTATTCTGAACAGAAAGGGTGGGCCATTTTCAACACATGGGGGGAGATCTAGGCTACTTTCACACTGAGGCGTTTTAGCACTCAAAATAGCGCCTGAAAAATGCCTCCCGTGCTTTCCCAGTGTAAAAGCCTGAGTGCTTTCACACTGGGGCAGTGCGCTTGTGGGACGTTAGAAAAAGCCCTGCAAGCAGCATCTTTGAGGTGGTTTGGAAACGCCGTATACACCGCTCCTAAACCGCCCCTGCCCATTAAAATGAATGGGCAGCGCTGCCGAAGCGCCTGCAAAGTGATTCGGCAGTGCTGCAACACGGGCGCTTTTAACCCTTTCTTTGGCCGCTAGCGGGGGTTAAAAGCGCCCAGCTAGTGGCTGAAAAGTGCCACTAAAACAACGGTAAAGTGGCGCTAAAACTAGCGGTGCGTTACTGCTAATGCTGGGCGCTTTCAGTGTAAAAGTAGCCTTACTAAAACTGGTTCACACAGAATCCGGTGCAGCTGTGCATAGTAACCAAACAGCTTCCAGGTTTTAGGGTCCTTTTACACAGCAGTCTGGCCGGTGGACTCAGTGGGGGATCCCTGCGCTGATCTCTGCTGAGCAGGTGGATGACAGGTCCGTCTCCATTCACTGCGCTTAGACGGACCTGTCAGAGCCCCGCTCTCCTCGATGGGGAGATCGAATAAAAAGGGACTGCTTGCCCTTTTCAACCAATCCCATCCAATCCACCAGACAGATGGAAAATAGGGTCTCCATCCATCTGGATTTCACGAACAGGATCGGATCGGACAGCAGTGGGTGGCCACGAACATGTCACCACTGACATCCACCGCACCCCATAGGATTAAATGGAGGGTCCGATCAGGTCCACCTAAAAAACTGACAGGCGGACCTGATTGGAAAGTCCGTGTGAAAGGGGCCTGAGCCCTGGTTCACACTGACTGTGGGAATGAAATTGCACGAGTCCAGCTGAACTCGCACAATTACATTCCCACATGTTAGTCCCGACTTTGGGGGCAATTTCAGAGACCCACACAGATGGCAATGGAAATCGCACCCCAAAATCGCCAAAAGTAGTACAGAAATTACTTTTTGGAATCAGTATGGCACCGCAAATGCGGCGTTGCACCGATTCGGGCGCTGCCATTGCTGGCAATTGCCGCCGATTTGGCATGTGATTTAACATGTCAAATCGCATGCCAAATCGCATCAATGTGAACCAGGGCTTATTGTCAAAGCTTAATTGAACAAGCTGAAGATAGAAGCTGATTGGCTACCATGCACAGCTGCACCAATTTTTTTGCACTCTCCAGTTTTAGTAAATCAACCCCACCGTGTCCAAAAAAAACACCACAAAAAGCAGGTTAAATGCAGCCTCCGAACTGCCATAAGTACTTCTCAAATAAAGTTGCGTTCATTGAAATATACAAATTGGCGTCTGGAAACGAGATGCAATCAAGCGTAAAGGTCTCGATACTGTCTATAATACCTGGATCATTTAAATTTATAAAGACGGACATCCTTAACCATACAATATATGGAAGAACAGATCAAAAGCCCATAATCAATGGGATACGTTTCGGACTTCGATAAAAATGATACAATTTTGGGGAATGGGAACAAAATACCCCGTAGAGAGGGGGAGAGATTTTTTTTTTCTTCAAAAATGAAAGATAAATAAGATAGTGAAGAATGATATGGATGGAAATAAATGTAAGAGTAATAATATAGAATAATCTAAAATAAGTAAACTAGGGAGGAATGGTAGGGATGAACGGTAGGGATGAATGGAGTATGGACATGGTAAAATAAATATATGTCAGATGGTTTAGTTTAGAACAGGTCATTAGAAATTAGGATGTAAAGATAATATTTTAAGGAGAGGATGCTATATAATAATATACTGTTCAACTTGATGATGAAAGATATTTATATGTATTTGTATAATTGTTTTAAAAATTAATAAAGAAGGACTGAAAACAAATAAAGTTGCGTTCCAAATGCAGTAAAACAACAGCCTTCAACATGAGCCTTCACAAACGTGCTCTGATTTCTATCAGCTTCGGGGCTCTTAAATAAGTGTATCACAACAGATCTGAATGAAAGTTCTGAGAAAAAAAAAGAAAGTTGGAAAAGAGCTGAGTCATGATCTGTCAAAGTCACCATGGCCTGAATTTTATGGGTGAGCTATGGCTTGCATAGTGAACTGTGAGTATTCAAATCCTGTCACATGTGGGTGTGGGATGAGCCCTAAAGCTGGCCATACATTATACAATTTTCTTATTCAATTTCCTTTAGATTTACCCTCAATTATGTAATGCAAGGGCCTGCCTGATTGCATATAAATTGAAAGTGTTTAGGTTTGACCTCATATTATATGGTTTTGGTAAATCTAAAAGAAAATTGTTCAAGAAAATTGTATAATGTATGACAAGCCTTAGCCCTGTGTATGCGTCAACTGTAAAAGTCGCAAAGCATACACAGGGCCCACACATCGCTGCTTCTGGCAGTTCTGGAAACTGAGTAGAACAATGTGGTTGGGGTGAAGAGCAGTTGAGTACATGATGCTGGGGAAGGGAGCATTGAAATTAAGCTGTTGTTTTGCGCCTACATGGGCCACGCCCATACTCATTTTGAAGCTCAACTCCAGGAAGAAAATTTTCCCTTATGGTGTGGATGGCCCAGCATTGCAAGAGCTAAATGCTTGTTTACGTCTAGGGGACAGAAAAAGCAATCTTACTTACCTGATCATCCACTCCCCCGGCACTCGCCGCACTCCACTACACTCCAGTGGTGAACTGTCCCTTGGCACCCCCAATGTAGGACTATAAGCTCTGCACTAGCCTTCATGATATAAGAGGCCCTGAGAATTAAATTAAAGGTATTCCATGTCACCTTACAACGGATCTTCAGTGAAAACACTGGTTTCTCATTTGTGTGTCAGTACAAGTTACTAATAAATATTTGCTTCTCTAACCTCCACCTGAACCTCAGCACCAAAACATGCAAAACTAGAACTGCCTTTTATATAACGGTCACATAAATATTACTGAATTAAGCATAATAAATCCAATAACTGGCAATTTTTTTTTAACATGTATTAAAAGATAAAGACCAAAAACATTTCTGAAAAAAAGTTTATTTATAAGCTGACACTGCTGGAGTTCCTGTGGGTGGCAGACGGTGGAAGACAAATGGTATAGGCTGTGGCCTGTGGAATGATTTACAGCTTGGAATCTGACATGTAATCATAATGTGATTACTATCACAAGCCTAGACCAGTGTTCATGGAGGGGTTTGACTTGAGGATTGAAGATTACTAGGTGGTTGCAAGTTGATATATTTCTCAAAGCAATTAAGACTATCAATCTTCAGTTTATTTCTGTAGAATGGATGGACAGCCTTCAGATTAGGAAGTAAGGAATTGAAAAACATTTGTTCTTCATCTTGAATAGGGGCAAGACTTGTAAATTTCTCACGACTTTGATTAACAAGTCTTTTAAACCTAGATGGACTCTTTCCTTTTCTTCTGTTTCCTTTGTCTTTGGTTTTTTTAACCACTATTGCTGGACTTGAGATGCTGTTATGATTAATTCTTCATTCTCTTGTTTAGGGATGATATCTTCATCTGAACTAGCCCCAACAGAAGAAGTGACCCTACAAAATGATTGCTTTGTTAGTTCACATTTAAATTCTGATTTTATAAACATTTTTATTGTTAGTGCAATTTATATACATGGTTTAAGCAACTAAATCACATATGATGCATAACACAATATTGTAGAGGTAATTAAAACAATGCGCAAATTAGTTTAACATTTTTTTTATATTTTCACAGCAAGAGGAAAATCTTTTGTGGCCTGACAGTAGGTAATGTTATGTTGCTGGATATAATAAGTGGATTGTTGCATACCCAAGCACTTTCATATTAGTGACATATTCCCAGTAATGCAAACCTAACATTATAAATTAAATTTAAACAATGGTATTGCTCCTTTCCTATGGTCCCAATTTGCACTGCTGTCACACATGAAAGCTGTTTAAAGCGGAGTTCTGCCCCCCCAGCAAAAAATTTAAAGTCAGCAGCTACACATACTGTAGCTGCTGGCTTTTAACCACTTAAGGACCAGCCTTGTATTGGATTTTAGGTGTTTACATGTTTAAAACAGTTTTTTTGCTAGTAAATTACTTAGAATTACTTAGAATCCCCAAACATTATATATTGTTTTTTTCTAACACCCTAGAGAATAAAATGGCAGTCAATGCAATACTTTTTTTTTGCATTGTATTTGTGCAGCGGTCTTATAAGCGCACTTTTTTGGAAATAATTAACTTTTTTGAATAAAAAAATAAGACAACAGTAAAGTTAGCCCAATTTTTTTTTATATTGTGAAATATAATGTTACGCCAAGTAAATTGATACCCAACATGTCACGCTTCAAAATTGCACCCGCTCGTGGAATGGCGTCAAACTTTTACCCTCAAAAATCTCCATAGGCGACGTTTAAAAAATTCTACAGGTTGCATGTTTTGCGTTACAGAGGAGGTCTAGGGCTAGAATTATTGCTCTCGCTCTACTGGTCGTGGCGATACCTCACATTTCGTGTGGTTTGACCACTGTTTTCATATGCGGGTGCTACTCACGTATGTGTTCGCTTCTGCAGGCGAGCTCGTCGGGACGGGGGTTTTTTAAATTTTTTTTTTTTTAAAAAGCATGACAGGACCTCTTAAATATGAGATCTGGGGTCAAAAAGACCTCAGATCTCATATTTACACTAAAATGCAATTTAAAAAAAAAAAAATTTAAAAAAATGACATTGAAAAAAATGTGCCTTTAAGACATATGGGCGGAAGTGACGTTTTGACGTCGCTTCCGCCAAGCAGTGTCATGGAGACGAGTGGGCGCCATCTTAGCCTCACTCGTCTCCAGGCACAGAAGGGAGACAGACGCGATCGCCTCCGCCGCTACCGACGGCTCCGGTAAGCGGTGGAGGGCACCGGATCACGGCGGGAGGGGAGCCCCTCTCCTGCCACCGATAAAAATGATCTCGCAGAGAAATCCGCCGCAGAGACCACTTTTATCTTAAAGCCGACCGCCGCACGAGAACGAGGATACCGGGGTTATGGCAGCTAGCTGCTGCCATAACAATGATATCTGCCGCCAAAGTTTGGATGTACATCGGCGTGCGGCAGTCGGCAAGTGGTTAATATTAGGACACTTACCTGTCCTGGAATCCAGCGGTGTCGGCACCTCAGCCAATGTTTCCATCGTCTCTCAGGTGCTGCCGCCGCCATTCGTAGTGAGGGAACCCAGCATTGAAGCTTTTCCACTTCACATACTAACGGTAGACAATTGTTGGCCAACAAACACGAATGTAGTGACGTACTAGACGTAGTACCATACTATAAAGAGGAATTTCATTTCTCAAGTGCCACCCTTTGGGTTCCTTCTGCTAATTCGTGTTAGTAGAAGTTTGATGAGTGTTGATTCGCACTTTTCAGTTTGTTTCTGAACGACCATTCGACAACCAGCCATGTTGCAAAATAGGAGGAGAGAGCGTGCTATTATTGGGCTTGGAGTTATTGCTTTGACCCAAGTCCAGTCCAGGAACAGGAGGAGGAGGAGTTCTTGGACCAAAAATTGGTTGTTTAATCATGACCAATTATGTCATGTGCCATTGCTGTGGGAGCTCCAGGAGAATAATCCGGATGATTTTTGGAATTATCTCCAGATGATGGACCTCTGCTTTCACCAACATTGGTGACCCCCTATATTAAGAAGCAGGACACATGCATGTGGCTTGTCATCACTCCAGAGCAAAGGCTCATAGCCACCTTGCGATACTTGGCAATGGGGAGAAGTCTCCAGGACCTCAAGTTTACCACTGGGATCTCCCCCCAGGCTCTGGGACTCATTATTTCAGAGACCTGCTCAGCCATTATTCAAGTCCTGCAGAAGAACTATATTGGGGTACGTTTTTACCTTTAAGATCACATTCTATATATTAATGTTTGCTAATGTATTGGATTAATTTGTTGATTACATAATTATCAATATTGGAATATGCTGTGAATGTCCTCTTTGTCCTCATGCATGCTGTAAGCTTTTTCTGCTCCTTTTTTGGCCTACATGCATATTTTCCATAACTAACTTCCCCAGCATACTATCCTGGGCCCATACACACCTAGCCTAGTAACTTAACAATGTTTTTTGTCAGCTACATTTTGGAGCTTACCCTAAATAACCCCTAAAATGTGTACAAATGTTATTGTTGTCCTCAAATTCAGGCAGAGTGCAAGAGACCATTTTTTGGGGCCCAAACTCATTTGGAACCCTCCCCCCCAAAATGCTGACTTTGCAAAACCCATACACACTATCCCTCTTTTGTGTTCATATTTCTGTACAGATTCACCAAACCATGTAATGCAAGGGCCTGCCTGATTACCTACAAATTGTAATGTAGAAAGTTTTTGTCTCCTATTACATTGATAGTTTATTTCAGAATGTCCATATGTGCTGCAATTTGGACAGTGTGTATCCAGTTTTTTTAGATTATGACACTTCTTACCTGTCCACTGGGCTGCCAATAGTGTAAGTATGGAGGGGCTGGCCAAAGTATCACAGATTATTTATGCAAACAGCTCTCATGGAAGTGGAGAGGGTTACCTGTCCAAAACATCTACCCATTACCTCTCCCCACCCTAAAATTTTGCTAATGGGTGATGATTCAGATAAGCTGACCTTACACTTTTGTCTTTAAATACTCATTTAAGTTTTATCCTTATGTTGGCTAAGCATGTTTGTGTCAAATCTGCTTGCAATGTTATGTGCAGAAGTAGTATTCATTTATTTTTTAATCCGCAGTTTCCTTCCAACCCAGAGCAATGGCAGGCCTTGCAGCCCAGTTACACCATCAGTGGGATTTTCCCAACTGTGGTGGTGCTATTGATAGCAAGCATGTCCAGATTGTCCCACCATCCAACTCTGCCTCATATTATTTTAATTATAAGGGCTTTTGCAGCACAGTCATGCTAGCTGTAGTGTCTGACAACTATGAGTTTTTGTATCTGGATGTTGGGAAGAATGGCCGCAACTCTGATGGAGGAGTGATTATGCAGACAGAGTTCTACAAGCGGCTCCAGAATGGCACCTTAAACTTGCCCCCTGCTGAGGAGAATGTTGAGGGCCTCAATTTTGTTTTTGTTGCAGGTGAAGCCTTTGCTCTAGGGGAATATCTGATTAAGCCATTTCGGCATCCTATCAAGTCGTTTCAGGCTATTTTTTGACTCCAATCAACCTGGCACTCTACAAGATCAACCATGTGGTCCTGTGCTGTTGTATTTTACATAATTTTTTAAGGAGGAATGCTACCAGCTAACTTGCCTCACTGCCAAGTGATGTGGACCCTGCAGTGGCAGGCCCAGCTGAAGAGGCTGCAGCTCGGCCATCTGTGGGCATGCTGATGCCTATTGAAAATGGCCATGCTGGATTGCCTTCACAAATTGCCAGAGATTTACAGCAGAAATACCTTGATTATTTTGTGTGTAGAGGGGCAGTGGCTTGGCAGCAAAAATTGTAGCTGATCATGCCTAGGATTATTTTGAGATCATAAACTCATATTTCACTTGAACTACTGTTGTCTGTGTTTCTTATCTGTCTAATATGTTCACAAATGGGCTTTATTTTTGCTACTTGCTTCAATAGTGCAAATGTAACTTATTTGCTACATGAGGTGACAATATCTTCTTCAGCTAACTATTATGGTGTGCTGTGGGTCTTTTACACACACACAATGTTTTTGTTCTTAATGGATCTAATGCATGAAGTTCAAAAACATTATGCCTTTTCAACTCTTATAATTTTTTTGAGGACTAAAAATTGCAGGAGTTGGCCACATTTAAGAGCACATTGTCACTGTAACTACAACAACTTAACAAATACACTGGAGCACTGGAGCATTAAGCCACACATTGTTTATTAAAAACATTTTACTCAAAGCACATTTATATGTGCATTTTAAGGTTTTAAAACAAACCAACATCTTGGTGTATAACATGTATGTTTTGCATTATTTCTCCTTTTTGGGGGCTAAACAGGCATGTTCTAAAACATTAGATACACATCCCAAACTCAGGAACTGACAAAGTTTGATTTTGGTAAAGTGAAAGCCAAATGAGACATTAGTATCCCAAGACTGTGTGGATGTTGCCTTCCTCATATGGGGTGATCTCACCCCTCTAAAAGCCAAAATTTGAAGCCACGTACACGTAGAGGCATAACATTTAAATTTCCCTTATGATCCCATGCCGCAAATGTGTGTAGTTACCAACATCTTTTTTTTAAACCCACAAAACACACAGTGTGTCAACATGTGCTATCTCCCATTCCAGGGTATCAATGGATGTGTTTCGGGGGGGGCAACCCCTTCTTCTGAGCTACTTTAGTTATGAGGAAGGGGTTGCACCCCCAAAACGCGTCCATTGATACCTAGTGATGGTAGATAGCACATGTTGACACACTGTGTGTTTTGGGGCTTTTTGCAAACTAGATGTATGGAAATACACACATTTTAGGCATGGGATCATGGGATCATGATGGAAATAAGAATGTTAAGGCACAATTTGGGGGAACCTTCAAATTTGGGATTTTATATTCTTAAAAAACATTACAATTCACATTAGTTAGGGCAGGGTTTCCCAACTCTCCTCCTCAAGATGCAAACCCAGGTCATGTTTTCTATACCTGTAGAATTTGGCACAGGTGATGTTGTCATGTTCACTGTTAGTAATTCGCACAGTGTTTTTAGACAGAGGAAAATACAGAAAACATGACCTGGTGGTGCACCTAGAGGAGTGAAGTGGAGAAACACTTTCTGTTCAGTCCCTAAACTTTCACATTTCAAAATCCTAAAAACATTGTAAATATTAAAAGGGTAAACAGGAGCCAACAAGTGGAACAAAAAACTTCAGAACAGGCAAGAGGAAATTAAAATTTGGCAAGCATGTCCACAAAATCTCTGATTCTTTGCTGTAAAGCAGTGGCAGCCTCCTTGATTTGCTCCAGATCCTTCAACCAATTCAACATATCTGCACTCATTCTGCCAATAGTGCATTGTGGAAGATCATGACCTAGTTAGAAGAGTAAAAAGTATTAAGGGAACGATGGTCAAGTGGCTGAGGAACATTGTGAGTTATGGTCAAGTTACTAGTCAAATTCCGTAAATACTTACCTACCCAGTCTATTGTTGCTTACAACCTGCTTGCCCTTTAGACACCTATACTACTAGGAATGTACACGCTGCAACTACTCTGTAATCTTGACCCTGGTGCCTGGGTCTCCAAAACTCGCATACCTAGCAACACTGCCAGCTCCTTCCTTCTCCATGCTAATGTTAATGCACTACATACTTTGCTAATGTGTGGAGTGGGTGTTTTGTTTGGACATCTAAACACCACATGTATACACATTTGAAGCCAGATTCCAAGAAAACTTACTTGCACAAACAAGAGGCTCCCGAATACTTTCTTCCTCTTCTGGGTCGCTTTGGCCCTCAGTGTGGCTCACATCAGGGGACTTGGCATCCACAATGGCAAGGTCTGTGCTGGGTCCAGGAGTCAGCTCCCATGGCTCCAAACAAACATCCTGGATGAGCTCACCACACTCGCTTTCCTCTAAATGAAACAATACACCATTCATTAAGCCACCTCAAGCCCCATCTGTTTCTCGCATCCATTTTGCTACATTAGTTGACCACCCTTGCACTTGGTCTGATGTCAATGTTTGCTCCTTACTAGTGGACTCCACCATGCTGCACTCTGGTTGTTTTTCTGTGATAAATGCATAGAAAAGGGAAGATGGTATCGTTTTACAGAAGGCAAACATTGGACAAGTGCCAACATTTAAAAAGTCCAGCAGTTGCCCCTAACCCCTCTTGTCTCCTATGGGATAGGGGATATATGATGATCATCCTAGCAGGCGTGACTCTGTGTGACTGTGATTCCCGGGGCCTCTCCTCTACTCATGTCTACACCGGCAAGGCTGCATTAATGGGCACTGATGAGCCAGGCAGCAACCAGAAAGTGTTCTTTACCCCTTAAGTTCTGCCCTAAGCCCATGGCCTTTGGCCCACCTAGAAATACTTCTGTCGGTGGCTAAATGAGTGTGTTTGAAGTTGTCACTTACGTTTTTGGGGGGAAGATGGCCTTGTTGCCTTCCCTGTTGGGGCCCGAGTGAGGGAAGCCTCCCTTCATTCCTTGTGGTGGCTTGGCTGGAGCCTCCTTTTTTGGTGCCTCCCTGTTGAAAGAAGAGAAAAAAATGAAGAAATGTCCAGAAACATGACCAAATAAGAATGTTCATATCTGCTTTATATTTCCCTTCATCTTTAGTATACCAAGTCATACAAAGATTATAGAAAACCTTATATATAAATCTCTAGAGCTACTTGGAGAAAGAACATATATACACAGCTAATTTACACATATACATATTGGTTAGAACCAAATATTGCTTACTTTTTTTTATGATCTGATGTGTGTACTGCACCTGGTCTTGTTCACGGTGTTTGAGATCAGACCATCGTTTTTGGATTTGGCCTTTTGATTGTTCCACCGAAAATTCACTCTGAAAAACGGCGATGACCTTCTCCAAAATGATGTCCTTTCGGCTGTTGGGCCTTTCATAATTGCACAGCTTGCAGTCGTAATCGTGCTTCTCTAGGATGTGCACCATCTCCACCATCTCACCTTTGCTCGTGGAGGTTGCTTTGTGCCTCCTATGAACTCCACCACCGGGGAGCTGCCATGAATCTGCAGAATCCGCCATATTGTCCCTCCCAAATGTTCCGCCGTGTGTGTTGCATGCAGAAGAGAGAGGGTCACGCCCCAGCGTCATGACGCACTGAGAGCGGAGTTTCAGGCATGCGCAGTGTATATAAAGCCAGAACGCACAGTCGATGGAACAGCCGTAGGAACGATCTTGGAGTGGAGGACGAACAATCGCCAACGCCAGAAAGGAGCCATAAAAAGAAGGTACAATTGGAAATTGGGGCATAGGTGGTTAGTGGCCCATACTGCTTAGATTGAGGCCTATATTGAGACCAGCTTATGAGTTAAGCCAGACATTATGGTTTGTCTTGTGTTCTGCCTTGCAGCCATTATATAATTTATCATGACTTATAAATTTACTGCGCCTGATTTTCTACCCCAATTCATTGACCTGTACTGGGAGCTGCCCTGTCTCTGGAAGGTCAAGAGCAGAGACTACTCCAATAAAATATTGAGGAAGGCAGCTTTATTAGAAACTGCTCGAGTTGGTGAAACCAGTGTACCCCAGGGCAGACATCAACTATGTGAAGAACAAAAATATCAAACCGGAGGAGTACTTTTAAAAGGGAGCTCAACAAGGTCATGGACTCAGAGGGATCTGGAGCAGCAGCAGATGACATATATGTCCCCAGGCTGTGGCATTACCACAGCCTGCAGTTTTTGACTGAACAGACAGAACCCAGGCCATCGCTGTCTACACTCCCTTCAACATCTGCTGAGGCCACAGCTCCTGGGTTCCACACGGGTCCTGCTGCACACGAATAAGATGTGGAGGAGCCCAGCTTGACCCAGGTATAGCATTGTTGAACATATTTGTATCCAAAAATACAATGATGATAACTAGACATTATTGTTAAAATATTTCTGCCTTAACAAAGTGGTTTCCATATCAATAGACAGTAGTGACCAAAAATGATTTGAACAAGAATTAAAAATGCTGGGGTCAGAATTATAGTCTTTTCTATTTGTCCACATTCAATTTGCAACAGTGAAGAGATCAAAATTGTGTGTGATTGATGACCAAACCCTAAAAAAGATTCTAATTATGTCCTATTTTCATACACAGGAAAGTGTCAGTCTGGAGGAGCCAGCGGTCAGCAGCCAGTCGGAGTCACAGATCCCTCCCCTACGCCCTCCTGCTAAAAGGACCAGGAAGAGCAGGAATCTGTAGGAGGCCACTGCTGCCTTCCTCATACAGGCCACTACTGCCCTCCGGACAGACCCAGATGAGGCTGAGGGATTTGCCGTGGTGACGGGCAATAAATTAAGGGAGATGGACGGTGAGCAAAGGAGCAGGTGTGCAAATTTCAGAAAACACACACCTGTGTGATTTTGTGGCCCCACATCCACCACCTCCACAGCCACCCCACCCACCACAGCAACATGGCGGTCAGTGGCAATACCAGTTAGAAGACCCCCAACAAGCCCGCTGGACTGGGGATTTTCACCTCTTCACCACTTACTAATTTCCTTTTTTGTTTGTTATAATGATTTTATTTGTTATATTTTCTATATTTGTGTATGCATAGAATGCACTTGGTTAAGTTCTTTGTATTTGAATGACAGATAGCATCTCTAATTTAATTTGCTTAATTTTTTTCTGCACAATAAAAAAATTGTGTAGAATAATACTTGGCTATATGTTTTACTTTAAATGACAGTTTGGGAGTAGGCAGTTACATTTTAAAAAACACAATGTAAAATTAACAAGGGACACTAACATAGTTGTATCTTTGATCTTAACCACTTGAGCCCCAGCCATTGGCTGGCCAAAGACCAGAGCGTTTTTTTGAGATTCAGAACTGCGTCGCTTTAATTGACAATTGCGCGGTTGTGCGACGTGGCTCCCAAACAAAATTGACGTCCTTTTTTCCCCAGAAATAGAGCTTTCCTTTAGTGGTATTTGATCACCCCTGAGGTTTTTATTGTTTGTGCTATAAACAAAAAAAGAGCGACAATTTTGAAAAAAAGCAATATTTTTTACTTTTTGCTATAATAAATATCCCCCAAAAAAATCAAAAAACATTTTTTTCCTTAGTTTAGGCCGATACGTATTCTTCTATATATTTTTGGTAAAAAAAAATCGCAATAAGCATTTATTGATTGGTTTGCGCAAAAGTTATAGCGTCTACAAAATAGGGGATAGTTTTATGGCATTTTAAATATTTTTTTTTTTACTAGTAATGGCGGCGATCAGCAATTTTTATCATGACTGCGACATTATGGTGGACAGATCGGACACTTTTGGCTCCATTTTGGGACCATTCACATTTATACAGCGATCAGTGCGATTAAAAATGCATTGATTACTGTGTAAATGTGACTGTGTAATGTGGAAATGTGACTGGCAGTGAAGGGTTTAACCAGGAGGGGTGCGCTGCAGGGGTTAAGTGTGTCCTAGGGAGTGATTCTAACTGTGTGGAGGATGTGCTACGTGTGACACGACACTGATCACCACTCCCGATCACAGGGAGCTGTGATCAGTGTCAGTGTCACTAAGCAGAACAGGGAAATGCTTGTTTACATCAGCATTTCCCCGTTCTTCCTCTCCATGAGACGATCGAGGGTATCCCCGCGGACATCGAGTCCACGGGACCTGCGATCACACTCACGAAGCTTGTGGCAGGGTTGCGCGACCACATAGCAGCAAATTTAAAGGGACGTACCTGTACGCCCATTTGCCTGTCCGTGCCATTCTGCCAACGTAAATGTTCGTGCGGCGGTCGGCAAGCGGTTAAAAACTCAGGGATTATGGTGTTGTGGTAACTTGCCCAAAAAATAAAACAACAAACATAATAATATTATTCCTGATATCACTAGAAAACAAATGCCTTTTAAAATACGTTTGGCATAACTCCATCAGTATCACCAGCAAAGCAGCTCTTCTATCCCATTAAAGAAGAGAATGTGCACTGCATTTCGACATTTCATAATTCGCAGTGTCACGAATGTTAATTGTCCTTTACAAACACTAGTTTACAAGACCGACCGCTTGCAGCTCATTCCTTGCTTCCGATCATGCGTGTTTGTACTTTTGACTTTTGTGTGATGGACTTGTGTACAGATGATATGAAAATCAGACAACAGACCCTTGTCTGCCGAACATGTACTAGCCTACCATCCAACATTTGTTGGCCGAAAGTTGGACAACAATTGTCTGAAGGAACGTACTAACAGTCTGATTTTAGGACAACGGTCTGTCAACAGACAATCCCCAGCCAACAATCAGATCGTGTGTATGAGGCTTAAGAGTTAAGCACAAGGGCATCAATATTTTCAAGATAAACATGCTTTACTTACCCAATATGCCGCACTCCCCGATCTCAGTAAAGAGCCGATGACATGGATCTTTACCCATGTGATCAGCTGTATCCAATCACAGCTGATCACATGTAAACAAGGAATTCCCGTTATCAGCTTTCCTCTCCTTGCACTGACAGAGTGTGAGGAGAGGAGAGACAAACAGAGGCATTTCCTCACAGGGGAGATCTGCACAGATAATTAGGGCACTGATTATCAGTGCAGCCCCAACTGTGCCAAGCAGTGATGCCAGTCAGTGCCCATCAGTGATGTCAATCAGTACCCATTAGTGATGACGATCAGTGCTGCCTTTCAGTGCCCATCAGTAACTGCCCATCAGTGCCTCCTATCAGAGCCATCCATCAGTACCCATCAGTGCTGTCTATCAGTGCTCATCAGTGCTGCATATCAGTGCCACCTATCAGTGCCCATCATTGCTGCATGTCAGTGCCTCCTCATCAGTGCCCTTCAGTGCCGTCTCATCAGTGCCCATCAGTGCAGCCTCATTAGCGCACATCAGTGAAGGAGAACAATCACTGATTTAAAAAACCCAGTGGTGATTAAATACCACCAAAAGAAAGCTCTATCCGTCTAAAAAAAAATTAATTTGGGTACAGCAGTGCACGAACGCAAAGTTGTCCTTCAAAGTTTGACAGCGCTGAAAGCTGGCCTGGGCAGGAAGGGGGTATTGTATTGTTGTTAAACACTGTCTGGCTTCTGCTTCTGTAGTTTGCTTTCCTTCCTGGTCAAGTGACTCCTCTTCAATAAGGTTGTAGTACTATCTAAGCACTACTTGTGGGAAAGACCACTGAAAGGAAAGTTATATATGAGGATGGCAGAGCAACCACACTATTTATCAAAGGTAAACTTTATTCCAAAATTCATATTTTGTTTTTTTGTGCATTTTGGAATAAAGTTTACCTTTGATAAATAGTGTGGTTTCTCTGTGATCCTTATACACTGAGCAAAATTATAAACGCAACACTTTTGTGTTTGCCCCTATTTATTATGAGCTGAACTTAAAGATCTACGACTTTTTCTATGTACACAAAAGGCCTATTTCTCTCAAATATCGTTCACAAATCAGTCTCAGGCTGGGTTCACACTGGTGCGACACGACAGCCGTCCTACTTTGGATCCGACTTTGCCCTGCGACATGAAGCCGGCATGTGTCCGACTTTCAATGAACGGGGATCCGACTTGGATCCCCGCCAATGCCGGCACTGTGTTTGGTATGAATCTTTAGGGGGGAACTCCGCGCCAAATTTTAAATAAAAAACCGGCATGGGTTCCCCCTCCAGAGGCATACCAGGCCCTTGGGTCTGGTATGGACCTTGAGGGGAACCCCCTACGCCGAAAAAACGGCGTGGGGGGTCGCCCCCAATCCATACCAGACCCTTATCCGAGCACGCAGCCCGGCCGGACAGGAATGGGGGTGGGGACGAGCGAGCGCCCCCCCCCCTCCTGAACCGTACCAGGCCGCATGCCCTCAACATGGGGGGTGGTGCCTTGGGGGAGGGGGGCGCGCTGCGGCCCCCCCACCCCAAAGCACCTTGTCCCCATGTCGATGAGGACAAGGGCCTCTTCCCGACAACCCTGGCCGTTGGTTGTCGGGGTCTGCGGGCGGGGGGCTTATCGGAATCCGGGAACCCCTTTAATAAGGGAGCCCCCAGATCCCGGCCCCCCACCCTATGTGAATGAGTATGGGGTACAGCGTACCCCTACCCATTCACCTAGGAAAAAAGTGTCAATTTAAAAAAAAACACTACACAGATTTTTAAAGCATTTTATTAGACAGCTCCGGGGGTCTTCTTCCGACTTCGGGGGTCTCTCCGGTTCTTCTGCCGGGCTCCTCCGCTCTCTTCTGCTCTTTTGCCGCTCTTTTGCTAAAGCGGAGGAGCCCGGTCTTCAATCTTCTGCCTTCTGCCTTCTGCCTTCTGCCTTCTGCCCTCTTCTCCTGATGTTGACACGACGCTCTCTGGGGCTAGAATGCTCTCTGTGCGCTCTGCTCTGACTTATATAGGCGGTGACCCCGCCCCCTTATGCCGTCACAGTCCCTGGGCATGCTGGGACTGTGACGTTTTAGGGGGCGTGGTCATCACCCGATGACCACGCCCCCTAAAACGTCACAGTCCCAGCATGCCCAGGGACTGTGACGGCATAAGGGGGCGGGGTCACCGCCTATATAAGTCAGAGCAGAGCGCACAGAGAGCATTCTAGCCCCAGAGAGCGTCGTGTCAACATCAGGAGAAGAGGGCAGAAGGCAGAAGGCAGAAGATTGAAGACCGGGCTCCTCCGCTTTAGCAAAAGAGCGGCAAAAGAGCAGAAGAGAGCGGAGGAGCCCGGCAGAAGAACCGGAGAGACCCCCGAAGTCGGAAGAAGACCCCCGGAGCTGTCTAATAAAATGCTTTAAAAATCTGTGTAGTGTTTTTTTTTTAAATTGACACTTTTTTCCTAGGTGAATGGGTAGGGGTACGCTGTACCCCATACTCATTCACATAGGGTGGGGGGCCGGGATCTGGGGGCTCCCTTATTAAAGGGGGCTCCCGGATTCCGATAAGCCCCCCGCCCGCAGACCCCGACAACCAACGGCCAGGGTTGTCGGGAAGAGGCCCTTGTCCTCATCAACATGGGGACAAGGTGCTTTGGGGTGGGGGGCCGCAGCGCGCCCCCTCCCCCAAAGCACCAACCCCCCATGTTGAGGGCATGCGGCCTGGTACGGCTCAGGAGGGGGGGGGCGCTCGCTCGTCCCCACCCCCATTCCTGTCCGGCCGGGCTGCGTGCTCGGATAAGGGTCTGGTATGGATTGGGGGGGACCCCCACGCCGTTTTTATCGGCGTAGGGGGTTCCCCTCAAGGTCCATACCAGACCCAAGGGCCTGGTATGCTCTTGGAGGGGGAACCCATGCCGGTTTTTTATTTAAAATTTGGCGCGGAGTTCCCCCTCAAGAACATCTGAGCACAAGTCGCGTGCCAAAGTCGGATCATGCAAGACGGCGATCCGACTTTGATCCGACTTCAATGATAGTCAATAGACTGAAGTAGGATCAAAGTCGGACCAAAGTAGTACAGGGAGCATTTCTAAAGTCGGAACGACTTGTGTCGGACCAGTTAGGACGGCTCCCATAGGGAAACATTAAATTTCACACGTCATGCGACATGAGCTCCCAATGTCGGAGCGTTTGTCGGACCAGTGTGAACCCAGCCTCAATCTGTATTAGTGAGTACTTCTCCTTTGCTGAGATAATCCATCCACCTCACAGGTGTGGCATATCAAGATGCTGATTATTGCACAGGTGTGCCTTAGGCTGGCCACAATAAAAGGCCACTCTAAAATGTGCAGTTTTACTATATTGGGGGGTGGGGGGTCGGGGGTCAGGGGGTCTGAAAACCAGTCAGTATCTGGTGTGACCACCATTTGCCTCATGCAGTGCAACACACCTCCTTCACATAGAGTTGATCAGGTTGTTGATTGTGGCCTGTGGAATGTTGGTCCATTCCTCTTCAATGGCTGTGTGAAGTTGCTGGATATTGGCAGGAAATGGAACAAGTTGTCGTATATGCAGATCCAGAGCATTCCAAACATGCTCAATGGGTGACATGTCCGGTGAGTATGCTGGCCAAGCATGAATGGGGATGTTTTCAGCTTCCAGGAATTTTGTACAGATCCTTGCAACATGGGGCCGTGCATTATCATGTTGCAACATGAGGTGATGGTCATGGATGAATGGCACAACAATGGGCTTCAGGATCTCGTCACGGTATCTCTGTGCATTCAAAATGCCAGAAATAAAATGCACCTCTGTTCTTTGTCCATAGTATACGCCTGCCCATGCCATAACCCCACCGCCACTATGGGTCACTCGATCCACAGCGTTGACATCAGCAAAACACTCACCCACACAACGCCATACACAATGTCTGCCATCTGCCCTTGACAGTGAAAACCATTATTCATCTGTGAAGAGAACACCTCTCCAAAGTGCCAGTTGCCATCAAATGTGAGCATTTGCCCACTCAAGTTGGTTACGACGAATAACTGCAGTCAGGTCGAGACCCCGATGAGGACGACGAGCATGCAGATGAGCTTCCCTGAGACAGTTTCTGACAGTTTGTGCAGAAATTCTTTGGCTATGCAACCAATTGTTGCAGCAGCTGTCCGGGTGGCTGATCTTAGACAATCCTGGAGGTGGGGTTACACGTGGTCTGCGGTTGTGAGGCCGCTTGGATGTACTGCCAAATTTTCTGAAACGCCTTTGGAGAAGGCTTATGGTAGAGAAATAAATATTCAATTCAAGGTCAACAGCTCTGGTGGACATCCCTGCAGTCAGCATGCCAATTGCACGCTCCCTCAAAACTTACGACATCTGTGGCATTGTGCTGTGTGATAAAACTGCACATTTTAGAGAGGCCTTTTATTGTGGTCAGCCTAAGGCACACCTGTGCAATAATATCTAATCAGCATCTTGATATGCCACACCTGTGAGGTATGTGAATTATCTCGGCAAAGGAAAAGTGCTCATGATAAATAGGGCCAAACACAAAAGTGTTACGTTTATAATTTTGCTCAACGTATATAACTTTCCGCTCAGTTCCCACAAGTAGTGCTCTGACATATTTAAGTTAGAGGATCACATCATAAATGGGGGAATGAGCACACATTTGTCTCAACTATGTTTTCTTTTCGTATTTATAGTACTATCTAACCAGACACTGATATAAATCACAAGACTGCTCTAACTACTGATGAGAAAAGGTATTTTTGCAGTTTATTTTTACTAAAATAATTGCATTTCCATGTTCTGTGTACTGTGGGAGACCAGATATAGTGAATGCAGGGTCCTGGGTTTAGTAACACTTTTAGGATCGATGCACACTGGGTATATAAAAAAAATAAGTCAGTTTTGGCAGAAAAAAACATTTATATAGAGCATTTTAGTACAGGTGTTTAGAAGCGTTTGGAGGTTTTTTTCTACCAAAAAACTCCTCTCAAAAACACAAAACAGAAAGTTTTTTCTTCTTCCTCTAAAAACATTGAGTTTAAAATATGCCTCTAAACGTCCTAATGTGCATGGACACATAGGATAACATTGAGCTGCTTTTACAGGCAAAAAAACAAAACACCTACAACATCGGGCGGCACAGTGGTGTAGTGGGTAGCACTCTCGCCTAGCAGTAAAAAGGGTCACTGGTTTGAATTCCAACCACTACACTACCTGCCTGGAGTTTGCATGTTCTCCCTGTGCCTGCGTGGGTTTCCTCCGGGTACTCCGGTTTCCTCCCACACTCCAAAGACATGCTGGTAGGTTAATTGGCTTCTGTCCAAAATTGGCCCTAGTATATGAATGTGAGTTGGGGACCTTGGATTGTGGGCTCCTTGAGGGTAGGGACCGATGTGAGTATGCGATGTATGTGTAGAGCGCTGCGTAAATTGACAGCGCTATATAGGTACCTTAAATAAATAATAATATAATAGATGAGCATCTTAATGAGACACAATGTACAGGGATATTAGACATGCACCCACACTCACTCAGGATGGACTGGTGTCTTTATTCAACCTTACTATGTAACCTGTAGAATTTTTTTTTTTTTTTTTTTTTTTTTTTTTTAAGCCTAATGTGCATGGACCCTAAAGTAGGGAAGATATCTCTGAATCTGAACCAACATTTTGAGACTGGGGAGAGTGTTCCTTACACCAGCTTCTGAATAACTAGGTATCTTCCCCTGTTTCAAGAGAGATATTACAACAAAAGTCTACTTACGGACGATGTTCCGTCATAGGAAGAAGAAACTGGAGCTGCTCCCGGTACATGTATCTGCGTCTAGTTGATGACCCTGCCCCACTCCTAGCTTCTTCTCTTTTGCTTGCAGTTCTCTTCTAAATGAGTCCTTCATAGACTTCCAACTTCTATTTATCCGCTGTACTAATGAAACAAAAAGTACAAAAATGTGTATTGTAGTATATAAAATTGTGAACATTTTTGATTTCTATTATTAAATAAATAAATGTAAATGAATGCAAGTGCAGCTTTACACACCCTGAATTCTGCCCGATCCCTATACCAAACTTTTAAAATGCTTTTGCACACCGCTGATACTCTATGACCAAGCCTGGAGCATACAAGATAATTCAAAGGAAACAGAGAATTAGAGGAGAAAAACACTGTTCTGACCCATGCATAGCTTCTAACTATACCTCAATTGGAGGGACTGTCCCTCTAAGGTAAAGTAGAGAGGAACACTTATGGGTTTAACAACTCATTTTCAGTATATTAGTTCTTAGTGGTCCACATAAATGGGGGGGCTTCCTTTGCCTACATAGCATGTGCTAAAATGTATCATCTTAGAAATGTAGGTGGTATAGAAGGCTGGGCAGTGTAAACTGCAATTTTTGCCTTTTTGTGACATGCATAACCATTTACAAATCTGGTACAGAGGATGGGGCAGAACCCAGTGTACATTTACTCTTTATGTTTGGATATGCTATAAAGTAGCATCTACTTCAATTCATATTGATTCATTTGATTCCAAAATTATGTAGTAAACACCAACGTTGAGATCCAGAGTGGAAAAGTATTTCAATCAGCATAACCTACCCCACATATTTATAATCAATTAATTAACTTTTAGCACTTAGTTAAGCACGAATTAAGAGATTGCTGCATATAATACCAATTTATCTTTTGGGCGATTCTTGTTGGCCAAAACAAAATTATAATTCATAATGGCGGTCATCTTGAAAATAAGCAAACACTAGGGTCCACCAATGTTCAGATGGTATCAAATGAAATTTTCTATTGTAGGAATTGGACAAAGATTATGGTCATTATTTTAAATGCTTAACAGACATTCTCCTAATTTGTTGATTGCTTCCTAATTATTAAGCATGTTTGGTCTTTCATTTTTCTTGGTATTATGCTAAAACCTATTTTCAAAGTCAGTCCTGATAAATTCCACTCTCATTCAGATGGGACATTTCTGATTGTTTCAGGAGTTCTGTGCTTTTGCTCATTTTACTGCTGGAAAATTGATAAACGGCACAATAAACACCTTGTTACTGCAGAAATATTTATTTATTTAATACTTCCCTCTTTAATAAAAATCCCATTACTGTTTATTACTATTCTGCAACTTTATCCATTATTAACAATCATATTCCTGTTTATTACTATTCTGTTACCTTCTTCTTCATTAACAATCTTATTACAGATTATTACTATTGAGCTACTTTCCCCTTTTTTAACAAACTGATTACTTTTTTTTCACTATCGAGAAGCCTTCCCCTTTATTAAAAATTCTATTACTGATAAATAATTTTGAGGCACATTACTCTTTATTTACAATCCTATTATTGTTTAATAATATTGAGGTACTTTACCTTTTATTAACAGTTATATTACTGCTTATTAATGTGTTATTGCCCTCTATTAAACAATTCTACTGCAGTTTATCAGTATTGTTCCACTTTCCCCTGTAATAATACATTTTACTGCAATTTAATATTAAGTTGATTTCCCTTTAAGTGATAGTAAATTCTCATTTTTAACGCGTACCTATAGGTAAGCTTATAATAAGTCTAATCTGTAGGTACAATGAAAATCTTCGAAACTTGCGCAGTTTAGGAGATATTCGCATAGGCTCCAGCTGATGAAGTCACTGCAAGTGCATGGTGTTCTCTGCATTCAGGGCACACTGAGTGTGCTATGAGAGCACTATGCTGCAGCATGCGCAGGAAAGACGTCATTGTGCCCCAGGCATTCAAAAAGCTGGAGAGCGAAAACACAGAAGGAAGACCGCGCAAAGATGATAACTCAAGTAGCAGTGACAGTGGAGCACTGGAGGGATGTCATACTGTACTAGTACATGATGCATACTAGCACATTATAGCATAAACCTGCAGGGGCACAATGCAAAAAAATTAATGTTGAGTTTAGTACCGCTTTAATCAACAATCATACTAAGGTTTTTTTTTAAAGTGTATCTTACATGAAAAATGCTTGTGTGCCTGATTACCTGTTAGCCCTCACCATTCATAAAAATTAGATGAGAAAAAATCTTTAAAAATATAAATGTTAAAAAAAAACAGAGAAAAAAGAAAAAAGATACTTAATTCGGTCCCAGCTTCTAGCGCTTCTGAGGGATGCCAGTGACACCAGCCCATTGCAGGAATGCATTCTCAAAGAATTTCGAGTGCCAGAAGGCAGTGGTGAGGGGTAGCTCCCAGAAAGCTGGGACCTAGGTTAGTATGTTTTTATTTTTTAAAACATCTTCATTTTTTGTTTTTTTGCAGCTAATTTTGTTCAGGCAAAGGGAGACTGTCAGGAAAAGTTAACCATTTTGGAATAAACAGGGAACTTCCAACTTGTGTCAGAAGAAATGTCATTTTCCACTGCCTGCGTTCAGCACAGTGATAACTCATTCAAAGCAGGTTTCCCCAATACCCACTCCCAACTCAGAACATGCACCAGATCCTAACAGGAGGAGAAGCACAGAGAATGTTAATGCTATTCCAGGAGTTTCTGTAAATTATTTTGAGATGTATAATATTTAGTCATGCAAATTAGTCAGAGTTAATTTCAAGTTAATCAATCCACACTGACGCTGATAGATTTGATCAGTGCATGCAGATATCAATACCCTCCAGTCACAAGGGGTTGAAGAAAACAAAGATATGCTTAAATCACTTAAAGTCAAATGCAGATTTTTCTTTTTAGTTTGGCATATTCAGTTCAAAATTTAAAGCCGAACACAAAAATAGATATGCAATTATATAGATCTAACCCCCATTTTCATAGCCTGCACTTTCATGTTATATAGGAGCTGTGCAGGGTGTCTAAACACGATTGTGCAGTTCAAAATGTACCAGTGTTAAACTGGCCATACATGGATTGAAATTTAAATATAGATCAAAATCACAGTGCAAGCCAAGAGGATGCAATTTATTTAATTTGTGAATCCAGAAGACTTCCCTCTTTTTAAAGAAGCAATTCCCTGTCACCTGCACTTTTAAGCTTGGGCACTGAATAAATAACAGTATATTTTAATTGGCACACTGACACTGGATCAACTGTGGGTAAAGAATAGTGTATATGGACGTTTTCTATTTGTGTGTGTGTGTTTTTTTTTCATGTTTGTTGAACTGGATGGACTTGTGTCTTTTTTCAACCAGAACAACTATATGGCTATCTAACTGAGTGTCCCGGTTCAACAAAATGCTGTACCAAAGGCTGTTCCACTCGTTTATTCCTAATCGCATATTTGTGCCTCGCAATTTTCTCTTTAAAGCGGTGGTAAACTGTGACCAAAAAAGAAAAGGAAAACAAACTGCCCCCCATGCCAGCTCATGTCAAAATGTGCTAAAAATGCACCACATACTAGTACATTGGTATTCCTTCCAGGTTCACAGGCTCTGGCCACTTGAATGGCTGAGAAATGATGATGTCACTGCCACGATCATGGATCATTAAGAGCACAGTGTGCATGAGCCGGTGACGTCACTGGCTGCTGCGCATGTAAATATCTTGTAAGTGATGCAGGATTAGGAGATATTGACTGTATCTACAGGTAAGCCTTATTATAAGCTTACCTGTAGGGACAAGATTAGAAGTGGAGTTTACTACAGCTTCAACTTGCTGAGTTGTCTCCCCTACATAACAAAGTCTACATGGGCATTTAATTGCATAGATCAGGCATCACTAAATGGGGTTCCTTCCCCAGTAGCCATACTACCTGGACTGCAGCCTTGCCAAATTGCCTCTGTGTCCTCTCCCCGCCGCCGGCTCACCTGCCTGCCTCATGTCAAAATGTGCTAAAAATGCACCACATACTAGTACATTGGTCTTCTTTCCAGGTTCACAGGCTCTGGCCACTTGAATGGCTGAGAAATGATGATGTCACTGCCACGATCATGGATCATTAAGAGCGCAGTGTGCATGAGCCGGTGACGTCACTGGCTGCTGCGCATGTAAATATCTTGTAAGTGGTGCAGGTTTAGGAGATATTCACTGTATCTACAGGCAAGCCTTATTATAAGCTTACCTGTAGGGACAAGATTAGAAGTGGAGTTTACTACAGCTTCAACTTGCTGAGTTGTCTCCCCTACATAACAAAGTCTACATGGGCATTTAATTTCATAGATCAGGCATCACTAAATGGGGTTCCTTCCCCAGTAACCATACTACCCGGACCGCAGCCTCGCCAAATTGCCTCTATATCCTCTCCCCGCCGCCCACTCACCTGCCTGCCTTGTGCTGCTATGTTCAGAGCATGGCAGGCACGCTGCGCATGGGTTTGTCCTTTCGATAGGATCGCTGCACTGCCCCTCCTCACACTGCCTGTCTTATTCACTCAAGATGAGAAGCACGGCCGCTCTGGACAAAGGGCGGGACTTTTTAATTTAAGAAGCAGGTGATTGGTTGCTACGCAGTGGGGCGGTCCCAGCAATCAATCACTCACCTTTAATGTGAAAAGTCCCCCCCGTTGTCTAGGGCTGCCGTACTTTCCATCTTGTGTGAATAAGGTAGGGCTCTGTGGGGAGCGGGGAGTGCTGTGCAGGACAGGAGTCTACTGTCGAGGGGGGTCTGTAATGGGGGGTCAGTCTGTGATGGGGGGCCAGTCTGTGATGGGGGCCAGTCTGTAATGGGGGCCAGTCCTGTGATGGGGGGTCAGTCTGTGATGGGGGTCAGTTCTGTGATGGGGGTCAGTCCTGTGATGGGGGTCAGTCCTGTGATGGGGGGCCAGTCTGTGATGGGGGGTTAGTCTGTGATGGGGGGGTTAGTCTGTGATGGGGGGCCAGTCTGTGATGGGATCAGTCCTGTGATGGGGTCAGTCTGTGATGGGGGCCAGTCTGGGATGGGGGTCAGTCTGTGATGGGGGTCAGTCTGTGATGGGGGGTCAGACCTGTGATGGGGGGTCAGACCTGTGATGGGGGGTCAGTCCTGTGATGGGGGCCATTCTGTGAAGGGGGGCCAGTCTGTGATGGGGGGTCAATCTGCGATGGGGGTCAGTCTGTGATGGGGGGGTCAGACCTGTGATGGGGGGTCAGTCCTGTGATGGGGGCCAGTCTGTGAAGGGGGGCCAGTCTGTGATGGGGGGTCAGTCTGTGATGGGGCCAGTCTGTGATGGTGGGTCAGTCTGTAATGGGGGTCAGTCTGTAATGGGGGTCAGTCTGCGATGGGGGCCAGTCTGTAAAGGGGGGTTAGTCTGCGATAGGGGGCCAGTCTGTGATGGTGGGTCAGTCCTGTCATGGGGGTCAGTCCTGTGATGGGGGCAAGTCTGTGATGGGGGGTCAGTCTGTGATGGGGGCCAGTCTGTGATGGGGGGTCAGTCTGTGATGGGGTCAGTCTGCAATGGGGGGTCAGTCTGCAATGGGGAGTCAGTCTGTGATTGGGGGCCAGTCTGTGATGGGGGGTCCAGTCTGTGATGGGGGTCCAGTCTGTGATGGGGGGTCCAGTCTGTGATGGGGGTCCAGTCTGTGATGGGGTCAGTCTGTGTTTGGGGGCAAGTCTGTGATGGGGTCAGTCTGTGATTGGGGGACCAGTCTGTGGTGGGGGACCAGTCTTTGATGGGGGGTCAGTCTGTGATGGGGGGGTCAGTCTGCGATGGGGGGGTCAGTCTGCAATGGGGGGGTCAGTCTGCAATGGGGGGGTCAGTCTGTGATTGGGGGCCAATCTGTGATGGGGGTCAGTCTGTGATGGGGCCAGTCCTGTGGTGGGGGTCAGTCTGCAATGGGAGTCAGTTTGTCATGAGGGTCAGTCTGCAATGGGGGTCAGTCTGTCATGGGGGGGTCAGTCTGTGATGGAGTCAGTCTGTGATTGGGGCCAATCTGTGATTGGGGGCCAGTCTGTGATGGTGGGTCAGTCTGCGATGGCGGCCAGTCTGTGATGGGGTCAGTCTGTGATGGGGGCCAGTCTGTGATGGGGGTCAGTCTGCGATGGAGGCCAGTCTGTGATGGGGGTCAGTCTGCGATAGGGGGCCAGTCTGTGATGGGGGGTCAGTCCTGTCATGGGGGTCAGTCCTGTGATGGAGGCCAGTCTGTGATGGGGGTCAGTCTGTGATGGGGGCCAGTCTGTGATGGGGGGTCAGTCTGTGATGGGGGTCAGTCTGCAATGGGGGGGTAAGTCTGCAATGGGGCCAGTCTGTGATTGGGGGTCAGTCTGCAATGGGGAGTCAGTCTGTGATTGGGGGCCAGTCTGTGATGGGGGGTCCAGTCTGTGATGGGGGGTCCAGTCTGTGATGGGGGTCCAGTCTGTGATGGGGGTCAGTCTGCAATGGGGGGTCAGTCTGTGTTTGGAGGCAAGTCTGTGATGGGGTCAGTCTGATTGGGGGCCAATCTGTGATGAGGTCAGTCTGTGATTGGGGGAAAGTCTGTGATGGGGGACCAGTCTGTGGTGGGGGACCAGTCTTTGATGGGGGCCAGTCTGTGATGGGGGTCAGTCTGTGATGGGGGGTCAGTCTGCGATGGGGGGGTCAGTCTGCGATGGGGGGTCAGTCTGTGATTGGGGGCCAATCTGTGATGGGGGGCAGTCTGTGATGGGGGCCAGTCCTGTGGGGGGGGTCAGTCTGCAATGGGAGTCAGTTTGTCATGAGGGTCAGTCTGCAATGGGGGTCAGTCTGTGATGGGGGGTCAGTCTGTGATGGAGTCAGTCTGTGATTGGGGCCAATCTGTGATTGGGGGCCAGTCTGTGATGGTGGGTCAGTCTGCAATAGGGGCCGTCTGTGATGGGGGTAGTCTGCAATGGGGGTCAGTCTGTGATTGGGTGCCAGTCTGTGATGGGGGCCAGTCTGTGATGGGGGAGCCAGTCTGTGATAGGGGTCAGTCCGTGATGGGGGGGTCTGTGATGGGGGTCTGAGATGAGGGGCCTGTGACGTGCACAGGAGGCTGCGATGTGGAGGACATCATGTGGAGTCATAGCACCAATATGACACTCGGACCTCCGCTAGAAAAATTTTTTCTGACCGGACCCCTGTGAATATTAATTCACTACCCCTGGCATAGATAATGAAAGAACTCAAGCAAGTAAATGGATTCTTTATTTTTATATATACATATATAATATTGTTTAAACAATGGATGTGGATATAGATATTTCTCTCCAACCACATCACAAAATCACAAAAGCATTGGCATAAGGTGGTGCAGCATGGAAACCCATCGCTGTGCCCCTAATTGTAAAAAATAATCATTTTCGAACATAAAATAATTATTATACGAAAAAAACTGTAAACTTTTTGTCTGAAGGGCACTTAAATAAGCTTCATGTATGTTGCAATCCCTGGTTTTGGATTCCTGATATATATATACGGTATCTCACAAAAGTGAGTACACCCCTCACATTTTTGTAAATATTTTATTCTATCTTTTCATGTGACAACACTGAAGAAATGATACTTTGCTGCAATGTAAAGTAGTGAGTGTACAGCTTATATAACAGTGTAAATTTTCTGTCCCCTCAAAATAACTCAACACACAGCCATTAATGTCTAAACCGCTGGCAACAAAAGTGAGTACACCCCTAAGTGAAAATGTCCAAATTGGGCCTAAAGTGTCGATATTTTGTGTGGCCACCATTATTTTCCAGCACTGCCTTAACCCTCTTGAGCATGGAGTTCACAGCGCTTCACAGGTTGCCACTGGAGTCCTATTCCACTCCTCCAGGATGAAATCATGGAGCTGGTGGATGTTAGAGACCTTGCGCTCCTCCTCCTTCTGTTTGAGGATGCCCCATTGATGCTCAATAGGGTTTAGGTCTGGAGACATGCTTGGCCAGTCCATCACATTTACCCTCAGCGTCTTTAGCAAGGCAGTGGTTGTCTTGAAGGTGTGTTTGGGGTTGTTCTCATGTTGGAATACTGCCCTGCGGCCCAGTCTCCGAAGGGAGGGGATCATGCTCTGCTTCAGTATGTCACAGTACATGTTGCCATTCATGGTTCCCTCAATGAACTGTAGCTCCCCAGTGCTGGCAGCACTCATGCAGCCCCAGACCATGACACTCCCATCACCATGCTTGACTGTAGGTAAGACACACTTGTCTTTGTACTCCTCACCTGGTTGCTGTCACACACGCTTGACACCATCTAAACCGAATAAGTTTATGTTGGTCTCATCAGACCACAGGACATGGTTCCAGTAATCCATGTCTTAGTCTGCTTGTCCTCAGCAAGCAGTTTGCGGGCTTTCTTGTGCATCGTCTTTAGAAGAGGCTTTCTTCTGGGACAACAGCCATGCAGACCAATTTGATGCAGTGTGCGGCATATGGTCTGAGCACTGACAGGCTGACCTCCACCCCTTCAACCTCTGCAGCAATGCTGGCAGCACTCATACGTCTATTTCCCAAAGACAACCCTTGGATATGACGCTGAGCACATGCACTCAACTTCTTTGGTCGACCATGGTGTGGCCTGTTCTGAGTAGAACCTGTCCTGTTAAACCGCTGTATGGTCTTGGCCACCGTGGTGCAGCTCAGTTTCAGGGTCTTGGCAATCTTCTTATAGCCTAGGTCATCTTTATGTAGAGCAACAATTCTTTTTTTCAGATCCTATGAGAGCTCTTTGCCATGAGGTGCATGCTGAACTTCCAGTGACCAGTACGAGAGAGTGAGAGTGATAACACCAAATTTAACACACCTGCTTCCCAGTCACACCTGAGACCTTGTAACACTAATGAGTCACATGACAGTGGGAAAGGGAAAATGACTAATTGGGCCATATTTGGACATTTTCACTTAGGGGTGTACTCACTTTTGTTGCCAGCGGTTGACATTAATGGCTGCGTGTTGAGTTATTTTGAGGGGAGAGCAAATTTACACTGTTATACAAGCTGTACACTCACTACTTTACATTGTAGTAAAGTGTTGTTTCTTCAGTGTTGTCACATGAAAAGGTATAATAAAATATTTACAAAAAATGTGAGGGGTGTACTCACTTTTGTAAGATACTGTAGAGATATATATATATATATATATATATATATATATATATATATATACACACACACACACAAGAAAAGCAGGTCCGGCTCAACAAAAGGAAAATAGCCCATGGAACTTTAAATGAGGCAAGCCTGGGGGTTAACAAAGTAGAGAAAAACATAGTAACATGGTTTATTAAAACCTGAGTAAATGCACAAACATAAAAGCCAAGCTATTAGCATAATAAATAAATTATAAAGCTGTTTGGCTTCTACTTTTAACCCCTTGTGGCCATTCTATAGCTGACGTCGCAGGCTGCTTCAGCTCGCTGCACATCACATGCCTCCCTGCCACGAGGGTTGCCGGGAAATGTAGTGCGCCTCTGCCAGAACGACTCCTCTCCCTGGCCAATCCCATCGTGCCTTGTGCAGAGGGTGACGGCATGGTCCTGCGGTGCTGGAGGGGCACCTCAGGACCTTGTAAGAAGCTCCTGGCTAGTCTTCATTTTTGCTGTGAAACAGCTATTGGGGCTGTTTTGGATAATATATCCAAAGAAATTCTAGTGGAAAGCACCCCTTTTTGCCATTTAAGAAAAGAAGTAAATGTATTTTCATTTTAAAGCTCCTTCTCCTGTGCCAGAGGCATCAGCCTCCAGGCAGTCATGGTGGCTTCCACCGTCAGGTTCAATCGAATAGGGGGAATTCTTCTGCAGTTCTCAAGGATCTGGCAGGAAGAGTGTCGAGACGAATGGGAGACTTCCTCAATAGCTCCAGGGTACAAACTGGAGTTCAAAGAGTTCCCGTCTCCTCGTTTTCTCAGATCAAACGTTTCTAAGGATCCAGAGCAAAAGAAAAAAGCAATCATGGGGATCCCTATGTAAGAACAGAGGTTGGGGTTTGATTCAAACCTCTTTTTTTTCACGGTGCCAAATCCGAATGAACATTCTGGATCTCAAAAATCTAAATTCAATTCCTGAATATAACCACTCTTTTTTCATATGGAGTCAATCCAAATCAGTTAGCTCCATCCTACAAGGAGGAGAACTTCTGGCTTCAATCGACATCAAAGATGCATGCCAAATATGTCTATTTCCTCGCTCACTAGTAATATCTACTTTTCAAGGTGAAAAATCTTAATTTTCAGTCTGTAGCTCTGCTTTCCGGTCTAGCTACTGCACCTTGAGTGTTTACAAAGGTTCTGGCTGCTCTTCTAGCCAGATTAAGGGCCCAAGGTATAACGATTATGGTTTACCTAGTCTATCTGTTCTTGATAGACCAATCGGTGGCCCAATTAGACCAAAGTATGCTCACCACATTCAACTACCTGGAATATCTAGGTCAGATTCTCAACCTAGAAGAAATCTTCTTTAAAACCATGAAGAAGGCTAAAATACTTGGGTCCGATCATAGGTACACCCAGAAAAGGGTATTCTTACCCCAGGCAAAGATCAGCGCCATAAAGGAACTGATTTAGGTGGTCAAAGCAAGATGAATTTCTTCTATTCAACTTTGCATGAAGTTGTTGGGAAAGATGGTGGCTTCATTCGAGGTCGTTCCTTATGCTCAGTTTGATTTGAGACTGCTGCAAAACAGTATCCTATCGGCTTGGAACAAAGGGTTCAACCTTTACATTCCCAATGTGTCTGATTTCAAAGCCTATGGCCACATCACCCTGATAGCGCCCAATCTCATCTGATCTTGGAAACTAAGCAGGGTCGAGCCTGGTTAGTACCCGGATGAGAGACCACCTGGAAATACCAGTAGCTGTAGGCTGGGTGTGCCGGAGCCTCAGTTTATGGTTAATATCCAAAAATCTACTAAGGGGAAAATCCTTCCTTCAGTTACCTGGGAAGTGGTAACAACATATGCCAACCTTTTTTGTTTAGGTTGGGGAACAGTCCTGGAAGAGGCAACTGTCCAAGAGAAGTGGCCCAGATCAGAAATGACCTTGGAGCTCTTGGTCCTGAGGGCCTGAACGTTCAGTTTACGGTATTGTCCTGCCAGGATTCAGTCCAACAATGCCTATATTAATCACCAAGGGGGCACAAGAAGTTGTACAGCCCAGAGAAAGGTGAATCATATTCTATCTTGGGCAGTAAACAATGTACTTTGCCTATCGGCAGTCTTCATTCTAGGAATAGAAAATTGGCAGGCGGACGCAGTTGTTCCCGGGAGAATGGTTACTTCACCCCCATATCTTCCTGTCAATATGTCAAAAATTGGGGATCCCAGACACAGATCTGTTTGCGTCCATGTTCAACAAAGAAATCGACAACTTTGTGTCAAGAACAAAGGATCCGCTAACATGTGGAAACAGATGTCTTGCTATTCCCGTGGAATTGGTTTTCACTGATTTATGCATTCCCTCCTATTCTGCCTGCATCCACAACTTCTTCGCAGAATCAAGCAGGAAGGGAAGTAGTTGATTCTTCTGGCCCCCAGCTGGGCCCAGGAATCTTGGTATGCAGAGATCGTAAAGATGGCAGTAGGGGATCCATGACACTCTGAAGAAGCATGGGCTGTCAGGTTCAGTAGTTTCTACCTTGGTTAGTGCAAGGGAGCCGGCCTCCATAATTATATATTATGGAGTCTGGGAAACATATGTCTCCTGGTGTGAAACCAGGAGTTACACCCCAGGAAATAGGTCAAAGGTAGAATCCTTGACTTTCTGCAGATGGGGTGAGAAATAAGGCTGGCCCATGGCCGATCCTGGTCGGGGTGCACGGGGTGTAGTGCACCCGGGTGCCACAGAGGTGGGGGAGCTGAAGTGCCAGAGTGCTCCCCTCCCTCCTCCTCCTCTCCTTTTCCGTAGGCGGCTCTTTCCGCCGGTCACCACCGCCGCCCCTGTGTTTCTTGCCGAAGCCCATCCCCCCTCCCTCTTCCTGTCAAAGGAGGAGAGCGGAAACAGCTGGGAGATCGGAGCGGCTGTGTCTCTGTGTGCAGAGAGACCAGCCGCGCAGTGATGTCAATGGGGGGGTGGTCCATGCCCGATGTGTTCCAGTTCTCCTCCTCCTGTGTGTAACTCCCACCTGCTGCCCAAGCCTGACACGTTCTGTTCTCCACCCAGGCGGTGCGGCTGCACACTGTCCTCTATCCTCTCCAGCGGGTGTTTTTTAATTAGCTTAATGGAGGGGTGGGGGTGGTTTGTCTGGGGTCTATACTAATGGAGGTGTGGGGGTGGTTTGTCGGGGGTCTATACTAATGGAGGGGGGTTTGTCCTTGGGGGTCTATACTAATGGAGGGGGGTTGTCCTGGGGGGTCTGTACTAATGGAGGGGGGTGGTTTGTTCTGGGGGGTCTACACTAATGGAGGGGGGTTTGTCCTGGGGGGTCTGTACTAATGGAGGGGGGTGGTTTGTTCTGGGGGGGTCTATACTAATGGAGGGGGGGTTGTCCTGGGGGGGTCTGTACTAATGGAGGGGGGTGGTTTGTTCTGGGGGGTCTGTACTAATGGAGGGGGGTGGTTTGTTCTGGGGGGGTCTGTACTAATGGAGAGGGGTTTGTCCTGGGGGTCTGTGCTGTGACAGACCTAGCCGGGAAAGAGACTTTTGGAGGGGACTGTATGCAAGCCTCTTGCCGATCGATCGGGGCCCTTGCATTTGGGGGAACGGTGCTCTTTGTGAGCTGTATGCCTGGGGACCCTGGATTTGCCATATTGGAATAGTGGCTGATTCATAATGCTGGGACAGATACTGTTAGGAGATGCTGATGTAAATTCCAACACCTGTCTGTCTATTGTCTGCTAAAATGTGTATTGTAAATAAGTCTACTATGGGATCTAAGAGTCATTAGATCCCCATTGTTATTTGCGTTAATTAACTCTGCTATTGTGTGAAGAAGAGTCTATGTTGATTGTGATAATGTTGATTGGATTTTCTGAACTACAAGACGGCCAGTCTGGCCTAACGGTCATGTCTGAGTCATCTAGGCTGTCTAAAGGGATTAGTTAATTAGCTCATGTTAATTAGGTTAATTAGGTTACAGCTGTATTGTTAGAGTAATATGAGCAGGTCTGCACCTCCACTTTGAGTGTATAAAAGCCTGTATTTTCCAATAAAAGAGATTCCTGGTTGAACTTACATACAGCCTGCCTGGTGTTTGTTCTGAGCTATCAAAACTGGGTTAGAACGGCACATAGCTGTAATTCTAATCCCCCAGCATTGGATGACAGAGCAATCAGATGGTGCGATCTGCAATCTGATTCAATAGCTGCAGAGGAGTGTCGGGAGAGTGAAACCGAGCGAGCAAAGGGGCTCGTTACATTGGTTGGCAGCCGTGGGATTTGCTCTCCAGTTACTGGGACACTCCAAATCAGCCTGCAGGAGAGCCACGCTGAAAGACTTACTTGAGAGCCATGGAGGGAATGGTGGGATCGTGCTTCCTTGCCGTGAACACATCCAAACCATCACCTGGATCCAAGGTAGCAGGATAGCAGGAGAGGAGAGATACCAGCCACCATGGATGAGGAATTCAGAAGGAGGTTGCGAGAGAAGGAGATACAGCACAGAGGACCAGTATCAGAGCAGGTCCTGCTAGGATGGTTTGATTCTATGCGCTGTGAACTCTGGAAGGAAGCGCTAGCCCGTGAGCAGCGACACCAGGGAAAAGTTCTCCCTCCATCCATGTAAGGTACTGGTCGCAGTATGAAGTGCGAATGCTGTTTTTGGGGGAACAGCCGAACCAGGAGTGGACAGCCGAGTTAAGCAGGCTGATCTGGGCAGAAATGTGGTTGGATGAGAGCTACAGAGCCCTCCAGTGGTATGTAGCCCAAGTGTGCCCATGGACAGCGGATGACAGCCCCACGGAAGGCTTTGACTACGATGGCCTGGGATTGTTATACTGGAGGCTGTCCAGGGACCCTGATTTTGGAAGTGATCGGGAGTGGCGTTTGGAGGAAATAATGGAGCACAGAGAGCGGAGACTGAATGTCTCAGAAGTGCACTGGGCACTGGAAGATTTGGAGTTTCTGGCCGTTCAGGAATGGGAGTTGGAGATCGCCTACAAACAGCTGTTAGACTCTACTCAGCAGCAGGGTGGTGCTCCCTTTGCCTGGGACAATCATGAAATACCAGTTGACAACTATGAAATCCTGGCTGAAGAGTTGACAATGTGGCAGAGTAACGGTGTGCTTTGCTAACCTGCACCCGCAGCTATGGAGGGGGAGGTCTTATGGCGGATGCAGCAAGTGCTGACTGACCTTGATGAACCTGTTTCTGCATTGGATGATCTTGGATGGAGGAATGTGCCTGTCCAGAAGAATGCCAGAGAATCGGCAGTGGAAAATCTGAAGATTGACGTTCCCAAACCTGAAGTGCTGACAACAGGGCAGAGCTCTGCTAACCTCTGCCCAGCACTGACAGCATCTTCTGGGTTCCACGGAGAGGAGATGGTGAACCTTTATGCCCAGACACCAGTTGCAGAGACAGGGGATTTGATAGACTTTTCTGCTGAGGAAGAACAACCTGGTGAGCCTCCAGCAGAAGAAGAGCTGTTATTAGGGCCAAACTCCACTGTGCTCTGCCCAGCACTGATAGCATCTTCTGGGTTCCAGGGACAGGAGATGGTGAACCTTTATGCCCAGACACCAGTTGCAGAGACAGGGGATTTGATAGACTTTTCTGCTGAGGAAGAACAACCTGGTGAGCCTCCAGCAGAAGAAGAGCTGTTATTAGGGCCAAACTTCACTGTGCTCTGCCCAGCACTGATAGCATCTTCTGGGTTCCAGGGACAGGAGATGGTGAACCTTTATCCCCAGACACCAGTTGCAGAGACAGGGGATTTGATAGACTTTTCTGCTGAGGAAGAACAACCTGGTGAGCCTCCAGCAGAAGAAGAGCTGTTATTAGGGCCAAACTTCACTGTGCTCTGCCCAGCACTGATAGCATCTTCTGTGTTCCACGGAGAGGAGATGGTGAACCTTTATCCCCAGACACCAGTTGCAGAGACAGGGGATTTGATAGACTTTTCTGCTAAGGAAGAACAACCTGGTGAGCCTCCAGCAGAAGAGGAGCTGTTATTAGGGCCAAACTTCACTATGCTCTGCCCAGCACCAACAGAAGTATCTGTGAAGTTACAAGGAACTTCCCCAGCTGAAGCGCTGGCAACCGGACAGAGGGTCCAAGATCTCTGCCCTACACCTGCGGTGGTTCCGGAGGCTCAGGGTGAGAAGGAGGTGGTCACTTCCCAGCAGCGGATCAGGATACAGGGGGAGAAGGGAGAGGTGGTGTTCGTCATCCCACCCCAACAGTTAGCCGGAGCAGATGGTGTGGGGTTTCCAGCAGAAGGGCTGGCAACAGGGCCGAGTACTGCTGGACTTTGCCCTCAACTAACAGAGCATGGATGTCCTGTGAAGGTGGATGGGACTTCAGTCTCCACCTGTATACCCCAGGGATGCTGGGCAGTCGGCCCAGATCCCCAACAGTATGACGGAGTGTGCCCAGACACCCTGTCTTCTCTCCAGCGGCAGAAAGGACTCCAGGGAGAAGGGCCAGTCCAGGCCTCTCCCCAGCGGCACATATGTTCTCTAAGAGAGGCAGAGGTTGGCTGGGTGAGTAATGCTTTGTTTGGAACAATTTGTTTGGGGTACTGTGTGGGTACTGGCATTAGAGGACTGGAACTACTGACTAACTTCGGAGTCAACCCGTCTGGGGTCTCCTCCTGTGTTAGTCTCCTGCCGAAAGGGGAGAAATGTGACAGACCTAGCCGGGAAAGAGACTTTTGGAGGGGACTGTATGCAAGCCTCTTGCCGATCGATCGGGGGCCCTTGCATTTGGGGGAACGGTGCTCTTTGTGAGCTGTATGCCTGGGGACCCTGGATTTGCCATATTGGAATAGTGGCTGATTCATAATGCTGGGACAGATACTGTTAGGAGATGCTGATGTAAATTCCAACACCTGTCTGTCTATTGTCTGCTAAAATGTGTATTGTAAATAAGTCTACTATGGGATCTAAGAGGTTGAACTTACATACAGCCTGCCTGGTGTTTGTTCTGAGCTAGCACAACTGGGTTAGAACGGCGATCTGCAATCTGATTCAATAGCTGCAGAGGAGTGTCCGGAGAGTGGAACTGAGTGAGCAAAGGGGCTTGCTACATGTACTAATGAAGGGGGGTGGTTTGTGCTGGGGGTCTGTACTAATGGAGGGGGGGTGGTTTGTTCTGGGGGGGTCTGTACTAATGAAGGGGGGTGGTTTGCCCTGGGGGGTATGTACTAATGGAGGGGGGTTGGTTTGTCCTGGGGGGTCTGTACTAATGGAGGGGGGTGGTTCTGTACTAATGGAGGGGGGGTTTGTCCTGAGGGGGGTCTGTACTAATGGAGGGGGGGTTGGTTTGTCCTGAGGGGGGTCTATACTGATAGAGGGGGGTGTTTTGTCCTGGGGAGGTCTATACTGATGGGGGTCTGTACTGAGGGAGGGGTTTATACTTAGTGGGGGGTCTGCACTGACGGAGGGAGTCTATACTGAAGGGCGACTATAGTTGGTGGAGGGGGGTTGATACCATGTTTTACCGCACCGGGTGACACCCCTCTCCCTCTCCTCTTCTCGCGCGCTGCTGTACTAGTGAGCGGCGCACTATGTTTCTTCCCCGCCTTCATATCGGCCAGGGAAGAAAAAAAAGGAGCAAAGAAGAGGATTGTGGGACATGTAGTCCCGAGGACTGGCAGCCCCACTGTAACATGGAAACTGCAGCCCACACAGCATGCCCAGCTGAATGGGAGAGAGAGAGAGCCAGGAGCCTGGGTAAGCTTTCAGGGAAGCACGCCCAGGACTCCAGAGGGAGAGGACAGTGCCAAGGGAACACCATCAGAGAGGGAGAACCTCGCTGCCCTGCGCCACCAAAGGGAAAGCCACACAGCCTAGTGCCATCCCTGGCGGAGAAAGGAATGGAGTCAATGCCAGAATACAGATCTGGGTGCTACCCAGCGGAGTCGCCACGGGCAATTCAGAGTGAGCAGACTCCTGATCAGAGGAACCGTTGTTGCTGGGTCAGGTGAGAGGGCCGATCGTCCATTATCTACTAACGTCCATAGGAACTGCAGTCTCTGACCATCTCTTGTAACATGTCTGCAGTCTCTGACCATCTCTTTATCATGTCTGAAGTCTCTGACCATCTCCTGTACTATGTCTGCAGTCTCTGACCATCTCCTGCTTTATGTCTGCCGTCTCTGACCATCTCTTGTAACATGTCTGCAGTCTCTGACCATCTCTTTTATCATGTCTGCAGTCTCTGACCGTCTCCTGTACTTTGTCTGCAGTCTCTGACCATCTCCTGTACTATGTCTGCAGTCTCTGACCATCTCTTGTATTATGTCTGCAGTCTCTGACCATCTCCTGTTTTATGTCTGCCGTCTCTGACCATCTCTTGTAACATGTCTTCAGTCTCTGACCATCTCTTGTATCATGTCTGCAGTCTCTGACCATCTCTTGCATCATGTCTGCAGTCTCTGACCGTCTCCTGTACTATGTCTGCAGTCTCTGACCATCTCCTGTACTATGTCTGCAGTCTCTGACCATCTCTTGTATTATGTCTGCAGTCTCTGACCATCTCCTGTTTTATGTCTGCCGTCTCTGACCATCTCTTGTAACATGTCTGCAGTCTCTGACCATCTCTTGTATCATGTCTGCAGTCTCTGACCATCTCTTGTATCATGTCTGCAGTCTCTGACCGTCTCCTGTACTATGTCTGCAGTCTCTGACCATCTCCTGTACTAATTCTGCAGTCTCTGACCATCTCCTGTATTAAATCTCCAGTCTCTGACCATCTCTTGTAACATGCCTGCAGTCTCTGACCATCTATTGTAGTATATTTGCAGTCTCTGACCATCCCCTGTAATATGTCCGCATTCTCTGACCATCTCCTGTACTATGTCTGCAGTCTCTGACTATCTCTTGTAACATGTCTGCAGTTTCTGACCATCTCTTGTATCATGTCTGCAGTCTCTGACCATCTCTTGTAACATGTCTGCAGTCTCTGACCATATCCTGTATTATGTCTGCAGTCTCTGATCAATTCCTGTACCATGATTGCAGTCTCTGACCATCTCTTGTATCATGTCTACAGTCTCTGATCATCTCTTGTACTATGTCTGGGGGCTCTTTCTAACAGAAGCCCTCTCTGTGTGCATCAGAGAGACTCCCCTCCAGGTCTCATTAGTGTACTCTCTTCCTGTATTTTCTTTATTGTTAAAAGATCATGGGAGGATCCCAGGGTAACAAAGACTTCTTAGGGGAGCATCTCTGTGTTTGAGTCGTTGCCATAGTATCATTTGTAAAGGGGAGGAGTTGGTAAGATGACCACGCCCTTGTGGGGGCACCAGAAATATTTCTGCACCCAGGCGTCTGTGACCCTAGGATCGGCCCTGGGCTGGCCTTAAGCGCTTTCTAAGGACAGGTCTCGGCCTTATCGGTATTATTTCAACGGCCACTTGCTTCGCATTCTTTGGTTCATAAATTTATTCAGGAGGAAACGCAGCTTAATCTCTGGTTAGGCAACCCCTGAACCTTTGGGACTTGATTTTAGTTTTGTCGGCATTACAAAACAGCCTTTTTTTGGGCCGATACGACATATTCCCTTAGTCCTTTTTTTAGAAGGAAACTATTTTTTCTGGTAACCATATCTGCTGCAAGAAGGGTATCAGAATTGGTTGCTCTTTCTTGTAAAGAGCTATATTTTTATTACTCACAAGGATAAGGTAGTATTGCGTCCTCATCCTAACTTTTTACCAAACGTAATATCAGGTTTTTATCTAAACCAGGATACTGTTCTACCTTCATTTTTCCAGAACCCTGTTCTATGGAAGAAAAATCACTACATTCTCTTGATGTGGTGAGAGCAGTCAAAATCTACTTAAAAGCGAGTGCTCAGATTCGGAAAACGGATGTTTTGTTCATGTTGCCTGAAGGTCCTAAAAGAGGACAGGCAGCATCAAAATCTACTATTTCTAAATGGATTCGACAAGTAATCGTTCAAGCTTATGGTTTAAAGAGGTAGTTCTACCCTCTCAAATCAAAGCGCACTCCTCTAGGGCTGTTAGTGCTTTGTGGGCAGTGCATCACCAAGCCTCCATGGCTCAATTCTGCAAGGCCGCAACTTGGTCTTCAATCCATACATTTACCAGATTCTGTCTAGTATATGTAAAAAGACATGAGGATGTCGCCTTTGGGCGCAGTGTGCTGCAGGCAGCAGGATAAATCCTCTGATCTCATGATGCCCTACTTGTTTGTCTCCCTCCCCTCAGTTGGCATTGCTCTGGGACATATCACATAGTTATTACTATGGCTCTGTGTCCCATGATGTACGATTAAAGAAAATAGGATTTTTATAACAGCTTACCTGTAAAATCCTTTTCTTTTGAAGTACATCATGGGACACAGAGGTCCCGCCCCTCTTTCTAGTATACACGTGTATTGCTTTGCTAAAAAACTGAGATACTCCCAGTAGTGGGAGGGGTTATATAGGGAGGCAAATTCCTGTTTGGGGTGTGTCAGTGTCCAGCACCTGAAGGTGGACTATAACCCACACAGTAATTACTGGCACTGTGTCCCGTAATGTACTTCAAAAGAAAAGGATATTACAGGTAAGCTGTTATAAAAATCCTATTATATATAGTCTAATCAGAATGATGGGAAACTGTCTTGCTTTGTGAGGCTACAGCAGACTTGTCAGATAGCCAGTCAACTTGAAATCCGAGACTAGTCAGCCCTAAACGGTCTGCTTCTCAACATACTTGCTGCCCAATCCACCCAAACATGGTAAAAAGAGGGGCAGTCTACACATAGCCATGAGAAGGAGAAACTATAAATCTATATATTAAATATGGTCTTAAAAATTTGGAATATCAAGCAACTAAAAATCTGATAGTACCATAAAGAATGTTGTATGTTACATTTAACAAAACATTTGTCAATAATAACTCAAGAAAAGTTAATCATTAAAATTACATTATAGTTTCTTTAAAACAAACTAAGGCCATGAAAATTATTTAAAGGTCATTGCAAGCAGCAGGTATAACAGCTCTGGTCTTCTGTATGGTGCCCTGGGGTTTCCAATGCCCCTGCACTCTATAATGGAAACAGAGCTATGGCTCTGGTCCTTTAACCTTTTTTTTACCTTACTATTTGTTACAGAGGGCACATAGTAAGGCACAAGCAGTGGGAGTAGAGCCAGAGACTTCAGAAGCTGGTTGATGTCTTCATAACATTGAGGCATAGGTTTTAAGGGTTCCTGTGTGACATATAAGGGATCTAAACTGACATGCAGGCATCTGGAGCTGCCTGGTTTTTGGAGATGGTGACAGTAACATCCTCTTTTGTTCTTTTATATTTTTATTTTAAATGTAACTAGAAATTCTGTACTTTACAGGTCCCTATACAGAAGGTTAAACAGTGGTTAGCGAATCTACAAAGTAATGTAAAGTTTACATACCTTTGTCGGCTTTTTCATTGCTGTCCAGTCTGTCCCAGTTCTTGAAGACAGCGCTGCACACATATTCCTAGAGGTGGTCTTCTACAAACTTGTTTGAATAAACTGGAGATTTGAGATCATAAATTCCTGGTCTAGCTTAGATCTCAGTGATTAACTGGTCCGCATCCACATGGACACTTGAATAGGCCATTTTGATAATGGCTACAGTTTAACATGTTTTCAGAATGTTCTGGGTGGTTGCAGATTACCTAGGAGACTTGATATTCTGTTATTAGCGGATTAATACCCATGTATTGTTAAAATGTTGGTAGAGTTCCTTAGTTTGGGGAAAATTCAATTGATAAAAATTGTATCGATGCAGATAAAACAGTTACACATTTGCTTGCCTCCCAGCTTCTTCAGATGGTTGGAAATCAGCTGAATGCCAATAAACTGCCTGAATGTCAGCAGAAATGGTCTGTCTGTTGACTTTAGCTTCATTATGGAACAGCATGCAGTATAAGCCTACTGCTTTTTGGGTACATTCTTGAAGCGTCTTCTCCACATTATAAGAAATGGAATGAAGTTAAAAATAACCTAATAACGCTTGAAAACTAGACAAAATGTCTTTTAAAGGGTGACCAATGACAAAAACTATTTGAAATAACCCAAATATTATCATATATTCATTTACATCTAAAGAAGACTTTAAAATGTATTTTAGTTTGTGTGACAAAAAATTCATTGCATTATGCCAAAGTGGACTAACTGAATTGGTTGAATCTGATCTCCGAGATGTGTGGAGAACTCTGTTTCACAGCATTGGGAATATCATATAATGAAAGCTGTTCACGGAGCTAATAAGGTACCAGAGAAAGTGTATGGATCAGGTAAAAAAAACTTGGTTAGAGTGGGTTGGCATTGCTTATTTATGGTGCTGATATAGGGCTTGAGCAGATGCTTTGTCCCATGCCAACTCAATGTTTTTAAAGGTATGTCCAAACAAATTAAGATTTAGCAGTTTTGGTTGGATGGTGGTATATACAATAACTTGATGGCTTTAGAAAAACAAAACTCGGATTGCAGAGGAGAAATCTTCCACCTAAAATCCCTTAACATGCCATATATTACTTAGCTTAATGATCAGTGGTATCACCATTTCCAGCTGGATTATTCACAGACATATTTGGAAAAAATGCAATGAAAGGGTATTAGCATGACTTGCCATCAATTTGAGCCAAATATGAGGACATAGGGTAACTCTAAAGCTTATGAACCACCAGTTAATGCAAAAAAAGTATATACCCAGAACTGACCAATTAGGTTTCCAGACACTTACTTGATAATAGTCCTAATAAAAGAAGAAAAATATATTTTGTAAGAAGAGTAAATTAATGAAAACCTGTCATGATAGGAACACCTAGGTTGTTACGTTTACATTGTTCAGAAAAGACTATTTGCTGACTGTCTTTCTTATCTGTGTCACTGACCTGGATCAAGTAGGCAGCAAGTGAAGTCAGAACTGCATAACTGTTCTCAGTGACTCAAAAAGCAATGTACCAGAGGGTTAGTTTGACAGCCAGAGAGTTTGTATTTTTAGTCACGTCAGTAGCATTTTTAATTGCTCTTATGACCCCCCCATATTAATCGTTTACATTGTATCTGTCTTGTGTATACAGTGCCTTGAAAAAGCATTCATACCAGTTGAAATTTTCCACATTTGTCATGTTACAACCAAAAACGTAAATGTATTTTACTGTGTTTTTTTTGTGATAGACCAACACAAAGTGGCACATAATCGGGAGGTGGAAGGAAAATGATAATTGGTTTTCCAAAGTTTTTACAAATAAATAACTGAAAAGTTTGGCGTGCATTTGTATTCAGCCCCCTTTACTCTGATACCCCTAACTAAAATCTAGTGGAACCAATTGCCTTCAGAAGTCACCTACTTAGTAAATTAGAGTAAAGTAGAGTTCACTTGTGTGTAATTTAATCATTACATCGTTTAATGTAATTTAATAAATATAGCTGTTCTGTGAAGCCCTCAGAAGTTTGTTAGAGAACCTTATGGAACAAACAGCATCGCGAAGGCCAAGGAACACATCAGATAGGTCAGGGATAAAGTTGTGGAGAAGTTTAAAGTAGGGTTAAGTTATAAAAAAATCCCAAGCTTTGAACATCTCACAGAGCACTGTTCAATCCATCATCCAAAAATGGAAAGTGTATGGCATAACTGCAAAACCTACCAAGACATGGCTGTCCACCAAAACTGACAGGCCGGGCAAGGAGAGCATTCATCAGAGAAGCAGCCAAGAGGCCCATGGTAACTCTAAGGGAGCTGCAGAGATCCACAGCTCAGGTGGGAGAATCTGTCCACAGGACAACTATTAGCTGTGCACTCCACAAATCTGGCCTTTATGGAAGAGTGGCAAGAAGAAAGCCACTGTTGAAAGAAAGCCATAAGAAGTCCTGTTTGCAGTTCGCAAGAAGCCATGTGGGGGACACAGCAAACATGTGGAAGAAGGTGCTCTAGTCAGATGAGACCAAAATTGAACTTTTTGGCCTAAAAGCACAACGCTATGTGTGGCGGAAAACTAACACTGCACATCACCATGAACACACCATCCCCACCATGATACATGGTGGTGGCAGCATCATGTTGTGGGGATGCTTTTCTTCAGCAGGGACACGGAAGCTAGTCAGAATTGATGGGAAGTTTGATGGAGCCAAATACAGGGCAATCTTAGAAGAAAACCTGTTAGAGTCTGCAAAAGACTTGAGACTGGTGGCGGAGGTTCACCTTCCAGCACGGCAACAACAGTAAACATACAACCAGAGCTACAATGGAATGGTTTAGATCGAAGCATATTCATGTGTTAGAATCGCCCAGGCAAAGTCCAGGCCTAAATCCAATTGAGAATCTGTGACAAGACTTTCTGTTCACAGATGCTCTCCATCCAATCTGACAGAGCTTGAACTATTTTGCAAGGAAGAATGGGCAAAAAGTTTACTCTCCTAGATGTGCAAAGCTGGTAGAGACATCTCCAAAAAGACTTGCAGCTGTAATTGCAGCAAAAGGTGATTCTATAAAGTATTGACTCAGGGGGTTGAATGCAAATAACCATAAAGAAGTGATTGATCCACCAGAAATAAATGAATTATAAAAGAAGAGAACAAGTCTCCCATAGAAGACAGAGACAGATGCCTCACCTTATACCACAAGTGAAAAATAATTAAATAAAGTAATAAAAAATATGTCCCAATTATAAATGTTACAAAAACTCAAAAATAGTCCATAAGTAAAGTGAGTTGATGACCAAAGTGCATATAATCAGAAGAGATGTGACATAAGTGAATCCAGCATCCAATGTGATTCGCACCCAAGTGAGGTATGAGGCTCCTTACCAGCTCGAGGTGACCACCATAACAGTGATCTCACCAGGCATTTGGGAAATTATCAGGTCACCCACAAACCTATGCCGATCTTTCCAGTAGTAAATGTGGTACTCAGAAGACAAAATCAAGAAAAGCTCCCATAGCGTAAAATTGCAAAACAGTATGATTTATTATGCTAAAAGTTTGCACTTACAAGAATCTTCCTTCATAGACAGCGTATAGCCAAACATAACAATCGCGGCGTCTCCACGAGCTTCCGCCTGCTTGCTGTGTATGTCCCATCGATCTCAGAAAAAACGTAATGACGTCAGCGTCACAGGCTCCTCCTTACGCGTTTCGTCACGATAGGACGTCGTCTGGGGATTGGGGACTGTTTTGCAATTTTACGCTATGGGAGCTTTTCTTGATTTTGTCTTCTGAGTACCACATTTACTACTGGAAAGATCGGCATAGGTTTGTGGGTGACCTGATAATTTCCCAAATGCCTGGTGAGATCACTGTTATGGTGGTCACCTCGAGCTGGTAAGGAGCCTCATACCTCACTTGGGTGCGAATCACATTGGATGCTGGATTCACTTATGTCACATCTCTTCTGATTATATGCACTTTGGTCATCAACTCACTTTACTTATGGACTATTTTTGAGTTTTTGTAACATTTATAATTGGGACATATTTTTTATTACTTTATTTAATTATTTTTCACTTGTGGTATAAGGTGAGGCATCTGTCTCTGTCTTCTATGGGAGACTTGTTCTCTTCTTTTATAATTCATTTATTTCTGGTGGATCAATCACTTCTTTATGGTTATTTTTAGTATGATATATAACTCAAATTTTAGTTTTAGCGCTGCACTCATTCTGTTTTTCTGATGTTTTGGAGTTTAGTATTAGACTTTTAGTGCTGGCGGCTTCTACAAATCATCTATCAATATATATTTTTCTAGCGTAGCGTTAACCCTTTTTGTGGGTTTTTATTTTAGGTTGAATACAAATGCACGCCACAATTTTCAGATATTTATTCATAAAACATTTTGTAAATCATTTATCATTTTCCTTCCACTTAATAATTATGTGCCACTTTGTGTTGATCTATCACCTAAAATCCCAATAAAATGCATTTACATTTTTGGTTGTAACATGGCAAAATGTGTAACATTTCAAGGGGTATGAATACTTTTTCAAGGCACTGTATTTGCTTACTGGCACATAGTTTATGCACTGTCCCACACTTAATAAATAGCAATAAATGAAATACACGAGAACGGTGTTTTATATATTTGTATACCTAGTCTACCAGCAGATGGTGCAGCAGAAACACAATATGCAATAGCTAAACAAAAGTGTGGGTCTTATCCAAATCACCCTAATCGCTACACCGAATCTGGTTAGGAAGGCTTATTAGTGCTATTTAGTGTCAAGTCCTCCTTAATAGGCTGTGTTATCCATTAAGCAGGTTGGTTTTGTAGCTTATCTTATTCCTGAACTAGAAACCCCTTAAGAAAGAGAGGATTTATTTTATTAACATGTATTATTATAATACTAATGGATATTACAGTAAATAGAAACGTAAACTTAATATACACTTTAAGCAGCAAATGAAAGCATGATATAAACTAATGTTCTGAATTGGTTTGTTCTTCGTTATCTCCTGCATCTGCACAGCAGTGATGTAGTCTGAAGTGGCTTGCACATTCTGCAGTTCCTAGATTCCACAAGTTAACAAAACTTGCAATGTCTGTATTGCCCAATGAGGAAGTGTAATTTAGTAAATAAACTAAGTTATTCTTAAAGCAGAACTATGGGTAAAACTTTTTTATCTTTTCCAAAAGTATTTTATTTGTAGAAAAAATAAATTCAACAGGTTAGTTTGCAAGAAAGCATAACAGAAAAGATCCCAATAGAGGGACACAATAAGAATAATACATATTTCTCCAATATAGAATACAACGTCTTGAGTCCATGATGTGGAGCACTTAATGCTCCAAACTGTTCCGTATGTTGGACTAAAACCTGAAGGCCCAGAGTGACAAAAAAAGGGGGGGGTTCATATGTACACAAGTGAACTGTGTACAAGTTACCAAATGTCAATCACTGCAACCATCCTCACCAAACCCACACCTGGTGGCCAGGTGTGATTTAAAAACATTTTTACATAAAAAGGAAAAAAGTGTTCGAACAGAAGCTGAGGAATAAGAGAAAAAAGAGAGAAAAGAAAAGGAAGAAAGAAAGGAAGGAGTCCAACGGGGGGGGGAGCACGGAAGACCGCTAAATTGAAAGAAGTATAGTACTGAATCTGGAAGGTTGGTTGTATGTGATCCATGGATACCAGATCCTGAGAAATTTATTGTGAGTGCAAAACTTTTTTTTTCATCATGGATAGATTAAGGGAGGATTATAACCCCTGTCAGATTTTTTTTTCCGCCATCTGTGTCCCATTGCAAAGTTTTCCTGTGCCATAGCTGAACAGGAAGTGAGAAGAAATCCCTGCAAATTAAGGGAATTCCTTGGGGACCCCCAGGTCACCAGAACTAGTGTCCCCATCTGAAGATTTCTCCTCTATTACTTTTCTGGGAACACCCCAAAATTAGTGATTTTCTTTCAATGATATTGGTAAACAGGACAAAGAGAGAGGGTTAATATCCTATACGGGAACACAAAGTTATACTTTAGACCTGGTTCGTACCTATGCATTTTTCTAGTACGTTTTTCGTTTTGCAGAAACACACTACAGTCGACTTACCATGGTTTCCTATGGGTCATGTTCACATCTGTGCATTCCATGGAAAGGGCCAGGGACCGGCAGGTTGTGTTTTTGATTCCATAGACTTGAATGGATCAAAAATGTGTATTGAAAAATGCAAAATGCACCTGGAATATGCAAACTGCAACCTGCATAGGTGTGAACCAGGCCTTAAAGTAAAGTGTATGGCAGGGCAGAAAAAAATGAAATGCAGTACAGCTCTGCAACACATGCACTTTTTACCATGGTTTATCTATTTAACCCCTTGTCTTTCATAAAGAAATTGCAACTGCCACCATTTAATTTTACAGAACCTCTGCTTTGAGAAAATATATGTAACTGATTGGGGGTGTAAATAATTTTCTACCAAAAAAATTATTGTTTTAACAGAAAAGTGATTAAAGTCCATGCAAGTACAGAAAAATAATAAATACAAAGTGTTGCTCTACCCCAGGGGTGCCCAACCAGTGGCCCAGGGAGCCCTCTGATGTGGCCCGCAACCTCCTGCTCTATGATAGCGGGTCGGCAAGCCCAGAACATGAGTTCCTGACCCGTTATCCCAGAGCATAAATGTTGTGAATGAAGCCAGTGGTAGAGGAAGCAAGCAAGTGCGGAGCAGAGCAGCATTAGCCGATGCTTCCTGTATAGTGCCGACTCCTGTCACAGGCGGAGTGCACTCTGCCTGTGACAGCAACAGCCAGCGATACCTGAATAACCAGCATAGCTCCCAACTGTCCCTGATTTTGAGGGACTGTCCCTGATTTGGAGCAATGTCCCTCTGTCCAACATTCCTCCTCATTTGTCCCTCATTTTGGTCTGATCTATATAGATGTAGATAAAATGCACCTTTTATCTATCAAAAAGTGTTTCCCAGTGCTAAACATTTCATCTGATTTCTAAATTGTTGTATTTGTAAATTCCAAAAGTTAATATAAAAGAATAGTAGTGGTAAAAAAAGCACCTGTGGGTTTAACTAATCTTTTATTTTTTGTACAATTCTTCTTTCAGGGGGCGTGACAATGGGTGTGTCCTATGCCTGCATACTTTTGCTGATAGGTGTCCCTCATTCCCATCTCAAAAAGTTGGGAGGTATGCTCAACAGGTATTTTTTATAGAACAGATATCACAAAAATGTTTCAATGATATACTGTATTTAACAGGCAAATATGGGGCCAAAAAAAGAGAAGTCAGTTTGTACAGTTTATATATATTTTAATTATTATAATGACAATTCCAGATTTGAAAATGCTCTTTAAAGTGATTGTAAACCCTTTTATATACCCAGTGAAGTGAATAGCCTCAGATGATACACAAAGATGAAACAAATCCTCCTATATAAGTTTTACTTGTTTATCTGCAATCTTTTTTACAACTCTTCAAAGTGCTGAATTTAATTAAAATCCTTCTGCAACCACCCCCTTTGCAATTGCCAGAAGTTAGGGGGTAAAGGAGAGGTTCAGGAGCTCAGGGGGATGTTACAAATAGGCAGAAAAACACAGTAAGAAAAGATTTCATGAAAAATAGATTACAGGGCCATTAGAGAATATGTAAACCCAACATTTCATATTCCTGATCTGTGCTTGCTGTACCATATACTTGTATAAAAAATTCTCCTGTTCTCTTCGTAGTGCTTCCTTTGTGTGAAATCCCTGGTGTTCCCGCCAGTCTCTCTGCTTTCCTATTACAAACTGATCACACTAAGCATGATAACATACTGTGGTCAGTTCTCTAGCTGTGCTGGGAACTCAGGCTGCTCTTCTCTTATGCAGCTGGGAACAAAGGGAATATGATCATTTATAAATAAAAAGGGAACAATGTATTTATAATGTTTTTTATATGTATACGCAATTGTTTTGCCTTTCATTTCTATTTTAAACGGAATGGGTTGTTTTACAAGGTGAGTGTTTACAATCACTTTACGTGGTGGATGTCTATGGATTATTTTTGTATGGACTATTATTATTATACAGGATTTATATAGTGCCAACTGTTTGCGTAGAGCTCTACAATAAAAACAGAGACAGAATGAGAGGGATAGGAGGGCACTGCTCTTGGAGCTTACAATCTTGTAGGGAGGGGCTGGTGGAACAAAAGGTAATAACTGTGAGGAATGAATTGATGGGAGAAATAGAACATTTGGTTATTAACTGAAGACATTTTAGTTAATAATAACCTGTAGGCTTTCCTGAAGAGATGAGTCTTCGGGGATCGCCTAAAAGTGGACAGAGTAGGAGATAGTTGGACAGATTGGGGTAGGGAGTTCCTGAGGAAGGGAGAAGCTCTAGCGAAATCCTGGAGACGAGCATGGGAAGAGGAGACAAGGGAGCTAGCGAGCAGGAGGTCTTGGGAGGAGCAAAGAGGTCAGTTTGGGTGATATTTGGAGATAAGATTGGTGATGTAGCTTGGGGTAGAGTTGTAAATGGCTTTGTATATTATTGTTAGTGTTTTGAATCTTATTTGTTGGGCAATGGGAAGCCAGTGGAGGAGTTGGCAGAGAGTAGTGGTGGACACTGAACGGTTGTGGTAATGTGGATGAGTCTGGCAACAACATTCAAGATAGACTGAGGAGGGGATAGCCCATGAGAGGTAGGCCTACGAGGAGGGAGTTATGCCGCGTACACACGATCGGACTTTACGGCATACTTGGTCCGGCGTACCGAATTTTGTCGGACAATTCGATCGTGTGTCGGCTCCAGTGGACTTTGTTTTATCAAAAGTTTGACGGACTTAGATTTGAAACATGTTTCAAATCCATCCGACGGACTCGAGTCCGGTCGAAAAGTCCGCTCGTCTGTATGCTAGTCCGACGGACAAAAACCGAGGCTAGGGCAGCTATTGGCTACTGGCTATGAACTTCCTTGTTTTAGTCCGGTCGTACGTCATCACGTATGAATCCGTTGGACTTTGGTTGATCATGTGTAGGCAAGTCTGTTCATTCGGAAAGTCCGTCGTAAAGTCTGTCGAAAAGTCTGCCGGGCAAAGTATGCCGTAAAGTCCGGTCGTGTGTACGCGGCATTACAGTAGTTAAGGTGAGAGATAACAAGGGAGTGAATAAGTTGCTTAGTGGTTTCAACAGTTAAAAAGGGGTGTATTTTAGAGATGTTATGGAGGTGAAGTCTACAAGATTTGGACAGTAATTAGATTTGGAGGTGAAAGGACAGGTCAGAGTCTAGGATTACACCCAGCACCCCGGTATGAGGGGAGGGACTGATAGCTTTATTAATGATTTTGATAGAGAAGTCAGGGGAGGGGGCACAGGCAGGAGGGAATATTATTAGCTCAGTTTTAGAAAGATTGAGTTTGAGGAAGTGGTGTGACATCCATGCTGATATGTCAGTTAGTAAGTTAGTAATGCGAGAGGAGACTGAAGGAGTGACGTGAGGAGTAGAGAGATAGATTTGGGTGTCATCAGCATAGAGAGGCTACTTAAAGCGGAGCTCCTCCCAAAAGGGAAAGCTCAGCTTGTCTGCCTCCTCCCCCCTCCGCTGCCAAATTTGGCACCTTTTGGGGGGGAACGGGTACCTGGTTTTGACAGGTACCCGCTCCCACTTCCAGCTGAGTTTGCCATGGAAAACTCAGACGGAAGTTCAGCCTCCTCTCCTTCCCCCGCAGCCGGCCTATTCACAGAGTGCAGCGCACTTCATGCATGCACAGTGGAGAACCGGCTAAGAAGCAGCAAGGCTTCACTGACAGTTTCCCTTCATGGAGATGAGCCGGCAGCACCTGATAGCCGATTGGAAAATCGTCTCGGGTGAGGACACCGCTGGATTCCTGGACAGGTAAGTGTCCTAATATTAAAAGTCAGCAGCTAGAGTACTTGTAGCCGCAGGCTTTTCATCTTTCTGAAGGAGCCTGGAGCTCTTCTTTAAAGCCATGGGATGTTATCAAGTGACCAAGTGAGGAGGTGTAGATAGAGAAGAGAATAGGTCAGAGGACAGAACTTTGGGGGATCCCTACAGAAAGAGGAAGTGGAGAGGAGGCGACAGAGTTATAGGTAACACTGAAGGAGTGATGTGATAGGTAGGAGGAGTGAAGAATCAGGTCTCCGGCCAGGCAGGAATGTGCTGTATGCCAAAACTGTATAAGTCTCAGGAACAGATGGACAAAAATGCATACCCTTTCACAGATAAAGCAGCTGCTATAGATTTATTTCATAGGTATATTTAGCTGTTTGCCTGGATTTTAATTCAAGGGCATAGTTCATCTTTACCAAAAAACTGCCTATGCAGATAACCTCGCTCCTGTGCTGGTGGAGGTGAATTGTAATGACTGGGAGTGTCTCAGCGCTAGCAAACCTAGCAAAAAAGCAGGACAAAGAGATGTCAGCTCCGGGAGTTTTCAGTTAAGCTTCAGTAGGTATGTAAATGTCCTATACCTATTTTTATTTTATTTATTTCAGTTACTTATATAGCGCTGTCAATTTACGTTGAATACATATACATTGTACATTCACATCAGTCCCTACCCTCAAGGAGCTTACAATCTAAGGTCCCTAACTCACATTCATACATACTAGGGACAATTTAGACAGGATCCAATTAACCTACCAGCATGTCTTAGGAGTGTGGGAGGAAACCAGAGTACCCAAAGGAAACCCACGCAGGCACAGGGAGAACATGCAAACTCCAGGCAGGTAGTGTCGTAGTTGGGATTCGAACCATCAACCCTTCTTACTGCTAGGCGAAAGTGCTATCCACTACACCACTGTGCTATAGCAAGGGTATAGCTCCCAACTGTCCCTGATTTGGAGGGACTGTCCCTGATTTGGAGCAATGTCCCTCTGTCCCTCATTCCTCCTAATTTTGGTCTGATCTATATAGTTGTATATAAAATGCACTTTGTATCTTTCAAAAAGTGTTTCCCAGTGCTATACCTTTCATCCAATTTCTAAATTGCTGCATTTGTACATTTTAAAAGCCAATATAGTAGTGCTAAAAAAAAATCCTTGTGGATTTAATTAACCTTTTTTTGGTTAATTCTCATTTAAGGGGGTGTGGCAGGGGGCGTGCCCTATGCCTACATATATTTGTTAGTAGATATCCCTCATTCCCATCTCAAAATGTTGGGAGGTATGGCATTATTTAACTTTGGTCCGAGCCGCCAAGTTTGTATTTATCTACAGACCTCCTTTACCTACATAGGCATTTTTTGGTGTAGGAAGGTATTTCTAGACTGGAGTAGACTGGACAGGGGTGAAGACTTTGCTACTGAAGTGTATCCTGGGAAACTAAATAGAAGCTATCGCCAGTGGGCTTTGCAGGAAAGTTTGGTGGTTTGTCCACAAAGCAATGAAGCTGATCTACAGTCTGAAGAGTACAGATTACTGATCCTGGTCCTAAAACGTACTTTCTGTTATGAATGTAAGTAGAGTTTGAAAGTCTGATTTTTTTTTTTTGGTTGTTTTCAAGTATCCTGTGCCTTTACCCTTAAGTATCCTGTGCCTTTAAACTATGTTAAAGTGGGTCTAAAGGCAGAAGGTTTTTTTTACCTTAATGCATTCTATGCATTGAGGTGAAAAAAAAACATCTGGGTGCAGCTCACCCCCAGCCCCCCGTTATACTTACCTCTCAATCTAGCGATGAGAGCAGGGGCTTTCCAAAGTCTCTCTCTCCTCACTGGGTCACACAGCTGTCAATCACAGCCAGTGAGCCAATGAGGAGGGAGCAGGGGGTGGGGCCAAGCCAAGCTCTGTGTGTGAATGGACAATGTCCATTCAAAAGAGCTCTGCTCTGGAGTGAGCCTTCTTTGAGTGTCCCCAAGAGGCTTGCAATTGGGGGCACTTGACAGGGGGAGGAGCAGGACTGCCAATGGGGGACCCAAAAAGATGAGGATTGGGCTGCTCTTTGCAAAACCATTGCACAGAGCAGGTATTTTTTTAATCACTTACGGACCACCCGCCGTCATTATACGGCGGCACTTTGAAGAGAAATATCGTTGTTATGGCAGCAGCTAGTTGCCATAACCTCAGTATCCTCTTCTTCAGCGGGCAGTCCGCTTTCAGATAACAGTGGTCTCTGCGACGGATTCGCCGCGAGATCACTTTTATCGGTGGCGAGAGAACAATGTCCCCCCCCCTCCTGCCATGCTCTGGTGCCCTCCGCTGCTTACCGGAGCCAGCGGCAGAGGCGATCGGATCCTGTTCCCTCTGTGGTATGGAGCTGAGTGAGGGGAAGATAGCCCCCACCCGGCTTCATACCATTACAGGGTGGAAGCGACATTTTTTTTTTCAAACGCCATTTTTTTTTTTTTATTGCATTTTAGTGTAAATATGAGATCTGAGGTCTTTTTGCCCCCAGATCTCATATTTAAGAGGTCCTGTCATGCTTTTGTTCTGTTACAAGGGATGTTTACATTCCTTGTAATAGGAATAAAAGTGACACAATTTTTTAATCTTTTTTTAAAGAATAGTGTAAAAAGAAAAAAGAAGAGGTAAAAAAAATAAGTGGCTAATTGTAAACTTTAGAATCGTTTTAAATTTCATAAAATTAGTGATGCCCAAATATTTTTACCACACTATAAGCCAAGGATCCTACCTCAAGCTTTTGAATGTTAGCCCCCTGAGCACCTGGGGGTGTGGCCTGTGGGTGTGGGAGTGCTACACTTATCATGTCTAGATTGTACCATGTGGAATATTTTCTGGCATATTTGCTATCATTACTAGAAAGTGAACAGAATCTACTTATTCCCTGCCCTAGGGTTCCTCCAGAAGTTGCTAGGGTTTCCCTGAGCAATGAACAATTACTGCCTCTCAGAAAACTTCCCGCTGACACCAGTAATGTTTTAGCAATCTGTAAGGGGGACATTCCTCCCAATGACCACAAGTGTATGGAGCATTGTTCCCACTGACCATCACACTAATGTATCATGAGTTGTAGATATAGTCATTTTTAGCAGAGGTTCCCTGAGACCGGAAAGTTATTTCAAGGTTTCCTCTGTGTTAAAAAGGTTGAGAAATGCTAATCTAGACCATCACTGAGTACCGTGAATGACCAATGCATGGGTGACCACTGCTGCTAGACCACTTCTAGAGCCAAGGAAAAACCACCACTACAGCCAGGAAACAACCTCTAGTAAATGAAGATCATCATCGCCACAAACGCCAAGAAGTAAACACAACCAAGAGTGATATTACTTAGACATGAACACCATTACCATGTGTTGGAATATATAATATAAACAAAATAAGTTAACCTATAAAATAAATGAGAATTGTTGGCCATCAGCGCTACATCCATCTCTCCCCAAATACTCAATCCCTTACCATCTACATTCCCTACCCCTTCCAAGCAGCAGTGGAGCAGCTAGGCAGAAAAGGATAATGGAAATGTGATTGGTTGTGAGATCCAACATGGCGGTGTGCCTGGCTGATGTCAGAAAACTTTGGCTACATACTGTTCACATGGGGATGTTGGACTGATCTATACTGTGATGTATTCATGTAAGAGGCTTTCCTTTAGGATAATCACCTTAGAAGTCTCAGCATCATGCTTCTATGTGATCATGGAATTCAGACGTAACCTCTAACATTTGCTTAGCCTACAACAGAAGGATTCCTTTCTATAAATAGGTATTCATCTGCAACCAGGATCACTGGCTCTGTGTATTGATGCGTATACCAAAGAGGTATATTTTCTTTTATTACATGTGAAGTCCATCATGGAACACTTTCTAAGTGTTATATTTTACAGTATTCACAACACTAGTGTGATGCTATAAGTTACAGAAGTACAGTGCCTTAAAAAAGTATTCATACCCCTTGAAATTTTCCACATTTTGCCATGTTACAACCAAAAATGTAAAAATATTTTATTGGGATTTTATGTGATAGACCAACACAAAGTGGCACATAATTATGAGGTGGAATAAAAATGATAAATCGTTTACAAATAAATACAGTATGTGAAAAGCGTGACGTGCATTTGTATTCAGCCCCACTGAATCAATACTTTGTAGAACCACCTTTCTCTGCAATTACAGCTGCAAGTCTTTTTGGAGATGTTTCTACCAGCTTTGCACATCTAGAGAGTGACATTTATGCCCATTCTTCTTTGTAAAATAGCTCAAGCTCTGTCAGATTGGATAGAGAGCGTCTGTGAACAGCAATTTTCAAGTCTTACCACAGATTCTCAATTGGATTTAGGTCTGGACTTTGACTGGGCCATTCGAACACATGAATATGCTTTGATATAAACCGTTCCATTGTGGCTCTGGCTGTATGTTTAGAGTCGTTGTCCTGCTGGAAGGTGAACCTCCGACCCAGTCTCAAGTCTTTTGCAGACTCTAATGCCGCGTACACACGGTCGGACTTTTCGTCTACAAAAGTCCAACGGACGCTGACGGACTAAAGCTGGCTGGTAATCCGATCGTGTGTGGGCTTCTCCGGACTTTCAACGGACTTTTTTAGCCTCAAATCCGACGGACTTTAGATTTGAAACATGCTTCAAATCTTTACGTCGTAAGTACGACGGACCCCGAAATCCGCTCGTCTGTGTGCTAGTCCGACGGACAAAAACCCATGCTAGGGCAGCTATTGGCTACTGGCTATGAACTTCCTTATTTTAGTCCGGTGTACGTCATCACGTACGAATCCGTCGGACTTTTGTGTGGTCGTGTGTAGGCAAGTCCGTTCGTAACAAAGTCTGCCGCAAGTCCGCCGAAGGTACGTCGGAAGTCTGTCGGACAGGCTGTCGGACTTTTGTAGACGAAAAGTCCGACCGTGTGTACGCGGCATAACAGGTTATCTTGTAAGATTGCCTTGTATTTGGCTCCAGCCATCTTCCCATCAACTCTGACCAGCTTCCATGTCCCTACTGAAGAAAAGCATCTCCATAACATGATGCTGCCACCACCATGTTTAACGGTGGGGATGGTGTGTTCAGGGTGATGTGCAGTGTTAGTTTTTCGCTATACATAGCATTTTGTTTTTAGGCCAAAGAGTTTAATTTTGGTCTCATCTAACCAGAGCACCTTCTTCCACATGTTTGCTGTGTCCCCCACATGGCTTCTCACAAATTGCAAACAGGACTTCTTATGGCTTTCCTTAAACAATGGCTTTCTTCTTGCTACTCTTCCATAAAGGCCAAATTTGTGGAGTGCACGACTAATACAGGAGGTCACCGAACGGGAGGCAGCATGACGTTCTGCGCGCCCACTTTTTGGCGGTGGGCACATCAGAAAACAGCGGAAAACGACGTTTGCGCATGCGCGGCAATCTGACAGAACATCGGAAAACAACGTCTCGCCGTTCTGCGCATACGATTCCTACTTCCGAACAAATCCGACTTAAGAACAAACAGGCAGTCCTTAACCCGTTCTTAACTCGGAGACTGCCTGTAGTTGTCCTGTGGACAGATTCTCCCACCTGAGCTGTGGATCTCTGCAGCTCCTCCAGAGTTACCATGGGCCTCTTTGCTGCTTCTCTGATGACTAGATTTTAGTTAGGGGTATAAGAGTAAAGGGGGGCTGAATACAAATGCGTGCCACACTTTTCACATATTTATTTGGAAAAAATTTGGAAAAAAGTGATATTTTCCTTCCACTTCACAATTATGTGCCACTTTGTGTTGGTCTATCACATAAAATCCCAATAAAATACATTTATGTTTTTGGTTGTAACATGAGAAAATGTGGAACATTTCAAGGGGTACGAATACTTTTTCAAGGCACTGTATACCATCACTATTTCACAGATAACAGATAACCATGTATGAAACACCAGGATATAATGTATTTGCCTTTACATTACTGGTGCACTATTTAATTCAAATCTACAATGGGGGAGAGTTACTAAAACTGGAGAGTGTGAAATCTGGTGCAGCTCTGCATAGAAACCAATCGGTTTCCAGGTTTTATTATCAAAGCTTAACTGAACAAGCTGAAGTTAGAAGCTGATTGGCTACCATGCACAGCTGCACCAGGTTCTGTGTGCTCCGGTTTTAGTAAATCAACCCCGATGTCAGCATTAAACAACAACTGAATGGATGCCACAAGCTCTCCACGCTTTCTTGCTCTCACATGTCTATTAAGCAGGTTTAAACAACTGCTAATTAAAACTGTGCTGGATATGCAGTGGCAAACATACTAAAGCTTTTATCCGTTATTGACCCAAAGTCGTCTTAATAGAAGATTAAACAAATCACCACATGTCCACTCTGCCCTATATGCAGAGCTCTGACTCTCTGCGGTGTTCTTATCTATGATCACATATTCCTATAACCTTGTGAACTGGAACACTGCACAAAGAAGGAAGGGATGAGACCTAAGCTAATGCAGTAATAAGAACTATTACATATATCAGTTGGTGCTACATTCAGAAACTGTTACAAATGAAGCAAACCTGTACAAACTTATAAAATATTCAATGATTCGGGAACAGTTCTGTCCTTTAATCCCAGATCATACAGTTCTATTTTAATTAAATGAAACTACCGGCAGGCATTGACGAAGATCTAATGTATCTGCTAGCTGCAGTAAAACAGTTCACATAGGCAGGTTCACAAGTCTTTACACTCTTCTCTTATTAAAAATCTAATATCTTCCATCGCCTCAGTGCAGGACACATGATCACAAGATGAATTCTGTTGCTCACCTGTCCTCCAGTCCTGCGGATACCCATGCAACGGAGCGGAAAATTCCCATCCCGATAAAAGCTACAATAAAACAGAGCCTATTCCTTTCCATTGAAGAAGAGCTGATCTTGTCAGATCCCGTACATTTGTTAATCTGTGGTCGCAGAATGAAAGAAGTGACCTTCCCATCACGTGTGACAGAATACACACCAATAGGAGGCAGTGTGTGACAGGAGGACTATGACATGGAACTTCTCATCCTCATTAGTGCTACCCCCATACTTCCTCCCACCTACACTGAATTCACTTAGCACTTTTCAGTCCCACTTCTCTTCTGCCATTATCATTGTGTTAATCTTTAATTATCTTTACGGAATTAATTGCTCTTCTCAGACAGAGGAAAATGTGGCAATTTTTTTATTTTATTTTATTCTATTTCTGTTACATGTCTTGCTTAGGTTGCTTATGCTTTATCAGGATTTGTAAGTGATCCATCACTTGGATTGATCAGGTAATAAGAGCTTCAGGCTGGGTTCACACTGGTCCGACAAACGCTCCGACATTGGGAGCTCATGTCGCATGACGTGTGAAATTTAATGTTTCCCTATGGGAGCCGTCCTAACTGGTCCGACACAAGTCGTTCCGACTTTAGAAATGCTCCCTGTACTACTTTGGTCCGACTTTGATCCTACTTCAGTCTATTGACTATCATTGAAGTCGGATCAAAGTCGGATCGCCGTCTTGCATGATCCGACTTTGGCACGCGACTTGTGCTCAGATGTTCTTGAGGGGGAACTCCGCGCCAAATTTTAAATAAAAAACCGGCATGGGTTCCCCCTCCAAGAGCATACCAGGCCCTTGGGTCTGGTATGGACCTTGAGGGGAACCCCCTACGCCGATAAAAACGGCGTGGGGGTCCCCCCCAATCCATACCAGACCCTTATCCGAGCACGCAGCCCGGCCGGACAGGAATGGGGGTGGGGACGAGCGAGCGCCCCCCCCCCCTCCTGAGCCGTACCAGGCCGCATGCCCTCAACATGGGGGGTTGGTGCTTTGGGGGAGGGGGCGCGCTGCGGCCCCCCACCCCAAAGCACCTTGTCCCCATGTTGATGAGGACAAGGGCCTCTTCCCGACAACCCTGGCCGTTGGTTGTCGGGGTCTGCGGGCGGGGGGCTTATCGGAATCCGGGAGCCCCCTTTAATAAGGGAGCCCCCAGATCCCGGCCCCCCACCCTATGTGAATGAGTATGGGGTACAGCGTACCCCTACCCATTCACCTAGGAAAAAAGTGTCAATTTAAAAAAAAAACACTACACAGATTTTTAAAGCATTTTATTAGACAGCTCCGGGGGTCTTCTTCCGACTTCGGGGGTCTCTCCGGTTCTTCTCCACGCTCTCCGGATCTTCTGCCGGGCTCCTCCGCTCTCTTCTGCTCTTTTGCCGCTCTTTTGCTAAAGCGGAGGAGCCCGGTCTTCAATCTTCTGCCTTCTGCCTTCTGCCTTCTGCCTTCTGCCCTCTTCTCCTGATGTTGACACGACGCTCTCTGGGGCTAGAATGCTCTCTGTGCGCTCTGCTCTGACTTATATAGGCGGTGACCCCGCCCCCTTATGCCGTCACAGTCCCTGGGCATGCTGGGACTGTGACGTTTTAGGGGGCGTGGTCATCGGGTGATGACCACGCCCCCTACCCAGGGACTGTGACGGCATAAGGGGGCGGGGTCACCGCCTATATAAGTCAGAGCAGAGCGCACAGAGAGCATTCTAGCCCCAGAGAGCGTCGTGTCAACATCAGGAGAAGAGGGCAGAAGGCAGAAGGCAGAAGGCAGAAGGCAGAAGATTGAAGACCGGGCTCCTCCGCTTTAGCAAAAGAGCGGCAAAAGAGCAGAAGAGAGCGGAGGAGCCCGGCAGAAGAACCGGAGAGACCCCCGAAGTCGGAAGAAGACCCCCGTAGCTGTCTAATAAAATGCTTTAAAAATCTGTGTAGTGTTTTTTTTTAAATTGACACTTTTTTCCTAGGTGAATGGGTAGGGGTACGCTGTACCCCATACTCATTCACATAGGGTGGGGGGCCGGGATCTGGGGGCTCCCTTATTAAAGGGGGCTCCCGGATTCCGATAAGCCCCCCGCCCGCAGACCCCGACAACCAACGGCCAGGGTTGTCGGGAAGAGGCCCTTGTCCTCATCGACATGGGGACAAGGTGCTTTGGGGTGGGGGGGCCGCAGCGCGCCCCCCTCCCCCAAGGCACCACCCCCCATGTTGAGGGCATGCGGCCTGGTACGGTTCAGGAGGGGGGGGGGGCGCTCGCTCGTCCCCACCCCCATTCCTGTCCGGCCGGGCTGCGTGCTCGGATAAGGGTCTGGTATGGATTGGGGGCGACCCCCCACGCCGTTTTTTCGGCGTAGGGGGTTCCCCTCAAGGTCCATACCAGACCCAAGGGCCTGGTATGCCTCTGGAGGGGGAACCCATGCCGGTTTTTTATTTAAAATTTGGCGCGGAGTTCCCCCCTAAAGATTCATACCAAACACAGTGCCGGCATTGGCGGGGATCCAAGTCGGATCCCCGTTCATTGAAAGTCGGACACATGCCGGCTTCATGTCGCAGGGCAAAGTCGGATCCAAAGTAGGACGGCTGTCGTGTCGCACCAGTGTGAACCCAGCCTCAAAACTGAAATGTAAATAGGCAGTGCAAGCATCAGAAGTGCTCATTATTTATCAATCGGCACAAAGAAAATTAGTGAGAGATCGACAATGTCTGTTTTTTTATCCAGACACAATAGTCAATTGCCTACTGAGTTTAGACTTTGGTCTGTAGTTGAAATAAGGACAAACACGCATGCATACCTTTAAAGCAGACCTCCGGATGAAACTATTTTTTTTAAATTAGACAGGGCCAGCTTAGTTACCTCTAACCACCTCAATACCGGGCATTTTTTTTTTTTTAAATATTTTTTTTTATTGAACAATGTACAAGATATGATACATACAATTGTGTATTGTTGACTTTCGTTCCATATTACTGTAGCATTCTACACATTTTTCTCATTACAATAACTGTATCTTACGTTATGTTAAGTATATAATCCTGTTGTGGTATATATTCATGACCTCTCCATCGTTGGATTGAGCGATCTCTCATTATGGTCGCATCCTCCGACATGAAGCCATGTCTGTTACAACTTGCTCTTAGTGCTTCTAGCGGTTACAAATACTATGACTGTTTGTATTGGTAGGTTAGTAATTACTTGTACCTTTATAGATAAAGTACCTCTGGTCTTAATATTTATTTAAGGTAACGTATAAAAAAAATAAGAAAACAAGTAAACAAATAAAACTTGCCCCGACAGACTTATTGCTTCCCCTGGGTTGATGTCTCAATTCAACTTATTCTTACTCTCAATAAATCAATCGTCTTGAGTACCATGAATTCCATGGTGCCCATAGTTTGGATATCTTCTCATAATTCCACATAGCTGATGCCTGTAAAACTTCATATGTACCATAATTGTGGACTGTAGTTATTACTTCTGATATGGATGGGGGCTCTATGTCCTTCCAGTGTCTAAGAATTGTAAGCCTGGTTACCAACAATACCGGGCATTTTCAACCTCTTCCTGCCCAGGCCAATTTTCAGCTTTCAGCGCTTTGAGTGACAATTGCACGGTCATGCAACACTGTACCCATATTTATCATTTTTTTCACACAAATAGAGCTTTCTTTTGGTGGTATTTAAAGTGTTAACCCAAAAAAAAAAAAAATTCAGATTCTGGTCCCTTAAAGCAGATTACACAGCACAGTGCTTGTGCTGTGTAATCTGCCCCCCTCTAAACTGTAAAAAAAACCTCCCTGAATCTGCCACTTCCTGTATGCCCCTCTCTAAACTGACCACGATAACCAGGGCTACTCAGCCCAGATCACCGTGGTCAAAGTGCGTCCCTCCAAAAGATGTGGCTTTCCTCTCTGCTCTCCTCTCTCCCCCTCACCCCCTCCTTCCTGCATGTCAGCGTCTTCTCTGTGTCTCAGTCTCCCTCCCCCCACCCCCGCCGCTACTTTTCATTCTGAGCCCAGCATTTTTCATTCTTGTCCCAATTATTTTTGCCCACTACTGTATATTGATATGTAAAAAACTGTATTAAATCAGCAATTAGTGATCAATAATAACATCTAGTAAAGATCATTTCTTTATTGACCAGAAATCTGTAGAAGAATGCTATACATCCATCTGGGCTCCTCCACTTCTTCCTGGCTGGAAGGCCCAGGTTGGACATCGGAAGCCTCAGCTGGGGTGGAAGGAAGAGTGGAAGAAAGGGTTGAGAGGGATTCCTTAACTCCAGTCTGGTCTGACAGAAATCGCAGTCTCTCATAGTACCACAGTCTGGGGACATAAACGTCATCTGCTGCAGCTCCTGATCTCTGGGAATCTGTGACCTTCTTGCGCTCCCTTAGATAAGTGCTCCTCAGGCCACCAATTTTGGCTTTTAAATAGGGGATGTTTGCCGTGGGGACCACCGGCTTCACCAACTCCAGCAGTTTCTCCAGCGCTGCCTGCCTCTTTTGTTTATTATTATAATGTGGATGTTTCACCTGCCACAGAAGGGCAGCTCCCTGTACTTGTCTATGAACAGGGGGAGGAAGTTTTGGTCATTGAAGCCATCCATTTTATCTGCAAGACACAACACAAGACAAACCGTAATGTCAGGCAAAACTCTCCTAATCTTGTTACAATATAGGCCTCAATCTAGAAGCAGTATAGGCCCAAGCTTTGCTCTTACCTTCGTTATCACGATCGGCGCCTCCGATACTCCTTCCTCCACTCACAGATCATACGTACTACGCACGCGTGTTACGCTTTATAGACACTGCACATGCGTGTAACTCCGCCCGCCCCTGATGTTCTTTCTAGACTATTCCCCGCCCCTTCTCGTTCGGCGCAGTGGGGGAAGAGCACATGGCGGAGACACAGCAGGTGCGTGCTAATTACAGCAATGAGGAGGAGGAAAGCCCTGAGCCTGAAACGTCTGGATCCAGAAGGAGAAGATTTAAGGCATCGAATATGTCCTTTGGGGAGATGTTGGACATCCTGAAGAGGGCCGACTATGACGGGAAGTATGGACCTTACCCCAACCCCAATGTCAGAAAGGCCAAGATCATGGCGAAAGTGGTCAAGAGTCTGCACCGGAATTTCGGGGTACGATCGAAAGATCAGCTCAGGAAACGGTGGTCGGACCTGAAATTAAGACGAGCAGTACCGAAAGATCCGGAGAGTGCTGCAAAAAAGTAAGTAGTTGTCCTGTGTTCCTATTCTTTATGTTTATTACGTTCGTGCTGCTCCATGTGCTTTTCTTAACTGTTATCCAGTTTCAAAAGGCAACTTTCATGTTCATGGGCACATTATTAGTTCGTATAAAACATTGTTTGTTCGGCCTATAAAACACCATTGTTTTGGCCATATGCATTTGCCCACATTTTTTAAGGGCCTACTTGTCTGAAACTAATTTGGTTGTGTAGATGGGTTTGTTACTAGAATGAAATGCAAACTAGATTCTGTGTAAGGAGAGGACACTCAGCAGCTGTTTACACATCTGGACGCTGGAGCACTAGTGTGGGACACCAGAACACCCTTTTTATTAGGGGGCCCACACAGGTGCTCCAGTCTATAGGGTGTCTCCATCTGTGAAGCTTGTAAGTATTGAAGCTTGACAAAGGACAAGAAAAATGCAACATCTTGGAACTCTGCCAAAACAGACAATTGTACCCCACTTTCAAGCAATGTTTCATATTTATAGTTCTGCCATCAAATATCTGTGTGCTAAGTATACCTATTTTTTTTTACATAGGGGAAAAAAGACTCGGAGGACATCCCTCATCCGTGGAGACCAGAGACCCCCCACTTCTGGAAGGGGAAATCCACCCAAGCCAAGCAGAGCAGGAGGAGGAAGACGTGGTGGAAATTGACACCACAACAGGTGAGTGTCTGCAACCACAGGCTCAAGTAAGAGATGGATGCCGGCATATTTATAATACATGATGTTTTTTGGTTTCTATCTTTTTAGGTGATCGTGATGTTGTGGCTCCAGATCCTTTCACCTCGGAAAGTGCACAGATCCTGATTGGGGAGATCATGGGGTGTAATAGGGACTTGGAAAACATCAATGATGTTCTTCAAAAAATGAAGAACATCATTGATGTTTTAGGGAGAGTTTAAAGCCCCTCCAAATTCCTTTGGTTTTTTGTGTGCTAAAAATTTTTAAAATTTTTTGACAAATTTGAGAAAAGCCAAATTTTGAAGATGCACACAGTGTGTCAACATGTGCTATCTGCCATCACGGGAGATCAATGGACGCGTTTTGGGGGTGCAACCCCTTCCTCAATAATAAAGTAGATGTGAGGAAGGGGTTGCACCCCCAAAACACGTCCCTTGATCCCCCGTGATGGCAGGTAGCACATGTTGACATTCGTAAATTTGTGTGAATCTTCAAAATTTGCCTTTTCCTGGGGTGAGTTCACCCCATCTGAACGCAATATCAAACACAGTAAATACTCATGTCTGATATTGCCTTCAAGTTCTACCAAATGCGAACTTTGTAAGTTCAAGATTTGTGTATTTCTTGTTGGTTTTAAACATGCCTGTTTTATCTGAAATGGACAGTTCTACTTTTTCTAATGTGACCCAAAAAATTGTTATACAACAAACGTGTTGGTTTGTTTTAAAAACCTTTTCTAAATGCACATGTGATTGTGCTGGTATTAAAAAGATTGTCAATCAAGAATGTGTGGATTATTGTTTCAACACTCCAACACTTTTGTGGTGCTCTAATTGGTGTTTTCTGTGACAATGGGTGTTATTTCCTAAGGCCAAATCCACTTTGCACTACAAGTGCAGTTTCAAGTGCACTTGTAGTGCAAAGTGTCTTTGCCTTAATAAATAACACCCAACAGTGCTTTGTAAGGTTACACAATCACGCCATTTTCAGGACTCACCACATTTCTGTCAGGGTCAGCTAAAACAAACACAAGCAGTAAATGTCACCAAAGATTTGAGTAGTTATTTGTTTTTTTTATTTGAAAAAGGTTTCAGACATTGTCTGGCATATTGATAACCCCCCTACCCGCAAAGTATTCAATGTATCTTAGCCGGACATCATAGGCACTCGGGGGGGCAAGCCAGGACGGCCACTTTCAAGCGCCGTCAGGGTTGTTTCATTTTGAATTCCAGCCTCAGGCCCAACTGAGCCAGCATAGTTGGCAGAATGTTGCCATAAAAAGTTGTGTAGAACACAGCACGCCAGGATTATGTGATTCAGTTTACACTCCGCCATATGTATGGGTGTAAGAAATAGGCGGAACCGGCTGGCCATGATTCCAAACGTGTTCTCCACCACTCTTCTGGCTCTGGCCAGCCGGTAATTAAAAATCCTCTGGTCCGGGGAGAGGGTCCTCATTGGGAATGGCCGCATAAGATGGTCCCCCAGCGCAAACACTTCATCCGCAACGAAGACGAATGGGAGTCCTTCCACATTGTCTTCTGGAGGTGGCAAGTTCAAGCTGCCATTCTGGAGACGCCTGTAGAACGCCGTCTGGGCGATGACTCCACCATTGGACATCCGGCCATTGTTCCCCACGTCAACATACAGGAACTCATAAGTAGCCGACACCACCGCCAACATCACAGTACTATTGAACTCCTTGTAATTATAATAGTACGACCCCGAGTTGGGTGGTGGGACGATGTGGACGTGTTTCCCATCAATTGCCCCTCCGCAGTTAGGAAAGTCCCACCGCTGGGCAAAGTGGGAGGCCACAGTCTGCCATTCCTGTGGTGTGGAAGGAAACTGTGGAGTCAAACAAAAAAAAATTTAGTCATTTTGCACATAAACACGGAAAGCAGATTAGACACAAACATTCTTGGCCAACATCAAGATAACATTTATTTGAGGGAGTTTTTAAAGACCAAAGTATAAAGTACACCTATCAGATCCCCCCCCTCTCATGGGCCATTTCTAATATTATAGGGGGGGGAACTCTTGGACAGGTAACCCTCCCTACTTCATTGAGAGATGAATGCCTAAATAATGGGTATTACTTTGACCAGCCCCTCCTTAGTTACACTATTGGCAGCCCACTGGACAGGTAAGAAGTGTCATAATACAAAGATATAAATACACATTGTACACATTTGAGTACATTTGGACATTCTGCTATTACCTATCAAGTTAATAATAGTATACAGAAACTTGAAACAGTACCATTGGAAAGTATACAGGCAGGCCCTTGCACTACATGCTTTGGGGAATTCATCCATAAATCTGACCACAAAAGAGATGGGTATTGTGTGTATGGGTTTGGCAAAGTCAGCAGATAGATGATTGAGGATAGAGAATTGGTATCAGCTGACTTAGCAGTTGGGGGGCAGGGAGGGTTAACAAAGATTTGGGGACCCCCCAAAAAAAGCCTCTGGCACTCTGCCTGAATTTAAAGCACAAATCACATATTAAAACATTTTAGGGGGTGTTTGGGGTAAAGTACTACTATGGAGCTGATAAAATACATTGTTAAGTGACTACATGAGGTGAATATAGGGCCAGGAGACCATGCTGGGGAGGTAAGTGAAGGCAAATGTGTATGAAGGACAACAAAAATAATTACCTAAAAATCCAGCATGCATGAGGACAAAGGGGACATTCACAGCATATTACAATCATGGTAATTAGGGAATGAGGAAAGAAATACAATATATTATCAAACATTAAATACAATAAAATGTGATATTGAAGGATAAAAAACTTACCTTAATATACTCCTTCTGCAGAACCTGAATGATGGCAGAACAGGTCTCTGGGATAATGATCCCCAGAGCCTGGGGGGAGATGCTTGTCGAGAACTTCAAGTCCTGCAGGCTTCCCCCCATCGCCAAGTACCGCAGGGTGGCGACGAGCCTCTGCTCCGGAGTGATGGCTTGCCTCATGCAGGTATCCTGCCTGCTAATATAAGGGGTCAGCAAAGCGAACAAACGGTGAAATACGGGGTCCGCCATCCGGAGAAAGTTCCTGAAATCATCAGGATTATTCTCATGGATCTCACGTAGCAAAGGCATATGACAGAACTGGTCACGCTGAAGCAACCAATTCTTGGTCCATGAACTCCTCCCCACCCTGTTCATGGACTGGACTTGTGTCAAGGTAAGGACACCAACACCAAGCCCCCGCACAGCACGAACTCTACGAGGAGTACGTATACGCAACATGGCTAGAAAACGGTCCGCTGCTCAGAACGAAGTAACAGAACGCACTGAAGAACAGCAAGGCCTGTGAAGAGCGACTTGAAAAACAGTAACGAGCGGACAAGATCGCACTGAATAGTACAATACGAACTGACTGCACGCACTGAAGAACAGATACAAACCCACAAGCACAAACTGAACAGCAGAAAACTATCTGAAAACCATGAGTCTGAAAAAGCGCGAATCGTCTCTCACCCAACTTTTACTAACACGAGATTAGCAAAAGGAGCCCAAAGGGTGCCGCGCTCGGTTCTGAACTCGCTGTCGTTGTCGGAAATTCCAATCGCGTGTACACAAATCCGACGGACAAAGTGCCACGCATGTTCAGAATAAATAAAGAGATGAAAGCTATTGGCCACTGCCTCGTTTATAGTCCTGACGTACGTGTTTTACGTCACCGCAATTAGAACGATCGGATTTTCCGACAACTTTGTGCGACCGTGTGTATGCAAAACAAGTTTGAGCCAACATCCGTCGGAAAAAATCCTAGGATTTTGTTGTCAGAATGTCCGAACAAAGTCCGACCGTGTGTACGGGGCATTAGTGTACTGTGTCCTCTGCACAGTGTGCACCTAAAGCTACTTGAAGACAATTTCTGGTGTTCTTCTGATCCTATTAGTACCACAGGCAGGCAGCTGCAGTATTTACAGTTAGTGTACTGTGTCCTCTGCATGGTGTGCACCTAAAGTTACCTTAAGACAATTGCTGTTGTTCTGATCCTATTAACTGGTTCCCGATTGGCGCACGCCGATGTACGTCGGCAGAATGGCACGGCTGGGCAAATGGGCGTACCCGTACGTCCCTTTGAATTTGCCGCCGTGCCATTGCATGCGCGCCGGCTGGGTGCCCCGTGAGTCGGGTCGCGGGTCATGTGGACTCGATCGCCACGGGGATACCCACGATCGCCTCATGGAGAGGATGAACGGGGAGATGCTAATGTAAACAAGCATCTCCCCGTTCTGCCTAGTGACAGTGTCACTGATCTCTGCTCCCTGTGATCGGGAGCAGAGATCAGTGACGTGTCACATGTAGCCACGCCCCCCCACCATTAGTAACACTCCCCAGGATATACTTAACCCCTCCCTAGCCCCCTAGTGGTTAACCCTTTCACTGCCAGTGTCATTTACACAGGAATCAGTGCATTTGTATAGCACTGATTGCTGTATAAATGACAATGGTCCCAAAAATGTGTCAAAAATGTCCCCTATGTCCGCCATAATGTCGCAGTCAAGATAAAAAAACGCTGATAGCCGCCATTACTAGTAAAAAAAAAATAATAATAAAAATGCCATAAAACTATCCCCTATTTTGTAAACGCAATAACTTTTGCACAAACCAATGAATAAACACTTATTGCAATTTTTTTTAACCATAAATATGTAGAAGAATACCTATCGGCCTGAACTGAGGAAAAAAATGTTTTTTAAAATATTTTTTGGGGATATTTATTGTAACAAAAAGTAAAAAATAATGCGTTTTTTTCAAAATTTTCGCTTTTTTTGTTTATAGCGCAAAAAATAAAAACCGCAGAGGTGATCAAATACCACCAAAAGAAAGCTCTATTTGTGGAAAAAAGGCCGTAAATTTTGTTTGGGAGCCACGTCGCACGACCACGCAATTGTCAGTTAAAGCGACGCAGTGCAGAATCGCAAAAAATGCACTGGTCAGGAAGGGGGTAAATTCTTCTGGGGCTGAAGTGGTTAATACTACAGGCAGGCAGCTGCAGTATTTACAGTTAGTGTACTGTGTCCTCTGCACAAAAGCTACCTGGAGACAATTGCTGGTGTTCTTCTGATCCTATTAATACCACAGGCAGACAGCTGCAGTATTTACAGTTAGTGTACTGTGTCCTCTGCACAGTGTGCACCTAAAGCTACCTGAAGACAACTGCTGTTGTTCTGATCCTATTAATACCACAGGCAGGCAGCTGCAGTATTTACAGTTAGTGTACTGTGTCCTCTGCACAAAAGCTACCTGAAGACAATTGCTGGTGTTCTTCTGATCCTATTAATACCACAGGCAGGCAGATGCAGTATTTACAGTTAGTGTACTGTGTCCTCTGGACAGTGTGCACCTAAAGTTACCTGAAGACAATTGCTGGCGTTCTGATTCTATTAATACCACAGGCAGGTAGCTGCAGTATTTACATTTAGTGTACTGTGTCCTCTGCACAGTGTGCCTAAAGCTACCTGAAGACAATTGCTGGTGTTCTTCTGATCCCATTAGTACCACAGGCAGGCAGTTGAAGTATTTACAGTTAGTGTACTGTGTCCTCTGCACAGTATGCACCCAAAGCTACCTGAAGACTATTGCTGTTGTTCTGACACTATTAACTGGTTCTCGATCGGCGCACGCCGATGTTCGTCGGCAGAATGGCACGGCTGGGCAAATGGGCGTACCCGTACGTCCCTTTGAATTCTCATGCTTGTGTTCTCATACTAATAATACTACAGGCAGGCAGTTGATTCTGCTAGCTGCAGTATAATCAGAATATATATATATACATCCCAGCTTTGTGCAGCTACATCTCACTGCAGGCCATTAGTATGTCTGGAAGGCCAACAAGGAGAGGCAGACAGTCACAAGCCAATAAAAGAGGGCAAGCAGGCTCTGTGTCTAGAGGCAACAGTGCTGGTCATGGACACAGTGCATCCTCATCAGCACGTGGCCGTGGGACACGCTTGTCCTTTTTTTCGCCAGCTGGCCGTATTGAGCCGCAACATGCCGAAAGCTTGGTAGAGTGGATGACCAAGCCGTCCTCATCCAGGCTCAGGGTAGTTTTTGTTGGCAAAGCAGCTGCCAACGAGGCCTCTTCCCTTGGCTCAATGGCATCAGTCACTCCTTCCCTAGCCCTACCATGTCCTCCTAAGGAGTCCCCCAAACTGTTTGACCACAGTGTTGGGTACATGCTCCAGGAGGATGCCCAGCATTTTGAAGGCTCCGATGATGGTACCCAGCTAGAGGAAGGCAGTAACGTGAGCCCAGGGAGAGGGGGTGCCCAAGAAGGACAGCAATCTGGCAGTCATGTTCCCCCAGCTGCAGCATACTGCCAGCTTTGCTCCAGTTATGAGGAGGGAGGGGATGATGAGGAAGTCACTGACTCCACGTGGGTGCCTGATAGGAGAGAGGAGGAGGAGGAGGCACATCTCCAACGAGGCAGGATGCCCTCCAGGGGCCAGCTTAAGAGCAGCACACCAACTGCATCACACCGCAGAGCTCTGCATGTGCAGGGCTCTGCTGTCTCTGCGCGTTATTCCAAAAGTTCTTTGATGTGGGCCTTTTTGAGACGAGTGCATCAGATCGCACCGCTGCTATTTGCAACATATGTCTCAAGCATATCTCATGTGGCCAAAACATCACTCGCTTGGGCACCACATGCTTAACCAGACATATGTCGACCTGCCATTCGTTGACCTAAAAGACTCATCAGCTGGGATCTCCAACCCCACTATACCTTCAGTCCTCTCTGAAACCTGCACTGAGAGGAATGAAGGTGTAGAATTAGGTGTGTCACAGCCAAGTAGTTGCGGGCAATCTGCTATTGGTACACCGACGTCAGATTGTACCAGGCAAATTTCCCTTCCCCAGCTACTGCACCGTCGAAAGAAGTTCGCTCCCAGCCATCCACATGCCCAGCAGTTGAATGCTATCTTGGCTAAATTTCTAGCACTTCAACTGCTGCCTTTTCAGTTGGTAGACTCTGCCCCCTTCCGCGAGTTTGTGGAATGTGCGGTTCCTCAGTGGCAGGTTCCCAAACACCACTTTTTCTCACGGAAGGCAATTCCAGGTCTCTACCGGCATGTGGAAGGCAATGTCTTGGCCTCGCTGGACAGGGCGGTCAGCGGTAAGGTGCATATTACCGCTGAATCATGGTCCAGCAGGCATGGACAGGGACATTACATATCTTTCACCGCGCACTGGGTGACTCTTCTGGCAGCTGGGAAGGATGCAGGACAGGGTGCAGTAGTGTTGGAGGTTGTTCCGCCACCACGCCTCCAAAATTCTACTAGTGGTGATTCTGCCACACTTCTCTCCTCCACCCCTTCTCTTCTTCTTCCTCCGTGGCCTCTTCCTGGGCTGATTTGTCCTCGGAACCAGCAGTGCTCCTTAGGCATTCAAGGGGCTACGCAAGCACGCAGGCAAAAAGATGCCATGTGGTGCTTGAGCTGGCGTGCTTGGGGGACAGGAGCCACACTGGGGCAGAGATTCTGTCAGCTCTGCAGGGGCAGGTTCAGAGGTGGTTGACGCCATGCCAGCTTAAGCCAGGAATGGTGGTTTGCAACAATGGCACCAACCTCCTCTCCGCCCTCCCACAGGGACAACTGACCCATGTGCCCTGTTTGGCTCACGTCCTTAACTTGGTGGTGCAACGATTCTTGGGCAGGTACCCGGGCTTACAGGATGTCTTGAGGCAGGCCAGGAAAGTCTGTGTGCGTTTCTACAGGTCATATAATGCCAGTGCTCGACTGGCTGACCTCCAAAAGGAATTTAACCAGCCCAAGAACCGCCTAATCTGTGACATGCTCACCAGGTGGAACTCCTGCGTGCCCGCCGATCACACAGGAAGAGGAGGAGGAGGAGGAGGAGGAGGAGGATTGTGTCAGCATGGAGGTGGAGCCTGGCACTCAGCATCAGCAGCAGTCTTCAAGGGATCATTTACAGCCTGAAGAAACCCATGGACTTGTACGTGGCTGGGAGGAGGTGGCTGCGGATCATATTGTCCTTAGTGACCCAGAGGACTCTGGACTGAATGCCTCAGCAAACCTACGCTGCATGGCCTCCCTGATCCTGCAAAGCCTGTGGAAGGATCCTCGTATTCGTGATATCAAGTGGAGGGATCATTACTGGCTGGCAACACTCCTTGATTCACGTTACAAGGGTAAGGTCGCGGACCTTATCTTGCCGTCACAGAGGGAGCAGAAGATGAAACATCTTCGGGAGGCCTTGTAGAAAGGTTTGTGCAAGGCATTTCCAGAGCCTGGGAGGTTACAATTTCCTGGTCCTCCTGGACAACATATTGCTGAGGCTTCAGTCAGTCACAGAATGAGCGGTGGAGAAGGTGGCCGTCTGACCGATGCGTTCAGACAATTTTTTAGTCCGCAGCCCTAAAGTATGATTGGTTCTAGCAACCATCACCAGCGTCTGATTCACATGGTGCAGGAATACCTATGGGCAAGATCAGACTTGGACACCTTTCCCACCGAAAATCCTCTGGGTTACTGGATCTTGAGGTTGGATCACTGGCCAGAGCTTGCACAGTATGCAATTGAGCTACTGGCCTGTCCTGCATCCAGTGTTCTTTCGGAACGCACATTCAGTACTGCTGGAGGCTTTGTAACCAATATCGGCTTTGTAACCTGTCCATCGAATCGGTCGATCGGCTGACCCTCATAAAAATGAATCAGTCTTGGATCACCAGCTACCAAGCACCTGATGCTGATGTAACTGAATCATTTTTTAAATGTGAGATCCCTTCAAGACTGCCTATGCTTAGTGACTATCCTGTTATGCTGAGTGACAATCCTCTTCCTCCTCAATTTTCATGCTGATAGCTTGTAAGAACATTTTTGGTTCTGGGCACCGCCACCAGTGGCTAAGGCCCAATTTTTCAGCCCCTGTTTAACAGGGACATATAATTACAATTTTTGGTGCAATACTTTGCAGCAGGGCTCATTCCTGCACTCCAACTATAGTATCTGTGAGGGGTTGTAGTGTTGTGGCAGCAGTGGCTAAGGCCCAATTTTTCTGCCCCTGTTTAACAGGGGCATGTAATTAAAATTTTTGATGCAATACTTTGCAGCAGGGCTCATTCTGCGCTTCAACTATAGTATCTGTGAGGGGTTGCAGTGTTGTGGCACCAGCACCAGTGCCCAAGGCCCAATTTTTCAGCCCCTGTTTAACAGGGGCGTATCAGTACAATTTTTGATGCAATACTTTGCAGCAGGGCTCATTCCTGCGCTCCAACTATAGCATTTGTGAGGGGTTGCAGTGTTGTGGCACCAGTGCCTAAGCCCCAATTTTTCTGCCCCTGTTCAACAGGGACATGTAATTACAATTCTTAATCTAATATTTCACAGGAGGGCCCATTCCTGCGCCCACCAAGAGTAACTGTGAGGGCTTACAGTGTTGTGGCAACACCACCACCAAAGGCCCAATTTTTCTGCCCCTGTTCAACAGGTGCATGTAATTACAATTCTTGGTAAAATATTTCACGGCAGGGCCCATTCCAGCGCCCACTAAGAGTAACTGTAAGGACTGACAGTGTTGTGGCACCAGCACCACCACCACAACCACCAAAGGTCCAATTTTTCTACCACTGTTCAACAATGGCATGTAATTACAATTCTTGATCTAATATTTCACAGCAGGGCCCGTTCCTGTGCCCACCAAGAGTAACTGTGAGGGCTTACAGTGTTGTGGCAACACCAACACCTAAGGCCCCAATTTCAATGTATATAGGGCAAGCCCCTACTTTCAAACATCCAACTTACAAAGGACTCCTACTTGCAAACAGAAGGAGACAACAGGAAATGAGATGAGATCTACCCCTAGGAAGGGAAATTCACTCCTGTAAGAGTTAATATGGGAAAAATGTGCCTCCTCTCCACTGATGCTTTATCACCAATACTTGTTTCACTAAAACCCCTACATTTTCAAAATACATTTGTCATTGGGACAGAAAGTGAGGTGAAATCTTCTGAAGAGGTGCACAGACAGCAAAACAAATGTTACAGGGGTGATAACCATTCCTTATGGTTTCCAAAAAGCTTAAAAATAGATTTTTTGGCTGCAGCTACACTTTAAAAATGTACCAGTTAAAAATTACAAACAGATTCTACCTAACAACAAATCTACAGTCCCTGCCTTGTTTGCACCACCTTTAAACTGCTGTTTAGAGTATATAGGGCGTGGGGGCCCCACACCTTTCCTTTTTTTAATTTGGATGTGGGGTTCCCCTTAATATCCATACAAGACCCAAAGGGCCTGGTAATGGACTGGGGGGGGTACCCATGCCGTTTGTCTCATTGATTTTCATCCATATTGCCGGGACCAGACATTACATTAAAGCCGCAAGCAGTTTTAAATGACATTTATTCCTTTACAAATGTCATTTTGTGCAGGGACTGTTCTAAGCACGGGAAACACGTGCCACTGTACAGGGGCATACCATAGACACCCCCCAGATACGATATTTAAAGGAATATTTCACTTTTTCTTTTCACTTTAAGCATCATTAAAATCATTGCTCCCGAAAAAACGGAAGTTTTTAAAACTTTTTTGCATTGATACATGTCCCCTGGGGCAGGACCAGGGTCCCCAAACCCTTTTTAGGACAATAACTTGCATATTAGCCTTTAAAATTAGCACTTTTGATTTCGAACAATCGAGTCCCATAGACTTTAACGGGGTTCTAAAGTTCGCGCGAACTTTCGGTCCGTTCGCAGGTTCTGGTGCGAACCGAACCGGGGGGGTGTTCGGCTCATCCCTACTGGTGACATGTGAAAAAAACCTAAGAACTTTTTAATAATTTTTTTTTTTTATTACATTTTTTCCTTTTTTTTTTTACTATTTTTGTACTATTCTGGAGAAGTGATCAGGATTTTTTTTTTGTGTTTTTTTTCCACACACATCATGATTGCTTATACCAGTGAATTTCATTGCCCCTAGCCAAAGCTCTACTCTGGACTAAACCTTTCTACAGTTACCGGCAGCCAATGTGGATTCAAGTTTGAAGCAGCATAGTGGAAGGAATCTACATCTGATATAAATTACTGCCTGTTATTTGAGAGTCCAATAGAGATTGCTAAGGACCCGTGAGGATTATTCCTGAAGGGAGAGTTGCACTGTGTGCAAGGTGTGTTTTGACCCCTTCTTTCTTTCAAGGAGCTGAGCATTGCACATGGTGACGGGAGCACTATGGACATGGAGGTTGTTTGAAGCAAGAAAAAACGTCACATCTTACTGCATGCCAGTGGAAGAAATATCACTTACCTTATCAACTACCTTACTTATAATATGCCCGGTGGATTGTATATCAATCAATCGGTGGATTGTATCTCAATCAATCGGTGGATTGTATATCAATCAATTGGGACAACTATGTACACTTCTCTGTACAAGTTACTACTTCAGTCTCCTCCAGCACTTTCTTTGCTTGCAGACTATTCAGCTTAATGCAGCTGAACGTGTGGGCATGGTTTAAACTAAATATTGGTTGTGGCTTAAGGGGGGTGTGGTTAGAGTCTGAGATGAAAGAGGAATGAAGGGAGAAAGAAGAGTGGAATAGAGGGAGAAATTAAGGGAGAGAGAAAGAAAGGGAGAAAGAGAGACAGAGAGAAGGAGAAAAAGAGAAAAAGAAAGAAAGAGATAGGGAGGGAAGGAGAAAGAAGGAAGGAAAGAAAGAAGGAAGGAAAGAAAGAGGAATGGAGGGACAGCAGGCCCAGATCATACACCACAATAGAAATATGTGTATTCCAGAAAGTTTAACAATCAGCAGATAAAGATACTCCAAACACAATCCCCCCAGGCAGATCCCATCAAACAGATACAAGAGATGGTCAGAGACTGCAGACAGTCTACTAGTGACAGTCAGAGAGGGTGCGGACATTCTAAAGGTGACAGTCAGAAAGTGTGCAGACATGCTACAGGTGACGGTCAAAGAGTGTGTGGACATGCTACAGGTGACGGTCAGAGAGGGTGCAGACATGCTACAGGGGAAGGTCAGAGAGGGTGCAGAAATGCTACAGGTGACGGACAGAGAGGGTGCGGACATGCTACAGGTGACGGTCAGAGAGGGTGCGGACATGCTACAGGTGACGGACAGAGAGGGTGCGGACATGCTACAGGTGACGGTCAGAGAGGGTGCGGACATGCTACAGGTGACGGTCAGAGAGGGTGCGGACATGCTACAGGTGACGGACAGAGAGGGTGCGGACATGCTACAGGTTATGGCCAGAGAGGGTGCGGACATGCTACAGGTGATGGTCAGAGAGGGTGCGGACATGCTACAGGTGACGGTCAGAGAGGGTGCGGACATGCTACAGGTGACGGTCAGAGAGGGTGCGGACATGCTACAGGTGACGGTCAGAGAGGGTGCGGACATGCTACAGGTGACGGTCAGAGAGGGTGCGGACATGTTACAGGTGACGGTCAGAGAGGGTGCGGACATGTTACAGGTGACGGTCAGAGAGGGTGCAGACATGCTACAGGTGACGGTCAGAGAGGGTGCGGACATGTTACAGGTGACGGTCAGAGAGGGTGCGGACATGTTACAGGTGACGGTCAGAGAGGGTGCAGACATGCTACAGGTGATGGTCAGAGAGTGTGCAGACATGCTAAAGGCGACGATCAGAGAGGATGCGGCCATGCAACAGGTGATGGTCAAAGAGGGTGCGGACATGCTAAAGGCGACGGTCAGAGAGGGTGCAGACATGCTACAGGTGACGGTCAGAGAGGGTGCAGACATGCTACAGGTGACGGTCAGAGAGGGTGCAGACATGCTACAGGTGACGTCAGAGAGGGTGCAGACATGCTACAGGTGACGGTCAGAGAGGGTGCGGACATGCTACTTGTGACGGTCAGAGAGGGTGCAGACATGATACAGGCGATGGTCAGAGAGTGTGCGGACATGCTACAGGACTTGCAGTGCATCTCCAGCCCCCAACACACAGAACGTCCAGCAGATCACCCTTTGGCCACTTGCCTGCAACTGTGGTGCCTGCAGCATCTCCCCCTGCACCTCTGGCTGTGTCAGCTCACTAAGAATTGAGGGGGGAGGGAGCAGACGGCAGCTCTGTGGTGCCCGCGGGATCTCCCTCTGGCTAGCAGGTCTTTTTCCTGTGTACAGTGGAGAGGGGAGAGGCCTCTGACCCAGGCAGCTAATCGGCTTCAGTGTACAAGTGAATTGTTCTGATTGTACACTGAAGGGAGAAGCCGATTCGCTGCCCGGGTCAGAGGCCCCTCCCCTCTCCACTGTACACAGAGGAGAGACCTGCTAGCAGGAGGGAGATTCCGCAGCCATTTTTTTTACAGCTGGAAGCTGCGGCCAGTGGTTGGCCGGTGACGGGTTGCCTAAATAAAAGTATTTAAATCTGCAAATACATGTAACACTCCCCTCCCCCCAGAGTAAAGTAACTAAAGGAAAAACTTTTTTTTAGTTTTGGACAGAGTGGAAAGGGAATTTACTTCTGTCAGTTTTTACTGCTGTCTGGCTCCCCATTAGGGAGATTCCCCACTGCTGTCTGGCTCCCTATTAGGGAGATCCCCCCCCCCCATTCACGCTCTCTATTTGTCCTGTTTACCGTTATTATCGAAAGTGAAAGAAAATCCCAAATTTTGGGTTGTCCCCAGAAAAGAAATAGAGGGGAAATCTTCCCATGAGGACACTAGTTCTGGAGACCTGGGGATCCCCCAAGGAATTCCCTTAATTTGCAGGGGTTTCCTCCCACTTCCTGTTTGGCTATGGGACAGGAAGTGAAGGGAAATCTCCTCAATGGGCAAAAACAAATCTGACAGGGGATCTAACCCTCCTTATTCCATCCAAAATGCAAAGAAAATCCCAAATTTTCTGTGGACATCAAAACAGTAATAGAGGACAAATCATCCAATGGGGATACTAGATCTGGTGACACACCGGATTCTCTCACTTTGCAGAGATTTGCTCGCGCTTCCTGTTTTGGCTCTGGGACAGGACATGATGGAAAATCTCCCCAATGGGACACAGATGGCAAAAAAACAAAATAAAATGAAAGAAAAAAGGTTTTGCCGTTCTTCTTTAACAATGCCCCTGTGCTCCTTCATCCAGAGTGAGGAGCTCTAATACAAGAGGCGTGTTACTGGCCAGATCATCAGGTGAAAACAGAGGAGGAAAAAGGCTAAAAAAAGGAAAACGAATGCAGCCACCCCATCTAATGACTGGTAAGCTGCAATATATTACATTTGGTTTTGGGGTTTAATACCACTTTAATATCAAACATAACTCTTTTTTTTTTCCACCAACACTACAACAAGCGTGTACAGCTGTAGGATGTGTGCTGACATGTAATACACAGTACATTGTACTGACATGAGTTCTGATTTCAGCTGAAAACACATGATCTGAATAAGATCCATAGGTGTGAATGCAGCCTAGGGCTGACCATACACTATACAATGTGATTGTACAATTTCTACCCCAAACATGAATTACAAGACGATGCCATCCACCTCCAGGCATCTGTCAGGGGGGTCCATAGTTCTGGAGAACCTACATACCGGTACCAACCATACACCTTGTCTGCTGCCCTCTAGAGGCCCCCCAGCGTTATTACAGAGGGGGTGAGGCGGGGGAGGGGTCCTACGCAGCCATCGCTCATACAATACAGAGGAGGAGAATACAGCACACTCAATAGGCGCACAGACGTATAAACATACCACGAGGGCCGTACAGTGGGCGTGGTCTTCACTAGGTCCCCACCCGTAAAGCATGCCGGGGAGTGTAGTTCTTTGACCGACTAGGTCAGCTATGTGCCTGAGCCGCGATATTCTAATGGTATTAGTTTAATAAATAAAGCAGCCGATATATCTATTAATAGAGTCCAACAACCCGACAGTTCCAAATATTTTTCCTGGCCCATCCAGAAGGAAGTAACTGCGGTGTAAGGTATACGTTCTAGAACAGGCATAGGTGAGACAGCCTGAGCGGGGTCCTGGCAGCGGCTGTGTGTCTCGGTGCCTTGTGGGAGACGGTCTTTCCGCAGTCGGCCCTGGGACAGGCAAGATGGGTGAGTGAGGCTGTGTGGGGGGAAGGCGGCCTCTGGGACCGGGGAAAGCGGCGGGCGGAGCGGGACTGACTTCATTGACATCCCCTACAGCTGGCAGAGGCGGCCCGGGGCTCCTCCGGCCGGGAGAGGTGCGGGGGCGGCGTGTGAGGAGAACACGAGGCCGCTGTGTGCCGAGACAGGGCGCCATGACAGGCCCGGATGTGTCCGTACACCCAGATCACTGCCTGTGTATGGGGGACACCCCGGAGGATCGGGGACACTGAACACCCCGACTGCTGGAGGAAACAGTCATCCCTCTCTGTGTGTGATGTACACTCTGATCACACACTATACAACCTGATTGTACAATGATCTGATCACACACACACACGCTATACAACCTGATTGTACAATGATCTGATCACACACACTATATAACCTGATTGTACAATGATCTGATCACACACACACACACACACACACACACACACACTATACAACCTGATTGTACAATGATCTGATCACACACACACACACACACACACACACACACTATATAACCTGATTGTACAATGATCTGATCACACACACTATATAACCTGATTGTACAATGATCTGATCACACACACTATACAACCCGATTGTACAATGATTGCACACACACTCCACAACCCGATTGTACAATGATTGCACACACACTCCACAACCCGATTGTACAATGATCACATGCACACGCACACCATACAACCTGGCTCGACTCCAGAGGATTAAGGTGTAATAGTTACCTTCACTCCTCACACCATTCTCCTCTCCTCTGCTCTGAGTTGTGGTTGGTCCCTCGCAGTCCTCAGACAATGCACACACTTTGGTTGTTTTTAGTTTTGGAAGATTCCTGTGATGTACATTCAGCACTGATCTCCTAGTCTTCTCAGTCTGCAGCCATTATGAAGGAAGTCCCATTCTCTATACTGTATTTTTAGTATTTTGTTTTAGGAATGCAACAGAAATGGGACTGAGAGGAGCTAAAATGAATGCAGCTGTAGTGGAAGAAGTCATGTGGGGGATTTGGATTGGTAGACTTTGCCTGTAGTTGACACATTGTTTGGGTGATTGCACTCTGGGCCCTATTTAGACAAGTCTGCTGTTCATCTGTTATAAATGTCTAAAGTACCTTTTTTTTTTTTTTTTTTTTTTTTTTTTTTTTTTTTTTTTTTTTTTTTTTTTTTTTTTTTTTTTTACAATACAGGCAAGTGCCGTGGTCTTCGTACAGCAAGAAAGCTCCGTAACCACCGACGTGAGCAGAAATGGCACGACAAGCAGTACAAGAAGGCCCACTTGGGGACTGCCCTAAAGGCTAACCCTTTTGGAGGTGCTTCCCATGCTAAAGGAATCGTCCTGGAAAAAGTGTAAGTTATGAAACTTCATTTAAATCTAAAAACTACATTGTCAACTGAAGTGTTAACAACATTGGTAACAACTGATCCTACTACTGACATATCTGCTAAAGACTGTTGGCTAAGGCTTTGCCTGCTCCTACCATCTCATAAACTGCACAGGTATGTTTTTTTTATCTCCATAAGCCCTAATGGAGAAATGCCGCAGTGGTGTACTTATAATCCTGCGAGAAGGCCACTTCTCATTTTGAGCCTGTAGAGATGCTCTGCATGTGCAGTATGTTTCAGCTGGTGAAGTTGGTTGCTGGCTGATCTGAGATCCATAGTAATGGGTGTATGCGAGGGGCATTTGGCCCCCAAGTTAAAATATGAATGTCTTATAAATGATGACAGTACTTATAGCATTGCGTTGTTCATTTTTGTGCGATTTTATGTGGCATAGTCAGGCATTCTACAGAGTTGATGGAATTGACCAAGTATTAGATGGAGAACTTACCATATTTATCGGCATAGAACACGCACTTTTTCCCCCTGAAAACAGAGTGCAAATAATGTGTGCGTGTTATACGCTGATATTTTCCCATTGGGCTTCCTTGCAGGGGGGGGCAGCGGCAAGCGCCACCGGATTACACTGCGCGGTATCTCCCACTTATTCCACTGCTGTTATACGAAGTCCCGACTCCTATGATAGACAGCACACTGGTCCAATGCCAGGACGTGTGACGACTATCATAGGAGGCGGGACATAGGTTGCTCCTATTTATACCGAAATGGGCACATGGCCCTTTTGTTAATCAGAAGTGGCAGTTTCTCTGTTCTGACAGGCAGCACAGAGAGCATGAGAGCTGGAGCTGCATGCTGTGATCTCTGCCATCCTGCTCAGAATTGGAGGGAGGAGGAAATGTTGTTACCCTGCAGGCTCTGCTCATCTAGTGTAATGTGCAGGCAGAGAGCGGGATGCGAGCTGTTTACTGACAGCTCACATCCCATACAACAGGTCACACTTGGCAGCAATCTGTGGTAGTTTGCTTGGTCACTTTGTTAGTGTCAGACCTGCCCTAATTTCTTTTTTTTCTCTGAAATAGAAACTGGCGCGGGTAGCACAGACCTTGAAACAGGTGTATCTGCTTAAGTGCCACATGCCACTTCTGACAGTTTGGTGCAGGAAGTTTAGTTATTTCCCTGGAGCTCGTTTAATTACAATATATCAAGGAACGTGTTTGTTTCCAATTCATCATCACTGTTGGAACTTATAATCATTTAAAATATAATAAACTGACATTGGAAAGTAACCACTAAATATATTTTATCCCAGAAATGCAGTCTGCTTTCCTTGACTTCACATTGGTGTGGTTGTAAGTCTTGGGCTGTAAAGTCATTGTATTGGCTTTTAAAAACTCAGACTAAAGTACATTATTTTCAGCAACATTCTTGCAGATTTCCCCCTCGAATTCAACCGGTAATCTTAAGGTTGCCTGTCACCAATATAAAACCTAAATCTGATGCTCTTTATGCTAATGTTTACAAAGGGAAATATATTTTTGGTGAGATACTCCCTAGGGGTTAATTCTAAAGGGATGCACACACTGCAACTTTCCTCCAGTGGAAGACTGCAAGAGCATCAGCTGATTAGATTGCACATGCTCTATTCAGGAACCAGACTTCCAGGGACATGCTATAACAGTTTTTTCTGCTACAAAGTTTAAAACCCTTGCAATGTACATAGATCACCCCAGGAGTGTGTGTGTGTGTTTGTTGTTTGTTTTTTTTTTGTTTTTTTTTTTTGTTTTTTTTTCCTAGAAAAGTTGATTTTTTTTTTTTTTTTTCTCCATCTTTTATTTGCCTTACGTATTTTACCTAAACTCTCATTATTTTTACAGTGGCGTTGAGGCTAAACAGCCAAACTCTGCCATCAGGAAGTGCGTCAGAGTGCAGTTGATCAAGAACGGCAAGAAAATTACAGCTTTCGTACCAAACGACGGTTGTCTGAACTTTATTGAGGTAAATCTGAGCTTACATATTCTGCTGATGTACTAAAGCCCCCTGTTAATAAAACAATTGGACCAGTTTAAAAATGCTTCCATAACTTGGCACAACTAAAACTCTTTAAAGAACTCTTCAAACACTGCTCACCTTTAATAAAAGGTGTGTTAATGTTGCTGTCCTGCCTCCTCCTCTTGCTCTGATGTCAGAGGCAGATGTGGCAGGCTGGGGCAACAACCTTACTATCAGTGGGCCCCCAACCCAGAGTTGGAAAATGGGTCTGAATAGCCTTTTTTGGTAAACCAATGGTAAGATTAGATGCATCTGTACATGTTATCTAGTATTTTTTTTTTTTTATTTATTGGGTTTGGGAAAGCTCCAAACAATCTTCTTTCATTTTTGTATCTTACTTTGAGATGTACAAGCTTACTTGTTGAGAATTCATGTGTACAGAGAGTGCTCTGTTGCTGGGAAACAGACTTGCATTAATAACCACTTCAATACAGGGCACATGTACACCTTCCTGCCCAGACCAATTTTCAGCTTTCAGCACTCACATTTTGAATTACAATTGCGCGGCCAAGCGACGCTGTACCCAAACATCATTATTTTTTTTTCTCCACAAATAGAGCTTTCTTTTGGTGGTATTTGATCACCTCTGGGTTTTTATTTTTTGCACTACAAATAAAAGTCCGAACATTTTGAAGAAAAAAGTCTGTTACAAAACTTTGTAATTAAGTTTTTCTCCTTCACTGATTGGCATTCTTGTTGGTTATGGGTGGGCATCCTCGATGGGTCTGCACTGATGATCAATGCACTGATTATCAGCGCAGACACCCCCCCCAAATCAGGAGAGCAGCTGTTCAGTTCTCCTCTACTCGTGCCTGTCAGTGCGAGTAGAGGAAAAGCTGATACACGTCATTTTGCTATTCTGTAAACAGAAATATTTGTCGCTCAGTAAGGAATTGAGGGGTTTTAGTGCGATTTTGACTTGTCGCAACGACAAAAAACCGGATCATAGGCGCAAAAGCTTTGTCTCTATACCTGGCCAACCATGAAGCAATTATGACAATGTCATAAAATTAGTCCATTAAAAAGTCCAAACAGTCCATCACTAAGGCAAGCTATTCCAAGAGCTGTAGCATTCTAAAGTGCATAGGAGATAAAAACAAGAGAAATGCTTTTAAGTGCGGTAGGACTGAATGCTTTATTATACCCCAATGTAGGGCTACTCACAAAGTAACAGTAAAAATAAGCACATGATGCTGTGATCCAGGACCCCAGGTATGAAGAGGGCCGTGGGAGCTGCTGGTGCTGCCTGATGTCTTATAGATATCCCGGGGGGGTGGAGAGAGCTGGCTAATTTCCTTCCCATTCCAGTGGACTGCAATGTAGGACAAGGTGATGTAGATCAGGACCAGAATGCAATGTGTTTCGGAGCATGCGCTGTGCCACAGTGGGGTATGCGTGCACCCTTAAGCATAGTAACATATAATAGTGCAAGACCTTTTTAATAGCCGGTCTGAAATTCCCTGCCGGCCACTGGAATAACATTGACAGAAGGAATATATATATTGCATCTAAGAACAAGGACTAAATGGCATAATCTCATACATTTTTAAAGTGTGTATGTGTGTGTAAAGTCTAATTGTATAAATAGTGCTAATAGTCTCAATTGATATATACATCCACACTAGAAATCATCAATAAATGGATAAATATTTCATATGAGTGGGTAAAGGTAGAAGAGAACTAAAATTTGAACTAAATTAATTGGTAAAGTGGAAGGGTGGGACAGGGATATGTAAATTATGGGGCAACAGAAAAAAAGTGAACAGTACACCGGCAGCCCCGGATTACAAACATCCGAGTTACAAATAACTCCTACTTGCAAATGGAGGGAGACAACAGGAAGTGAGAGGAAATCTACCCCTAGGAAGGGACATTCACTCCTGTAAGAGTTATCAAAAAAGCTTCATCACCAATCCTTGTTTCCACAACAATCTAAATTTTTCAAAATACAGGGGACACAGACAGCAATACAAATCTTGCCAGGGTGTTGTCTGTCTTACCCACTCAGATGAAATGTTTATCCATTTATCGATCAATTTCTAGTAGGGGTGCTGAAATTAATCGTTGCATCGATGCCTCGTGATTTGGGTGTCCCCGATGCGGCATCGATGCATAAGGACCGGAAAATCGATTGCAGGTGACGTCATGACTGGCCCCGCCCCTCCTGGGAAAGCGCTCGGAGCGTATTTTTAAAACGACTTTATTTTAATAAATGCTGTGTTACAATGGATGATGTGCCCCGCTGTATGTGCTTTTTTAAAAAAAACTCACTTCATACCAAATTTCACAGTAGTAGGATACATGTGACGCCCGTCCTGCCCCTTTCCGCTCTCCTGAGTCCTGACGTCAGCGGGGAATTCTCAGCCCCGCCTGCCTCTCCTCTGATATGATAGCTATAGTCAGCGGGCGGGGCTGAGAATTTCCCGCTGACGTCAGGACTCAGGAGAGCCGAGAGGGGCGGGGCGGGCCAGGAGTCACATGAGCGGGATGTATTGTACTACTGTGAAATTCGGTATGAAGTGACATCGTTTTTAAAAAGCACATACAGTGGGGGCACATCATCCATTGTAACACAGCATGTATTAAAGTAATTTTAACAGTAAGAGTACCCATGTGTTTGTACTGTACTTACACCTCTCGCTCCGTGCTGACAGGTCCCTGGCTATCCTGTGCACATTCCACTCCTAGTGTGCTGGAAGGTGCAAACAGGAATGCCAAGGAACTGTCAGCACCAGTGGTGGCCCGTGCATGGGGGGGGGGTTAGTGAAGTTATGGCTGTGTTTGATGGGGGAGGTTTGGTATTTTTCAGTTTGTTTGTGCGCCCCCCAAAAATTTTGAGCACCAGCTGCCACTGGTCAGCACAGAAGACAGTACAGGGAACTTCACAGGGCTGTTTGTCATCTGTGGATTCTATCCCTTCTGACCTCCAAGCAGCAGTGTGTGTGAATGCCTGTACCCTGTAGTGCACCGGATTAGTGCACTTTAAGGGAGTGAGGTTATTTTTAATTCAAAGCAGAGTTCCAGTCAATTTTTTGTTTATTAAAAGTCAGCAGCTACAAAAAAAGTATCTTCTGACCTTTAATAAAAAGACACTCACCTGTCCCACAATCCAGCGACGTGGCCAACCAAACCCTCCCTTCTCTCCCCTGCCCGTCCACAGCGCTGGCAACACTACTATGGGCATCCGGCTGTGACGGCTTGCAGCTTCACAGCTGGGTGCGCGTGTCTCACTGCACTGTGTATAGCCGGGCAATCTTTTGGGAACTGTGTGTCCCAGAAAATTGCAGGGTGGAAGGGCCGCCTAGGCGGCCCAAGCGGAAGTGGGAGCTCGTCAGTAATCGTGATGCACGCTGAATCGAATTGTTGACCAGGTAATCGAATCGTGAGACCAGTGAAAATGCACACCCCTAATTTCTAGTGTGAATTTATAGATCAATTGAGACTAACTCTTTGAAAATAGTGTTTTTTTTTTTGTTTGTTTGTTTTTTTTTTTTGGGCTGGAGCTACACTTAAAAAATGTCACCTCGTCCTACGCTGCTATCCACCGGATTGGAAAGGATGCTAGCCAGCTTCCTCCTCGCTCCTAGGACATCTACAGCAAGATGTCCGGCAGCAGCTCATGCGGCCCCTTTTAGTACCTGGGGTCCTAGATCACAGCATCATGTGCCTGTTTTTACTGTTACATTGTGAGTAGCCCTACATTAGGGTATATTAAAGCATTCAGTCCTATTGCACTTAGAGGCGCTTCTCCTCATCCTTTATTTTTTTTTTAATTTTATTTAATTGAATCCACTTCTTGCAGTGACAACTGTCAGATTTTTCGCTTACTTTAACCGCTTGCTGACTGTATAACTTGCATGTACGGTGGCAAGGCAGCTCTCCTGCGCCAGATCAGGTACTGGGTAGGGGGAACACGCCCCCGGCAACTTGGCTGGGCTGTGATTATACACAGCACATGTCAATCAGCGGGTGCATGCCAATGGATGACCACCGGCACCTGCCCTGTGTCAGGAATGCGCATATGACAGGGCTCTGCCTATGTAAACACGGCAGAGCTCTGTTCTCAGCGGGGAGGTAATGGAGTTTTTCACCGCGAAGCAGGGACTAAAATCCATCTCTTCCCTAGTAAAGCACCTCTCGTAGTACACAAACGCTGGCTAGACGCACATTTAACCTTTTGATCGCCCCTCATGTTAACCCCTTCCCAGCCAGTGTCGTTAGTACAGTGACAATGCATATGTTTAGCACTGATCACATTCGTGATTCGTGTCACTGGTTTCCAAAAGGTGTCATTCTGTCTGCCGCAATATGGTAGTACCGCTATAAGTCGCTGATTGCTAGTTTTAAAAAAAAGAGCATAAAATATTGTGGGGTATTTATTTATTTTTCTTTCAAAATTGATGGATGATCAAATACCACCAAAAGAGAGCTCTATTTGTGGGATAAAAAGGACATACATCTGACAATTTTGACACATTTTTGGAACCATTGGCATTAATACAGCATTAATCAGTGTGATTAAAAATGCATTGATTACCGTAAAGTCACTGGCAGTGAAGGGGTTAACTGTTCCCTGGGAGGTGATTCTAACTGAAGGGGTAGGGGACTAGAGGAAGTGACAGATTGTGGTTCCTAGCTAATAGGAACACACGATCTGTCACTCCTGTCAGAACAGGGAAGTGTCGTGGCCAGCGGTCATCGCGACTGTCGGCCACGAGCATTGGCACCCCTGCTGTGCAGCGGGTGCGCGCCTGCTATCCAGACCCCGCGAACCAACGTACAGTTACATGGTTTCGCGCAGGGGAGCCAACCTGCCGCAGTAAAACTGGAGGCTGGTCCAGAAGCGGTTAAAGAGGAACTTGACTCCGAGGGTTGAAGGGCAGGGCTCAGCCCAGAACCTGGGGTGCATGGATAGCTTTGGTGTTCTCAGAAGAACCTTTACAGATACCCCTTTTGTTCCTGGGATAAGTGAGAATGTTTAATTTATATTGTTGCTGGTGCTTAGTATTACTGGGAGTTTGTGTAAGCCATTCGCTTAGATAGTTGGCAGCTGTGCCTAAACAATTCCTAATTGTTCTTTCCTGTGTGTGTGTGTGTGTGATGGTTAGAGACTGAAGAATCCCATACAAACACAGTGAATTGTTTCTAACCACAGAATGGAATGGTGTGTTTTTTTTTTTTTTTTTTTTTTTTTTTTTTTTTTTTTTGTTACCTGCGTTTTTGTGAAACCACACTTCCTAACAAAATTTTATTTTGCGAAGGGGGACCAAAAGAGTTCTAGGCAAAAGTTTGTAATTGCATTTGAGGAACTGTAACATTTGTAAACAGTCAATCTGCTCTTTCTCTTTAGGAAAACGATGAAGTGTTGGTTGCTGGATTTGGTCGTGCTGGTCATGCCGTTGGTGACATTCCTGGTGTGCGATTCAAGGTTGTCAAAGTAGCCAATGTTTCCCTGTTGGCCTTGTACAAAGGCAAGAAGGAGAGACCAAGATCATAAATGTTTGTCATTTGTTTAATAAACCTCATTCACAACTTAACTTGTCTGTAAGTCTCTTCACCATTCTCACTATGTAAAGTTCATGACTGTATTCAACACAATGGACTACAAAACTTTAAAGGAGAACTCCTCCAGGAATTGCAGCATTTTAAAATTTGCTGGACTTTAAAGGGTTAAGTCAGGAGGTGAATGCCACCTTGTGGATTTATTTATTTTTGTTTCGATTTTTACTGAGTGCAGGGAATATAGCCATCGCCGTACTCCTGACAGCACCATCCCTCATCTCTACTTGCCTATTCATGAATGAGACTGCGTCATGTAAAGCCATTCACAAAATACAAAGTATTCTGTAAATGGAGAGGGCAGGGGTGGACAGAGTTGCTGCTGTTTAGCAGATTGCATCCCTCCTGTCAGGTGCTGGGATTATAAGGATAGTTTGCAAAAATGTAAATGGTAAAATCTTGCATTTGTCTTGCTAGAAAATTTATTTGAAGCCTCCCCCACCATTTTCTGAAACTTGAGAAACAGTTGGTGGGTGTTGCAATTTTTGCCATAACATATTTTGTGAAGCGGCTTCATCAAATTTTCAGGTAAAAGCACTTTAATTAATTTGAATTTTGTTGCAGCGCTTCCCATTCATTTCAATGGGCAGGGATGGTGTAGAAGCGCTGTATACAGCTCTCCAGTGTGAAAGCACTCGGGCTTTCACACTGAGGAGGCATGAGAGGTGCTATTTTTAGTGCAAAAGCGCCTCAGTGTGAAAGGGGTCTTAAAGGTGGATACCAAACCTGTCATGCTTAAATTGTGTATGCCTGTGGAATGGCAACAAGCTACAGTACCAAAAAAAAAATCTTCATTGGTTACTTTATCAGGTTACTGTACCATTTTAGTTGAGTTGCCCAGATCTGGCACTAGAATTATTGCTCTTATTCAGACATTGATGATCCTTCCACATGTATAACAATCCATGCTATAACAATCCACACGACCTCTTTAAAGGGTATGCTCTTCATGAGGGGTGAAGCCTGTACATGTAATAGGCTTGGCAATGCGGATATGGCATGACAGGGTTTTTCATGTACCCAAATGCCATATGGAATCTGCAAGATCTGTCATTGGTTCTCTCGGACAAGGGGAATTTCTGGCATCAGTGAACATAGACATTGTCTATCTACACATTTGCCATATTCCCCTCAATACGCTTTCTATAGTGTTTTTTGGAGGGTGATCAACTCTTCCAATTTGTAGCACTACCATTTGTGCTCTCAGCACCCTGAGCCTTCACAAAGGTACTTGCCCCACTTCCTGTTCTTCTGTAGACCCATAGTATTTGTCGCAGGGTATTTGGCTGACCACCTGCTGAAGGACTCTTCAGCCATAACGGTTTGCCATCATTCAAAGGACGATTCAGTTCCTTCCATCCTTTGGCTGGCTAATCAACTTCTCTAAAGCCTGGTACACACGGGCCGGATCAACAAACGGTCCAACATTTGGCCTGTGTGCACATCAGCCTCCCTGACAGAAGCCAACTGAAAGGCTGGCCTCTTCCTTTAAATGTGCATGCTGGAAAACCAGCATACGATTGGTACTGGCATCCAAGCGCTGACCGGTGTTCTGGCAGTGGAGGGAAGGAGGCAGTCCTTAGTTCAGCAAACTCCTCAGGCGTTCGTTTTTTTTTTTTTTTTTTTTTTCCCTCTCCAATTTAGCATGCTAGGTTTAACGGAAAAAAAGACACGATAGTGTGTACCAGGCTTAAATGAAGTAAAAGGTGATTGAGGAGCAGCAATTGATCACCAGGATGCATCTAATTATTAAATTCACTTCCCTAAGTAAAGATGTACGTCTCTGTGCCCAAATGCATATGAAACAAAATAATTTAACCAGGGACAAAGCTTTGGTAAAAAATCCATTTGGAATGCCTAAGTAACTTCTTTACCAAGGCTTTGTCCCTAGTTAAATTATTTTGTACTTGGGTCCCGCTCCACAGTGTCTTGAGTACCTGAGTCTAACTTTGTGCATAGCTCAAGCAGAGAATCTTCCTTCTACCAGAAAAGATTGCAGTTTGCTTCTGCATGAAGGTTCTGAGACTAATGGTAACCTCTTTTCGAGGCAGTTCACGCCAGGTCACTTTAGTGCACCATCATCGCATTGTAGATTCCCAAACTGTCCAGGAGAAATGGTCTTCAGGTGTTGAGGTTATTTGTAGCTCAGCCTTTCTTTAATGTGGGCCTGAGCATGCTAGGGGGACAGGTATCTACCTTATCCATTTTTTTTCCTGAAATCTCACTTATTAAAGATTTTTCTTCAGAGTTGTTCATATAAACCCCCGTGTCACCTTGGGATCTCAATTTGGTGCTCCTTGTACTTCAGAGATCCCCTTTTGAGCCAAAAAAAAAAAAAATTTAAAGTTACGTACCGGTAACATCTTTTCTTGTAGTCTTTTAGGACAGCCACTATTGAGAGAGAGTCTCCTCCTCTTCCTGTAGGAAACACTGCGCCAGCCCATAAAACTCTCACTTTCCCTGCCAGACCTCAGTTTTTACAAGATCACCTCCGGTCAGCTGGGGAGACACAAGAACACATTAATAACATACCATTTAATATCATTATCATACTGCGTTCTGGTCTTTAATAAGACCCCCCCAAGCTTAGGGTGGGTAACTAGGGCTGTCCTGAGACTACAGGAAAAGACGTTACCGGTACGTAACTTTAATTTTCCCTTTACGTCATTCAGGACAGCCACTATTGAGAGGATAATCGAGCACTTACCAATTAGGGTGGGACTACAGCTTGCAGAACTTTTCGCCCAAAAGCCTGCTCACCTACCGCCACCAGGTCCACTCTGTAATGCTTAACAGAAGTGGAGTAGCTGGACCATGTCGCTGCCTTGCATATTTGCTCTGGCGTTGCTCCAGCCTTCTCTGCCTGGGAAGTTGCCACGGCTCTGGTAGAGTGTGCCTTTATGCCCATAGGGATCTCTTTCCCTGCTAGAGAATATGCCTGCCCAATAGCTAATCTAAGCCATCTGGCAATCGTGCGTCGAGACGCTCTGAGTCCTTTTCTGGACCCGGAAAATAAAATAAATAGAGAACCGGACTTTCTTATTGTTTTAGTCATCTTTAAGTATTGTGGGATACACCTCCTTACATCTAAGAAATGAAATTTCAGTTCCCCTTCTCCAGCAGGATTGGGACAAAACGAAGGTAGGACTATTTCCTGGCTTCTGTGAAAGCCTGACGCCACTTTAGGCAAAAATGCTGGATCAGTCTTAAGGACTATCCTATCTGGCAAAATAACGCAAAAAGGAGGTCTAATTGATAACGCCTCAATTTCACTGACTCTCCTGGCAGTTGTCACTGCCACTAAAAATGCTGTTTTTAAGGTTAACTCTTTTAACAAACATTTGTCCAAGGGCTCAAAGGGAATTCCTGTTAGGCTCTGCAACACTAAAGATAGATCCCACCCGGGAAAGGGGGGACCGCGGATAGGTCTCTGTCTGGACAGTGCCCTAAAGAACCTGACCACCCATGGATTGGTGGCCAAAGATTTCTCCAAATAAGCACTAAGTGCTGACACCTGGCTTTTAAGGGTACCTACGGATAACCCTTTGTCTGCCCCACACTGTAGGAACTCCAAAACAGCTATGGGGCTCTGCACCGAGAAGGAGTTTTCAGTGCACCACTTGAAAAGGAGCCAGACCTACTGTTGAGGAGGGTGGAGATTAACTTCTGAGAAAATCCCTTAGATTTTAATATACTCTCCTCAGTAGCCAGGCCGCTAATTTTCACTGGTGTACCTGTGGACAGAGTATTGGACCCTGTGAGAGAAGATCCTCCTGAGGTGGAAGGAATAGGGGCGGTTCCACTGCTAGCTGACTGAGAATTGAAAACCATGCCCTTTTCGGCCAATGTGGAGCTACTAGAATGAGGGGGGGTGTGCTCTAGTTGGAACTTCCTCAGAACCGCTGGTAATAACACCGGAGGGGGGAAGGCATAGCATGTCCTGAAATGCCAATTCTGTGTTAATGCGTCCACCCCCAGTGCCCCTTCTCCTGCGTTTAGGGAGAAAAAAAACAGGGTTTTCGCATTGTCTCTTGAAGCGAAAAGATCCACTTCCGGGGGTCCCCATTTCTCGGATATGAGATTGAAAACCTCCTGGTTGAGGGCCCAATCTCCCTCTCTCAGCCTCCTCCGGCTGAGAAAGTCTGCTATAACGTTCCTTTCTTCTCTCAGAAAAACCGCTGAGAGTGAGAGAGTGTTGGTCTCGGCCCAATTTAGGATAGTTGCTGCTAAGGCCAGGAGACTTCCGCTTCTGGTGCCTCCCTGTTTGTTTATGTAGGCTACGGTAGAAGAGTTGTCTGACCGTACCTGTATATGGTGGCCCTGAAGCTCTTTTTTGAAAAACCTGAGAGCCAGGCCGACCGCCCTCAGCTCCTTCCAATTGGACGATCTTTTTAGTTCGTCTCCCCTCCATACGCCCTGCGCTAGAAGGGATCGCAGATGCGCCCCCCAGCCTTTGCCACTTGCGTCCGTGGTTACGATCCGTGAAACTGGAATAAGCCACAGACGTCCCTGCGACAAGTTTGCTTCCTTCCTCCACCACCAAAGAGATCTCTTTAATCGATGGGGAACCTATACTAAGCTGTCTAGATCCTTCTGACTGTGGTCCCATACCCTTAGTACGTATGACTGCAGGGGACGAAAGTGTAATCCTGCCCACTGCACTGCTGGGAGAGTAGAGGTCAGCAGACCTAGCGTTGACATTAAGGACCTTTTGGACACCCGATGGTTGCACTGGAGAGATAAAACTGCTCTGTCCAGTTTTAGAATTTTTTCTCTTGGAAGAAAAACTTTCAAGAGTGTCGAGTCTAGCAGGTATCCTAGGTACATAATGCGCTGTGAAGGAATGAGACTGGACTTGTCTAAGTTCAGGAGCCATCCTAATCCTGTCAGTACCTTTTTTTGTCAGGTCGAGATCCCTGAGCAATTTTTCTGGGGATACTGCAAATAGGAGCAGGTCGTCCAGATAGGCTATAACTGACACACCCTGCAGTCGCAGGAAGGCCATGGCCTCTGCCAGGATTTTGGTAAATATTCGGGGCGAGGAGGATAGCCCGAAAGGCAGGGCCTGGAATTGTAGGTGCAGTATTGCATCGCCCAAGTTTATTGCTAACCGGAGAAACCTCTGAGAGGTTTCTGCAATAGGGACGTGCAAATACGCATCTCTGAGGTCCAGAGACACCATGAAACAATTCTGCAGTAACAGAGCCCTGACCGTAAAAATTTACTCCATGCGGAATCTTTTGTAGCAAATTGACCTGTTCAAGGGCTTTAAATTCAGAATCAATCTGAATTTTCCTGAGGGTTTTTTTTTACCATAAATACATGGGAATAAACCCCCTCTCCTTCCTCCCCCTTTGGTACTCTGCAAACTACATTTTGTAGTTCTAACTCCTTCAGAGCGTCTAACAAGGCCTTGGTTTTTGTCGTGCAGCTGGAAAACTGCGTGACAAGGAACCTTTGTGAGGGGGGCCATGTGAATCTCTCACTGTGGAAGGAAGGCCCCCAGTCTTCCACCGTTTTTAGAGAGTCATTGATCTTTCTGGGCTTTTTCAGGAGGGCGAAAAATCGCCCCTCCTCTGCCCTTGCCTCTTTGGCCCCAGGTTTTCTTCTGTCCCCCTTGTTTAGGGGCTTCCCTGCGCTTTTGCGGACGAAACCCCCTCTTTTTCTGTGTTGGGGTCTTTCGTTTGAGTGGGAAGGACTTCTTTTTGTCTGCTGTCCGGTCTAAGACTGTATCTAACCCAGGACCAAAGAGTAGGTCACCTGTGAGGGGTATCCCACATAACTTGACCTTAGAGGCGGCGTCGCCCGGCCAAGTCTTCAGCCAGAGGGCCCTCCTGGCCGAGTTAGCCAGGGCCGCTGATCTGGCTGACATACGGACTGACTCTGCCGAGGCTTCTGCTATGTATGCGATTCCTTGCAGAATCGTGGAGAAAGACGCTAGGATAGTCTCTTTAGCTGTGCCAGCCTCAATATGCTCCTGAATCTGGAAAAGCCAGTGTTCTAAATTGCGGGCTACCACAGTAACGGCCATTTCTGGTTTTAAGTTACCGACTGTCGAATCCCACGTCTTTTTCAGTAGTGAGTCTATCCTTTTGTCCATGACGTCTGATAAGGCCCCCATGTCCTCAAACGCCAGGTCTGTGTGCCTAGAGACCTGAGAGAAAGCCGCATCCAATTTGGGATTTTTATTCCAAATGGACGCTGGATCCTCTGAAAACGGAAATCTTCTCTTAAGAAGAAGGGCTTTCTTTCCGGATCCTGCCACTCTTTTTTTAATCGTCTCCACCAGAACCTCGTGTACTGGGAAAACTTTTCTCTTTTGATCTCCTAAGCCCTTGTACATAAGGTCATGGAGTGAGAGGGGTTTTTTATCCTTGTGTATACCGAGGGTTGTATATATTGCCCCTAGGAGATCTTCCACCTCCTCTAGGGACAATTTATACCTGGAGATTTTCCTGGACTCCCCGTCCTGGTCCTCTCCCTCTGATTCCTCATGGGAGTCAGAAGTGCCACTGTCTGGTTGCCTAAGCTCCACCCCGGAAGGGCCTGAAACCTTCTCTGCCGTAGCCATATTAGTGGATCTGGCAGGAGCAGAGCCCTGAGCATGAGGCGGGGTTGAATCCTGCTGAATGGGATTAGGGGGAAGCTGAAACTTCTCAAAAAGCGTTTTAAAGGATGAAAAAGTGGATGACAGCTCCTTTACAGAGGCTGCCAAGCCGGACTGCTGTTCAGAGTCCCTTTCCTTTACCAGGGAGTCTATGCATTCTTTACACAGAACCTTGGTCCAAGATTCCCCTAAACTGTCCCTACAAGAGGCACATTTCCTTTTAGAGACAAGAGTGGACTTTGTCTTTTCTGTGGATTTCTGAAATTACATACAGAAAACACATTACATTCAGCAATTCTTTAACAGAAACAACCCTGGGGGTGTACCCGACCCACCTGTAGGGATCCGAGTCACCCCCACCCCCTGACCACCCAGGGGTCTGCCCCCCCTAAGTAAGGAACCGTACATGGGGGGGGGGGGACAATCCTAGGTAGAGAGGACCCCTCCCCAGGGAACTCTTACCTTCGCAAGGCTGGAGCTAGCGTCCGTATGAGCTGCAGCATCTGCCTCAGACATGACTGCAGGTGGTTGCCTGTGTAGAGTCTCACACTGTCTGCACGTGTAAACCGACTCCTCCAGCCTGAGCCCGGCCCCCTATCAGCACCGCGACCCAGAACCGGAAGTCGTGGGTTAAAGGTAGACGTTCGTCCTCCGCCGGAAATGACGTCGTCCGGCCCGTTCATTCCAAACAAAAAAATGCGGCCTGCACAGCGTACAGGGAGAGCGGAGTGTCCTCCTTGCTGCGGCCCTGTGGACGCGATAGGCCCCCGCAGCCTGATGCCACGCTTGACAAGGAAGGGGTGGCTGCTGTTTGCGGGTATGTACCGCCATCCACTGCTGAAAGCTCCTGCTCCCCTGGGGATGTTTTGAGAGAGGCCACAATCTCCCTGATTGTATCAGCCTGGTTCCCTGCACAGTGTCTCCCCTCCGGAGGAAACACTATTAACTGAGGTCTGGCAGGGGAAGTGAGAGTTTTATGGGCTGGCGCAGTGTTTCCTACAGGAAGAGGAGAAGACTATCTCTCAATAGTGGCTGTCCTGAATGACGTAAAGGGAAATATATATATATATATATATATCATTGCTTGGATTTTGTCAGCCACGGCTTCTATTCACAAAACTCCTTTTCTTTATCGTACATCACTGGACACAGAGCCATAGTATTAACTGTATGGGTTATAGCCACCTTCAGGTGATGGACACTGGCATAACCAATACAGGAAGTTCACTCCCTAAATAACCCCTCCTCCTACCAGGAGTACCTCAGATTTTTCACCAGTGTCTAAGGTGTTGGTCACGAGTGAAGATATGCTCTGAGGAGCTCCACTGGAGGGATCCTTGCTGGATTTAAACAGCCTCTACAGACCGTATCCATCTAAAGTGGATGGTACCCGGGACTCGTATACGAAGAGTGAGGTTTTGCCTGTGGCGCCTCTCCTTGCAGGGATGGATCCCAGGGCTTTTTGGTCATTCTCACATTACCTGAAGTTTTTCCTGAGGGGTGCTATACAGGTCCAAGGGAGTGGAACCCCGATAAAAAGGGACTCGGTCCTTGAAGGTTTACCAAACGCAGCCTGCCGTGATGGGTGAAGGTTGGATCTGTCTATCGGCAGAATCCTGCGGCAAGGATAAGGTAAGGGAAGAAGCCTAGGAACTGAAAAAGTCCACCTATGATTTTTTTTTCTTCCTTAGGGAAAAATGTTGTCATGCCTTAAATCCTCCACTAGAGGGAGTATATGCACATACCTTAATCTGTTTTCACTTCAGCTCAGTGTCAGTCTGTGTGTGGCAGCAGCAGCTTGCACAGTGGGGATTCCTCTTGCAGGTAAGAGATCTGCCATCCTGCATTTCTCCCCTTGGGGGGACCAAGAGGGGTTAGGGATTCAACAATTGTTGCGGCTCCCCTTGTAATACCCCCTCCCCGTGGGGGGTGTGGAGCTCCCGGTTTTTGGCTCCAGAAGTTTTTTTTTCCTCCTGCTAGGCGTCATTAGGCTCTGCCTCTTCCTCCCCCCTCGTGTTGGGTCTACGGAACCCGAAGGCCGCCCGCGGGAATTTTTGAGACCTCAAAATGAAACAGGGGAGGGGCCTAGGCACAGCGCCGTGTGTGGAACATAGTGTCCATGAGGACGCATGGCGCAAGCGCAGAGTGGTGACATTACCTGGAGCAGTCTCTCCTTGACTGTATAGCAAGAAGCAAGCTGGCTACACTTAGGACACAGGAGTGGTGGGGCATGTAAGGGCTGCAAACAAGCTTTGCTAATATGGAAAGGACATTTTTCCCAGCGCTAGGCTGAACTTGTATAGTGGCATTATACTATCAGACTATTGTTCAGCGATTAGTGCATTTAAATAGTGCCTCTGTTTTTTGTGCTTAGGCCAAAAAAAGGCACGACAAAGACCTCAAAAAGGTACCAAAGATCCAATCCCCAGGCGCTGGGAACTCCACTCGTGCCTCCACACTGTCATCCTCTCCTGAAATACCAGAACAAATTGGTGGTGCAGCTGCTTCTCACATCTCAGCCTCTGGTATACGTGACTGAAGATGCCCTTTTGGGCCTAGAGGAAAGATTAGCAGCTTTAATCGCATCCTCCATCCAAATGGGATAGGAAGCTTGATAGATCTCCCTCCCCCACCTTAGACCCTTTACCAGGGGAACATAGGGTAGAGGATGAGGTGTTACCCTCAGGCAATCAAGAGGAAAGACAAACCGATTACTCCTCTGCGGAGGAAACAACGGTAAATGAACCCTTTTCAGCCTCACAATCAGAAATTGCTGGTACAGTCCCTTACGGAGATGGTTTGTTCCAGTTTCATACCACCCTTAACGCAGTCTGCTGAAATTTCGGTTTCTTCCTTAAAACCTTCACAGTCTTTGCATGTGTTTCCTGTCCATGCATTACTAGAAAAGCTTATTTATGCTGAATGGGATCACCCGGATAAGCATTTTCTACCTCCAAAGAGATTCTCAGTTCTCTATCCCATGGAGGAGAAATTCACCAAAAAATGGAATGTACTAGCAGTTGATGCGATTTCCATTGTGAATAAAAGTCTAACTTGTCCAGTAGACAATGCACAAATGCCTAAGGATCCAACAGATAAAAGGTTGGAATTCCTGTTAAAATCCTCTTTTTCTTTGGCAGGTACTATTACTCAGCCTGCAGTCGCTGCAATAGGCATCTGTCAATCCCTAAAGGACCAGTTTAGACAGGCTCTTAAAAAGGTTCCTGTTCAGCAAGCCCGGAATTTGGCCGAACTACCAAGAGCATTATGTTTTGCCATAGACGCCATTAAAGATTCTATTCACCAGGCATCCCGCCTTGTGCTAGTACACATGCGTAGAATCCTGTGGTTAAAAAATTGGTCAGCCGAAGCACCATGCAAAGAACTCCTGACTGGTTTTCCTTTTCATGGGGATCGGCTAGTTGGGGATGATTTGGACAAATACATTCAAACGATTTCCAGTGGGAAAAGTACTCTTTTGCCAGTCAAAAGAAAGAATAAACTCCGTTCATTTAAGCGGACTCTTTCTCCTGCGCCAGGGGCATCCGTCTCAGACTCTAGAGGAAAACCTCAGGGTCAGGCCCAGACACAAAAGAAGTCCTGGGGCCGGAAACCTGCAAAACAGAATTCTAAACCCTCATTATGAAGTGGCGTCCCCGCTCGCCAGGGTGGGTGGGGGGGACTTCTGCAGTTCTCAGAAGTCTGGCAAGAGGAAGTTCAGGACAGATGGGTCATCTCCACGGTAACTCTAGGGTACACACTGGAATTTCGGGACTTTCCTCCGTCTCATTTTCTGAGGTCAAGCGTTCCCAAAGATCCAGGGAAAGGGCAATCTCTGTTTCGGGCACTAGACCAACTAATGGCTCAGGGGGTGATCCTACAAATTCCCACAGTAGAGCAAAGTCTGGGGTTTTATTCAAACCTCTTTACGGTACCAAAACCGAGTGGAGATGTCAGACCTATTCTAGATCTAAATAGTTCCTGAAGATCCGCTCCTTTCACATGGAGTCGATCAGGTCAGTGGTTTCTATCCTACAAGGAGGAGAACTTCTGGCATCTATCGACATCAGGGATGCATATCTGCATGTCCCTATATTTCCTGATCACCAAAGGTTTCTGTGGTTTGAGGTAGAAAAGCAGCATTTCCAGTTTGTAGCCTTGCCCTTCAGGCTAGCTACAGCACCCCGGGTGTTTACAAAAGTCCTGGCCCCACCTCTAGCCAGGTTAAAGCGGTAGTAAACCTGACACTTTTTTGTTTTTTATACACCTGTAAGGAAAAAGGCATAATGAGCTAGTATGCACAGCATACTAGCTCATTATATAATACTTACCTTAGAACGAGGCATCGGTATCTCACCTGGTCCACGCCGAGGTAGCTGACATGTTGCCTCGGCATGTCTTCCGGGTATCGCGGCATCCAGCGCTGTGAGTGGCTGGAGCCGTGATGTCGTCAATCCCGCGCATGCGTGCGGGAGACTTCTTTCCGGCAAGGTCCGGCATCTGCCGGGCTTTCAGCCGAGAATCCCCTGTGCGCATGCTCCGCTGCAGTCAGCGGCTCATTGCAAGGGGAATATCTCCTAAACCGTACAGGTAAAAGATAAAAATTTGACTATACAACCGCTTTAAGGGCACAGGGCGTAACAGTCTTGGCGTACCTAGATGATCTATTGCTAATAGACCAGTCGGTGGCTCGATTGGAGCAAAGCATACGCATTACAACCAGTTACCTGGAAAGTCTAGGTTGGATTCCCAACCTAGAGAAGTCTTCCTTAAAACCGCTAAAAAGGCTGGAGTACTTGGGTCTGATCATAGACACAGCCCAGAAAAAGGTGTTCTTGCCTCAGGCAAAGGTCTACGCCATAAGAGAGCTAATGCAGATGGTCAAGTCGAAAAGAGATCCCTCCATTTGCCTTTGCATGAGGTTGTTAGGAAAGATGGTGGCTTCATTCAAAGTGGTTCCCTATGCCCAGTTCCATTCAAGACTGTTGTAAAACAGTATCCTGTCTGCTTGGAACAAAATGGTTCAAGCTTTAGACTTGCCCATGTGGCTGTCTCCAAGAGTGTCCGAGAGCCTCAGTTGGTGGTTGGTAACCCAGAATCTGCTGAAAGGAAAATCCTTCAGACCAGTTATCTGGAATGAGGTAACGACAGGTGCCAGTCTTTCAGGTTGGGGAGCAGTGCTAGAAAAGACAACTGTCCATGGTCAGTGGTCGAGAACCGAAATAACTCAACATCCTAGAGATTCGGGCAGCAGGTCTGGCTCTGAAGGCCTGGACATTTAGGTTACGGGGTTGTCCTGTCAGAATCCAATCCGACAATGCCACAGCTGTGGCTTATATCACTCACCAAGGGGGCACCAAGAGTCTCGCAGCACAGAGGGAGGTGAACCATATCCTAACTTGGGCAGAAAGAAATGTTCCGTGTCTATCGGCAGTTTCCATTACGGGAGTAGAAAATTGGCAGACAGACTTCTTGATTTGGCAGCAGTTGCTCCCGGGGGAATGGTCCCTTCATCCCGACATTTTTTGGGTTGTTTGCCAAAGATGGGGGACTCTGGACGTAGATCTTCTAGCATCCAGATTCAACATGAAGTTGGTCAACTTTGTGTCAAGGACAAGGGATCCACTCGCATGCGGAACAGATGCGTTGGTGATCCTGTGGGACCAGTTCTCACTGATTTATGCATTTCCCCCTATTCAGTTGCTGCCACGACTTCTTTGCAGGATCAAGCTGGAAAGAAAGCCGGTAATTCTGGTAGCCCCAGCGTCGCCCAGAAGGTCATGGTATGCAGAAATTGTAAAGATGGCAGTGGAGGATCCATGGTCCCTTCCCCTACAACCAGACCTACTCTTGCAAGGGCCAATATTCCATCCTACCTTACGAACTCTAAATTTAACGGGTTGGCTATTGAAACCCACATTTTGAAGAAACGTGGGCTTTCCGGGTCAGAAATCTCTACCTTGATTTAATGCAAGGAAGCCGGCTTATATTTCAGGGTGTGAGTCCAGGGGTTGGCACCCTCGGAAGTACAACATAGGCAGAATTCTTGCCTTTGTACAAATAGGAAAAGAGATGAAGCTCACCTTGAGTACTATCAAGGGCCAAGTCTCAGCTTTATCAGTCTTATTTCAAAGACCGCTTGCTTCACATTCTTTGGTCTGGGGTTTTATGCTTAATCCGCCAGTCAGACCTCCTTTAAACCCTTGGGACCTGAACTTAGTTTTGTCAGTGTTTCAAAAACAGCCATTTGAACCGTTACAGCCTGCTCCCTTAGTCCTTTTGACAAGTTAGTGTTTTTGGTTGCCATATCCTCAGCAAGGAGGGTTTTGGAATTGGCTGCTCTTTCTTGTAAAGAGCCATATTTGATTATTCACGAGGACAGAGTTGTGTTGCGTCCTCGTCCAGGTTTTCGGCCAAAAGTGGTATCAGGTTTTCACCTGAACCAGGATATTGTCCTGCCATCGTTTTTTTCCAAAACCATGTTCCAGGGAAGAGAAGTCACCACATTATCTTGATGTGGTGAGAGCGGTAAAAGTCTATTTAAAGATGACTGCTCAGATCCGTAAGACTGATGTCTTATTTATACTGCCAGAAGGTCCTAAGAAAGGGCAGGCAGCATCGAAATCCACTGTCGCTAAGTGTATTCGGCAAGTTATAATTCAGGCTTATGATTTAAGGGGTAAGATTCCACCTTTTCAAGTCAAAGCACACTCTACCAGGGGAACGATTAGCGCTTCTTGGGCAGTGCGTCACCAGGCCCCCATGGCTCAGATCTGTAAGGCCGCAAATTGATCTTCAGTACATACATTCACCAAGTTTTATCAGGTGGATGTTCAAAGGCATGAGGATATTGCCTTTGGGCTGCAGGCAGCAGTATAGGTCCTCAAGTCTGGGGGTGCCCTACAGGTTGTGTCTCCCTCCCCTCAAATAGCATTGCTATGGGACATCCCATATAGTTAAAGGGATACTAAAGGTTTGTTCGTTTTTTTATTTTAAAACAAACATGTCATACTTACCTCCACTGTGCAGTTCGTTTTGCACAGAGTGGCCCCGATCGTCCTGTTCTGGGGTCCCTCGGCGGCTGCCTCGGCTCCTCCCCGCAATAGTTAACCCCCCTCTGGGAAGCTCTATCCCGAGGGGGTTAGCTTGCAGGCACGCTCCCTGTCATACACGCTGCGTCCATAGACAGACAGAGTGTATGACTCGGTCCCGCCCCTCAACAGCCAGACGCCGTGGAGAAGAGGACACCGGGGGACGCACACAGCGGGTGAGCGGGCTCAGGTAAGTAAACGGGGGGGCTGAGGGGGCCGTCACTGCCAGGTGTTTTTTCACCTTAATGCATAGGATGCATCAAGGTGAAAAAACACAAACCTTTACAACCCCTTTAATACTACGGCTCTGTGTCCTGTGATGTACGATAAAGAAAATAGGATTTTTATAACAGCTTACCTGTAAAATCCATTTCTTGGAGTACATCACGGGACAGAGGTCCCTCCCCTCTTTCTGGGGTTTAGATATATTGCTTTGCTACAAAAACTGAGGTACTCCTGGTAGGAGGAGGGGTTTTATAGGGAGTGAACTTCCTGTATTGGGTATGCCAGTGTCCATCACCTGAAGGTGGCTATAACCCATATAGTTAATACTATGGCCCTGTTTCCCGTGATGTACTCCAAGAAAAGGATTTTACAGGTAAGCTGTTATAAGAATCCTATTTTTGTCCTATATACAGGCTCTCATAGAGAAGGTCTTGCCTTCTGCTCCACCATTGCCAAATGGCTCAGGCAACGTATTTTGAGGGCCTACAACCTTAAGGAAGAGGTTCCTCCTTTCCCTGTCAGAGATCATTCCACAAGGTCTGATGAGGTATGTTGGGTTTTCCAGCATCTGGATTCTAAGTTTGCAAGGCTGCCAACCCCACCTTGTTTCTGTTCACACGTTTGAGCAACTTGTGGTTGAAGGAAAGAAAGTGTTACTAAACCCACAACAGTAAAATCAGTCTATATACAGTAAAGCAGCCCTCCAAAGTTCCACTCGCCTGCTCACATTTTGCGAGTGCAATTTGAGGGCTGGCGAGGAAGGGCTGCCTGGGAACCACAACGAGCACCACCGGCAGGCGGGGTTGAATGGGAGTCCTCCTCCCAGCAATCGCGGAGGGGAAGAGAGAAGAGAGAGCCGCCCAGATGATCAGAGTGTGGGGAACACAGCGATAACAGCTTTAATTTCAATTGCTGCATGTTTCCTGCTCTTGCTGTCACATATACAGCCCCACCCCTGGCCGGGAACTTTGCTGCATTGGTGGGCACGGGCAGGCTGCATTGGTGGGCATGGGCAGGCTGCATTGGTGGACACTGGCAGGCTGCATTGGTGGGCACGGACAGGCTGCATTGATGGACACAGGTGAGGCTGCATTGTTGGGCACAGATAAAGTTGGTGTTAATATTTAATTTTATAACTTAATTCTGCATAAAACATTTAAGTGTCATTTCATGAGATAATTTATGAGGGCGGAATTAGGGGCTGGATGGGGCAACTGGTGGCAAGTAACCCTTGAGCCCTGGCCAGTAGCTCAGGACTTGCAATTTTGAGCCCTGCAGTAAAGCATTATTGTTATACTTACTGTGGAACCTAAGGGGTTAATCCATCGCATTGTCTAAAAAGGCTGCTTGATCCTGTCTTCCCTGATTTGAACCTTTTTCCACTGTCCTCAGTCCATCTTATGATTAGACAGAGCCTTTGGAGTCACTCTGCACATGCTCAGTTTGGTGTATATTGCTAGCAAGTTTTTTTTTCTTGGGTGGGTGCCCTGTGATCAGCGCAGGACCAATCAACACCTTCCAGACAGAGGGTCAGAGGCATACCTCCCAACTTTTTGAGATGGGAATGAGGGACACCTATTAGCAAAAGTATGTAGGCATAGGACACACCCCCTGTCACGCCCCCTTAAAGGAGAATTATAAAAAAATGATTAATTCAACCCACAAGTGCTTTTTTTATACCACTATTATCCCTTTATACTGGCTCTTGAAATTTACAAATGCAGCCATTTAGAAACTGGATGAAAAGCACTGTGAAAGACTTTTTGAAAGATAAAAAAAAGTGCATTTTCTATACAACTATATAGATCATACCAAAATGAGGACACATGAGAACAGAGGGACTTTGTTCCGAATCAGGGACAGTCCCTCAAAATCAGGGGCAGTTGGGAGCTATTGGTCAGGGGTCCTGCAGCCTCATAGGAAAAAGTAGAATGAAAACTCCTCCTACAAGCTTTAACCAGACACTGATAGAAGTTACAAGACTGCTGTATACTGCTGATGAGAAAATGTATTTAGCCGTTTGTATTTACTAAAATAATTGCATTTTCATGTTCTGTGTACAGTAGGAGACCAGATATAGTGAATGCAGGATCCTGGGTTTAGTAACACTTTAAAGTGGATGTAAATCCTCACATATACCCAGTGAACTGAACAGCCTCAGATGATACACATGAAACAAATCACAATACATAAGTTTTACTTGCATATCTGCTGTCTTCAGCTTTATGTATCCTTTAGAAAGTTCAGAAGTGTTAGATTTCCTCATCCTGCTCAACACTGCAGTGAAGCCTGGGCATACAGCCAAGACAGCTGATTGGAAGAAAGGCATGCACCCCCTCTCATAGGTAGAGACTTTCAGAGCTGTTTGTTGAATAGTTCAGCACTCTGCTAATCTATTTATAGCATCCTCCCAACACAAAACTCAGTCTGCTTTTATCTTAGTTGATGGAAAACTTGTCAGAAGTTATCAGGCTGATAACAGAAGAATGGAGCAAGAGAAAGCCACGGGACATAGTGCTTTGAAGAGAGATAGGAAAACACCGCAGATATATGTGCCCAGCTCAAATTTCGTGAATTGGTTTTACATCCACTTTAAGGCCCCTTTCACACTGGGGCGGTTTGCAGGCATTATTGCGCTAAAAATACCGCCTGCAAACCGCCCCTAAACAGCCTCCGTTGTTTGTTCAGTGTGAAAGCCCGAGGGCTTTCACACTGAAGCGGTGCGCTGGCAGGACGGTAAAAAAAGTCCTGCCAACCGCTTCTTTGGAGCGGTGAAGGAGCGGTGTATTCACCGCTCCTAAACCGCTCCTGCCCATTGAAATCAATGGGACAGCGCGGCTATACCGCGGTAATACCGCGGCTATAGCCGCGCTGTACGAGCGGATTTAACCTTTTTTCGGCCACCAGCGGGGGTTAAAACCGCACCGCTAGCGGCCGAATACAGCCGCAAAAACAACGGTAAAACAGCACTAAAAATAGCGCTGTTTTACCGCCGACGCCTCTACCGCCCCAGTGTGAAAGGGGCCTTAGTCTAAATTCCAGTTTTTAATGCCTGCTTTAGAACCACACCATATTTATCGGATACAGTGGGGAAAATAAATATTTGCTCCCCTGCAGATTTTGTAAGTTGGCCCACTTACAAAGAAATGAAGGGTCTATAAGGCCTCTTGCACACTGCAGCTTGAAAAAGCTTAATACAGCTTTTTTTTTTTTACTGAGCTAAAATATAGCCCATTAACCACTTCAGCCCCGGAAGGATTTACCCCCTTCCTGACCAGAGCACTTTTTACAATTTGGCACTGCGTCGCTTTAACTGCTAATTGCGCGGTCATGCAATGCTGTACCCAAACGAAATTTGCGTCCTTTTCTTCCCACAAATAGAGCTTTCTTTTGATGGTATTTGATCACCTCTGCCGTTTTTATTTTTTGCGCTATACACGGAAAAAGCCCGAAAATTTTGAAAAAAAATTGATATTTTCTACTTTTTGTTCTAAAAAAAATCCAATAAACTCAATTTTAGTCAAACATTTAGGCCAAAATGTATTCGGCCACATGTCTTTGGTAAAAAAAATGTCAATAAGTGTATATTTATTGGTTTGCGCAAAAGTTATAGCGCCTACAAACTAGGGTACATTTTCTGGAATTTACACAGCCTTTAATTTATGACTGCCTATGTCGTTTCTTGAGGTGCTAAAATGGCAGGGCAGTACAAAACCCCCACAAATGACCCCATTTTGGAAAGTAGACACCCCAAGGAAATTGCTGAGAGGCATGTTGAGCCCATTGAATATTAAATTTTTTTGTCCCAAGTGATTGAATAATGACAAAAAAAAAATTACAAAAAGTTGTCACTAAATGATATATTGCTCACACAGGCCATGGGCATATGTGGAATTGCACCCCAAAATACATTTAGCTGCTTCTCCTGAGTATGGGGATACCACATGTGTGGGACTTTTTGGGAGCCTAGCCGCGTACGGGGCCCCGAAAACCAATCACTGCCTTCAGGATTTCTAAGGGCGTACATTTTTTATTTTACTCCTCACTACCTATCACAATTTTGAATGCCATAAAATGCCCATATGGCATAAACCCCCCCCCCCCCCCCCAAATGACCCCATTTTGGAAAGTAGACACCCCAAGCTAATTTGCTTTGAGGCATGTTGAGTCCATGGAATGTTTTATATTTTGACACAAGTTGCGGGAAAGTGACAAATTTTTTTTTTTTTTGCACAAAGTTGTCACTTAATGATATATTGCTCACACAGGCCATGGGCATATGTGGAATTGCACCCCAAAATACATTTAGCTGCTTCTCCTGAGTATGGGGATACCACATGTGTGGGACTTTTTAGGAGCCTAGCCGCATACGGGGCCCCGAAAACTAATCACCGCCTTCAGGATTTCTAAGGGCGTGAATTTTTGATTTCACTCTTCACTGCCTATCACAGTTTCGGAGGCCATGGAATGCCCAGGTGGCACAAACCCCCCCCCCCCCAAATTACCCCATTTTGGAAAGTAGACACCCCAAGCTATTTGCTGAGAGGCATGGTGAGTATTTTGCAGCTCTCATTTGTTTTTGAAAATAAAGAAAGACAAGAAAAAAATTTTTTTTTTCTTTTTTCAATTTTCAAAACTTTGTGACAAAAAGTGAGGTCTGCAAAATACTCACTATACCTCTCAGCAAATAGCTTGGGATGTCTACTTTCCAAAATGGGGTAATTTGGGGGGGTTTTGTGCCACCTGGGCATTCCATGGCCTCCGAAACTGTGATAGGCAGTGAAGAGTGAAATAAAAAATTTACGCCCTTAGAAAGCCTGAAGGCGGTGCTTGGTTTTCGGGGTCCCGTGCGCGGCTAGGCTCCCAAAAAGTCCCACACATGTGGTATCCCCGTACTCAGGAGAAGCAACAGAATGTATTTTGGGGTGAAATTTTACATATTCCCATGGCATGTTTGAGCAATATATCATTTAGTGATAACTTTGTGCAAAAAAAAAAAAAATTGTCTCTTTCCCGCAACTTGTGTCACAATATAAAATATTCCATTGACTCGACATGCCTCTCAGCAAATAGCTTGGGGTGTCTACTTTCCAAAATGGGGTCATTTGGGGGGGTTTTGAACTGTCCTGGCATTTTATGCACAACATTTAGAAGCTTATGTCACACATTACCCACTCTTCTAACCACTTGAAGACAAAGCCCTTTCTGACACTTTTTGATTACATGAAAAAATTATTTTTTTTTGCAAGAAAATTACTTTGAACCCCCACACATTATATATTTTTTTAAAGCAAATGCCCTACAGATTAAAATGGTGGGTGTTTCATTTTTTTTTTTCACACAGTATTTGCGCAGCGATTTTTCAAACGCATTTTTTGGGGAAAAACACACTTTTTTAAATTTTAATGCACTAAAACACACTATATTGCCCAAATGTTTGATGAAATAAAAAAGATGATCTTAGGCCGAGTACATGGATACCAAACATGACATGCTTTAAAATTGCGCACAAACGTGCAGTGGCGACAAACTAGATACATTTTTAAAAGCCTTTAAAAGCCTTTACAGGTTACCACTTTATATTTACAGAGGAGGTCTACTGCTAAAATTACTGCCCTCGATCTGACCTTCGCGGTGATACCTCACATGCATGGTGCAATTGCTGTTTACATTTGACGCCAGACCGACGCTTGCGTTCGCCTTAGTGCGAGAGCAGGGGGGACAGGGGTGCTTTTTTTTTTTTTTTTTTTTTTTCTTTATTATTTTTTTGCTTTTTTATCTTATTTTTAAACTGTTCCTTTCATATTTTTTTTTTTTAAATCATTTTTATTGTTATCTCAGGGAATGTAAATATCCCCTATCATAGCAATAGGTGGTGACAGGTACTCTTTTTTGAAAAAATTTGGGTCTATTAGACCCTAGATTTCTCCTCTGCCCTCAAAGCATCTGACCACACCAAGATCGGTATGATAAAATGCTTTCCCAATTTCTCAATGGCGCTGTTTACATCCGGCAAAATCTAAGTCATAAAATGCTTGTAGCTTCCGGTTTCTTAGGCCATAGAGATGTTTGGAGCCACTCTGGTCTCTGATCAGCTCTATGGTCAGCTGGCTGAATCACCGGCTGCATTCTCAGGTTCCCTGTTGAGACAGGAGAGCCAGAGAAAAACACGGAAGACGGTGGGGGGGGGGGCATTCCCTCCCACTGCTTGTAAAAGCAGTCTAGAGGCTAATTAGCTGCTAGGATTGCTTTTACATGAAAGCCGACCGCTGGCTGAAAAGAATGATACCAAGATGATACCTAAACCTGCAGGCATCATTCTGGTATAACCACTCAAAGTCGTGAATGGCGTACCTGAAGACAAAAAAATGGTTAACAATAAAGCACAGTAAACGGTAAAGTATAAAAAATTGCAGACCTGAAAAACAAACATGATAAAACATAACAACAATAAAACATTGCAGAATAGAATACAGTAAAAAAGAGCAGAACAATAGAGAGAGAATAGAGAGAGAGAACAATAAAACGACAACTATTTTTTTTTATTTTATATTTTTGTATGTGTTTTTGTTTTTTTGTTTTTTTACACTTTTTTTTGTAACTAACTTTTATAACTGTAACCGGTTCCAGGTTCGGGTCTCTCAAAATGTGATGGCATCTTGGGAGACCCTGTGAAAGTGTGCCTAGTCTGTGCAATGCTGTACCCTACGCTAATACTCAACTAGTGAATGGTAGCATTCAAAACATTCACCAATGCAAAGACCAGGATTGTCAGGACAGGAGGGACAATAATAGCGGGTGTCACGCCTATATCCGCGCTTGCTGCAGACACAACATCTTTTTTGGGGGGGTTCGTTGGGTAGGGGTACTCGGGAGGACATAAAGAAAATGCCTCTCATGCAGCCGACTGCATTTGGTTGGGGATGTGAATGGGGGAAGTACGGGCGCTGCAGAAGTGGTGGGTTCCCAATTAGGATTGGCGAATGCAGCAGGAAGGGCACTATGGGCACGACGGGCCTGTGTTTGTCTTTTTGGTGGCAGCGGGACACTACTTGTGCTTGCCACCTCACCAGCTTGAACTGCATTTATGGGACTCGCCACGTCACCAAGTGTTACTGCAGTGCTGGTTTGACTATGACCGGGGTGTACTAGGCCGCTGGTGCTTGCCAGTTCACCAAAACGCTACCAAAAAAAACTGTTAGCGATCGCAGGGATCAGGCCTGACTCTGCGAACGCTGCAGTTATGCGTTTAGTGTTTTGTAAGTGACAGTGATCGATCGATACTGCACTTGGGTGGGCTGGGCCGGGCTGGGCGGAGGGGCAAAACGCAGGTGCTAGCAGGTATCTGGGCTGATCCCACTAACACTGCGTTTTTGGGAACCCTAAACTGCTGGGGACGCTAGTATAGATCTGATCGGATCAGGTATTGATCTGATCAGATACTATACCACTAAGGGAGGTGTACGGTGCGTGCGTGGGTGTTAGCGCGACTGGCGCTAACCTAGGGCTGGGAGATTTTCTTAAAAAAAAAAATCTTCGATTCTCTTAAAAAAAACTCGATTCACGATTCGAATCGAGTTTTTTTTTTGGAAACCGCGCCGGTCCCGAGGCGCTGCGGGCATGAGCTTTTAGGCGAGGCCGCGGCTTCGGCCTAGTCCGCGGCATCCGGCCTAGCGGACTAGGCCGAAGCCGTGGCCTCACCTAAAAACTCCTTGCCTGCAGCTCTTCAGGCCCGGCGCGGTGTCCGCGCCGGTCCGGAGGCGCTGCGGGCATGAGTTTTTAGGCGAGGCCGCGGCTTCGGCCTAGTCCGCGGCGTCCGGCCGTAGCCGCGGACTAGGCCGAAGCCGCGGCCTCGCCTAAAAACTCATGCCTGCAGCGCCTCGGGACCGGCGCGGTAAAAAAAAAAAAAATCTAAAAAAATCGATTTGCTTAAATTTTGAATCGATTTGACCTCTCAACTCGATTCAAGATTTAAATCGATTTTTTTCCCAGCCCTACGCTAACCTGACGCTGCCTGGGGCTGGTGCTTGCCAGTTCACCAAAACGCTACCAAAAAAACTGTTAGCGATCGCAGGGATCAGGCCTGACTCTGCGAACGCTGCAGTTATGTGTTTAGTGTTTTGCAAGTGACAGTGATCGATCGATACTGCACTTGGGTGGGCTGGGCTGGGCGGAGGGGCAAAACGCAGGTGCTAGCAGGTATCTGGGCTGATCCCGCTAACACTGCGTTTTTGGGAACCCTAAACTGCTGGGGACGCTAGTATAGATCTGATCGGATCAGATATTGATGTGTTTAGATACTATACCACTAAGGAAGGTGTACGGTGTGTGCGTGGGTGTTAGCGCGACTGGCACTAACCTGACGCTGCCTGGGGCTGGTGCTTGCCAGTTCACCAAAACGCTACCAAAAAAACTGTTAGCGATCGCAGGGATCAGGCCTGACTCTGCGAACGCTGCAGTTATGCGTTTAGCATTTTGTAAGTGACAGTGATCGATCGATACTGCACTTGGGTGGGCTGGGCCGGGCGGAGGGGCAAAACGCAGGTGCTAGCGGGTATCTGGGCTGATCCCGCTAACACTGCGTTTTTGGGAACCCTAAACTGCTGGGGACGCTAGTATAGATCTGATCGGATCAGATATTGATCCGTTCAGATACTATACCACTAAGGGAGGCGTATGCTGCGTGCGTGGGTGTTAGCGGTACTGGCGCTAATCTGACGCTGCCTGGGGCGACGCATATCACCGCCGGGCGATCAGGGGGCTAAACCTTTATTCGGTAATAAACGGCGGGTGCCCTGACACTATGAGAAATAAACCAACTAACCAGCGTCACCCGTAACGGTTATACGGTGATCAGTGGTGAAAGGGTTAACTAGGGGGCAATCAAGGGGTTAAACATTTATTAGATAGTATATGGGGGTCCCTGTCGCTATAAAATGCTGATGGCAAACCTAAATATTTACGTTCCTAACTAGCGTCACCAGCGACACTAATACAGCGATCAGAAAAATGAGCGCTTAGCGACACTGGTGACAGGGGGTGATCAAGGGGTTAAAACTTTATTAGGGGGGGTTAGGGGGGTACCCTAGACCTAAAGGGGGTAACACTCACTGTCCTACCACACTAACTGTCACTAACTGACACCCTGCAGTAATCAGAAAAAAAAAAAAAAAAAATACTGCTTGGTGTCATTGTTACAAGTAGGGGTGAGGGGTGATTGGGGGGGGATCGGGGGTGTTTTGTGTGCCTGGCATGTTCTACCGTGTGTGTGTGTGTTGGTGCACTTACATGTCTTCTCTCCTCGGCGCTAGAACGGAAACTGCCGAGCCGAGGAGAGATGACATCACATCCTCTGCCTGTGTGTACTATACACAGGCAGGGGATGTTCCTCATTGGCTGGGAGCGATCGCGAGGGGGGGGCCACGATTGGATGGTCTCCCCCTCGTCTCTCATCGCTCCTAGCCAAATGCCGACCGCCTGGCACCGGGGGGGGGGGGGGGGGGGTCCGATCGGACCCCCCCGCCCGCGGCAAGGCAATCACGTATGGGTACGTGATTTTGCCTGCCCGTGCCATTCTGCTCACGTATATATGCGTGAGGCGGTCGGCAAGTGGTTAATTGTAATGTGCCTATGCACACAGGCGCATAAACAATGAAAATTGAAAAATCTGCATTTTTGGTCAGTAATTTACGCCTCATGCTCGCAAATGCCATTTACATATTTTGCAGAACAAAAACACGAGAATACGTTTTTGTGTGCGAATATGCTCGAATTTACCCGAACACATATGTGCGAAAATACATTTAAAAAAAAAATGTCTGAAAAAGTTGATGCTCAAACAGGGGTATTGTGTGCAAAATGCCTAATTGTTATAGGTGTATTTTAAATGATAGAGACAGAATATCAATCAAAAATCCAGAAAAAAAAACGTGATACAAATGTTCTAAATTGAGTTGCAGTTCAGTGAGTAAAATAAATATTTGATCCCCGAGCAAAACATGACTTGGTACTTGGTGGAGAAACCCTTGTTGTCAAGCACAGAGGTAAGACATTTCTTGCAGTTGGTTACCAGGTTTGCACACATCTCAGGAGGGATTTTGGTCCACTCTTCCTTTACAGATCTTCTCTAAACCCTTAAGGTTTCTTGGCTGTCACTTGGCAACTCAAAGTTTTAGCTCTCTCCATACATTTTCTATAGGATTAAGGTCTGGAGACTGGCTAGGCCACTCCATGACCTTAATGTGCTTCTTCTTGAACCACTTCTTTGTTGCCTTGATGGTATGTTTTGGGTCATTTTCATGCTGGAAGACCCATCTTTAATGTTCTGGCTGAGGGAAAAAGGTCCTCATCCAAGATTTTACAAAACATGGCCCCCGACCATTGGCCCCTCAATGCAAAAAAGTCAGCCTATACATTTAGCAGAGAAGCAGCCCCAAAGCATAATGTTTCCACCTCGGTGCTTGACTGTAGGGATGGTGTTCTTAGGGTCATAGTCAGCATTTTTCTTCCTCCAAATACAGCAAGTCGAGTTAATGCCAAAGAGTTCAATTTTAGTCTCATCTGACCACAGCACTTTATCCCAATCCTTCTCTGAATCATTTATATTTATTGGAAACTTCAGATGGGCCTGTGCATGTGCCTTCTTAAAGAGGGGGACCTTGCCGGCGCTGCAAGATTTTAATCCATGGCGGCATATTGTGTTACCAATGGTTTGTTTGGAGACTGTGGTCCCAACTGCCTTGAGATCATTCACAAGCTCCTCCTGTTTAGTTCTGGGCTGATCCCTCACTTTACTCATGATCATCCTTAACCCATGAGGCAAAATCTTGCATATAGCTCCTGACCAAGGGCGATTGATGGTTATTTTGTATTTCTTTAATTTGCGAATTATCGCTCCAACAGTTGTCTCCTTCTCGTCAAGATTCTTTCTGATGGTCTTGTAGCCAATTTTAGCTCTGTGCAGTCCTACAAACTTGTCCCCGATGTCCTTTGACAGCTCTTTGGTCTTGCCCATGATGATGGGTTTGAATGGAAGAAAGAGATTCTGTGGACAAGTATCTTTTGTACACATAACAATTTGTCCTTAGGAGCACCTTCTTAAATTGACAGGACTAATCTATGTACCACATGAGCACATACTATAGCCAGTCTGTGGGAGCCAGAATTATTGTTGGTTGGTAGGGGATCAAATACTTATTTTACTACCTGAAATGCAACGTAATTTATAATATTTGTATCGTGTTTTTGCTGGATTTTTGGTTGATATTCTGTCTCTATCATTTATAATACACCTATGATACAAATTATAGACCCTTTATTTCTTTGTAAGTGGGCAAACTTACAAAATCTGAAGGGGATCACATAATTATTTTCCCCACTGTATATCTTTTTCCACTGATAGAAACAGCCAATCAATGCCACTGCCTTTCATTTTGGTCCCTTACCCAAAGCATTGCGATTGAAATAGAAGACCTAGAGGGGCAAAAATATAAATTCTAAGATGTTTGTTATACAGCAGATACAGTTGTGCTCATAAGTTTACATACTCTGGCAGAATTTATTTCTTGGCCATTTTTCAAAGAATATGAATGATAACACAAAAAACATTTCTTTCACTCATGGTTAGTGTTTGGCTGAAGCCATTTATTATCAATCAACTGTGTCTTTTTAAATCATAATGACAACAGAAACTACCCAAATGACCCTGATCAAAAGTTTACATACCCCAGTTCTTAATACCGTATATTGCCCCCTTTAACATCAATGACAGCTTGAAGTCATTTGTGGTATTTGTGGATGAGGCTCTTTATCTTCTCAGATGGTAAAGCTGCCCATTCCTTTTGGCAAAAAGCCTCCTGTTCCTGTAAATTCTTGGGCCGTCTTGCATGAACTGCAAGACAGCCCAAGATCCACCAATACCAAAAAGGAACATTCCATTAGAGATTTTATCTCGTGTAGGACTGAAGGAGTGGTTTATATCCTTCAATGTTCATGCCAATTACAGTACATAGGGAGGACAAAACGTCCCCTATGGAAACGCTTAAAAGAACATGTACAAAATATAAAAAGTGGATTCCCCAAACATAGCGTATCCCGTCATTTTGCGTCTCACCACAATAAGGATCCAACACTATTGAAATTTTGGGCGATTGACAAGTATAAGCCTCATTGGAGAGGAAGCAACAAAATAAGAGAATTGAGCAAAAGTGAGTCCAGATGGATTTTTGAGATTGACACTTTTGCTCCCAGAGGCTTAAATATTGAATTTGATTTGAATTGTTTTATTTCCGATTTTTAATCTAATAATTTTATTATATTATATTTTTAATATTTTTTAATATATCCATAATTATTCTATACATTTTATTTGAAATAATCTCCTTTTATCATTATTGGTACATTGATAAGTTGTCCATATACAAATTAGGAATGTGTAATTAAATATGAGCATGGTATAATATATTTTTATTTTTAATTATATTTATTGTATAGAGAGTCTATACTCATTATCAGGAGTTATAATGGTAATAATGGTTAAAGAAAAGTAATACATGCAATTGACCACTGGAGGGGGTTTTAGGAAACCAACAGAAATTAGATCCCTATACATATAATGTTTTTATAGAGTATTATTTTGTTTGTTTATACCTATTAATTAATGATCTTTCTGTAGGGATTGTTGTTTAAAATGTTTTTAAGTGTTTTTATAAATGGAGTTTATTAAAGTTTAAGAGCGCTGAATCAATATGATGATTCCGATGATCACCGTGAGTCACTTTGGCAACCGACACGCTTGTACGAGCATAAAGATGGAGACACTGCGATCACATGGCTACCCTTGATAAAGTCACGTGACATGTGACGCAACGCGTCGGGAGGAGCCAGTGACGTCACCTGACACACAGCGTTAGCGGTGAGAGGAAGACAACACGATACTGCTTCTGATTGCTTTTCAAGCGCTGTCTGTTTTTTCCTACACAATGTGAGTGAATTTTAATATGGATGCAATTACCTCATTAAGTTAGCTTTCACTGCGCAATTATATATTTTCTTTTTATCTATTTCTGCATTATCAATTACGAACTGGGAGGACTATTATTCAACCACCTAGTCAGCCTCAGAGCTGCAAGCCTGATATGTGCAGCCCCCTGCTGAGTAATTTGAAGAAAATTGGTTCCAACATATCTGATTATTAAGTGAACATTTCTATTTGTCTAAGGACTGAGTTTTAATCGCTGGTATATTTTTCTATACCTTTACTTTGTTTTTATTTTTGGACGTTTTTTATGACGATATCCAATCAATTATTTTTTCATTTTTTGTATACCACTAATTATGTATTTACTTCCATGTATTGATTAGGGATTATTAATAATTTATACCTTCACGGATACATCATTGTTTTAATAGGAAGTTAATTATTAGCGCACTTATTTATGTATATATTAATTATTGTTTTTAGTGGAAATCAGAGCACTTTTTTTCACATGAGAGCAGCTTTTAATTATTTGTTTTTTTCCTATTTTTTCACCTATTTCCTTAATTAAGGATTGTTGATATTATATTTGAGTCTTTGATATTCACACATTTGTCACCATAATTTTCTTATTATCTTTTTCACTATTGTATGCATTGTGCACTGTGTATTTGATTTTAAACACCAGTTCACTATTAATTAGCATATCATCGCTTTAGTATTTTTATATTTGTTTGAACCTTTTGAGCAAAGTGTGCCGAAAAATATTTTCAAAGAAATTGAGAGTGCCGATTTTATAACAAAAAAATGTCAACTTCAAACTCTCAGTCACAAAAAGGATTTTTTTTTATAAAGTAAATGCTGTAAACTACTTGAGTAGTGAGAAATTAACATCCTGCACTCACGCCTCAGATCAGTCCCAATTCCTGCAACTCCACACCTCAGATCACTGTCCCCCCTGCAAATCTGTTTCACCACTGTACCCCCCTGCTCATCTGCCTCACCACTGTAACCCCCTGCACATCTGCCCCACCACTGTACCACCCTGGACATCTGCCCCACCACTGTACCACCCTGGACATCTGCCCCACCTCTGTACCCCCTGCTCACCTGTCCCACCACTGTAACCCCCTGCTCATCTGCCCCATCACTGTAGCCCCTGCTCTTCTGTTCCACTGCTAAAGCCCCTTCTAATCTCTTCCACCACTGTACTTCCTTGCACATCTGCCCCACTGCTGTACCCTCCTGCTCTTCTGTCCCTTGTCTGAATTCATTCTGCTCATTTTCCCCACCTCTGTACCCTCTTCTCATCTATGATATGCTAAATATGCAGAGTGGTGAAAGGAAGCAGATGAGACACATTTACCTGTCCTGGCACACTCATCCTGCTGACCCACCTCTCGCATCCATCCCACGTGCTTGTATGTGATGCATGAAATGTATGTGATGTCACATACAAGCATCTGGAATGGATGCGCAATGATGAGCTCAGGTCAGGGGCATTTCCTGAAAGCAGTGGGCCTGTGTTAGGGATGAGCCGAACACCCCCCGGTTCGGTTCGCACCAGAACCTGCGTACGGACCGAAAATTCGCACGAACCTTAGAACCCCATTGACGTCTATGGGACTTGAACGTTCGAAATCAAAAGTGCTCATTTTAAAGGCTAATTTGCATGGTATTGTCCTAAAAAGGGTTTGGGGACCCGGGTCCTGCACCAGGGGACATGTATCAATGCAAAAAAAACTTTTAAAAACTGCCGTTTTTTCGGGAGCAGTGATTTTAATGATGCTTAAAGTAAAAAAAAAAAAAAAAAAAAGTGAAATATTCCTTTAAATATCGTACCTGGGGTGTGTCTATAGTATGGCTGTAAAGTGGCGCGTGTTTCCCGTGTTTAGAACAGTCCCTGCACAAAATGTCATTTTTAAAGGAAAAAATCTCATTTAAAACTGCTTGCGGGTTTAATGTAATGTCGGGTCCTGGCAATATGGATGAAAATCAGTGAGACAAATGGCATGGGTACCCCCCAGTCCATTACCAGGCCCTTTGGGTCTTGTATGGATATTAAGGGGAACCCCGCACCCAAATTAAAATAAGGAAAGGTGTGGGGCCACCAGGCCCTATATACTTTGAACAGCAGTATACAGGCGGTGCAAACAAGACAGGGACTGTAGGTTTGTTGTTAAGTAGAATCTGTTTGTAATTTTGAACTGGTACATTTTTAACGTGTTTAGCTCCAGCCAAAAAATGTTTTTTAAGCTTTTTGGAAAACATAGGGAAGGGTTATCACCCCTGTGACATTTGTTTTGCTGTCTGTCCTCCTCTTCAGAAGATTTCACCTCACTTTTTGTCCCAATGACAAATGTTTTTTGAAAATTTGGGGTTTTTTGTGGAACAAGGATTGGAAAGCATCAGTGGAAAGGAGAAATGTTTTTCCCATATTAACTCTTACAGGAGAGAATTTCCCTTCCTAGGGGTAGATTTCATCTCACTTCCTGTTGTCTCCTTCCGTTTGCAAGTAGGAGTCGTTTGTAAGTTAGATGTTTGAAAGTAGGGGCCTGCCCTATATACTCAGCAGAAATTTGGGCTTTAGGTGTTGTTGTGGCCACAACACTGTAAGCCCTCACAGGGCCCTGCTGTGAAATATTAGATCAAGAATTGTAATTACATGCCCCTGTTGAGCAGGAGCAGAAAAATTGGGCCTTTGGTGCTGGTGGTGGTGCTGGTGCCACAACACTGTAAGTCCTCACTCGCTCTTGGTGGGTGCAGAAATGGGCCCTGCTGTGAAATATTAGATCAAGAATTGTAAATACATGCCCCTGTTGAACAAGGGCAGAAAAATTGGGCCTTTGGTGGTGGTGGTGGTGGTGGTGCTGGTGCCACAACACTGTAAGTCCTCACTCGCTCTTGGTGGGCGCAGAAATGGGCCCTGCTGTGAAATATTAGATCAAGAATTGTAATTACATGCCCCTGTTGAACAAGGGCAGAAAAATTGGGCCTTTGGTGGTGGTGCTGGTGCCACAACACTGTAAGTCCTCACAGACACTCTAATTGGAACACAGGAACGAGCCCTGCTGCAAAGTATTGCATCAAAAATTGTAATTACACGCCCCTGTTAAACAGGGGCTGAAAAATTGGGCCTTAGGCACTGGTGCTGGTGCCACAACACTGCAACCCCTCACAGATACTCTAGTTGGAACGCAGAAACGAGCCCTGCTGCAAAGTATTGCATCAAAAATTGTAATTACACGCCAGGGCTGAAAAATTGGGCCTTAGGCACTGGTGCTGGTGCCACAACACTGCAACCCCTCACAGATACTCTAGTTGGAACGCAGAAACAAGCCCTGCTGCAAGGTATTGCATCAAAAATTGTAATTACACGCCCCTGTTAAACAGGGGCTGAAAAATTGGGCCTTAGGCACTGGTGCTGGTGCCACAACACTGCAACCACTCACAGATACTCTAGTTGGAACGCAGAAACGAGCCATGCTGCAAAGTATTGCATCAAAAATTGTAATTACACGCCCCTGTTAAACAGGGGCTGAAAAATTGGGCCTTAGGCACTGGTGCTGGTGCCACAACACTGCAACCCCTCACAGATACTCTAGTTGGAACGCAGAAACGAGCCCTGCTGCAAAGTATTGCATCAAAAATTGTAATTACACGCTCCTGTTAAACAGGGGCTGAAAAATTGGGCCTTAGGCACTGGTGGTGGCGCCCAGAACCAAAAATGTTCTTACAAGCTATCAGCGTGATCATTGAGGAAGAAGAGGATAATTACTCAGGGACAGTCACTCAGCATCAGCATAGGCAGTCTTTGAAGGGATCTGAAAAAAATTATTCGGTTAGATCAGCATCAGGTGCTTGGTAGCTGGTGGTGATCCAAGACTCATTCATTTTTATGAAGGTCAGTCGATCGACCGAGTCGGTGGACAGACGCACCCTGTGATCGGTTACAAAGCCTCCAGCAGCACTGAATGTGCGTTCCGAAAGAACGCTGGATGCAGGACAGGCCAGTAGCTCAATTGCATACTGTGCAAGCTCTGGCCAGTGATCCATCCTCAAGACCCAGTAACCCAGAGGATTTTCGGTGGGAAAGGTGTCCAAGTCAGATCTTGCCCCTAGGTATTTCTGCACCATGTAAAACAGACGCTGGCGATGGTTGCTGGAACCGATCATACCTTGGGGCTGCGGACCAAAAAATTGTCTGAATGCATCGGTCAGAAGGCCACCTTCTCCACCGCTTCTTCTTTGACTGACCGAAGCCTCAGCAACACGTCCAGAAACAGGAGTTTGTAACCTCCCAGTCTCTGGGAATGCGTTGCACAGACCTTTCTGCAAGGCCTCCTGAAGATGTTTTATCCTCTGCTCCCTCTGCGATGGCGTTCCTTGTCCATGCCTGCTGGACCATGAGTCAGCGGTAATATGCACCTTACCGCTGACCGCCCTGTCCAGCGAGGCATGGACATTGCCTTCCACATGCCGGTAGAGAGCCGGAATCGCCTTCCGTGAGAAAAAGGGGCGTTTGGGTACCTGCCACTGAGGAACCGCACATTCCACAAACTCACAGAAGGGGGCAGCGTCTACAACTGAAAAGGCAGCAGTTGAAGTGCTAGCAATTTTGCCAAGCTAGCATTCAACCGCTGGGCATGTGGATGGCTGGGAGCGAACTTCTTTCAGCGGCGCAGTAGCTGGGGCAGGGAAATTTGCCTGGTACAATCTGACGTCGGTGTACCGAAAGCAGATTACCCACAAGTACTTGGCTGTGACACACCTAATTCTACACCTTCATTCTTCTCAGTACAGGTCTCAGAGAGGACTGAAGGTATAGTGGGGTTGGAGATCTCAGAGGAGCAAGGAGAGGTCCTCTTTGTTCTTTGGTGTGGGTCTTTTAGATACGCTTGCCAATGAACTGCATGGCAGGTCAACATATGTCTGGTCAAGCATGTGGTACCCAAGCGGGAGATGTTTTGGCCACGCGAGATACGCTTGAGACATATGTTGCAAATAGCAGCGGTGCGATCTGATGCACTCATCTCAAAAAAGGCCCACACCAAAGAACTTTTTGAATAACACGCAGAGACTGCAGCGCCCTGCACATGTGGAGCTTTGGGGTGTGATGCAGTCAATGTGCTGCCCTTAGGCTGGCCCCTGGAGGGCATCCTGCCTCGTTGGTGATGTGCCGCCTCCTCCTCCTCTCTCCTATCAGGCACCCACGTTGAGTCAGTGACCTCATCATCCCCTCCCTCCTCATCACTGGAGCAAACCTGGCAGTATGCTGCAGCAGGGGGAGCATGACTGCCAGATTGCTGTCCTTCATGGGCACCCCCTCTGTCTGTGCTCATGTTACTGCCTTCATCGAGCTCAGTATCATCATCAGAGCCTTCCAAACGCTGGGCATCCTCCTGGAGCATGTACCCAACACTGTGGTCAAACAGTTCGAGGGACTCTTTGGGAGGACATGGTGGGGCTAGGGAAGGAGTCACTGATGACATTGAGCCGAGGGAAGAGGCCGCTGCTTTGCCAGACAAAGTACCCTGAGCATGGGTGAGAGAGGATGAGGAGGATGAGGATGGCTTGGTCATCCACTCGACCAAGTCTTCCGCATGTTGCGGCTCAACATGGCCAGCTGCCGAAAAAAAGGCCAAGCGTGTCCCACGGCCACGTGCTGATGAGGATGCACCGTCTCCACGACCAGCACTAGACACAGAGCCTGCTTGCCCTCTCTTATTGGCTTGTGACTGTCTGCCTCTCCTTCTTGGCCTTCCAAACATACTAATGGCCTGTAGCTGCACTAAGATGGGATATATGTACTGATACTGCAGCTAGCAAAAACCAACTGCCTGCCTGTAGTATGAGAACACCACCAACCTTCTACAGGTAGCTTTAGCTGAACACTGTGCAGAGCTCGCAAAAAAATAAACTTGTAGGTTTAGCTGAACACTGTGAGGAGGACGCACCACACTAACTTGTAGTTTTAGCTGAACACTGTGAGCAGGACGCACTGCACTAACTTGTAGCTTTAGCTGAAAACTGTGAGGAGGACGCACCACACTAACTTGTAGTTTTAGCTGAACACTGTGAGCAGGACGCACTGCACTAACTTGTAGTTTTAGCTGAACACCGTGAGGAGGACTCACCACACTAACTTGTAGTTTTAGCTGAACACTGTGAGCAGGACGCACTGCACTAACTTGTAGCTTTAGATGAACACTGTGCAGAGTTCTCACTACACTAACTTGTAGTTTTAGCTGAACACTGTGAGCAGGACGCACTGCACTAACTTGTAGCTTTAGATGAACACTGTGCAGAGGTCGAACTACACTAACTTGTAGTTTTAGCTGAACACTGTGAGCAGGACGCACTGCACTAACTTGTAGTTTTAGCTGAACACTGTGAGGAGGACGCACCACACTAACTTGTAGTTTTAGCTGAACACTGTGAGCAGGACGCACTGCACTAACTTGTAGTTTTAGCTGAACACTGTGTGGAGGACGCACCACACTAACTTGTAGTTTTAGCTGAACACTGTGAGCAGGACGCACTGCACTAACTTGTAGTTTTAGCTGAACACTGTGAGGAGGACGCACCACACTAACTTGTAGTTTTAGCTGAACACTGTGAGCAGGACGCACTGCACTAACTTGTAGCTTTAGATGAACACTGTGCAGAGCTCGCAAAAAAATAACTTGTAGGTTTAGCTGAACACTGTGAAGAGGACGCACTGCACTAACTTGTAGTTTTAGCTGAACACTGTGAGCAGGACGCACTGCACTAACTTGTAGTTTTAGCTGAACACTGTGAAGAGGACGCACTGCACTAACTTGTAGTTTTAGCTGAACACTGTGAGCAGGACGCACTGCACTAACTTGTAGCTTTAGATGAACACTGTGCAGAGGTCTCACTACACTAACTTGTAGTTTTAGCTGAACACTGTGAGCAGGACGCACTGCACTAACTTGTAGTTTTAGCTGAACACTGTGAGGAGGACGCACCACACTAACTTGTAGTTTTAGCTGAACACTGTGAGCAGGACGCACTACACTAACTTGTAGTTTTAGCTGAAAACTGTGAGGAGGACGCACCACACTAACTTGTAGTTTTAGCTGAACACTGTGAGCAGGACGCACTGCACTAACTTGTAGTTTTAGCTGAACACTGTGAGGAGGACGCACCACACTAACTTGTAGTTTTAGCTGAACACTGTGAGGAGGACGCACCGCACTAACTTGTAGTTTTAGCTGAACACTGTGAGCAGGACGCACTGCACTAACTTGTAGCTTTAGATGAACACTGTGCAGAGCTCGCAAAAAAATAACTTGTAGGTTTAGCTGAACACTGTGAGGAGGACGCACTGCACTAACTTGTAGTTTTAGCTGAACACTGTGAGCAGGACGCACTGCACTAACTTGTAGCTTTAGATGAACACTGTGCAGAGGTCTCACTACACTAACTTGTAGTTTTAGCTGAACACTGTGAGCAGGACGCACTGCACTAACTTGTAGTTTTAGCTGAACACTGTGAGCAGGACACACTGCACTAACTGTAAATAGTCTAGCTGCCTGACTGTGGTACTAATAGGATCAAAAGAACACCAGCAATTTTCTTCAGGTAGCTGTAAATACTGTAACAAGACAAGCCTGCCTGTCAGTAAGAAGATAACAGGAACGGATCTAGCTAAACTGAATACAGTGTATATATATATATATATATATATGCAACACCTGGGATGCATATATATATATATATATATATATATATATATATATATATACACACAATACACTGTAAGAACAGCTAACTCACTGATTGTCCTGCCTAATCTATCTAACTCAAATCAAATTACACTGTCTCTCTCTCTATCTATCTCTCTTTCAACGCCGGAACACACACTACACAGGGCCGCCGTGCAGGCGGCCTTATATAGTGTGGGGCGTGTTCTAAACCCCCTGAGCCATAATTGGCCAAAGCCACCCTGGCTTTGGCCAATTACAGCTCTCTCTACCGACGGCGCTGTGATTGGCCAAGCATGCGGGTCATAGTGCATGCTTGGCCAATCATCAGCCAGCAATGCACTGCGATGCCGCAGTGAATTATGGGCCGTGACGCACCACTCGAACATGGGTTCGACTCGAACACAAACCTCATCCCTAGCCTGTGTGCAGGATCATAAATTGGGCCCCGCAGCTGAGAAAAAGTGTGGTGCTCTGCGCCAAAGCAAAAGTTGGGTGTGATGTTTATTGCGCTGAATACTGGCTGTGGCTTAAAGGGACACAGAGTACAGGGGTTCAGTACTAAGTGACACAAAGGTTCAGGAATAATTTCAACAAAGTTCCCAGAAGCTCAACAGTAATTCTACAAACTGTCACCTGATTGTGGTTTTCTCAATCACAGTGAAACCCCTTCTTTCTGAGATTGGTAGTAGCAACCAAGCGAGTCATCTTCCTCAAGATGGTGGGCGGGGCTAGCAGGACTGTGATTGGCTTTAGCAGTGGCCAATGACAGTCCTCCTCCTCCTGGAAACAGGGACCGCCACCCCTAGCAGAACTGCACCCAATCACAAAAGCTGATGATCACAGCTACAGCAAAGTTAGAGAACCAATCAATGTTTCCCATCTTTTACAATGTGTGGAGGCACAGTGCTTCCCCCTCAGTGCAGGTGCGGTGTGGGGAACTCTGAAATAGGAACGCATTAGTGTCTCACTGACATCTCCCTGCACTGCTATGTGGATGGGGAGGAAGTCGACTGCTGGCAAAAGAGGCTTCGCGTGAAGCTTGTGGTACCAGTGCCGGGGGTTGCCTATCTTGGTCTATACCTATAAATGTGTCAAATGCTCGGTAAATGTATCTGTAAATAATTTATTCCCATCATTTATAATAGAGGGAACATGGAAGCTGGTGAACCACTAGCGTATGAAACTGTATCTTTACACAGTTCTAACACTAGGAAGACTCATTTGAAACCCAGAGAATACAAGTAGGGATGCACACTACCTTGTAAACTTGTTTTAGGGGTACCAGTTCACAATGCCCGTAGGGAGAAAAGAGAAACACAACTGCTTTTAATTTAAGGCGTATTTATTATTGTTGCACCGATACCGGCATTGGTGCTGATACTTAGCATTTGCACAAGTACTTGTACTCATGCAAATAATCCGATACTAAAACTGATACCTTAAAGTTGTAGTGACTTTGAAAAAAGTTCCTGCACTACTTTTTTGCAATTTCATTGCGACTTGCATTGACTTCTGTTATGAGGTCCAAACCACAACGATCTGCGGCTTTGAAATTGCGCTGAAGTAGCATGATTTCAAAGCCGCACTGGTGTGAACCAGGGCTTACAGTTTTTTATAATTATAAAGTTTAGGTTGACTGGTGCCACTGGAGGCTGCCTAGCAGCAGACTACTGTGTGGAGGGTATAGAGGGAATTGCTTCCAATGGGTTATATCCCAATTGTAGGTGGTGGGTGATAGACTCCACTGGGGTCTAGGGCTGCTACCTTTCTGATAATGACAAGGGGCGTGTTACTTGGGTGATTGAAAGCACCCGATGTAGAAAAAAAAAAATCTCTCACTTGACGATTTTTCTAGATTATTGAAGATAAAAGTATGCAAGTAGAGCAAACACGTTTTGGGGGAATTGCCTCCCCATTTTTCAGGGCTGTATTTGTCGGAGAATGGTTAGACTCTGAGAGCATTGTATTTATATTAGATCAGCAGCTCTGCAGTATGCTGGGTTTGTGAAGCAGAGACAACCTGTGAGACTTTTTTGGACATCGGGCGCTCCTCTCCAGACACCCAAGGCATAATTATAAAGAAACGGTAATAATTTTTTATTAGTCTAAAAATAGGTATTGGTGATTGGTATCAGCAAGTACTTGAGAAAAAGTATCGGTGCTCGTACTTGGTCTTAAAAAACTGGTATCGGTGCATCCCTAGTATTTACCTAACAGCATCCATTGGAATCTAAAAGTAGTTCCTGGCAGTTCTCCAAGAGTGCAAAATCCCAAAATAGGAAGGCAAATTCCTCCCTTTTCAAACTTCTGAGTGTTTACGCTGTACTGCATTCCTGGTAGCTCTGATAAAACGAATCATATACTGCCCTGGCATAACAGTATAAGGAACATCCATGGCGCATTATAGTCAAGGTAGAATATGTACAACTTTCCAAAGATCCGTCAGGATTGTTGCTACATGGTATAAACACAGCCAGGCCAGTGAGTAGTGAGTAGACTGTATCCCCTGTATTGTTGTTATATTTAATGGGAGGCTAGGTTTTTAAAAGAGTAAAGTTACCCATTGGATCTGTCTTCACCCACAAGCTGGCCAGTTTTTGACAGGAGACAGCCATCAGGCATATTGGATATCCTGGCTAACAGCTGTCGATCCCCAAAACAGGAGAGTCTGCTCTATATCAACATACTGTACATGATCTAATGATGCAAGTTTGCATGATTATCCACTAATTAGTAAAAAAGGTCAGATAAAGGAAGCATACGATCATGTCTCTGTGGGTGGCCTTACTCTACAAGTAGCAGCAAATGTGATAACCTATAAACATTTCATGACCAACAATTATCCAGCAATGAATTCTATTGAATTAACTTACTTTGTGTTTAATCTGTAAATGTTTACACAACATCTCCCAATGAATATATCATAATGGACATGTTTGCATGGACTTGCAGCACACATCTTAACATCTGTTGTGCTTCATTTGGGTTCAGTCCAATGTCTGCAAATTTTTTTTGGACTGGCCAAGTGTTTATTACAGCTCTGTGTGCTGTTCTCTGTATAAGCATCCACAGCACTCTATCAATATGCTGTAAGGTAATAACCAGTACATTATGGTGTACAGTGGAAACTGATTTCCCAGGAGTTGGGCTCAGGCATGGAAGGATAAGCAGACTCTTCAGTGTACAACATGGAGGTAATGAACGAACAATGGGGTAATGTTAGAATATGTACAAAATGTACAAGAACAAACAGAATGTAGCTTTATACAGTAAAGCCAATATAGCAAAAGGAATATTGGATATGTCTTGTATTCTGCAACGGTAAACAATATCCAAAGGAAACTGGTTAATTATTTCCATATGATCTGGCAAAACAGCTTCCCAGGCTTTGCCAAGATAACTTCAGAGAAAAGCTTTGCAACTCTCAGCAAAAGAAATAAATCTAATTTAATCTATTCTGTTATGTTTACACTTCTACTCAGAAAGTCTATCAATTAGGCTAATAGGACTTAAAACTTGTTAAGGCCAAGGTAAGAGAACTCTGATCAATAGTCTATAAAAAACAAACTGCAACAAAGTGTTTTCTGCAAAAAGAACATGTGTAATGTCTACTCAAACACTTAAACTTAAAAAGCAAATCAAACAACAAAATCTGTTATTTGACAAGAAGCAAGAAAACCAAAAGTGATATTTAATAGTAAAGTACAGCTGATAATTAATTGAATGCTTAAGCTCGGTACACACGGGTCGAACATCGGGCGGTATCAGCCAGTTCAATAGAAAGCGGGGCGAAGTGGGGCTAAATCGAAAAATAGAAAAGTGAAAAAACCTTATGCTCTACCCTGTGTAATAGAAAGAAATATGTGCCAAAAAATAATATGCCAAGAAAATAAATGACACTAACAAAGTGAACCAATATTTGTGCAAAGGGAAAGGCACACAGACAATATGTCTATTAGTGACCAAGGGATTAAAGCTGCCAACACCTGTAGTGTCGCCACAAACACAATCAAAATGCAAATTTAAAAAGTGGGGCTAAGCCTAGGCTCACATTGGAGCGGGTTATAAATTGTGCGAGTTCAGCTGAACTCACATGATTTCTAACCTGACAATGCAGTCCGACTTCAGCTGGGATTTGACAGACATCTGTGCGGGTTCCTGCACAGATGTCTATACAAATCCCCCCCCACCCCGAAGTTGCCAAAAGTAGTACAGGAACTACTTTTGGGAATCGGTTCTGCTCCGCAGTGTAAATAACATGTCAAATTGCATTGCCAAATCGTACCAATGTGAACATAGGCTAAATCCTTAAAAAAAATTATACAAATATATATTGTGAGATACAAAAGTGTTCAAATAATAATGTGTACTTTCTAATATATTATACACAAATAGTAAAAAGAATATTAAACATAAATATCACATAATAAATTTGATTAGTCCAAAGGAGCAGTGCATCCAAACTTCCAGTGATGTGTGAACCTTATAATCAGACAGTTCTTATTTTAAATACTGTGACAATTCTTCAAAATAAGTGATAATCAAGTATCACGCAAACCAGTGTTCAATCCAAGTGCTCCACCATTAAGTGGAATGGCCGCTCACCTTAAGACTCAATATCATATGCTACAATTGAATTATTAATCCCCATATTGTAATCACTCAATAGTAGATAGTGCTCAAACGGCCAATACATGGAACAAGAATGGAAATCCAGATAATGTAGTAGTAATGCACGGGTTTATTATAAAAAGAATTACAGTTAAATTCACTCTGGCAAACAGTAAGGTGAGACCGCGGGGTCACACACAAGAAAGACGCTGGTAAATCAGAACTTTGGGTCTCGGCCGCGACCGGAAGTGATGTCACCCGGCTCCTCCTGACGTGTTGCATCACCGACACATGACTTTCTCAAGGTCTCACCTTACTGTTTGCCAAAGCAATTTTAACTGAAAGTCTACATGTTTTTATAATAAACCAGTGCATTACTACTACACTATCTGGATTTCTATTCTATTGGCCATTTGAGCACCATCTACCATTGAGTGATTACAGTGTGGAGATTACTGATTCAATTGAAGCGTATGACATGGAGTCTTAAGGTGAGCGGCCATTGCACTTACTGGTGGAGCACTTGGATTGAACACTGGATTGCTTGATACTTGATTATCAATACGTTTGAAGAATTGTCACAGTATTTTAAATAAGAACTGTCTGATTTTAAGGCTCACACATCACTGGAAGTTTGGATGCACTGCTTCTTTGGATTAATCAAATGTATTATGTGATGTTTATGTTTAATATTCTTTTTACTATTTGTGTATAATATATTAGAAAGTACACATTATTATTTGAACACTTTTGTATCTCACAATATATATTTGTATATTTTTTTTAAGGATTTAGCATCACTCCATTTTTTAATTTGCATTTAAATAAAAAATACTCTAAAACTGTAAACAAAATCAGCCAAAATCAGTGAGGCGCTGTTCAAATATCCCTCTGGTGACTGGCAAAGACCCCCCCCCCCCCCTCAGCCTCCTGGTTTAATAGGGGTCCTGGGAATTTGTGGAATGTTCTGGGGGACAGGTAACCTTAAATTACCGATCCTAGAAGACCCCCCCTCAAAACTTCCAGAACATTGCCAATTAGCCAACTTTTTTAGACTCATCACAAAACCCCCCATTGAAATGAATCAATGGGGGGCTTGAAACTTCTACCGCCACATTCCCGTCTAATAATCATAAGCACGATTGACAGTTCAACTTGTGTCAGATTCCATTATCCACCATCCAAGACTTTTGTCAATTCCCAAGATAATTCAGGCCGTCTTGGATGCCAAAGGCAGTCCAACACCAAATTAGGGAACAATTTCATTCTTTTACCTGGTGTTTCCATATTTTTATCCAACCCCTGTAGTTATACTATCCGTATAGAAAGCAAAAATAAAAATTAAGTACAGCGCTACGTTTAGAAAGAAAGTAAAAAAGCAGCCAACACACCTATAGACTCAAGGCAGTCTCCACTCCAGGGTTTGGATGGAGTAGTACTTCTGCTGGAGGGGTTACAATGTTTCCAGCTCTCCCCTTGAACTACAGAACACCTCCCATGACAAAGCTGCTCCTCCATATACAGTACAGCGAGTGAGCGTCGTCACCCTGGAACAGAGGCGTGTTACTGGCAGGATCACCAGAGGAAGCCGTGCGGACCCCCCCTTTTCTTTCCACCATCTGTTGATGACATCTGACAAGACGCATTTCCCAGAACCAGTGGTTATTATGCTTTTTTGACTTGTCTGGCGTATGCCATTTCAGGTCAATTTTTTCCGGTAAGCCTCCTCTACTCCTGGTGTTGGCCCCGGCACTGATGTACAATCTATTCACACTTGTGGTCTCCCTTCTGCCCACTCGCCAGATTTGGTGCGACTAAAATTCTGTGAATACCATCTGGCCATGCATCACCCCCTTTGAACTCTGCTGATGTTTTCTTCACTATTTTTCTACAAGTACAAGTACTTGTACTCATGCAAATAAACCGATACTAAAACTGATACCTTAAAGTTGGAGTGACTTTGAAAAAAGTTCCTGCACTACTTTTTTGCAATTTCATTGCGACTTGCATTGACTTCTGTTAGGTCCAAACCACGATCTGCGGCTTTGAAATTGCGCTGAAGTAGCATGATTTCAAAGCCGCACTGGTGTGAACCAGGGCTTACAGTTTTTTATAATTATAAAGTTTAGGTTGACTGGTGCCACTGGAGGCTGCCTAGCAGCAGACTACTGTGTGGAGGGTATAGAGGGAATTGCTTCCAATGGGTTATATCCCAATTGTAGGTGGTGGGTGATAGACTCCACTGGGGTCTAGGGCTGCTACCTTTCTGATAATGACAAGGGGCGTGTTACTTGGGTGATTGAAAAGGAGCACCCGATGTAGAAAAAAAAAAAAAAAGCAGCCAACACACCTATAGACTCAAGGCAGTCTCCACTCCAGGGTTTGGATGGAGTAGTACTTCTGCTGGAGGGGTTACAATGTTTCCAGCTCTCCCCTTGAACTACAGAACACCTCCCATGACAAAGCTGCTCCTCCATATACAGTACAGCGAGTGAGCGTCGTCACCCTGGAACAGAGGCGTGTTACTGGCAGGATCACCAGAGGAAGCCGTGCGGACCCCCCCTTTTTATGGACTTTTAAAGTTTCATGTTTTTTATGTTTGGTGTCTGGCTCATGGAACCAGCACGGGTTTCTACTAATCCTGGCACATCTGATAATTAAGTATTATTGTGTATTTACTTTATATGTGATCAACACTGATTAATTATTTGACACTATCCATATTATGGTCATACATTTTTTTGGTAGTATTCACCATTTATATATGTCTTTATTGTAATACATACGGTTGTGGATGTGATATATAGCGCCACACTTTTGTTTCTTTAGTTATACTATCCGGCCTGAAAAAAAATGAAAATATTAACAACAGTGGTACTTAAAGCAGCAAACGCTTCAAGGCTTAGTTTATTTATACATCGCCGATTTACAAAACAAAATTGTGCCTTTAACATAAGTAGGCTACATTCACAACAATTTTACTGTAGTTAATACACGCGTTTTTTTTTTAGCACAAAAATTCCTGTGAAATAAATGATCAGTAAATACCTGCATCTGGGATATAGGTATAACTTCGGATGCAGATTTTTGGATTTTGTGTTACGAATCTGAATGCAGTGCACCTGTCTGAATGTCCTCATTTAAAAACAATGCAGCTGTGTTCAGATCCGTAAATAAAAAGTGCTTGTAAATATGTTTTTGTTTTTTTTTTTTACAGCCGTGTGAAATAAGCTGTATAAGAATCTTTATGTAACCACTCTGGAAGGTTTTGACTCCTTCATGACCCGGGCATTTTTTTGCAATTCAGCACTGTGCTACTTTAACCACTTCCGGACCGCCGCACGCCGATATACGTCATGCTTTTTTTCTATTACAAGGGATGTTTACATTCCTTGTAATAGGAATAAAACAGTGTAAAAATAAAAAATAAAAAGTAAAATAAATTAGAAAAAGAAAATTTTTAAACGTGCCCCGTCCCACAGAGCTCGCGTGCAGAAAGTGAACGCATACGTGAGTAGCGCCCGCATATGAAAACGGTGTTCAAACCATACATGTGAGGTATCTCTGCGATCGGTAGAGCGAGAGCAATAATTCTAGCCCTAGACCTCCTCTGTAACGGAAAACATGCAACCTGTAGAATTTATTAAATGTCGCCTATGGAGATTTTTAAGGGCAAAAGTTTGTCGCCATTCCACGAGCGGGTGCAATTTTGAAGCGTGACATGTTGGGTATCAATTTACTCGGCGTAACATTATCTTTCACAATGAAAAAAAAAATTGGGCTAACTTTGCTGTTGTCTTATTTTTTAATTCAAAAAAGTGTATTTTTTTTGTATAAAGAGAGGGGGGGGGGGGGGGGGGGGGGGTTGCCGCGCTATCCAAAGGGGTCTTAGCTTATAGGTGTTAATAATAATTCCTAATATTCCTAGGTCACGAAGTTTTAAATAATCATAAACATAAAACGATCGTAAAAAATCGCATGGATTTGAGTTGAGATTATGCGTAGATATAATGACTCAAAAGTAGATGTGTTGATCCAGCAAGGGATATAAATATAAACACTGATGCATATGTTGATCACAAAGTGAAAAAATATATATATAGATAAAAACCCAATTACTGCATGTGTTAAAATATTACAGTACAATATATCCAAAGTGCTCGTGCTCTTGTGTCTTAAATAAGAAAATCAAACTTGTACATATACTAAAGTGCAAAAATGGGGCAATACAATAAACAAATCATATATCAAGTGAAACAAACAAACATCAAGTGAAACAAACAAGAAAGGAGATATGGTCGCCTGATCCTCGTGTTGCGACCAGTGCGACAGTGCAAGTATTGTGTAGATGGTTAACGTGAGTAGTTAAACCCATATATTTGTTAGTGTCAAAAGTAAATTAGTAATTCAAGTGTCCAAAAAAATGAATGAATGGTGTTCAAAACTAGTGCTCAAACACAATAATCGAATGACAGTGGGGTGTTGCTATGCAGATCAGACACTCTATATCCTCTTCATGCAGCATGCACTAGTGTAGGTAATGGCCCCTTACCTAGCGGTGCTAGGTCAACCGCATATAAGTTGTTAACTCCCGGAGTCTTGGGTCTTTCCTGCGTCTCTGCGTCCGGACTTGCTGACTCTACAGGATCTTATTGGGGGCTGGGATATGTCTAGTAGTGGTCCTAACTGGGGTCCTAGGACAGTGCGGCTCCTAGCTCCTCTTCCACATCATGTATTAGCAGTTCTTTTCATACAGCATGATATCCTACGAGCAGCGAGCTCGCAATGTATTCGGCTGAATACATTGCGAGCTCGCTGCTCGTAGGATATCATGCTGTATGAAAAGAACTGCTAATACATGATGTGGAAGAGGAGCTAGGAGCCGCACTGTCCTAGGACCCCAGTTAGGACCACTACTAGACATATCCCAGCCCCCAATAAGATCCTGTAGAGTCAGCAAGTCCGGACGCAGAGACGCAGGAAAGACCCAAGACTCCGGGAGTTAACAACTTATATGCGGTTGACCTAGCACCGCTAGGTAAGGGGCCATTACCTACACTAGTGCATGCTGCATGAAGAGGATATAGAGTGTCTGATCTGCATAGCAACACCCCACTGTCATTCGATTATTGTGTTTGAGCACTAGTTTTGAACACCATTCATTCATTTTTTTGGACACTTGAATTACTAATTTACTTTTGACACTAACAAATAGAGTGGGTTTAACTACTCACGTTAACCATCTACACAATACTTGCACTGTCGCACTGGTCGCAACACGAGGATCAGGCGACCATATCTCCTTTCTTGTTTGTTTCACTTGATGTTTGTTTGTTTCACTTGATATATGATTTGTTTATTGTATTGCCCCATTTTTGCACTTTAGTATATGTACAAGTTTGATTTTCTTATTTAAGACACAAGAGCACGAGCACTTTGGATATATTGTACTGTAATATTTTAACACATGCAGTAATTGGGTTTTTATCTATATATATATTTTTTCACTTTGTGATCAACATATGCATCAGTGTTTATATTTATATCCCTTGCTGGATCAACACATCTACTTTTGAGTCATTATATCTACGCATAATCTCAACTCAAATCCATGCGATTTTTTACGATCGTTTTATGTTTATGATTATTTAAAACTTCGTGACCTAGGAATATTAGGAATTATTATTAACACCTATAAGCTAAGACCCCTTTGGATAGCGCGGCAACCCCCCCCCCCCCCCCCCTCTCTTTATACCATTAGATTTGGGTTTGTGTCTGAGCCCTTGTTTTCGGTGCATGCAGCTGCCCAGTGATAGAGGTTGCATACAGGTTCATAAGTCGATTACGACTATATAACATTTTTTCCAATCTGGTAGCGCAGGAATAACCCCCGTTTTTACTGTATTTTTTTTGTGTGATTGTAAGACTGCTGTGCAAATAGAGTGTGACAGAAAGTATTGCAACAACTGCCATTTTATTCTCTAGGTTGTTAGAAAAAAAAATGTATAATGTTTGGGGGTTCTAAGTAATTTTCTAGCAAAAAAAAAACGTTTTTAACTTGTAAACAACACATCTAAAAAAGAGGCTCGGTCCTTAAGTGGTTAACTGGCAATAGCATGGTCATGCAATACTTTCTGCAAATTACATTTTTATCATTTTTTTCACACAAAGAGAGATTTCTTCTGGTGGCATTTAATCACCACTGGGTTTTTTTTTTTTTTGCAATATAAATTAAAAAAGGCCAAACATTTTTGAAAAAAAAACTATATTTGCTACTTTCGGTTATAAAACATATCCAATAAAATCACATTTCATCAAAAATTTAGACCAAAATGTATTTTGCTACATGTCATTGGTAAAAAGCCCAATAAGTGTATATTAATTGGTTTGTGTGAAAGTTATAGCGTCTACAAACCATGGCATATACAGTATATCTGAAGATGAATTAATCCTGATGTACTGACGGCCTATCTCATTTCTTGAGGCCCTAAAATGCCAGGACAGTACAAATATCCCCCAATTAACCCCTTGTTGGAAAGTAGACAGTCTGAGGCATTTAGTAAGTGGCATGGTGAGTTATAATTTTTTTGTCACAATTTTTTTGAAAATGAACAAATGTAATAAAATGTTTTTTTCAATCTAACCACATGGTACAGGGTGCTGTGACTGGCCCAGGTACCATGTGGTAGCTGTGGGCCAATCACAGCATAGGAAAAACAGCTGTTATGAATGAATTCATTCATAACAGCTTTGTTGACATTGATGTGATCACATAGTGATCACATGATCATCGGGCCCTGAGTAGCAGGATCCGCAATCCACTGTGCCCTCCTTAGGCCCCTTTCACACTTATATGACTTGTCCCACGATTTTGTACTGCAAAATCATATGACAAGTCATTCTCCATTCTCCAATGACTACCATTCATATTGGCACGACTTTAAGTCAACTTCAAAGTAGTCCCTGCACTACTTTGGTCCAACTTCCATGCGAGTTGATGTCCATAGACCTCAATGTTAAACCCTCAAGTAGCATAATAGTACGTGAATAATATAGACACGATTTCAGTACGACTTTGTAAGCACAAGCTGAGAATGGTTAATGCCAAAGTTGTGGCAAAGTCGTACAAAGTAGTACTGCTCCCACATCGCAGCAAAATCACGGCAAAATTGCAGTAAAATCGTCCGACTTTGAAGTTGCACAAGTGTGAAAGGGGCCTTAGCCTAAGCTGGCAAAATCATGTACTTGATTTTGCCTGCATGTGCCTCCCAGCTGCAGTATATGTACTGTGGCTGGTGGGCAAATGGTTATTTTAGCCATGTGAATGTTAATTTGTTAATTTGAAATCCCATTGAATTAAAATAACTGTCACTTTTTGAAAATCATTTCCTTTTGCTGGTCTGTCATCTTTGTGAATCGAGCTTATTCTGTGTAGTTTAACATAAGAAAATAAGAACTCTCGTTTGTGTTCTAAATAGTTCAAAAAAGGAAAATCTAGGTGGGGCAGTAACACGCTATATCAGACACTAAGGACGACCTTAGATAATAAAAAGTCATTTATTTTTATGATTACAGCAATGAAAGTCTAGTTTAATCCACACTTCCCCTTTACACCCATGGCTACAGTTCATACATACACTTTAATAAAGAATACTGGAAATGTATTAGCAACAAGTCAGCCTGAAGCTTACAGTTTCTATGTAGCCATTTGTGAACTGTCTCCTCATAACCTAAACAAGTTATAGATGTATATTAAATGTGACCACATGGGGAAAGCTGCAATCATAGAAAGTATTTGCACAGAAGCAGCAATCTGACATGCCGATCTAGAACCTGCTGCCAACATATACCTTGCAATGAAATACTATATTTTGACAGAAGTTAACTTTTCCAGGCTGAATAACTCTGAAGTGGTGTCTGGAACTAAAGTGCAGCCTTCATCCCAATGACCCCAGACTTCTGTGGAGCACCTTGATTTTTTTTTTTCCTCTGTAAATTTCATTAGGTTAAATTGTGGGCTCTTCAAGTATAAGGCTGAAAATTTAATTATCGCTGAGCTGCTCTTCTGATTTGCTGCCAGTCATTCCTGGAGTTATATGCTTGTAATCTGCAGCATCTCTTCTTCTATTTCAAAGGATGGTGACTGAATGTAGCATGACTGTAACAAAGAGGAATATAAAATCATGCTTATTTAATAAGCCAAACAGCAAAAAGTAGAGCAACCAATAGCACCCAATCAAAATCCATTGATTTACATTAAACTCAAATCTGATGGTTTAATAGAAAGCTAATATACTCTTTACAGCATCAATGTTTTATTAAATAAATCTTTATCATTTCAGATTGAAAAACTAGCCAACAATTTGGATAATTGTCAAAAAGAATTGAGGTTGGAATACCTGCTCACTGTGGCCACATCCCTATGTAACTTGGAGGTTTCCCCCTATATGATGGCACTTTAAAGGCTCAAAGAGTATGACATAAGTCATAAGAAACACTGATATACACCAGCATAGCTTATGTGTACACTCTACTCATCTCCTCCTCCTCCCTGTTGGTGCCATGTGGTCCCAGTGTATACCTACCTGGCCTACTTTGAGCCTTTAAAGTCCCATCATATAGCAGGAAACCACAATTTGGATAATGTTCTATAATAAACTTGCAATAACACAAAAGGAATTCAATTTGCAGTGTAACTAACAGCAAAACTTTTTTTTTTTAGTTTTTGATAGAGTGGAGAGGGATTAGAATGGATAAACTGAGGAAACGTTCAGTGAAAATGTAATTCTAAAATGATCAACAGATCCGGAGATATAGGCAGTCCCCTTCTGTCTCCCTACTGGTCCTTTAAAGGGAACCCTGTATGTAAATATAAGCTCTACTTATCTGCTATACCATGCCATCAATATAAAACACACTAAATTAAAGGGAAAACATATTTAAAAAATCATAAGAAAAATGTAAAAAAAATAATTAATTTATAACCTGGCTTCCAGGTGCTTCCTGTAGGTGCCAGTGGCGTCACAATGTTAAATTTAAACAGTATTTTTGACTACAATGGAAAATGTTTATACGACTAGGAAAAAAACCACACATTTCGCTGCAAGTCTGAGATGAACCAGAACGACATCGTACCTGCATTATCTCCTTAAGTGGTATTTAAAAAAGCATTTTTTTACAACAATTACATATTGAACTTTACATACAAAAAATATACAGTACAGTAAAATAGACGTACCTTTATACTGTTTTTCCAAAACTTAATGGTAAAGATATTCCTACAACAGGTCCTACTGTACTTAACCAGGTTGTGATATAATTTCCTTCTCTGAAAAGTAAAAATGATATAGTGTCACTATCAATATATACACAACACAGGCACCACGCCTGACAACTAAACCATCCTCAGAAGCTGATTTATGAAACCTGGAGAAACAACCAATCAGTAGCAAGTTTTTGTTTTGCAATTTATCAAGGAAAAGTCAGTGTTAATAGGATTGGTTGGCACAAAAATTCTTCTTCCAAGTTAAAAATGAATATTCCAGCACAAGACAGTGGGGGAGATTTACTAAAACCGAAGAGTGCAAAATCTGGTGCAGCTCTCTATAGAAACCAATCAGCTTCCAGGTTTTGTTAAAGCTTAACCACTTAAGGACCAGCCTCGTTTTGGATTTTAGGTGTTTACATGTTTAAATCAGGTTTTTTGCTAGAAAATTACTTAGAACCCCCAAACAATATATATGGTTTTCCTTCTAACACCCTAGAGAATAAAATGGCGGTCGTTGCAATACTTTTTTTTGCACCGTATTTGCGCAGCGGTCTTAAAATCGCACTTTTTTTGGAAAAAATTCACTTTTTTGAATAAAAACATAAGACAACAGTAAAGTTAGCCCAATTTTTTTTATATTGTGAAATATAATGTTACGCCAAGTAAATTGATACCCAACATGTCACACCTGAAAATTGCGCCCGCTCGTGGAATGGCGTCAAACTTTTACCTTCAAAAATCTCCATAGGTGACATTTAAAAAATTCTACAGGTTGCATATTTTGAGGTCAGAGGAGGTCTAGGGCTAGAATTATTGCTCTCGCTCTACTGGTCGCGGCGATACCTCACATGTGTGGTTTGACCACCGTTTTCATATGCAGGTGCTACTCGCGTATGTGTTCGCTTCTGCGCGCGAGCTCGTCGGGACGGGGGGGTTTAAAAAATTTTTTTTTAATTTTTATTATTTATTTTACAATATTTTATTTATTTTTACACTGTTTTAAAAAAAAAATGGTGTCACTTTTATTCCTATTACAAGGAATGTAAACATCCCTTGTAATAGAAAAAAGCATGACAGGACCTCTTAAATATGAGATCTGGGGTCAAAAAGACCTCAGATCTCATATTTACACTAAAATGCAATAAAAAAAAATAAAAAAAAGTCATTTAAAAAAATGACATTTGAAAAAAATGTGCCTTTAAGAGGCGTGGACGGAAGTGACGTTTTGACGTTGCTTCCGCCCAGCAGTGTTATGGAAACGAGTGGGCGCCATCTTAGCCTCACTCGTCTCCAGACACAGGACGGAGACAGATGCGATCGCCTCCGCCGCTACCGACGGCTCCGTTAAGCGACGGAGGGCACCGGATCACGGTGGGATCACTTTTATCTGAAAGCCGGCCGCCGCACGAGAACGGAGATACCGGGGTTATGGCAGCTAGCTGCTGCCATAACAACGATATCCCCATTCAAAGTTTGGACGTACATCGTCATACGGCGGTCGGTAAATTGGTTAATTGGTTAATTGAACAAACTGAAGTTGAAAGCTGATTGGCTACCATGCACAGCTGCACCAGATTTTGCATGCTCAGGTTTTAGGAACTCCCCCCACCAAAATGTCCTATGGTTATCAACATTTACCTGAAAGGTAATTATCAATCCATACTAAATCTAGATGGTAAAATCAAACGTTTAATGCAAGATATTGGCCACATTTGTCCTTGTGACCTAAAAAAAAGAAAGAACATGAAACAAAACTTCATAAAGTACCTTCCTGAAGGATACACTGCTTATTTTTAGTTTCCATCATAAATCCAACTTACATCATTAGTCCTTGTTAGTGCAAGATATGGAGAACATGTTTTCCACGGGAAAGTTACAAAGGAGACTACTTCTTAAAATGAACAACTAGACAAGTTATGTTGGAGGCTAAAATGAGGAAGAAAGCCTCCCACCTAATTTAGAAACGCAGTAGAGCTTTCCTAAAAAGAAGGTATTTGCAGATCTCAGTTCAAAGACATCCAAATAATAAGAGGCTTATTCCTCATTTTAGTATAGAGGGTGGGGACTTGTAAATCATTCCTTTGTTCTACTGTAGCCAGTCTGCACCTCACGGACCACTGGTTAATAGTACAGATACAAATTAATATTATAGACATTTATTCCAAACTGTATACAATGGGTTAGGGCTAATTGGTCATCATCAGTGTGGTGTAATATAACCATGGCACCTGGAGTAAAATAAAACATACTCCACGCTTAGGATAAAAAAGGTTTGCAGCCTCCCCTAATTACACCCCCCAAGAAAGGGGGTGATATATAAATAAATGAAGGTGTGGGGTGAGAGGCGCTCCCTATAATAATGGGAATGTGATCCCTATCTAGACACAAAAAGGTGTTACCACCTAGGTGTATATAATATATGGGTAACTCTCAACCACCTAAAGTATAATCAATGGATAAATAAATATGAATGTGTAATATAAAGAATATATATATATAGATCTCAGAAAGTGAGTATTAATATATAGCACAGTGATCGTATATCGGTTAGTGTTGTATAAACAATATAATAATAAACATTATAACACTAATAATGCAGTGTGTTCAATATTCCCACTGACAGCTTTTCAAAAAATGGGGACAGCACGCAAAAATCCCCGCTGTCAGCAGAGATAATAACATTCAAATATGAGACCAATGTGTCACAAAAAACACAAAAAACCGTACCAAGTGAAAAGTGTCCAAAAAATGTGTAAAAATGTAGAAACTAACGGATAAAAAATAATACTGAAGGTGAAGCTCCAAAATGGCAAAGTGTTCATACAAAAAAGTGACTTTTTGTGTCTAGATAGGGAGCAGATTCTCATTATTATAGGGAGCGCCACTCACCCCACACCTTCACTTATGGCACCTGAAGTGTATGTAAAAGCAAAACTTTTGTTATTTTGGATAAAGCAGGGAAGTGTTAAATCCTCTGCCAGCTTAAATTTTACTGTCTATGTCCAATTAGAAAAAGGCAACATAAAGTATTAGGCTATCTCCAGAAGGTGAGAGGAATTCCACTCTTAAGCTGGATAGAAATTCTGCCATTCAGCAAGGACCAGTCGAATTTCAATATATGTATGGGCACTGTGGTTGTACTGAAGTCGATCTACCAATCAACTTCTGTACAACCGCCCTGCTGGAAAATGTCCTCTTGATTGGTGCTATAGGCTATAGCCTGCAGTGATGTGTATTATGACTGTAGGGAAGTTTCCCCACTTACAGAATAAAATAGGATGGGATTCTCCCATCCATCTCAAATTTTGAATGAAAAATTTGACTAGTATATGGGATGCCTTAGTTGTCAACAGAACAGGTGTTTCCAGTAAAAGATTCCCCTTGCCTTCTGTTCCAGTGACAAGAAAAAAAAAAAATAAGTACATATTTTTCTGCAAAAATATGTAATTTTTTTCAAAAGGTGAATTTAGCTTTTAAGTTTGTCTTAGATGAGTAGGTTTTTTTTATGCAGCCAGAAGGCTGAATGAAAAAAAACCCAGATTCCTCCATCCAAACAAACAAGGTTTGAAATTTAGAGAGGATAACTAGATTATGGTGAAAGAGCAAAATAAATGAAAACCCACTATAGTGGGAAGCACAGAGTTACTGCAAGGTGAAGATATTTTCATTGCATGTTGTATATAAGTCTATAACTAGTGTTTATAGATGTACAGTGATATTCTGTATATATATATCCTGAAAACACACATATTTTCTCAGCATATTAAATATAATTTATATTAGGAGATTATATTACATAAAGTACAAATGCAGTGCCTATTAAAAGGGTTTATTATTTTCTGTGTTTCAAATTAAAATTTGTGAACAGCAGTGTATACCTTTACTGTTCATACTAAAAATGTTAGAGGCCATCATAGAGTTCCGCAAATGAGTGTATGCTCTTAGGTTTTAATGCACCGGTGTGTACTCTTTTTTTTAATTCTAAATCCATGACACAAATTTATAGTATATGGGTTGTAATTTGTGAGGTTTCTCACCTGTTTGCGGCTCCTGTAACAGAGGACATGAATTCATTGGTCCGACATGGGTGAAGCATAAAAAATGGCTGTCCAAGTATTGGATGTTCCTAAAGAGAATATGCCTGTTATTATTTTATGTATTAAGATTAACTTCATTTCGTATTATTGTTTCTGAGAAATAGTGGGTTCATATATGTATAAGAAATTGGAATGGAGAAAGTACATAGTAGAGGTATTGTTTATACCTACCAAACAGATGTTCACTTCCAATTTTAAAGCTGCAGTAAAGATTTTTTAAAAATTATCTCAGAAAACCCAACACTAATAGCACTGTGCAAGTTTTGTTCAAATACATGTCACGTAGTGACTCTTCCGGGTACAGGAAGATGTTTTCACTTAAAGTGGTTGTATCTGTAGTGTTTTTTTATCTCTCTCCAAAGCTCTAAGTGTCATTTCTCTCTGGTGCTTCGCTTCTCTGTTATCGGCATGAGTAACTACTAAGACGTTTTCCCGTCACATGAGATAAATTTGTGTCGGGAGGAAGGGGGGGAGGAGAGCTCAGAACGGAGCTTGTCTATTCAGAACACAGTCCTGTTATGTGTGGAGGGGAGTGTGTGCCTTTCCTTCAATCAGCTCTCACATACTGTAACTGCAGTCTCTCTGCCCCCTCCTCTGTGCTGCTGATAGATAAAGAAAGATTTTTAACACAATCTGCCTTCTTGAAGGGGTGTAGACAAAGATAAACAAGTAAAACTTATGTAGAGAGATTTGTTTCATCCCTGTTTTATCTGAGGCTGTTCACTTCACTGGGTATATGAGAGGATTTACAACCACTTTAAGCATTGATAAATAAATCTGTCCTTAGGCTTGGTGGTAGGATGAGTGTGTTTTCCTGAACTTCCTGAGAACTGTAATTAGTAGGGTATGGTTAGGAATGGTGCTGGGCATGAAGGACTTCTGAGACCCTGATGATGTTGACAGATGGATATTTTGAGGTGTCGTTACAGTAGTTAGGCTGATTCTAAACCAGGGTTGCTCTCTAACTATTGAGGGACCACTGGTAAAAAACAAAGCGTTCAAGAAAAGGAGCGCCATAAAGTACTAATTGATAAGGCAGTTAGGTGCCAACAATTATATTTTAACTCCTTGGCACTGACGGCACGCATATGTGGTCTCTTGGCAGCTGGGCCTTGGCACCAAGCGCCAGCATATTTGCGTGCATTAGTGCAAACAGCGCTGTGCCGAGAGCGTGCGCCATGTGCGCTCCCGTCACAGTTACCGGTGGCTAAAGGAAAACTCCCGATCACTGTTTGCGATCGGGAGCTTTCCGATCATGTGACAGCCAATCACAGAGGTCGAATGGCTCCGCCCTCGCCTCTCGGCATGTAAAACCCCTTAAGGGGCTGGCAGGCGCCAGCTCTAAGGGGTTAATGAAGTTGATATCCAACACGTTTCACAGTTGACAGAATCTTCCTTCTTCAAGGTTTAAATGTACAGAGGGGGATTGATTCAGCAGTGTAATGTACAGCTGCTGCAGCAAATGTCTGCGTGTGCGTGTCTGCATTTTTATTATTACAGTCTCAACTGAATGGGACTGCAGTGCCTACAATAATCTATATTTAAATTTTTTTTTATTTCAGGTACTTATATAGCACTGTCAATTTACGCAGTGATTTACATATACATTGTACATTCACATCAGTCCCTACCCTCAAGGAACAATCTAAGGTCCCTAACTCACATTCATACATACTAGGGACAATTTAGACAGGATCCATTCAACCTACCAGCATGTCTTTGGAGTGCGGGAGGAAACCAGAGTACCCGGAGGAAACCCACACAGGCACAGGGAGAACATGCAAACTCCAGGCAGGTAGTGTCGTGGTTGGGATTTGAACCAGCGACCCTTCTTACTGCTAGGCGAGAGTGCTACCCACTACACCACTGTGCCACATGTGTCCATCCTGACAGATCCGGGACATGGGGGACCGGAGGAGGACGGGGGGGGGGGAGCAGGAGCACACGTAGGGGGACCGGAGGAGTGCACATAGGGGGAATGGAGGAGCACATGGAGGGGGACCAGAGGAGCGCACATAGGGGAATTGGAGGAGCACATGGAGGGGGACCAGAGGAGCGCATGGAGGGGGACCGGAGGAGCACACATAGGGGAACTGGAGGAGCACATGTAGGGGGACCAGAGGAGCACACGGAGGGGGACTGGAGAAGCGCATGTAGGGGGAATGGAGGAGCGCACATAGGGGAAATGGAGGAGCACATGTAGGGGGACTGGAGGAGCGCATGGAGGGGGACTGGAAGAACGCACATAGGGGGAACGGAGGAGCACATGGAGGGGAACTGGAGGAGCCCACATTGGGGGAATGGAGGAGCACACGGGGGGGGGGGACTGGAGGAGAACACATAAAGGGAACGGAGGAGCACATGGAGGGAGGCTGGAGGAGCGCACATAGGGGGAATGGAGGAGCGTACAGAGGGGGACCGGAGGAGGACACAGAGGAGGAGATGGAGTGAGAATGGAGGAGCATGGAGGAAGACACAGGGGGACAGTCAGGGGTGATCGCTGCAGCGGTAGGGGAAGTTACAAGCACCAATCTCCCTGAATGGATTTCAATAAAGCAGCTGAAAGCTGCGGGGAGGGAGAGGAGTAGAAGCGGCTGTCAGCTGTTTGTTTTTTTTTTAACAAACAGTGGTGCTTTATTGAAGATAGTACATAGTACAATTTATGCAAGACTAGAAAACAGAGTAACAACAGTGTCAAATGCCTTAAGTAATATACTGAGCTACACACAGCTAGAGTGTACTGAGTCCCGAAGGATTCGTTGCCCACCAATATTAGTATTATACAGGTGCAAGACATGGTCTATAATATGATAGTTTACTGGGATACCAGTGCTGTTGTAAGATCCTATGACTTCCAATGTTCAACCCCACACACTATAGTATGCGTATTCAGGTCAGTGTCCATGGTGCCCAGACCTTCTCAAACTTCCAAGGACAACCCCTATTCGAGTAGGTCATTTTATATAGTGGGAGGGCTGCGTTGACCATCATTTCTCAAGCAGCTACTTCAGGTTTTGCAGGGGGTTAGCCATTTCATTAAAATTTCTTTTTTAGCGTAATACAAGAGGTGCGATATTAGCAGCTTTAGATGATGAGGACGCTGTTCATCTTCAGGGATTCCTAGGAGGACCAGGGACGGGGTGGGTGTCAGGGTTAGTTGCAACCTAAGGTTAATTTCAGCAAACACCACCTCCCAATATGACAAAATTGCAGGGCACTCCCAAAACATATGTAAATATGTACCCCATTTTGTTTTACAGCGGGGACATACAGGGTCATGCTCTGGGAAGATCCTATGTAGCCTCTCAGGGGTATAATACACCCAGTGTAGAAATTTGACCTGTATCAGCTTATCCCGGGATGCGATTACGAGCTTCGGGCCTTGTTCGAGGCAATCCTTCCAGTCCTCCTTATCTAAAGATGGAATATCCCCCTTCCAGTACTCCCACAGTTTCCCCATCCTGGGGAGGTCTGTACAGAAGAGCACCATAAAGGGTCGAAAGTGGTTTGCGTAGGTCTCCGGGTACCAAAAGTTCCTCAGTAGAGTCAGCCTTGATAACAGGAGATCTAGGAAACTGAGCATTGGTGGCATGCTGCAGCTGATGCCGAAACATCCAGCCAGGCAGTCCGAACTGGGATAATAATGGGAAACTCAGCAAGGTATCTGCTGGCATAATGTCCCCAATAGTCTTCACCCCACGCCCTTCTGGCCCAGAGCTGCGGGTCAGGGACGGTACGGAAGTGAGGGAGTCTCGGGTTGCCCCATAAGGGTTGAGCGGGAGAGAGCTGGCCAGGAGCAGAGAGCCAATGTGTGGCTGCCCTCCAAACCCGCCATGTGGTGTGTGTAGGTCCGGTACGCCTGCAGTCTCCGGTAAATTAGGTTACGGAGATCCATCAGGGATCCCAGAAAAGCCGCCTCTAAACAGGTGGCCGAACTAGCCCTAGAGCCCTGGAACCACCAATAGACAGACACCAGCATCGCTGCCCAAAAATAAACCCGGAAGTTTGGCAAGGTCAAACCGCCCAGCCTGGGGGGGAAGATTCAGCGTGGTTTTTGCCACACGGGGGGAGGTTCCATTCCAAATAAAGGAGATCAGCCGATTGTCTACCTCTCTAAAGAAGGCCAGAGGAATCCAAATTGGGCAGTTGCAAAATATATAGTTAAAACGCGAGAGAAGCATCATTTTAACTAGATTAATTCAGCCTAGCAAATTCAGCAGGAGCCCAGACCAGGAAGAACAATAGGTTTTGAGCGATGTCAGGAGTGGTTGGAGGTTACAATCAAAAAAGTCTGGCATCAGTCTAGTGATCTGTACCCCCAAGTATTTAAATTCCCCAACCCATTGCAGTGGAGAGGATGGGGCCGCCTATGCCGCTTTGTTGTCTATAGGAAAAAGGAAAGATTTAGACCAATTAATCCGTATTCCCGAAAAGGTGCCAAATGTGTCAAACAATTTTAGGGCAGCTGATAGCGACGGACCTGCATCATTTAGATATAACAGGGCATCATCTGGGTACAGGGACAAATTCTCCTCCAACTGTCCCACTCTTAAGCCCCTAACTGCAGAGGAATCCCTAACCAAAACTGCCAGTGGTTCCAGGGCCAAAGCAAATATGGAGGGGGACAAGGGGCATCCCTGCCGAGCACCCCTACGGAGAGAGAACATGTTGGACAACCAATCATTTGTGCGGACCCTCGTCTTGGGTGCTCTGTTGCTCTGTAGAGCATCTTGAGCCAGTGGAGGTATTTGGGGCCGAAGCCATATCTCTCCAGGACTTCCCACAAATACAGCCATTCTACCGAGTCAAACGCCTTTTCGGCATCTAACGAAGCGATGACTCTCGTGCCCTGGTTATTATGTGGTATAGAGAGGTTCAGGAAAAGGTGTCTCAGGTTGATGTCCGTTCCCTTGCCCGGCATGAATCCTGTTTGATCTACATGTATCAGTTCTTTAATAACAGTAGATAGATGAAGAGACAGCACTTTTGCAAGGATTTTTGCATCCACGTTTAATCATGAAATGGGTCTGTAGGAGGCACAGTCACAGGTGTCTTTGCCAGGTTTGGGAATTAACACTATGACTGCCTCTTCCATAGGTTCTGGAAGAGTACTCAGCGTTGACAGGTCAGAGAAAAGGTTTTTCAACTACAATTTCAGTAAAATTAGAGTAAAATTCGACAGGCAGCCCATCTGAACCCGAGGTTTTTCCAGCCTGCAGGCTCCCAATAGCCACCTGTATCTCCTCCAGAGTAATATCTGCCTCCAGGCGCTCCCTATCTGTCTCACCCAGCACTGGAAGCTTAACAAGGTCCAGGAAGGCGGCCAATTCAGTAGTGGAATACGCCACCCTAGACTCATACAGCTCTTGAATGAATTGCATAAACCGCTGATTGATAAAATCCGGGGCCACCAGCAACCGACTAGCTGCATCCCTGACACTAGCAGTATGGATTGTGGGATTCTGGCTTTTAGCCAACCATGCCAACAGCCTACCATTTTTACCGCCATATTCAAACACTTTTTGTTGGGAGTAGAAGAGGGCCTTTTTTGTATTCTCTACATGGAGTAGAGAGAGTTGCCTCAGGGTCCTCTGTCACACCCGATACCTATCCGGAGTTGGAGAGGACACATAGTTCACCTCCAGTCCCTCTACCTCAACCTACAAAAACTCCAACGATCGAGATCCCTCCCTCTGCAATGTCGCAATGAGGGATATGTACGCTCCCCTGACCCATGCCCTAAAGGAGTCCCACTGTGTCATAGGAGATTCAGTATCCCCATTCATTGTCCAGTAGTTACATACGGATTCCATGATGGGTTCTTGCAACCGATCATCCATTGCCCAAAACCTGGAGAGACGCCATAACCTAGTTTCGGGGGGGGGGGTTGACAAGGAGAGAGTTATGCTAAGTGGGGCATGATCTGACACCCCTCGCGAGAGTGTGCACGCCTCAGTGACCCAGCGAAGGCCGTCAGAGGAGGCAAAGGCAAAGTCTATCCATGAGAGGAATTTAAATGTGGCAGAATGGCATGTGTACTCTCTCGCGTCTGGATGCAGATGTCGCCACACATCCATCAAGAAAAAAGTGGAGGCCCATTGTGTCAAAGCAGATGCACCTCGTGGCGTCCCCTGCAGTCTATCCAGGGCCGGGCAAGGGACCATGTTAAGATCCCCCATCAGAAATACAGCCGGAGTGTCATATTTCAAAGCCATGGTCATAATGTCATTCAATACAGCAATCGAAGCAGGAGGAGGCAAATACAATCCCACCAAACCATTTTTTTGTCATAAATGCTAGCACGCCCACTTACTGCAGCAGGGTGACAGTGCATTCTTTTAGCACTGATCACTGTATTGGTGTCACTGGTCCCTGAAAAGTGTCACTTAGTGTCAGATTTGTCCGCTGCAATGTCACAGTCCCACAAAAAAAACGCTGATCGCCATTACTAGTAAAAATAAAAATGCCATAAATATATCCCATAGTTTGTAGATACTTTGGCGCAAAACAATTAATATACGCTTACTGGGACTTTTTTTTACCAAAAACATGTAGCAGAATACATATTGGCCTAAATTGATGAAGAAATTTGTTTTTTTTTTTTTTTTTTTTTTACATTTTTGGATATGTTTTATAGAAGAAAGTAAAAAATATTTTATTTTTTTTTCAAAATTGGTGTTTTTTTTTGTTTATAGCGCAAAAAATAAAAACAGTAGAGGTAATCAAATACCACCAAAATAAAGCTCTATTTGTGGGAAAACAAAAGGACATACAATTTATTTGGGTACAGTGTCGCAGGACTGCGTAATTGTCAGTTAAACCAACGCACTGCAGTATCGCAAAAAATGGCCTGGTCAGGGAGGGGATGAAAGCTTACGGGGCTGAAGTGGTTAAACAAACTTAAAGAAAAGTTCAAAACTGAACAGCTCCCTCTTTAGCAACCTTGCTGCTTAAGCCTTAAACTAGGCTACTCACTAGTCCCTCAGATGTCTCACCCAGCTATCCTGGCTCATCTGGCTCATTTAGCCTTACAGCACCCTGCTGCACGGGCCCACTCCTGACCTCTTCATTTCTTCCCTCCCAAAGCACTTTGAAATCTCCAAACTATGTTGCCCAATTCAGGAATGTCAAAATTCGGAGAAAGCTATAAGAAACAGTATTCTCCACTCATAATCGATACTCCAGAGTGCCCTTGCACTCTGTATACGTGTGAATCTACTATCTAGGACCACAACATGTATCATCACTTTGCAGGTGGGACATTAACTACTCAGTAGTCAATTTCCCTGTGCTCCTCCAACATCCAACCACCACTGAGAATGGGGGCGTAGTCCCTAAAACACAAATTTATTGAGTATTTCTCAGGTAACCTGGAGGCGGATAAGGGCATTGGGGATCCTGGAGAAGGAAAATGTGGAATACCTCATTTCCTACTGGAAAGTCAACCTGTTATTTTGCCTGGTACAAGTTGTTACTATTATTTTGTAAAAAAAAAAAAAAAAAAAAAAGTTATAAAATGTAATGTTACATCATTTACCATATTGGATAATAGAATTATCATTGTGTTACTGTAAATGATGTAAACAGGAAACCATGAGGAGTCACCTTCCCAGAATTCCCTATGTCCTTTAAATCTTTGTTATGTTGGAATCTCCTATACTTTCGAAGTAAGGCATTTTTTTAAAATTGTATATTGAAATACTGGACAGACTGGTAATGCTGCCTTTAATTATGTGTATAATAATACAAATTCTAATCTTTTTTTTTTTTTATAGGAAGGAGTGAACGGGAGGAACGGGATGGGGACCCAGTAGGGAGTATAATATGGCAATTTGGCATTGCTTCGGTAATATAACAGATACACCTGCTTTACCTCTTGAAAAAAGCTTTGTGAACTGGGAAGTGGGAGCAAAATATTTCCAGGGAATAGACAATAGACTCACTTCACACAGTTAACACACAAGTATAAGCATACTTATTTTTAAAAAGTGAGTTTTTTCAGTGGAGTCCAAGTAGATTTAAAAATTACAGTCGCATGACTAAATTTACCCATGTTAAACTTTTGTGAATCGAGCATAATGGATGCTAATATTAACAGAAAGCCCACTAGCGTGTGATACGTGTTATTGCAGCTTCATCATCAGGCCCAAGGATTGAAAGATAATAAAGAGTTAAAATTAAAAATGAAATTAGTATCTAATCATGAATTTATAATATGTAAAACATGAAGATGTTTATCCTCTAGGATAGTCATCCGTTTCTCATCATTCAATCTCCAGCTGAGACTCTGACAGTATATTCCCAGTTGGTCTTAATCAAGTTTTTTGAACACTGAATTTGGCTGAGAAAGTCAATTAAATTAGGTTGAATATTTTTAAAGTTTGAGTATCACAACATGCATAAAAAAAACAGAAAACTATCAACTTTTAATTGAGCCTTGGTAAATACAGCATAGCTCCACCTTGTTAACAAAAATCCTATTGTTAGGAATAGTAGTCAATGAAGCAGTTTGGTAATCAGGCTTCATTTCCTATCTTGTGTCATCATTGCTGTAAAAGTGACTGTTTATTGATGTGAGCAGACTAAAAAAAATTAATGTATTATCAAGCTGATGTGCGTGTGAGTGTAGGGCATCATTGCAGACACAAGTGGGGCACACATCATTAGAGACAAATTAATGGCATCTATTGCCCCAATATTGTCTTTGCCCAAAGATCATCTTTAATGGCATTGATCTGCCCCACTACTCAAAATGACTAAGGAATCCAATAGAGGTATCCTTCTAGACACTAACTATTCACAGTGCTAGGAGAATCCACACCATTGTGCTATGCAAGCTCTCTTTAAAGTAATAGACTGGAACATATGGAACACTGCACCTTCAAGTTCTGTCCAGAAAAAAACACAAGTATCCTATCTACTATTGAGAAGAACAGCAATACACACACCTGGCACAGAAGAGAACTCAAACTATATTGGGGAGTTAACAAAGAGCGGCTCAGCCTTTATGCCTGCACTGCTCTTCTAGGCTGAGAAAACAGATCAGATGCTGCTTCAAATAACAAAAAGGGTGCAGGGAGCGATCTGCTCCCAGGTCTATGCTGTGTCTGTGCCAGACACAGTACAGAGCAGTTCAGCTGAGTCTGCTTGCTCTGATCCCTTTGCCCACCTTCCCACTCAGCTGAGTGTGGGAGGAAAGAGAGAGGGTTGCTAGCCCTGCAGGCTCTGATTTTGCAGTGTAATAATAATGTAGTCTAATCTGCCAGGGATCTGCAACAGTTTTCTCTACTGAAAATTTCAGCACTTTGAAAAAGAAAATGACACGAGTGGTGCAAAGAGATGTAAAACAAGTCTACCTGCTTAGCTAATGTGGGCACATGCTGCAATAACAGTTTTCTGTGCCATTATAATAGAGAACGAACCTTTGCTGATTCCTTGTTTTAAAGGCAATGATAATGCCATATGTTCTTCTTCAGCTAACAAATGTTACGAATGCTGATAAAAACCTTTAAAGTGTGATAATCAAAAGAAACCTATAATAATAATAGGGTTTCATTGAAATTAAAACAATATGCTGATTAAAACCAGCATTAGCAGCGCTTCGAAATTCAAATAAACATAGAGTCCATTAATCCTGTATATCTGTATAATCATATAAACAATCAAACAGTTCATCCATGTGTGTCCCAAATGGCATAAATCCTTTTTAGTCGACCGTCACCACACCTCGTGTGTTATCCCCCTATGGTAATGGACTCACCGGATAAAAGATAGATAAATGCCCGTCTTAATCAACCTTTCATGGAGCTTCAAGAGCCGTCCTTCCATCTACATATCACTCACGACAAAAGATGCATATACGCAGCGTAATTCCATAAAAAAAAAAGTTTATTAATTAAATACCCATCCCTCTTACAAGATGCACTTACAAGAAAGATTTGTTTAAAAGGCACTCAGAACATTAAACAGTCCTATGATCAGTCAGAACTCTCACCGCTAGATGAAATGGAGTACCCGGGTTGAGTTGAGCGCTGATTGTCAGTCTGGACGCACGAGGTGTGGTGACGGTTGAATAATAAGGATTTATGCCGTTTGGGACACACATGGATGAACTGTTTTGATCGTTTATATAATTACACAGATATACAGGATTATTGGACTTTATGTTTATTTGAATTTTGAAGCGCTGCTAATGCTGTTTTTAATCAGCATATTGTTTTTATTTCTTTGTTTGTATAGTAGCTGCTAGATTATTACACGTTCTGGAATTTTACCATAAGCGATGGGAGTGGGTTGGTTTGGCTACTTTGGTATACATACTTTTCCACAAACTTTTCTGAATAGGGTTTCATTGCCTTTAAGCTGAACTCTGGGATAAGCAAATATTGTCTAAATGCAAGCATCATGTGTGTTCTTATTTATCTCTTGGTGAGCTTTGTGCATTTCTTCCAGATCTGTGCAGTAATCCAGTGTGAAACTTTACCTCTGTGCAAGAGCTTCCTATTATAAAGACCGGTCACTGCTGTTCTCTCTCCTTGTGCAGAGTAACTGGTCTTGTCTCTGCCCCCTCCTGTAGTTTTCTGGAGGCAGCCTGTAGTGGGTGGAGCCTGCTGGACCCCTCCCACAGCTCTATTCTCTCTACAGGCTTAATACAACACAGTAATGATGTCACTGCTACATATAAAAGGTAACTGGATTTGTAAAGGCATTTGATGCACACAAAGTGGATTTATACTATTTGCAGCTATTGGAAAAATATTTAAATGAAAGCTTTTGTTTTTTAGCCCATTGTTCAGTTTTAAGGTAAACGTCATGGCAAAGAAAAAACAAACATGGAAGACATGCACATTCCCCTCTGTTTTTTGTAAATTTATATCTAATCTCCTCATTTTCATTATAGACTGATAACATATCCAGACAATCTATGCCCGTTGATGCTGGACATCTGGATGAAGGTACCTCTTGTACAATTTGATTTGGAAGAACTGAAGGACACTCTTATCTGTGCAATGCAGTGCTATGGGCTCTTATTCAAGTCTGAAAAAAATATCTAGCCTTGAGGGCCAATATCATGTTGCCTGGTACTTTGATCTATAGAGCCCTTTTTTAATAAACACAAAATTCCTAGGGAAAAATGCTGATGCAAGTGAATGAACCTAGCAGAATAGGCAAAGTTTTCAGCTAAATAGTACAGAGCAACTGAATGATTATACCACCATCTGCTGTTCACAGCACAACATCTCCAGCTCTGAGAACAAGCATCTTCCAATACAAAAAGTAATCTTATAACAAGGCAAAAATCTGTGCATGAAGTCCAGTACACGTGGAAGTGGCTGGATGTTACTAGGTAGATAAAAGTGGATAGCAGTCGTGAATCCATATAGACTACTGGACAGTATGTTAATTTTCCCTAGTTTATCAATAATAATAGTAGACTGGCTTGTGGGGATTATGTTTTGTAGCATTATAGCCTGGATATATAATAGACAGAAAAATAAGTAGAGCTCTGTTGTGTGAACAAGGTAAAACAAAGGCAAAATTATATAGATTGAATAATATAATTGTTTATTCTAATAAAAATGGATAAGCAAAATTGTGATTTTTGTTTTTTTTTTAATTCCCTAAGTTTCACTGAAAATTGAGAGATGTTGGCAAAATATTGACTATTTGGCAAAATGCATTGAAGTCAGAGGGGATGGTGAAATAAAAGTAGAACTAAAAAGCAAAACTTTTTTTTTCCTACAGGGGAGTGGTCTGGACATGGCCGAGTAGAGACATGTGCTTGCTGAGCTCCCGGCCGTCTCCTATCTACCCCAGCTTATCTAGCTCCATTTAATACATTATGCTCCCATCTAAGAAGCGCACATCTAAGCGGAACAGGAACAGCACGAAGGGCAAAAAATGGACTCCAGCTGCTCCATCCCCAGGTGAGATCCAGCGATTCTTCCAGCTCCCCCAGTCGGGCTTCTTGGAGTTTAAGATGGCGGACACGTGTGCCTCGCGCTCTGAAGGCCTCGACCTTCTTGCCTATCCTGCCTCCCCCGCAGGGTCCTCGAGCTCAGAGATATACCCTACCATTCCACCAGCCTTTCTGTCGGACCCGCGGAATTCACTTCATCTGCCCCTTACGTACAGAGCGGATGCTGAGCTGAAATCTATCCTTCAGGCACTGCCTATGAAAGCCGACATAGAGGACCTGATAGGGCGTGTGGAAGCTACACACAGGAAGGAACATTGCGCCGTTAAACAGGACGTACAAGCCCTTACCACTAGACTCATGGCGGGGGAAACTTCTCTCTACATGATAGACCAGAGAGTAACCGCTCTGGAGACACTCAAAAGCTCCCACACAGAGGCAGCGGTGAGCCTGCAGTTACATCTGGAGGAGATGGAGGACCAGAGCAGACAGAACAACTTGTGGCTCCGGGGTCTGCCGGAAGCTACAGGCCCAGCAGATCTAGCTGACACGGTCACTGACATCTTCAAGAGAGTGATGGGCAAGCAATTACTAGAATCTTTGGAATTAGACCGGATTCATATAGCTCTGGGCCCCCGGTCAAACGATCCCACTAGACCTCGACCCCTATACGCACAAAGATATTATAGCCCAAAAAGCATGGGAAGCAGGAGACCTAGAGCTTGACGGTGCATCGGTCAAAATCCTGCCAGGCCTCTCCAGAGCAACACTGCAGTGCTGAGCCCTCCTGAAGCAGCTTCTAGACCTAGCCAGGAGGTTGGATGTCACCTACCGATGGGGCTTCCCCCTATCGATCACCTTCCATAAGGACCAGCGTTCCTTCACTCTGCGCTCACCGGAGTCCCTCCCAGCCCTCTTCATCTTCCTGGCGTCGGAAACCAATTGCGGTCCCACACTGGCTGGCTTTCATCCCACGATCCCACGGCCGTGTGGGCCATGCTACGCCCGACAGTGCATACTAACCCAGGCCACAAAGGAGCCGCCGCCACTCACGCGCACCATCCCCGGAGGAGACACGTGATTCGTGAGTAGTCCTACAGAAGTTGTCTTCCACTAGTATACTATTTGCCCTGCCTACCGGCTTTACTGTTCCTATTTTTTCTTCCCCCTTTTTTTTTCTTGTTGGCTCACACGTTACTTTCCCCCAGCACATGGCCAGCCTCCTCGCAGCTTCGCTATGGGCCCGGATGGCTATACTATACCATACTATAAAACCCTCCTCCAGCTAATAGGACCACATATGGTGGCATTTTTTAATGCAGTTGGAACCGATGCCATCTTCCCTAGAGACACTTTGAGGGCTCATATTTCGTTAATCCACAAAGAGGGTAAAGACCCTACCTCTTGTGGGAGCTACAGGCCCATTTCCCTTTAAATATGGACTTGAAACTGTTCTCTAAGGTTTTGGCTACCCGGTTGGGGAGATTGGAGAGACCCTGTTAACCCTTTGCACTTGCATGATAGTCATGTTACACTAGTTACCACTGAGCAAGTTAATCGCAATTTCTGTCTTGATTTGTACCAATGAGTAATATGATAATGTAATATGTTCACTGATGTATTACGAACTGAACTACATGTTTACAATCTCAATTACCTTTATATTAGGGTTGTCCCGATACCACTTTTTTAGGACCGAGTACAAGTACCGATACTTTTTTCAAGTACTCGCCGATACCGATTACCGATACTTTTTTTTTAATGTCACGTGACAGTTTTTATTTAGCTATTTTTTTGGGGGGGGGGGGGGGTGAACGTTGTATATGTGTGTGTTTTTTTTTTTGTTTTTTTTTACAATTTTTATTTTTTACAATAATATTTTTTTATTCTTTATTGTTTTTTTTTTTTTTTTAATCAGCCCTTTTGGGGGGCTTTGGTGAGATATCAGGGGTCTTAACAGACCTCTGATATCTCCCCCTTGAGACAGAGAAAGAGACAGAGGATAGAGATTCCCCAGTCCCTTTCTCTGCAGCGTCAGCTGCACTGAGAATGAATGGAGAGAAGACAGCGGCTTCTCTCCATTCATAAACTGACACATAGTAATCACAAGAGATTACAATGTTTCAGTTATGTGAATGGACAGAGTCAGCTGACTCTGTCTATTCACAAAGGAAGGAGGGGGAGGACGGAGGAACTGAGGGGGAGAACGGAGGGGGACAGATAAGGAGAGAGGAACGGAGGGGGAGTACGGAGGGGGACAGAAAAGGAGAGAGGAATGGAGGGGGAGTACGGAGGGGGACAGAAAAGGAGAGAGGAATGGAGGGGGAGTACGGAGGGGGACAGAAAAGGAGAGAGGAACAGAGGGGGAGTACGGAGGGGGACAGAAAAGGAGAGAGGAACGGAGGGGGAGTACGGAGGGGGACAGATAAGGAGAGAGGAATGCAGGGGACAGCGGAGGGGGACAGAGGAAAGGAGGGGGCATGGAGGAGGATGCAGTGACAGTCAGCTGTGAGCGATCACCGCTGTATGTCACTAAAGCTGGTGAAAGCCGCTGGGGAGAATCTTGTAACTCCCCCACGCGCCGATCACAGCTGTCCTCTAGGTATCGGGGGAAGCATCGGGAGCATTTGCCCGAGTACAAGTACTTGGGCAAATGCTCGGTATCGGTGCCGATACCGATACTAGTATCGGTATCAGGACAACCCTACTTTATATTATTTTTGTAATAATGGGGTCTGCCCTTTATTGGTGTTCAATAAAAATTACAGTGGGGACGAAAAGTATTCAGACCCCCTTAAATTTTTCACTCTTTGTTATATTGCAGCGATTTGCTAAAATCATTTAACTTAATTTTTTTCCTCAATGTACACACAGCACCCCATATTGACAGAAAAACACAGAATTGTTGACATTTTTGCAGATTTATTAAAAAAGAAAAACTGAAATATCACATGGTCCTAAGTATTCAGACCCTTTGCTGTGACACTCATATATTTAACTCAGGTGCTGTCCATTTCTTCTGATCATCCTTGAGATGGTTCTACACCTTCATTTGAGTCCAGCTGTGTTTGATTATACTGATTGGACTTGATTAGGAAAGCCACACACCTGTCTATATAAGACCTTACAGCTCACAGTGCATGTCAGAGCAAATGAGAATCATGAGGTCACAGGAACTGCCTGAAGAGCTCAGAGACAGAATTGTGGCAAGGCACAGATCTGGCCAAGGTAACAAAAAAATCCTGCTGCACTTAAGGTTCCTAAGAGCACAGTGGCCTCCATAATCCTTAAATGGAAGATGTTTGGGACGACCAGAACCCTTCCTAGAGCTGGCCGCCCTGGCCAAACTGAGCTATCGGGGGAGAAGAGCCTTGGTGAGAGAGGTAAAGAAGAACCCAAAGATCACTGTGGCTGAGTTCCAGAGATGCAGTCGGGAGATGGGAGAAAGTTGTAGAAAGTCAACCATCCCTGCAGCCCTCCACCAGTCGGGGCTTTATGGCAGAGTGGCCCGACGGAAGCCTCTCCTCAGTGCAAGACACATGAAAGCCCGCATGGAGTTGCTAAAAAACACCTGAAGGACTCCAAGATGGTGAGAAATAAGATTCTCTGGTCTGATGAGACCAAGATAGAACGTTTTGGCCTTACTTATAAGTGGTATTTGTGGAGAAAACCAGGCACTGCTCATCACCTGTCCAATACAGTACCAAAAGTGAAGCATGGTGGTGGCAGCATCATGCTGTGGGGGGGGTTTCAGCTGCAGGGACAGGACGACTGGTTGCAATTGAGGGAAAGATGAATGCGGCCAAGTACAGGGATATCCTGGACAAAAACCTTCTCCAGAGTGCTCAGGACCTCAGACTGGGCCGAAGGTTTACCTTCCAACAAGACAATGACCCTAAGCACAAAGCTAAAATAATGAAGGAGTGGCTTCACAACAACTCCGTGACTGTTCTTGAAAGGCCCAGCCAGAGCCCTGACTTAAACCCAATTGAATGTGGAAACAGAGAAGTCCTGGACTGCCGCACTCCATGGAAAAGCATCTTTATTGAATTGTAAATAAAATCCAAAATAGCAGACAAAATACAAAAAGTGGGCACAACGGGAATCAAATGGTAACGCGTTTCACATCCAAAGATGCTTACTCATAGCTAATTTGATGAAAAAACAAAAGTGTATATATAACAGAAAAGAGGGGGAGGGAAAAGGTAAAACACCCAATCCATAACAACAGGCAATTAGGTGAACACACCTGCTACACAGTTGGAGCTAAATTCCCAAAAATAAGGTGCACATAAGGGTTCAAAATAATATGGTACAATGTAAAAAGACACAGATGGCATTACGGAACAGAGCCTAAATTGAATTTACAAAAATATAAATATAAATAACCCATTACGGTGCATCTATAAATGGAATGAAGCAAAAAGACAACAAAAGAATGCATATTTTTCTGAGATATACCGGATATTCATTGCAGCGCAATAATGAAAAGAAAAATTGCAAGGGAAAGTATACATAGGAGTATACATGTGATACAAAAAGTAAAAAACACATATTGAATACTGCTTGTACTATCCTGATCCTGTTAAATGAATATCATGTGTGGATGACACCAAAGCATTTTCATATAGCGCAAAAGAAAAATTATGCATGCCAAGAATAAAATATGATAAATTGAAAATGTAAAATAATACTGTGTTTAAAAAAATATAAATTGGAAGCATTCTTGTCAAAAGAATTTGTTGTCTTAAATACACTGTTACCTATGGCTCACAAATACAGAGTAGCGATTATATCTCTTGAGACAATATATCCGAAAAGTAATACCTGTAACAGATGTACGGAAAGCCGGTCCTCTGGCTCAATATTGAATCCTATAATGAACACAGCCTAATAAATAAAGGACTGGAAAAACTGAAAACCGAAAGATTCTCGTAGTTACCATCAGAGCCTAGGCTGGGAACAAAACTGGGATTCAACATGACTTCAGTCTCTCTTTCTATGCTATTAATTGGAGTCCCACCGCTCTCAAGGGAAAAACACAGGGAGGCAGGAGTCTCACTTCTTCTGCTGCAAACAACCTTTACACCACTAACAAAGGAGGAGACTAACATGGCAATAAGACTAATCAAAACAATGTCTAGTGGGCAAGATAGAAACTAATGCTCATTAAGTCAGAGATTCTATGTTTAGATGTTGCCCGAGAAGTGAATAAACTGCTAGGCTCAGTGAAACTAAAATCTCCCTTTATCCGCTGCAGGCTAGAGACGCACTGCTCTCCAGAAAGCCACACAGAGAGACAGGAGTCTCACTCCTTCCGCTGCAGGCAGCATTCACACCGCTAGCAAAGCAGGGAGTGAACATATAGTAATAAGCTTAATCGAAGCAATGACTGATGGGCAAGATGGAGTCTAATGCCCATTAAATCAAAGATTCAATATTTAGATATTACACGAAAAGTGGATAAACTACTGAAATTTATTGTATCCAGCCGGAACGAAAACAACATTATGGTGATCAAAGACCTGGAACAACTCAAGTTCAGTAGAATCTCGGAATCCCAGCATATACAACAAGGTATAAAACAATTGGAAGCAAATAAAGATATTATAATTAGACCGGCCGACAAAGGGGGCGCCATTGTAGTACTAACAAAGGAATACTACCACCAGGAACTGATGGGACAACTTAACGATAATAACACATATCTGAAACTCAGTAGCAATCCTACTAGAGAATACAAACGAGATCTGTCCTCTTTGATTCAAAAAGGAATCAACAAAAATATTCTATCCAAAAAAGAATCTAGATATTTAGTACCGGATACATGTAGAGTTCCAATCATTTACACCATCCCGAAGATCCATAAGAATGCTGAGGCACCACCAGGAAGACCCATCATTAATGGGATTCAATCGATCAATGCAAGACTAGGGGAATATGTGGACAAATTCTTGCAACCCCTAGTACCTAACACTAAAGCTTATCTACGTGATACCAAACATTTATTACAAATATTAAAATCTCTGACCCTGGACCCTAATGGAAGATATCTGTTAGCAACTGCTGATGTTGCTTCACTGTACACAATAATTGAACATAGCGATGCAATAGAAGCATCTAAATGGGCTATGGATTCATTCAGCCATCTCATTTCTAAACAGAAAAGATTTCTTCTTAGAAGCCTGGCCTTTGGTATTCAACATAACTACTTCTGGTATAATGACAATTATTTTCGACAACTAACGGGTATTGGGATGGGAGCTAAATATGCCCCAAGTGTAGCCAACATATTCATGGCAAAATGGGAGGAGGATGCCATCTTTTTAAATACTCCAAAGGAACTGGTTCTATATAAAAGATTCATAGACGATTGTATTTTTATTTGGAAGGGTGATGAACTGAGTTTAAGATCCTTTTTCCAACGTTTGAATATGAACCAAAAAAATATTAAACTTGAACATCAAATTAGTGAGACTAAAATCCAGTTCCTTGATCTTGAAATAGAACTAACAGCCAATATCATCAGCACAAAAACTTTCTTCAAACCGGTGGAAAGGAACAGCTATATACCAGTAACGAGTTGCCACTATGAGCCATGGTTAATCAACATTCCGAAGGGCCAGTTTATTCGCTTACGGAGAAATTGTTCAGAAAATAATGACTATTTTAAACAAGCTCAGTGGATAGGTAAGAGGTTTGAAGAAAAAGGGTACAATAAATGTTTTATAGAAGAAAAAATAACAGAAGTCAATCAAACCTCAAGAGAAGCGCTGATCCAAGATAAAATCAAGGTAAATGACAAAACAGATGACATACCTCTGATAATGGACTTCAGTATACAACACAGGAGGATGGAGAGGATTATAAAAAGACATTGGTCTATTTTAAAAACTGACACTACTTTGGCAAATATACTCCCAGAAAAACCGAGATTCATTTATAGACGAGCTCCAACTCTAAGGGACATCATAGCTAAAAATGTACCCAACCCACCCAAGAGAATAACTGATTTAACCTTTTTTCAGGGTAAAGGATTCTATCCCTGTAAAAGGTGTTATGCCTGCATAAATACTAATCTAAATGGATACAAATGTCAGAAATTTTCTTCAACAAATACTGGACAAGAATTTGAAATAAAGGATTTTATATCTTGCAGGACTGAGGGGGTGGTATATGCTTTACAGTGCTCCTGCTCCCTCCAATACATTGGCAGAACGAAGCGACCAATGTGGAAGAGAATAAGAGAGCATATCCAGAACATTAGAAAAGGCTATCCAAAACACAGTGTTTCAAAACATTTTGATAGGTATCATAACAGAGACCCTAGGGGTCTCCAATTCTGGGCTATTCAAAAGTATAAGGCTCATTGGAGGGGTTCCCATAAAGTGAGGGAACTCAGCAAGAATGAATCCAAATGGATATTCCAGATGGGTACGTTAGAACCCCATGGTTTGAACATTGAATTCGACCTGAATTGTTTTATTTCTGATTTTTAGCGATTTTTCAGATTTTTATATATATATTTTTATGGTATATATTTTCATTTTATATTTTTTATATTTTTTATTTTTTCATTTATTTTTTGGTCCAATATTCTCATTATTTGTCCAATACTAGTTTTTTCTGAGTGGCAATATTTGGTTCAGTTCTAGCATATAAATACTGGTCATCATCCATGTTTGCAATATTCTATCATGGAATTTTTAGATTTTAATTTTACATTTTAATATTATTTCCCTATTTCTTATATCATATCTTATTTTAATTTTATATATGTATATTTTATATATATATATATATCATGTCATCTTGTTTACTTCGTTTTCCATACATTTATGAGCAGAGCATGTGGATACCCCATTTTTGTGATATCATGGGGCACTGGTCAATTATCAAAACCATTAGAGACAACGCTTTGCCATTTATTTCCTCTGTGAGATGTTATACCAATTGTGACCACTGGAGGGAGTTGAAAAAGTAAACGTGATTAGAGATATCAATATATATATTTTTTACTTTTTACACACTGCGTTTTTTACACATGGAATCGTGGTTTTGATAAACCAACGATATTCATATGAATTACATGTCTAATAAAAGTAGGTTTTAACAGGATTGAAGTATATGCAGGAAGCAGAATGATGATAAACTCATGCTGTAACCATGGCAACCACTCTGCTGTTGTGCTATAAAGCTGAGTCCGTCAGAGCTTGTATTATCCTTGAAAAAGTCACGTGACTGTGATGTAACGCGTGGGAGGAGCCAAGGAAGCTCTGTGCAGATCAGCAGTTTCACACAGTGTACTGCACTGAATCTGCTCCTGTCTAAGGCGGCTGACTGCTATAGTAAAACCTGCATATGCCTTATCATTATAAGGCACACGTGAGTGGATTGAAGTTTGCCTGTGTACCTTGGTATCCTAACTATTGCACAATGATTGTTTTTTTTCTCTTATCTGCCTGTTTATGATTCCCACATTGGTTGTGAATAGAAGCAAAAAACACATTGGTACTATCAATGAGCACCTTAATTAAGCAAGTGTTTTTAAACAGCTTTGCTAGTGATCAAAAGCTCTATACCAATCAGGATTCTACACCTGTATAATTGAACCTTCTGAATACATCCCTATATATTTATTTTTATGTGGATTTTTTATGTGAATTTTTTACACATTTGGTGTCACTAATTTTTAATAATTTTACACTATTTTGATTGCTGGATTTTATAGGAATTTTTACTCACCGCTGGATTTATTTGACTATTTATATTTATTCTTATATATTCATTTTCATGCACATTGTGAAGCGCTTCAAATATCATTATTTATGCTCCAAGAGGCACACTTCCTGGCCCGATACAACCCCACATTCCTCTACTCCTATTACCCAACATTTAGCGAATGCCATAAACAAGACCAAGGGGGTGGCAATTCAATTTTCCAAGCACAGTAAATTCTCACGGATCATGGACTATAGAGACCGCATGGGAGATTTCTCCTAGTAAAGGTACTATGGAGGGACATGTATACTCCATAGTATCCTAATATGCCCTTAATAAAGGGCATACAACATTCTTCCAGTCTCTCTTCAAAACCCCAAACCCCCTCCTGGAGGGCACGGTCATCTTTGAGGGGGTCTTAAACTTCGCTTTCAACCAGGGGCTAGACAGGTCCAAACCCCTACAGCCCAGTTAACCTGCCCTACAAAGGTGAGTCTTAAAATAGCCAGACTCCTTAACAAACAAGGCCTTGTAGACATATGAAGGGAACTGAACCCCTCTAAATGAGACTACAATCACTTTTCCTGTCCCCATCAATCGTATGCCAGGATCTATCATATCCTAGTATCCCCAAGTCTCATTCCAACTGCCCAAAAATCTACCATAAAAGATACTGTCTGGTCAGATCACTCAATGGTAACTCTCTCCCTACATAACACCTACACAAGACAGCCATTATCGCACTGGCAACTAAATGAGTTGATTCTCATTGACCCCATTAGAACTAAGGAAATAGCAAACTCCTTAAAAGAATATTTTCAACTGAATGACGTAGACGGTATCTCCCCAGAGACCTTGTGGGCAGCCCACAAGGTGACCATAAGAGGCAAAATAATCCAAATGGCAACTCAAATTAAGACAGAGCGGCAGATGGACATTGTTAAATTAGAAAAGGCTTTTGCAACCCTAAAGACCAAACATAAGAAAAACCCAACAAATGCTTCAATAGAACAGTTAGACGCAGCCAGGCTCTAGCTCTCACAGCGAAAGCAGAGAAACACATGCGCTGGAGTGGGGCTAAATTCTACTCTCAGAAAGACAAAACTGGCTCCATGTTAGCCTCAAAACTTTCACCTTGGTATCGCACTCACATCCTCACCAAAATTAGGGTAGCAAGACAACCTCCTACAGCAAATCCAAACAAAATATTAGAGGCCTTTCATGACTTCTACACTAAGATCTACAGCTTTCTGAACGACCTTCCCTTACCTACCTTATCTACAGAACACAAAAATTTGTTAGAAGCAGCCTTTTCGGTTGAGGAGATACTGGAGGTCATAAAAGAACTAAAAAAGGGATCAGCACCTGGACCTGATGGTCTTTCGGTACCCTATTATAAGGCTTTTGCCGGTACTCTCGCCCCTATATGGCAAAATTTTTCAACGCTAAAACCCAAGGCACCCCATTAGACCCTCGACTCAACACTGCCTACATAACGGTAATACCCAAACCCGATAAAACCAGAAAGAAGTGGGGAATTATAGACCCATCTCCCTTATTAACAACGATCTGAAGATCCTAACAAAAATTCTTGCCAACCGCCTAGCATCCTTCATAAGCCGATACATCCACAAAGACCAAGTGGGATTTATCCCAGGTAGACAGGGGCCAGACCAAATCAGAAGGGCAATAGACATCCTCTCCCTACTACAGTCTAACTGGGATAAAGGCCCCACACAAGAAGGAATGCTACTCACTTTGGATTTGCATAAGGCTTTTGACTCGGTTGCCTGGCCTTATATTTTCACCCTCATGGAGCGCTGGGGATTTGGCCAGCGCTTCGTGGGAATTCTCCACATCCTCTACTCCTCTCCAAAGGCACTGATACGCCTCCAGGGACATTACTCAAAACCCTTAAGTATAGCTAAGGGCACTAGACAGGGTTGCCCACTGTCCCCCTTAATTTTTGCTATTGCGATCAAATCCCTAGCAATCGCTATACGTTCCAACCCCTATATCCAAGGGTTAACTTGTGGCTCCCAAACCCATAAATGCATATTATTCGCCGATTATATTCTTTTATTCATTACCTCACCGATCACAACCCTTCCCATTCTCTGCAAACTATTACATGATTTCGCAGCTATCTCTGGCCACCGGGTAAACTACTCTAAATCCCAAGCTCCAGTGGCGGCCCGTCCATAGGGGGCACATGGGCACCATTCCCCCAAGCTAAAAAAAATTAAAACATTTTAAAAAAATGGCCCTTTAAGAGTGTCCAGGCGCCAGACACATGGCAGTCTATGGGAAGCTTCCCAGCTTGCAATCAGCTGTCAGGTGACTTCCGCTTTCCTGGCTCACTGCTGTGTGGAGAGCAGTGGCGTCACTCGCTATGGCGGTACGGAGCAGCTCTTCCTCCTCCTAGCCGACCTCTTCCTTGTCCTCCAGCTCCTACACATAGGTGTGCTCCAGGTGGATGTCTCTCATGCTGTGACTACCCCTAGAAAAGAATCAGACCTCTCTCTGGGAAGCCTGCAATCGGCACATAGTACTCTGGCTTCAGTGACTTGTTATGGGACTTTTCTCAGCTCTGCCGTCCTTGCTGTGTACTCTGGGTAACAGACAGGTTGGCAGATTAGGGATCTCAAGAATGTGAAAAGAGAATGTGAGTCAGCCAGAGACAGCATCAGCTTTAACCCCTGCCAGGCTGAGCAGTAATTACTGCAACATCTCAGCCATATTTTTGGAGACAGTGAACAAGTGCAAGAAGGCAATGTGTAGGGGGATGGGGGCCAATGTGTACATGGAGGATGCAATGCATGGGGGGATGTGTAAAAGAAAGGGGGGTAAATGTGGGCAAGAGGGGGTAATATGTACAGGGGGATATATACAGGGGAGTTAATATGGTTAATATGTACAGGGGTAATATGTACAGGAAGGGGTAATATGTACAGGAGGGGGTGGTAATATGTACAGGAGGGGGTAATATGTACAGGGAGGGGGGTAATATGTACAGGGAGGGAGTGTAATAAGTAAGGGGGGGTAATATGTACAGGAGGGGCTAATATGTACATGAGGGGGTAATATGTACAGGGAGGGGGGGTGATATGTACAGGAGGGGTAATATGTACAGGAGGGGGTAATATGTACCGGGAGGGGGGTAATATGTACAGGGAGGGGGGTAATATGTACAGGGAGGGAGTGTAATAAGTAAGGGGGGGGTAATATGTACAGGAGGGGCTAATATGTACATGAGGGGGTAATATGTACGGGAGGGGGTAATATTTACAGGGAGGGGGGTAATATGTACAGGGAGGGGGGTAATATGTACTGGAGGGGGTAATATGTACAGGGAGGGGTAATATGTACAGGAGAGGGTAATATGCACAGGGAGGGGGTTAATACTGTATGTACAGGGAGGGGGGTTAATATGTACAGGGAGGAAGTTAATATCTACAGGAGGGGGTAATATGCACAGTAGGGTGTAATATGTACAGGGGGGGGAAATGTGTACAGGAGGGGTAAAATGTACAGGGAAAGAGGGGTAAAATGTACAGGGGGGGTAATATATCCTGATCTGTGACTGAGGCTGCACTATATACCCTGATCTGTGACTGAGGCTGTACTAAATACCCTGATCTCTGACTGAGGCTGCACTATATACCCTGATCTGTGACTGAGGCTGCACTATATATCCTGATCTGTGACCGAGGCTGCACTACATACCCTGATCTGTGACTGCACTGTATACCCTAATCTGTGAGGCTGCACTCTATACCCTGATCTGTGAGGCTGCACTATATACCCTGATCTGTGAGGCTGCACTATATACCCTATCTGTAATGCTGAGCTATATACCCTGATCTGTGAGGCTGAGCTGTACACTCTGTCCTGTGATGCTGGGGCTGTATACTCTGTGCTGTGATGCTGGGGCTGTAGATTCTATTCTATTCTAGGAGTGGGGCTTATGAGAAGTAGGAGGGGGTCAAAAAGGAAGGGTGGTATCTGGCGCCCCCCCATCCTAAAACTTCACCAGCCGCCACTGCCAAGCTCTAAACATTTCCCTTAAACCAGCGATGGTAGCATCATTGAAAAGCTCATTCGAGTTCGAATGGAGCAACTCCTCTATTAAGTACTTGGGGATCACTATGACGGCCAAAATAGAAAATTTGTACTCGTCGAACTTCCCACTCATGTAGCAGAAACTAGAATCTGACCTGAAAAACTGGGCTATGGGGGAGCTCTCCTGGCTAGGCAGAATACACTCCATATAAATGACACTTCTTCCCAGACTTCTTTACCTATTCAGATCCCTCCCAATCAACATTAGGAAGGATCATGTAAAATCTTTCCAAAGCAAAGTCAATAAATTCATCTGGGGAGGTTCAGGCCACAGGCTATCCCAAAAAACCCGCTGACAAGGGGAGGGCTAGGCCTTCCCTGTCTTTGGTGGTATTTTCAAGCAGCAAAAATAGCTCAAATAGCTACCGTTTACTCCAAACTTGAAAAACTGGACTGGGTGCAAATAGAGAGACAGGCAGTCCCCATCTACACACTATTATGGGTCCCCCCCAGAGACTGCCCCCAATACTATCGCCCATCCTATCACAAACCTTGACTCTCTGGGACAAAATGAGATCCAAGACCTCACTGCCCTTAGAGTGCCAGCCCCTTGCACATATCTTTCACAATCCAGACTTTACCCCCGGTTTAGACATTAAAGCTTTTAAATGGTGGCTGGACAAGGGGTTGTATCGAATTGGCCATTTCTTCACTCCCTTGGGACCAATTTCCCAGAGCTACTGTGTTCAAAAGCTTAAACTTCTAACTTTGGAGCAATTCAGATTCCAACAAATCCAACACTTTCCCCATAAGATATGGAAAAGTAAACCGACTCCTCCCAAAATCACACCTTATGAACAATGGTGTGGACAGGCCATGGATCAGAGGGGGAATCTCCATTATCTACCAGTCACTTGCTCACCCGTCTTGCAAATCACCCTATATGTTGGCTTGGGAAAACAACCTCCAAATTCATTGGGATTTGGAGAGGTGGCAGACCTCCTTCTCTAGGTCCTATAAAGGTATTAAGAACATCTCCTTGATTGCAGCTAGCCTTAAAGTAATGACCAGATGGTACCTTACCCCCTCAAAGCTGGCTACCATTTTTTCCCTTAGCAAACCCTCAATGTTATCATGAATGCCAACTCATAGGTTCAATGGCCCACATTTGGTGGGCATGCCCCAGAATTAGGACGTTCTAGAACAAGATGTTCACCTTGATCCAAAAAGTGACAAATTAACAGCTCCCAAGAACCCCAGCAATCGCTCTCCTGAACTCGGACCTTCCAAGGATTCCCAAAGCCAACCACAAATTGATCCATTTCATGCTTCTAGGTGCCAAGCTGACCATAGCTAAGGCATGGAAACAACCCAAAGTCTCCTTCATAGCAGCTAAGCATAAAATCTCGTGGATTATGACCCAGGAGAAATTGGCTAGTATCTTAACGGGCACTGTGTTGACATACTAATCCATCTGGGAACCTTGGGCCCTGCACGTAGGCATCTCTTTCATACCTGGAGCTCAGGCCTGACAATCATTTCATTTAGTCTAGTCTAAAACTCCCTTCCTGTTGACTGGCACTTCTTCTTTATTCTATCTCTCCTCTAGACCAACTCTTCTCCTCTTTACCTTCCCTTTCCTCCTGCACTGTAGTCTAATTTAGCAAACCAAGTGATCTTACGGGTATGGCACCTAAATGAGAGTATGACAATCTGTATATCCCACTATGCTCTTAGATACGGTTCTAGTGCTTATCTACCCTCCTCGAGGCTATTCGCTTTTCCTGGGTTGATGGGGGAGGCCCCCTGGCACAGTTTGTTCCCATTTGGGGTTCCGGGAGTGCTTCTCCCACTAATCCCATAACACTAGTCAATATGAAGGAGGGTTTGTCAGGAATTTCCATTTCAAATCCTGGTTAATTATCTCGTTCATGTTTGGCTTCTTGTATTTCCTGTACTCACGATGGTTTCTCATTACATCTCTTGAATTGGTGTATTTCATGTTCTTGTATTAAATAAAAAACATTTTGAATTATGGGCCTCATATTATATCTTTTTCTTTTAAAATTATTTATTATTATTTATTTAATCATTATTTCTCCTGAACCTACTATACCTGTTCAGAGCTCTCTCTATCTAAACCCTTTATAGAGCAAGATCAATCCATAAATAAAAAATGTGTCTGGCTAAGCAGAAAGCCCAGATCCAACAAAAATATTCTTTATTGTCTCCAATCAATAGATGGTATGTATCTCCCATGTCTTTGGTTAGGTTTATTGGTTGTTCTGTCAAATGCCATATCAGGTTTGAAGTTTCTCCAAAAGATGTGCTCAAAAGACCTTAGAGAGTGACAACCTCAAAAATGAGTGCAGGAGACTTCTTGGTAAATTGTATGTAATCTAAGAGGGGTGTAGTACTCTGCCGTGTGTAGCTTAATAGCTGTTTCCTGAACTGTTATGCCGCGTAAACACGACCGGTTTTGCCGTCGGAATAAACTCGAAGGTTTCTCTGACGGAATTCCGCTCAAGCGGTCTTGCATGCACACGGTCACACCAAAGTCCAACTGTCCAGAACGAGGTGACCTACAACACGTCTAGAAAAAGGAAGTTCAATAGCCAGTAGCCAATAGATTCCGCCTCGTACTGTCTTCAGAGCATGCGCCGTTTTTGGTCCGTCGGAACAGCATACAGATGAGCGGTTTTCCCGATAGGAATTGGTTCCATTGGAAATATTTAGAACATGTTCCATTTCTAGGTCCGTCAGAATTTTCAAAAAAAAAAGTCTGATGAGGCATACACACGATCGGAATAGACAATGAAAAGCTTCCATTGGACTTTTTCTGTAGGACATTCCGCTCGTGTGTACGCGGCTTTAGGGATCTGGTACATTTATGGAAATTACAATTCATTTCTTTATACTGTTGAGAAGAGAATCGTACTCATCCTGGTATGAAATTCTATAGTGTAGAAATTAAACCTCTGCCTCTAGGAGTAGAACTACAATTTTTTTTCCATAAATAGTGGGGAGTGATGTTAAGGTTTTCTGAATATTGGGAGGAAAGAAATTTTCTTTTTTAGTGTGTTTTGCAGTTTGCAGAAATGCATTACAGTCCATTTAACATGTTTTCCTATGGCACAAGTTCACACCTATGCGTTTTGCGGCCGGTGCATTTTTGGAAAGGATTGGGGACTTTTTCCTCGTTTTGCGTGTAATAGACTTTAATGGAATTGCACCAGAAATGCAACTTCTCCGCCGACAGCTGAATGTAAAAAAAAAAAAAGAATTGCCAGCAAAAAATATTGTGGCAAAAACGGCGTGTGGTGCACCCAGGTCCATACCAGACCCTTTGGGTCTAGTATGGATTCGGAGGAGACCCCCCACGCCAAAATAAAAAAAAAATGTCATGGGGTCCCAAACCCTTATCCAAGCATGCAGTTCGGCAGGTTAGGAAAGGGAGAGGATGAGCCAGCGGCCCCCCTCCTAAACCATACCAGGACTCATGCCCTCAACATGGGGAGGATGGGTGCTTGCCCCCATGTTGATGTCTGCAGGCGGGGGGCTTATGGGAATCTGGAAGCACCCCTTTAAGAAGGGGGCCCCCAGATCCCGGCTCCCCCTATGTGAATGGGTATCGGGTACCTCATACCCCTTCCCATTCTTCCAAAAAAGCAGTGAAATGTAAAAAAAAAAAAAAAAAAAAAAAAAAAAAGAGTCGGTTTTTGCCAAGTCCTTTCCTATTAAAAAAAATTGCTCTCCCCTAGTCATCTTCTTCCACCGCCGCCTCTCCTGGTGTCGTTCTCTCCCAAAGCCGTCTTCTCCCAAAGCCGTCTCTCCCAAAGTCGTCTTCTCCCGGTGCTGTCCTCTCCCCGAGCTGTCTTCTCCCGCCGCCATCTTCTCCACGAGCCATCTTCCCCCCGAGCCATCTTCTCCTACTACTGTCTTATCCCGATGCTGTCTTCTCCCCATGCTGTCTTCTTGTGCTATGTGCTCCCGCTGCTGTCTTCTTCCTTGCCTTCGGTTACATGCTAAAAAAAAAAAAAAAAAAAAAGAAACAGCTCTTCTTTTGCAGCTCTGCTGTGAGATACACACAGAAATGAAATAAAAGGCAAAATGAGCTGCGCTAACCTAAACATAAAATGTGCAAAAATAACAGTGAAAAATGTCCATAGATTTATCAAGTAAACCATAGAGGTAAGTGTTCATAAAATGTTTTCCGTGACAAATAGATGAAGATTGTCACACCACAACAGAAATGCACCTCCACCACATAAAAGACATGCTTAACAGATGGCAAGCTTTAAAAGCTTGCGGCTAATACCCAGCCAGGGCCTTTATCCTGAGGGGAAACTGATGTCATCTCTACGACGGATCACACTCCGTGCGGGAAGAGCCCGGACGTCTAGGTTATCTCCCAAGGACCCACCTCAACGTACAGTGGGCGATATGCCAGGAACCCAAAAAGGAAACTCGCAATAGTTTTAAAAACCAACTACACCTTTAATCATAAATTGGTAATGCACTTACAGCAAGGAATAGATAAAAAAGCATGAGATAAAAAAGCTGGAAGGACGGGTGGTCTATGCAAGCTAGCCCGCTTTTTTATTCCTTGCTTTTTGTGTGATCCGTCCTAGAGCTGACATCAGTTTCCCCTCAGGATAGAGGCCCTGGCTGGGATAAGGGAAAAGGGTTTGGTATGGATTTTGGAGAGGACCCCAGGCCATTTTTTAAAAAAATGTTGGCGGGGGGGGGGCCCCTCCAAATCGGAGGCACTGGAGATGGGCGCCGGGTGGCCTCGATGTCCGCCGGCCATCCACGAACTCTCCACAGAGAGCCAGAATGGAGATCTGTAAATGTAAACAAACAGATCCCCATTCTGTCAGGGGAGTACAGAGTGATCGTCTGTTCCTAGTGATTAGGAACAGTGATCTCTCTGTACTCCCAGTCAGTCCATCCCCCCCCCAGTTAGAAACCCCTTCCAGGGAACACATTTAACCCCTTGATCGCCCCCTTGTGTTAACCCCTTCCCTGCCAGTGTCATTTATACAGTAATCAGTGCATTTTTATAGCACTGATCGCTGTATAAATATCACAGGTCCCAAAAAAGTGTCAGATCTAAAAATCGCTGATCGCTGCCATTACTAGTAAAAAAATAATAAAAATGCCAAAATCTATCCCCTATTTTGTAGATGCTATAACTTTTGCGCAAACCAATCAATATACATTTATTGAGATTTTTTTATTTATATATATTTTTATCTTATTGAGATACATATTGGCCTAGATCAATGAAGAAATTTTTTTTTTTACATTTTTGTTTCGATATTTATTATAGCAAAAAGTAACAAATAGTTTTTTTTTCAAAATTGTCTTTTTTTTTTGTTTATAGCGCAAAAAATAAAACCCGCAGAGGTGATCAAAAACCGCCAAAAGAAAGTTCTATTTGTGGGAAAAAAAGGACTTAAATTTTGTTTGAGTACAACGTTGCACAACCGCGCAATTGTCAGTTAAAGCGACGCAGTGCCGTATCGCAAAAAGTGGCCTGGTCAGAAAGTGGGTAAATCCTTCCGGGGCTTAGATGTAAACCTAGACTTATGCCCTGTACACACGGTCGGATTTTCCGACGGAAAATGTGTGACAGGACCTTGTTGTCGGAAAATCCGACCGTGTGTGGGCTCCATCACACATTTTCCATCGGAATTTCCGACACACAAAGTTTGAGAGCAGGCTATAAAATTTTCCGACAACAAAATCCGTTGTGCCACGCATGCTCAGAATAAATTAAGAGACAAAAGCTATTGGCTACTGCCCCGTTTATAGACCCGACGTACGTATTTTACGTCACCACTTTCAGAACGATCGGATTTCCCGACAACTTTGTGTGACCGTGTGTATGCAAGACAAGTTTGAGCCAACATCCGTCGGAAAAAATCCATGGATTTTCTTGTCGGAATGTCCAATCAATGTCCGACCGTGTGTACGGGGCATTAGTGTCCATCAGGTGAAGTTGTTAGTAAGGTGAAATGCTGCTGTAAAAGACAGGTCTCCCAAAAAGTCAATACAGTGCATAGAAGTTTATATTTGTTTTTGTAAGCATACCAAAGTATAAGGGACTGAGCCACTAAATAGTTAAGAGGTAAAATAAATCTAAGGGGAACAGAGTTGGACCAGAACAAACCAGGGAGATTATAAAGTGAAATGAAGTCAAAACCTTCTGTGGGCCTCTTCTATGAACTCTGATTTTTTGTTCTTTCCATAGATTTTCTATTGGATTCAAGTCAGGTGATTGGCCGGGCCATTCTAGCAGCTTTATTTTCTTTCTTTGAAACCAATTGATTTTCCTTAGCTTTGTGTTTGGGTTCATTGTCTTACTGAAACGTCCACCCTGGTTTCATCTTCATCATCCTGGTAGATGGCAGAAGATTTTTATCAAGAATGCCTTGGTACATTTTTCCATTCATCCTTCCTTCAATATGAAGTTTGCCAGTACCGTATGCTGAAAAACAGTCCCACACCATGATGTTCCCACCTCCAAACTTCACTGTTGGTAAGGGGGTGTTTTTGGGGTGATCTGCAGTGCCATTTGACCTCCAAACATGGTGTGTATTATGGCATCCAAAGAGTTCAATTTTGGTCTCATCTGACCAGGCTATATTCGCTCAGTATTTCACAGGCTTGTCTAAATGTTGTGCAGCAAACATTAAAGGAGCTTTAACATGCTTTTACTTCAGCACTGGAGTCTTGCTGAGTGTGGTGAGCGTGCGTACAGGCCATGGCGGTTGAGTGCATTACTTATTGTTTTCTTTGAAACAATTGTACCTGCTAATTCCAGGTCTTTCTGAAGCTCTCCAGAAGTGGTCCTTGGCTCTTGGACAACTCTTCTAATAATTCTTTTCACTCCTCTGTCAGAAAACTGGGGAGGAGCACCTGGTCATGGCCGGTTTATGGTTAAATTATGTTCTTTAAACTTCTGGATTATGACCCCCAACAGAAGTTTAGAGATCCTTCTGTAACCTATGCCATCAGCATGTTTTGCAAGATTAATCTTTGCAAAGGTCTTGAGAGAGCTCTTTGCATTTACCCATCATGAGATGTTTCTTGTGTGACACCTTGGTAATGAGACACCTTTTTATAGGCCATCAGTTGAGAATGAACCAGCTGATATTAATTTGCACTGAAAAGGGGCAGGATTGCTTTCTAATTACTGATAGATTTTAGCTGGTGTGTTGGCTTTCCATGCCTTTTTGCACCTCCCTTTCTTAATGTGTTCAATACTTTTTCCCTGTGTCATTCCATTTTATTACACATAATTTAAAGTGCATGTAAACCTCAAATTTTCTTTTTAATGAAGACTTCTACCTGGTGCAGTAGAGGATGTCAAGTCATCTGTGCCTAGTCTTGCCATGAAGAGTTAATCCAGCTTTGAGAAATCCTCTTGTCTTTTTGTAGTAAGATAAAAAACGACACACAGATAAGTTTTTGTTGCCACATCCCCCACTGCTGTGACTGACATCTGGTTTCTTTATCTTATGAACAGCATGAGAGAGAGAGAGAGAGAGAGAGAGAGTGTTACGATTCTAGCTTCACATGCCTCCTCCTTTCTTCTCCAGCTCTCCCAGGATTGGCTGCTTGACTGGATGTTGCTCAGAACTCAGGAATAGGAGAGTAGGAGAGTGTAGAGGTGGGCGGGGAGTCTTGTGACATAACGACTCCGCCCACCTAGCTTCGGCAAAGAGACCCACCCACCGATTCCAGAGTTTTGTGGGGCTCCTACTGCTGAAGGAAGTGACATTTGCAAGGTAGGGATACATGCAGGAGGCTTTCATGTATATATAAATGAATACTGTGCCATTAGTTTATACTGGGTGAGTGGTGTGTTTACATCCACTTTAATGTCTGAACATATTTGTCTTGGTTTATTGGTATGTATGGATTGCATGGGTTGTTACCGACATGTGGTGAAAATGTGTTCAATACTTATTTAACCCGCTGTACATCAACGTTTACTATACGATATCTATTAAAATACCTTGTAATATTTTACAACCTCACAGGCTATTATGTTTCAGTATTATGGGTTTTTTTTATGTTTTTCAAGAAAAAGTACAGAAAAAGGGACATACATAGTTGTATGCTAAGAATTGTCACCCAATTAAGTTGATGGCACATTATAGGTACAGGCACTGTGTACAATCAAAAACGTTGTGTGTCAAGAAATAGTATAAAACTTTAAACCATTTAACAAAAAACAGTGTTCTACACAAGAGAAATATTAGGATTCCAAAAGGGAAAACTGCAGGAATAAGATACGGTAGGTATGTTACGATGAGCTACATGATGTTAAAGTGGTTGTAAACCCAAAAAAACAAAAAACCCTGTAAGACAAAGGCATAATGAGTTAGTATGTGTCGCATACTAGCTCATTTTAAAATACTTACCTTAGATCGAAGCTGTTGCAGCGGCCCCGCACACTGCTGTGACTGACGAAATGTCTCCCAGAGTTATTTCTGGGTTTGCAGGCTCCAGGGTTGTCACTGGCTGGAGCCGCGATGACATCACGCTCGCGCATGCGCGTGGGAGCCGCCGGTCACAGCTGCTGAATAAACGTCACGAGCAAGCCGTTTCTTCAGTGCGCATGCGCCGATGACATCGGCACAATCATATTCACTTTAAACAGAAAGGTTTGAGTGCTCTGGATATGAGAGCATTTTGCACAAATAAATACATTTCATCCAGTATTGAAATATCAATAGGTTATCCAAGAATTCCGGGTAAATTTGGTTATACAGTTATTCATAGCAAATGTACGCTCAAGTGCACAGTTCTGATTGAATTCTTTGATAATGTCAGTGATCCCCAGTATAACAGAGGATCGCCTCATAATGTTGAGCTTAGCAGAAAGAACATAAATAAAAAAACATTCTAATCGTGAGGAGAATGGTATCAATAGTGAGATGGAAAATCACTAGGACAATAGAGGAAGGAAATGGTGAAGAAGGGAATTCTGGTATTTGTAAATTGAAATCATATCTCCTCTCAAGCGTCTCTTCTCCAGAGAGAATAAGTTCAGTGCTCGTACCCTTTCTTTATAACTAATATCCTCCAGACCCTTTATTAGTTTAGTTGCCGTTTCTGTACTCGCTCCATTTTCAACACATCCCTCCTGAGGACTGGTGCCCAGAACTGGACAGCATACTCCAGGTGAGGCCGGACCAGAGTCTTGTAGAGCGGGAGAATTATCGTTTTATCTCTGAAGTTAATCCCCTTTTTAATGCATGCCACTATTCTGTTTGCTTTGTTAGGCTCAGCAATGGCATGCAATGCCAAGCTGCTGCTGTCATCTACTAGGACCCCCAGGTCCTTTTCCATCCTTGATTACCCCAGAGGTTCTCCCTCACCAGTGTATAGATTGCATTCCTATTTTTGCCACCCAAATGCATTATTTTACATTTTTCCATATTAAACCTCATTTGCCATGTAGTTGCCCACCCCATTAATTTGTTCAGATCTTCTTGCAAGGTTTCCACATGTTGCGGAGAAGTTATTGCCTTGCTTAGCTTAGTATCGTCCGCAGATACAGAGATTGAACTGTTTACACCATCCTCCAGGTCATTTATGAACAAATTAAATAGGATTAGTCGCAGCACAGAACCCTGGGGGACCCCACTACCCACCTCTGAGCATTCCAAGTACTCCCCATTTACCACCACCCTCTGAAATCACCTTTGTAGCCAGTTTTCGATCCATGTACTCACCCTGTGGTCCATGCCAACGAACCTTACTTTGTACAGTAAACGTTTATGGGGAACTGTGTCAAATGCTTTTGCAAAATTCAGATACACGTCTACGGGCCTTCCGTTATCTAGATGGCGATGCAACGAAGTCCATGAAAGCCTTGCCTCTCTGGGGACTCGCACTCCTGATTGGCTTTTGGCAGCAGCGGGAGCCATTGGCTCCCGCTGCTGTCAATCACAGCCAGTGAGCCAATCAGGAGATGGAGGGGGCAGGGTCGAGCCACGGCTCTATGTGTGAATGGGCACAGGGAGCAGCAGGTCGGGAGCGCGCCTGCTTGGGTGCCCCAGAGCAAGCTGCTTGCTGTGGGGGCACCTGGCAGGAGGGAGGGGCCAGGAGTACCGATGTGGGACCCGAGAAGAGGCGAGCTGCTCTGTGCAAAACCACTGCTTGTTTGATATTAAAAAAAAAAAAAAAAAAACTTTAATATAATGTTAAGCTTTGACAAAAAAATTCTGGAAGTTGATATGGTTGGGATGGTTTATATGGTGGTTTATATGCACAGCTGCACCAGATTTTGCACTCTCCAGTTTTAGTAAATCAACCTCATGGAGCGTTGCTCCCATCCATGGCACTGGTGAAGACAGAGCAATACAGCCTCAACCTAATGCTTTTACTCATCCCATTTTCACCACTGCATTTAAAGCTCCACTCACCTTATGTTCAGGTCTGTGGCAAAACATTTTTTAGGGTGCACCCCATTTTTCTATGCTAATCAGCCTTTGCTTAGTGCACACTTACAGTATATGGAGTCGTATATGACTCAACAAATACCAATTTGCCTTGATGCTTACTGTGCTTGTATCAACCCATTTGCAGTAAAGCACTGTAATGCCAAAACCCTTATATAGGAGCTTAAATAAACACATGCATATTCACATTTATGTATTTATTTACAATCCTAATATAAATCTCAATAAAAAAATCTTATGTCATCCATAAGCATACATAAAATTCAAATTTAAATAAAACACTATAGGCATAATCAAGTTCAACAATTAAAAATAACAATTTTATATACTGTCACATGCATCAGGTTCAATTCAAAAAGCGAAAAGACTAGGATAAGGATCTTTATTTTTGAAAAAAAAAAAAAAGAGAAGGTTATTTTAAGCTGTCATTTGTAAATTACAATTGCATGGCTGAGCATGAAGATCCTTGTGTAAAGCATTGTAAATTGAAACAATTCTATCATATCTAGTTAGCAGAAATTTGGGATTGTATAATATAGAATAGTAAGAAAAACAATAAGACAATTCTCTATGTGATTTCACGATGAAACCTCTAGATGGCATTGGGGTTACAGTCTACCCATCTCATGGAGCTTGTCACAATGTAGTGTTAAATATTATAGTCTCATAGTTACCATACAACATCATAAAAAGTCATGATAATTACAGATAAATACCACCAAAATAAGGAATGATAAAATGGTAACAGAAAATAACATAAGCTTCACATAGCATTAAAAATCTGGATACAATCCTCTGTGCCCAGCAGAGCTCCCAAATGGACTGTCAGTGTAAATGATGTTAAACGCAAAAAGGTACAATACTAAAGAAGGAGAAATACTCAAACTATGATCTGTAAACCAAGTAAAAAAGAAAAAAGTGGACCATTTAATAAACAATGTATGTATGTACATACAGTACAGTATATGTTATGACGTATGCAACCCTTGATGAATTTATGGGTCACTTCTCTGGTCACTACGTCTGATGTGCCCGGAAGCCTCTTTTTCATAGAATGTGATAAAAAATGTGCATAGCCAATTTGTACACACATACTAGGGTCAGTTTAGACAGGATCCAATTAGCCTCTCAGCATGTCTGTGGTGTGTGAGAAGAAACCAGGGTACCTGGAGGAAACCCACATAGGGAGAACGTGCAAACTTCACGCAGCTAGTGTCCTGGCTGAGACTGGAACCAAAAATCCCAGTGCTGCCAGTAATAAGTGATAACCACCAAGCCAGTGTGCTGTCCTGTCTGATGAACAATAGTAAAGCAGGGTATACACATTGAGTTCTTGATTGTTCAACCAGGTGGTTGAATGCAAAAAAACTCACAGATCCCTACATCAACACAAGCAATGCTGATGCAGGGATCTCTCTCACTGTGTCTTTGTATTCTGAAGGGGGGGACTTCCCCCCTGACCAGAATACACGAATCAGCCCTGGCTGCAAGTGCTGATCGAATGCCAGTTTTCGTTAGAAGCTAGCCATTAGACTGCCCTCCGGCCACCCACTGGAATTCTAATGTTACAGCCTGATGGGGCTGTACACATGCCTCAGCCGTAACAATTTCAAGTCTGGTGGCACCTTCTGCCAAACTCACCCACTGAGGTCAAACACTTGGCTTGTAGTTGGTCCAGATGGTCCCGCAATGTAATGCCATTCAATCTGTCAGCTACTGTTATACTGCCATCTGAAAAATGATTCACTATGGATCGATTTTCAAATTGCTTCATCATCACTTACTGACTATCCAGACTCCTAACAAGTACACAGGAAGTACTCTCTTGTGCTGTACGACTCCCAACATTCGATGCACTGGAGATATCTCATTCTTGCCCACTGCCGCTCTGTTTATTCTGACCATCTGTTAGCCAATGGGTGGTCAATATTTAAGCAAACTTGTGTTTTGCCCATACAGGGCCCTGAAAGGATTTACCCACTTCCTGACCAGGCCACTTTTTGCGATATGGCACTGCGTTGCTTTAACTGACAATTGTGCGGTCGTGTGACATTGTACACAATTAAAATGTACGCCTTTTTTTCCCCACAAATAGAGCTTTCTTATGGTGGTATTTGATCACCTCTGCGGTTTTTATTTTTTGCGCTATAAACAAAAAAAGAGCGACAATTTTGAAAAAAAAAACAATATTTTTTACTTTTTTGATATAATAAATATCCCAAAAAATGTCTTTATCAGTTTAGGCCAATATGTATTCTTCTACGTATTTTTTGTAAAAAAAAAATGCAATAAGCGTATATTGATTGGTTTGTGCAAAAGTTTACAAAATAGCGGATATATTCATAGCATTTTTATTATCATTATTTTTTACTAGTAATGACGGTGATCAGCGATTTTTAGTGGGACTGCGACATTACGGCGGACAGATCAAACACTTTTGACACTTTTTTGGAATCACTGACATTTATACAGCGATCAGTGCTATAAATAGCTACTCATTACTGTATAAATGTCACTGACAGGGAAGGGGTTAACACTAGGGGGCGATCAAGGGGTTAATTGTTCCCTAGAGAGGTGTTTCTAACTGTGGGGGAGGGAACTGACTGGGAGTAGAGAGAGATCGCTGTTCCTGATTACTGGGAACAGCAGATCTCTCTCTACTACCCTGACAGAACAGGGATCTGTCTGTTTACATTGACAGACCCCCGTTTTGGCTTTCTCAGGAGCATTGGCTCCAGCGTCGTGCCGCCCCCTATAGCTCTTAAAGAAACCAACGTACACCTACGGCAGTTTGCGCAACAGTGCCACTTGCCGCAGTATAATGACGGCTGCTGGTCGGCAAGCAGTTAAAGCCCATCCAGCAGCACATATTCTTTCCTTCGCTCTGCTCTTACTCCATTCAGCCGCTTAGAGATAAAAAAAAATACTCAGTCATCTGGGGTATAGATGTGACTCACTCCATGCGACAGCAATAGTGCTTTGAGATTGGCCTAGTCCTGACATATGAGGGTGGGTAGTGTAATCAGCCCTGTATAAGCTCCAACTGAATATTGGGTGAACTGTGAACAGAGGTTTTGGAATTGCAAACCCATCTGTATCTTTGCGGCATATGGGTTGCTGCATACACGCAGCAAGGCAAATGGTTTAATTTTTTGAACCATATATGAATGAAACACATTTCTACAGCCTGGAACAGGAAGTTGTTGGAGCTTTTTGTTGATAGTGAGCCTTGGATGTCATGGGTGACAGCAGAGGAACCAGTATGTTGTAAAATAGAACTTAACCCTTTCATGACTAAGCCTATTTTTGACATTTGGTGTTTACAAGTTAAAATCCATATTTTTTGCTAGAAAATTACTTAGAGCCCCCAAACATTATATATATTTTTTAGCAGAGAATCTAGAGAATAAAATGGTGATTGTTGCAATATTTTATGTCACACGGTATTTGTGCAGCGGTGTTTTAAACGCAACTTTTTGGGCAAAGGGACACTTTCATGAATTTAAGAAAAAACAAACAGTAAAGTTAGCCCAATTTTTTTGTATAATGTGAAAGATGATGTTACGCCGAGTAAATAGATACCAAAACATGTCACGCTTTATAATTGCATGCACTCATGGAATGGCGTCAAACTATGGTACCTAAAAATCTCCATAGACGACGCTATAAATTTTTTTTACGGTTACCAGGTTAGAGTTACAGAGGAAGTCTAGTGCTAGAATTATTGCTCTCGCTCTGACGATCACGGCGATAACTCACATATGTGATTTGAACACCGTTTACATATGCGGGCGCGACTTCCGTATGTGTTTCCTTTGCTGCGCAAGCTCGCGGGGACGGGGGCGCTTTAAATTTTTTTTTTCTTATTTATTTTATTTATTTTTATATTTATAAATTGTGTTTAAAAAAAAAAAAAAATTGATCCCTGATCCCTCGTTTGGCGATTCTGAATACTGTATATTTTTTTAAAACCGGTCGCCATTGGCAGCTGAGTAAACTGGAAGCGACGTCATGACGTTGCTTCCATGTTTACTATTAGGAGGCTGGAATGAAGCCGCTTACGGCTTTGTTCCAGACTGTCACTAGCCGCCGGAGGCGGCGGATTGGTGATCGGGCCTCCCGGTGGATCGGGAGGCCTGGTAAGAGCGGCAGGAGGGGGACGTCCCCTCCCGCTCCTCTGGTATAACAGCCGAGCGGCTTTTAGCCGTATCGGTTGTTATACCCGGAAAGCCGATCGCCGGCTCTAAAAAACAGTATCAGGATGATGCCTGCAGCTGCGGGCATCATTACGATATAACCCCCGAAAGCAGAGTACGCACATCTGTGTACGCTCGGCGGGAAGGGGTTAAAGTGATACTAAATAGAGAAGAAATCATTGCCATAATTCATGCACATAAACCATTTACAGTGGGTATAGAAAATAATCACCCTCCTTTAAAATAGACAACATCCAACATCGTGTAACATCCAAGTGAAACATATAACATCAACATGTCAGAAAAAAAAATTAAAAATTCAAAAACAGAATCACTGAGTTGGAAAAAGGATCACCCCCTCCTAAAAATGACTTGTAAACTCAATCAGCTGTAGCTAATCACCTCCTCAATGGGACACAAAGCCATTTGACTTTTGACTGTGATCAGCTGTAGTCATTTTGATTAGCTCAGCATGAAAAGAGCTTTCCTGGAGCATTTCGGTCCCTGATAGAGCAACTGAAGCAAACAACCATCTATGGATGGCAAGGCACTATCAAAAGATCTCCAGGATAAAGTTGTGGACAGGCACAAGTCAGGAGATGGGTACAAAAACATTTCAAAGGCTTTATCCATGCCTAGAAGCACAGTGAAGTATATTATTAAGAAGTTGGAGGTATTTGGTACAATACAGACCCTCCCTGGATCAGAACATCGCTACAAACTGGATAAAAGAGCCAAGAGGAAACTGGTCAGGAAGGCTACCAAGAGGCCTAGAGCAAATCTGAAGCAGTTGCGGAAATGTATGACAAAACGTGGTAATTGTGTGCATGTGACAACAATATCACAAATTCTCCTTAAATGTGGCTTGTAAAGGAGGGTTGCAAAAAAAAAAAAAAAAAAATTCAATCCTCAAAAAAGGCCACATGCAGTCACGACTGAGATTTGCCAAAACGCACCTTGAAGATTCTGAGGCCACATGGAAAAAGTTGTTATGGTCTGACTAAAATTTAATTTTTTGGCATCAACACCAAATGGTATGTCTGGTGGAAATCCAATACAGCTCATCATCCAAATAACACCATTCCTACAGTAAAGCATGGAGGTGATAATATCCCGTTATGAAGGTGTTTCTCTGCAGCAGGGACTGAAGGGGATGGGGCAAATTATCGTCAAATTCTTGAGGAAAATCTGCTGCCCTCTGCTAGAAAGTTGTCAATGGGAAGAAGGTTTACGTTCCAACATGAAAATGACCCAAAGCACACAGCAAAAATGACCACACAGTGGTTAAAGGAAAAGAAGGTGAATGTCCTTGCATGGCCTAGTCAGAGCCCGACCTAAGGCCCCATTCACACCTAAGCGTAGCGTTTTTAGGCAGAAACAGGTCAAAAGGTCACCAATGTAAAAAGCAGAAAAAAGCCCAAATCTGCCTAAAACAAGTTCCAGAACTTGTTTGAGCTTCAGGCGTTTTGGACTGGAGTTGTGAACCATCTCCATAGAGAATAATTGATTTTTTTCCCCTCCAGCGTTTTGTAGTTTCAGGCTTCAAACTACAAAACACTTGAAGCCTGGTGTGAATGGGGCCTTAAACCCTATTGAAAAATCTGTGGAATGACTTGAAGACCACAGTCCACAAACTGTCACCATCAAATTTAACTGAACTTTAGCAGTTCTGCAAAGAAGAGTGGGCAAATATTGAAAAGTCTAGATGTGCAAAGTTAGTAGAGACATATCCCAACAGACTAAAGGCTGCAATTAAAGCAAAAGGTGGTTCAACAAAACACTGACACAAGAGGGTGATCCTTTTTCCAACTCAGTGATTCTTTTTTGTTTCTGACATGTTGGTGTTATATCTTTCACTTGGATTTTATAAGTTGCACTGGGTAAATGCAGCTGGATGAAACATAAACTGAATCTGTCTTCATTTCAGGCTGCAAAGCAACAAAATGTTAATTCAAATTACCGTAGATTATAAATATCAATTGACTGTTTTACAGATCCTAATGGATATTTATTGAACATCAAATGTGTATTTTTTGTGCAATAATATGGTATAGGCAAAGATGATTGACATTAGTTTTCATTTTGCCCAGACGGGATCTGCATCCAAGGCTCTTTTTTTTTTACTTTCCAGATATTAGCAATTACATTTGATATATTTGATACTGATTTATACTAAGCGTTTTTGTGAGTTTCCTAGTGAATGTAATCAATCAGTATACTATATCCCGCCCCCATAGTGTTAAGCAATGGGAGGACATGGAGGAGGAGGAGGAAAGGGAATGTCATTTACCACTGTGTATACACCCACAAATGTGACTCTATAGTCACATGGACTGCACAGATACGAAAAAGAAGAAAATGAACAGCTTAGAAGGGATCTGAAATTGAGCATGCTCCATAGAGGACACCAGCTGGTCTACAAAATCTCAACCTGCGGTGAGGACACTGAGAAGATGTGAGGGACAGCTGAAGGCAGGATCAATCAGGTATAGTTTACTTTACACAAAACAAATGCTTTAATGGCTTTGTGAGCATGAACGCTCTGTTATACAGAGAGGATTGAGTAAGGGAGTTTTATAACCCTGTCAGTTTTATTTTTGCCATCTATGTCTTATTGTGGAGATCTTTTTCTCATTTCCTGTCCCATTGTCAAAACAGGAGTGTCAACAGAACAAATGTACCCATTGGAAGATTTCCCCTCTACGTATTCCTGTTCTGGTGACAACCCAAAATGTAGGCTTTTCTTTCACTTTCGGTGATAACTGTAAACAGGACATATAGAGAGGGTGAATATCTCTAACCAAATCACAGGCAGCAATAAAGTTTTGCCTTTAGTTCTACTTTAAGTTGTGCCCAGCTACTGGTCAAGAGCACCCTCATATTTCACTCTTCCTTTCCACAGCTGGTATTCCCTCCACTTCCACACTGAAGTCCCTTATATTTCATCACTTTTCATTAAACCTGCAGTGCTGAATGGGGTTGGTGCACCACCATTTTTTAAAATATATATCTTATTATTTCTGCAGCTCTGGAATACAAAATCCATCAGATGCTGGCTCTTTCATGGCACAATGCGGGGCCTTTTCTGAGGCAGAGGCTGGCTCTTTCACGGCACAATGCGGGGCCTTTTCTGAGGAAGAGGCAAGGGTCTAGTATGTGCATTAACAGGAAAATCATTCTCATGACAGACATCTCACTTCAGCATGTGCTGCTCTGCTACATGAAGAGTGTCAAGTGCTTCACAGCAGATTCACTGGCTGAAAATCCCTTTTTTATTTCCTTCTTACATTTCCCTGGACTCACACATTTTATTATTCCTGTAAAGAACAGGGCGGAATTGGAAGCCATGCTTGAAACATCTAAAGACGTGATACATTTCCAGACTAGGAGGAAATATCCAGGAGGATCTGGAGACTATGACCTGCCACCTTCACTGGTGATAAAAAAAAGACAATGGATTCTGGAAGGCTGTTCAAACTCTTGTCTTTTTTTGCATATTTAAATACATGTAACTACAATTAAAAATACAAAATTAACCACTTTAACCTTCCCCCTTCATGACCAGGTCAATTTTTGCACTATGGCACTCTGTTAATTTAACTGACAACTGCCCGGTCATGCAAGACTGTACCCAAAAAAAAATCATGTCATTTTTTTCCCCCACAAATAGAGCTTTTTTTTAATGGTATTTGATAACCACTGCATTTTTTTTTGTTTGCACTATAAACAAAAAAAGGACCGACAATTTAAAAAAAAAAAAAAAAAAAAAAAAAAAAAACTATTTTTTTTTATAAAACATATCCAATAAAAACATTGATAAAGGGGCGGCGCATGCGCGGCGCAGAGGAAGATGGACGCCTGATACAGTAGCTCCGCTCCACCCGGGACTCTATAGGCTTCCTGAGGGCTATAATCAGCTCAAACTACAATTCTTTTTGCACCCCTCAAGCCACATATGCTTGGTGCATGCCGTTGAAGCGAAGGAAATCTCGGGGCTCCTCTCAGAATACCTTAACTCACTATCTCCTCCGCACACGGGAACGCTACAGCATGTCCCAAGATGGCGCCGCGGGAAGAGGGGACTCTCCAGCTCCATCCACTCCGTCGCAGCCGGACCTCTCTCCTAACAGGCACGGCTCAAGTGAGTACCACCCCACCCTCTCTAAGGCGGATCTGGACAGCAGTCTGGAGGCCATGTACACCAAACTGGCAACCAAATTCCAAACAGAGCTGCATAAAACCTCCCATACTCTATCGCAAGAGATAGCGGCCCTGGGCTCACGTACTGAGCTGCTCGAAACCAAACACGATGAGCTAGCCCTGGCATATAATGACCTCAGTCGTGATCATGAATCTCTAGCCTTAGCCCTCAATGCAATTCAGGCCCAAGTCGAGGATCTCGATAACAGAAATAGACGCAATAATCTGAGGCTCAGAGGTATCCCGGAGTCTGAGACAGAATTAATTCCAACTGTGATCCGTTTATTCAAGTCACTTCTCCCAGACTATGAATCAGCGGCCTTCAAATGCGATCGCATCCATAGGGCTCTCCGCCCTAAACCACCTGATGACAAGGCCCCTAGGGATGTGATCCTCTGTATGAAGGACTTTCTCACTAAGGAAGAAATCCTGAGGGCTGCCCGTAATAACCAACGTATTACTCTGGACAATCACACTATTCAGATTTACCCGGATATCTCCCCAGCAACCCTTGACAGACGCAGAGGCCTGAAAGAGGTTACTACAGTGCTTCAGTCCGCACATATCCGATACAGATGGGGATTCCCGTTCAAACTGCTGGTCCCCCATAATGGTACCACGTTCGCCGCTTCCTCTCTTCGTGAAGGCCAAGAAATCCTGGTGAAGCTTGGACTCTTGGATGCTGCTGCAGTACGTTGCCCTCCATCAACACCCCGTCCAGCTCCCATCTGGCAAACCCCACCACCCAGGAGAGACAGAAGGAGGATCCGTTATGAAGCTGGAGAGGGCCTCGCAGAACAACTTTGCTAGAATTTCCTTTGAGATGCTCAGCACCGCAAATTCTCTTTTCCCACAGATGGTGGCCGTCCCTCGGTGCCGCGATATGTTCTCCCCACCCAGCAAAGTCTCCCTTTTTTGAACTTTTTTCTTTTGGGCCTTGGGGCGCTGTAAGCCCTACTGACTACACGATCTGCAACCCCACTTAGGGGAGCTGCAGTCCTGCTGGGTACGAGACCTAGCTGTCTCGCTTGTGAATTTTTTATTTTTTTATCAGGTAAAGGTTTTTTTTTTTTTACAACCTTCACTGATCCGGTTTGGACGTTTGACTTTATGTCCTTTTCCAGTAGCCTGATTCTAGGCCTTTTTCCTTTTTTGGTTTGGTGTTTTTTTGAAAATTTTCTCTTTTTTTTTTATTTTTTTTGGTCAGTCAATTCAGAACCTAAAACACTGGTTCTTTATATATATTGCTAATGTGCCTTGTACATTTAAGATTCATGTCTTCTAATTGTGTTTCAGTATATACTATATTTGCCTATTATTCTATACTGTAGTGGCGGTACCCCTGCTTGGCCTCCTATACCTCAGATCACAAGTCCAGCTTACCTACCACATAGGGTTTACCCTGAATCTTTTCAGTTGTGATAGTTCAACTATGACACATCATGGTTATCACCTGTATTTCTCATAATGTGAAGGGATTCAATTCCCCTATCAAAAGACGCAAAGCCTTTGACCAATACAATCATCTGGGCGCTAAGATTCTCTTAATTCAGGAAACCCATTTCTCACATACTTCACACCCAAAATTCCTTCATAGGAATTTCCCTCAATCATATTACTCTCTTCATTCAACCAAAGGCAGGGGTGCCGCCATACTATTACATGCCTCCTTACCAATGGAGGTAAAACATTGCCATAAAGACAGGGATAGCAGGTTCGTCATTATTAAAGGGATGATCCACAACAAAGAAATAACCATAGCCAGCGTTTACGCCCCTAATGACGCTCCTGCATCCTTTTTTAAATCCTTTTTTGACAAGTTGGTCTCCTTGAGCTAGCGGGTGACTTCAACTTAGTGGCTAACCCAACACTTGATAGATCCTCCTCCACGATCTCCTCTAAGGCCTTCCCCAGATCTCTGTCGCAAGGTCTGGTTGATCACCAGCTGATAGATACCTGGAGAACGCATAACATGGGACTAAAAGAATACACTTTTTACTCGCACCCCCATAACAGTTATGCTAGGTTAGACTATATTTACACTACCCCCATCATCTTAGCCAACTCCTCGAATGCCACTATCCACCCTTGTGTCTGGTCAGACCACCATGTCACCTCCTTCACTACACAATTTATAGGCCTCGCTCCCACCCCACACACCTGGAGACTGAACGAAGCTTTGCTCTCGGATTTAGTGGCTGAATCCGAGACTGCCAAGTCCATTGAGGAGTACTTTTCCTTTAACAATCTCCCAGAAACCCCACCTGCTATAATATGGTCTGCTCATAAGGCAGTTATAAGGGGAAAGCTTATCAGCATTGCCTCTTCCCATAATAAGGTGCATAGACAAAAAATCCTCGATCTCACGAAAGAATTGGATCATTTATATAAAAACACTGCTATGTTATGCTTGGAACCTACTAGGAAACTCATAGACCAAAAGAGTCTAGAATTAGACTCTCTCCTATCCTCTAAGACTGAGAAAGCCCTTAGATGGTCCAAAGCCAAATTTCTGCTGCATAATAATACCACTTCAACTCTTTTCGCCAGAAAACTTAACCAGTCCTCCCGCCCCACGCATGTATACAAACTGACCTCTACAACGGGTCTTTCCACCTCTCATCCAAAAGAGGTGCTTCACATTTTCGAACGCTTCTACTCCTCCCTCTTAGCACCAGTTCAAACCCCACCCACTAGTACAGATGATACTTGGTTTCAAAATGTCCCTATTCCTTCCCTCTCTCCCACACAAATAGAGAAACTCAACGCTCCCATTACAACTCCAGAAGTTCTTAGAGTGATCAAATCCCTGAAGGTTGGCTCTGCCCCTGGCCCTGATGGTTTTTCAGCCATATACTATAAAAAATTTGCCACCCTTCTAACCCCCAGCTTAGTACAGTTATTTAACTGGGTCCTACAGGGAGGTAGTTTCCCAGATGAAATGTTGTTGGCAAACATGTCCTTGATCCCCAAACCCAATAAAAATCACTTACTTCCTCAAAATTATAGACCAATTTCGGTCATGAATAATGACCTAAAGATTTTTAGCAGAATTCTAGCGGACAGGTTGGCATCTATTATTTCTTCCCTTATTTCCCCCTTCCAATCAGGATTTATACCCCACAGATTTATAACTGATAACATCAGGTTAGCCTCCAGCATAATTCAGGATGCAAACCAGACCTCCGGGAGGCTCTTCATGCTCAGCCTTGACATACACAAGGCGTTTGATAGCGTCTCCTGGAACTACCTTTCCATCCTCCTGCAACGTATGGGCTTCTGCAACGAATTTTTACACGGGTTCCATGCCCTCTACATCAATCCCAAAACTCGCATTAAGATCCCGGGTTGTTACTCTGAATTTTTTCCAGTAGGTCGGGGCACCAGACAGGGGTGTCCACTTTCCCCCCTGATTTTCGCCCTTGCCCTGGAACCCCTAGCCATTGCCATACTTACCAACCAAAATATCTCAGGGTATACCAAAGGTGCCTCTACATACAAATTTTGCATGTATGCGGACGATGTCCTCATGTTCTTAACCAATCCCCTCATCTCCCTACCTAATCTTCTACAGATCCTGTCACATTTTGCTGGAGTCTCTGGTCTCAAGATCAATGTCACAAAATCGGTGGCCCTACCGGTGGGATTCTCTCCACCTGAACTCCAACATCTTAAAGACACCTTTCATTTTATATGGGTAGATACCCACTTGTCTTATCTGGGCATATGTCTGACGGGAGAGTTCAGCAAACTTTTTGAATTTAACTACCCTCCTATGGTCTCCAAACTGAAAAGAACCCTGAAAGTGTGGTCCCAGCTTCACATTTCATTTATGGGTAGAATTACAGCCCTCAAAATGGTGATCCTCCCCAGGTTACTCTATCTTTTTAGATCCCTCCCAATTAGAGTTTCCAAATCCTATCTACTAACCCTCCAAGCACAACTCAATAAATTCATTTGGCAAGACAAACCCTCCAGATTTGCTAGGGACACCCTTTACCGCTCTGCCAAAAGTGGGGGACTGGGGGTCCCTCGAATTTGGCTATATTACCTAGCCAGTAGATATGCTCAACAAGCCCAATGGAATATTCGAAATTCTAAGGTCCCATGGGTCAAATTTGAACAAGACTCTATCTCTCCCCTATTTCTCCCTGGGATAATGTGGTCCTCTATCCCCTCTCTCCCAGATATTTCCTCTAAAAATATGGTAGTGTCCCTGGGGCTAAAACTTTGGAACTCATATAAAAATAGATTCAATCTTTCTACTCAGTCCCCTCAGGGAGCTTCCTTTCTAGGTGACCCTAGATTCCCTCCAGCTTACTCCCACCCGGAGTCATTTCATGAATGGACCCAACACAACCTAATCACTTTGGGCGATTTCCTGGTTAACTCCAAATTTACCAAATTTTCGTCATTAAAAGCCCGTTTCAATACTCCAGACAGGGAGTTCTACCGTTTCCTCCAGTTGCGTCACTTTTTTCAACAACATTACCCCACCCCTTCTGAGGTGGACACGACCCTATATGAAGATCTGTGCCGTGAGGCCCCCCGTCAGCGGGGCCTTATCTCACAAATCTATAAACTTTTGGAAGCGGCCGAAGATGTCCCTTCCCTGAAATATAGGTCTCAATGGGATCAAGAACTAAACCTGGATCAGGATGCTATAGACTGGGAAAGAGGTGGTTGAATATACGCAAATGTACCAAATCCCTATCCACTAGGGAAACAGCTATAAAACTCACGACAAGATGGTACTATACCCCATCTCGTATCCACAAAATATACCCGCAAACTTCCCCTAGATGTTTCAGGGGGTGCACACTTTTGGGTTCATACATGCACATCTTCTGGGACTGCGAAAAACTTCAACCCACCTGGAAGGAAGTTTTGAAACTGGTGGATAGACTAGTAGGTCACCCCATCAACCTCACCCATCTCCACTGCATTTTCAAGACATCCCCGAAATACCAAAACCCCCCCCTGGAAATCCGCTGTTGTCCCATTCGCACAAATTATCTCACGTATTGATTGTATGATGATATCCGAAAATATATTCCACACCTTACATGACTCTATTCCTGTATATAATGCCAAATGGAATCCATGGTTCTTACTAAGGCTTCAAGATTGAGCGCTCCTGACCAAAATTGTTGTTTCTAGTTTGATTTTTCTTTCTTCTTTCCTTTTTAGTTTTATAGAAATTACACACCCAACCTTTTAGGGTATAATTTCCCCTTTTGGTACTTTGTGTAATTCAGGAGAATATCAAGTTTGATAAATGGTTCTTATTGTGACAGATCACTCTGTACTTGTATCTTCATGACATATATTTTACCCTGAAGGTATTGAATACTCTCATTTTCAATGTATGTGAACTCTTCCTTTTTCTTTAATAAAATATTTTGAAAACAAAAAAAAAAAACATTGATAAAATCAAATTTCTTCATAATTATAGGCCAATATGTATTCTGCTGTATGTTTATGGTAAAAAAACCCCAATAAGTGTATATTGATTGGTTTACACAAACATTTTAGCATCTACAAACTACAGGATATACAGTAAAACCTTGGATTGCAAGCATAATTCGTTCCCGAAAACATGCTTGTATTCCAAAGCACCAGTATATCAAAGCGAATTTCCCCATAAGAAATAATGGAAACTCAGATGATTAGTTTCACAACCATTTATTCATAAGTCCTTCCGTTTATAGTGCATATAAAAATAGCAATGTGATAGGATGCGTAACCATAAAATGTCCATTTATAAATGGTCACCTCCACAAGGGGACTAGAAGCAAAATCCAGCAGGAACTACAGAGTATTAAAGAGAAGAGAGGCGCCTCTAAGTGTAGCAATATTGTTACATTTAATGAAGGTACAACATTTAGCAACTCACAAAATTTTTGGGGGGGCGCAAACGAACTGAAAAATACTGAAACAAAAACATCAAATGCAGCCACTGTGCCCATCATATGCAGCCAACTGTGCCCAGCAAATGCAGCCAACTGTGCCCATCATATGCAGCCAACTTTGCCCATCATATGCAGCCACTGTGCACATCATATGCAGCCAACTGTGCCCATCAAATGCAGCCACTGTGCCCATTATATGCAGCCAACTATGCCCATCAAGGGGGCGTGGCCAAGACAGGCATGTGAGAAGACGTGTGTCTCACAGCTCCTCCACAGCACAGTGAATTGATCCTCTCCCAGCAGTGATTTGAAGCTGAGAAATGGCTTTCCAGCTGGCTACCGATCGGGGCAACACTCCGGACCACCCGCCGGCCCTTTGTACCCAGGGAAAAACAAAGAAAAAAGAGGAATTCATGCAGTCGGAAATCCAAGATGGCGCAGCCGCGGCCCAGGCACAGCGCACGCCGAGACGAGCGGAGGCTTCTAAGGGGGATCACAACAAAAAGCTGCTGAAGACACAGGGTAAGGAGCAACAACGGGACATGCTTTATTATGCCCAAAAACTGGGGGGCCCCCATGATCAGGAGGCTAGAGGAAGCCCTGCTCAGCACCGCATGATAGCACAGGGCTCAGCTATACAGGGCCCACAGTGCCATGAGGCAGGAGAGAAGGAGGGACATAGAGAGCAGAATCATGCAGCTATGCACTCTCTTAAACAGTTTACAGACACTGACGCTGAGGAAGCTGAGCAGCCAACTCTGGCTGAGATTTTAAGAGCGGTGCATGTCTGCACAGCCTCTGTAAATACTCTCAAGGAGCAGTTTGGGGGATTGAGAGAAGATGTCTCCTTGCTGCGACAGGATTTGCAAAAAATCCGGGAACGTACAACTGCAGTTGAAAGCAGGGTGAGCGAGGTTGAAGATAAACTACCCCCAGTTGCTTGGGAGGCCCATGTAGCACATCAGCTCGCTAAGGATACTAACAATAGAGCAGATGACATCTAAAACCGTCTGAGATGGAATAATGTGCGCATTGTTGGATTACCGGAGAAAACAGAGGGGAGAGACCCCACCACCTTTATTATGGGGAGGGCTGCAAGAGATATTTGGAAAGGAGGTCTTTTCCCCGTTCTTTACCGTTGAGAGGGCTCATCGCACACCGGGTCGTCCGCCACAACCAGGTGCCCCTCCCCCAGACCAATCCTGGCCCGTCTCCTACACTACCGAGACAGGGAGGCGGTGCTGAGACAAGCCAGGGAGAAAGCTAATGTGCAAGTGAATGGAGTTCGTGTATCCTTCTACCCGGACTTTTCTGCGGAGGTGCAGCGACGCCGGGCCAAGTTCTCTGATGTGAAAAGGCGTTTACGATCATTGCAGCTTCCTTATGCCATGCTGTACCCTGCTAAGCTGAGGGTTACTGCCAATCGTCAAACCCACTTTTTTGAATCTGCTCAGGATGCTGCTCTTTGGCTGGATCGCAATGAGCAGGCTCTACGCCACAGAGGTGGAGAGGAAGATGGAGATTAGTTTGGTCATAACTGCAGCAAGTCGCTATGTTGATCAATGGATATATTAGATGTGCCAGCTGGTTCTATTTGGAAGGCTCACATTATGTTCACTTTTTGCCCCCTTTTGTTACCCCCCCCCCCTTCCTTTCTTTTTTGTTTCCTTTTTATCTGCCAATTTTTCAGTTTTTTGGCATACAGTGCTACCGTCTGTTTTGATCCTGGCAGATAAACTTTAGGACAGAAGGGGTAACATGCGCTTTGTTCTGCTGGGAGACGTAATATTACCATGTGAACTTTGAGCTATCTTGTAAAGTTGCAAGAAAAATGCGATTTTTTTCACGAGAAATGTGGAAACAAAATGCTTGATCAGTTTTTGATCCACGTTGGATCATCTAGGCTTGTCCTGTTGACAGCCTGGACAAATGTTTGGTTTACATGTTTAACCCTTTACACCCACAGGCTTCGATTGAAGGACATTAGACTCTGGACTTGGTACTCAGCTAATTATGACATGTTTGGTACGCCTAAATTATGGCTTACAGTCAACATTTGTAGTGGCGGGGAAACCCGGCTAATATTAGATTGGCTCAATATCCCTATAGAGGAAGATTTCAATGTGGTATATTTAATGTATGGTTTGATTTTGCTAAATTGTTCTATTGGCACCCTGCTCTTCCTGGATATCATGTTCCCTAATGGCTAGGGTCCACGTGGTGTCTTGGAACATCAGGGGACTAGGTTCCCCGCTTAAACGCATGATGATCTCCACTTGCCTGAAAAAGTTTCACCCAGCCATATTGTTTTTCTAGGAGACACATTTGACTCCGGAAACACAAAACTGCTTAAGGTATTCCTGGGTGGGGAAGATATATCACTCCACACACACCTCCTTTTCCAGGGGGGTGAGTGTGTTGGTGCACAATGCCATAGATTTCCAGGAATTTGACACATGCATAGACTCAGAAGGGCGATATATTTTCTTGCACTGTCGCATAGGATCGCTACACTGTATTTTGGCATGTATATACATTCCTCCTCCCTTCTCGGTGGAGGTATTGCGGAAGCTGCTGACATATATGGTGAACAGGCTGGACCTGCCGTTATTGATTGTTGGAGATTTCAACTGCTGGTTGAGTCCCTCCATGGACAGGCACCCCAGTGTTAGGGGGTCTGCCTCGTTGAGGGAGTCACCATTGCTTAGACTACTAAATGAGGTGGGCTGGGTGGATGTTTGGAGACACAGGAATCCTTCGGAGAAACAGTTTTCCTGTTTCTCCAAAACTCATGGGACGCTTTCCAGGATTGACCTAGCAATTTGTGACTCTGCCATGCTCCCATCCGTTTCGGAGGTGATATACAAACCACGCAGTGTGTCTGACCACTCCCATTTGGTGATTAGTTTGATAGTGGCTCCACTGTCAGGGTTGCCTAGGGCACCCTGGAAATTCAATGCCTTCTGGCTAAAGTTATTTACATCCCCGGTGGAGATGGAGAGGAGCATGCGAGAATTTCTGGCTGGGCAGGAGTTTCTGGACTCCCCTTTAATTCAATGGGAGGCGTTTAAAGTTCATCTGAGGGGTTTACTAATTGCAGAAATCACTAAAGTTAAGAGAAACTCATCAGAGCACAGAGAGGAACTTGAAAAGATGGTGCAGGAATTGAAGGAAAAATGTATTCAGGATCCCACTGACTCTGCCAGGGAGTCGGGGAAGTCGGCTCAATCAGCTTATGAGCGACTTCTGTCGTCCACGGCAGAGAAGAAAAGATTTTTCTCCAAGGCAGCTTTCTTTGAGGAAGGGGAAACCACGGGTCGTCTTTTAGCTAAAATAGCAAACTCACAACAGCGGTCCCCGGTGATAGGGGCAATTAGAACAAAGGAGGGGAAGATAGTGAGTTCCCCTGATTTGATATTACAGGAACTGGCAGGATTTTATGAGAACCTATATCTGCCTACTGGACAGTATACAGTGGAGGAGCTTATGGGATATCTACAGGGCATTAATTTCCCGCAGATCACCACTGAGAATAGGAAGGCCCTGGACGATCCACTTACAGTGGAGGAGTTGCAGCTTGCATTGAATGCATTCCCAAACTGTAAAGCCCCCGGGTCGGATGGGCTATCTATGGAAATTTATAAGCAGTATGCTGAAGTACTCCTTCCTAAGCTCCTGACTGTGTTTAACACAGCCAGGGCTAACGGAACTCTACCCCCTTCTATGTCCACAGCCAATATTGTTTTGATATTAAAGCCTGGTAAGGACCCTGTCGACCCTGGATCATATAGACCCATTTCCCTGTTACAGAGCGATATTAAGATACTGGCGAAAGCTCTAGCAATTAGACTAAATAAAGTCATCACGTCGATAGTGCATCCAGACCAGGCAGGATTTATGCCAAATAAATCTACGGCAGTAAATCTCAGAAGACTTTATTTGAACATTCAGTCTCAGGCAGACAATAAGGGACAGAGGGCTTTGCTCTCATTGGATGCTATGAAGGCCTTCGATAGCATTGAATTGGAGTATTTATGGGGCATGCTTCAGATGTTCGGATTCGGGGAGACATACATTTCCTGGGTCCGTTTACTTTACTGTGGTCCCCAGGCAGCCATTAGAGCGTCGGGCAGAATGTCTCTGGCCTTCGCGCTAGGTAGGGGTACGAGACAGGGGTGCCCTTTGTCTCCCCTGCTTTTTGCGTTAGCCATTGAGCCCCTGGCCATTAAAATTAGAGATCACCCGGGTATTGAGGGCTTTCGTTATGGGGACAGGCATGAGAAATTGATGCTCTATGCGGATGACACTATGATTTTGCTGGGAGATGTCGAAGACTCTCTTCGGGAAACCATGGCCACCATAACAGAATTTGGTACTTACTCGGGACTCCAGATTAACTGGACAAAATCCTCCTTAATGTTACTAGATGAAGGGGGCAAGCCACCCACTAACAACTCCATACCCCTGTCTACATCCTTTAGGTATCTGGGGGTTCAAGTGACACCGATGGTGAGAGAATATGGGAAATTGAATATATCCCCATTACTGCAGAAATTCCGAGACCGGATTAAGACATGGAACTCACTGTGTTTATCGATAGCAGGAAGGGTGAATCTGATCAAGATGATCCTCATGCCCCAGCTATTGTATATACTTCACAATTCTCCAGTGGTGGTCCCCTTGAAAACATTCAGAATGGTAAACTCCCTCTTCCGTCTGTTAATCTGGAAGAATCGCCCTCCCAGAATCAAACTTGAGCACCTACAGCGTCCTAAAGATGAGGGGGGATTGGCCCTACCGAACCCATGGCTTTATTACTTAGCAGCCCAGCTTCAGCACCTAATAGGGATCATGGGTGGAGAGACAGATAGGTCGAGTATCGTTCGCAGCTCCTCTGAGATTGTGATGCTACATATGGTAAAGCGAGATTTGGTGCCGTCGGCACTTGAGTCTCTAGCCTTTGGAAAACCAAATAAGGTATACCCGACCTACAATCTTATCCATAAAATCTGGAACAAAATTAGATACTTGCAGGGGGTGAGAGGATACACTGACTTTAGCCCGATATGGTCAAACGGGCGCAGTTACAGCATGGAGCACTATGGAAGAAATATGGGGTGGTATATATTAGAGATATTTTTCAGAACGGTATTTTGCTATCTTTTGAAGCTCTGCAGGAAAGACACGGCTTGCCATCCAATATGAGGTTCTACTATATGCAACTAAAACATGCGGTGAAGGCTCAGAGCATTACTTCCGAGTGGTCTCTTTCACCTACACCGCTATTTAACTTAGGCCCGAGAGCTACTAATACAAAAGATTTTATCTCGCAATGCTATTATATGCTCCTGCAGGGCTTCATGAATAAACACCCCTTGAGAATGATGGAGAAGTGGGAGAGAGAGGACCAATGGGAGGAGATCTTACAAGCAGTGCCCACGAGTTCACTTAATGTATCGCAGAGGTTAACACAACTGTATCTTATTTTTAGAGTGTACTATACCCCACACAGACTGCACCAAATGGGTCTTAGAGCCACCCCGACGTGCACTAGATGCAAAAGAGACCATGGAGATCTGATTCATCTTCTGTGGCAGTGTCCAAAGCTTCATCCCTATTGGGGTGGAGTGGTGGATACCATTAATAGGGTGTTCCAGATCTCTTTGCCTACCAACCCAAAACACTGTTTACTAAATGTGCTTGAAGTATTCGAATGGGAAGAAAGTGTCACACTAGCAGTTACTAGGCTTCTATTGATAGCACGTAAGATGATAATGGTGCATTAGATATCAGAGGACCCTCCCACAGTCAAGGAGTTGATAGCTGCAGTTGGGAACATGATCAGAATGGAGAAAATGGTATACCAGCACAGGGGGTGCACCCGAAAGTTTAAGAAGCTGTGGGGACCGTGGCTAGATGTACCGGGACTAGTCCCGGTAGACATGGTGATGGAGAGATTATTGGGTATTAATGCTGACTAAATGTTTTTGAATATACTATTGATTAGACTGATGAGCCGCACTTTGGATATTGATTTTGCTATAATGTATTGAGAATTCCTAAACTATGCAATGTAACTGAGTACTGTCGAAGCCTGGACATGTATAATTGTTTATGTTGAACAAAATAAAGTTGTTTTTGGATATAAAAAAAAAACTATGCCTATCAAATGCAGCCACTGTGCCCATCATATGCAGCCAACTGTGCCCATCATATGCAGCCAACTGTGCCCATCATATGCAGCCACTCTGCCCATCATATGCAGCCAACTGTGCCCATCATATGCAGCCAACTGTGCCCATCATATGCAGCCAACTGTGCCCATCATATGCAGCCACTCTGCCCATCATATGCAGCCAACTGTGCCCATCATATGCAGCCAACTGTGCCCATCATATGCGGCCAACTGTATCCATCATATGGAGCCACTGTGCCCATCATATGCAGCCAACTCTGCCCATAATATGCAGCCTCTGTGCCCCACTACATGCAGCCACTGTGCCCCACTACATGCAGCCACTGTGCCCAGTATATGCAGCCAACTGTGCAGAGCAAATGCAGCCAACTGTGCCTATCATATGCAGCCTCTGTGCCCATAATATGCAGCCACTGTGACCTTCCCCCCACCCGCTATCTGCCCGGCACTTACCCCATCATGGTGGCGGGTCAGGCAGCGGGTGACGGCAGCAAGCTGTGGGATGGGTAGCTTGGGTCAGGTGATGGCTCCTGTGTCCTCCCTGCATCTCTTCTTCCTGTTCTGCTAGGTGGCCAATGGGATTGCCTCTGCCTTCAGCCAATCAGGTGACCGGTATTAGATCTGTGCCTCCTGATTGACAGAGAGGCGGTTCAGTGTTAGCAAAGTAAATATTCAATTGCTTTGTTAACACCTGGGCGCACTGTGAGCGCAATGCTCTGCGCTCACAGTTCACCTTTTTTGAAGCCTATTAGAGCCTATGGCTCTAATCAGGTGCTTAAAAAAACACCCCCACCGCTGTAATTCAGGCGCCCGGCATCCCAAAAAGGGCCAGACGCCTGAATAGGGGGTGGCTACAGCGGCCATGGATAGATTCATCCAATGCATGAAACTATCTATTTTACATAGAGGGGGTGGCTGGAGAGAGGCGGCAGCGCCCCCGCGCAATTAATGGACACACCGCCACTGACTCGCGTGGTTGATGATTAAAATAGGCACATGGCACAAGCATCTGGGATAAACCTGTCCACATAGACCACCCTCCGCACTGCCGGCTCTCACCCCTGTCAGTCTGCAATCGTGACCAGGAAGACTACCCTGCAGTAGAGCGATCTGAAAGTGAGGCTTGAACCGTTCGTGGAGAGCAGCGTGGAAGGGACGATGGCGGTGAGGAGGAAGGTCTATGTGGACAGCTTTACCCCGGATGCCTGAATACTTAGATGTGCTTGTTTTATTCATCAACCATGTGAGTTGCTAAATGTTGTACCTTCATTAAATGTAACCATATTGCTACACTTAGAGTCGCCTCTCTTCTCTTTTATACTCAATTGTGACATGACGCTACTTATATCAAGACATCGCTAGTATAGTAAGTCAAAATGTATTTAAAAATTTTGCTTGTCTTGCAAAACGCTCTCAAACCAAGGTTTTACTGTACAATATACTGGAATTTTTATTTCTGTATTTTTTTACTAGTAATGGCGGCTATATCAGCGACTTATAGCGAGACTATGATATTGCAGTGGATAATAAAACACTAACTGACACTTTTGATAATGTCACTTTGACACTGGGAACCAGTGACTCTAATACAGTGATCAGTGCTAAAAATATGCACGGTCACTGTACTAATGACACTGGCTAGGAAGGGGTTAAACATCTAGAGAGATCAAAGGGTTAAATGTGTGCCAAGCCAGTGTTTTGGTATACACTGTATGCTGTTTTTACTAGGGGAAAAAATGGGTTCTAGTCTCTGCTTTAAAGGAACACAGAATCCATTCCTTCCCCCCCATCAGAATGGCAATCTGCCTTGTTTACATGGTCAGATTGCTGTCCTGCGTTCTTTAACGACAATCGATGGGTGCCCAGCACCTGCAGATTGGCTTCTGCTGTGAATATTCACTGCAGAAGCGGCGCGCCCCCTACAGGCGGAAGTACCAAATCAGCTGCCGCTCTGTAGCAGTGAAAAATATAGGGCGGTCAGCAAGTGGTTAATATGGCTATTCTGGACTAATACTGAAAATGCAAGGTCCACTTATCTGTGAAGCCCCACCACTGACTAAAAAGAGAAATCAATAATAAGACTTGAAAGAAAAATGTAGAAAAATACTTTGGCTTTTTTTCTGCTTCTTACAGGCATTGGTGCCATCACTGGGCCTCATGGAGGCTTCCTAGAAAATGATTTCTCAAAATCCCACGAAAAGCCCCAGTGCCAACACCTTTGCCTAGGTGAGCCCATCAGAAGCTGGAATTTAGGGTATTTTTTACATTTTTTGTTTCAATTGTTTACTTTATATACCGTATCTCACAAAAGTGGGTACACCCTCACATTTTTGTAAATATTTTATTATATTCTTTCATGTGACAACACTGAAGAAATTATACTTTGCTACAATGTAAAGTAGTGAGTGTACAGCTTGTATAACAGTGTACATTTGCTGTCCCATCAAAATAACTCAACACACATCCATTAATGTCTTAGGTGTGAATAGGGAGCAGGTGTGTTACATTTGGTGTTATCGCTCTAACTCTGTCATACTGGTCACTGGAAGTTCAACATGGCACCTCATGGCAAAGAACTCTCTGAGGATCTGAAAAAAAGAATTGTTGCTCTACATAAAGATGGTTTAGGATATAAGAAGATTGCCAAGACCCTGAAACTGAGCTGCAGCACGGTGGCCAAGACCATACAGCGGTTTAACAGGACAGGTTCCACTCAGAACAGGCCTCGCCATTGTCAACCAAAGAAGTTGAGTGCACGTGCTCAGCGTCATATCCAGTAGTTGTCATTGGGAAATACACATATGAGTGCTGCCAGCATTGCTGCAGAAGTTGAAGGGGTGGGGGGTCAGCCTGTCAGTGCTCAGACCATACGCCGCACGCTGCATCAAATTGGTCTGCATGGCTGTCGTTCCAGAAGGAAGTTTCTTCTAAAGATGGTGCACAAGAAAGCCCGCAAACAGTTTGCTGAAGACAAGCAGACTAAAGACATGGATTACTGGAACCATGTCCTGTGGTCTGATGAGATCAAGATAAACTTATTTGATTCAGATGGCGTCAAGCGTGTGTGGCGGCAACCAGGTGAGGAGTACAAAGACAAGTGTGTCTTCCCTACAGTCAAGCATGGTGGTGGGAGTGTCATGGTCTGGGGCTGCATGAGTGCTTCCGTCACCAGGGAGCTACAGTTCATTGAGGGAACCATGAGTGCCAACATGTACTGTGACATACTGAAGCCGAGCATGATCCCCACCCTTCGGAGACTGGGCCACAGGGCAGTATTCCAACATGGTAACGACCCCAAACACACCTCCAAGACGACCACTGCCTTGCTAAAGAAGCTGAGGGTAAAGGTGATGGACTGGCCAAACATGTCTCTAGACCTAAACCCTATTGAGCATCTGTGGGGCATCCTCAAATGGAAGGTGGAGAAGCGCAAGGTCTCTAACATCCACCAGCTCCGTTATGTCGTCATAGAGGAGTGGAAGAGGACTCCAGTGGTAACCTGTGAAGCTCTGGTGAACTCCATGCCCAAGAGGGTTAAGGCAGCGCTGGAAAATAATGGTGGCCACACAAAATATTGACACTTTGGGCCCAATTTGGACATTATTACTTAGGGGTGTACTCAATTTTGTTGCCAGTGGTTTAGACATTAATGGCTGTATGTTGAGTTATTTTTATTTCCCAGAAAAATTCTTTATTGAAGATTTTTACAGACAATACAAAAAGTACCAAAATAAGCATTACCAATATAGAGGAATAAGATTCCAGTGAGGAAACAGAACATGGATAGTAAATGACGGAACCAACAGTTGCTGCCCTATACAGTTTGCAGAGTGTATACCTGGCATTAAACAACATGGATTCTTCTAGAAATTATCATTATACAGTCGTTTAGAGAAATAGTAAATATTAATAAATAAATTAAAAATATTTTTTGCAACTAGGTTAAGTACCTATATTTGTCCTGATATCAGCCTCAAGACTGGGAGAGTGAAGGGCAGTGTTAGGAACCAATTAGGTGATGCTGAATGCACAGGTACATGTTCAGCTACTCACTGTGGTCCCTGGTAACAATGTGGTTGGTCCCTTAGTGGCGACAGCTTCTCCTCTACCTCCGACCACGACAGGTTCTCCGACCGGCAGAACCGTCACTTCTGGTTGGACTGCAAGCCGCAATCCCAACTCTATGCTGCTCTCTTGCTTCTGGATAGACTGTCTGAGGGCTTATCAGCCAGATATGCCCGGGATAGGCCCAAACTCTGGCCTAGCAGCCCTAGACAGCACGACACATGTCCACCCAGACAGCCAACCAGGTGGCACAGAACCCCGATCACCTGACCTCACCCAAATAAATAGGCTCTCCCAGCAGGCTAAGGGACCCAAGAAAATCCCTGCCCATTGGCTGAGATAGCCCATCTATTCCTAATCTGTCCTTGCAATGCCCTTGTCTTATTTAATGTCACCAGATACCCAGCCATCTAGTGACAGAAGAGAGAAGTGCAACAATTCCAGACTTAGGGTAAAATCAATTGATCCCTAACAACTGGCCAAGGCAAATACACCTGGCAGGTAAATTTAAGAGCAACCCTGCCTAAACATCAGGGTGATACATGTCTAATATACAGTGTTATTCATTCCCACTTGAGTCTTCTTTTCACCCTCGAGGCAACTCAAAGATTGTTTAGATTAGGCCCCTTTAAGGTTTTAGCTTTTGTAGGGTCCCCTAACATATTAAAGGTGTCTTGTTAATGGGCAGATTTTGGTAGCTGATCTGCATAAATATAATTTCTCTTTCTAAGATTTTTGTTTTATTAGATAGAAATAGGGGAGAATTGGAAAATTGCATAATCATGTAATATTCTTTTGCAACTTTCAGGTAATTAGGATAGTCCCAGATATTTACACATTTAATAGATGAAGTCTTCTTGAAAGGTGTATTTCTTAAACTCTTTGTAACCAGAGTTTTTCACAGCATTAATGCCCAGGCTAAGTTTAGTAATGTCGGTGTGTATCAGTTAACTTGACAATAACTGACATTTGTTTATTTTGGGTTTGACATTGGGCCTGAGAACTAGACACACAGTTGTGCATTTCTATTTATCTGCTGCAAGGTTAACTAACGTTCTCAAAGCAAGGGGCATTTTTCACACGGACTCAAAAATCTTATTGTGATCACAAAAGGGTCAACTTAGCAATGCAGCTTAAAGGATAAGTTCACTTTAAAAAAATAAATAAATAAATGCACAATTTTTTGCAGGTAAAAAAATATGCATTTACTCTTTTTTTCGTAGGAGCCTGGAAAGCTTTGCACCCACGATCAGCAGATTTCAGGTGCCATGCAGGACTCCTACAGACTGGCAGTGTAAGCTGTCTACCTGTACATCATACGGGCAAGCAGTTTTACAAAGACAGCAAGACTCAATTAACTATTCGAGTGCTTAATAGTAGGGATGGGCCGGACACCCCCTGGTTCAGTTGGCAGCAGAACATGCAAACAGGCAAAAAATTTGTTTGAACACGCGAACACCGTTAAAGTCTATGGGACACGAACATGAATAATCAAAAGTGTTAATTTTAAAGGCTTATATGCAAGTTATTGTCATAAAGAGTGTTTGGGGACCCGGGTCCTGCCACAGGGGACATGTATCAATGCAAAAAAAAAGTTTTAAAAATGGCCGTTTTTTCAGGAGCAGTGATTTTAATAATGCTTAAAGTGAAACAATAAAAGTGAAATATTCCTTTAAATTTCGTAGCTGGGGGGTGTCTATAGCATGCCTGTAAAGTGACGCATGTTTCCCGTGTTTACAACAGTCCGAGAGCAAAATGACATTTCTAAAGGAAAATAAGTCATTTAAAAGTACTTGCGGCTATTAAAGAATTGTCGGGTCTCTGCAATACACATAAAAGTCATTGAAAAAAAAACAGCATGGGATTCCCCCACAGTCCATTACCAGGCCCTTTGGGTCTGGTATGAATATTAAGGGGAACCCTGAACCACATTTTTTTTAAAAAAACGCATGGGGGTCCCTCCAAATTCCATACCAGGCCCTTCAGGTCTGGTATGGATATTAAGGGGAACCCCATGCCAAAATTAAAAAAAAAAAACGGAGTGGGGGTCCCCCTAAAAATCCATACCAGACCCTTCAGGTCTGGTATGGATTTTAAGGGGAACTCCGCATCAAAATTAAAAAAAAATGGCGTGGGGGTCCCCCTAAAAATCCATACCAGACCCTTATCTGAGCACGCAACCTGGCAGGCCGTAGGGGGGGAGAGGGAGCGCCCCCCTCCTGAACCGTACCAGGCCACATGCTCTCAACAAGGGGGGGATAGGGTGCTTGCCTCCATGTTGATGTCTGCGGGAGGGGGGCTTATGGGAATCTGGAAGCACCCCTTTAAGAAGGGGGCCCCCAGATCCCGGCCCCCCTATGTGAATGGGTATCGGGTACCTCATACCCCTTGGGACAAGGGCCTCATCCCCACAACCCTTGCCCGGTGGTTGTGGGGGTCTGCGGGCAGGGGGCTTATCAGAATCTGGAAGCCCCTTTAACAAGGGGACCCCCAGATCCCGGCCCCCCACATGTGAATTGGTAATGAGATACAAATGTGCCCCTATCATTTCACAAAAAAATGTCAAAAATGTTAAAAAAGACAATAGCTGGTTTTTGACAATTCCTTTATTAATGTCGTCTTCTTTCCCCACTTCTTCTTCCATCTTCTTCTGGTTTTCCTTTGGTTTTCTTCCTCTATCTTGTTCTTCCCCCGCTTCTTCCTCTGCTTCTTCTTCCGGTCCTCTGCTTCTTCCTCCGGTCTTCTCGTCCGGCATCTTCCTCCGGCTTCTTCTTCCCCGCTTCGTCCTCCGGACGATCTGCCTCAATGGGAGCTTCCCGCTGTGTGACGCTTCTGTTCTGTGACAGTACTTATATAACTGAGGGCGGGGCGTCAGAGGGGGCAGGGTCAACCGTCTATGTAATGGGTGACCCCGCCCCCCTCTGACACCACACGGGGAAAGCCATAGGGAAGTCCCCGTGCGTAAGAGGGGGGCGGGGTCACCCCTGGTACGGTTTAGGAGGGGGGGGGCGCTCTCTCATCCCCCCCCCCTCTTTTCCTGCAGCCTGCCAGGATCCGATCAGCTGAGAACTTTCCATAATACCAAGGATAAGAGCTAACAGATAATCCACTTTCAACCTGTACTATGTTTACTATGTTCAGCCAAAGCTGAATGAACATAGTACAGGTTGAAAGCGGATTATCCATTTGCTCTCATCCTTGGTATTATGGAAAGTTCTCAGCTGATCGGATCCTGGTCAATCAGAGGACGTGAGTAGGAGTCTCCATATCTGCTGATCGTTCACTGTGGATTTCATATATACTACGAGGCTTTGATTGATCTTCTTTCTGGTGAGTGCAATCCCTAGAGGGAGCCTAAGCATTAGATGTATCGATGGTTGAACGTTTAACAACAGCTGATGAATTACCTTTGAACCGTTATATGCAAAAGACTGTGTTTGAGTTTTCGGTTTCAACTGGATTTACAGACTATCAAGCTTTTATGCAAAACCTTTAGCGCTGCTGAAGTTTGAAAGACTACTTTTTGATTTTATTTATTTTAAATTGTAGTTCTGATTGCTTCCTTTTCAGAAATGATGTCTTCAATGCTTTTAGAAGGAAATAACTTGTTTGCAAAGGCATTTGGTGAACATAAAGTGGATTTAAAATTATTTGTGGCTATTGCAAAATATATTTTAATGAAACATTTTGAGCTTTAATATTAGATAGAATCAGGTTTGTGACATCTGATACCAGGGCCGCTGATAAAGCAGTACAGGCAGCCCTCCTGTACTGGGCCCAGGTCTCATCAGGTCAAAAGGGGAGCCCAGGTACCTGCCAAGCAGGAAGGCCAGAGTACTGCCTCATTGCTGCTGGCTTCTTCTATTCTTTCTTGGGCTGCACTGCTGGGAGATCGGTTCTAGTATCTGTGCCCCCTTACCCCTGCTGTCTGGGACCCCTGTTTACTACTTTCCACCACAGTGCTACAGTTTTCCATCCTTACCTCTCCCACCGGCAGCTGCTGAGGGCACACAGGCGGGTTATTTCAGGATGGTGAGCGGAGGGGGGACTCACCGCATCCCAAATGAACACACCACTGGGAATGAACACATTGAGTAATCGGTACCGGTCGCTGAATGTGGGGGTGCAGATATTGCCTTCATGATGCTATTCACTTGAATGGGTCTTGTTCGATGGGGGTATAATTTCTGCTGGGCTGCAATGCATAGCATAGCATTGCGGCCATTGCATTCTAGCAAAAATATAATTTGAGGAGGGGGGCCCTGTCAAGTAGGCTGTATGGGGCCCCGTGATTTCTATCAGCAGCCCTGTCTGATACATTCAGCTGCTGGGATTAGCTCTGGACTACAGCCGTCACTGACTATCAGTAGCACCAGTATTAGGCCCCACTGGGACCCTCTACAACTATTGAGACCAGCAGTTTTTCTAAAATGGCAAACTAGCGCAATTTTATAATGCAAACAAATTAACAAACATAAAGAATGTTTATTAATATGCTTCTCCTACTTTCCACAATGAGTGGCCACATAAATGCTCAATGCACTGCCACAAAGGAATTTGTTTTGTGGCTTGATGGGACTCTGGTGGCAGAATAGGCAAGGGGTGATCATTGGGGAAGGTAAATGTAAGCACACTATGGTGAATGACGTGAAGCTTCAATCTCAGTTTATCTGTAACCTGCTACACGAGTTTCACTAAATTCCCAACTGCAACCAAAACATTTCTTACAGGCTTGAATGGGAAAAGTTTGAAACCACGGCCAGAATTATAGTGCTGTCTCTGTCCTTGTACCGTGTCAGAGCAGCCGTTGCATCCCAATTGACATTAATAGGACTGACTGCATGGGGATGCACAGAACACCTGTGGATAAACATAGCCCTCAGACAGCGTATGCACTGATACGTCCTGTGTGAATGAGACCTAAATGGACAAAGTGACAGATTTTCTTTAAAATGTATGTAAAGCTATTTTTCAGCACTACCTGGATTAGGCTGACAATACTAAGCTGCTTCCTTAAAATCATGTAAGCCTGCTGAACTCAATGCAACAGTAGTAAGAAGAGCCGGCAGAACTGTAATCCTTGAAGTGTCATTTATTTGTACATCAGAGTGACAATAAAACAATAAAACTGATGCGTTTTGGCAATAGCTTTAGTCGTAGGCTATTGCCGAAACGCGTCAAATTTATTGTCACTCTGATGTACTAATAAATGACACTTCAAGGATTACAGTTCTGCCGCCTCTTCTTACTACTGTTGCATGTGTGTTGGGACACAATCGAGCCTCAGCACCTGTGAGTGGACCTAGTATATGGGTTGAGTTGTCCCTGCAGAGAGCACTGTTACCTTTCTTCCTTTCCCGGCTGAACTCAATCATTGAGTTGGCCATTGGGCTGCCTATGTGGTTCTTTACATGTGATCTGATAGGCAGCCCAAAGGCCAACTGAAGGAGACCACATAGCAAGCTGACAACATTCTTTAAAAAGTTCAATAGGCACCCCCCTTCTCCCCATTCATATAAATATGGGCCTTCTTCTCAGTTCTCCACTACTCCATTTGTCCATCGGAGACCTGGGAAATACTTCTGGGCCTGCCTTCTTATTGGAACTTCACCCCGCATTATCACCCTCCCCTGCTGCTGTTCCACACTGGCATATTAAAAAATCCAGTGTGTGTGCAGATCTCTGGCAGGTAGTCAGAACTTAACAGAGACCTACTGCATGTCTGTGCATGCTTCAGGGATTATCACTCATGTGCACAGATGCTGCTGATTTCTGGTATCTGAGACATTTGCAGCATTTGTGCACATGCAAAATAATCCCTGCTGCATGCACATACATGCTGCTGGTCTCTATCAGGTCCAGAAAACCTGTGTCTGTGCATGTGTTTAATCTTGCAGCATGCTTGCGCTCTCCTGGAAATGTGTGATGTTGCAATCCCAGGCGAAAGCGGAGTTTCGTACGTAATATTCATCTAGGTGAAAAAGCAGGAAATTGAGCTATATGTTACTAAGGATAATAAACATTTTACAGTTCTGTGATAGGGACAGAGGAACCAAAGAGAACAGGTTCATGTAATGAGTTAAGGTCTGCTTTAACTTCAGGGGTCGCCAAACTTTCTAAACAAAGTGCCAGTTTACTGTTTCTCAGACTTTGGGAGGGCCAGTGAGAGTAAAAAATGCCCTGGCATCAGTGGAAGTAAACAATGTCTGAGCCTTGGTGACCAGTGGGAGTTAAAAAAAAAATAATCACATAGCGTTTGTGGTTAGTAGGAATAGTAATCCATCACTGGTATTAATTGGAGGAATACTTCCCTATTGTTGGTGTCAGTGAGAGGGATAGTGCCCCATGATTGGTGTCAGTGAGAGGAATAGTGCCCCCCTCGTTGGTGTTTGTGGGAGGAATAGTGCCCCATTGTTTATATCAGTGGGAGAAATGATGTGCCTTTGCTGGTGTCTGTAGAAGAAATAGTACCCCATTCTTGGTGTCAGTGGGAGGAATAATTCCCCACTGCTGGTGTCAGTGGAAGGAATGGTGCCTTATTGGTGGTGTCAGTAGGAGGAATAGTGTCTCATATTAATGGGAGGAAAAGTGCCTTATATCAGTTGGAAGAATAGTACCCAAAGGGCCAGATAAAGGCAAGCAAAGGGTAACGCAGTGGCGTCACTATGGGGATGCGGATCGCACCCGGGTGACACCCGCCAGAGGGGGTGACACCATCAAGTAGCACTGTGGCAGGCTGGGGGGGGGAAGTTGTGCCAATGGCCCAGCATGCTCAGTGCCCCTATTGCCTGTCCTGCTGTCACTCCATGTTTACCGCACAAGGTGACACCAGCCCTAGTGGTGCCACTGGGACCACGGTTTGGAGACCACTGATTTAGGTCAGGAGACAAGAGATATTCAGCAGAACAGTGGCGGAGACAGCGGCTCTGAAACTAAGGTTTGTTGGGCGGTTGAAGGGATTTAGTAAATAGCAAAATTTGATTTAAAAGTACACTTGTCCTTTAAATAAATCTATAAATCATTCCAAATGATTGTAAAACCCTTATTGCTACTTTGCTGTATAACCAATCCCAAGGCAACTATCTACTTATATGCAAAATGTGCTTGTATATCCATATTCTGTTATCTAGATGTGCAGTTTGCTATGTCTTTTTTTCCCTGCTTCTCGGTAATCCTGTGTATGTTCGGAGCTTGTGTTTGCAAACAATGCACAGTTTAAGCATCGCTCTCCTGATAGCACCAGGCTCTTTATTAACTTGTTACCCTTTCGCAGTGTCATCTTTAAAAAACAGGAGCCATGCTTTCCACTGATATCCATTCAGAAGCAACAATAAATACAATTACATTTTCTTGTCTGTTCTGATTTCAACACAGCCTGTGTACATCTTTCCAGGTGCAGAAAATTGATGTTGCTACAAGCTATCAAGGAATACCCAAGGAGACTCGCAGAGACATTTCAAAGTTTTGCTAAGCAGCTGTGTGCTTGTAATTGATTTTGTGCAATTTAAAACAGATGCAGATAAAGGGAAAGCTGGATGGTAGCGTGCAGCCGGATGAATGAGAAGAGGAGGCTGATGTTAGAGAGAGCGTTTCAATCACTCCTGCTAAGTGTATTGTTCATCTGAAGTACCATCAATGCGGGCATTAGTGAAATTAGTGCTACCGTGAGAGACATTGTTGCGAATTCATTTAAAATCAGATTCAGTAAACTGTACAGGTAAATGCTTTTAAAGGAGGTCTTCTTTTAAAGAAGAAGACTGGTCTAATGGAAATGCAAAATAATGTTTTAAAATGAGGATCTGTAAAAAAAAAAAAAAAAAATCACAAAATATAACCAATTACTACTTTTCTCCCTTGTCTTTGATGTGAATATGCAAACCTCGGAATTGACATAGTGAAAAAGGTTTTGTGTCCGTACCCCAGCTATAACATTATGCTGACAGACATGTGACAGAACAGTACAAACACAGATCCAAAAATGTTTCAAATTCTTCAACAAGTGTGACAGAGACACGAGGACACCTCACTATTTTAATCTTACAAATGTAGTCAGCTTATTAGAGCAATAGAGAAGCGACCTACTGCAAATGTTAGCTGCCTGGTCAAAGACAAGCATGGAGAAAGTAACCTGTAATACTTCTGAATGCCCAGGGGGCGGTAAGGAACAGCGACCGTGTGACCACTGTGATTGGCTGTCATAGTGGTCACATGACCGTGAGCTATTCTGGATAGCTACCAATCTTTAGTTTAGACCAGGGGTCTCCAGACTTTCTAAACGAAGGGCCGGTTTATTGACCTTCAGACTTTAGAAGGGTCAGACTGGCCAGCAGGAGTGGAAGTTTTCCTGGCATCAGTGGGAGTAAACCTTGCCACATTTAGTACTACGGGGAGGAATAGTGCCCCATCGTTGGTATCATAGGGAGGAATAGTGCCCCATCGTTGGTATCATAGTGAGGAATAGTGCCCCATTATTGGTGTCAGATGGCAGCATAGTGTCCCAAGGGATGTATAGGGAAAACAAAGGGTTGCATCTGGTCCCCGGGCCGCAGTCTGGAGACCACTGATTTAGACCAAAAGCTGTCTTTGAGAGCTGGAGCTCTGTGTTGGCAGCATGATCTCAGCAGAGAAATGATCGGCAGCCCAGCAATAAAAGTGAGGGGTAACTTAAAAATTTTGAGTTGCCACCGGTATAGAAGCAGAAGGGATATCTTCCAGTGGTGACACTTGTTCCCCTGACTACTCTCTAAAAGGGGATTCCCCCCCAAATTAGAAATATATTCTCCCACTTCTTGTTGAGTCTAAAGGACAGGAAGTGAAGGAAAATATCAATAATGAGGCACAGATGTAAAGAAAATTAAAAAATACAATTTTAACCCTCTCTGACCTATTCATTCAATTCTGAGTCAGAATTTAATGATTAACTTATTTAAGAAAGAGCTGGAATGAAAACCAAAATTGCAAAAATATGTGAATCCGCTGTTGTGGAAAAAAGAAAACAATTATGTGCAATGAAAAGCAGCTCGCACACTATGAGATATTTTAATATAGCACAAAATAAGGTACAAAAAGTGCTGCACTAATCATAAAACGATGCAAATGTAAGTCTAAATAATTGTACAATGTGCAAACAATCCAAATATGAAAGATGTCAACTACTTATAAATTCAATATTTCAACCAATAATAAGATAATACAATCAGTATAAAATAACACATTCATAAATAAATAAATATATTATGTGCCAAACAGAAAAAGAAAAAACCTTCACACGTGAGAATAAATAAATAAAAAACTATGCTTAAGACCAAAAAATAAACTAAAATTTCTTGTGTGCATTCCAAATGGACCTCCGCCAAGGTGCTTCACACCAAAAGGCTTAACGAAAATATTTGAAGTCATATAACACATGGATCAACCACTGCCCCTCACTGCAAAATATCTCCTCTGGTTATCAGACAAATGGCCAAAAGGATGAAAACACAAAGCTTATGAACTGGGTACTCCTCACTCCTTCTCAACCACCATCCGGTCATCACATTCATGTGAAGAAAGAAAGTCAAGCACTCCTCATAATGTAAAACCCACTGAATGCTTTGTTAGAAAGCAAGTAAAAATCACTCACATATATTAATAAGTCGTAGCGCTGTACAAAAAAATTATCATCCAGGACAACATAGGGACACTTCTGGGTATGTGGTGACCTCACTGCGTTCAGCTCCGACCTATCCATTTCTTCAGTTGACATCATCGAGTCTCCTGATATTTTTTATTTGGACTTTAACACTTTTTTTTTATAAATTTTTCTCTCATATGTGAAGGGGTTTTATTTGTTTGGCACATAATATATTTATTATTGTTTTATTATATACTAATTGGATTATCCTATTATTGGTTGAAATATTGTTTTTTTTCAGTAATTGGACGCCTTTTATATTTGGATTGCTTGCACATTGTACAATTTTTTAGACTCACATTTGCTTTACTTTTTTGACAAGCAAAATAGTATTTTTTCACTTTCACTTTTGACAGTGAAATGAAAACCAAGCCCATTTAATAAATTCTAAGAAGCTGAAGAGAGGATACTACGGACACTACCTTTCACTTTGATCAACTGTGGTTTACCTGTGCGCAGTATACCCATGGTTTTTGTGTGGGTTCCCTGCGCTTCGCAATACATTTCCATTAGATCGGGAGTTTTTATGCATGTTTTCTAAAAGCGTACCAAAAGTCCTGGATTTTGAGAGTATTGATTGTTATATTATTATTTATAACATCATGTGTGATCATGATCAGTAATCATGATCATGCATGCCATAATGAAAAAAGAAAACAAAACAGAAAATGAGTAAAAGAAAAAACTTATTTAGTGCATTTTGTTTTTAGTTTTAGACAATACAAAAAATGTAGGCAGTACATTATTTGGGGTTTTTCTTTCTTTTTATATTTTTTTTACAGTTATGTTAAAAAAAAAATCAGTAGACAGACGTTTGTGCGGTGTCTCTTTAAATGTTATAAGTTGCTATTTTTTTCTATTGCTAAATAAATCAAAACTCATAAAACCTCAAAATAATCCCCCAAAAAGCAAAAATAATTTAAAACACATTGAAAAAAACAGTAAAGGGCCATTAAAGCCTTTCAAGACAACCAAAACCACTTTAAACCAGTGTAATTTCGCCTTTCCCATCAACTCCAATGCATGTGGCAAAGAACAATTAGTAGATTTTGCTGAAATTTTGCTAAGCAAAATAGGTCAATTTTGCTGATTACTAGATTGGAAATATGGTAATACACCCCTGATGGACTTTTAGTATGTTGCATCCTTGTCTGTTGCTCTTATTTTTTAAGCAGAAATGTTTCACCTAGTACATCTCTTTCATGATGTAGCCCCCGAAATCTGGCTTGCCTACACAAACTGATCTGTGTGCACCATGTCTGTTTCCAAAACCACAATGTTAATACTAACAACACTTCATAATATGAGGAGGACAGGACACTCTACCTGCTGTGTGATTGTTTCCCAAGGTCCATGCAGAAGTCGAGGCTTATAGCAACCATGAACTCTGTTCCATATTTCTTCAAGTGTCAGAGGTCTTCCATCTACATGGATTGAACAAGAGAGGAAGACACTGTGATAAGCTGACATCATGAAAATAACATACAGTATTCTATTTTTATAGGGTTCTTACACTTTCTGCAAAAACTTTACCAGAATTTATGATGCAGCCAAGTACTACTATTGGCTGAACATGCCCGCATTTTAAAGTTTTCAGCTACTTATATCCAAACCATAACACCATACTCATATCAGAAAACAGTCCTTTCTAAAAGGATTAAAAACATGGCCTCTCCTTTGTGGTACTTTGGTGCTCCTATGTCGATATATTATATGACAACTCCAAACCTCTTTTTTTTTTAATACAGCATCCCCAGCACTCCTATTAGACATGTACAGGTCAGTTCACTAAAGGTTATCGCATATATATATATATATATATATATATATATATATATATATATATATATATATATATATATATATATATTGCTTTTATTGTTTTTTTGTGATTATAAAAGAGTCATTAAAAGAGTCAAACTGTCAGAGTAAAATATCAAATTTGGTGTCAATTTTGCAAAAATCTGTAAATATGTGCAGTAAATACCGCAAATTCAGTAAATATATGCAATTAATTCAGCAAATTTGGCAAATATGTGTGGTAAATAATACAAACATTTTGAAAGAAATCTTTAAAGCGGTTGTAAACCTTCAATTTAAAAAAAAAATAAAAGTAATAAACATGGCTATACTTACCTGCTCTGTGCAATGGTTTTGCACGAAGCAGCCCCATCCTCTTCTTCTGGGGTCCCCCGCCAGCGCTCCAGGCCCCTCCTCTTCATCGGGTGCCCCTAGAGAAAGCTTCCCTGGGGGCACCCGTGCGTGCTCGCTCTCGAGTCTGTGTCTATGGACACGTGTCCGTGTCACAGGATTTGATTGACAGCAGCGGGAGCCAATAAGCCCTGCTGCTATCAATCTGTCGAATGAGAGAGACAGCGGTTGGAGCCGCTGCACTCGTGCACATTGCTGGATCAGGTTCAGGTAAGAAAAGGGGGGGGGGGGTCTGGGGAGGGGGGCTTCTGCAGCACAGAAGGTTTTTCACCTAATGCATAGAATGCATTAAGGTGAAAAACCTTAAGGCTTTAGAACCACTTTAATGTCAATCTAAAACACATTTTGCAACGTTGCACTAGAGGGAGATCAATCTGCGCATGAAGGCACACTAAGAATGTTTTCATAGTTTCACAATATTTTTGTGTGCCTTCATTTGCAGAAGAATCTCATTCTGGTAGTGTTAGCCTAAGACAAAAAATGCAATAAAAGATAAAAAATAACACTAAATTTAAGCGCTAAATATCACAAAACAAAAATATTTAACTCGCTCAATATTGCAAGTTTTTTTTAAATTTTTTTTAATGCAGAAATCCATGCAGTTTTAACCACTTCAGCCCCGGACCATTTGGCTGGCCAAAGACCAGAGAACTTTTTGCAAATCGGCACTGCGTCACTTTAACTGACAATTGCGCGGTCGTGCAATGTGGCTCCCAAACAAAATTGCCGTCCTTTTTTCCCCACAAATAGAGCTTTCTTTTGGTGGTATTTGATCACCTCTGCGGTTTTTATTTTTTTGCGATATAAACAAAAAATAGCGACAATTTTGAAAAAAACTCATTATTTTTTAATTTTGCTATAATAAATATCCCCAAAAAACAATTTTTTTTCCCTCAGTTTAGGCCGATACGCATTCTTCTACATATTTATGGTAAAAAAAACCGCAATAAGCGTTTATTGATTGGTTTGCGCAAAAGTTATAGCGTCTACGAAATAGGGGATAGTTTTATGGCATTTTTATTAATTTTTTTTTTTACTAGTAATGGCGGCGATCAGCAATTTTTATTGTGACTGCGACATTATGGCGTACAGATCGGACACGGTTGGCGCTATTTTGGGACCAATCACATTTATACAGCGATCAGTGTGATTAAAAATGCATTGATTACTGTGTAAATGTGACTGGCAGTGAAGGGGTTAACCACTAGGGGGCGCTGTAGGTGTTAAGTGTGTCCTAGGGAGTGATTCTAACTGTGGGGGGGGGGCTATGTGTGACACAACACTGATCACTGCTCCCAATCACAGGGAGCAGTGATCAGTGTCTTGTCACTAGGCAGAACAGGGAAATGCTTGTTTACATCAGCATTTCCCCATTCTTCCTCTCCGTGAGACGATTGAGGGTATCCCTGCCAACACCAAGTCCGCAGGACCTGCGATCACACTCACGGAGATCGCGGCAGACGTGCCCTTCTGCCGATGCATATCGGCGCGAGCCAGTCGGCAAGTGGTTAAAGTGATTGTAAAGGTTCTCATTTTTTTCTTTTTAAATAACAAATATGTCACTTGCTCTGTGGAATGGTTTTGCACAGAGCATACTGAATCCTCCTCTTCTCCGAGCTGCTTCAACAAAGCGCGTCTCAGCCCTGCCTCCCCACTCTCTCCTCACTGGCAGCGATTGACATCAGCGGGAGCCAATGGCTCTCACTGTTTATCAGAGACCCTGGAGAGCTTCTCGTGCACATTGCTGGATCAAGCTCAGGTAAGTAAGGGGGAAGCTAAGGGGGGAGCTCCACATAGAATGCATGAAAGTAAAAAAAACTTCAGGTTTTAGGACAACTTTAATTTCTAAGTACATTGACCCCATCATGTGCTGTAACAAACGCCATGTGGAGTTAAAAGTACCCAAGGTTAAAAATAAAATAAAAAGATATATTTATAACCCACTCCTGCCCTCATCCTCCACATCAAATAGAATGTAATAGACTAAAGAATAATGACCATCTAGAGCACAAGTGCCATGCAAGTCAAAGTGAACCCCCATACACACTTACAGTCACCTAGCCAGCCCCCCCTTCCTCCCACCAGTATCAGGTATTAGAGGATGTGTAAGGAAAGTAGGTAATCGATATAGGGGGTTGAACGGTCATCTCCAGACAAGTAGAATATAACACAAAATTGAAAATATATAATTTATTATTGAAAAAAGTTTACAAAGACATACATATATATAAACAAGGGACCAAATATCTTCCCTATAAAAACAGTAAAGTATGTACAGTAGGTACACTATATACAAGCAGTCAAAGCCAGCATGTTTCGCAGTAACATTGGTACATCTGCTTCTTCAAGGCTGAACTGATTCATACTTTAGTCAAAATCTCAAGGCCATCATGGCCATCCGAACTAAGGGGAGACTGAGAAGGAACACGCCAAGCATGAACTCTACACACCAAAAGGACAACAATCCTGATGTATACAACTATTGTAGTCTTGAAGGAGAACTTCGCATACACAGTGAATAATGAATCCTAAATAGAAAAGGCTATCATTGAAGTTGTTCCTGCACCTAAAGTCATTTACTATCAACGGATGTCCTTGCATTGGTGCAAATCTCTATACATCTGCTCCCCTGTGCTATCAGCAGCTTTCTGTGGGTCTTCATTTATTTCTATAGTAAATAGCAAGTTAGTGGACCAAAATCACAAATTTATGGTGTGCTGATTTGTGGACCTACACTGACATGCAGTAGTCTCTGTGGAAGTCTCAATTCATCATAGAAATCAGTGGAGTCTTATTGATAGCCATTGATAGCTGTCAAAGCCAGCACGGGAGAGTAGTCCTAACAAGAAAACAGCTAAATATATTCCAGGTGATATCCCAAGTGCATCAGATCAAAAGGTGTTCAAAGTCTTACAGTTTGTTTTCTTTAGAAAGCAGCCATAGCTTAATAGAAAAGACTGTCTTCTGCCAGCATGCTTCAGAGAAGGACCCTTGTCCTTTGTGTGGTGGAAAGGGGAACCTTCAGAGCTAGAACTTTCCAATTTAAGGAAACATGTGCTTTGTTAATTTCAGAGCTTTAGATCTGACTTAGTAGGACACAAGTCAGCCCTCTGTAGAGAGACCACTGCTTTCCTACAGAGAGCAAAGGTCCTTCTCTGCAGCATGCAGGCAGCAGATAGCCTTTTATAATCATGGTGTGGCTGCTTTTAAGAAAACTAAACTGCAAAACTTTGCACACTTGTTTTGCACCTTAGTTGATTAAAAATAAAATGTAATTGGGCATCCTAAAAAAAACGTAAACAATTTTTTTTAGTACACACCTCACACCACATAGCTCCTTTCCTGCCCTCGCCCCAATGCAGGTCCCCCTCCCCACCTCCTGCAGCCCTTAAAATTGACAGCAGGTAATTGTTTGGTATTACACAGCAGGAGCAGCTGTCAAAATATAAAATGGCACTTGCAGGTTGTCTGCAAGTGTCATTGAATAAATGCAATGATTATTGTTACTTTGTATTTTTATTTCATTCATATGTTAATCAAAGGTGTAAATACACAATAATAGTACATACAAAGACATCACTAAAAAAATTGTATTTAAACATTTTTTTAAATTCCTATTTAACCCATAATTTTCCTTTAGTTATAATGTTTTTGCTTTTTTGTAATCATTATCTTTTTTTGTTTTGTTTTCATTGTTTTGTTTTGTCTTGTTTGTTATTAGTTTCTTATGCGACAATGAAAAAAGTGAGAAAATGCACAATAGTGAAAAAAAACATTTTTTTTTATTTGCAAAAAACTTTACCACGCTTTGAAACAGAAACATAATTTTAGGGTCACTTAAACAAAACAAATTTTAGAATAAAATGTATACTATTTATTTATAGTAAAACTACTTTTTTTTAATTTAAACCAAGAAAATGGAGAAAAGAGAAGCGTTCGCTAAATATGACAAATAATTTATCGTGGAAATAAAAAGGTATTATGCTGTTTGTCATACAAATAAGCTATTCAGGTGTTTACAGATTCATTCTTATTACAAAGTTTATTTACTCAAAATACAAATGAACATTCCAAAGGGTACAGCAACAGTTTTATTTATTCCACAGTGAGTATAGGGATGAGCCAAACACCCCCCGGTTCGCAGCAGAACATACGAACACCGTTAAAGTCTATGGGACATGAACGTGAAAAATCAAAAGTGCTAATTTTAAAGGATTATATGCACGATATTAAGCTTCACCAGATCCTGAGGGCTCCAGTTTTACATTGTTACTGATGTTGCGGTTGGTGTTAAGAGGGGTTCTGACAAACTGCTGTCAGGTGTTCTTAATGGTCCAAGCTCTAACTTAAACAGCATAGTTGTGACTGTTGGGCGTCCGTATCTATTTCTGAGGAGTCTGGAAATGAGTGTGTGATCCGCTTCAACCCATTTAGTTTATTGGGATCTGCTTGCATGACTACCTGTTAGCTCAGGAGTCTATGCCCTGAGGTGAGAGTAGATAATTGGACCGGAGGTGGAGGGACTGTCACCTAATGTCGATGTTTCATCACTGGTGAAGGCTTTCTGAGACCTGTTGTCCATCAATTCTTTTTATCACATTTTTTATCACTTCATTGAAAATTATTGAAATTTATTTGGGACTTGTTGTTCACCAATGTTTTGAATTTTTGTTTTGCGCTGCACTACTACTTTATTTTATATGCAAGTTATTGCCTTAAAAAGAGTTTTTTCTGGACCCGGGTACTGCCCCAGGGGACATGTATTAATGCAAAAAAAAGTTTTTAAAACGGCCGTTTTTTCGGGAGCAATGATTTTAATAATGCTTAAAGTGAAACAATAAAAATGAATTATTCCTTTAAATATCGTGCCTGGGGGTGTCCTTAGTATGCTTGTAAAGTAGCAAATTTTTCCCGTGTTTAGAACTATACCACAGCAAAATGACATTTCTAAAGGAAAAAATGTCATTTAAAACTACACGCTGTAATATATTGTTGGGTCCCGGCAATATCGATGAAAATCATTGGAAAAAAAAAATGGCATGTGTCCCCCCCCCCCAGTCAATTACAAGGGCCTTTGGGTCTGGTATGGATATTAAGTGGAACCCCACACCCAAATGGAAGAAAAAGGGCGTGGGGGTCCTCCAGGCCCCCAGGCACTATATACTCTGAACAGCAGTATATATACTATATGGCCTGCCCTATATACTCTTCAGAAAATTGGGCCTTAAGAGTTGGTGGTACCAAAACACTGTAAGCCCTCACAGTTACTCTTGGTGAGTGCAGGAACGGGCCCTGCTGTGAAATACTATATCAAAAATTGTAACTCCATGCCCCTGTTAAACAGGGGCAGAAAAATTGGGCCTTTGGTGGTGGTGGTGCCACAACACTGTAAGCCCTCACAGTTACTCTTGGTGGGCGCAGGAACAGGCCCTGCTATAAAATACTATATCACAAATTGTAATTACATGCCCCTGTTAAACAGGGGCAGAAAAATTGGGCCTTGGGTGGTTGTGGTGGTGTTACAACACTGTAACCCCTCACAAATATTCTTGTTGGGCGAAGGAACGGGCCCTGCGTTGAAATATTATATAAAAATTGTAATTACATGCCCCTGTTAAACAGGGGCAGAAAAATTGGGCCATGGGTGGTGGTGGTGCCACAACACTGTAACCCCTCACAGATACTCTTGTTGGGTGCAGGAACAGGCCCTGCATTGAAATATTACATCAAAAATTGTAATTACATGCCCCTGTTAAACAGGAGCAGAAAATTGGGCCTTGGGTGGTAGTGGTGGTGCCCTAAACCAAAAATATTGTTGGAAGCTAGCATCATGAAAATTGAGGAGGAATAGGATATTCAGCATAGGCAAGGGATCCCACATCCATAAAAATTTCAATCAGTTACATTAGCATCAGGTGCTTGATAGCTGCTGATCCAAGACTGATTCATTTTTATGAATGTGAGCCTATCAACGGAGTCTGTGGCGCACGCTATGATCCGTTACAAACCCTCCAGCAGCACTGAATGTGCGTTCAGAAAGAACGCTGAATGCAGGACAGGCCAGTAGCTCAATTGCATATTGAGCAAGTTCTGGCCAGTGGTCCATTCTCAAGACCCAGTAATCCAGTGGATGCTCTGTTGGAAAGGTCTCCAAGTCTGCTCTTGCCCCTAGATCTTCCTGCACCATGTAATGCAGACGCTGGCAATGGTTGCTTGAACCGATCAGACCTTGGCGCTGAAAACTTGTTTAAAAAAAATTGTTTAAAGGCATCGGTCAGCTGGCCACGTTCTTCTTCCTCTGACTGAATGAAGCCTCAGCAACACGTTGTCCAGCACCAGGAAATTGTAACCTCCCAGGGTCTGGAAATGCATTGCACAAACCTTTCTTCAAGGCCACCTGAAGATGTTTCATCCTCTGCTCCCTCTGCGAAGGCAGGACAAGTTCTGCAACCTTACCCTTGTAACGTGGATCAAGAAGGGTTGCCAGCCAGTAATGATCCCTCTCCTTGATACCACGAATCCTAGGGTCCTTTCGCAGGCTTTGCAGAATCAGGGAGGCACTAAGGATCACATGATCTGCAACAACCTCCTCTCAGTCGCGTACAACTCCTTGGGTTTCTGGGGACTGAAAACCATCCCTTGAGGACTGCTGCTAAGTGTTATCCTCCATGTCCATGCTGACACAATCCTCCTCCTCTTCTTCCTATGTGTTTGGCGGGCCCGCAGGAATGCTATCTGGATAAAGGGGGCCATGAGAGGTAAGGAAGTCCTCCTCTTCCTCTCGCTGTTCTGCCTCAAGTGCCCTGTCCTTTATTCCACGAAGTCTGTGGTCGGGACAGTGTCACTGATGCATGCATTGTTGCTGCTCACCATCCTTGCGGCCTCCTCAAATGGTGACAGGACAGTGCAAGCATCCTTGATCAGTAGCCACTGGCGTGGCTAAAATAAGCCAAGATCCCCTGACCCTGTCCTGGTGCCATACTCTCACAGGTACTCATTGATGGCCCAGCTGCATGTGCAGCCGCTGCAGCATTGCCAACATTGAGTTCTACCTGGTGGGCATGTCACAAATGAGGCAGTTGGTAGGCAGGTTGCATTCCCTTTGAAATTCAGCCAGCTGAACACTGGCATTGTATGACCAGTGGAAATGACCACAGATGTTTCTGGCAAGCCTCAGGAGATCCTGTAAGCCTGGGTACCTGCTCAAGAATCGCTGCACCACCAAATTCAAGACGTGTGCCAAACATGAAACATGGGTCAAGTGTCCCTGTCGGAGGGCGGAGAGAAGGTTGGTGCCATTGTCCCATACAACCATTCCTGGCTGAAGCTTCCGTGGTGTCAACCACCTCTGAGCCTGCCCCTGCAGAGCTGTGGCTCCTGTCCCATAAGCAGACCAACTCAAGCATCGCATGGCATCTTTTTGCCTGACTGCTTGCGTAGCCCCTTGAACGCTTACAGAGCACAACTGGTTCAGAGGACAAGTCTGCAAAAGAGGCCATAGAGGAAGAAGAAGAGGAGGGGTTGGAGGAGAGAGCAATGGCAGAATCACAACTAGCATTTTGGAGGCGTGGTGGTGGAACAAGCTCCAACAATACTGAACCCTGTCTTGCATCCTTCCCAGCTGCCAGCAGAGTTACCCCTGTGCGCCACGAAGGAAAGGTATCGTCCCTGCCCATGCCTGCTGGACCATGAGTCAACGATAATATGCACCTTACTGCTGACCGTCCTGTCCAACGAGGCCAAATCATTGCCTTCCACATGCCGGTAGAGAGCCGGAATGGGCTTCCTTGAAAAGACATGGTGTTTTGGAACCTGCCACTGAGGTACAGCACATGCCACATATTCACGAAAGGGGGCAGAGTCTACCAGCTGAAAAGGCAGCAGTTGCAGTGCTAGCAATTTGGCCAAGCTAGCATTTAGACGCTGAGCATGTGGATGGCTAGGACCGAATTTCTTTTTACGGTTCAGCAACTGGGGTAGGGAAATTTGGCTGCTAAAATCAGATGGTGGTGTACTGCTAGCAGGTTGGCTGCAAGTACTTGGGACACCTATTGCTATACCTTCATTCCTCTCAGTGCAGTTTTTTGAGAGGACTGGAGGTATAGTGGGGTTTCAAATCCCAGATGAGGAGCAAGGAGAAATCTGCCTTTTTCTTTGATGTGGGTCTTTCAAGTGCTGTTGCCAACGGACTGCATGGCAGGTCATCATATGTCTGGTCAAGCATGTGGTGCCCAAGCGGCTGCTGTTCTGGCCACGCTTGATCCGCTTCAGACATAGGTTGCTGCACACGTGTCGAAAAAGGTCCACACCAAGGAACTTTTAAAAGTCAGTGGAGAGTCAGCAGCACCCTGCATCTGTGGAGCTCTGCGGTGTGATGTAATAGGGTGGCTGCCCTTAAGCTGCCCCCTAGAGGACATCCTGCCTCTGAGTTGTGCCTCCTCCTCCTCTCAGGCACCCAAGTACAGTCAGTGACCTCATCATCCCCTCCCTCCTTGTCACTGGAGCAAACTTGGAGGATGCTGCAGCTGGGGGAACATGGCTGACAGTTTCTTGTCCTTCTTGGGCACCCCCCTATCTAGGCTCACGTTACTTCAAATCGCTGCGCATCCTCCAACAGCATGTACCAGACACTGTGGTTAAATAATTCTGGGGACTCCTCCGTGCATGATGGTGGGGCTATGGAAGGAGTGACTGTGGACAAGGACCCGGTGGAATAGGCCGCTTTGGCAGTTGTGTTGGAAGGCAAACTACTCTCAGCCTGGGTGACAGAGAATAAGGAGGATGAGGACGGCTTTGTTATCCACTCCACCAACTCTTCGGCATGTTCTCAATAACACGACCAGCAGCGAAAAAAAAAAGGAAGGCGTGCCCCACGGCCACCTGCAGAGGGTGCACCATGTCCACGACTAGCACTGTTGACTGTAGACGCATAGGCTGCTTGCCCTCTTTTAGTGGCCTGTGAGTGTCTGCCTCTCCTTGGTGGCCTTCCGGACATGATGTATATTTTGTTTTGCAATACCAAACTACACCGTATTAGATACTGTGTACACCACCAGAAGTGTAGTAGAAACTGTACACACTGTATTAGATAATGTGTACGCCGCCTGCACTGTATTAGCAACTGTGCTACGGCTGCACTGTATTGTGTACTGTGTACACCACCAGAAGTGTAGTAGACACTGTACACACTGTATTAGATACTGTGTACACTGCCTGCATTGTATTAGCAACTGTACTACGGCTGCACTGTATTTTATACTGTGTACACCACCAGAAGTGTAGTAGACACTGTACACACTGTATTAGATACTGTGTGCACCGCTTGAAGTATATCAGAAACAGTACACAACAGAATGCACTGTAGATATATGCTACACTGGATGCAGAGTATATATATATATATATATATATATATATATATATATATATATATATATATATATATATATTTATTAATACACCACCTGAAGTGTATTAGAAACTGTACACTACAGAATGCACTGTAGATATAGGCTACACTGGATGCAACAAGTTTTTCACACCTGGATTTGGGGATCCTCTGCCATTCCTCCTTGCAGATCCTCTCCAGTTCTGTCAGTTTGGATGGTAAACGTTGGTGGACAGCCATTTTTAGGTCTCTCCAGAGATGCTCAATTGGGTTTAAGTCAGGGCTCTGGCTGGGCCATTCAAAAACAGTCATGGAGTTGTTGTGAAGCCACTCCTTCGTTATTTTAGCTGTGTGCTTAGGGTCTTTGTTGGAAGGTAAACCTTCGGCCCAGTCTGAGGTCCCGAGCACTCTGGAGAAGGTTTTCGTCCAGGATATCCCTGTACTTGGCCGCATTCATCTTTCCCTCGATTGCAACCAGTCGTCCTGTCCCTGCAGCTGAAAAACACCCCCACAGAATGATGCTGCCACCACCATGCTTCACTGCTGTGACTGTATTGGACAGGTGATAAGCAGTACCTGGTTTTCTCCACACATACCGCTTAGAATTAAGGCCAAAAAGTTCTATCTTGGTCTCATCAGACCAAAGAATCTTATTTCTCACCATCTTGGAGTACTTCAGGTGTTTTGTTAGCAAACTCCATGCGGGCTTTCATGTGTCTTGCACTGAGGAGAGGCTACCGTCAGGCAACTCTGCCATAAAGCCCCAACTGGTGGAGGGCTGCAGTGATGATTGACTTTCTACAACTTTCTCCCATCTCCCGATTGCATCTTTGGAGCTCAGCCACAGTGATCTTTGGGTTCTTCTTTACCTCTCTTACCAAGGCTCTTCTCGCCCGATAGCTCAGTTTGGCGAACGGCCAGTTCTAGGAAGGGTTCTGGTCGTCCCAAACGTCTTCCATTTAAGGATTATGGAGGCCACTGTGCTCTTAGGAACCTTAAGTGCAGCAGAATTTTTTTTGATCTGGCCTTGCCACAATTCTGTCTCTGAGCTCTTCAGGCAGTTCCTTTGACCTCATGATTCTCATTTGCTCTGATGTGCACTATGAGGTCTTATATAGACAGGTGTGTGGCTTTCCTAATCAAGTCCAATCAGTATAATCAAACACAGCTGGACTCAAATGAAGGTGTAGAACCATCTCAAGGATGATCAGAAGAAAGTTAAATATATGAGTGTCACAGCAAAGGGTCTGCTTACTTAGGACCATGTGATATTTCAGTTTTTCTTTTTTAATAAATCTGCAAAAATGTCAACAATTCTGTGTTTTTCTGTCAATATGTGGTGCACTGTGTACATTAATGAATTTAAATGATTTTAGCAAATTGCTGCAATATAACAAAGAGTGAAAAATTTAAGGGGGTCTGAATACTTTCCGTCTCCAATATATATATATATATATATATATATATATATATATATATATATATATATATATATATATATATATATATATATATAGTAACCTCAAAAGCAAATCAACAGCTTACTCCATAGTAAATAACAGTCCAAAATCCTGGTATTGGTAATTTAAGCAGGCTCACCTCTAAATTTTCTTTGGTCCCATACAGGGGTTAGGCTTCTCCAGAGCAAGGGTGCCAGGCAGGTCAGCCAGAGGGGGTCAGCAGCCTATGTCTCTGTAGGTCAAAAAGCTCACACTGGCTGCACAGCTTGTGAGACTCTTTCACTCTCGCACTTCCTTGACACAGGTAAACATTTCCCTCTGCTGCCTTTCAAGCCTCTCTCCCCTGGGACTTAATCCCTTCAGTGCCAAAGTCCTAGTGATCAGGGTTTGAAGACTCTGCAACTGCCCCCCTTAAAGGGACCACGACTCAAATATTGGGGGAATGTACCTGCCATCCAGGACACATTCCCGGTGTCCTGTACATATCCCCCCCGCCTCGATGCAGAGGTGTCCGAGGCAATGTGGGACACCCTACAGTGTACGCTAGAGAGGCCATCCGCGTTCTGGTGTTGCTTTCCTGGTCTGTGTTCAACTACAAACTTGAACTCTTGCAATGGCCAAACCACCTGGTAACTTTAGAATTTGTGTGGTTATTCTGTCTCATCTAGGTCAATGGGGCATGGTCTGACACCAGGCGAAACTTCCTACGGAGGAGAAAATAGCGCAGTGAGTCCAGGGCTCATTTAATGGCCACCACAGCATAATTTCTCTTGGTGGCTGTCAATTTTCTACTCAGGAAAACTATGGGGTGTTCCTCCCCATTGACCTCTTGGGACAGAACAGCTCCCAAGCCTTCACTGGAGGCAACTGTTTGAACATCAAATTCTCTTGAGAAGTCAGGAGTGACCAGTACTGGGTACTGAAACCTAGCCAGGAACTTACTTTCTACCGTAGGTATAAGTACAGAGACCCGATTCCCAACCTGGAACTAAGTTTGGCCAGTTGTACACACTTCTTTGCGCCTCCTGCGCTTTTTGCATGTGCTCCTTGACTAGAGGCCTCACCTTAGCTATCCTCTCTCCAGGATTTCAGCCTTCAGCCATTGGTAATCCTTGGCATCAGCAGCTGGCAAATCAAAATATGCCTTCTGGGGATCCCCAGTGAGAAAAGGAGCAACAATACCAGCCCACTGGTCTGGGGGCCACCATTCTCTTTCTGCTGTTCTCTCAAAAGTAGCCATGAATGCCTCTACATCATTACTAGGCGTTAACTTTTGCAGGTAGTGACTGGCCCTTATGGCTGCCTGGTTGCTAGCGGCACCCACGGTTTGTTCTTGCCCTTGTGCAAGACCCTGCATTGCTTCCTGTAAAGCAGCTACCTGTGCTTGAGTAGTTGCTTGCTGGACTGTGAACTGGGCGACCAGCAAGCGAGTGGTTTCCTGTTGCTGGGCCATTGCCTCCTCATGGCGATTGTTGACTTCTGTGGCGGCCTGCTGCTGGGCTAGCGTGCTTTGAGCTAGGGCTTTTATCACCTCCTCTATGTCGCCTTGTGAGGTTTTCAGAGCTTGTACCGTCCTAACCCAGGACATGTAAATGTGGTACTGGCCTTTTAAATGCTTTCAAATGGCTTTTGTGGTTATACGCTGCCCGCATTTTCTACCAAATGTAACCTGGGGTAGCTCTGTAATAACCGCCAGCCAGTTTATTGAAAGCAAACAGTTCATATTTTTCATTCAAAACTAAACAAAAGGACAGCTTACTTCAGCCATAGTAAATAACACTCCAAAATTCTGGTACAGGAAGTCCCCGAGTTACGAACACAATAGGGACTATAGGTTTGTTCGTAAGTCGCAACACTGCATATGTAAATGTAACTTCCGGTCGGAACACTACATTTGTAAGTGTAACGTCCGCCTGTGCATGGATGTGGGATGTTCCGGTGCTTGTTATGTTATCTGGGGCTCTTCTGGCCATGCAGTACATGTAGTACTGCAGTATGGCATGTGTCCGGAAGTATCCAGGACCAGCGTGGAGCACAAGTGGCCGGCATTTGAGGCCGTTCGTAAGTAGGAGTCGTTCGTAACTCGGGTGTTCGTAACTTGGGTGTTCGTAACTCAGGGACTGCCTGTATTGGTAATTTAAGCAGGCTCACCGCTAGTTTTTCTTTGGTCCCATACAGGGGTTAGACTTCTCCAGAGCACGGGTCAGCCAGAGGGGGTCAGCAGCCTGTGTCTCCGTAGGTCAAAGTGCTCACACTGGCTGCACAGCTTGTGAGACTCTCTCTCTCTCTCACTTCCTTGACACAGGTGCACATTTCCCTCTGCTGCCTTTCAAGCCTCCCTCCCCTGGGACCTAAAGTGGAGTTCCACCCACTTTTACAACTCTTCAGCATCCCTCACTAAACTGTGCACTGTAAACGAATTGGATATTTTTAAATTTTTTTTCTCAGCACCTACTGTACATCTGCTGTATTCATTTTTCACTTCCTCCTCCCTTGCCGCGGCCCATCGCATCATTTCCTGTTTGCAATGCCGTCAGAGGAAGGGCCAGCAACTTCCTCTGACACTGCCGTTGCTATGGAAACCTGACCTGAAACCTATTACACTGCTTGTGCTGCACTGAGCATGTGCGAGATCTGCAAGGATGAGATCCAGGAAGAAATACAGTCTGGCTTCAAATGCCCACACTTAAGATGGCCACACCCTGCTGTAAGTTTATAAAATAACAAACTACTGTTATGAACTAACAAAACAGACCTTAGTTTACAGACTAACTTTACTAGAATACATTAAGCTTGTGTATTATAGGGGTATTTTTATTTAAAAAGTATAATTTTGGCCGGAACACCACTTTAACCCCTTCATTACCAAAGTCCTAGTGATCAGGGTTTGAAGACTCTGCAACTGTCCCCTTTAAAGGGACCACAACTCAAATATTGGGGGAATGTACCTGCCATCTAGGACACATTCCCGGTGTCCTGTACAATATATATATATACATGAGATTGTATATATATATATATATATATATATATTAATACACCACCTGAAGTGTATTAGTAACAGTACACCACAGAATGCACTGTAGATATAGGCTACACTAGATGCAGAGTATATATATGTATACGAAACTCTACATATATATTAATACACTGCCTGAAGTGTATTAGAAACAGTACTCCAGTACTCTGAGACATGCCCCTTCACATAAATCACATTCCCACATTACCTCCCTCACCCTCCTGCTTCTCCTAATCTCTGGTGACATATCCCTAAACCCTGGGCCACCATCATCTGTCTTTGCCCAACGCTCCCATCCCCCTACACCCTCTGGCAGGAGCCGCAACCCACAGAACTTGGTCTCTATTTCTCTTTCTAAAACCAGCCCCCTTTTCCTGTGCCCTGTGGAATGCACGTTCTGTCTGCAACAAACTCACCGCCCTTCACGACCTCTTTATCACAAATTCCTTTAACCTACTTGCCATTACTGAAACCTGGCTTCATGAATCAGATACTATTTCTCCTCCTTCCCTCTCCCATGGGGGCCTTCTCTGGACTCACTCCCCCAGACCAAGTGGACGGAAGGGAGGTGGAGTGGGAATCCTTCTAGCCCCATGCAGCACCTATCAGGTACTTCACCCACCTCCCTCTCTGACACTCTCCTCTTTTGAGGCACATTGCATTTGTCCATTCTCTCCCATTTCTCTAAGAATTGCTGTCATCTACCGGCCCCCTGGACCAGTATCAGCCTTCCTTGATGACTTCTCTGCCTGTCTACCCTACTTTCTCTCTTCTGAAATCCCCACAATTATTCTCGGGGACTTCAACATCCCTGTTAACACTAACACTACTATTACTTCTAAACTTCTCAGTCTAACCTCATCGCTTGACCTGAAGCAATAGATACAGGCTCCTACCCACTCCAACAGCAACACCCTTGACCTTGTCTTCTCCTATCTATGCACTCCGTGCAACCTTTCCAACAATCCACTCCCACTCTCTGATCACCACCTTATTAGTTTTGCTCTCTCCCTGTCTTCCACCTCTTCTCCCTCCAACCGCCTAACAGTTACACGTAGAAACCTTTGCCACCTCAACCCTTCTCTTCACTACTCTGCTACTGATCACCTCTATGACAAAATCTCACCTCTGTCCTGCCCCAACCTAGCTACTTTCATCTACAACAGCTCACTGTCTTCCTCCCTAGACAAGCTTGCCCCCCTCACTACACGCAGAATTAGGCCCCCGACTGCTACAACCCTGGCAAACAGATGACACCAGAAGTCTCAGAAAACGTAGCCGCGCTCTTGAGCGCCTGTGGCATAAGACTAAGACCCAAGAAGACTTCACACAATATAAATCTGCCCTCCTAAAATACTATTCTTGCCTTCACACTGCCAAACAGACCTACTTTATCACACTCATTAACACCTTCTCATCCAGTCCACGTCAACTCTTCTCTACCTTCAACACTCTGCTTTGTCCTCCACTGCCTCCACCCACCAACTCACTCACTGCCCAGGAGATTGCCAATCACTTCAAAACTAAGATTGATACAATTCATGAAGAGATCGCCAATGCGCAAAAACCTCCCCCATGCAACACCCCATGTCCACAGATACAATCATTACTTCCCTCATTCATCCCTGCTACTATTACTGAGGTTGCTAAACTTTTATCTAACACTCATCTAACCACCTGCCCCCTGGATCCTGATCCCTCGCAAATGCTACGCTCACCCTCTGACTCGATTCTACACTCTCTAACTCACATTTTCAACCTCTCCCTCTCTTGTGGCATCTTCCCAAACTCTCTAAAACATGCGCTAGTCACCCCCATACTTTAAAAGCTCTCACTGGACCCCACCAATCCCAACAACTTACGTCCCATCTCCTTACTCTCCTTCTCCTCCAAACTTCTTGAAAGACTGGTCTACAACCGACTAAGCGACCATCTGACCATGAATAAACTTCTTGATCCCCTTCAGTCCGGTTTTCGCCCTCAACACTCCACGGAAACTGCTCTCCTTAAACTCTCAAATGACCTACTAATGGCTAAAACCAGTGGACACTATTCTGTACTACTTCTCCTGGATCTCTCTGCTGCCTTTGACACAGTGAACCACCCCCTCCTCCTCAAAAAACTCCACTCCTTTGTTCTCCATGACTGTACTCTTCGCTGGTTCTCATCCTACCTCTCCCACCGCTCCTTCAGTGTCACTTACAAATCTACTTCCTCCTCTCCTCTTCCTTTCTCCGTTGGGGTCCCCCAAGGTTCTGTTCTTGGACCTCTCCTTTTCTCAATCTACACCACCTCCTTGGGTCAGTTGATTGCCTCCCACGGCTTTAAATATCATCTCTACGCTGATGACACCCAAATCTATCTCTCCACCCCCCAGCTCTCTCCATCTGTCTTCTCACGCATTACCAACTTACTAGCAGACATATCAGCCTGGATGTCATATCACTTCCTCAAACTCAACCTATCCAAAACCGAGCTCATGATATTTCCTCCCTCAGGTGCCACTTCCCCTGATTTCTCTGTCAATATCAACGGCTCAACTATCAACCCATCTCCCCACGCCAAGGTCCTAGGTGTAATCCTGGACTCTGAACTAACCTTTCGACCCCACATTCTATCACTATCCAAAACTTGCTGCCTCAATCTCCGCAACATCTCCAAGATACGCCCCGTCCTAACCAATGTCACCACAAAGCTTCTAATCCAATCCCTGGTCATCTCCCACCTCGACTACTGCAACTCCCTCCTCATTGGTTTACCTCTAAATAGGCTATCCCCACTTCAGTCCATCATGAACGCTGCCACCAGGCTCATCCACCTCACAAACCGCTCAGTGTCTGCTACACTCCTCTGCCAATCCCTCCATTGGCTGCCACTCAGTCACCGAATTAAATTCAAGATACTAACTATAACTTACAAAGCCATCCACAATCTGGCCCCCAGCTACATCTCTAACCTAGTCACAAAATACCAACCTAATCGTTCTCTTCGCTCCTCCCAAGACCTCCTGCTCTCAAACTCTCTTGTCACCTCATCCCATGCTCGCCTTCAGGACTTCTCCAGAGCCTCCCCCATCCTCTGGAATGCTCTACTCCAATCCATCCGATTTTCTCCTACTTTATCCACTTTCAGATGACCCCTGAAAACTCATCTCTTCAGAGAAGCCTATCTGGCCCCCACCTAACAACTGTACATTTATTTTCTCAATCAGCACATCACCCACAGTTATTACCTCTTGTATCTCTTGACCTTCCCTCTTAGATTGTAAGCTCTAAGGAGCAGGGCCCTCTGATTGCTACTGTATTAAAGTGTATTGTATTTGTACTGTCTACCCTCAAGTTGTAAAGCGCTACGTAAACTGTTGGCGCTATATAAATCCTGTATAATAATAATAATACACCATGGAATGCACTGTAGATATAGGCTACACTGGCTAGATAGATAGATAGATATATATACACACACACAAGACTGTATATATATATATATATATATATATATATATATTCATACACTGCCTGAAGTGTATTATATACTGTACACCGCTGAATGCACTGTATATATATACGCTACACTGAATGCAGAGTATATATATATATATATATATATATACATAAATACACTGCCTGCACTGACTGAATATATATATATATATATATATATATATATATATATATATTAGACTGACTGTATGTATATATATAGATATATATGTATATATATATCTATATATATATAGATATATATATAGATATATATATATATATCTATATATATATCTATATATATATATATCAAATACACTGCCACTAACTGAATAACCTGCCTGCTTAATGTAACTCAAGCTATCTCTCTGTCCACGCCAACAACACTACACAGGGCCACCGTGTAAGCTGCCTTATATAGTGTGGGGCGTGGACTTAGTCGCCCTGAGCCATGATTGGCTAAAGTCACCCTTCCTTTGGCCAATTATGGCTCTCTTAGCAGAGGACGCTGTGATTGGCCAAAGCATGCAGGTCAGGTGCATTCTTTGGCCAATCATCATACAGCAAGGCACTGCGATCTCGCAGTGCATTATGGGGCATTCCGCGCCGCTCTTATTTGCCACGAACGCCCCATAATGTTCACTGTTCTGCGAACGGGCAAACACCCGATGTTCGAGTCGAACTTATGTTCGACCCGAACATCAAGCTCATCCCTAAGGCTCGATTCACACCTATGCATGTTGCTTTTGGGCGTTTTTGGAGGTTTTTTTTTTCATGCTTGCCACGTTTTTGAGCAGCGTTTTTGCGGCGTTTTTGCCGCGTTTTGCGTTTTTTTTTTTTTTACAGATTTTTTTACAGTCTAAAAAAAAATTAAAAAAAAAAAAAAAAACGGCAAAAACGCATCAAAAACGCTGCAAAAACGGTGCACTTGCGTTTTTGATGCTTGTCCATTGAAATCCATTACATGCAAAACGCTGCATTTTGCATGGAAAAAAGTCCCCGACCCTTTCCAAAAATGCAGAGAAACAAAAAGGCATTGATGTGAACATGTTCCATAGGAACCCATGTTAAAAAATTCCCGTGCATTTCTGCAAAATGCAAAATGCATCAAAAAACGCGCTAGTGTGAATGGAGCCTAAGTGAGAATAATGAATATCAATTAGAGATGAATGCATTATCATGTGTAGACACCTGTAGGTAGTCTGTGGTCCTTCGGGCCGCATTCACACTTGAGCTGAGCATTTTGGTCATTTTACAGGCTTTTTTTAAATCATCTGTAAGTGTTTGTTTTTGCAGGTATTTTCACATTTTTAAGGCATTCTCATTAAAGTCTATTATGGCAAAAAATGCTTGAAGCTTTTAGCTCAAAAGAAGCTCATATACTTTTGAGCTATAAGCCTCAAGCGACACCACACTCAGGTGTGAACAGGCACATTTAAAAACCATGGGATCTTGGATGTTAATCGTTTTGGGGCTTCAAGCTTTGAGCTACAAAACGGTTAGGTGAAATTTAGATCAGCGAATGCCAACATTAGTAGAACCATGGTTTTCATTACATGTATAACTTTTAAATATAATGTACAGAGGTGTACACAGACATAGTTACTCATAACATACCCAGGCTGTGTAGCAATGCCTCACAGGGTTTATCTCTCAGACAAAATAACAGGAAATTGAACGTCAAATACTTACCGCAATTTTTCCTTTCCTGACGAGCTCCATGGCAGAACGCCTGGGTAGGGGCCCCGCCCCTTCCCACTATCAGGACCCTAACTCATAAATTTGTGTCTCACCCGCAGCTCGATGTTCCATAACTAACCAAGCTGGGTGGGAGCTGTGTTGCCATGGAGCTCAGTAGAAATGGAAAATTGCAGTAAGTATTTGGCTTTCAATTTTCTGTTTTCCCTGACAGCTCCATATCAGCACTCCGGAAACAACTAGGAGGAGGGGATAATGCTAAACACACTTTAATTTTGGCTAGAAGACAAAGTCTAGATGCTTCTGCCCAATTCAACTGTCGCTGGCTCTATACAGTAATGAGCCATCAATGTATGTATTGAGGCTGATGTAGCTGTCTTGCAGATTGTCTCTGGGGACACTCAACCTGCTACTTCTAGGAGTACACTGTGACCCCTTCTGGCACAGGCAACCCCTTCAAATTGTAGGCCAAGCAGATGAGCTCTGCCAACCAAGAGGCGATAATCCTGCTGGAAGCCTATAGACCTTACATATTTCACTTGGAATGACGAACAGGTGCTCTACCTTCCTTATATCAGCTGTTGCTTCTCAAGGCTCGGCCCACATCCAGCAGTCTTACTTCTTGGGCATTTCCCAAAGGGAACATAGAAAGGACAATCTCTTGTGTGATGTGAAATCTGGAGACTACTTCATGTACGAACCCAAGCATTGGTTTGAGCACAATTCTGTCTGGAGAAAACGTGAGAAAGTTCTTTAAACCCTAGGGCTGCCAACTCTGACATGCTCAAAGCTGACGTGATTGCCCATAGAAAAGTTGTCTTCAGCGATAGGTACCACACGGATTTATGCTGATTGAAGGTGTCTGACATCAGAAAGTCCAGTATCAACGGGAGGTCCCATTTTGGGAACATCAGAATTTTAGGCAGTTTTCAGAAGAGTTGTGGCTTTGAAAAATTGTGTAATCAAGGCATTAGTCGCCCATTGGCTGCCGGGGAATATTTAAAATGGGGAAACAAAAGGACCACCTCCAGAAGAAAAGACCAGGCTGTTAGGTCCCAAAAAAACCTGCAGTAATAGTGACCATTCATTGTTGTTCAGGGCTATCCTGGGCAGGTATTCCACTTGAATATTCTTCTGGCTGGGCCCATAGACTGCTGATAGCTGCTGTAAATTGACCTGAGCCCATTCCAGATTTGGCATGACCTCTCTCAAGAGGGAGATGCTATGAGTCTCTGTTTCTGTATGTAAGCCACGGCTGTTGTATTGTCTAGCCTCATTAGCACAGATTCGCCCTGGATTAGATGCTCGAAGGCTAGGAGAGCCTGAAATGCTGCTCACAACTCCAGGATGTTGGAAATCACTGGCGTACAACCAGCTTGTTGGGGTTTTCCTGAATAGGTGCCCCCGGCTACAGCCAGCAACATTGATCATTGTATTCTGCTGGCGTGGAAGACTCCAGGATCATCTCTAGTCCAGGATCATCTCTCTCTCTGCCCTCAATCTCCTTCTCTGCCAATTCTCTCTATTCTCTCAAGTCCATGATCACCTCCCTCTCTGTCTACTTTCTCTACACTTTCCAGTCCAGGATCATCTTCCACGCTGCCCACACTCTCTATACTCTCCAGTCCAGGATCACCCGCCTCTGTCTACTCTCCAGTCCAGTATCAGCTCCCTCTCTGCCTACTCTCTCTGTTCTTACCAGTCCATGATAATCTCCTTCTCAGCCCACTCTCTCTATATAGTCCAGGATCATCGACCTCTTTGTCTACTCTCTCTACACTCTCCAGTCTAGGATCAGCTCCTTCTCTGCCTACTCTCTCTGCACTCTCCAGTCCAGGCTTAACCACCTCTTTGCACACGCTTTGCACTCTTTACACCCTCCAGTCCAGTATCTGCTTTCTCTCTCTCTGTGTACTCTCTATACACTCTTCAACCTGGGATCATCTCTCTCTGCCCACTCTCTCTACACTTTCCAGTCCAGCAGCAACTCCCTTTCTGCCTACTCTCCCCGCACTCTCAAATGGCCAAAATGTGTTTTTCAATGTGCTCACTGTAATGCAGCTGACTACTACAATGATTTTTTGCTTCCACAGCAGTCCACAGGTATGAAATGTGTACTGGATACTCACATTGGCCCAAGCTGGACTAATGTAACTATGCAAAAAAATCCATACCTGGAGTTCAGCTTTCAGTCCACCTTCAGGGTAGCCTGCATGGTAAAACGCGGCATTTTACTGTGCAAGCTAGTGTCAGTGTTGACTGTGGTAACAAGTGTTTTTTTTTTTAACTTCATTTAAAGTGTGTTGTGCTGCTGTGTGATTACATGTGGCGCCATCCAGTGTGCTGCAGAAAAATGCAGACACGCTGCATGTTTCTGCATTGCATATCACACCAGTGTTGTGGTGTGAATGGGACATATGAAAAACAACTTTTTTTTTAATGTGCCCTAGCAGTGACCCATGTTTATCCAGTCTGAAAAAGCGTAGGTCACTGCACATAGTGTGAATGAGCTTTCAGTCTGCCTGCCATGGATTATGTATCGAGTAAATGGAGTAGTTTTTCTGACATTCGCCTCACAGTGTTTTCTCTATACCTTCACAAGCTGACTTCCCTTCTTGCCTGAAGTTTCCCTTTCACAGAATGAGACAGGTGGTAGAAATCTGAACTTACTTCTAAAAATCCGACCTACGCCATTTGTTTGCTCCTGCACACCGGGAAACAAGGTTTATTTAGCTTTTGATGTGAAATTGGCACTTGCCTTTTCCTCAGCAGGTACATGTTTTACAAAATAAAATTCAAAGCCAGTCAGTCAGCACCTGTCATAACAAGGAACTCTCGCCATTTCTCTAAAGCGAGCTTGCTGCACCCTTTTGGCCTCCAGATGTCTATAATTAAATCTATGTGTAAACATTAATGTTGTGCATCTTCCATGGGGAGTCTCACTTGCCACACTGGAAAGGTGTAAGCTGGGAAGAAGCAAAGCTTGCTGAGCTGTACAAGCAGTAAACAGACGGGAGGAACAATTGCTGGAGTGTACGGTAAGTGGAGCTGTTGGCACACAATAGACAGACAGGCGCAGGTTTCCGGAATCTACATACAAGCAGTCATGTCTCAACACCTCTGACTCCCCAATGCTGACAAGCTAAACAACTTGTTTTGTCTCTGGGAGCTTTTCAGTCATGATTAACTGCTTCTAGTGTATACTAATTATATGAAAGACTCCCACTTACATCAAATTTGAGCTTTCTACACTTTTTTTCACCTATTTATCGTGCTTTTAATTATTATTAATTTTATTCTTATTTACTATACATTTAGGTCTTTATCTGGTGGTTGGGTTAATATCCCTTAATGTTTTTGTTTTTTTTTATTAACTCTTACTGTTTGAGTGTAGAATGAGAAAGAAAGACCTTTATATTGTAATTTAATATTGGTTAATATAACTTAAATACCACGTTTGCACAGAAAACTGATGTATGAAAGCCGGATTTTCTCGGCAGGATAAAAACACGAGTATGGTCTGTATAGTACAAACAAAAACACACGTACATATGCATGTAAAAATTTTCTAGCACCCAAATAATATAATCTACCTTTTCAAGGGAGAGGTATGATTCACCCATGTGCTTGCGCAGAAAATACTGACCAGTAATGCAGAGTTTTGTATTTATTTACTGACCTAGAAACAAAATATACCTGTGCTCAGATCCCAATAGCTTGTACATGCATATAATCTACCAGGTGCTAAAAAGGTGTGACCACATTAACACAAAAAAAAATGGGGATATTTAGTTCACACATATTGCAACACGTTTAAGCTGGCCAACTGCATCAAAATAACCCCTCTTTAGCCAGTCCTACTCTGCTTTGCCACTGCAAATGCTACTGTGAACACAATCAGACACAAAATGGGGGAGAGCTACACGGTTTAGGTCTGGCCACTGACCTGCAATAAAATAGAAACAAGATATACCTGTGCTCAGATCCCAATAGATTGTACATGCAGATATTCTACCAGGTGCTAAAGGGCTAAGGAGGGATTACTTTGACACAGTTGGCCAGCTTAAACATGTATTGCAATATGTGTAAACTGAATATCCCTATTTTTTTTATTGCAAAGTTTGCTTGAAGGGGTATAGTGTTGTGCAGAGGGTTCATCTAGTATTTTTTATTGCAAAATTTGCTTGAAAGCAGTGGCGGCCCGTAATGCAGGGCGCAGGGGCACCGCCCCCCTCTCCATACATCTGGACCCCTAATCTATATGGAGCCGGACACATGGATTCCAATGGGGTTTTTTTTTTTAAGCACGTGATTAGAGCCAGAGGGTGGGCTCAGGGCTCAGTCCAGGATCTCCTTCTCTGCCTACTCTCTCTACTTGCTATTGTCGGAGAAGCAATCCTATTGGCCTAGGAGGAGGGGGAGGGAGGAGACGCACGGCTGCCATGATGCATAGGAGGAGACGCAGGAGAAGCCCCTGCCCATTGCCCACGCCATAGATGGGGTTAGTGCAGGGCTGGTAACAGACTGACCGGGGGGAGGGGTGCATTGTTTCACACATCCCCCCCCTGTGAAAATATACCACCAGCCGCCACTGCTTGAAAGGCTATAGCAGTGTGCAGAGGGTTCATCCTGTATTTTTAGTATTTACTGACCTAAATGCATAATTAGTTTACTGATATTTATGCCCCTGTGTGTACAGGCACATTGAAGGCCATGGGCTGCATTCACAACCGTCCCTGATTTAGAGGGACTGTCCCTCATTCGGAACAAAGTCTGTCCCTCTATCCCTCTTTCCTCCTCATTTGTCCCTCATTTTGGTCTGATCTATATAGTTGTATATAAAATGTACTACTTATCAAAAAGTGTTTCCCAGTGCTAAACCTTTTATCCAATTTCTAAATTGCTGCATTTGTAAATTCCAAAAGCCAATATAAAGGAATAGTAGTGGTAAAAAAGCACTTATGGGTTTAACCAATCATTTTTTTGTACAATTTTTCTTTAAGGGGAACATGGCAGGGGGTGTGTCCTATGCCTACATACTTTTGCAAATTGGTATCTCTCATTCCCATCTCAGAAAGTTGGGAGGTATGCATTCAGGTCAGTAAAACAAACATGCCTTACTGCCTATAAACATGGCGTTTTTTGGCACCTGTGGCAGTGGGACCCTGTGCGACTTGGAGGATTGCTGGTTTAAACCAGATTTTGGAGAAACAGACACGCTTATTGCACAGCTGTGCTGGGCTATTTAGTTGTGACCTGACTATGGCTCAGGGCCCCACCCAACAGACAGGAGGTCTGTGCATGGGAGTCATGGGACTCCCATTCCTCTGCAGGAGTCAGAGGCTGCATGGGGCAACCAGAGTTTGCATGTCTACAGGTGGCAGATGTAGTCTGTGACAAAGCAGTAAGGAGCTGATCGGGAGTAAGCTAGGAGAGAGCTTGACTCTAAGGTACTCTTTTGGTCTGGGTAGCAGACCTAAGGCCTAGGCTGGAGTCTTGAAGCAGCCGTGTGGCAAGAGAGTGAGCCAGAAGGCTGAAATATTCTGTGCAAGATATAGTAATGGTGGAACCCCCTGCATGGGCTACTGATGTCTTTTGTGAACTTCTCCATTCTTCTAAATAAAAGTGGGCTACCATGCCCTTAAAAATACAGTTTTGGACTGGCGCACTCATTGAAAACGCACCTACCGCTTGTGTCTGATCACCCCAATCTTACACACTCATGTGCAAGAGTCCTTAAAGTGGATCTAAAGACAAAAGATTTTTTTACCCTAAAACATTCTCTACATTAACCACTTGCCGATTGTTTACTGTATATGTACAGTGGCAAAGCAGCGCCTCTGCACAGGTCCTGTACGTGATCCTTCACTTCTAGGTCTGGGGAGTGTGTGCCAATCAGCAGGTCCGGTGGACGTGATGTCTGCTGGGACCGGCTGATTGTTCCAGAGAGAGATAGAACAGTGGTCTGTCTATGTAAACATGGCAGATCACCGTTCTGTGAGAAGGGGAGGCAGTGATCCTAGGATAAAAATGGAGCGCTAGAAATGCAACTAGTGTGATATGAGACAGTTCCAAGGCCCTAAGGCAAAGTTCTTGTGCTGCTGGAAACCAGACCTGTTCTGGTCTGCATCAGTGTAGGCAGCCAGCTGTAGAGAGCAGAAGTAACTCTATATGCATGGGAAGAGATAGAGTGCAGTAAGTTGGTTAAAATCCAAGTTTAATAAGCGTTGGTTCATCTTACATTTGAGTAGATAAAAACAAACATTGTTGTAGGCTTAGGCGCCTAATGTCCGGCTGGGCAGCGGTGCTGTACAGTCCTCGGCGGCTCCGGTGGTTTCCAAGGCTCCGAGGCTGAAGACAATCACACGGCAGGCACGTCAGCGTTGGTGGACAGCTCGCGTGCATACTCCTTCATCAGTCGGACGTTAGCAGCCTAAGCCTACAACAATGCTTGTTTGTATCTACTCAAATTTGAGTTGAACCAATGCTTATTAAACTTGGATTTTAACCAACTTACTGCACTCAGATTGGCGCCGCTCTCTTTCTGCCTCTTTTCCGAGGTAGTGATCCTGTGTTTCTGCTAAGCAGGAACATAGACCTCTGCCTTCTCACAGTACAAGCACCTCCCCCACACAGTTAGTTAGCACTCCATAGGAACACATTTAACCCTTTGATCACCCCTGATGTTAACCCCTTCCCTGCCAGTGTCATTAGTACAGTGACCATGAATATTTTTAGCACTGATCACTGTATTAGTGTCATTGGTCCCCAAAAAGTGTCACTTAGTGTCCGATTTGTCCACCGTAATGTCGCAGTCCCGCTATAAGTCACGGATTGCCGCCATTACTAGTAAAAAAAAATGTAAAAAATTAAAATTCCATAAATCTATCCAGTTTGTAGACACTATGACTTTTGCACAAACCAATCAATATAAGCTTTTTGGGACTTTTTTGTTTTACTAAAAACATGTAGCAGAATACACATTGGCCTAAATTGATGAAGAAATTTGATTTTTTTAATTGAATATGTTTTATAGCAGAAAGTAAGAAATATTGTTCTTTTTCAAAATTGCCCATCTTTTTTTGTTTAAAAAAAAAATGGCCTGGTCATGAAGGGGGGGGGGGGGGTAAACCTTTCAGAGGGCAAGTGGTTAAGGTAAAAAAAAACTTTCCAATGTCTGTGCCCCCCTCCCCCCAAACACTTACCTGAAACCACTCTTGATCCAGTGCTGTCCCCACCAGCCTCTCTTCTCCTCTTAAATTCGAGGGCTTTACTGAGAGCAGCTAGAGCTATTGGCTCCTGTTGCTGTCAGTCAAATCATGTGAAGAAGAAGCGGGGGGGGGGGCAGAGCTAAGCTGTGTGTGTCTATGGATGTACACAACTCAGCTCAGGAGCAGGCCTACACAAGTGGCCCCATAGCAAGCAGCTCTTGCAGAAGAGGAGGAGCAAAGAGTGCCAGCAGGGGCCCCAAGAAGAGCAGGTAAGTATAACATTTATTATTTGAAATAAAAAAACAAGCTGATCATCACAGCAATCAGCTACCTTGCTGTCATGCACCCCCCACATCTCCCCTTCCCACTGCAAACATGTAAAGCCAACACTTTTCTCATCTTTGTTTCCCTCCTCTCTTCCATTTTTTTGGTTTCTCCGGTACCCTGTCTCCATTCTTACCAAGGTGAGAACGACTTCCCATCCAATCCTCTTGGGATATCCACGTCAGATGTCCCAGGTAGCATTGGCTTTTATATAGCAGCTGGAGGTGGGTACAGATGCGGTGGCTACAAGAACACTGAACAGACAACTGGTCCCCAATGACATCCAGGTTCGCTGAAGTAGTGGATCACAGCAGGACAACGCTGGATTTGCTGGGTGTGCGAGTATATTAATTGAGTATAACTCACCTAATAATGTAAGAGGTGGTTAAAAGAATATTTATTCCTGTGGGGGGGAGGGGGGAATGAAGTTGCTCTTTAGCATGCACACACAAGGCAATAGAAAAGCTCAAGTTGTTGACGGGTGTGTGGGAATTGCACTGACATGGCAGTTCTGCGTTTGACCAGCTTTGTGTTGCCATGCTCTTCTTTGGATAAAACATATCCCACAGATGTGAGTTTGAACTGCAGGCAAAGCAGGTCACGTGCAACCTTTTCTTGTCAAACACTGCATTTGAAAAGAACACTCATCAACATGAGCAGCAATAGACATATCGCATGCAATCCTGAATACACAGGCTTTATTTTTTCATCTAGATGATCCTCGTCATCAAGATGCCCTTCTTGTCCAAATAAGTTAATGTGAATGTAAAAGCAACTCCTAGCACCTCAGAAGCAGCTCAAGGCTACTCCATGAGCAACTAAATTCAAAGCAATTCAGAAGTACCTGAAAGCATACACCATTTGCTTTTTGTCAGGGCTGGGCTCAGTCCTTCCTTCTCAGAGAAGGCCGCTCAGCAGTTGGTTAATTGGCAGCTCCAATCTTTCCACAGTGACTCACCTGATGGGGATATCCTGCTCGTCAAGTCCTGCTGGTTATTTAAGCTGTTCAGTACAGATCCTCTCTGCCTTCACCTTGTCAACACATCCAGAGACTCTCTCCTGTGTACCTGTTAAAGACTTCCTTGGCTGACGTCCCTTCTGGTTCCTGATCCTGCTTGCTGTTCCACTATGCTGATTCTCCAGTTTCCTGATTTCCTGGCTTGTCCTGAAGTGCGCTGATCTCTGGTTCCCTGGCATCCTGGCTTGTCTGACTATCCGTTCCGGTTACCGAAATTTGGCTCTTGTTTTGACTACATTTACTCTGTTTACCTTTTACAATTATCATTATTAAACAACTTCTGTCTCAGTCTGATTCATGGTTTCTGACAGTAGGTGAAGACCATGAATTCAGAAGATAGTAGTCAATCCACTTGTTGGTAATATTTTTTCCAGATTGGAGGAGCAGGATCAGTTTGCCATTACAGCGTTCACCTGGAATCTCCCACTGTGGCTGCTCCAGTACAACCTGTGTTGCAGGCCATCCCTGTTGCTGCTCCAGTCTCTGTGCAGGCACCCACCTCGAGTATTACCTCTATAAGAGGTATGTCTGGTTCCGCTCTGCTTTCCCAGCAATTTGGGGGCGATCCAGTTCAATGCAGAGGGTTTCTTAACCAGGTTGAGATAAACTTTGAGATGCTGCCCCAGGCATTTCCCACGGATAGAAGCAAAGTAGGTTTTGTGGTATCTTTGGTTTCTGAGAGAGCCTTGGCCTGGGCAAACCCTCTATGGGAGACTCAAAAACCCATTGTCCTGAGCTACCCAGAGTTTGGGGCTTCTTTTAAAGGGGTATTTGACATTCCCGCACGCTCCGTTTCTGCTGCCAAGTGCCTCATGTCCATCAGACAGAAAACAAGAACTGTTGCCGATTACGCCATTGAATTCCATACTCTGGCAGCAAAGGTTGCTTGGAACAATGAGGCCCTCGTGGCTGCTTTTTCTCATGGTCTCTCATATACCATCAAAGATGAGATAGCAGCCCGAGATATACCCACTGAGCTGGAGAGGTTGATCACATCTGCCATCCTCATTGACTCCTGACTCAGAGAAAGACTCCGAGCTTTGCAGTCCCACCCTTGCCTCCCTCACCTCCCATTCCTCCTGGTACTGAGTCGGCCAGTGAAGGTGAACCCATGCACTTAGGCTTCACACGTCTCTCTGCGGATGAGAGAACCTTTAGGAGGAGGGAGAGATTTGCCTTTATTGTGGCCAGGCAGGTCACTTTTTGAAGTCTTGTCCTACCCATCCTGGGAACGCCCAAACCTTGAGGTCCTGTAGCGGACAGACCTTAGGTGGCATTGTTTCGTCGCAAGTTATCCAGAAGGATAAGCCCCTGGTCCCGGTTATCCTTTCTTGGTCTGAGTCGTCCGTCGAGATACAGGCTCTTATAGACTCTGGGGCTGCAGGCCTGTTCATTGATGCTGCCTTTGTATCTAAGCACTCAATTCCGCTGCAGCTTTGTGCCACTCCACTTGCCATTGAGGCTCTTGATGGGAGACCGCTACAGCCTGCCCATGTGACTCATGAGACTGTTCCATTGTCCATGACCATAGGGGCTCTTCACCATGAGATAATCAACTTCCAAGTCCTTTCCTTACCTAAGTTTCCAGTGGTTATTGGCTATCCTTGGTTACAGAGGCAGTACCCTTCTTTTGATTAGCTTCATGCTGAGGTTCTTTCCTGGTCGCCACAATGCAGTAAGACATGTTTTCAGAAGGTGGCTAAGGTCCTGTGCACCTCTTCACTCTACTCCCAGCCGGAGGAATACTGCAATTTTAGCGATGTCTTTGACAAAGGTCAAGCCGGTAGTTTGCCTCCACACCGATCGTACGATTGCGCAATTGACCTGGTGCCATACCCCCTCGTGGCCGGGTTTACCCTTTGTTGGTCTCGCAGGAAAAGGCCATGGAGGTATATTTTGCAGAGGCACTTTTTCGAGGATTCATCCGCAAATCCTCTTCTTCTGCCGGTGCTGGTTTCTTCTTTGTAAAGAAGAAGAGTGGTGAACTGAGACCTTGTATTGATTATAGGGGTCTCAATCGTCTCACGATTAAGAATGCTTATCTAATTCCGTTGATTACGGAGTTATTTGACCGCCTCAAGGGAGCAACGGTTTTCACAAAGCTTGATTTGAGAGGGGCATACAATCTCATGAGGATTAAGGAGGGCAACAAATGGAAAACTGCGTTTAATACCAGAACAGGCCATTATGAGTACCTTGTAATGTAATTTGGCCTTTGCAATGCTGCGGCAGTTTTCCAGGAATTTATTAAGATTGTCCTCCGAGATTTGTTGCAGCTATGTGTGGTGGTTTACCTCAACGATATCCTCATATTTTCCAAGTCCCTAGAGAGCCACCACACAATGTCTGCCGTGTGCTTTAGAAGCTAAGAGAAAACAATCTCTATTGTAAATTGGAGAAGTGCGAGTTCCATCGTGAACAGGTTAATTTCCTGGGTTATGTCATTTACACTGCTGGTTTTTCGATGGACCCAGAGAAACTTTCAGCAGTTCTACAGTGGTATACGTCCTCTGCAGCGTTTTCTTGGCTTTGCCAATTATCGGGAGTTTATTCATAACTTCTCGTCCCTGGTTAAACCCCTGACTGATATGACCAGAAAGGACGGTAACCCACAGAGTTGGTCTCCGGACTCCGTTAAGGCCTTTGAGAGTCTCAAGGCTGCCTTTGTTTCTGCTCCTGTGTTGGCACATCCTGATCCTACGTTACCCTTTATCCTTGAGGTTGATGCTTCTGAGACTGGAGTTGGAACCCTTCTGTCTCAAGTCCTACCTCTGAGAGCTCTATGCATCCTTGTGGCTACTTTTCCAAGAAATTGTCACCTGTGGAATACAATTACCAGATTGGGGACAGAGAGTTGCTAGCGATCATTAAGGAATGGAGGCATCTCCTCGAAGGTACCACTGTGCTGGTTCTCATTCTTACTGACCATAAGAATCTCACATTCTTGTCTGAGGCTAAACGCCTCTCTCCAAGAAGGGCGCGATGGGCTCTTTTCTTGTCAAGTTTCAATCACATCTTCAAGTCTCATTCTTACCCAGTACTAAGAATTTAAGGGCTGATGCTTTGTTGCTACAGTTTTCCTCCACTTCCAAGTTGGAATCAGTTCCTGTTCCAGAGATTCCTCCTGTTCATATTCTGGCTACGGTTCGCACCAGTCTTACTTCTCCTTTTGGTGACAAAATTCTTGCCGCTCAGGTCCATGCTCCTCCTGAGAAACCTTGTGACTACTGCTTTGTCCCTGAGAGTCTCCGTACTGCCGTGCTCCAGACTTACCATTCTCCCAAGGCTGCTGGTCACCCAGGGAAGAATCAATCCTTTTGGCCATTTCCCAACAATTCTGGTGGCCTAGTCTACGTGCTGATGTAGCCACCTTCGTAGCTGCTTGTTCTGTGTATGCTCAGAGAAAGACACCACAACACCTTCCAGTGGGCCTCCTACAACCCATACCCAACGGAAAGAGACCTTGGACCCACCTGTCCATGGATTTCATTGTGGAGTTGCCCAACTCTCAGGGCAACACAGTTATCCTTATGGTGGTTGATCGGTTCTCGAAAATGTCAGTCAACTTAAGAAGTTGTCCACATATAAGAAACTGGCTTCCATTTTTGCTCGGGAGATCTTTTTCTTACATGGGCTACCCAAGGTGATCATCTCAGACAGGGGTAGTCAGTTTGTGCCCCGGTTCTGGCGAGCCTTTTGTGCAAAGTTGGGAGTTCAGCTTTCTTTCTCCTCTGCATATCACCCGCAGTCTAATGGGGCCGCAGAATGAGCCAACCAGTCCTTGGAACAGTTTTTACGTTGCTATATTTCTGACCACCATAACAACTGGTCAGACCTCTTACCTTGGGTGGAGTTTGCTCAAAATAGTGCTTTGAATTCTGCTTCCCAATTGTCCCCGTTTATGGCAAACTATGGTTTTCAACCTTCCATGTTACCTGACTCATTTGTTCCGCAGAGCATTCCTGCGTTAGAGGAGCATTTCCGTGGTCTTTGTTCCACTTGGGCACAAGTCCAGGAGGCTTTGTGACATGCCAATGATAGGTACAGACTCCATGCTGACTGCAGACGCCTGCCTGCGCCTTTCTACCAGGTTGGGGATAGGGTCTGGCTGTCATCTCACAACCTCCGACTCCATGCTCCCTTACTGAAGTTGGCACCTCAGTTTATTGGGCTTTTCCGTATTCTCCGCCGAATTAACCCAGTGGCTTACGCTTTAGACCTTCCTTCAAATATGCGTATCTCAAATGTATTCCATGTCTCCTTATTAAAACCTTTGGTTTGCAACTGCTTTACCACCTCAGTGGCACATCCTCACCCAGTACAGGTTGAGAACCATGAGGAGTATGAAGTACAGTCCAATGTTGACTCCTGTAGGTTCCGTGGGTGCATACAGTACCTGGTGCATTGGAAAGGGTCCAGTCTCCATGCTTTCCGTAGACGTTTTCCCCTCAAACCTGGTGGTCCTCCGAAGGGGAGGGGTCGTTGAGGAGGGGGTACTGTCAGGGCTAGGCTCAGTCCTTCCTTCTCAGAGCAGGCCACTCAGCTGTCAGTTAATTGCCAGCTCCAATCTTTCCACAGTGACTCACCTGATGATGATACCCTGCTCGTCAAGTCCTGCTGGTTTTTTAGGCTGCTCAGTCCAGATCCTCTCTGCCTTTGCCATGTCAACACATCCAAAGACTCTCTCCTGTGTACCTGTTAAAGACTTGTTTGGCTGATGTCCCTTCTGGTTCCTGATCCTGCTTGCTGTTCCACTATGCTAATTCTCTGGTTTCCTGATTTCCTGGCTTGTCCTGAAGCATGCTGATGCCTGGCTCCCTGACGTCCTGGCTTGTCTGACTATCCGTTCCGGTTACCTAATTCTGGCTATGTTTTGACTACATTTACCTTTTACTATTATTATTATTATTAAACAAGTGTGATTTTTACTGCACTCCTGTCTCGGTCTGATTCATGGTTTCTGACACTTCTGAGTCTGATGTCTGTGCACATTGGCCTTTAAAGGGTCAGTCCACTCAAAATGTGTTTTTAGATGTTTTAAGCTTCACTGAGAGTAGTTTTAACTGCTAAAGGATTACTATTTATGTCCATCCAGTCCTGAGATTTACACAGCTTTGCTCCACAGCACAGCCCAGTCTAGCAGGGGAGGGGACCTGATCTTTCTCTATTGCAATCCCACTTTCACATACAGGTCTCCTCCCAACCCCCACCCTATCATTGGACAGTGAAAAGAGAAGCAGCATACTGATACGCTCATCTCTCTGTCATTCTGCTCTATCCTCCTATGAGCATGGTTGTTGCAATGCAGCATGCCTGTGCAGTTTCTCCCACCCCCTTTCTGAGCTTTGCTGCACAGACTGTACAGGGACTGCAAGAGGCTAATACCAAGTCAAATTCAGGTACTTATAAATCAGAGATACATTTATGTGTGCCTTTTATATATTCCTGGACTCTGGAGTTCAGCTTTAAAGCATATGTAAATCCAACCACTAAAGTCTCATATAAGCTTTACCTTGTTAATGTAATTTCAAAAGTCATTTTCAATCTGCCACTTTCAATCACTAACTAATATCAGGTGATTCTGCCATTAAGGTCCTTGTTCAGGCACGTCTTGTCATAGGGTAACAACACTCTGTCCTTGTCTTCATATTCTGGTCCTGTGCAGTCACCCCCCTCACATGCTCTCCCAATGGTGACTATAAGCGGCCGTGCTGATGCACATTGCATGGACTTATTCTTCTGAGGGAAACTTGCCCTGATAAATGACATACAGCAGCTGCTGGAGTTCATACATTTAATCACTTCAGCTCTGGAATATTTACCCCCCCTTCCCGACCAGGCCATTTTTTGTCATATGACACTGCATTATGTTAACTGACAATTGTGCAGTCGTGCAACGCTGTACCTAAATAACAATTTTGACCTTTTTTTCCCCACAAATAAAGCTTTCTTTTGGTGGTATTTGATCAGCTCTACATTTTTTATTTTTTTGTGCTATCAACAAAAAATTTTGAAAAAAAAACAAAACATTTTTACATTCTGCTATAAAATATATCCCATAAAAAAAATGTAAAAAATCTAATTTCTTCATCAATTTAGGCCAATATGTATTCTGTTACATATTTTTGGTAAAAAAACAATCACAATAAGCGTATATTGATTGGTTTGTGCAAAAGTTATAGCATCTACAAACTATGGAATATATTTATGGAATTTTTATTTTTATTTATTTTTACTAGTAATGGCAGCGATCAGAGAGTGCGATATTGCAGCAGACAAATTGGACACTAACTGACACTTTTGACACTTTTTTGGGGACCAGTGACACTAATAGAGTGATCAGTGCTAAAAATATCACATCGAACATTTGTTGTCGGAAATTCCAACCCTGTGTACGCAGCATAAGAGGTTAATGTACTAAAGGCAAATAGACTGTGCACTTTGCAAAGTGTAGTTGCCCTCTGCAAATGCAGTTGCTCCAGAGCTTAGTAAATGAGGTAAAGCTCCACTTTGCGAAAAGTACCCAATCACGTGCAAGGAAAATTAAAAAAAAAAACAGCATTTTTGCTTGCACATGATTGGTTGATGGAAGTCAGCAGAGTTTCTGCCCATCTAATAAGCTCTGGAGCAACTGCACTTGCAGAGTGCAGTCTTTTTCCCTTTAGGAAATCAACCCCTAAATGTCATTCCTTTAGCCCACGTTCACATTGGGCTGGTTTGGCACGCGATTTGACATGTCAAATCGGAGCCTATTGCTGGCAATGGCAAAGTCCGAATTGGTGCGACGCTGACTTTGCGGAGCTGCACTGATTCCCAAAAGTAGTTCTTGCACTACTTTTGGCGATTTCAGGGGCGATTTTAATAGACATCTGTGCATGAACCTGCACAGATGTCTGTCAAATCACCCCGAAGTCGGACTGAAATGGTGGTTTGAAATCGTGCAAGTTCAGCTTTCAAACCCACCCTCAGTGTGAAAGAGGGCTTAGGCTGGGTTCACACTGTTGTGTGGAGCGGCTCGCAGCAGGGGGTCCGGTGTGTCCCTGTTCACTGTTTCAGGTCTGAATCGGTCCGAATTTTTGGCTGAATCCAGACCTGAAACAGACCAGAAGACGCACAGGACAGGACACAGCACTCTGCAGCCGTCCCTGAGCTGTGTGAACTGGCTCCATTGAGAGTCGGTCACAGTCTCCTGACATGCAAATTGGATGCGGTGAAACCCACATCCAATTCGCACCAGTGTGAACCCAGCCTTAGAGAATACATGCACTGTAATGCATATACTAGGCACCGTAAGACAATGCATATTGTAAGGAAATGTTTTTCTGTTGCCTGTAGCTATCAAATTAGATGTACCATTCTTCCATAAGTAGGTCAAAAAGGAAGTAAAAAGGTTGTGGGTAATAATAAAGCTAGGGGGATTGTGATTAATATTAGCAGTAGTAATAGAAGATAACTAATACCCAAGAAGCTGGCTCTGAAGTAGAGTACAGGGACTTGGTAGCTGATGGAGTACAGGACGTGATATTCATAGTGAATCACTTCTGTTTCCTGAGCTTCCTGTGGTATAACCAAGCTCTCATCCTCTTCCTCGTGGAAACCCTGCAAAACAGAATGAAGAATATATTCAATTACATTCATTCAAAAGCATTTTCCTGACATATCATAAGCACAGCGTGATTTCAACATCCCCATGAATTCCAGGAACACAATTGATTTTTCAGCATAGCAAAAAAAAAAAAGAATTTACACAACTGACAGTGTTTACTTGGTGAGCTGTAAGTTCTGCTAGGATATTTATTAGTACAACATGATGACTATGCAGGGGTGGATTTATATTATGGGAGCCTACATGCAATACAACCTTTGGCACTCAAAGCAACACCACCCTCTGCTAGGATGACTTATGCATTCTGGTCTTAAAGCCCAACTCCAGGAATTAGGCAACTTCTTCCCCCACACTGCAAGAGTTAAATGCTCGTTCAGTAGAGGAGTGCCTCCTCTATAAGGCACTCCTGATTGCGGTCACTCTGCCTCTTCCACGTACACTGAGGGGCTATTAACGCTGCATTGTTTGAGGGGGAAGCAGACATGTGATCACTGTTGGGAATACCTTAGAGGGGAGGCTTTGCGGGAGACGTTGCACAGATGGCTCCAAGAGACTGCCCATAGCTCCAAGTGCCAGAAGATTAGGTGGACAGTGCCGGAGGGGGTATGCAGGGTAAATAATGTGGCCTCTTCAGCTGTCTAAAGGTGATCTCCAGCCATTAACCAAATTCACTCCCAAACCTCCGTCTACCCCTCTAGAGCAGTGATCTCCAAACCGTGGCCTTCGGGCCGAGCACTATTCCTCCCACTGACACCAACGATGGGGCACTATTCATCTCACTGACACCTGCGATTGCCCGTTAACCGGGCCGGACCGTGGATCTCTGTGTGTAAACACAGAGATCCACGTCCTGTCAGCTCAAAGGAGAGCGATCTGTGTTCCCAGAACGGAGGAACACTGATCGGTCTCCTCCCCTTGTGCGTCCCCTCTCCCTACAGTTAATAGCATTCCCTAGGAAACACATTTAACCCCTCCCCGCCCCCTAGTGGTTAACCCCTTCACTGCCTGTCACATTTGCACAGTAATCAATGCAATTTTATAGCATTGATCGCTGTATAAATGTGAATGGTCCCAAAAATGTGTCAAAAGTGTCCGATGTGTCCGCCATAATGTCGCAGTCATGAAAAAAAATTGCGATCGCCGCTATTACTAGTAAAAAAAAATAAATAAATAATTTTTTTTTAAAAATGCCATAAATCTATCCCGTATTTTATAGACGCTATAACTTTTGCGCAAACCAATCAATATACGCTTATTGCGATTTTTTTACCAAAAATATGTAGAAGAATACGTATTGGCCGAAACTGAGGAAAAAATTTTTATTTTTTTTTTAAATTGGGATATTTATTATAGCAAAAAGTAAAAAATATTGTGTTTTTTTCAAAATTGTCGCTCTTCTTTTGTTTATAGCGCAAAAAATAAAATCCGCAGAGGTGATCAAATACCACCAAAAGAAAGCTCTATTTGTGGGGGAAAAAAGACGTCAATTTTGTTTGGGTACAACGTCGCACGACCGCGCAATTGTCATTTAAAGTGCAACAGCGCTGAAAACTAAAAATTGGTCTGGGAAGGAAGGGGGTGAAAATGCCCGGTATTGAACCGGTTAAAGAGTTTGGAGACCCCTGCTCTAGAGCATACAGCGTTTTTTTCAACATATGTAATGAGAAACAGCTTTACTACCTGTGATATCCTCACAAGGCTTGTAAATAGAGGCAGTTGCTTGGAGGGGAGATCAGCAGGGTGTCCCAGGTCAATTCTTACTGATGTGGGCATACCCCCACCAAAACTGCATCTCCTAACAGTCCTTTACATATACGGGTGTAGGCAGGGTCTTGGAAGTCAAGACAGCAACATTGTTTCACTATGTCGGAAGCCAAACTGCTTGGTGAGACTCTATGGAAGTGCAGCTTTGCTGTTCATTTTTGCTTGAGCGAGATCAGCTTTTGAAGCCAATGTTCGGTGCAGACAGGAACCGGAGGAACACACTCGGGACTTGGAATGGTGCAGCCCTATCTTTGTGTCTACTGTGTAACGTAAGGTTGTCTAAGCCCACTCCTATCATGCCCTGCTTTTCAAGTGTTTCAATGCAACAATCAAGAAAAATTAAATCCCCCTTTGACTGCCATCATAAAGAAAAAGTTAATTACCTTGCACACTGATCAGCCGTAACTTTTTGACCACCCACCTAATATTTAGTAGGTCCCTGTTTGCTGCCAAAACAATCCTGACCCTTCGAGGTATAGACGTCACTAGACCTCAGAAGTAGTATCAGGCACCAAGCTATTAGTAACAGATCCTTCAAGCCCTGTAAGTTGTGAGGTGGGGCCTCCATGAATTGGATTGTTTTTCCAGCACATCCCACAGAAGCTCATTTGGACTTAGATTTGGAGAATCTGGAAGCCAAGTCAACACCTCAAACTTGTTGTTGTTCCTAAATCCATTCTTGAGCCATTTTTGCAGTGTGGCAGGGTGCATTATTCTGCTGAAAGAGACCACTACCAGGGTCCCATGCAGCCAATGCATTCCTCTGTGGTCCAGTTCTGATGCTCATGTGCCCATTGTAGGCATTTTTGGCTGTGGACATGGGTCATCATGGGCACCCTGACTAGTCTGTGGCTATGCAGCTCCATGCACAACAAACTGACCCATGTTTTCTGCTTCCAACACATCAACTTCAGGGACAACATGTTTACTTGATACCTACTATATCCCACCAACTTTCAGATGGCATTGTATCGAGATAATCAATGTTATTCACTTAACCTGTCAGTGGTCATAAAGTTATGGCTGATTGGTGTATTTGCACTTCATAAGGTGTAAAAGGGCATCATTACTGGATTAAAGATGTAAAAAATAGTCAAATAGGTTAAAAGGGACAGAGGAAATCAGTGAAATTAGCCAAACATATCCAAAAGCAAGCAATGAACTGTAAACTATCTACCCTAGTTTAAGCATATAACAATAAAACACAATTTATTGTTACTTAGATTTAAATTAGGAACCTTAATCAGTCCTGGTGGTTGGTGCAATGGTCAAGATGGAAGTCTTGCTTGGTTTGGGAGCACAGGCAAAGCTGCTTGCGTTTTTTACCAGTCTGCAGCTCTGTGATCTTCCCAAACACGTGGCTATGTGATCTCACTTCCTGCCTCCCTCCTTTTACTGCCAAGAAGCACAGCTACTGGATGGGATACATGAAACCCTTTAACTTTGAAAATGGTAGCCAAAAATTATATTCCATATTTACTACAAAAAAAAATTAGGGCTGTTACTGATTAAAATTTTCGTGTTCGATTAATCCTTTTTTTTGAATTGATTAATTTTTATTAATTATAACGCACATACAGATCCAACTACTTTTAGCTGATCTCCTTGCATTGCAACTCTGCATTAATCACCCAACACTAGTTAGTTTCCACAATCCATGACTTAACTTCACAGTTCACACAAATATGGTTTAAATTCAAACTGTAGCAAGCGCCGCCGTCATGGCAACAGCAGAAGCCGATCCACATGGCAAAAATATCACAGCTTATCAGCCTTTAAGGACAACAATGTTAAAAACGGAGGTTATCAAATTTGCCTACACTTAGATTACTGAATGATCCCAGTTAACCACATCCATATTTACCATCACTGTCCAGGCTGTCACGGACATTGACGTCACCGGACTTCTCCCCCTTTCCCTTTGTTAGCAGACGGAGGCACTTGGGGAAGGGGGAGGTGTCCTGTGACGTCGATGTCCGTAACATCACCGGATCTCCGGCGGAACTCCCTGAAGACCCGGAAGCCGGCGGAGAGGTGAGTACCAATCAAAAGAATTTTGATTGATCAAAAAAATTAACGATTAATCGAGGAATTAATCTTTAATTTCCCCAGCCCTAAAAAAAATCCCTAGAATGGCCATAGCATCATAACATACCACCACATACCAATAGAATGAGATTGGACAAGTATGATAGAATGGACCAATTCTAGATTGGGGTGGCTAGTGAATCCAATGCAAAATCTCTGTTGGTCTTCCCCTTTTGGACATGTGGAGTTGCACGGCACTTGAGTAAGATGGGTGTCTCAAAAAGACAAAATATTGGTGCTGCTCAGGTACAGAGGTAAAGTCCAACTAGACCGCTGTGAGTGCAGACAGGGACTGGGAGCTCGTTCCTCATTTATTAAGCTCCAAGGGATGGAGTGAAACACATTGAAGGTGTGGCCTGGCTGGAGTCCAGGATGAAGCTGCCATTCATCTCACTTTATGCACATGGGTCTGCTTCATGATGTGCGGCTTATGGAGCTTTTCCTTTGACATTGTTTTTAACAAAGGCATCTGAAACTCACCCTCCAAGTTCTCCTGAGGAAGCGAATGCTGCTCATGAAATGCGTAATATCTTTATTTGTCTCACCAATGTTACAATCATACAATACAATGTATATGATTACCAGCTAAATATAATATCTAAGATATAGTGTATAGTGAGATCTACATGGAAGGAGTTCAAATGTAATCAATATAAATGTGATTGTGTTTTAATACCAGCCTGATTAACCACTGCCCACCCGCATTGTACTGTGGACAGGCGGCTCCTACAGGCACAGTGACATACCTGTACGACGCTCCCTGCTGCTCCTGGGTTCAGGGCACGTGCCTGCGTCCCCCCACGACTCCCACTGTAATTGGACACAGCAGGATTTTGTCAGTAGGTCCTGGTCAATGATCCATGGCCAGGACCTGCTGATCGGCTGTGTCCAATCACAGCCCAGAGCCCTGTGTTGATAAGCAACACAGGGCTCTGTACAGAGGGAACAATATCTGTGTTTCTTCAGGGAGAAGGAACAAAAAGTTTTTTTAGTAAAAAGCAGCACATAATACACACATTATCACTTGTTAGGCACACACTTAACCCCTTGATTACCCGAGATTTAAACCCCTTCCCAGCCAAAGCCATTTAGTACAGTGACAGTGCATATTATTATCACTGATTACTGTATTAGTGTCACTGGTGATGTCAGTGTCAGTTAGTCAGTTCCCACCCAGTGTCAGTTAGTGTCAGGTTTGCCGCCACACTATCACAGTCCCACTATAAGTTGCTGATCACTGCCATTATTAGTATTAAAAAATAAAATAAAAAATCAAGTGTTTATATATATCAGTTTGTAGACACTATAACGTTTACACAAACCATTCAATATGCTGTACACTTATTGTGATTTTTTTTTTATTACCAAAGACATGTAGCAGAATTCCTTTTTGGCCTACATTTATGAAGAAATATGATTTTTTTTATTGGATATGTTATTATAGCAGAAAGAAAAAAATATAGTTTTTTTTTTTCAACATTTTCGTTCTTTTTCGTTTATATAATAAACAATAAAAAACCTGCTGGTGATCAAATACCACCAAAAGAAAGCTCTATTTGTGCGAAAAAAATAATTATATAAATTTTGTTTGGGTACAGCGTTGCATGACAGTGCACATACCAGTTAAAAATTGCCTGGTCATGGAGGGGTTAAAACCTTCTGAAGCTCAAGTGGTTAATGTGATTTTAATGGTTTTAATACATTGAAAAAAAAAAAAACAGCAGGTAAATTTTATACAAATTTGTATCTGAAACTACTGATGTGTTTCCTAAAAAATCCACCAATAAAATTGTTTGCTTTGTTGTTTTAAAATGTTTGGATGATGGTACATTCCCATATGGGGGTATTCATGGACATTTGGAATTTAGATTTTACACATTTGAATGTCAAAAAGCTAACTGGACTGGGCGGTCCATCCTTAGTACTTGGATACTTGCATTGTGTTGTATACTTAAAGGGATGCTGGAGGTGCAATGTTCTGAATGCAACACTAGAACTGATCATGTAGTGAGCATAAATGTGGCAGTGCCATTATTAGGCCCCATTGAAGTCTATGTCCTGTTTTATTGTTTGAATGGCGGAAGAAAAACAACGTATCTCCAAATTAATCACTACTGTATATTTTTTGGCCTCTCAAAAACTATATATCTTTTGGACCCCTTTCACACTGGGGCGGTGTTCAGGTGCTTTAGCGCTGGAATTAGCCTCTGCAAAATGCCTAAAAAGCGCCTCACATTCAATGCAGTGTGTCTTTCCATACTGGGGCGTGGCGCTTGCGGGCCATTATGAAAAGTCCTGCAAGCAGCATCTTTGGGACGGGTTGGGAGCGATGTGTTTAGCACTCCCAAAACGCTGTGCCCATTGCAATGAATGGGCAGCTCTTCCATAGCTCCTTAAAAGCTCTGCGAGACGTAAGTCTTTACAATTTTGGGGGTAAAAAGCAACCCATGAGCGGCCTTAAGCAACTCTAAAACAATGCTAAAACAGCGCTAAAGGGCTGCAAAAACAAGCAGCATTTTATCGCTAACAGCCAGCACTGCCAGTGTGAAAGGGATCTTAAGCAGGTGGTGTATGCAATTGAAATCTGAAATCATAGCTCCCAATTCAGTCAAAACCAGGAGTGACGGTACGACTACTCTGATGCCATATGAAGAGGGTTACAGATTTATAAGGGATTTCTAGTTTTTCTGGAATTCATATTCATAAGCACGTGGTGTCAGCCCTGCCCGCGTCATTTTTGATGGATTACAAAGAACACAAATTTCTCCTAATCTCCCTCCTGATTTCTTATGCACAGGCACGTATTAGCTCACAAAGTTTCTGACATGATTAACAGGTAGTTTCTGCAGTTATTAGGGGCAGGGGGGGCGTCAGTGGTAAAGAGCTATTACAGCGGCACTTTAGCACTGTAATAGCTGCGCTTTTCAGCTGCTAGCGGGGCGCTTTTAATCCCCGCTAGCGGCCGTATAAAGGGTTAATAGCACCCGCAAAGCGCTGCTGCCGAAGCAGGGGGCAGGGGCGGTGCAGGGGCGGTGCAGGGGCGGTGTATACACTGCTCCTGCACCACCCAAAAGATGCTGCTTGCAGGACTTTTTATAATGTCCTGCAAGCCCACCGCTCCAATGTGAAAGCACCCAGGCTTTCACACTGGGGCTGCAGGGGAGGCGTTTTTCAGGTGCTTTACAGGTGATATTTTCAGCCCTTTAGCGCCTGAAAAAAGCCTCAGTGTGAAAATAGCCTAAACATTAGACAACTGAGTGGGGAGCAAAAAGGGAAAAGTTCATGGTTAGGGTTTACACACATTTTAACTGTTCACCTGCTAAGGACTCACAGGTCACTAAAAAGATGAAAAACATATACATGGTTTCCTCTTTAAAATATTTTAATGTTAGTGATAAAGTAGAGAAGTTAGATCAGAACTCTGACCAAAACATGCATTTTTTTCTATAGTTTCTAGTGGTTGAGCTGTATAGATTACTAAATTAAACTTATGCTGGCCATACACTAGATGAAAAATCGGACATAAATGGGTCATTTAGACACTTTGTTCATTTTTCGGCCAGTTAATTGGCATAAATCTTTAATCGGTTGTGACGTATTTGTAGCAAAAAAAAAAAACGCACGTCAAGTTTGGAAAACGTCTGCCGCATGAACGATAAGTTGCAAGGTTAATCATTATTTGTCCGTGAAAAAACAAACGGTTGCTACTGCACATGGGTGAATAACATTTAACCCGGGAAGGTAAATATTCGTGCCAAAGAACATTCACGTCAAAGGTCACGCCAAATAGTACACACCACCAACTATATAACCTGCAACCTTGTCAAACGTGATATACCTATCTTGTAAAAAGCTAGTACAACAGACCAACTATGCAATATTAAAACTTTATTGCAATTGTTTGTTTTTTGTTTTTTTTTTGATAATGTAAAGAAATAGTTTTACAAACTTTTTTGTGCATATGTTTTTTTTAATGGCCTCCAAAAATGTTAACTATTATTGTCACATTTTACATAACATTATACATCCATCAAACACTGATCTTTAATTATCTCTCATGGTTTTCAAACAGATTTTTTGACGAACATTATCAGTAGTCTGGAGATTTTGGCCTGCGGAATAAACCTGGTCTGAGTTTATCTTTAAAGTGTGTGATGCCAGTCCTACTATAGTGCATTGAGTGTATGTCCACATATAGGATATTTGGGTGCATGAAAACACTACTACCATATGTGTCCATGCTTATTTGGCTTGTTGTGCCTGCAGTAAACTATAGTAGAGGTGATTGGCTGCACAAACTTTAAAGACAGCTTTGCTTAAACCAGGTTTTTCCTAGGCAGGCCTCTGTCTTTCTAGGTTTAGGATAATAGAAAATCATGAAACATTGGCCTTTAAAAACTCAAGCACACAATATGGGTAGAGTCCTGAAAAGTGTACCTTTTTAAAATGTGACTAAAATGGAAGTTTACACATATTAAAAAAAAACACCTTTCCTGCAACACAGTACAGTATTCTTGCACATAATAATGTAATTACAGAAGCATGCATGCTAAAGAATATGGTTTGCATTGATGAAGACATTGCAGAGAAGAATAGATGGATTGCATGCCTAGCTGAGAAAGCAGAAATGGCAGAAAATAATCTAAAATACCTTTTTTAATCATTCTATATATTTTTTGCAACTGGCCTTCCTCCCTATGCTTCAAGTCAGACCATTTCTTGCGCAGCTGGTCATTTGTTCGCTCCACACCACACTTCTTGTCAATAAGATGGACAACCTTCTCCATGATGGTGTCTTCTTTTCTTGTATTAGGCCTGGGGTAGTTGTAGAGCCTCCCATCATAATCATTTTTTTCAAAAATCTTCACCATACTTTTCATCTCATCCAGGGACATAGGTGTTGCTTTTTTTTTTCACCCTATGCCGGCTTATATGTTCAGGAACGGCATGCTCCTTTTCTTCAGCCATCGTTCTGCTGCTAAAGATGGCGCCAGATGAAGAAGAGGGGTGGAGCTTGGAAACTCCCATAGAGCACCACGGTACACACCGACCCGGCATACGGAACGTTGTCAGGAACTATTACACTGACCAATTCACAGAAAATTCGTAACAACTGAAGGTAAGCAGACCAGTACAACAGTTCTAGGGCAGGCATGCCAAAAGTCCGGCCCGTGTTCAGGTTTCGGACGGCCCGCCTGGTAATTTTGACATGTATATCTTTTGTGGCCCCCAACGACTCCCCGAGCGCCGGGGGCCACAAAAGATATATATATGCTGGTTGCCTTGGAGGGGATGAGGAGGGAGTGGGACGAGTGCCGTACATACAGTTGAATTTCCTGTTTACACGGCGGCCTTTGTAAAAGGAAGTCCCGTCTCCTGCGCTGCCAATGGACAACTGTTCTGTCCATTCTAGGAGGCGGGACTTTCTATTAAAGAGGCCACCAAGAAAACAGGAGTTTCTCCTGTATGTCTACTGGCGCTCGTCCCGCCCCTCCCTGTCTTCTCCAAGGCTGCAGATGGGCATGAATCAGACTGCACTGATGTCAATGGGGGTGCTGCATTCATGACAATGGGGGTGCTGCATTCATGGCAATGGAGGTGCTGCATTCATGGCAATGGAGGTGCTGCATTCATGGCAACGGGGTTTGCTGCATTCATGGCAACGTGGGTGCTGCATTTATGGCAACGATGAGTCTGCATTCATGTCAATGGGGGTGCTGCATTCAGGGCAATGGTAGGGCTGTATTCATGGCACTTGTGAGGCTGCAGATGGGCACTGATTAGGCTGCTTTGATGGGCACTGTCCCTTATTTTGCTTCACAGTTCTTTATTTAAAATTTAAGATTTTTTCCTGAAACTTCCTTTTTAAAGTTAAGGTGTGTGTTATAAGCCGATAAATACGGTATATCCAAATAACATGCCCAAGCTCATCTCTTCACCACACACAGCCACAAAGGCAAGAGAATTCTTGTTGGGCAGTGTATTAGTGTTTGAACGAACACACTTAAGCCTCTTACACACGATCTGATTTTTCTGACGGGAATTGTGTGATGACAGGCTGTTGGCGGAAAATCCGACCATTTGTATGCTCCATCGGACAATTGTTGTTGGATTTTCTGCGGACAAATGTTGGATGACAGGCTTTAAAATTTTCTGCGGATAAATGTCTGTTGTCGGATTTTCTGAGAGTGTATACACAAGTCCATCGGACAAAAGTCCAAAGTACAAAATTGCATGCTTGGAAGCAAGGACGAGCCAGAAGCAGTCGGTCTGGTAAACTAGCATTCGTAATGGAGAATTAACATTCGTGACGCGGCAAATTATGATATCTCGAAATGCAGCACACATTCTCTTCTTCTATAATGGAATAATAATGAAGCTGCTTTGCTGGTGATACTGATGGAGTTATTGCAAACAAATTTTCAAAGGCTTTTTTTTTTCTAGTGATATCAAGAATAATATTATTATGCTTGTTATTTATTTATTTTTTTGGTGCAAGTTACCACAACACCATTATCCCGTAGTTTTTAAGATCAAAGATACAGCTATGTTGGTGTCTCTTGTCAATTTTACATAGTATTTTTTTAAATGTGACTGCCTACTCCCAAACTGTCATTTGAAGTAAAACACATAGCCAAGTATTATTCTCCACAATTTTTTTATTGTGCTTTAAAAAAAGAAAACAAAAATTAGACATGCTATCTGCCAATAGAACTTAACCAAAAAGTGCATTCTATTCATCCAAAAATATAGAAAATATACCAAATCAAATCATTATTCAACCAAAAAATAAAATAAAAGCCTCAAGCATGTGCCCTGCTTCTTAATAAAGGGGGTCAACAATGCCAAGAGTTGGTGAAAGCAGGGGTCCGTCATCTGGAGATAATTCCGAAAATCATCTGGATTATTCTCTTGGAGCTCCCGCAGCAAAGGCATATGACATAATTGGTCACGATTAATAAGGCAACCAATTTTTGGTCCAAGAAATCCTCCTCCTCCTGTTCCTGAACTGGACTTGGGTCAAAGCAATAACTCCAAGATTCCACAACATGGTTGGTTGACGAACGGCCATTCAGAAACAAACTGAAAAGCGTGAAATGAAAAGCGCAAATCAACACTTACCAAACTTCCACTAACACGAAGTTAGCAGAAGGAGCCCAAAGGGTAGAGCTAAAGAGCTGAAAAACCATGTAGTATGTCACTACTTTCTTGTTTGTTGGCCTACAATTCACTGCCGTTTGTATGCAAGACAAGTTCCTGGCCAACGCCCCTTCGGACAAAAGTCAGAGGTTTTGTCTGCGGAAGATCCAATCGTGTGTACGAGGCTTAAGACTGAATTTTAATGGTTTAAAGAATGTCAGGCAAAATGGTCGGCCCTCACGCATGTCCACTTCATCAAATCTGGCCCTCTTTGAAAAAAGTTTGGACACCCCTGTTCTAGGGTATTGTTTGGTGTAGTTTGGCAACTGTACAATGATGCGTTGTTTTATATTTCAGGAGCAATGGTGGACAAATTTACCTCACCACATTTCCTGCCCCAAATCATTAAAAGATACCGAGATCTTTTATGTTTATGGAAAGTACGCTCCAAAGACTATTCAGACCGTCTTAAGCGTAATGAAGCATATACTAAATTAGTGGAACTATGCACTGTTGTGTATGCCAAAGCAGATATATCCTATGCGACCAAAAAAATAGCAAATCTACGTACTATATTCAAAAAAGAATTAAATAAAATGAATGTTTCCAAAAGATCTGGTGCAGGTGCAGGTGCAGATCAAATATATGTGCCACGCCTGTGGTATTTTGAGAGTCTCTGTTTTCTGACTGACCAGGAGGAAGCACGACCCTCTGTGTCAAGTTTAGACTGTATCAGTGGAAATATTTCAGGAGATGAAGAAGATGGAAGATTAGAGGAAATGGCAGACAATCAAGTAAGTAATCATATAGATTTTTATTATACACTTTTATATGTACAGATAAGAAAATCTAGATTAAAGATAATAAGTCATACAAAATTACACAACACATCAACATTTAAAGCCAAAAGTTAACAGTATCTTTGTACATTTTATTTTATTTGCAAAAATTTACATATACCATTTAGAGGCTGTTTTGCCAATCTACTGCTCCACGACCCAGAAAATATTGCATATAATTCAGGCGATTCTGACGGGCTTGTTGACTAGAGAGACGTGGTGGGGAATGGCCTAGGTTTAAAAGCCCTTCAGTATCATTACGCCACTCACCAAGCATGACATCCTGGTCCATCATGGATTGTGGCACGTAGGTGGAGGTAGTACGCCTTAAGAAACTATGAAACACAGAGCAACAATGAACTATAGTGTCAATTTTTGGGGGGGCTACATTTATTGCTGTTTGGAAGATACGAAAGCGGTCGGCCAGAATACCAAATGCATTCTCTACAACTTGTCTAGCACGAGATAACCTGTAATTAAAGATTTTTTGATCCGATGAGAGGTTTTTAAGGGCAAATGGTTTTAAGATCAGATAATGCAAATGCGTCATCTGCAACAAATATGAAGTTTAGTCCTTCCACTGTGTCCTCTTGGGATGGTAGACTCAGAAGTTCATTTTTTAAACGATGAGAAAATGCGGTTTTCTCAATTATTCCCCATCTGAATTTCGTCCATTTTTGCCAATGTCCACAAAGATAAACTCATACTTTGCATTCACGATTGCCATTAGGAGGATGACACAGGATATTGGGGAAATTCCAATAGTAATTAAATTATTTAGCTGTTGCTTTCCATTCCTCCACAGAAAGGTAAAAATATACGATATGTTGAAAACATATTATGTATGAATTTTTTTTTCCTTTATTATACAGGATCTATCTGGCAATGAATCACAAACTGTCACATCACCACCAGAAAGCAGGATCAAAAAGAGAAAGACAAGGCAAGAGTCTACAGGCAACTTTCTACTGCAAGCATCTGGAGCATTAAATCAGAAGAGGGATAAATGTGATGGCCTGGGTGAATTTACTGCCAAGAAAATCCGCCGCATGTCACAAGACCAAAAACTTTTTGCAAAAGCATTTGACACAGTTCCCCATAAATGTTTACTGTACAAAATAAGGTCCGTTGGCATGGACCATAGGGTGAGTACATGGATTGAAATCTGGCTACAAGGGCGAGTTCAGAGGGTGGTGATAAATGGGGAGTACTCTGAATGGTCAGGGGTGGGTAGTGGGGTGGGTAGTGGGGTTCCCCAGGGTTCTGTGCTGGGACCAATCCTATTTAATTTGTTAATAAACGACCTGGAGGATGGGATAAACAGTTTAATCTCTATATTTGCAGATGATACTAAGCTAAGCAGGGCAATAACTTCTCTGCAAGATGTGGAAACCTTGCAAAAAGATCTGAACAAATGAATGGGGTGGGCGACTACATGGCAAATGAGGTTCAATGTAGAAAAATGTAAAATAATGCATTTGGGTGGCAAAAATATGAATGCAATCTATACACTGGGGGGAGAACCTCTGGGGGAATCTAGGATGGAAAAGGATCTGGGGGTCCTAGTAGATGATAGGCTCAGCAATGGCATGCAATGCCAAGCTGCTGCTAACAAAGCAAACAGAATATTGGCATGCATTAAAAAGGGGATCAACTCCAGAGATAAAATGATAATTCTCCCACTCTACAAGACTCTGGTCTGGCCGCACCTAGAGTATGCTGTCCAGTTCTGGGCACCAGTCCTCAGGAAGGATGTACTGGAAATGGAGCGAGTACAAAGAAGGGCAACAAAGCTAATAAAGGGTCTGGAGGATCTTAGTTATGAGGAAAGGTTGTGAGCACTGAACTTATTCTCTCTGGAGAAGAGACACTTGAGAGGGGATATGATTTCAATAGACAAATACCGTATTGGTGACCCCACAATAGAAATAAAACTTTTTTGCAGAAGAGAGTTTAACAAGACTCGTGGCCAGTCATTAAAATTAGAAGAAAAGAGGTTTAACCTTAAACTACGTAGAGGGTTCTTTACTGTAAGAGCGGCAAGGATGTGGAATTCCCTTTCACAGTCGGTGGTCTCAGCGGGGAGCATTGATAGCTTCAAGAAACTATTAGATAAGCACCTGAATGACCACAACATACAGGGATATACAATGTAATACTGACACATAATCACACATAGGTTGGACTTGATGGACTTGTGTCTTTTTTCAACCTCACCTACTATGTAACTATGTAATTACTGGAACCATTACTCATTTAGCTTCTTAATAAAGGCTTAAGAGGGGAGCTCACCACAAATACACACTTAGACAAGCACAAAACCACACAAACCCAATCATCTCAACAACCTCAACAAATGCATCAGTGGCATGTACCATTCACACAGCAGGATCGTCCACAAAACAACTGGGGACATGATTATCAGTACGCATCTTTGTGAATAACATACATTTGGTTTAAAACATTTTATGTTTGTCAGTTTGACATGTTATGAACTAGTTTGAGCTTTCTCATATGTTTAGAGCTTCAAAATGCAAAGATTACCAAAGCGAGCTCTGTTGTACAGTGTTTGAGAGTTAAAAATAAAAAGTGTCATTACCTTTAAGCATTTGTCTTGCATGATTGTTATGATGGCTTGACAGGTCTCAGGTATGATGCGGCCTAGCGACTGGGCAGAGATTCCGGTGGTGAACTTGAGGTCTTCAAAACTTTGTCCAGTTGCCAGGAAACAAAGTGTTGCTCTCTGCTCCGCTGTGATGCTAGGTCTAAAGACTGTGTCCTTTTTGTCATGAGGGTTGATACTTGACTCAGGAGTAGCTGAAAGGACTCATCAGGCATCCTCAGATAGTTCTGATAATCATCGGGATTGTTTTCCTTGAGCTCTTGAACTAATCTCATATGACAGAAGTTATCACGGTTCTTCAGCCACTCTTTACTCTATAACCTTCGTCTTTTGCTTCTGGGCTCCTCTGCTTGCTGTATAGCCATCACTCCAAGCATTACTATGGTAATGGTCCTCTCATCCACATCCATGTTAAAGGTGGTGCTGATGTAGGTGATGCAGTAGAGATGCTCACTAGACACAAGGTTCGTTCTGACGAACGCATGTTGCTCCTCTGGGCGTATACGTAAACCACAGGAAGCCAGGATGCAGAGGTCAAATACATTTTGTCACTTCCTTTTTATATGCAAAAACCACACCACAAAACGATAATTTGATGTTCATAAACGATTCATTGTACGAAAATCAGTGATTACCCGATGGCATGATCGTTTGCTCTCACGGACGTATGTTCGTTTTTCAAAAGTGCACTCGGATGATTTTTCGCATTAGGAAGGCATTTTTTAGTTTCTTAAGCAGAGAAGTCAGCTAGTATGCAAATGATGAGCTTATTTTCGAAAGCACTTAACGAAAGTAATTTGTTACCTGTGCCTACCATGCTTTAAGATTATTTAAACAATGTTACATGTCGGTGCCCTGCCCCCCCACCCCAGCCATGACATGTTGCTGTTTATATTCTTCTGCGGGCCTTGTGTTTGACATATGTGGCTTATGTGATTATCAACAGTCAAAAAGGGGCTTGTCATGTGGCCCTCACACCCAGTTTTGCCAGAACTCCATTCTGCCACCTCCGACTCTCACCCTCAGCTCCCATTTCCCACTGTCACTTGTATATATAGAAGCCTTCTGTGTTTACAAGGAACAGATTTGCTCAGCGGCTCCGAAAACAGATATGCACTCATGGCAGGGCATGGCTGGGATGGCTCTCCAGAGAGAGAGAACAATCTCCCTGCAAGACATGCTGCCTACACAGGGAGCTACTAGATCCAGGCCAGGTAGGAGAGAGAGATGCGAGGAAGCTTTGGGAGGGGGGATAGTTTGGGTTACACATCCTGCACTCTGTACACAGCACACCCCTGAACCCTGCACTCTGTAAGTAGTGCACCCATAAACTTTGCACTCTGTACACAGCGCACCCCTGAACTCTACACTCCTTACACAGCACACTCCAGAACTCTGCACTCTGTACACAGCGCACCCTTGAACTCTGCACAAGGCGCACCCCTGAACTCTTTACATAAAGCACTCCTGAACCCTGCACTCTGTACGTAGTACACTCCTAAACCCTGCACTCTGTAGACAGTGCAGCCCTGGACTCTGTACGTAGCACACCAATAAACCTTGCATTCTGTACATAGCGCACCCTTGAACCCTGTACATAATGAACTCCTGAACTCTGCACTCTGTACATAGTGTAATCCTGTGTCATGGACCATGAATCAGGCAGAAACAGAAAATTCTGTTAAAATCACATCTGTAAAGTAAAATTATACAAATCAGGAACATAGTCAAAAACAGAAGCCAGGGTTAGGAAGCCAAAACGAGTAATCAGACTAGCCTGAATCAGGGAGCCAAGAATCAGCATAGTCAGGAGCCAAAGATCAAGATTAGGAAACCAGAAGAATTGTCAGCCAGGCAAAGTCAAACAGGAACACAGCAGAGGGACACACTCAATTGTTAACCAAGGCGAAGGCACCAAAGGAATGAGCACAGCAGTTTAAGGCGGGGTTCACACTGCTGTGCAGAGCGGCTCACAGCAGGGGTCCAGTGCGTCCCCATTCTCCGTTTCAAGGACGAATCAGGCTCAAATTTTTGTCTGGATTCGGACCTGAGATGGACCAGAAGACACACAGGACTCTACTGCAAACCGCTCCACAGCTGCCCCGGAGATGTGTAAACCCGGCTCCATTGAGAGTCGGTCACAGTCTCCTGACATGTGAATTGGATGTGGAGAAACCCACATCCAATTCGCACTAGTGGGAACCCAGCCTTAATAGCCAAAAAAGGGCTGGCTGTAGGCTGGACTAATGAGGCAGGTAATGGTAACCAGGTGAGTCATTGTGGAAGTAATGAGTGGCTGGCAATTATCAGACAGCTGAGCAGCCTGAGCACTGAGAAGAGTGCTGCTAAAAGCCCAGCCCTGACATCCTGAACTCTGCACTCTGTAGACAGTGCACCCCTGAACTCTGCACTCTGTAGCACACTCCTAAACCCTGCAATCTGTAGACAGAGCACCCCTGAACTCTGTACATAGCAGTAGTAAGAAAAAAAACGTGCTCAGTCAAAAAAATTAAACATTGAAACATGTGGAAATTTGGAAATCCACAATAACAATAAACCATAAGTAAAATCTAAAAAGCAGCAGCTCACAATGTGATAACACAAAAAACTGTATAAAGGGAAAAAAAAAAAAAGGGCTGTGCTACAAATGGAAAGTCCATACAGTAGTTCTTCTATGGACGATAATAATTTAATCAAGTGACGAACACCCAGGTGAATCAGAGTAATAACAAACGTGCCATCACCTGCTGAAAAACCTGCTTACCAGCTGGCAGGTGAATCGGGCAATCGGCTTATACCCAGCCAGGACCTTTCATCATAAGGGGGATCCGCTGACGGACTGGAGGCTGGATGCAAGTTGCAATGGATAGGGTACTCAAACTCCTCCCGGCAGCACAAGACCTTACGAGACCCAGCCACATATAGAGGAAGAGAGACCATCCATAGCATAATACAGCTGGCAGGTAAATTGGGCAATCGGCTTATACCCAGCCAGGGCCTTTCATCATAAGGGGGATCCGCTGACGGACTGGAGGCTGGATGCAAGTTGCAATGGATAGGGTACTCAAACTCCTCCCGGCAGCACAAGACCTTATGAGACCCAGCCACATATAGAGGAAGAGAGACCATCCATAGCGTAATACTGTCACAATTTATAATTTATTAAAAAGTAATGCACTTACATGGGGTTAAAATATCACAGATCAAACATGGAGCCGGCCGGCTGTACACAAAATCCCGTCCTCCTAACGTAGGAGCGTGGTGACGTCAACACGTGTCCTCGCCCAGATGCTTTTCGTCATAGATGACGTTATGGATGGTCTCTCTTCCTTTATATGTGGCTGGGTCTCGTAAGGTCTTGTGCTGCCGGGAGGAGTTTGAGTACCCTATCCATTGCAACTTGCATCCAGCCTTCAGTCCGTCAGCGGATCCCCCTTATGATGAAAGGCCCTGGCTGGGTATAAGCCGATTGCCCGATTCACCTGCCAGCTGGTAAGCAGGCTTTTCATCAGGTGGTGGCACGTTTGTTATTACTCTGATTCACCTGGGTGTTCGTCACTTGATTGAATTAATATCGTCCATCCAAGAACTACTGTATGGACTTTCCATTTGTAGCGCAGCCCTTTTTTTTTTCCCTCTATACCTAGCACACCCATAAACTTGCATTGTGACGTGGGAAGGTTCCCCCAAAGGGGTTTTTAGCAGCAGAGTACGTAAATATCAAAAGATTCAAAGAGAAGCATACTTCTCTTTGAATCTTTTGATATTTACGTACTTTGTTGCTAAAAAACCCCCTTTGGGGGAACCTTCCCACATTATATTATTCGGGGTGTGCAGCAACCTTATCTCTCTGTATATGTATCTTTCCTATGCTAACCTTGCATTCTGTACATAGTTTTGGGGTGCGGGATAGCTGGGGTTGCACACTTGGCACTTTGTACACAGCACACCCCTGAACACTGCACTCTGTAAGTAGTGCACTCATAAACCCTGTACTATGTACACAGCGCACCTCTGAATTCTGCACTCTGTACACAGCGCATCCCTGAACTCTGCACTCTGTACAAAGCGCACCCTTAAACTCTTTACATAAAGCACTCCTGAACACTGCACTCTGTAGACAGCAACCCCCCGGACTATGTACGTAGCACACCCATAAACCTTACTTTCTGTACATAGCGCACCCTTGAACCCTATACTTTGTACATAACAAACTCCTGAACTCTGCACTCTGTACGTAGTGTAATCCTAAACTCTGCACTCTGTGCATAGCGTACACCTGAACTCTGCACTCTGTATGTAATGCACTCCTGATCCCTGCACTCTGTACGTAGCGCATCCCAGATAAAACTGGCCCTTTAATGGCAACCATACTGCTGATGCTGCCGATGAAATTGAGTTTGGCACCCCTGCCATAAGCCAAAGCAATTGAATAATTTTCAACTGTACTCAATTTTCCAATAATTGAGGTTACTTCTTTATTCTAATGAAACAAGTCATGTTTTCTACTATAACTCCAAAGCCAGCTAACAAGGTGCATGTTGGTAGTTAACGGCAGAGAATTACATTTAATACAATAATTTAAATTTACAGTGTTCCCTAACACCCCAGAGTTAATTAAGTCTAATCACTTTTTACATACATAGTTCCTTCTAACAATCATTTCCTACAGAGCGACTTATATACTTACATTGAGTATAGATGACTTCAAGTCGCTATATAAACAGCCTTATATCATTACCGTACGTGGACTGGCTGCTCTTTCACCATGCACAGCCAGCAATCAAGTGCAAACTATAATAGTCAAGTAGAACCTACTGCTGACACTGTGTTCAGAGTCCATCATTAGGACAGTAATTTCACTCTGCAGGTGAGAAATAGATATAATTGGCAGCTGACATGAGGCACACTCAATATATTTAACTCGCTGCCCATAAAAAGGACCTGGGGAGAGAACCACTGGTAAAAACAGCACTTTAAGTAAAATCAATGCACTTACTATTTAATCTGAAATTGATAAGGGTTTGTAAATACTAAATCTAGAGGCTAATATCTTACAGGCAGACAGACGCGGTAGCCTATAGCAACCAACAAAAGGCATTTTTCATTAATTAGAGCATGCTAAGATGCTGAACACGGAAGTGATGAGCTTCCAGGATTTGCAGCAATCTACTGTTCTCCTTTTTAAATAAGTCTATAGTGAAATAGAATTCATTTATAGTTTTGCCCATTAACAAATGTAGAAGTGTACTAAAAAGCATGCACAAAATTATGTTTTTAACCCTTTCACTGCCAGAGTCATTTTTTTAACTGCTTGCCGACCAGCCGCTGCAGTTTTAATGTGGCAGAATGGCACGGTTGGGCGAAACGACGTTACCTTATGTCGATTTTGGCCACTAGGCGTGAGCAGTGTGTGCCCGGAGTCGATGCGAATCCTGGCAGCATGATGACCGCCGAGCAACCACAACTGCTCGTGACAGACCGAGAACCGGGATCTGTGTGTGTAAACATACAAATCCCGGTTCTTTCAGGGGAGTAGAACATTTTTATAGCACCGATCGCTGTATAATTGTCAATCATCCCAAAAATGTGTCAAAAGTGTCCAATTTGTCCGCCGCAATATCGCAGTCCAGATAAAAACCGCAGATTGCCGCCATTACTAGTAAAAAAAAATAATAATAATAAAAATGCCATAAATCTATCCCCTATATTGTAGACGCTATAACTTTTGCGCAGACCAATCAATATACGCTTTTTGCGATTTTTAATTACCAAAAATATGGATTACATATCGGCCTAAACTGAGGAAAAAATTAGCTTTTTTAAAAAAAAATTGGGGATATTAATAAAATGGCAAAAAGTACAAAATATTGTGTTTTTTTCAAAGTTGACACTTTTTTTGTTTATAGCGCAAAAAATAAAAACTGCAGAGATGATCAAATACCACCAAAAAAAAAGCTCTATTTGTGGGAGAAAAAGGACGTCAAATTTGTTTGGTTACAACGTTGCACGACCGCGCAATTGTCAATTAAAGCAACCCAGTTCTGTGTTGCAAAAAAAAATGGCCTGGTCATTGAGCAGCCAAATCTTCTGGGGCTGAATTGGTTAAAATAAATTTTCTGCACACATTTACAAAATCATTTTAGGCCCGAAGATTAGTTAAAACCCCCAAACATTATATATTTTCTGAATGCAGACATCCTGGAGAATAAAATGGTGGTAGTTCTTTATGTCACATGATATTTGCACAGCAATTTATCAAGCCCAAAATTTCAGTAAAGTTAATTTTAGGGCTCACAAATACAATATGTTGCCATATTTTTTGGTTAAAATACAAAAGATGACGCAAATATAAATGGAAGAAGAGATTGAGGGAAATAGATAGCCAAAATGTCAAGCCTTAATTTTGCATGCGCAAAATGACAATAAACTTTGGTACCCTATATTTTTTATAGGCAACATTTTAACCACTTTCCACCCAGCCTATAACAAGAAGACGGCTGGGCGGGCCTCTAGTTGATCCGGGTGGACGTCACAGTCGATGACTGATCAGTGCATGAGCCCATTCACACAGGGGCAACACGACTTCCAGCGTGACTTTGGGAGGCAACTTGGACACGACTTGAGTATGAATCACAGCTCGACTTGGGGCAACTTACAACACAACTTGAAGTCGCCTCCAGGACAGGGAACTTTACAAGTGGCCAATCAGAGCTTATCAGCTGTGTGTGAGAAGGAGGGGGCTGGCTGTTTAGTGGAGTAAATTACTTTCTGTTTCCTTTCTGCTTCCTGTAAAGTTGCCTCAGTATGAACAGTGATCAGACTTGGAGGCAACTTCCATTGAAATCAAGTCGCCTTCTAGTTGGATTGAAGTAGTACAGGAACCTTTTCTGAAGTCGGAGCGACTGCAGTAGTGTGCATTAAGACGGATCCATTCACTTACATTGATTTTTTCATGTAGCGCGACTTGGGGCGACTAGGGGCAACTTGAAGTCGGATCCACAGTTGCCCCTGTGTGAATGGGCACTACCGGTGTTCCATCAAAATAGCCAATTCATCAAGATCTCCAATGACGTCACTTCCGGTTGCTGTAAACCGGCAGTAATTGGAGATTTCGATGAATTGCTGTTTTGGCACAATACAGGAAACCGTTTACACTTCGGTACACGGTATTATGAGCAGATATTGTTAGTCCGCTCTGATACTAAACAACAAAATGGCCACCTCCGTGGCAGCGACAACTTTTTCCTCCTTAGCTGCTGTTGTGTCAAAACAGCAAAGTCTTTGTGTAACGGAGTGTACAGCGCTTGGCGGTTTTGTGTCAAAACAGCAAGACATCAAAATCTCCAATTACTGCTGGTTTACACTAAACGGAAGAGACATAATTGAAGGTCTTGTTGAATTGGCTATTTTGACAGAACACCGGCTCGCTACTGGTACCATGTGACCGATCACAGCAAGTCACATGACAGTTGTATACAATGGGTGGCTTCCTTTCAGCCATACATTGTGTACAACTGTGTTGCTAGCTGTAATTGATCACAGTGATCACATGATACAGACAGGGTCAATCACAGTCCATCTGTACCATGTGATTAGCTCTGGCCAATCACAGCTAAGCAAAACAAAACAGCCTGAATTAATCAGTCTCATTCAGTAAAATGCTTTCTTATAGCAATGTAATTTACTCCTATAAGCAAACATAATGTGTAAAAAAAAAAAAAAAATCCTGATCACTTCCCCAGAGTAGTACAATGTTATTCTGGTAAAATTATATTGCTCTGGTTACAGTGTGTTAAAAAAAAATCGTAAAGAAAAAAGAAATTAAAAAAAATGTAATACTTTTTTTTTTTAAATATAAAAAAATTATAATTTTATTTTTTCGTGCTGTCACCAGTCAGTGTCCCTGATCACCGCCACACACCAGTTATATGATAATGCTCTATTGCACTGGTGACAGTATGTAAACCTCAAAAAACTCGCCATGCCTCTTACTAAATACATTGGACTGGAAAGTATATACTATAATTTGTGGACTATAACTTTCACTCAGACTAAATAATATACACTGATTTGGGTTATTTCCACCAAAGAAATGTAGCAGAATACACTTTGACCTACATTTATGAAGAACAATTATTTATTTGCAACATTTTATAGCAGAACTAAGAAAAACTGTTTTTTTCCCCAAATTTTCAGTCTTTTTTAGTTTATTTAACAAAAAGTAAAATACCCAGGGGTGATTCAATACCACCAAAAGAAAGCTTGAATTGTGTGAACAAAGTTATAAAAATTTAGTTTGGGTACAGTGTTGCATGACCACGCAATTGTCATTCAAAGTGCGACAGCGCTGAAGGCTGAAAATTGTCCTGGGCAGAAAGGGGGTGAAAGGGCCTGGTAGTGAAGTGGTTAAAAGCTCCTACAGGTCACCGGTTTTAGAGTTAACTGTGAATAATGGCCTAGAATTATTCATTATAAGAAGTATGTGGCGCTAACTAGAGTGCATAAAGAATATAGACAAATATCACAAATAATGTAGCTGAAACATGTAACTAGTGCAATTCCTCAATGTGACATCAAGAAACTATCAAAATTGTAATAATGTATATATCCAATAGTGCAAAAATACAATAAATTACAATAAATAAATCCAATAAACTCTTAAAGTGCATAAAAGTAAAAAAAATCACAAAAATTGAAAAAAATCGCATAAAGTGAAAAAAGTTGCAAAAATTGAAAAAAATCGCATAAAGTGCAAAAAAGTGAAAAAGACGCTACATAAATAAATAAAAGTGCATAGTCCAACAAGTGCAATAAGGTTCCAACATAAACGGAACAAATCTTCATATAACAGTTCAAGCAAAAAACAAAAGTGCTTGTGCAAAGAATGATCGGTTTCAGATTGCTCCAATCATCAGCAATCCGTGGTGCGCCACACGATTCCCCCAGCCTCTCACCTCTATTAAAGACCCCTACGGGTCAAATCAAGCCTGCAGTCTGGAAGCAGATGAGAACCAGCAATCGATCAATCTCCTCCGATTGTCACAACACTGGCGGGTCTCTGATGGAAAGCTTCAAAATTGGCAAATATGGTAGAGGCATGCAATATAAAGGAAAATCCCCATCGTGTAGTAATCCAACACAATTTTATTTGAAACACAACATAGTAATTTACAGTTAAAAATCTGGATAAACAGCACAGAGCAGAGTACTTCCAGTCTCGGCCACGACCGGAAGTGACGACACCTGACTCGTTGCGTCACTGCTCACGTGACTTCATCAAAGGGAATTATTGCTTTCACTCTATCCTGCGCAGCTTTTTTGTAACATGTATCGCAAGAAATGTTTTTCAAACATGGACGCCCCTGACTAGTGCATTTATGTTCATGTGTGCTTGTTCATCATGGGGGTGGGGCATGCTAAAACATTTTATGGGGGGGGGAGGTTTAAGTGTTTGGGCGTAACTTTATTTTTTTACTTCACTAAAACTTTATTTACAGTATATTACATAGGGGACAAAAAGCCTACATGATATAATATTCTTAAGACACGTTCTCTTAAGGGCACTTTCACACTGAGGCAGTTTTCAGGCATTTTAGCACTAAAAATAGCATCTGTAAAGTGCCTGAAAACTGCCTCTCATGCCTCCCCAGTGTGAAAGCCCGCGTGGGGTGGTGCGCTTGTGGGACAGGAAAAAGAGTCCTGCAAGGAGCATCTTTGGGGCAGTGTACACACCGCCCCTACCCATTGGAATGAATGGGCAGTGCTTCCAAAGCACCTGAAAAGCACTTCGTAAGCGCCGCAATACAGGCGCTATTAACTGCTTTTTCGGCCGCTAGCAGGGGTTAAAGTGCCCCACTAACAGACGAAAAGTGCAGCTAAAACGACGGTAAAACGCAACTAAAACCATGTTTCATATGTTGTTTCCAGACTCATCCTAGAATGGGGAGATTAGCGAATGAATGTTCACCAGTCACCCTCCCCTCCACCCAGCGACGCCTGCCATGTGGGCAGGGCCGGACTGGGAATAAAAAACAGCCCTGGAAATAATTTCATACCAGTCCCATAGCATTATTATACCAGCCCAATAGCATAACGTCATTATTTTCTTGTTCATAAAAGGGAAAATCATGCATTTTAAAGCACATTTGAAGAGTGTATTATATATAGATAAGACAGATATGAAAGCACATAGGGCATATATATGAGCAAATTCCGGTTAAAAGTGGTGAGAGTGGAGCAATCATCAAAGGGGACCCCAGGGACTCTGGGAATGTGGGGGGGGGGACCACCTTCTGCAGAAAGAATACACCAAGGTAAGGGGGGGGTACTGATATATGGGGGGAACCTTTATATCAATGCTCCCTTACATTTTTGTATTCACTCCTCCCTTACATCAGTGACCCCTCCCATCAATCTGGCCTGGCGGCGCTGTCACTGACCTCCTCTCAGGTGCACTGTGCAGGGCTCAGTCAGACGGCTCCAGGTTGGTGGCTCTGGTTTTATCCTATAGTCTCCTCTCCACAGTCCACACACATCTGACTTCTCCCATGACCCCCATCCCGGTGGCACTCCCACTCTTGACTCCGTTCCAGACTCCCCCTCAGAGACAGCAGACTTGATAAAAGCCAAGAGATAGTCAGATGTTGCAAACATGATACAAGAGATGGTTACTGTAGGCTGCAGACATGATACGAGAGATGGTCAGAGACTGCGAACATGATACAAGAGATGGTCAGAGACTGCAGACATTATACAAAAGATCAATGCAGCCTTACCAGTGCCCATCAAATGCAGCCTTATCAGTGCTCATCAATGCAGCCTCATCAGTGCCCATCAAATGCAGCCAACCAGTGCCCATCAATGCAGCCTCATAAGTGCCCATCAATGCAGTCTCATCAGTGGCCACCAATGCAGCCTACCAGTGCCCACCAATACAGCCTACCAGTGCCCATCAATGCAGCCTATCAGTGCCCACCAATGCAGCCTACCAGTGCCCACCAATGCAGCCTACCAGTGCCCACCAATGCAGCCTACCAGTGCCCACCAATGCAGCCTACCAGGGCCCACCAATGCAGCCTACCAGTGCCCACCAATGCAGCCTACCAGGGCCCGCCAATGCAGCCAACCAGGGCCCATCAATGCAGCCTACCAGGACCCATCAATGCAGCCTACCAGTGCCCATCATTGCAGCCTACAAATGCCCATCAATGCAGCCTACCAGTGCCCACCAACACAGCCAACAAGTGCCCATCAATGCAGCCTATCAGTGCCCACCACCAACGCAGCCTACAAGTGCCCACCAATGCAGCCTACCAGTGCCTGCCACATGCAGCCTACAAGTGCCTGGATGGATCACACATTTAGTGGCGATCTCCCACTGTGTCACAGTCGGAGCTTGGATTTGAATATGCTGGTGGTCAATGTAACAAAGTCCCACCTCCTAGACTGGCTCCTATGATACACGTCACACTGATTCAATTGGATCAGTGTTCCGTCTATCATAGGAGCCGGTCTAGGAGGCGGGACTTTGTTACAGTGGCCACCGAACATTTCAGACCTAAGCTCCGTGACACAGCGGGAGATTCCCGCTGTCTGTGACGTAAAACAAGGAGAGGAGGAGGGAGGGGAGGACTGTTGTACTTGAGCTTCGGCACCCGGGCCGCCCAGTATTAGCCCTGCTGCAGCCACAGCTCAAAGCTGCCCCAGGGCAGGTGGCCTACCGGGAGATTACCCGCTATCCCGTTAGGCCAGTCTGGCCCTGCAGGTGGGTCCTGGCACAGAAGAACCCAGGAAGCTTGGCAGGGAGGAGAGGTTTGCACCAAGGGAGGGCACACTCCAGGAGTCACAGAAAGCAATCCCATGCCTTGACAGCTGCTGGATCGTTAAAATTAGAAAGAAGACAGTCAGCTTGTGGAGTGTGTTTAAAATCTCCTGCAAGTCTTACAGTGGTGTCAGCAAAAGGGTTGAAGATAAAGTTACTATTGCAGTGGGTTCCCCTCTGCACTGCAAAGGTTAAGTGCTCATTTTGTCTAGGGATGAAGAATAGGGTGAATTACTGTACTTACCTTGTTCATTACTCTCCTAGCATCTGGTGCTCTCCTTTGCCATCCAACGCTCCTAGGATGTAGACAGGCCCTTGGCGTCCTCATATACAAGATGATGTCTTACAGCTGCGGCCCATCAGGTAGCAAAGCGAAGCGGATTAAGCCCTGGTTCACACTGGCGCAGCTTTGAAATTGCGCTACTATTTTGAAGCCGCAGATCAGCGCGATTTGTACCTCTGACTTCACTGCGGCTTGCAACTTAATTTAATAGAAGTCAATGCAAGTCACAATGTATTCAGAAAAAAGTAGTGCAGGAGCCTTTTTCAAACTGTGAAACGATTTAGAACTGTGAAATCGCATGACAAATCTAACCAGTGTGAACCAGGGCTTAGAGAGATACAATTATACTTTTAGTAGCATTTTAAACTGGACAAGTTATAGAATAAAATATATACTTTTTTTGTCTGCGAAATTGACTACCGTATGTTTTGTATATTTTTTTATCGCTTTTTGAAAGAAAATATATACATTTTATTCTATTGTAACAATATTTTTTAAACTAACACGAATTAAAGAAGAAAAAAGGTGCACTTTTTTAGTTTTGTTACTTTTTTTATATTTATATACGAATACGGATTTATATACGGATTGCATAACAAAATAAAATCATTTTTGCAAGAAAATATCACCAAAATAAAGCCTTGTTTGTCTGATATAGAGTATCTCACAAAAGTGAGTACACCCCTCACATTTTTGTAAATATTTTACTATATCTCTTCATGTGACAACACTGAAGAAATGACACTTTGCTATAATGTAAAGTAGTGAGTGTACAGCTTGTATAACAGTGTACATTTGCTTTCCCCTCAGAATATCACACAGCCATTATTGTCTAAACCGCTGGCAACAAAAGTGAGTACACCCCTAAGTGAAAATGTCCAAATTGGGCCCAAAGTGTCAATATTTTGTGTGGCCACCATTATTTTCCAGCACTGCCTTAATCCTCTTGGGCTTGGAGTTCACCAGACCTTCACAGGTTTCCACTGGAGTCCTCCTCCACTCCTCCATGACCACATCATGAAGCTGGTGGATGTTAGAGACCTTGCGCTCCTCCACCTTCCGTTTGATGATGCTCCACAGATGCTCAATAGGGTTTAGGTCTGGAGACATGCTTGGCCAGTCCATCACCTTTACCCTCAGCTTCTTTAGCAAGGCAGTGGTCATCTTGGAGGTGTGTTTGGGGTCATTATGTTGGAATACTGCCCTGCGGCCCAGTCTCCGAAGGGAAGGGATCATGCTGTGCTTCAGTATATCACAGTACATGTTGGCATTCATGGTTCCCTCAATTAATTGTAGCTCCCCAGTGCCGGCAGCATTCATGCAGCCCCAGACCATGACACTCCCACCACCATGCTTGACTGTAGGCAAGACACACTTGTCTTTGTACTCCTCACCTGGTTGCCGCCACACACGCTTGACACCATCTGAACCAAATAAGTTTTTCAGACCACAGGACATTGTTCCAGTAATCCATGTCCTTAGTCTGCTTGTCTTTAGCAAACTGTTTGCGGGCTTTCTTGTGCATCATCTTTGGAAGAGGCTTCCTTCTGGGATGACAGCCATGCAGACCAATTTGATACAGTGTGCGGTGTATGGTCTGAGCACTGACAGGCTGACCCCCCACCCCTTCAACCTCTGCAGCAATGCTGGCAGCACTTATACTTCTATTTCCCAAAGACAACCTCTGGATATGACGCTGAGCACATGCACTCAACTTCTTTGGTCGACCATGGTGAGGCCTGTTCTGAGTGGAACCTGTCCTGTTAAACCGCTGTATGGTCTTAGCCACCATGCTGCAGCTCAGTTTCAGGGTCTTGGCAATTTTCTTATAGCCTATGCCATCTTTATGTAGAGCAACTATTCTTTTTTTCAGATCCTCAAAGAGTTCTTTGCCATGAGGTGCCATGTTGAACTTCCAGTGACCAGTATGAGAGAGTGAGAGCGATAACACCTAATTTAACTCACCTGCTCCCCATTCACACCTGGGACCTTGTAACACTAACGAGTCACATGACACCGGGGAAGGAAAATGGCTAATTGGGCCCAATTTGGGCATTTTCACTTAGGGGTGTACTCACTTTTGTTGCCAGTAGTTTAGACATTAATGGCTGTGTGTTATTTTGAGGGGACAGCAAATTTACACTGTTATACAAGCTGTACTCACTACTTTACATTGTAGCAAAGTGTCATTTCTTCAGAGTTGTCACATGAAAAGATATAATAAAACATTTAAAAAAATGTGAGGGGTGTAAATCACTTTTGTGAGATACTGTACATTTTATATTACTTTGCTATCTTAGGTAATGAGAAAGTAATACATGGAATAAATAAATACATAAATAGCAGAAATGTTAAAATTGCTTTGGTCCATCGGGGATATACAGGTGTGAGGGTTGAAGGGGTTAAGAATGGAGATTCGAGTTCTTACACATTCAAGTTCTTACATATCTAACTGGTTCCCTAAAAACTGATTCAAAGGAAAAATCATATAAGCCTAATGTCTTGAATTTTCATCTGGGCATTTTTATTTATTTTTTGCCTTGCTTACTACTAGCCAAATTTCCATAGTTGGCAACCTAATGCCTAGTAAACACGATAAGAAAATCGGAAGAAAAATACCGCTTTCGGAGCGATCGTACGATAATCTGATGATTGGTACACAGCTTTCGAGAGCCGATCACGACAGTTCATGTGAAAATATCCGAAAGGACAAACACGAAATTTTTTCTCATATGATAACAGGACGAACAATTTTAATATAATTAGTATAGTATTTGTACAAAATAAATTGTGTGACCAAGACCACACATGCTCTAAAATGAGAAAATACATTAAAATACAATTCAATACATTACTTCACTTCTAAAGTTGTATTCTGTCGTACCAGAAATTTTGTAACTTTAGTAACCTATTGGTTTTCGACATTAGATTAGCATGCAAAAAAACCCAAAAAACGGACGAATATTCGTCTGATATTTTTATCGTCTGTATTAGCCATTAGCCTTTGAAAGGCTCAGCCTCAGCCAGCACTATTTGATAACACAACTTTCAGTTTTAGCCCTCATTCACACGAGGCCGACTCCGCTTCCACGGAGCCCGCCTCGGTCCGCCGGCTCAGCGGGAGATCAGTCCGTTGATCTCCGCTGAGCCGGCGGATGACAGGTCCCTCTCTGCTCACTGAGCGGGGAGGGGCTTGTCAGGCGCAGCTGCTGCCTATGGAGGGATCGGATGAAAACAGACAGCATGTCCGTTTTCATCAGATCTCACCCGATCCGATCCGCCAGTGACGGATCCGGATGTAGGGCCATCCGTCTGCTTTTTGCAGATCGGACCGGGTCGGATGTCATCGGACATGTCTCCGCTGACATCCGTCGCTCCATAGGGAGCACCCGTTCAGGTCCGCCGTCAAAACTGACAGGCGGACCTGACCGGTCCAATCGTGTGAAAGGGGCCGTATACAACCTATATGGATATACAGGTACTCCTCACTTAACGACCAGGTTCCGTTCCAACAACCAGGTCGCTAAACAAATTGGTCGTTAAATGAGGAGCCACAAGTAATGTGGCTCCTCATTCTTAACTACTGTATTGTATTGTGAAAAAATGGTCCAAACACACAACTCCAGCTCAATAACGTTGTTTTAATTTGCATAAGTACAGTACTGTACAATACAATGATATATAGCATGCCGTTCGGGTGGGGAGAGCTGGTTGTAAGTCTGAGTGGTCGTTAAACAGGTAAGTCGTTAAACGAGGAGTATCTGTATAAAACTCAGATAACAGAAGATCCTATAATCAAAATGTACTCATACTGCACAAATTGCAATTTTTTTTAGCATGCTGCATACTCAGCCCTCATTCACATTGGAGCGACTTGTACCCTATTGTCGGCAATGGCCTTGTGTAAATTGAATGTGTTAAAATTGCGATGCCAACTTTGCGGTGCCGCGTCGACTTGAAAAAGTAGTTCCTGCACTACTTTTGGCGATTTCAGGTGTGACTTACATAGACATCTGTGCATGAAGATGACTTCAAAGTCGCACTGACATGCGTCTTTGCAATTGTGCGATTTAAGATAAAGTCACACAATTTTAAAGCTGCACTCAATGTGAACAAGAGCTTATACTCAAGCTTAGCACAAAACAGGTGTTGCAAAGTACAAAGAAGGTACAAAGGATAGGATTCTGCTGAACCATGGAAGGATTGCACCTGCCCATACCAACAAGACTTCAATGAACTCTGAAAGAAGACAAACAAAACATACCCCATTTTCCTCCAATATTTTCTAATTCTTCCTTGTGTGTACAAGCGGGTGCAATTCTCATAATGTTTAGAAGTGCCTTATTAGCCATATGTGTTGTGTACTAGCCAAGGACAAAAAGTAGAACATAGAAAGGCTGAATTTTAGAACTGGCTGTGAGTATAAAGACTTAACCAGCATTCAGGCATAGAAAAACAGTTCTGCAGGTTTCACAGCAGCAGCCCCACCATATAACCTTTGGGCTCTTAAAGAAGAAGGGCCTGCTGAAACCTCCGTAATAACAACCAAGTGGTGGCTTAGGATCTGGGTTTTCTGCTGGTGCTTCCTATCGAAAAATCTATTAATTATTAGAGAAGCACACTCTAAATTCTACTTTTATGGCTGAGGGATCTTTTGATTCTTATTTACTTGGGACAAGCATACAGCAAGTAAAGGTAGAACTCGTAAGAATGGCAGCCAGTCAACTGGTATTTTTAAAAAGAGCAACCTGTGTATTTCTCATTATAGCTTCCTTTAAATTCAGGATAGGCAACCAAAGTAGATCCCAGGGTCACCAGAGTTTTAAATTACCGGAGTATTAAACTAAATTCTCTACTTATTCAAGAATGCCCACCCCTCCTTTAAGGCCTGTACATTACATGTATGGTCTAGGTATGGGAAGATTTTGCATACAGCAGGCATGTCTGTATCTGACCAATTGAGAAAGGGGTTAGAAACCTTCGCTACACTTCTTGGATCCCTAGTCCCTTAGGGACTTCATGGACTACTCTGAAAGTAATTAGACATAATAGATATAATATCTATTGCAGTAGATACTCAAATCTTCATGGCTAAAAAACATAGCCTGTAGTGTATCAGATTAGCACTTCTTCTACTTGCCACTACTTGGAAGGTACAGTATACAATTAAGATCATTTCACTTACAAGTGTATTACCTGGCTTGTTACATTTCGTAGGTAAGGAGATCAGTTACATTATACATATAAATGCAGCTACAGTGTAAGAGATCAGAGAATTAAGCAGGTAATTAGACCAATGATTCCATTATCAATTACAGGTTTATTGATGTTAATAAGTTAGGTTATGGAGTAAATGCTTTTTATCTCACCACTGTTCTGAGCAATAAATTGGCTCTATAGAGCTCTTGTTTACTTCTTAAGCAGCTACACGCTAGACAATCCCAAGGTCAGCCATAATGATTGCTCAGCACTGCAATGACCTCCCGCATTCTCGACAATTCTACTCCTTCTTGCAGAAAGTCAAGTGCTCTCTTCAAATCAGTTCACAGTGGATTGAAGATGATTTGAATTGTATCCAAGAAAAACAAAACACATTTTATTCACCAGCTTGAAAATGCCAATTCAAAGTGGGTAATATAAGATAGGAAGAGGTCAACTTGGATACATTTCTTTGTAAATCTATGTGCCGACTGCTGTTTTTATTTTTGTCTAAAACAAAAAAAAATAGGTTTAATCTTTTAGGATAAAAATAGGGACGAGGGCCTGATTTTTCTTTCAATTTTTGAAGTACAACATCAAAGTTTTTTTTCCTTGACTGCTTAAAGCTTAAAGTGATATTAAAGTCTTGTTTTTTTTGTTGTTTAAAAATAACAAACATGATACTTACCTGCTCTGTGCAGTGGTTATATACAGAGCAACCTGGATCTTCCTCTTCACGGGTCCCTCGCTGGCACTCCTGGCCCCTCCCTCCTGCCGGGTGCCCCCACAGCAAGCAGCAAGCAGCTTCTTATGGGGCACCCGAGCCGATCCACTGCTCTGTGTGTCCATTCCGACATGGAGCTGTGGCTTGGCCCCCGCCCCCTCACTCTCCTCAGTGGCTCACTGACTTTGATTGACCTGAGTGGGAGCCAATGGCGCCTTCTGCTGTCTCAGCCAACAAGGAGGGAGAACCCAGACAGCCAAGGCTCCCATGCAACATCGCAGGATCAAGATGGGGCTCAGGTAAGTATTAGGGGGGCTGCTGCACAAAGACATTTTTTTATCTTAATGAATAGAATGCATGAAGATAAAAAACCTTCTGACTTTAGAACCACTTTAATAAGTTTAACACATTGAGAGAGGACTGTTGGGAAATGTAGTCCCATGAAGGCAGCCCCTTTCTAGGAGATCTATGTGGGACTACATGTCCCAGAAGGATGGTGAGCTGCAGGAGAGGTAAAAGACCTGGATAGCACAGGCTCTAAATGGTTTTCATATGGAGAGCAAAGAGAGTAGTGTTCTGCATGGAGTTCCTGCCTGACACTGCTAAGTGACACTGTGTTCCAGGACCGGAACTGCACTGCCACACCTATCCAGAGGCTGTTGTTGCCAGAAGGCCCGCTAAACATGTGCAGGGGACCATGCTATGGAGCAGAGGGACCCAATGAGTTGCTTGAGAGGACATCTACGTCTAGAACATCACGTCTAGAACATCTGCAGTTTTGCCCGGGACTACTGCTCTTGCCCTCGGAGACCACAGGAGGCAGCCTAATCGTATATGCAGTGTTCCTGACACCCATGAGTGAGAGGAGACCCCACAAAGAACTTCTGAGAGGTGAAGGGCTTCTGGCCACCCTCTTTGCTGGTCTTCCACTTAAAGAGACAGTACCACCCAGAGGGATTTGTTTGAGGGTTAACCCTCTTACCATTGCAGTTACAAAAACTCGTAGTCTTGGGCCCCACCAGCCACCAACAGGTACACCACTGGCTAATGGGAGGGAATAAAGAAGGACTGTGACTTTTAGCCCCTTAGTGTACATATTCCATATTTAGGCCCCCCATAAGCCAAGGCCCTAAAAGGTGTGGGCTTTGTCACTTTGAAGCAGGTTTCAGGTACCCTGTGAAATTAGGTTTGATAATATTCAGTTTGTAAATTGTTATTATTGGAAATGCTATTTGTCATTGTTTAAAGGTATTGTGACTGTTTTTGCTCTGCTGGGCATGCCGCCGAATTAAACATATTTAACTCCAGATGTATTGCAAAACCCAGTTCTATTGGTTTGACTTTGCATTCTTATCTGAGTACCTTGTGTTGATGTCCTCAGGTAATAATTAACTTAACCATACTTCTCTCCATTCCCAATGGTTAAGCAGAGACATTGGGTGGCACGCCCCCCCCCCTCCCTTTCTTTTCCCCCCAGTTGACTGTATTATGCCTTTGTTTCTTTTTCTTGTCTTTTACACTTCCACATTATTGCAAATATAGCCTCATGACAGTAGGGTTCCACTTTAGCTCCTATGGACAACAGCGAGACTGATCTTTGATATGCTCACTTACCTCTTTCCTTGATATCTGGGCAAGTTGCTACAATTCTTGCAAAGAACACTCTTATGCCGCGTACACACAGTCGGAATTTCCGGCAACAAATGTTCGATGTGAGCTTGATGTCAGAAATTCCAACCGTGTGTAGGCTCCATTGGACATTTGTTGTCGGAATTTCCAAAAACAAATGTTTGAGAGCTGGTTCTCAAATTTTCCGATCGTGTGTACACAATTCCAACGCACAAAATTCCACGCATGCTCGGAATCAAGCAGAAGAGCTGCACTGGCTATTGAACTCCATTTTTCTCGGCTCGTAGTACGTCTTGTACGTCACCGCGTTCTTGACGTTCGGAATTTCCAACAACATTGTGGGATCACGTGTATGCAAGACAAGTTTGAGCCAACATCCGTCGGAAAAAAATCCACGGTTTTCTTGTCGGAATGTCCGATCGTGTGTATGCGGCATTACTATTCACATCACCTACAGTTGCTTAGCCCAGACATTTTGTCAGACCCACGATGCTGTTTCTGTGACACTGGCAATATTGTTGTAACTGTTTTGCCATATTGTAAACTTATACTATTGACCAAACAACTTGTTTATATCTCTCTGTGTTGTAATTATTTCTTATGAAAAAATTTAAATAAAGAATTTATTTAAAAAAATATATTTTCCTCTAGTCTTGGTGTGTTAGAGGGTCCGGTATTGCCTGAAGACTTGTCACTAGGAACCCAAACATCAACAGCTTCTCCAAGGCTAAACATTACAATTATATAAGCTTTAACATGTAATTGTAATTTCAAATATTTTTTCAATCTGCAGCTTTCATTATAAAAAATGCATGGTTATCTTGCCATAAGTCAGGTACTTCCTGTTATGGTGTGACAACCCTCTGTCCCTGTCTCCCAACTGTGCTGCTGCATTGTCTGCACAGCTATCAGTCCAACAGCACACGCCAGGGTGTTAGATGTAATCCTGGACTTTACTTTCGACCCTAAATCCAATAACTGTCCAAATCTTGCCACCTCAACCTCCGCAACATCATATGCGCCTTCTTAACCAATGACACCACAAAGCTTCTATTTCACTCACTTGTTATCTCTTGCCTCAACTACTCCATTCTTTCCTCATTGGATTACCTTTACTATCTCCCTTAAAGTCCATCATGAATGCTGCTGCCAGACTCATCCACCTTACTAACCATTTAGTGTCTCCTACTTCTCCCTACTGATCCCTCCACTGGATTCTGGTCACACAACAAATAAAATTCAAAATACTAATCACTTACCATGCCATCCACAACTCTGCCCCCAGCTAGATCACTAACCTTGTATCAAAATACCAACCAAACCATTAGTCTTTGCTCCTCTAAACATCTCCTGCTCTCTAGCTCCCTCATCACCTCCTCTCATGCTCAGTTCCAGGTAAGGGGTTCCAAAAATGCCAGAGGTTTTGGAACCCCTTACCCCAAGCGGTCCAACTATCTTTAGGCAATAACTGAAAACCATCTCTTTAGAGAAGCCTATCCTGCCTCCACTTAACAAATATATTTTTGTTTTCTCCATCAGCTCTTTCCTCACAGTTTTCAGCTTTTGTATCACTTGGCCTTCACTTTTAGATTGTAAGCTCTTGTATTGAATAGTATTGGAACTGTAAAAAAAATATTATTGCGCTATAATAGATGTATCAACCCACAATATGGAATATAGTATTCATCTTTATCCAGTTGTAGACTCTACATGTTTGCGTTGACCCGCTTCTTCAGGAGTACAATTCAGAGAAATATTTTTTCTAAAAGAAAACATACACATAAGCAATCTTTACTTATCAAAACAGGGTAATGTGATAAAGCTGTAGAATGTGGGGCAAATCACCAATTGCCTGCCACAATGGCGAGATCCAACACAGCCACAGAAAATGTTTCCATATTACCCTGTTTTGATATATAAAGTTTGCTTATGTGTATGTTTTCTTTTACAAAAAATATTTCTCTGAATTATACTCCTGAAGAAGTATGAAACATGTAGAGTCTACAACTGGATAAAGACGAATACCATATTCCATATTGTGGGTTGATACATATATTGTATTCCAGTATATGTTAGAGGAATTTGTTAAAGGGTGCTTCCCGTTATGGGATATTTGGCACCCTGTATATGTTTATATGTTTGCCAGTGTGGGTATATGTTTTTTTTTTTTAAATGTATTTTTTAAATAAATGTATATTTTTATATAAAGCTGTTTCAGCATTGTAAGTCTATACGGTACCATGAAAGTCCAAAGTTGTACTGTCTGCCCTCACTTTGTAAAGCTCCCTGCACAAACATTACGGAGACATGGCCCATTGTTGTCCCAGTTGGAAAAGCCTCTCTGAAAAATGTAAGAATTTAAACAGAAAATTACTTCAAAGAGGCCTTTAGGAGATTGGCAGCGCTGAGATCCAATAAAAGTATGAGGAAAAGTTGAAAACAATATTTAAATTTTAAAATATGGCAGTGGTTTATGATACACAAACATCTGGCAAGCTAAATGTCATTCAGTTAAGCTTTTACATTAAGTAAACCTGAATTTAAAATTCTTACACCAAACAAGGCCATGTGACACATGGTAGAGCTTTGGGTTCAAGAAAAATACAGGATTTTGTTACAGCAAAGTTAGGAGTTTCCTGTTTACACTACTCTTTCAATAACTAGGAGACAACATCTCTACATTCCAGTTAAATCCATTGCAATTGCAGTGGCAGCCAAACAATATGACTCATGCTACAAAGAACAATGGGCTGTCTCCATAGAAAAAAAAATGCCAGAGGTTTTGAAAAGTCAAGAGAAAAATCTCATAGCCCAGGGACTGCTGTGTACTGCCGAAAACCACAAACACCAAAACACATCATTACATTTTCACTATGGCATCCTCCAAAAGAAGGGGCTACACTTTTCAGGACCATCATTCGGGTTTTTACATAAGAGCTGAAATGAAAGCTGGACCCATAAGAAGATTTATTACAATAAGTAAAAACTCAGCTTCCTCTTTCTGCTAATCCGGAACAAGATGTACATTGCCCTTTAATGAGCACAAAATGAACATTTTCCAATTAGAGAACATTTAATGCATAATAAAAGAATTCAGAGAAGGCTTATAGAATATGTCACCTTCACTTATATTTGCTATGTAAATGAACAAAAGTGACTATGAAAAGAAAATGAAAAGTGGAGTTTTTGAGTGGGAGGGCAGCTAGAACCTTTGTCTGTTTTCTGTTGTTGGCTGAGATCCCTACTGGAGACCCTCTTTGTTGAAAATGTTGGCACCAGAACAGGAAGGGAGGAAAATTTACTCAAAGGGGTCACCAAGAGAAATAACAATGAGCGGTCCAAAAAATGATTTCCTTATCCAGTATTATCTAAAGCTAGAGTTGAATTTTAAACAAAATCTCCACTTGATCTACCATATGTAACAGTTAACACAAGCCATTTTGAGATTAAAGTTTTTTATGATTTCCTTTCGATTTTAGTTTGTAACCAGCTATATTGTAAAAAAAAAAAAAAAATGCCAAAAAAAATCTAATGTCAGTTCCTTGCAGCTACAGCTATGCACAGATCTGGAAGAAATACAGAAAGCACACTAAAGCACACTAAAGCCAGCATGGGTGGAAATTCCGAAAGGGTTTTCGTTCAAAAATCATAACTAAGCATTTTCGTTCTAATTTTGCACCATTGGTGGGCTGCAGAAACGGCCGATTTTCCTGCAGCAATCGAATTTGAGTGATTGAGCATTTTGGAAATTTTTTGAAAAACAAACGATTTTCTAATCAATGATGGCAGAATCGTGTGAGAAATATAATCGAAAAAGAAAATTCCCAGAAAGAAAAGAAGGTTCCCGGCCACAAAAATTAGCAACATGAGGTGACACTGAAGGCTTGGTTTATCTCAATTTCGAAATCAATGGTGGCCCCATTGGATCACAATACACACACAATTTCTGTTTTTCAAAAGAAAATTTGTTCGGAATTCGACTCATGTATGGCCTGCATTAGACTCAAAAGGGAATACACATGACTATATAGATAATATTTGAGTGTAGGCAGGTGTTAGGCTGCAGTTTATCTGCTATCATGACGATGGCACTGTGCAGGAAACCATTGGGGACTAACGTATCCCCTTTTATGGGCTCCAGGCTGCCAATTTGGGAAGGCCAGCATCTCCTCTTGAATGCAAAAAAACCCTGTGAAAATTTGGAAGGCCATCTTGACACAGAAATGCTTAATTTCTGCATCATTAAAGCAGAACTTCACTGTATCTGAGCACCAAAAAACAAAAACACTGTTTAAATAATTTTTAATATTTAATGCAAACTCCCTCATCCATCCACGTCTCCATGCTTTATTTTGCTGAGAAATCGCAAAAACACCCCCCTAGCATTTCTGGCCGTGGCCATCTTGAGTAAGGGCAGAAGATTCATGCAGCATTTACTTCCTGGAATCCATCTGCCATTAGCTCAGGCATGCAAGCATGAGGGTGTGCTTAGCTAAGAAAACCCCTCCTCCCATCCTGAAGACTCCTAGGATTCTGGCATTCTGTGTCTCTGCAGTGTGTATCACCTCCAGCTACAGGCCTCACAGTTCAGTCTGTGTCTCTGCAGTGTGTTTATCATCTCCAGCTACAGATGGCGGCGCAGCGGCTACTCCAGGTCCGAAAGATGGATCTTTTATGTTTTTTAATGTTGTCTCTTTGTCTTCAAATAGTCTTACCTTACCACAAAGTCTGCCTGGAGGGTGAAGTTCCACTTTAAGTGTGCCCATAGTGTGGCAGTAGGTCAGGGATAGATTTGTTTCATAGGAAGCAAGTAGGAGCAGTGTTAGGGAGGTACCTGATGAAGATAGAATGGGTATCTCTTCTGCCAATTTCTTGAAACTGTCTCCCATGAACAGACAGATAAATTACAAGAACTATGGGGAGCTCAGGAAGACCCTGTAACCTGGATACTTCCTCTAAGCGAAGTGCTCCTAGGGTATTCTGTGGTCTAATCATATTATATTGCAAAAGTGCTTTGTTGACAGACACTACCTTTCTGCTTAAAGAAGTGTAGAACCTGCAACATTTGTGATGCCATTTCTGTAAACGACCTTATTTCTGTAATCATTCAAATTCTTACAATATAAATTAACATTTAAAGTGGAACTTTACCCATAAAAATAATGTTCTTTAGCAAGGAACATACATTCCACAATAGTAATATAATAATTATGCTACCAAAATGAGTAAGTGCTGTAAATAGCCTCCCTAGTATTTCTTCTTCCTGGAGACTGCCATTTTCCTGAAGCCCCTGAACAGCAGTAAATCTAGGCTGTCAGCAGATCTGTCTCTACAAATTCGGCACACTGCAAAAAAAAAAGAGAGCAACTGAGCATGTGCAGAGCGGGCAAGATAGTTTTTCTTGGAATTTAAAGAGTATAGGCATTTATTTTTAATGTTTTACATACTGTAGCTATACCTGCAAAAGGGGCCAGTCTGAAGTAATCTAGCAGGACTTAATTTCCTGACTAAAGTTCCACTGTAAGTACCAACATGTGTTGATTCCTCCCACTTTTCCAGTACACTGATTACGCTCCGCCGCATGCATATTGCAGAGTTCAGCTTTATCCTGACTTTAACCCCACACCCTAGCACGTAACTTAATCCCCTGCCCCAAATGTGAATCTGTAAGGTGAACCCTGAACATTTAGGGCTCATTCACGCAGGCACAGAGCCTTGTACAGCGTGAACTGACTTTTTTTAAAATAATTACTGCCTAATGTCTGCACACAGGCATCCTATATAAGTTAAAGTGATTCTAAAGGCATTAATTAAAAAAAAACAAAAAAACACAGAAAAAACAAACATCTTATATTTACCTGCTCTGTGCAATGGTTTTGTACAGAGCAGCCCCGAGCCTCTTCTTTTTGAGTCTCCTGCCGGCGGTCCTGGCTTTTCCCTCCAGTTGAGTGCCCCCATAGCAAGCCTCTTTCTATAGGGGCACTCGTGCAGGCTCGCTTCCGAGCTGCACTCTGTGTCCATTCACACACAGATCGCAGCTCGGCCCCGCCCCTGCCTCATTGGCTCACTGGCTTTGATTGACAGCAGCAGGAAACAATGGCTCCCACTGCTGTGTGAGCCAATGAGGAGAGAGAGACCTGGGAGAACCACTGCTTTCATGCACATCGCTGGATCGAGATGGGGCTCAGATAATTATAAGAGGGAAGGCTGGGGGGGGGGGGCAGGGAGCTGCACCCAGAAGGTCTTTTACCTTAATGCAAAAAATGCATTAAGTTAAAAAAACCTTCTGCCTTTAGAACCACTTTAACCGATATATATCGGCTGTACAGACTCACCTGCACAGCTGAGTTTTACAGGTGCACAGGGACAAGGGCACGGCTCAAGAGACAAAGCCTATGCATCCAGTGCCATGAACTTGTTCACGCATACCTATCAAACTTGGCTGTGCAGGTGAGTCTGTGCAGCCGATATATCACTTATTGCCTGCACACAGCTACACATTAGTACAAAACAAGTTAAACAAACGGTTATTCATGCAGTATGGGGCTCTGTGCCCCCCTCAATGAGTCCATAATCTTTTCCCCTTAACCTGCTGCCTACTTACCTAATCCTGCAGCTGGACCATTTGTGGGGAGAACATGCAGAACCTGCAGACAAATCACACAGTACCAAGATCCTGCCATCTAAAAAAACATTTCTTCCACTTTTAAGGACTCATAGTTTAAGCAATGTATATCAGCTACACATAACCTTATATTAAACTGACTTTCCTAAGTGTGACCAGTTGTTCAACATAAAAAAATGTAGAAATAGAAAAAATAAAAAAGAGTGTGCCTCATTCCCTCATTCTGTCCAAATATCTTCATAGCATATTGATATGTCAAATGACAGCACTATCAGCACTCATCTGTATGTCATTACAGAGCACTGCGCTGAGCATGTCCTTGGCAAAGTGCTGTATATGCTCAGCATGTCCCTGGCAAAGTACTCCACAAGCTCCGCATGTCCCTGGCACACTGCCTCCATGTATTTAGTATGTACTCGGAAGAAGGGCCGCGTGCTCATTATGTCCTTGGCAGGGTGCCCATTATGCCCAGCATGCTCCTGGACAATTGCTCTATTTGTTATTTACATTTCTAGCTGAATGCATCATGTATTTAAAGTAGATATAAACCCACCATTAAAATCTTACATGTGCTAAAACATATTTTGATATTTTTAAATCTGCAACTATACTGTCATGAAGGTCATCATTCAAGCAATAGTATGGGGCAACAACTGTCCCCCAATTGTGCTCTTGCATTGTCACTCTGTGACATGCTGAGATTAAAGATGGGTAAAAATTTTGGCTGGTTCCTGAGGAACTTACATATACTGCTATCTCACATATACGGCAGCCTTTCTTGCCTATTCCCCTTAGAAAAAATCTTTTTGGGCATTCTTTCAGACATACAATGACAAAAATAACTATATGATCCCCTGCAGATTTTGTAAGTTTGACCATTTACAAAGAAATAAAAGGTCTATAATAATTGTTATCATAGGTGTATTTTAAATGATAGAGATAAAATATCAACCAAAAATACAGAAAAAAAATGTTATAAACTAAGTTGCATTTCAATGAATAAAAAAAGTATTTGATCCCCTACCAACCAACAATAATTCTGGCTCCCACAGATTGGCTACAGTATGTGCTCATGTGGTACATCGATTAGTCCTGTCAATTTAAGAAGGTGCTCCTAACGACAACTCCTTATGTGTATAAAAGACACAGAATCTTTCTTCCATTCAAACCTCACCATCAGGGGCAAGACCAAAGAACTGTCAAAGGATGTCAGGGACAAGACTGTAGACCTGTACAAGGCTGGAATGGGCTACAAGACCATCAGCAAGAAGCTTGGTGATCAGGAGACAACTGCTAGAGAGATTATTCGCAAATGGAAGAAATACAAAATAACCAGCAATCACCCTCGGTCTGGAACTCCATGCAAGATTTTGCCTCACTGGGTAAGGATGATCATGAGAAAAGTGAGGGATCAGCCCAGAACTACATGGGAAGAGCTTGTGAATGATCTCAAGGCAGTTGGGACCAGAGTCACCAAACAAACCATTGGTAACACAATATGCCATATGGATTATAATCCTGCAGTGCCTGCAAGGTCCTCCTCCTCCAGAAGGCACATGAACAGGCCCGTCTGAAGTTTGTCAGTGAACATCTAAATGATTCAGAGAAGCATTGGGAGAAAGTGCTGTGGTCAGATGAAACCAAAATTGACCTCTTTGGTATTAATTAGACTTGCGTGTTTGGAGGGAAAAAAATGCTGACTATGACCCTAAAATCACCATCCCTACAGTCAAGAACGGAGGTGGAAACATTATGCTTTGGGGCTGTTTCTCTGTTAAAGGTACAGGCCGACTTTGCCACACTCAGGGGCTAATGGACGGGGCCATGTATTGTAAAATCTTTGATAAGAACCTTCTTCCCTCAGCCAGAACACTGAAGATGGGTTGTGGATAGGTCTTCCAGCATGACAATGACCCAAAACATACCACCAAGGCAAAAAAGGAGTGGTTCAAGAAGAAGCACATTAAGATCATGTAGTGGCCTAGCCAGTCTCCAGACCTTAATCCTATAGAAAATTTATGGAGGGAGCTGAAACTTTGAGTTGCCAAGCGACAGCCAAGAAACCCTAAGGATTTAGAGAAGATCTGTAAAGAAGAGTGGACCAAAATCCCTCCTGAGATGTGTGCACACCTGGTCACCAACTACAAGAAATGTCTTACCTCTGTGCTTGCAAACAAGGGTTTCTCCACCAAGTACTAAGTCATATTTTGCTTGGGGATCAACTACTTATTTTACTCACTGTACTGCAACTCAATTTATAACATTTGTATCATTTGTTTTTTCTGGATTTTTGGTTGATATTCTGTCTCTATCATTTAAAATACACCTATTATAAAATTATAGACCCTTTATTTCTTTGTAAGTGGGCAAACTTACAAAATCTGCAGTGGGATCAAAAAATAGTTTTCCCCACTGTATCATTTAGGGCATCATGTGCTGTACAAAAATGTTAAATCTATGTTTGCCATCACCAAGCAGCACCGGAGCAGAATGGTAATGATATTACATTTTTCACCACTTTGTTTTATTCTGCATTTACAAACCAGAGCTGTCCGGGCCCTTGCTAGATATATGGGAGTTGTATTGCATTTACATCATGTTTAAGTCCAAAAAAACAGAAAGAGGCACAGACCTTTTCTATTTTCTTTCCTGGACCTGGACAGACTGAGAGGTAGTTGGATGTAAATGGATGCATGGGCGTTTTATACCTGCCTGCCCATAGACTAACATGCATCCGGTCCGTCTGAAAAAATGACAGGTGGACTTGCTCATACCGCCTATGTTAACCGCTTCCCGACTGCCTCACGCATATATACTGCAGCAGAAGGGCACGTACGGGCAGATTAACATACCTGTATATGTCGCCCTTTAAGAGGCGGCTTGCGGGCTCGCGCCCGCCGGGAGCTCCGTGAGCGTGATCGCGGGTCCCGGGGGCCCGATGTCCGTGGGGATGCCCGCAATCGTCTCACTGAGAGGAAGAACGGGGAAATGCCAATGTAAACAAGCATTTCCACATTCTGCCTAATGACACTGATCACCACTCCCTGTAATCGGGAGCGGTGATCAGTGTCATGTCACACACAGCCCCTCTGCCCCACAATTAGAATCACTCCCTAGGACACACTTAACCCCTACAGTGCCACCTAGTGGTTAACCCCTTCACTGCCAGTCACATTTACACAGTAATCAATGCATTTTTAATTAATGTCTAAACTGCTGGCAACAAAAGTGAGTACACCCCTAAGTGAAAATGTCCAAATCGGGCCCAAAGTGTCAATATTTTGTGTAGAGCTTCACAGGTTGCCACTGGAGTCCTCTTCCACGCCTCCATGATGACATCATGGAACTGGTGGATGTTAGACACCTTGTGCTCCTCCACCTTCCATGTGAGGATGCCCCACACATGCTCAATAGGGTTTAGGTCTGGAAACATGCTTAGCCAGTCCATCACCTTTACCCTCAGCTTCTTTAGCAAGGCAGTGGTCATCTTGGAGGTGTGTTTGGAATATTGCCCTGCAGCTCAGTCTTTGAAGGGAGGGGATCATGCTCTGCTTCAGTATGTCACAGTACATGTTGGCATTCATGGTTCCCTCAATGAACTGTAGCTCCCCAGTGCCAGCAGCACTCTTGCAGCCTCAGACCATGATACTCCCACCACCATGCTTCACTGTAGGCAAGACACACTTGTCTTTGTACTCCTCACCTGGTTGCCGTCACATACACTGGACACCATCTGAACCAAATAAGTTTATCTTGGTCTCATCAGACCACAGGACATGGTTCCAGTAATCCATGTCCTTAGTCTGCTTGTCTTCAACAAACTGTTTGAGGGCTTTCTTGTGCATCGTCTTTAAAAGAGGCTTCCTTCTGAGATGATAGCCATGCAGACCAATTTGATACAGTGTGCAGCGTATGGTCTGAGCACTGACAGGCTGACCCCCCACCCCTTCAACCTCTGCAGCAATGCTGGCAGCACTCATATGTCTATTTCCTAAAGACAACCTTTGGACATGATACTGAGCATGTGCACTCATCTTCTTTGGTTGACCATGGCGAGGCTTGTTCTGAGTGGAACTTGTCTTGTTAAACCGCGGTATGGTCTTGGCCACCGTGCTGCAGCTCAGTTTCAGGGTCTTGGCAATCTTCTTATAGCCTAGGCCATCTTTATGTAGAGCAACTATTCTTTTTTTCAGATCATCAGGGAGTTCTTTGCCATGAGGCGCCATGTTGAACTTCCAGTGACCAGTATGAGAGAGTGAGAGCGATAACACCAAATTTAACACACCTGCTCCCCATTCACACCTGAGACCTTGTAACACTAAGGAGTCACATGACACCGGGGAGGGAAAATGGCTAATTGGGCCCAACTTGGACATTTTCACTTAGGGGTGTACTCACTTTTGTTGCCAGCGGTTTAGACATTAATGGATGTGTGTTGAGTTATTTTGAGGGGACAGCAAGTTTACACTGTTATACAAGCTGTACACTCACTACTTTACATTGTAGCAAAGTGTCACTTCTTCAGTGTTGTCACATGAAGAGATATAATAAAATATTTATTTACAAAAATGTGAGGGGTGTACTCACGTTTGTGAGATTTTATACATACATATATATATATATATATATATATATTGCTCAAAAAAATTAAAGGAACACTTGTTAATCAGAGTATAGCATCAGGTCAAGTAAACTCCTGGGATATTAATCTGGTCAGTTAAAGTGATTGTGAAGTCTCATTTTTCTTTAAAAAAAACCAAGCATGTTATACTTACCTGCTCTGTGCAGTAATTTTGCACAGAGGAGCCCAGATCTTCCTCTTCTCAGATCCCTCTTCGGTGTTCCTGGCCCCTCCCTCATGTCAAGTGCCCCCACAGAAAACAGATTGCTTTGGGGGCACCCGAGGCCAGCTGCAGCTCTGGGTGTCCATTCAGACACGGAGCTGCAGTTCGGCCCGCCCCCTTTCTATCCTGATTGGCTAACTCACTTTGATTGACAGCTGTAGGAGCCAATGGCGCCGCTGCTGTGTCTCAGCCAATCAGAAGGGATAGTTCCGGACTGCTTAGGCGCTTATGCAACATCACTGGATAGAGATGGGCTCAGGCAAGTATTAGGGGGGCTGCTACACCCAGAAGGTTTTTTATCTTAATGCATAGAATGCATTAAGATAAAAAAACCTTCTGCCTTTTTTAACCACTTTAAGTAGCAGAGGGGGTTATTAATCAATTTAAGCTGCTTTGGTGTTAATGAAATTAACAACAGGTGCACTAAATGGGCAACAATGAGACAACCGCCAAAACAGGAATGCTTTTATAAGTGGAGGCCACTGACATTTTCTGTCCCTACTCAACTTTTCTGAATGTTTTTCACTAGTTTTGCATTTGACTAGGGTTAGTGTCACTACTGGTAGCATGAGGCGATACCTGGACCCTATAGAGGTTGCACAGGCAGTCCAACTCCTCCAGGATGGCACATCAATAAGCCATTGCCGGAAGGTTTGCTGTGTCTCCCAGCACAGTCTCAAGAGCATGGAGGAGATTCCAGGAGACAGGCAGTTACTCTAGGAGAGAAGGTCCTTAACCCATCAGCAGGACTGGTATATGCTCCTTTATGCAAGGAGGAACAGGATGAGCACTGACAGAGCCCTACAAAATGACCTCCAGCAGGCCACTGGTGTGAATGTCTCTGACCAAACATTTAGAAACAGACTTCCTGAGGGTGGCCTGAGTGCCCAAAGTCCTGTAACGGGCCCTGTGCTCACTGCCCAGCACCGTGGAGCTTGATTGGCACTTGCCATTGAACACCAGAATTGCCAGGTCCGCCACTGGTGCCCTGTGCTTTTCACAGATGTGAGCAGGTTCACCCTGAGCACATGTGACAGATGTGAAGGGGTCTAGAGAAGCTGTGGAGAATGTTATGCTGCCTGTAACATCGTTCAGCATGACTGGTTTGGTGGTGGGTCAGTGATGGTCTGGTAAGGAATATCCATGGAGGGACTCACAGACCTCTACAGGCTAGACAATGGCACCCTGACTGCCATTAGGGATCAGGATGAAATCCTTGGACCCATTTTCAGACCCTACGCTGGTGCAATGGGTCCTGGGTTCCTCCTGGTGCACGACCATGCTTGGCCTCATGTAGTGAGAGTATGCAGCCAGTTCCTGGAGGATGAAGTAACTGATACTATTAAATGGCCCCACGCTCGACTGACCTAAATACAAAAGAACACCTCTGGGACATTATGCTTTGGTCCACTCAATGCCGCCAGGTTGCACCTCAGTCTGTTAAGGAGCTCAGTGATGCCCTGGTCCAGATCTGGGAGGAAATATCCCAGGACACCATTTGTTGTCTCATTAGGAGCATGCCCCATTGTCAGGCATGCATACAAGCACCTGGGGGCCATACAAACTGCTGAGTACCATTTTGAGCAGTGTATGTATATATATATATATATATATATATATATATATATATATATATATATATATATATATATAATTTTTTTTAGCAGAGATCCTAGACAATAAAATGGCAAACGGAATTTTTTATGTAACACAGTATTTGCGCAGTGGTTTTTCAAATGCATTTTTTGGGGGGGAAAAAATACACTTTAAACCACAATATATAACCCATTTTTTTTGGTAAAATAAAAAAGATGATGTTACACCAAGAACAGATACCTAACATGTCACACTTTAAAATTGCATACTCTCATGAAATGGCAACAAACGCATGAGTGTCCCACGTATCTGCGTGCGAGCACGGAAGGATGAGGGAACTTTAAAAAATTTTTTTTTTTTACTATTATTTATTTTATTATTTTTTTTTTATTTTTAAACTGTCCCTTTATTTTATTTATTTTTTCACTTTTATTCCTTTCACAATGATTTTTCAAACATCCTTTATGATAGAAATAAGGGATGGCAGGACCTCTTTATAGCAACTTCTGGGGTCTATAAGACCCCAAATCTCTCCTCTACCTTTGAAAGCATCAGATCAGAAAAAAAACCATTGATCTTATGCTTCCACAAAAAAAAAAATTGTTTAAAACTGCCCTAGATCAGAAGTGACATTGTGACGTTGCTTAGGTCCTCCTAGATCATAGAGGTGAGGAGAGACAATCTAGTCTTCACCTCTGTGGCCAGCTGTACAAACTGCGGGATAATTTCTCAGGCTCACTGGTGAGAACAATAAACCTGAGAAACATCGGCGAGCTTCCGGAGGGGGGGAACCCTCCCGCTGCTTCTAAAAGCGATCCAGCGGCTAATCAGTGGCTCAGATCACTTTTATATGAAGGGTGATAAAACACCACCTGGCAGTCACCGGCCCCCTAGGCCCCCCCCCCGTTTTACTTGCCTGAGCCCCTTCATTTTCTTCGGCGGGGATACGCCGTCCTTCTCTCCACGGAGTCCCAGCTTTGATTGGATAGATTGATAGCAGCGCAGCCATTGGCTCCCGCTGCTGTCAATCAAATCCAATGACCCAGGGGGTGAGGCCGAGTCATACATTAGGCTTCTATAGACCCCAAATGACTCAGGAGCGCGCCCGCAAGGTAACCCCCTCTGGAGAGCACTTCTCCCAGGGGGTTATCTAACGCGGGGAGGAGCCACGAGAGCCGCCGATGGACCCCAGAAGACAATGTTCGGGGCCACTCTGAGCAAAACGGGCTGCACAGTGGAGTTTGTTATTTAAAAAAAAACAAAGCTTTAGTATCACTTTAAAGGCTAAAAATTATTTTTTTACCTTACTGCATTCTCTGCATTAAAATGGATGTAAACCCGAAATTTTTTTTTTTTTATATATATATCATACTGTAGAGTATAAGATTTCCTATATTTGAGCCCAGTCTTGCCACACAGAGTTAATCCATCTCTGAGCAATCCTCTTTTATTGTTCAGTGAGAAAAAGCTTGACAAACTGAGAAAAACTTTGTCAAATCCTCCCCCTTGCTGTGAGTGACAGGTGATTTACATATCTCGTGCACTAGCCTAATAGAGACATGCAGTATTTTTTAATTCCCTCCTACTCTTTTCTTCAGCAGCTTTGCAAGGATTGGCTGTTCCACACCTCAGCATGATTTGGCATGCTGAAGTCATGTGGTTACTTTCCTGTCTTTTCACTGGATGTTCGAGATCATAGCAGAAGTTCAGTGTTAGAAATACACAGGAGAAAATGCATATTGTCAAGGGGAGTGTAGAGGTGGGTGGGGAGTCTACTGACATCACGACTCCACCCACCGAGCTCCAGACAACAGACCCACCCACAGAATATGTAGTTTTTCGGGTCTCATAACAGATAGAGGGGAGACATTTGACAGGTAAAGATACATGCAGGAGGCGTGTATATCCTTATAAATAACCCCCATGGCAGTAGTTTAGAAAGGATGACATTGGGTTTACATCCACTTTAAGGTAAAAAACCTTACAATAGCAGTCCCACCCAGCCCATCTCCCTAAACATTTAACTGAGTCCTGTGAGGCCCCAGCGCTGTGCCTGGCTTCAGTTCTTCTTTCCCCTCTATACATCCTTCATCATACAAGAAACAGTTCTTTCCAAGGGAACACACTCACATAGTCTTTTATTTTATTTTATTCACTCCATACTTCGGAGGTAAAACTCCACTCCTAAATCCCCTGCACCAAACTCAGCCCAGTCCCGAAGGAGGAGCCTATGTTCTGATTACTTACATTTTTGCCCTGTTCTTCCTCTCTCCAAAAAGGGTGCCTCTTTACATTTTCTCTCTACCGTTCCACCACACCCAACTCCCTATAGTGCATATGTATATATATATATATATATATATATATATATATATATATATATATATATATATCCCCAGACTGAGCAGACAAGTCACTCCCACAGCAATGTGTCAACAGTTTGCGCAGCACTTTACAACATGAGGGCAGACAGTACAGTTACAATGGAGGAATACATAATTGGCGTCCCTGTATTTAGAATAAAAATGACTCAATTTACTGAAAATATTTTGAATAGTATTATTTAAGACATTGTGCATTAAACAAACTAGAACTGCATTTCTTTTCAAATAATAATAATGATTATTATTATTATTATTAATTAGGATTTATATAGTGCCAACAGTTTATGCAGCACTTTACAAAACAATTCACATTCCATGTCCATTTTCATTTGCCTATTATCAAAAATATATGCAAAGTATTTATTTTTATTTTTTACAAATGATATTCAAGATATTTTTAAAAACAAATAAGCAAATGAAGGCTCCATATGTGCTAAACATTTTTTGGGGTGAAAATCATTTTGGTATGCAAAGCAGTTAAAGAGATTGTAAAGGCAGAAGTTTTTTTTTTATCTTAATGAATGAATGAATGATTTGTAAAGCGCTGCAAATGCGAACTGAACCGCCTCAAGACGCTAATGCGTTTTGTGCTGTCAGCTTCTTAGAAGTCTTGAGTTTTTTCCTGAAGGCCTGATGGTTTTCTTACATGCGGATGTGAGTCGGAAGAGAGTTCCATAGCCGAGGTCCCTGGACTGCGAATCTTCGTTCTCCCCTTGCTTTGTAGCGGTATTTGGGAACGAGGAGGAGGTTTTGACTAGATGATCGCAGATTGCGATTCGGTGCGTAGTGTTTTATTTTCTCTCTGAGGTATTGAGGGGTGTTACCTTGTATGCATTTGTGGGTAAGGCAGAGGGTCTTGAATGTGATCCGATTCTTTGCCGTTAGCCAATGTAGGTTCCTCAGGGATGGGGAGATGGACTCCCAGGTTTTTTTTCCTGTTAGCAGTCTTGCCGCCGCGTTTTGAATGGCCTGTAGGCGCGAAGCTGATATTGGGGTAATCCTATGTAGAGTGAGTTTGCCTAGTCGAGACGGGAATTGATGATTGTTCCAACTACTGCTGCTTTGTCCTCTCCTCGGATGAAGGGGATGAGTCTGCGTAGCAGACAGAGGAGATGCTGAGATCCGCTAACTACTGATCCTATTTGTGTATCCATTGTCATTTCTGAGTCAAAGATAACGCCAAGACTTTTGGCTTTGGTGCTCGGAGAGATGGTTTATCCAAAGATGGCGGGAGGTGTCCATGGAGTCTTGGTTTTGGGATTTTGGTTAGCGTGTAGGTAGAGAAGTTCTGTTTTTGACCCGTTGAGTTTGAGGGAACTAATGGTCATCCAGTCATCTATCAAAGTGAGGCATTTCTCTAGTTGCTGATGGTGGTCTTTTTGTCCGGAGATGCGAAAGTAGATTTGGGTATCGTCAGCGTATGAGTGGAAGCAGAGGTCTGATTTTTTGATGATTTTAAGGAGAGGGCGGATGTAGATGTTGAATAGCACTGGCGACAAGGGTGAACCCTGAGGGACTCCACAGGAGATTGTCCAGGTTTCCGAGGTGAATGCTCCTAGTTTCACTGTCTGAGAGCGATTCTCTAAGAAGGATGCGAACCATTTTAGACTAGAGTCTGTGGATCCTGCAACTTCTGTGAGCCAGACAAGTAGAGTATTGTGGTCCACTGTGTCAAATGCTGCACTGAGGTCTAAAAGTACCAGGAGACATGATTCTCCGTCATCTGTTGCTTCGAGGCCATCGTCCCATATTTTTAGAAGTGCAGTTTCTGTGCCATGGTCAGGGCGGAAACCTGATTGTAGAGTGTCCAGAAGTTGATGCGTGTCCAGGTGGCATTGTAGCTGTTGTACTACCGCTTTCTTCATGATCTTGAAGATGGTGTTGAGGCTTGTTATCGGTCTGCGTGGTTAGGGTCTTTAGGGTCGAGATTGGGTTTCTTCAACAGGGGCTTGACGATGCCTTGCTTGAGGGTGGTTGGCACAATCCCTTCTTTGAATGACTAATTTATGAGGTGTGTTATAGTGGGAGTTTCGCGGGAATGATGTCATTTGGTGATGTGCTCTCTCGAAGGCTTCTCATAATGTTTTTAGTCGTGTCAGTGGTGATTGGGGTCAAGAAGAAGTCCGGCGGTTGTGTGCTGTTCGCGTCAATGTCATCTTTTTGCTTTGGTTGGGTAAGGTTGGTTGCTTTTTTCTGTTGAATTGATTTCCGAATGTTGTCGATTTTGTCGATGAAGAAATTAGATAACTCATTGCAGAATTCTTGAGTATCGTTTGGTGGGGGCTCTAAGCAGCATGGGTTCATTGATTGGGCGACTATTTTGAAAAGTTCCCACGGCCGGTTTAAGGCAGTTGAGATGGTGTTCGAGAAATGTTCTTTTTTGGCTGTGAAGATCGCTTTGTGGTGTTTCACAGTGAGTATTTTGTAGTTTGTATGGTTTTCCTTGGTAGGATTTCTTCTCCATGCTCTTTCAGCTCTTCTGCGTTCTTGCTTGAGTAGGGTGAGAGTGCCGTTAAACCATCTCGAGTTTTCTTTGCGGATGAGTGTTCTGCGTTTTGGTGCTACTGAGTCTGCTGTTTGTAGTAATGCCTTGTTTAGGGAGTTGAGTGTTTGTTCCGTTGAGAGGTTTAAGTTTAGCAATTGTATTTTGTTTGATAATGCGCTTTTGAAGAGTTCAGAATGCAGTTTCTTCTGGGATCTGTTCCAGTGTGTTGTTGAATGTTTCTGTTTTTGGAGGGTGCAGTTAGTGGTGATTTTAAATTTGATGGCGTGGTGGTCCGTTCATGGAAGTGGTGTGTTGTCGAATATGTTGATGTCTATATTCTGTTTGAAGATGAGGTCTAGAGTCCTGAACCGTGCGTGGGAATATTTATCAGCTGTTGAAGACCTAGTTCTTCCAGTCGCAATAGGGTCTTGGGTGAAGTTTGCCCAAAGGTTGAAGTCTCCAAGTACCAGAAGGTTTTTGGTTTTCAGGGTGTGCATTGAGATGAATTCAGTAAGTGGTGTAAGGAGATTGGTCTTTGGTCCTGGTGGTCTGTAGCATAGTAATATGACCAATGTCTGAGACATTTTTTAAATAAAAACATTTTTAAAACTGAACAAATATTTGCTTACGTTTACTGCTTGTGTTTCTTTTAGCCGACCATGACTGCAATTTGGGGAGTCCTGAAAATGGCGTGATTGTGTAAAATTAAAAAGCACTGTTGGGTGTTATTTACTAAAGGCAAAGACACTTTGCACTATAAGTGCACTTGAGACTGCACTGAAACTGCACTTCTAGTGCAAAGTGGATTTGCCCTTAGGAAATAACCCCCATTGTCACTGAAAACAACACTTTTACCACCAAAAAATGTTTATGAGCATTGAAAGAAGAAGCCACACATTGTTGATTATCAATCTTTTTAATACAAGCACAATCACATGTGCATTTATAAAAGGTTTTTAAAACAAACCAACGTGTTTGTTGTATAACAAATTTTTAGGTCACATTAATAAAAGTAGAAATGTCCTTTTGAGGTAAAACAGGCATGTTTAAAACCAACAATAAATACACGACTCTGGAACTTACAAAGTTCAACTTTTGTAGAAATTGAAGGCAATATCAGACATGAGTATTTATAAACTGTGTTTGATATTGCGTTCAGATGGGGTGAAGTCACCTTTGGAAAAGCCAAATTTTGAAGATGCACACAAATTGCCGAATGTCAACATGTGCTAGCTGCTATCATGGGGGATCAATGGACGTGTTTTGTGGGTGCAACCCCTTTCTCTCAGCTACTTTATTATTGAGTAAGTGGTTGCACCCCCAAAACGCATACATTGATCTCCCGTGATGGCAGATAGCACATGTTGACACACTGTGTGCAACTTCAAAATTTGGCTTTTCGAGAATATGTTAAAAAATGTGAAAAAAGTTTTCTGGAAAAAAAGCCTAAAAAATTAGGGATTTCAAGGGGTTTTAAACTCTCCCTAAAACATCAATGATGTTCTTCATTTTGTTTTGAACATCATTGATGTTTCGCTTGATGTTTTCCAAGTCCCTATTACACCCCATGATCTCCCCGATCAGGATCTGGGCACATTCACTGGTGAAATGACCTTCATCCACAACATCACGATCACCTAAAATATAGAAACAAAAACACACCATGTATTAAAAATATGCCAGCATCCATCTCTTACCTGAGCCTGTGGTCGCAGACACTCACCTGTTGTGGTGACAATTTCAATAACGTCTCCCTCCTCCTCCTCTGCTTGGCTTTGTGGCATTTCCACTTCTTCATGAGGTGGGGGGTCTGTTGTCTCCTCTGATGAGTGGTGTCCTCCGAGTCCTTTCTCCCCTATGTAAAAAAAAAATAGGTATACTTAGCACACAGATATTTGATGGCAGAAATAGGAATATGAAACTTTGCTTGGAAGTAGGGTACAATTGTCTGTTTTGGCAGAGTTCCAAGATGAAGAAATATTGTTTACCTTTGTCAAGCTTGAATACTTACCTGTTTTGTACAAGCTTCACAGATGGAGACCCCCCTATAGTATACACTGGAACACCTGTGTGGGCCCCCTAATAAAAAGGGTGTTCTTGTGTCCCACACTAGTGCTCCAGCATCCAGATGTGTAAACAGATGCTGAGTGTCCTCTCCTTACACAGAATCTAGTTTGCATTTCATTCTAGTTACAAACCCATCTAGACAACAAAATTATTTTAAGAGAAGTAGGCCAGAAAAAATGTATTGAACTGCATCTGGACAAAACATGGTGTTTTATAGGCCGAACGAACAATGTTCCCTACGAACGAATAATGTGTCCATGAACATGAAAGTTGCCATTTTAATCTGTACAACAGTAAAGAAAAGCACATGGAGCAGCACGAACGTAATAAAAAAAAAAGAATAGGAACACAGGACAACTACTTACTTTTTTGCCACACTCTCCTGATCCTTCTATACTGATCGTGCTCTCTTAATTTGAGGTCCGACCACCGCTTCCTGAGTTGATCCTTGAGTCGCCGTACCCCAAAATTTCTGAGCATACTCGTCACAACTTTCGCCATGATCTTAGCCTTTCTGATATTAGGGTTGGGGTAAGGTCCATACTTCCCGTCATAGTCGGCCCTCTTCAGTATGTTGACCATCTCCACCATCTCAACAAAGGCCATATTTGAGGCCTTAAATCGTCTCCTCCGGGATCGTGACGTTTCTGGCTCCGGGCTTTCCTCCTCCTCCTCGTTGCTGTAATTAGCACGCACCTGCTCTGCCTCCGCCATGTGCTCTTCCCCACTGCGTCGAACGAGAATGGGCAGGGAATAGACTAGAAAGAACGTCAGGGAGGGGTGGAGTTTCATGCATGTGCAGTGTATATAAAGCGTAACACGCATGCGTAGTACGTACGATCTGTGAGTGGAAGAAGGAGTATAGGAAGCGCCGATCGTGATAACAAAGGTAACTTGGGCCTATACTGCTTATAGATTGAGGCCTATATTGGGACAAGATTAGGAAACTTTAGCCTGACATTAGGGTTTGTCTTGTGTATTGCAGATAAAATGGATGGCTTCAATGACCACAACTTCATAGACAAATACAGGGAGCTGCCCTGTCTGTGGCAGGTGAAACATCCACAGTATAATCATAAACAAAAGAGGCAGGCAACGCTGGAGAAACTGCTGGAGTTGGTGAAGCCGGTGGTCCCCATGGCAACCATCCCCTATTTAAAAGCCAAAATTGGTGGCCTGAGGAGCACATATCTTAGGGAGCGCAAGAAGGTCTAGGATTCACAGAGATCAGGAGCTGCAGCAGATGACGTTTATGTCCCCAGGCTGTGGTACTATGAGAGACTTTGTTTTCTGTCAGACCAGACTGAAGTCAGGGAATCCCTCTCAACCCTTCCTTCCACTCATCCTTCCACCCTATCTTCCACCCCAGCTGAGTCTTCCAATGGCCAACCTGGGACTTCCAGCCAGGAAGAAGTGGAGGAGCCCAGCTGGAGCCAGGTATAGCATTCTTCTACAGATTTCTGGTCAATAAATAAATTATGTCTACTAGATGTTATTATTGATCACTAATTGCTGATTTAATAAAGTGTTTTACATATCAATAGACAGTAGTGCACAGGAAGACCTCAGCCAGGAGGAGGCTGTGGAATGTGGCACACAGGAGGAGGCTGTGGAATGTGGCACACAGGAGGAGGCGGGGGTTAGTGGCAGCCAGGAGAAGGCTGGGCCCAGTAGGAGCCTGACAGAATCGCAGGTCCCTCCCCTCCGCCTTCCAAACAAAAGACCCAGGAAGGGGAGTAATGTGCAGGATTCAGCACTCAGGCTGATTCAGGAGGCTTCTGCAGGGCATGCAGGAGGGCCAAAGCCTCATGTGTGAGGAACTCATTTATCAAACATTAAATAGGGGGTTGAGTGGAGAAATCACACCCAATACCCACCTGAGTGAGTTGCATCATCCTCCTCCTGCTACAACTCCACCACCACAGACACAGCGTGGAAGGAAGCGTGTAAGGAAGACCAGAGAATGATGACCTGGGTTCAGTCTGGTCTGACAAAAAGATGCAGGCTCTTGTATGACCACAGCCTGGGGACAATATATGTCATCTGCTGCTGTTCATGATCTCTTGGACTTCTGGACCAGATTGTACTCCCTTATATATGGACTCCTCAGGCCACCAATTTTGCCAGGAAATAATTGATGTGTGCCCTGGGGGCCAAAGGCTTCGCCAATTTCTGCTGTTTCTCCAGCATTGCCTCCCTCTTTCTTTGGTTATGAGCCCTTAATACATTTTTGGTTTGGTTTATTGTACTCGCCTATGTGTGTTTTCCTTCAAAAAGGACAGTTTGTTTGTGAGGAGGCAGGTACATTTCAAAAATACAATGTCAAATTAAAAAGAGACACCAAACAATCTCCTTGAGATTCAATAATACAAGATAATAATGGTGTTGTGGTAAGTTGACACACAAAACACACAGAAAACTATTCTGGAGTAAAAAAAAAAAAAAAATAGAATGAAAAATAAAACACAAGATCAGGCTTTAAAAAAATCCAAAATAAACATATTTAATATAAAAACATCAAAAAAATAATATTTTTTCGGTAGATGTGACAAATAAAAATATTATATTGATGAAATCATGAGAAATAATAAAGAAAGAAGTTTGTGAGAACTCTGTGTGAATATGAGCAGCAAAACAACTGAATTCTTCTAGCATTATAAAGAAGAACAGAGTGCGCTGCATTAAACATTTTAAAACATTGCAGCGTAACGAAAGTGCTATATCCATTCCGAACGCTAATTTTACCAGACCGAGCGTCGGAATTGGCCACACACGGTCGGAATTGACGTGATCGGATTTTGTTGTCGGAAAATTTTATAGCCTGCTCTCAAACTTTGTGTGTCGGAAAATCCAATGGAAAATGTCCGATGGAGCCCACACACGGTGGGAATTTCTGACAACAAGGTTCGATCGCACATTTTCCGTCGGAAAATCCGACTGTGTGTACACTCTCTGACGGCAGGCTGTTCACTGCATACCTTCCCAAGGTGGTGAGCATTTCCTCTATAGGACAGATGCCAGACAGCTCTTTTTATCCAGAGGAACATACATCACCTGAGAGTCCCTGAGAGGGTGGATTATCTGTACGGGCTAATTAACATTAGTCTTCTGGAGAGTGCAATGTGGTGGAGGATTTGCACCAGCAGAGAGTTGGATTGAATGTACACTTTGTCTTCTTCTTGCACTGATGCACTTTGGGCCTCATGAACACTGAAAGTTTTTACAGCTGCTGTTTTTGGCTTCAGAGGTTTTTTTCTGTAGCCAATAAACTACCCAGCATGTTATCCTATGTGTCCATGCACACTCTAACTTTGAAAAAAGTTAAAAAAAAAAAAAAAAAAAAAAAAAAAAAAAAAGCTTAATAACGCTGAAAAATGTGTTATTTTGCATTTATCAGCGTTTTTGAGCCATAAGCTTTTGCGGCAGTATAATTTTGTTAAAAAAAAAAAAAAAGCATGTGCATGAGGCCTTATAATTGACAGCTGGGAATATTAACTACTTTTTAGGATTACTACAGTTTTGGACTATAATTATGGACTAGCACATTTTGATGACTTATTTGAGCACTATTTATTTATTTATGCAATTGGGCACAATACACATATGGTTTTATCAGGAGTAGTTTTATGAGGTATATCATTTGTCTTTTAGCGCTGCACTTTCTTTTTTGATTTATTGTCTGACAGGGTGGGCTTGTTTAGTGCCAGCTGCTCTTTCTTTGATAACTTGTTTAGTGTTAAGCGCTCACTATTTCTTTTTAATTTTCATGTAAAAAATTAAGCATTTCAAAAAATACTGTATGTCAAGGTAAAAAAATGCAATAATAACTCAGAGTATGTGCTCACTGATAATACACTATACTTCTCCTATAATAATGTTTTTTGACAACAAAAAGAAAATACATATCTTATAGAATTTCATCAGGCCTAAAATTGACATTGTCAACCTTGATTATATGACAAGCTGACTTAATAGGCCCACTTAGTGCAGAAACATTTCTGGCAGCAAAACATGTCTAACCAGAGCCAGACCTTACAAATACAACTCATTTTGGGCATCTGGATTTTCTCCAGTTAGAAAAATATTTTCCAGTTAGAAAAATAATCTTTACTTTCTGTTTGGCTGTTCGTAGTCAATATGTTCGATAACTGCAGAAAAGTGAATGTATGTAATTTATCATTTTTTCCCCATAGATATAAAGGGCAAAGTACACAGCACCTTACAGAATATGTAGAACTATTTACAGCAGTCCCTACTCCAGAGGAGATTACGCTCTAATGCTCTGTACACACGGTCGGACATTGATCGGACATTCCGACAACAAAATCCATGGATTTTTTCCAACGGATGTTGGCTCAAACTTGTCTTTCATACACACGGTCACACAAAGTTATCGGAAAATCCGATTGTTCTGAACGAGGTGATGTAAAACAGGTACGTCAGGACTATAAACAGGGCAGTAGCCAATAGCTTTCGTCTCTTAATATATTCTGAGCATGCGTGGCACTTTGTGCGTCGGATTTGTGTACACATGATCGGAATTTAACCGATCGGATTTTGTTGTCGGAAAATTTTATAGTCTGCTCTCAAACTTTGTGTGTCGGAGATTCCTATGGAAAATGTGTGATGGAGCCTACACACGGTCGGAATTTCCGACAACAAGGTCCTATCACACATTTTCCATCGGAAAATCCTATCGTGTGTACGGGGCATAACAGCCCCATCTTGTTCATAAAATCACAATTACATATTATAGTGACAGATAAGAAACCAGGAAGTGTAGGGAAGTGTTATTATGTACACTGCCTGTGAAGTTGTTTACATTCATGCCTGGTTATAACCATAGAGTTCTTGATTATAAATGGATTCTTCCTGTTAAAAAGGTTATTTCCTGCCCTTGCTTAAAAAGGTCAGGAAACCCCTAAAGGCTATATATGTGGATGTCTTACAGGAAGTGAAGGGAGAGAGAGTGGCCAGACACATGCTTACAAGCCAGGAGGTGCTGCAGGCTGATTTTGTGCTGTATCCATCCAGCCATCTATCCCTCCAGGCTGAAAAGGGACAATACAATAGGCAAGTGTTACTGCACTGTGTAGCTCACTGTTTGTTATATTACTGTCACTCCATTGTGAGCATTCCTGTATGCGAATCAGAGATATCTGTTAGAGGCTTCTCTGATTCACTAAAATTTTCTATTTGCATACTGCAATATACTTGGGCTATTGTCAAGTGTATGAGAGCAAAGCTCTTTTGATTATAACCTATCAAGTCACTAGTTTGTGTTGAAGTGTATATCTGCCACTTCATTATTTAAAGCAACAGTGTCCTTTTTTGGTCTAGGGGGTTCCTAGCAAGTATTAGCCTAGGGAACAGTAAACAGCTCAGGGTAGCGACAGGATAGGCTTCCAATGGCTACTTAGATAGGTATCTGTCCGGTCGCATTAATAGAGTATAGTCAGGTTAAAAACCAAGAGATAGGCTAGATTGGCTTGTTTTGCCTTGCAGGTGGCGTGTTCCAGACTTCTTCGTCATCGGTGTGTTCATCTGTGCAAGCATCCCCAGTTAGCCACCGCTCCACAGATGCGTCAGCGTTCATCCTCTCAAGCCGGATTGTGTTATGCCTTGCAAGTCAGTTTATCAGGGGCCCCTGCCACTAAACTGTGCCACAGGGCCTAATTGGAGGTATTGGTGTTAAAGGCCTTTAGTTATCTATCCAGATATATACAGTTGTGCTCCAGTTTGCATACCCTGGCAGAAATTGTGAAATGTTGGCATTAATATTGAAATTACGACTAATCATGCCAAAAAACTCTCTTTTATTTAAGGATAGCAATCACATGAAGACATTTATTATCACATAGTTTTTTGGATGCTTTTAAATCATAATGATAACAGAAATCACCCAAATGGCCCTGATAAAAGGTTTACATACCCTGGAATGTTTGGCCTTGGTACAGACACAGAAGGTGGCACGCACAGTTTAAAATGGCAATTAAAGGTTAATTTCCCACCATTGTGGCTTTTTAAATCACAAATAGTGTCTGTGTATAATCAATTTGTATGTTAGCTCTCACATGGATGCACTAAGCAGGCTAGACACTGAGCCATGAGGAGGTAGAAAAGAACAGTCAGAAGACCTGCATAACAAGGTAATGAAACTTTACAAAGATGGAAAATGATATAAAAATATATCCAAAACCTTGAATATGCGGTTTAACCACATATTAAGAAGTGCTCTTCTTAATATGGCTCTTTTGATACCAAGCCAAGGTTAGGTAGACCAAGAAAGATTACACAACTGATGGAAGAATTGCTCAGGATACAAAAAAAACCCACAGGTAACCTCAGGAGAAATACAGACTGCTCTCCAAAAAGACAGGGTGGTTGTTTTTAAGGAGACAATTCAACGATACTTGAACAAATAAGAGCTGCATGGTTGAGCTGCCAGAAGGAAGCCTTTACTGCGCCAATGCCACAAAAAAGCCCAATGAGGCATATCAAGGTGTTGTTGGGCATATTGTAACCAGGCTTTTTTGTGGAACTTGTGCAGTAAAGGCTTCTTTCTGGCAACTTGACCATGCAGATCTTTTTTGTTCAAGTATCATCGTATTGTGCTCCTTAAAAACCACACCATCTTTTTCCAGAGCAGCCTGTATTTCTCCCGAGGTTACCTGTGGGGTTTTCTTTGTATCCCGAACAGTTCCTGTGGCAGTTGTGGCTGAAATGTTTCTTTATCTACCTGACCTTGGCTTGGTATCGAGATTTTACACTTCTTATTAGGTGATTGAACAGTACTGACTGGCATATTTAAGGCTTGGGATATCTTTTTGTATCCTTTTCTATCTTTTTAAAGTTTCATTAACTTGTTACACAGGTCTTTTGACTGTTCTTTTCTACCTCCTCATGGCTCGATGTGTCTAGCGTGCTTAGTGCATTCATGTGAGAGCTAACAAACTCATTAACTATTTCTACACAGACACTAATTGGGATTTAAAAATCCACAAATGCGGGAAATTAACCTTTAACTGCCATTTTAACCTGTGTGTGTGCCAAGGCCAAACATTCCAGGGTGTGTAAACTTTTTATCAGGGCCATTTGGGTGATTTCGTTATCTTTATGATTTAAAAAGGATCCAAAAAACAATGTGATAATAAATGGCTTCATGTGATTGCTATCCTTAAATAAAAGACAGTTTTTTTGGCATGAGTCACATTTTCAATATTAATGTGGTAGAAATCTTTGCTGGGTGTATTAGTACTATTGTTCTCAGTTATTTTGGGTGAGCTACTAGTTATTGTCCTAGAAAGGGATCATCTCTACATACACTGGAGCCCTGTTCTAGGTGGAGGCACAGCCAATTATATATTTATAGTCCACTCTTCCTTCAGCGAAGGCTCTGTCTCATTTGGTTACCTGCAGGTTAGCGTCATAGCCTGTGCGAAGAGGGCAACTTCATATGGTCTGCCCCCCTTAAAACAGGGTTACTTTTGGAGGCATTGCTGTGATCGAAGTGGCACTAACAATATGGAGGAGAAACTCAATTCAGAGGGGTACCCTGCAGTTGCTCCTAAACCAAAATATTTTTTTCCGCTACCACCTTGCAGGGTCAGATAAAGAAAGAACCAATGTCCGCTAGTTATCCTCCCAGTTTGGTTAGTGATAGTGAACCATCTAGTGACCATGCAATGTGTATCTTAACTAAGCTGACAGAAATGCTGGCACAGGGGTTACAGTCCGCACACTATAAAAAGTTAAAATCATTCTCTGGTAATATTCCTATGCCGCAAAGGGGAAGAGGGGTTCCAGGCATGAAAATAGCACACCCCTGTCAGGAAAGGCTTTCCAGCAAACGTTCTAGCAATCTGGGTGGTAGAAGAATGCCTGTGCGCAGAAAGACCTCTGGTGCACACGCGTGTGCAATAGCGTAAATAGCGGTGCGCGGGCAAACGCGGGAACGCGCGCTCCTTGTGACAGCACTTGGCGCCAAGATGCGCTATTTAAAGGGGACTGATGCCTTCCTGCCTTGCTGTCCAGTCTACAGCGTTTCCTGAAGACCTCTGCTGCCCATTACTTTCTTACCTGATCTTTACCTGACTTGGCTTGTTCCTGACTTCTCTGCTTGCTACCCACCCCGATTTCGGCTTGGACTTTGACTACTCTTTGGATTACCCTTCTGTACCTGATCTGCCCGCCTTTGTTTGACTCGGCCCGTCCTCACTATCCAGTCTTCTGCCTGCATCTTGCTGCTGGACTACAGTGCACCTCCCTGCTGTCTGCCGCATCCAGCCTCCTGCCTGCATCCTGCTGCTGGACTACAGTGCACCTCCCTGTTGTCTGCCGCATCCAGCCTCCTGCCTGCATCCTGCTGCTGGACTACAGTGCATCTTCCTGCTGTCTGCTGCATCCAGTCTTCCGCCTGCATCCTGCTGCTGGACTTCAGTGCATCTCCCTGCTGTCTGCAGTATCCAGCCCTCTACACCAGCTTTCCAGTCAGGCACTTGTGCCCCTCTGTACTCCCAAGCCCCTGTCAACTCTACCAGGGGTTCCTGAGTCAGAGGTATACGAGAGGCCGCTCCCTGCATTCCGGGCTCTACTACCAGGTATGTGACAACCCCTTAATGTCTGGGGGAGTGGTCTTGCTCAGAGGAAGCTAAGAAGCAGCGTCTCACCTAAAGCCTGCGCTCCCCAGCCACTGAAATAATTTGCCTGTACCGAGACGCACACGATGGAGTAAGTGCAACAGACTATATACAGGTACTGTCTGATCACTTTGAGCCATATCATGATCTTGAGCAGATGGTTGCCGATTACCACGTCTTGGGAGAAGGAAGGGGAAAGTGTTTCTACTTTTATTACCTGATTACAGTTGCTCTTGTCCCGTTTAGTATATCACTGCTCTATATTCACTTATGAAGTAGATTCTATGTGGACCTATCAATTAGTTAGAGGTTTGTTACCTCACCACCCTCTCGCACTGCTCCTTAAAGTGATGTTATTTGACAAAGAACCCCCCATCCATGAGTTAATGGAAATAGTAAAGAAACAGGAAGTTGACATTAAATTTAGTACTCCTAAGAAAATGAAAGCAGTCTCAAAAGAGGATTACTCCTCTAATCGGACCCAAAGAGAGAAACCTGAGCCTTACCAGACCCAGCTTTCAAGTAAACAACCAGCGGTATCACCAAGGGAGAGGGACCTCCGAAAGTGTTTCAGGTATGGTCATTCAGCGAGAATATCTCAGGAGGACATTGGGGGAACAGTGCAAAGTGTGGTGTTCCCTGTATGAAAGCAGAATCAAGGAATAAGACATTTAAAACCAAAACTTAGAAGATATATTATAGGGTCTAAGTCCCTTGTTAAAGTTACTGTCAATGGACATACCACTCAAGCTTTATTTGACACCAGGTTCCAAGTTACTCTTATTTATTTTTCATTCTACCAGAAGTATCTAATCAGCATACCTCTTCAATCTACCAGACAGATGGAGTTATGGGGGCTAAACTCTGATTCATACCCTGTCGATGGAAGTTTGCAAGTTATTGTGACTGTACCTAAGTTAGAGAACAAGGGTATTCCCGCTATGGAGATCACAGCTCTGGTCTGCCCTGACACAGGTGATGCCCGCACAGCCCCAGTAATACTAGGCAATAATTGCAGAGCAGTACATAGTGCTTTCCAGAAATTACTTGAAGGAAATTTGGCTATTTCATCTGAATCTGATAACCTACCATCTGATATTAAAGATTTCTGTGAGGCCCTTTCCGTTAGCCATCGCCATGGAGTGGTATATCACATTGGAGAACACCCATTGGAAATTCCACCAGGGGGAGAGAGAGTGCTAAGGGTAGACTCTAGTATTGCCCCAGAACTGCTTGGAGATAGGAGTTATGTACTGATGGAAACTCCCAAAGAAATGATTGATCAAGAAGGGTGGAAGCTCTCAATGGGAAACGGTGATTCACTGTATTCACTGTACCAGACCTGCAGTCTGTGTACTATCAAGTCCCGTTGGCATCCGAGGACCAGAAGAAGACTGCATTCATATGTCCCTTGGGTTTCACAAGTTGGAGTTCTTGGCACTCAAATGGGCCATCGTTGATAAGTTACACCCATCCATTAGGGGAGCATGGGCGCCGCCCCCTCTATCACGCCACCTCCCCTATATGTATCATGGATAGATTCATGCATAGCATGAATCTATCCATGGCCGCCACAGCCAGCACTTGATTAGAGCCATAGGCTCTAACAGGCTTCAAAATAGGGTGGACTCGGAGTGCAGAGCCCTGCGCTCGGAGCCCACCCAGGTGTGTTAGAAAAGCAATTGAATATTCGCTTTTGTAACACTGAACTGTCTCTCCGCCAATCAGGAAGCACGGGTCTAATACTTGTCACTTGACTGGCTGAAAGGACAGGTGCTCCTATTGGATGCCTAGCAGGAAGAAAGAAGAGACGCATGGAGGACACAGCTCGCCGCTGCCTGACCCGCTGCCCATCCCACAGCTCGCCGCCATTACCCGCTGCCTGACCTGCCACCAAGATGGGGTAAGTTCCATGCAAATAGCGAGTGGGCGGGCAGGGGGTCACAGTGGCTGCATTTGATGGGCACAGTGGCTGCATTTGATGGCACAGTGGCTGCATGTGATGGGCACATTGGCTGCAATTAATGGCACAGTGGCTGCATTTGATGAGCACAGTGGCTGCAATTGATGGCACAGTGGCTGCATTTGATGGGCACAGTGGCTGTAATTGATGGCACAGTGGCTGCATTTGATAAGCACAGTGGCTGCAATTGATGGTACAGTGGCTGCAGCTGATGAGCACAGTGGCTGCAATTGATGGCACACTGACTGCAATTGATGGGCACAGTGGCTGCATTTGATGGGCACAGTGGCTGCATTTGATGGGCACAGTGGCTGCATTTGATGGCACAGTGAGCCTGCAATTTATGGGGTTTTTTTTCAATATATTTCAGAATTTTTCAGTTTGTTTGCTCCCCCCAAAAAATTTTGAGTACCAGCCATCACTGAGTAACACGATTATCTATATAGAGCTTCATTTGAAGTAAGAACTGATAACAACAATCCTTTGACATATTTTCTAATTACAGCCAGGGATTGGGAGAAATTTGAGATAGACAAAGGACTACTCTATTGTGTGGTATTGTATCATGACCATCATGGGAGGAGTCAATTAGTGCTCCCAGAATGCTTCCGCAAGATGGTGTTAAGGAGTCTGCATGACCATCATGGCCATCTGGGGCCGGAAAAGACTTATGGCCTCATCCAAGACCGAATTTAATGGCCTAAAATGAGAGGCACCGTGATCGATCTTTGCAGACGTTGCCTTCAATGTCTTCAGAGGAAAAACTCTGCCAGTCCCTGCTGCCCCCATGAAGCACTTACAAAGTTCAGGTCCCATGGATCTGGTCTGTATCAACTTTCCATGTATTGACCAAGATTCCCGAGGGATTAGAGGTGACTGATCACTTTACTCGGAATGCCCAAGCTTTCCCTACCAAAGATCAAAAGGCACTAACGGTTGCTCGAGTGCTTTTGGAGAAATATTTTATCCACTACGGCCTCCCCCATAGAATACACTCAGATCAGGGTTGGATTTTGAGAGCAAGTTGATTAAGGAATTGCTTCAGCTGCTAAACATTCGCAAGAGTCGGACTACACCTTACTACCTGGAAGGTGATGCTCTTCCTGAAAGATATAACAGGACCTTGCTTGATATGCTAGGCACCCTACAGGCTGATGACAAACATACCTGGAGTTGTAGGGTAGAAGCCAAGGTTCATGCATATAACAGTACAAGGCATGAAAGCACTGGGTTTTCCCCTTACTTTTTAATGTTGGGAAGAGAGCCCAGCTTACCAATTGCCCTTCTACTAGGGATTTCCTCTGATGGGATCAGTCACCAAAGCCACTACCAATATGTGGCTAGATTGAAAGATACCCTTAAGTGAGCTTGACGCTTGGCTGAAGGAAATGCAGTCAAAATGAAGGAAACAAAAGAAGGTTTGATCTTCGTGTGAGATACAGAGACTTGAATATAGGCAATAGAGTATTACTACGAAACTTTGGTGCAATAGGAAAGCATTAATTAGCTGATAGATGGAGGAAAGAAATCTTCACAGTGGTGGATAAGTTACCTGGGATACCCTGTATAAAAGATAAAGGGAGAAAGAGAAAGCATAGGCACCTCTGAGTATGGACTATAATATTTAATAGAAAAGGTGCATTAAAAACTCACAGAGGCATCTGTATACAGGCACATATAGATCCAGTGAGCCACGCTATCAACTGTCCAGGCTGTGTAGGAGCGCACCTCCCATGTCCAAATGGTATAGGAAGTCCTGTCCAGCAGGATGTGGTGTTCGAGCGGGATCCAAACTGAGGGTTGGAGCGCAGTGGAGGTTGGATGGAGAGGCCTCGAACGCATTGCGTCAATAGCATGCTCGTGGCACGTTTCAGAGCATGCACACTGGGGAGATGTGCACAGTGCGCACTCCTTTCTCAAGTTTGAGGTTATTGTACATCTTGAAACAGCCACACCACGTTTTCAGAGAGTCCTGTATTTCACCTTAAGTTATTTGTGGGTTTTTCTTTGCATCCCAAAACATTTTCCTGGCAGTTTTGGCTGAAATTTCAGTTGGTCTACCTGATCGAGGTTTGGTTTCAACAGAACCCCTCATTTTCCACTTCTTGATTAGTGTTTGAACACTGCTGATTGCCATTCTCAATTCCTTTGATATCTTTTTATATCCATTTCCTGTTTTATACAGTTCAACTACCTTTTCCCGCAGATCCTTTAACAATTCTTTGGCTTTCCCCAAGACTCAGAATCCAGAAAAGTCAGTGCAGCACTGGATGAAAGGTGCAAGGGTCTGTCAGGAGTCCAGAAACTCATTTACCTGTTATACACACACACTAATTACAAGCAAACTGATCACCAGTGAGGATGGTTACCTTTAATAGCCATTCAAACCCCTTTGTGTCAACTTGTGTGCATGTTATCAGGCCAAAATCACCAGGGTATGTAAACTTTTGATCAAGGTAATATGAGTAGTTTCTGTTGTGATTAAGATTTCTAAAGAGTAAACATAGTTGATTGATAATAAATGGCTTCAGTCAAACACTAACCATGAGTGAAAGAATTGTTTTTGTCTTATCATTCATATTCTCTGAAAAATGGCCAAGAAATCATAAATTCTGCCAGGGTATATAAACTTATGAGCACAACTGTATATACACTGTTCTTCTAAGACATAAGTACATTCTTCTTGTTATTGCTTTGGTTGTATGTTATGCCATCACTTTATCATAAATAAAGTTACACTAATCATGTACTGGTATGTCTGCATATCTTTACTCTTAGAAATCTATGCTGGGTGTATTAGTAGTACTGATGTCAGTTATTTTGGGTGAGCTACTAGTTATTGTCCTGGAAAGGGATCATCTCTACATATGCTGGAGCCCTGTTCTAGGTGGCGGCTCTGCCAATTATATATTCATATTCCACTCTTCCTTTAGCGAAGGCTCTGGCTCATTTGGTTACCTGCAGTTTAGCGTCATAGCCTGTGTGGAGAGGGCAACTTCATATGACCCCCCTATAGCAGGGCTACAGAAGGAAACCATAGCATTTGGTGGAAGCCTTTACAATCATTAGGAGAATAAATAAACTCCATGCAGACAGTAATCTGATGGAATTGAACTCAATACAACAACCCTGCAAGGCAGGGATGCTACTTACTTGGCTACTGTACTGACAATGTTCTATAATGCATCTGTAGTGTTTCTATCATTATGTAACTGAAACATGTTTGTTTGAAACCCAGTTCCAGATGCTTCTTTTTTTTATTGAATAGAGTAAAGAAGAGGCTTTATTAATACTGTTTATGTCATAGTCAGTGGCGGCCCGTCCATACGGGCGCAGGGGCGCCACCCCTAATCCATGCGCCCCCCTAATCTACATGCAGGGTGTGGACATGGATTTCATTGGGGTTTTTTTTAAGCACATGATTATAACCTGAGGCATGTGATGGCCTAATGCGATGGCATGGGCATGCATGGCTTCCAGTGGCACTGGGTCATTGGTGTTTATTGATGATATGACAGAAGACAGAAGCAGCCGGATAAATTCTGCAGTGTTTAGAGATATATTGTCAGCCCAGATTCAGCCAAATGCAGCAAAGTTGATTGGACAGTGCTTCACAGTACAGATGGACAGTGATCCAAAACACCCTGCAAAAGCAACCCAGGAGCTTTTGAAGAAAAAGAGGTGGAATATTCTGCAATGGCCAAGTCAATTACCCGATCGTAACCCAATTGAGCATGCATTTCAATTGCTGAAGACAAAACTAAAGGCAGAAAGACCTACAAACAAAGAGCAGCTGAAGACAGCTGCAGCTAGAGCCTGGCAAAGCATCAGAGGAGGGAACCCAGTCTTTGGTAATGTCCATGGGTTCCAGACTTTAGGCCGTCACTGCCAGTAAAGGATTCTCAACAAAATATTAAAAAATGAACATTTTATTAATGATTATATTTATTTGAGCCCCTGAAAATGGAGGACTGTGTCTAAATAATGGTTGCAGTTCCTAAAATTTGTACTTGATATTTATGTTCAACCCCTTGAATTAAAGCTGAAAGTCTGCACTTCAAATTAATTTGGATTGTTTTGTTTTAATTTTTATGCTGGTGGCATACAGAGCCAAAAGTATGAAAAGTGTGCCTGTGTCCAAATATATATGGACCTAACTATATCTATCTATCTATCTGTCTATAGTATATAGTTTTAGAGTTTAACCACTTCACCCCCGGAAGATTTGGCTGCTGAATGACCAGAGCATTTTTTGCGATTTGGCACTGCGTCGCTTTAACTAACAATTGCGCGGTCGTGCGACGCTGTACCCAAACAAATTTGACGTCCTTTTTTTCCCATAAATAGAGCTTTCTTTTGGTGGTATTTGATCGCCTCTGCGGTTTTTATTTTTTGCGCTATAAACAAAAAAAGAGCAACAATTTTGAAAAAAAAACACAATATTTTGTACTTTTTACCATAATAAATATCCCCATTTTTTTTTTTTTTTAAAGCAAATTTTTTCTCAGTTTAGGCCGATATGTATTCTTCTACATATTTTTGGTAATAAAAATCACAATAAGCGTATATTGATTGGTTTGCGCAAAAGTTATAGTGTCTACAAAATAGGGGATAGATGTATAGCATTTTTATTTATTTATTCTTGTACTAGTAATGGCAGCAATCTGCGATTTTTATTGTGACTGCGACATTATGGCGGACACATCAGACAATTCTGACACATTTTTGAGACCACTAGCATTTGTACAGCGATCAGTGCTATAAAAATGCATTGATTACTGTAAAAATGTCACTGGCAGGGAAGGGGTTAACACTAGGTGGGGCTCAAGGTGTTAACTGTGTTCCCTAGTGTGTGTTCTAACTGAAGGGGGGGATGGGACTAGCTAGGGGAAGAGGTAGATCGGTATTCATACTTTGTATGAACACACAATCAGTCTCTTCTCCCCTCAGAGAACCGGGATCTCTGTGTTTACACACAGAGATCCCAGTTCTCACCGTGTCACGAGCAATAACGGGAGCCAATCGGTCATCGCGACAGCCGGGCACACGCATCGGCTCCGGGGGCGAGCAGCCGGCGCGTGCGCACCCCTAGTGGCCACAAATAGAAGCGACATAACATGACGGCGATTCGCGCAGCCGAGCCATGTTGCCGCAGTACAACTGCAGCGGCTGGTCAGCAACATGTTAAGAAATATAATTAAATAGGGGACCTATATGACAGCAACACACACATGCAATGGTTCTTTTATAAATGCTTAGTTAATGGTAATAATGTTGATAACTCTGGTAGTAATAATGCAGCAATTGCTGAAATTAAAAGATAGCATAAATTGGATATATCCAAGGATTTATCGTCACTAATAAATCTGAATGAGATTGTTGAAAGAAAACTGTGTTTCTTCCAAATATTAGCTAAAAAGCTTTTTCTAGCACATGCTGATACATGTTGTAAGCACATTTGTGTGTTCTTGCACACAAAGCACAAAAATCCACAGGTTTATTTTCTGTGTAAGCGACTACCATGGCGATCAGAAATACACAAACCTCAGCTTTGAAAAAAACTTACTGCCACTTGTTATCGCTTTAGATAACCTTGCTGATAGAACTCAGGAGACACCATGCTTTACCAGACCACAGGGTCATCCTGGGTAACTGAGATGCACAGGATCTCATACTGGACAAAGGACACTGGGAGAATTGGACTGCCTTCATGATTACATCATACATGAAAAGGCTTTATTGTACAAGAAAGAATAAAAATGTATAAAAAAAAAAAATAATAATAAAAACAAATAGAATAAAAAAAAAATGCTGCATTATTTGTAAACCTGGCAACTCAGGCTGAATAAGCAGAGAAAATTAAGATACAAATAAGATAAGTAAGACAGCATGCCAAAGTGATTCATAGATTCAGAAATATAGGCAGGTGAAGCTATGTGCAAACCATGACTTTTTTCTCTTAGACCCCAAGCACACTCCAAGGTTCTTTAATGCTTACAATTTACATTAACAATTCCAATTTTCATTTAGTGGTGCCTGTTCAAACCTGACATTGGGGTTGATTTACTAAAACTGGAGAGTGCAAAATCTGGTGCAGCTGTGCATAGTAGCCAATCAGCTTCTAACTTCAGTTTGTTCAATTAAGCTTTGAGGAAAAAAAAAGGAAGTTGGTTTCTATGGAGAACTGCACCAGATTTTGTACTTTTCAGTTACAGTAAATCAACCCCACTGCGTCGCTTGAAGCTTTGCACTTAAAGTTTGAGAAAGTATAGGAGATTTTTGGGGCAGAGCTGCATGTTTTTGACCCCTTCTGCAGACTTCAGTGAGAGTTTATGAAAAATGTCTGAAAATGCACATCCTTTTTTCTCCTCCTATGACTAGCTTTGCACTGGTTAAGGCTGGGTTCACATTTATGCAAACTGGAAGCGGGTTTCCCCACATCCAATTCGCATGACAGGGGAGTGTGCCCAGCTCTCAATGGAGCCAGTTCACACATCTCCGGAGCGGGCGCAAAGCGGACTGCACAGATGTCCTGTGTGTCTTTGGCTTTGTTTCAGGTCTAAATTCAGGCACAAATTTGGAAAACGTTAAAACCTGAAAACATCTAAAAAAAAGTGTGTAAGAACAGGCAAAAAAAAAATGCACAAAAATGCTTCAAAATCATCTGAAAATCCTCATACTCAAGTGTAAATGGGGGCTAAAAATCAAGCTTGTTCCTGCCCCGCTTATAGTCCAATCTCCTCTACAGGCTTTTTAATGTGATGGGTGGCCCCAATAATCAATAAAGAGGCTTGGTGATTAGCAAGGCTGAGCTCTGCTGACTTGCATCATCCAATCATGTGCAAGCAAAAATGCTTTTTTTTTTTTCTTGCACCTGCTTGGGTACTCTTTACAAGGTGATGCTTTACCACATTAACATTTACGCAGAAAAAAAGAGTATAGGTACTAACAGTAAAGCGGAGTTCCAGCCACAAAGATTTTTTTTTTAAAAAGTCAGCAGCTACAAACACTGTAGCTGCTAACTTTTAATAAGGACACTTATCTGTTCAGGGAGCCCACGATGTCAGCCCCCAGAGGCCGATCTGTCCATCGGGTGCAGGAGCCGCCATTCTAATTAAGGGAAACCGGGAGTGGAGCCTTGCGGCTTCACTCCTGGTTTCCTATTGCACACGCGTCGCGTGGCGCTTTGTGAATGGTCAGCTTGTCTTCTGGGACACACACAGGTCCCAGAAGACAGCAGGGGGACTCGCCGCACAAGAGGATATGACGTCCTGCGCCGCGGCCCGGCTGGAACGGAAGTACACTTAGTACTTCAGAGAAGGAGAGCTATAAAAAATAAAATAGTTATCCAAAAACGAGTGGTGGAGGGGTCGTCTTTCCTTTAAGACAAAGTTTAAAAAGTGGGTGGAACTCCACTTTAAAGTGGATGTAAATCTTCTCCTATACCCAGTGAAATGAACAGCCTCCGATGATACACAGAGATGAAACAATCTCCCTACATAAGTTTTACATGTATATCTGCTGTCTTCAGCTTTATATATTCTTTAGAAAGTTCACATGTTACAGATTTCCTCTTTCTGTTCCAGCAATGGGAGTGGATTCTTGGCATACAGCCAAGACAGCTGATTGGAGAAAAGGCACACACCCCCACTCCACATAGGCAAAAGAAGGAAGGAATGTGCAGAGCTGTGCTGTGACAAGACAAGCTCTCTGCTAATCTATATATAGCAACCTCCCAGGACACAAAATTCAGGCTGGTTTTATCTTGGTTGATGGAGAACTTGTCAGAAGTTATCATACTGTTAGCAACAAAACAGCAGAAAGACATGGGACTTAGTGCTTTGGAGAGAGATAAGAAAACACTACAGATATATGTGCCCAGCCCAAATTTCATGAATCAGGTTTACATCGACTTTAATATAAGTTACCAAATGTAGTTTCAAATGTGCATATAAACTACAAAGCTCATAAATTATCAAAAATCATGTGCAGAAGTAAAAAAACATGAAAACAATGCCAAATATCAGCCAATTAGGTTGTAAAAAAGAAAACAAAACGTGAGAACAGACCCATATATCATCCAATTGGATTGTAAGTATTAATCTTTGATGGCAGTCTATGGTGGAAGATGGTTCTGTGGAAAATTTACATTTACTTGTGGCACATAAACTGAGGTGGTGTTTTTTTTTTTTGACACTTATAATCTAATTGGATGATATATGGGACTGTTCTCACATTTTGTTTTTTACTTATAACCTAATCAGATGATTTTGTTTATATGCACATTTCAGTCCACAGTTGGTAATTTATATTAACCACTCCAGTTCTGGAAGATTTTACCCCCTTCATGATCAGGCCTTTTTTTTGCTACTCAGCACTGTACTACCTTAAGTGGCGATTGCAATGCTGTACCCAAACAAAATTTATATACCGTAATTTTTTTCCCACAAAGATTTCTTTTGGTGGTATTTGATCACCACTAGGTTTATTATTTATTGCGATATAAATGAAAAAAAGTTTTGGGAAAAAAACTGTATTTTTACTTTCTGCTAAAAAAACATATCAAATAAAGAAATGTAAAAAACCTAGTTTCTTCATAAATTTTGACAAAAACGTATTCTGCTCCATGGTTTTGATTAAAAAAATCGCAATAAATGTATATTGATTAGTTTGCGTGAAAGTTATAGCACTTACAAATATGGTATATATACTTGAATTTTTATATTTTTTAAATTACTAATGGCGGCGATCAATGATTTATATTGGGATTGTGCTGACACTAACTGATGCTGAGGGGGAACTGGCTAACTGCTGGGGGAAATGCCATGGACATCATCAGTGACACTAATACAGTGATCAGTGATAATACTATACACTATCACTATACTAATGACACTTGCTGGGAAAGGGTTAACATCTAGGTGATCAGGGGGTTAAAGCGGGGTTCCACTCAAATTTTTAACTTAATCTTACCCCCTTCAGTTAATTGCATAGATGTTCAAATGCCGCACGAAAGCATTTTTTATCGCTGTAATTACCTTTATATTGTACTATATTATGGCACTTCCTGTCTCTCCTCCCATGGGAGTAGGCATGTTTATTGTCTTTCCCCGGCGCCGCACTGTCTAGGTGTTAGGCTTCCCAAGATTCAGTGTTAGGCTTCCCTAGATTCAGTGCGGAAACAATGATCATGTGTGTGAACACGCTGTGAATGAACAGCATTCACCGCATCCAGGAAATCAATGCTTGTGGGCTTCACATGCCCACAAGCAAGATGGAAACAGCCAGCATCACATTTTTTAAGTTATTCTTCAGTACGAAAACAGACAGAGGCGGAAATATTACACCCAAACTGTGAGTAATATTTTGGGGTTAGCAAAGTGTCTCAATGACCAAAAAAAAAAAAAAAAAAGATTGGTCGTTGGACTCCCGCTTTAAATATGTGCTAGCTATGTGTGTGTAAAGTGTGCTGCTTTTTACTAGTGTTCTTTCAGTTTTTCATGCCTGACCATGCCAGGTCGCTGCTCCTTGTGTACAGAGCTCTGTCCTTAATGTCAACACAGAGCTCTCGGCTGTGAATGTACACAGCCAATCAGCAGGTTCTGGCTGTGAATCATTGGCCGGGACTTGCTGACAGGCTGTGTACTGTGTACAATAAAATCACTGCTGAAGCCAGTCTGGGGATGGCGGGGCACTAAACATGTCATACTTACGTGCTCAGCATAGTGGTTTTGCACAAAGCAGCCCAGATCCTCCTCTTCTCGGGTCCCCTGCTAGCGTTCCTGGCTCCTCCCCCTTGACCAGTGCCCCCAGAGCCAGCTGTTCTCATCGGCTCGCTGGCTGTAATTGACAGCAATGGGTGCCAATGTCTCAGCCTAAAAAAACTAAAAAACCTTCAGCCTTTGCAACCACTTTAAGTATACTGATCGGGGGGGGGCACTGATTTGGCACCTCTGCCATTTAGAGAACCTTTGTATTATTTTCAATGAATACAAAGCATTCTGTGATTGGACAAGGCAGACAAAATGCCTTTTATTCATTGAAAAAAATAGAAAACATTTTCAGAGAGATGGCAGTGGAGAGATGGCAAGTCACTTCAGCAGCACCTGGATGAGCCCGGCACTGACTGTAGTATAGGCTACTACTGGGAATTTCTGCATCCCCAGCAGGGACGTGCAGTCAGGGGAGGCAGAGCCATGAACATGAAAAAAAAAGATTGAGCTTTTTAGGGTCAAAGCTCGGTGACCTGTTGGTCACAGAGACCCTAAATTTGGAGGGTAGGTAGCTGAAGTCCTACCCCACAACAGGTCAATTAGGGGCTTCTCATATCTATGGTTCCGGAGATACTGGGCTCCTTGCGCAGCCTGTCAGAGGCTACATACAGAGCGGCCAGTTTAAATACAAGCTGGCACACTCTGTTTGCAGCAGACTGAGAGGTTGACCTCATAGTGCATCTCCTCACTTCTTGTCAGAGGCACTGAGCTCAATGGACAGCTTGGAGTCTTGGACCAATGGTAAAGTACCATTAGCCCCAGCTGTCCAATAAAAATGCTGCAGTGGTGGCACGCCTCTCACTGCAATGTCATAAAAGGGACATGTGTCTAAAAGACACATGCTCCCTTCCAGCCCAGCCCTCTTAACTACAAGGAAAAAACATGTGTTTATAGATATAATAATTACGCACAATCCCATGTTTTTCTCACATAGTTAAGAGGGAGAATGAGAATCTGCTGCTGTTGAAAAGGTACAAGCTAAATCATATATTATTGTGGTATATATATGTTATAAGATAATTATTATTTATTTATTTACTGTGAAATTACTGGTTTGAAGTTAAAACTTCAAACTTCAGTAATTTGTCCGTTAAGCCACTTGCTTGAGTACAGTTTTTGGAAATCTAGTAAATTACCTTAAAAACAATATATAATAATTATTTGTAAATTACTTATGGTAATTAACCCCTTGTCCTACCCAGGCCAATTCTGAAACCCCCCAAACATTATACATACTGTTCTAGCAGACACCCTAGGGAATAAAATGGTGGTCGTTGCAAATTTTTATGTTACATGGTATTTGCGCAGCAATTTTTCAAACGTATTTTTTTTGGAAAGAAACTGTTTTATGAATTAAAAAAAAAAAAAAAAACAAACACTAAAGTTTGCCTGATTTTTTTGCATACTATGAAAGATGATGTTACGCAGAGTAAATAGATACCTAACATGTCATGCTTTAAAAATGTGCACACTTGTGGAATGGGTGCCAAACTTTAATACTTAAAAATCTCGACGTTACAGGTTACATGTTTAGAGTTACAGAGGAGATCTAGTGCTAGAATTATTGCTCTCATTTTAAAGTTTGCGGCGTATGTAACCTGTGTGTATCTGGCTCTGATACTAGCCAGTGCCTCACCAGCCACTGACCTTACCGCACGTCTCTGCTCCTCAGTGACCCTCTAGATGTGAGATATGAAGAATTAGATGTAACCAAGCTGGATCAAAAGATCATTCCTGTAGTTCAGCTTCAAGGTATTATCTTTAGTTACTTTTGTTATTTTGACAAAAAATACCGTACTAAACATTATTTTTAGTGATAATGATAAGGAAATGATTATTATTCCAGCCAGTGACAATGTTTTGGCCAGCACACGCTCAGTCGGCAGACATCAGAAGTCGCAGTTAATAGAACATTCTGTAGTGGTTTATCTTCCATCTCTCCCCCAGATAACAGATGAGTCGCTTAGTGTTCTATTTTATGCATCCATCCTAGACATCATCATGGATTCATCCTCCGAGGACTGGTTGTACAGTCATTACCCCATCTCATTCAGGAGAAAAGAAAACAATTTCAGATTGAACATTACAGCAAGGTACTGATGAAGAAACATGACTCATGTCCTCATATTTCTATTGATTGACTGTCACTACTGAGCACCGCTCGTGTCTCACTCCGAGTTAATCTAAGAAACATCAATAGAAAATGTGAAAGTAACAAATCTAGGGCTGCAGTTTTACATTAGGCTATGCTCTGCTGCACCTGGTACAAACATGTCGTGTCCAAGAGTAAGGCAATGTGTCATTATTTACTGCATGATGGCTTATATTAACTTACCATAGGCATCAACAACTAGGATAATGAATGCCATCAAAAACAATGTGATGTACAAGGGTCTGCCAAAGTATTTACCCTATGTGAGGTTCCAGGGATTGACAATTGCTGAGTTTAGCTTGTGTATTAATTTATACTTGGCATAAAAACAATACAAAAAAGAAATAGAAGAAGAAGGAACAAAATGCAATTTTAAAAACATAAACTGAGCCTAAAAGTGCATTTCCAAAAAGAAGGTAAAAGCGCTATTTGTCTGCGATCCAACCATTGGGAATCCACCACTCACAAAACACTTAGAAAATAACAACTTTGGAGTGCTTGAGTGACTAAAGCTGAACAATCATATAAGACTAGACTCTGGTTTAAAAAGATACATTTTTTTTCTATTGCTCACAGCCTGCTCCAAATCTCCAAATCCTTTTTTTTTTTTTTGTTGTTGCTGTAACTTCCTTTTAGAGGGTGGCTACATTCATTCCCCACTGTCCCATTGCATGTAAGTATGTAGCACTAGCCACCCTCTCTTGCTCCCTCCTGAGATGGGCTATATGGACTATGGGATTAGCAGTGCACATATAGCAGTGCACATGACCACAAGTAACGTGCACTGCTTGTTTAACCGCTTCAGCCCCAGAGGATTTTACCCCCTTCCTGACCAGAGAACTTTTTACAAATTGGCACTGCGTTGTTTTAACTGACAATTGCGCGCTCATGCAATGCTGTACCAAAACTAAATTTGCGTCCTTTTTTCCCCCACAAATAGAGCTTTCTTTCAGTGGTATTTGATCACCTCTGCTGTTTTTTCTTTTTTGCCCTATAAACAAAAAAAGACAGACAATTTAAAAAAAAAAAAAAAACAATATTTTTTACTTTTTGCTCTAATAAATATCCCCAAAAATGTTTTTAAAAAACAAATTTCTTCATCCGTTTAGACCAATATATATTCTTCTAATATTTTTGGTAAAAAAAAAATTGTAATAAGCATATATTGATTGGATTGCGCAAAAGTTATAGTGTCTACAAACTATGGGAAAGATTTATGGCATTTTTATTATTTATTTATTTTTTTTACTAGTAATGGTGGTAATCTGCGATTTTTAGTGGTACTGCGACATTGTGACAAATAGATCAGACACTTTTGACACATTTTTGGGACCATTAACATTTATACAGCGATCATTGCTATAAATATGCACTGATTACTGTGTAAATGTCACTGGCAGGGAAGGGATTAACACTAGGGGGCGATCAAGGGAATAAATGTGTGTTCCCTAGAAGTGTTCTAACTGTATGGGGATAGGACTGACTGGGGGAGGAGACATATCGTTGTTCCTACTTAGTAGGAAAACTATAATGTCTTCTCTCCCCTGACATAACAGGGATTTGTGTGTTTAGACACACAAATCCCCATGCTGGCTCTCGTGCATGCAATCGCGCGTGGCTGGCGGCGATCGCGCCCGCCAGCCACATGCATTGGGTCCCCGCCATGCAGTGGGCGCACACCTCCGGCGTCTCTTAAAAGCTCGGCCGTACCCGCACAGGATTTCGTCCAGCCATGCCATTCTCCGCAGTAAATCTGCATGAGCAGGTCGGCAAGCAGTTAAAACAAATAGAAGTGAGGGAAAAAAGAGGTTCGGGAGTTCACAGGGGACATTACAAGTAGGCAGAAAAACACAGTAAGAAATGATTTAATTAGCCACTTCAGCCCTGGAATTTTTACCACCCCCCTTTATGACCAGGCCATTTCTTGTGATACGGCACTGTGTTACTTTAACTGACAATTGCGTAGACATGCGACACTGCACACAGATAAAATGCATGTCCTTTTTTTCCCTCAAATAGAGCTTTGCGTTTTTCCCTCAAATAGAGCTCTGCGTTTTTTATTTTTTGCACTATAAAAAAAAGATGGACAATTTTGAAAAAAATAATAATGTTTTTTACTTTCTACTATAAAACTTATCCAATAAAAAAATGTAAAAAAATTAAATGTCTTCATCAATTTAGGCCAATATGTATTCTGTTACATATTTGGGGTAGAAAAAAATCCCAGTAAGCGTATATTGATTGGTTTATGCAAAAGTTATAGCGCCTGCAAACTATGGGATATATTTATGGAATTTTATATCTATAAAAAAAAACGTCACTAGTAATGGCAGAGATCAGGGATCAGCCTAGCCTGGCTATTGCTGAGGCTCAGATGAAGAGGGTACTCCCTCGTAACGCGTAAGCCGTTTGCGATGCCATCTGGTTCCTCCTAATACCCGGTTCAGGTTGCAGGTGTCTAGAAGACATGGTTCCGAATTCTTGGAGCAATGTTAAGCCTCTTTTTAATATTTGTTTGTGAGTATGACTTTTGTTTTTATTATTTAAATACATTTTATCTTTAGTAATGCATAAGGCTGGTGCACCCTCCCTGTTTTTCTATATGTTTCAGCTCTAAGAACACCCATTGTTCTGACGAGGACAGCGAGACCTTTGACTTCCATATTTTATCCAAAGGACTAAGGACATGGACTAAGCTCCTGAGCACAGGAGATTATGTGTTCCTGCCAGGTTGTTTGCTTTCCTATTAAAAACTGACTACACTAGGCATGAGAGCACAGTGTGGTCAGTTTTACAGCCTGCTCTGCTCCAATGATCAGACTTGCGGCTGACCCCCCCCCCTCCAGCCATTCACTAGAAAGAAAGGTGTGCTGCTGTTTCTCCTCCCTCACCTCTCTGTGCTGAATGTGATCGGAAAAAAAGTATTTGTAATGTTTTGTACACACTGTATGTACTCAAATTTTGTGCCTTTCATTTCTGTTTTAAACTGAACAGGCGATGAGGGATTACAATCACTTTAACTGCCCAATTTATCTCATAGGGTCCTCAGTTGATGGAGGAGATGGTCTTAAATAACATCCTTCAGCCATATCTATGAGTTGTGATTGGTGCAGAGTTTTATTCTTATTAATGTACTTTATCTCTCAGCGTAGGCTACATTCCTACATTCTTTAAATCCAATAATGGAACACTTTGGCCACAAAACCATATTTTTGCATTCACTTCCAGAGAATGTAGAGTGTATTTGTTAGCAATCCATAACAAAACCAATTTCACTGACACAGATAATCAGCTCTGTAAGGTTACAATGCAACAAGATGGGACACAGGAATAAATTTGCGGGAGGTCAGGGAAGTCATCTTTTAAGCTCTCCCTGCAGCTTCCTTATAAATTTGGTTTGATTTACTTATTGTAGTAACAGTCAATCAAACATATACTTTAGGGGATATAAAACAGAATTTGAGGAGAGATCAAAGACTGCGTCAATGCGAGATCATTGCTTTCCCCTCAGAGGAGCAGCCAAGAAGGAAAAGAATAAGAAGAAATGTCACATTCAAGATGTAGTGTGTATGTTTATGAGACACAACTTCCAACAGCAAACGATTCAAGGAACAACAATAGCTTCTAGTAGAGCACGATCCATATCTGTTATCAATCTTCCCTGGCTATTTATAAAGGACCCATCACCAATCCGTCATAGCATATTAAAGGGGAATTTTGCTAACATCTTTATTTAAATGCAGGTTACTTAGTAGAGTTGGGCGAATGGTTCAGGCTGAGCAACAGTTCTGCCTGAACATTGCCTATTCGCCCGTTCGGCGAACACCCGAATTTGTGGGGCACTCGCCTGGTGAGTTCTCCACAATGCACTGCATGCTGCACAGTGCATTCTAAGGCCCTCATTGGATGAAGCCTTGCCAATTAGGGCACAGAGCACTGTAGGAGCCCTGATAGGACAAAGTGATGACGACTTTGTCCAATCACGGCTCAGTGCTCATAGTCCCGCTCCACACTATAAAAGGTTCCTTCCCACATGAAGCTTTTGCAGTGTGTTGTTGGAGTGGAGATAGAGTAGGGCTCAGTTTGCTGCTAGTGAGTTAATGTGTTCACTTATTGTGTTAGTGTAGTGTTAGTATAGTGTAGTGTCAGTGTAGTGCAGTGTTTAACACATATTACATTACATAACATTTAGTGCTGTATATAGTGCTGTATACCCTTTTATTTTGGTTGCTGCGTGTTCTGTTTTTTTGTCCCCTGCCTGCCCCCTTTTTATTTAAATTTTCAGCCACAGTTTTTCCAGTTTTTCTGACTGCAACTCTGGTGTATAGTTTTTACATTTCTGTCCGCGTCAGTCCTCAATGTAATGTGCACCAAACACCACTTTTCATTTAATAAAGTGCATCCAACCACACATTTCCCAGTTTTTATTCAATTTGGGTAATAAGCCCCCTTCCCCATCATGTCTGTGAGGCAGTCGTTCCCATTCCACCATGAGGGGGCCAGCAGTGTCTGTGTCCACAGGCAAAGGTGGACGTGGTCCGTCCTCAGGCAGGGCACGTTTGTCTCTGTTTAGTGATGTTGCCCATGCTATCCAGCCACAGCATATAGAGGAGGTGGTGGACTGGCTTACTACACCATCCTTGTCCTCCTCATCCTCTATGACCCAAGCTGGCACTAGTGTGCAGTCCACCGCAGCTGCCAGAGCAGCCTATTCTGCCTCCTTGTCCACAGTTACTCCTGCCTTAGCCCCAGAATCATGCATGGAGGAGTCAGCTGAATTATTTGAACACAGCATAAGCCACTTGCTTCTTGAGGGTGCACTGACATTGCTTGATTCTGATGTTGGTTTTGAGGTAGAGGAAAAGAGTAACATGAGCCTACAGAGAGGGGAGAACACTGATAAACAACAAGTTGGCAGTCATGTTCCCCAGCGGCAGCGTATTGCAAAGTTGGCTCCAGTGATGATGAGGATGGAGGGGATGATGAGGTCACTGACACGATTTGGGTGACGGATAGAGCAGAGGAGGAAAGTGAGGGGGAAGCACAACCCCAATGAGGCAGGATGTCCTCCAGAGGCAGCCATCATGGATCAGTAGAGAGCAGCCACCCTTTTCAATCAGATTGTGGAGCTGTTATCTCCCAGCCCACTTCCCACAGTTCAGCACCGTGGGCCATTTTTAGCACATGTGCAGCCGATCGCAGTGATGCAAGCTGCAATCTCTGCCACAAGCAGATCAAACCTTGCAAAACACCAGCCATTTGGGTACCACATGCTTGATAAGGCATTTAACCTCCCACCACTCACCCCGTTGGTAAGAGCACCTGAAAGCCACACAAAAGGGACACAATTCTTCTCCTTTCCACTTCTCACCTTTCATGTCTAATCCCCTATATCTCATGATCTCTCATCAGTCTCCACTGACAGGGATGATGGTATAGCAAAGGGTGTCACAGGTCCTTGCAACACATCTGCCAGCGGCACACCACCAGCTGTAGAGTATAGCAGGCAAATTTCTCTGCCCCACCTGCTGCATCGAAGAGCTGCTTGCAGAAGGTTTTTTGTTTTACGCCTCCCCTTCCTTATCCAAATAAAAAAGTTTTGCTTTTACGTGTACTTTAAAGACGCAACCCTCTGTTTTGCCCAATTATAGCAAAGCAGCAGGATTTCTTTAACCACTTCAGGATTGTAGTGTAATGTCTTTTTAATTAGTTTCACGGACAAATCAACATACAGACAATTGGCAAAATGTCCCACATCACAAACATTGCAGTTGGATCAAGATCAAACACAGAAAGATATAATTACCATGGCCCTATAATGCACACAAGTTTAATAAAGAATGATACATAAAACAGGCTATTGCTGTCAGTGGCGGCCTGTAATGCAGGGCACAGGGGCGCTGCCCCCCTAATCTACATGCGGGGTGCCAGACGCATAAATTCCAATAGGGTTTTTTTTTTTTTTATTTTAGAAGTACGTGATTAGAGCCAAAAGATCTAATAGACTTCAAAAAAGGGTGAGCCCACCCAGTTGTGTGATTAATATTTGCTGTTGTCTTCCTGATTCGCCTCCCGGGACCCAAATGGCCAAGAGGAGAAGCGATCCTATTGGCCGCTGAGGAGGGAGGAGACACAGGGGAACCCGCAGTAAAGCACCAGGAGAGGAGATTCCCACCACCTGGAGAAAGCGCTACCCCTGACCTAGATGGGGTAAGTGCGGGGCTAGTGACCAACAGGGGGAGGGGGTTGGGGGGAGATCCCTTGCCTGAAGGAATATTGTCAGGATTTTAAACGTAGGAGTTATGTCCTAAAAAGAAAACTTCAACATAATTTTCTGCTGCACTCCCCCTGACGCTATTAGCAGCTTTCAAAATATAAGGCAGGAATTTTTACATACTATGTTGCAAAGCATCAGGGGCTGTGAAAATGATTTTGCTCCTGTGCTAAATAATTGTTAAATAAAATGTATTCCTATTTAACCCTTTGTTAAAGTTAGCTAACTCAATAGTCCCCTTCTCTGCTTAGCTATTATTTTTCTGCTGATTTGAGTTTGCTTCTATTTTTTTACCATTAATATATATATATTTAAATTCCTTGTTTATAATAAAAAAAAAAAATGCAAAACTGAAAAAAAAAACTTTGCCATGCTTTGTACCACAAACATATTTAAATGTTATTTTAAAAAATACAAAATGTAAAATAAAATGTATATTTTTTTTAATCTTCCTTAATATCACTTTTTTAACACAGTGGTCAAGCTAAAAAAAGTAACGCTTTATTTTGCCTTTCGATTGCATAGGAAATAAAATAATTTGCAAGACAACATTGCCTAAATAAAGGATAGTTTGTCCCCAAAAATCAATGTATGTATTACTTTGTTATCCAAAGTAATCACAAAATTATCATTAAATAAACAGGCCATGCAAATGGAAAAAATGCTCTGGTCCATAAAGGGTATAAAGGTATGAGAGTTGAAGTGGTTAAAGGATAAGTTCACTTTTTTTAAAATTAGTAAATGCACATTGTTTTGCAGGTAAAAAAAATATGCATTTATTTTTTCTTTTTTTGTAGGAGCCTGGAAAGCATTGCACATGTGATTGGTGCCATGCAGGACTCCTACAGACTGTCAGCGTAAGCTGTATGCTCGTACATTGTATGGGAAAGCAGTTTCACAAGGACAGGAAGACTCAATGAACTACTCAAGCACTCAACAGCCCCCTGGTAGTTAATTGAGAACTACAAGCCAACAGCCACAAAAACTGTTGGTACTTGTAGTTCAGTGATGCACAGGGATCTGTGAATCAATGACGCAGCCGTGTGGAATGCGCTCTTTTCAAATAGTGACAGCAGCTACAGGGCGAAGATTCCCAGCCTGCTGTCACATGGTGTGTGGGGATCATCTGCAGGATCGGAAACATGTTACATGTTCCACCCTATAAACTGGTGGTGGAGGAACATGTAACATGTTCCCAAAGGTGAACTTATCCTTTAATCTCCTTCATTCCTCTCCACTATATACCATTCCTGCTCTCCCATGCCAGTTCACTTGGGAAACACTTACAAGCTATGGAGGAGTATATGACACACTCCATATTACATGCTTGCTAGGCAATTTCTGCTGCACATGGGAAGTCCACAACCCTGTGTTCAGTGACACCTTGGGGTTGTCTTACTAAAACTGGAGCCTGTAAAATATGGTGCGGCTCTGCATAGAACCCAGTCAGCTTCCAGGTTTTATTGTCAAAGCTTAACTGAACAAGCTGAAGTTAGTAGCTGATTGGCTACCATGCACAGCTGCACCAGATTCTGAGGGTTCCAGTTTTAGTAAATCTTCCCCATAGTCTACACAGAACATTCCTTTACTCCTGGCAGCTGAATGGACAGCAAGAGAAAAATGTGGGTTAGTATAAGCTACTGTGGAGGCCGAAATTAAAGTGAATCTGTTGCTTTGCCCTACAATAAATTTTTCAAACACCAAAAATGGATCCTATATGATACAAACTGCCCTTAAAAAGTCCCTTGATAACAGGTTCACCTAATTGTACCTCTACCTCTAGTATGCACATCCATTATTTAGCCCATGTCTTGCAATCTTCCAATAGGCAAAAAAACCAAAGCTTAAACTATTATCTGCACATGAGGAATAAGACAAAACCCTCCAAGTTTTTGTATCACCGCACCTGATGTTACCTTGCTTTTATGACTTAATAAACCATAAGACTATTTACGGTATCATCTGTATAGGTTCTTCCTGTATTCATTTTAACCCATATGATTATAATTGTGGCCCTCTTTGAACAAAAATAAATATCCATTAGACTACAAGAACCCTGTAACAGCAGAACGTTCAACATTCGGAAAAGACGTTTGATTGGCTGTATATAGTCATATTCTAGCAATCATGTTTTTAACCAGTTTAATGGTTATGGCAGAATTGTGGTGTTCCCAGGCATGTCCATGTTACAAGTTCCCACTGGTCTTGATCTTTGCCTGAATCCTGTCTTGTTTTGTACACTTTGGTCCTATGGAAGTGCACAATATAATTCTTGTAGATATACTGCAATGACAGTGTGCTGACATATACTTAGTTCCTTGTAGGCTTCAGAATCTTTGAGTCATTAAAATTCAAAAGTATGCAAGGAACTTTTTAAGTCTCACAGTGGCAGTATAGAAACAGTAGGATCAATGAGTCTACAACCTCCAAAATGTTCAAAGCTCGGCACAACATGTGGTCCCAGCAGTACAACCAGGGGCACATATAAATGGTTATCGCTTAACTTAAGTATAGTGGAATTAACTAAAAACTCACATCCACAGTAACAGCAGAAGTTTTCTCATCCTCTTCTTTGCTCTTCTTCCATTGGCTGCTCTCTGAACTGACAGATCTTTTCTGGTAGCAAGTTTTACTCAAGTATCCATCATCACTTCCCTGCATCTAAAATCACAAGACATAAAAAGTGTCAAAAACATTTTTACATACCTACTGCTACCTCTGCATTTCTGTTTTGGCTGGCTATACATATACATTAGGTGCCTCAATGCTAGCCTACTGTACAGATACAGAGATTTCATTTTATTGATGAGTACTAGAAAATAAAATATTGCAAAGCACATATATACAAAGATTTATTTTCTGAAGTATGAGACATTCCTATATACACATATACATACAGTAAGTCTACATATATATGGGATTACTTAAAGTGTAAGTGTTTGCAAAACTAAAAATGACATATGAGTCACTAACAGACTGCATCATATAGTGCTTCCTCTATTTTTCCCTTTCCTTTACTAAGTTGACAACATTGTTCGTTCTGCAATGAATTTGCCCAGAACTGTGGTCACCCTGTGGACAGGGTAGTTTCGGATGGAAATAACTTACTGCAGAGGCCCCCAACCCCCAGTGTCAGGCCGTGGCCTGCTGGGGGCTGGGCGACATGGCGAGGGGTGGGCTGCAGGTGAGCAAGCAAGTACAACCTGCACTTTCAATCTCCAAATACCAGAGGGTGCCCGTTCCCCTTCTCCTTGCACCATTTTCTGGCCAGAAAACTCATTTACAGTGACCTCAGTAACCATCATAAAACTGACTACCCCACCTATTAACCTGACAGAGCTCAGTCCCTGCCTAGACCACCGCAGCTTAAAGCAGAGTTCCAGTCTGTAAAAAAATAAATAAATAGTCAGCAAATGCTGTAGCTGCTGACTTTTAATATAAGGAAACTTACCTGTCTAGGGATCCCAGGATGTCGGCACCTCAAGCCGATTCATCAATCGGCTTCGGGTACAGGCGTCGGCATTTGTAGTAAGGGAAACAGGAAGTGAAGCCTTGCGGCTTTACTGCCTGTTTCCTAGTGCACATGCACTTGTCAAGCTGCACTTTCTGAATGGTCCTGCCGTCCTCTGGGACCTGTGTGTCCCAGAAGGCAGCTGGGGAATGAGGAGGGGCCAGAAATGTCGTAGATCGCTGAGCGGCGATCTTACCTTGAAGTGGCAGTGGGCACCTGTCAAAACCAGGTACCCGCTCCCCCCAGAAAGTGCCAAATGTGCCAGTGGAGGGGGGGAGGGTGTGAACTAGCAGAGCTTCCTCTTTTGGGTGGAGCTCCGCTTTAACAGATGCTCCCACTCACACTGTGAGACTTCCAGTGAATTCACATTATGTGAAATTGTTCTCTATGCAAGATTTACGCTCACTCCCTCCAGGTGACAGGCTGCACCCTCAATGATTTTCGCTCACTAATTTATATTTCACCAATGACCTTCATGCATGATAAGATTTTTACAGGAAACTTATGCTAGGAATTGTTGGAGTGAGGTGTTAGGGATTGCTTTACTCTCGAGTACTCTCATCTTATGATTTCTTGGCCATTTTACAGAGAATATGAATGATAACACAAAAACTTTTCTTTCACTCATGGTTAGTGTTTGGCTGAAGCCATTTATTATCAATCAGCTGTGTTTACTCTACTACCCAAATGACCCTGCTCAAAAGTTTACATACTCCGGTTCTTAATACTGTGTATTGCCCCCTTTAACATCAGTGAAAGCTTGGAGTATTTTATGGTATTTGTGGATGAGGTTCTTTATCCACTCAGATGGTAAAGCTGCCCATTCCTGTTGGCAAAAAGCCTCCAGTTCCTGGAAATTCTTGGGCTGTCTTGCATGAACTGCACGTTTGAGATCTCTCCAGAGTGGCTCAATGATATTAAGGTCAGGAGAATCAAAAGTTTACATACCCTGGTGATTTTGGCCTGATAACATGCACACAAGTTGACACAAAGGGGTTTGAATGGCTATTAAAAGGTAACCATCCTCATCTGTGATCTTTTTGCTTGTAATTAGTGTGTGTGTATAAAAGGTCAATGTGTTTCTGATCTCCTGACAGATCCTTGCATCTTTCATCCAGTGCTGCACTGACGTTTCTGGATTCTGAGTCGTGGGGAAAGCAAAAGAACTGTCAAAGGATCTGCTGGAAAAGGTAGTTGAACTGTATAAAACAGGAAAAGGATATAAAAAGATATCAAAGGAACTGAGAATGCCAATCAGCAGTGTTTAAACTCTAATCAAGAAGTGGAAAATGAGGGGTTCTGTTGAAACCAAACCTCGGTCAGGTAGACCAACTGAAATTTCAGCCACAACTGCCAGGAAAATTGTTCGGGATGCAAAGAAAAACTCACAAATAACTTCAAGTGAAATACAGGAATCTCTGAAAACATGTAGTGTGGCTGTTTCAAGATGCACGATAAGGAGGCACTTGAAGAAAGATGGGCTGCATGGTCGAGTCACCAGAAGAAAGCCATTACTACGCAAATGCCACAAACTATCCCGCTTACAATACTGCAAGCAGCACAGAGACAAGCCCTGGGGTGGACTGATCATTAGGGCACTGCCCAAGGGCCTAGGGCCAGCAGGGGGCCCCATGAGAGTACCTACATCCCAATCTCTGCTTATCCCAGAGCCCAGTGCCGAAACAGGTCCTAGTACTGAGCTCTGGTAACTAACAGGGGCTCGCTAGTGTCGGGCACTCAGGAATCAGGATATCATCTGTGCCCAGGCTCTCTCCCGCAGTGATTCCCCTCTGTGGCAGCCGACATCACTCCCTCCTGAGCCTGCAGCACATCACACAGGCTCACTGACAGGGGCGGACTGACCATTAGGGCTCTTGGGCACTGCCTGAGGGCCCGGGGGCCAGCAGGTGGCCCCATGAGAGTACCTCCATCCCAATCTCTGCTTATCCCGGAGCCCAGTGCCGGAACAAGTCCCAGTACTGAGCTCCAGTAACTAGGCTGACAGGGGCTCGCTAGTGTCAGGCTCTCAGGAGTCAGGATATCACCTGTCCCCGGGCTCTCTCCCACAGTGATTCCGCTCTGTGGCAGCCAATATCTCTCCCTCCTGAGCCTGCAGCACATCACACAGACTCACTGAGGATTCTGAGGTCTGTGTATAGTTTGTGGATAGGGGAGGGGTTTGGGGGCAGGTAGCACATGGAGAAGTGATGGGAGAGGCCAGAGGGGGTACAAGAGAATATGTGCTGGGGGGGTGCTCTTTGAGGGGAGAGGACATGTGCTAGTAGGGGGGTGGGTGGTATGGGGGGATTTTCCAATCTGACCCCCCCTTCCCCAAAGCAAAGAGTTGCCACATGCCCCTCTCTGCTCCCATCCCAGGGGCCCATCTGTGCCCCCATCCCAGGGGCCTCTCTGTGCCCCCATCCCAGGGTTCCCTCATTGCTCCCATCCCAGGGATCCCTCATTGCCCCCATCCCAGGGATCCCTCTGTGCCCCCATCCCAGGAATCCCTCTGTGCCCCCATCCCAGGAATCCCTCATTGCCCCTATCCCAGGGATCCCTCTCTGCCTCCATCCCAGGAGTCTCCTCTGCTCCCATCCCAGGGATCCCTCACTGCCCCCATCCCAGGGATCCCTCATTGCCCCCATGCCAGGGATCCCTCTCTACTCCCATCCCAGGGGTCCCTCTCTGCCCCCATCCTAGGGTATTCTCTGCCACCATCCTAGGGTATTCTCTGCCCCATCCCAGGGATCCCTCATTGCTCCATCCCAGTGATCCCTCTCTGCTCCCCATCCCAGGGATCCGCTCTCTGCTCCCATCCCAGGGATCCCCCCTCTGCCCCCATCCCAGGGATCCCCCCTCTTCCCCCATCTCAGGGATCCCTCTCTGTCCCCATCCCAGGGGTCCCTCATTGCCCCCATCCCAGGGATCCCTCATTGCCCCCATCCCAGGGATCCCTCTCTGCCACTATCCCAGGGGTCCCTCTCTGCCCCCATTCCAGGAATCCCTCATTTCCCCCATCCCAGGGATCCCTCTCTACCCCCCATCCCAGGGATCCCCTCTCTGCTTTCATCCCAGGGATCCTCTCTCTGCCCCCATCCCAGGGATCCCTCTCTGCTCTCATCCCAGGGGCCCCTCTCTGTCCTCATACCAGGGTCCCCCTCTGTCCTTATTTCAGGGATCCCTCTCTGTTCTCATCCCAGGGGTCCCCTAAAAACCAAATGTGATAAGGAGCTCAGAACAGTAAGGGCTTGTTTACATTCACAGTTTGGGGGTGCTAAAACCTCATAGTTTATGCCTTTTTTTACCCCCACCCCAACCACATCCCCTTTAACTGCAGTAGCCAGGGGTTGTACACATGTTGCAGCCTCAGCAGGAATTATACACCCTGTCATGCTTGGCATGGGGCTGCTCTGCAAAACCTTGTGTAGTACAGCGACCAAGTGGTTAAAGCAGGCGATAAGGTGGCATTGTATTGCCTCATCACATGACCTGCTTTAACCCCTTGGATCCCACACTAGCATGCTGCTACTGCGTGCATTACACATGGTTGCTGAGTGTTTGCAGAGTGGCACTATTCCCTTGATTGGGTCACGATCACCCACCAAAAGCAAAAGGGGATCCCTCTCTGCCCCCATCCCAGGGATCCCTCTCTGCCCCCATCCCAGGGATCCCTCTCTGCCCCCATCTCAGGGATCCCTCATTGTCCCCATCCCAGGGGTTCCTCTCTGCCCCCATCCCAGGGATCCATCATTTCCCCCATCCCAGGGATCCCCTCTCTGCCCCCCCATCCCAGGGATCCCCTCTCTGCCCCCATTCCAGGGATCCCTCATTTCCCCCATCCCAGGGATCCCTCTCTGCTCCCCATCCCAGGGATCCCCTCTCTGCCCCCCCATCCCAGGGATCCCCTCTCTGCTCTCATCCCAGGCATCCCCTCTCTGCCCCCATCCCAGGGATCCCTCTCTGCTCTCATCCCAGGGGCACCTCTCTGTCCTCATACCAGGGTCCCCCTCTGTCCTTATTTCAGGGATCCCTCTCTGTTCTCATCCCAGGTGTCCCCTAAAAACCAAATGTGATAAGGAGCTCAGGACAGTAAGGGCTTGTTTACATTCACAGTTTGGGGGTGCTAAAACCTCATAGTTTATGCCTTTTTTTTTACCCCCACCCCAACCACATCCCCTTTAACTGCAGTAGCCAGGGGTCGTACACATGTTGCAGCCTCAGCAGGAATTATACACCCTGTCATGCTTGGCATGGGGCTGCTCTGCAAAGGCCGCGCAACCTTGTGTAGTACAGCGACCAAGTGGTTAAAGCAGGCGATAAGGTGGCATTGTATTGCCTCATCACATGACCTGCTTTAACCCCTTGGATCCCACACTAGCATGCTGCTACTGCGTGCATTACACATGGTTGCAGGGTGTTTGCAGAGTGGCACTATTCAATTGATTGGGTCACGATCACCCACCAATAGCAAAAGGGGGTATAATTCCTGCCTCAGCATGTGTACATCCTCAGCTGCTGCCTTTGCAGCTAAAGGGGTAGGGACCAACATATGTAATGTGGGCAGTGTGGCAGGGACACAGGGAGGCCATATGATCTCCAATTGCCAGGGGGCCCCGTGAGTTGTCAGTCCGACCCTGGACAAGCCTCAAACCTTCTGGCACGAAGTCATTTGGAGTTATGAGATCAAAATTGAGCTTTTTGGCTACAACCATAAACGCTACATTTGAAGAGGAGTCAACAAGGCCTATGATGAAAGGTACATCATTCCTACTGCGAAACACGGATGTTTTGGGGATGTGTGAGCTGCAAAGGCACAGGAAATTTGGTCAAAATTGATGGCAAGATGAATGCAGTATGTTATCAAAAAATACTGGAGGAACATTTGCATTCATCAGCCAGGAAGCTGCGCATGGGACGTACTTGGACATTCCAAAATGACAATGATCGAAAACACAAGGACAAGTTGACCTGTTATTATCTACAGCAGAATAAAGTAAAGATTCTGGAGTGGCCATCCCAGTCTCCTGACCTCAATATCATTGAGCCACTCTGGGGAGATCTCAAACGTGCAGTTCATGCAAGACAGCCCAAGTATTTACAGGAACTGGAGGCTTTTTGCCAAGAGGAATGGGCAGCTTTACCATCTGAGAAGATAAAGAGCCTCATCCACAAATACCACAAAAGACTTCAAGCTGTCATTGATGTTAAAGGGGGCATTACACGGTATTAAAAACTGGAGTAAACTTCTGATCAGGGTCATTTAAGTAGTTTTGGTTGTGATTATGATTTAAAAAGAGTAAACACAGTGGATTGATAATAAATGGCTTCAGCCAAACACTAATCATGAGTGAAAGAAATGTTTTTGTGTTATCATTCATATTCTCTGAAAAATGGCCAAGAAATCATCAATTCTGCCAGGGTGTGTAAACTTATGAGCACAACTGTATCTGGCAAAACAAAGATGAATCTTTAAACTTTAAAATAAATAAATAAAAAATCACAAATGAAGCTAAATTCTTACTAATAGGAAGAGTGGTTCCATTTCTTCTTCTTCTACAGAAAATGGAAAAAGAAAGTTTGGCTGGAGTTAAACTTTAAATTTAGAGCAAAAACACCAGATGGTATATTTACATCTTCCACAGGTCCTAAACTACAATGATCTAACGCTAGAGTCATACTGTTTGCAAACAAAATGACACTGAAAATATTACAAAATAACACAGCTGTCTAGATTTAGTTTTTGATTTCTCTCACTCTGAAAAGTCATACGTTGAAGGGCTGTAAATGAAAAATAAGCAAAAAAAAAAAAAAAAAAGAAAATTTTTGAACACTGCTGTAAATGTATACTGTGTCTTTCTATGGTAATGTGTCAAAAATGATTTTTTACTCTCTATGGCTGAGCTAGTTTTTCTGCTGGCTATGACGCAGGAGCAAGTGGAAGATGGTGGAGCCTAAAGCTTGCCATACATGTTGCATTCTGATTGTACAATCTCATTTACGTCTGGCAACAACTATGCAGTGCAATGGCCTGCCTGACTGGATACAGAAAGAAAGAATGGACTGTTTAGGTAAGTCTTTACATTACCTAGTTTTGGTAAATCTTAAGTTGTATTTCCAATTTTGCAACCAAAATTGGGATAACACCTACTTTATATTTCTATGTCATTTTAAGGTGAGAGATATGGGAAGTTATATATAGAGTGACATTTTGTGACCTGACTTTGGGGCCCCATATCTCGGGGCCACTTGGTGCTAGGAACCCCAAATTTGGATATGTTGTAGTGCTAGTTCCACTGTGTTTGCTCCACACCAAATTTGGGGCCCCAAAGTTGGGTCATAAAATGTTCCTTAAAAAACACTTATAAACGCAAACGCGGCTAAACGCGGTACCGGCGTTTAGCTGCGTTTGGCGTCTGAAACGTGGAAGACGTTTGTGTCTGAACCCATTTTTTTGCTTCTGGAAAAAGGAGGTTAAACGCAGCTGCCTAAAAACGCCAAAAAACGAGACTGTGTACATGGACACATAGGATAACATTGAATGGGTTCAGGGGTAGTTGAAAAAAGTGTCCAACTGCCTCTGAACGGGCGTTTAACAGTGTCTCGTGTGCATGAGGACTAAAGCCTACCAGGGCTTAAATGTGTCGACATTTTTCTGTTTATCGGTTTCTTTTACTCCTGATGGATTTATAAGAATGAAGATTTTATGAGCATTGGACACCATGTTGCCAATCTTTTCCTTTGAATGTTCTGTTTAACAGCGTTTTTGACACAGGTGCGGCTCTTCCATATCTGTTGCAAGTTTGAGGGCTTGCAGCATCACATTTTTGTATCATAAATGTGAATGATCTCAGGCCTTGACTTCTACACTGTATGTTAACACCCTTCAAAAAACTGTCTCTGTCTGTCCCTGCTCTGCATATTTCCATCTATTCAACACAATATAGGCTTGCTTATAATGTTCTATTGTAAATCTTCTTCAAAAGAAACAGCTAAAAAGGTAAGAATCATTTTTTTTAATTATTTTTAGGAATACCGCGTATTGCCTATGGATAATTTAATGTATCGTTGTCTGTCGTCATTCCATGGGTTTGCGCAATTTTAAAGCTTGACATGTTGGGTATTTAGTCAGCATAACATTATCTTTTATATTTTACCCACAAGTTGGGTATTATATTGTGTTTCAATGCACTAATATTCATTAAAGTGTATTTTTTCCTGAAGATTTGGGTTTGATAAACTGCTATGCAAATATAGTGCAACATAAAAAATTGCAACAACCATTTTATTCTCTAGGGCCTCTGCTTAACCACTTGCCGACCGCCTAACGCAGATATACTGCGGCAGAATGGCACGGGCAGGCAAAATCACATACCTGGTACGTGATCTGCCTCCCGTGGGCAGGCCCGGTGCCCGAGTCGGTCGGCTTCGTTAGGGGAGCGATCCAGGCTGAGGGGGAGGCCACTCATTCGTGGCCACCCCCTCGTGATTGCCCCCAACGAATGACAATCTTCCTCTGCTGCTGTAATGTAAACAGCGGCAGAGGAAGTGAAGTCATCTCTCCTTGAGCCGGTCTTTTCGTTCCGGCGCCGAGGAGAGAAGACATCAATGTGAGTTACACCAACACTACACTAACAGTACAACACACTAGGCACACTTTTCACCCCCCATCACCCCCCGATCGCCCCCCTGTACCCCCTGCCACAGTGACACCAATAGCAGTTTTTTCTTTTTTTGCATTGGTGTCAGTTTGTGACAGTTATAAGTGGTAGGGCAGTTAGTGGTAGCCCCCTTTAGGTCTAGGATACCCCCTAACCCCCCCAAATAAAGTTTTAACCCCTTGATCACCCCCCTTCGCCAGTGTCACTAAGCAATCGTTTTTCTGATCGCTGTATTAGTGTCACAGGTGATGCTAGTTAGGGAGGTAAGTATATAGGTTCGCCGTTAGCTTTTTATAGTGTCAGGGACCCCCATATACTACCTAAAAAAGGTTTTAACCCCTTGATTGCCCCCTAGTTAACCCTTTCACTAGTGATCACCGTATAACTGTTACGGGTGACGCTGGTTAGTTTGTTTTTTATAGTTTCAGGGCACCCGCCGTTTATTACCTAATAAAGGTTTAACCCCCTAATCGCCCAGTGGTGATATAAGTTAAGTTTTAGGGTCACATATGGTCTGCGTCGCCCCAGGCAGCGTCAGGTTAGTGCCAGTACCGCTAACACCCACGCACGCAGCATACACCTCCCTTAGTGGTATAGTATCTGAACGGATCAATATCTGATCCGATCAGATCTATACTAGCGTCCCCAGCAGTTTAGGGTTCCCAAAAACGCAGTGTTAGCGGGATCAGCCCAGATACCTGCTAGCACCTGCGTTTTGCCCCTCCGCTGCGATCGCTAACAGTTTTTGTTGGTAGCATTTTGATACAGTCGCTAACAGTCAGGAGCTTTTTTGCCTGTGAGTCTCACTAGTGTACCACTAAATTTAGAGCCCAAAATGGCAAATCAAAGGTACACTAGTGAAGAGGCCTACACGTTTCTGAGCATGACAGATAGTGAAGAGGAAGTCACTCATCTGTCAGATTCAGGCTCAGAATACGATCCTGTAGAGGACAGCGGCTCCATGACAGATGATGACGGAGTTGTGGTCCCTGCCAAGGTCAGGCGTACCAGACCCCGAACTTCTTCTTCTGTCCTTGATGTGCAAGAACTGCAGGTCCCTCTTATGGAGCAGAGCAGTACTAGCGCCGCTATTCCTTCTGGTGAACTGGCAAGCACCAGCGGCCTAGTACACCCTGGTCGTATATCCAGCACTGCAGTAACACTTGGTGACGTGGCGAGTCCCATAAGTGCAGTTCAAGCTGGCGAGGTGGCAAGCACAAGTAGTGTCCCGCTGCCACCAAGAAGACGAACACAGGCCCGTCGTGCCCATAGTGCCCTTCCTACTGCATTCGCCAATCCTAATTGGGAACCCACCACTTCTGCAGCACCCGTACTTCCCCCATTCACTGGCCAACCCGGCATTCAGGTGGAAACAGTTGATTTTACGTTACTTGTTTTTTATTCGCTGTTTTTCACTGAAGATCTCTATAGATCTATTGTGGACCAAAGTAATTTGTACTCTGGTCAACACATCGCCACTATTCCCCAGTCCTCCCTTGCCAGAGATTGGAAACCAATTAAGGTTTCCGAATTTAAGATCTTTCTGGGCCTTTCCCTCCTCATGGGCATAACCAAAAAGAGTGAGTTGCGGTCATATTGGTCCATTGAACCAATTCACCATATGCTCGTGTTCTCTGCTTCCATGGCCAGGGCACGATAAGAGCAGATTTTGCGGTTCATGCACTTCAATGACAATGAACTCTGTCGTCCTCGTGGAGACCCTGAATACGATTGGCTCTACAAAATTCGGCCCCTCGTAAACCACTTCAACCAACATTTTGCAGACTTGTTTACTCCCCATCAAGTTGTCTGCGTTGATGAGTCCCTGATTAAGTTTTCTGGCCGCTTGTCTTTCAAACAGTACCTTCCTAGGAAGCGTGCTAGATACGGGGTCAAGATGTATAAGCTCTGTGACAGGGCCACAGGCTATACATGTAGTTTTATGGTTTATGAGGGAAAAGATAGTCACGTAGAGCCGATAAACTGCCCTGACTACATAGGAAGCACTGGCAAGACTGTGTGGGACTTGGTGTCACCCTTATTCGGAAAGGGGTACCACTTGTACGTGGACAATTATTACACGAGCATGCCACTTTTTAGTCACCTTTTTGATCATCAGATTGGAGCATGTGGCACCGTGCAATCTAATCGCTGGGGGAGAGAGCCTGCTTGCAGTGTAATAATTTGCTCGTTATCAAGTGGAGAGATAATAAGAATTTTTCGTTCTTACCTCCCTTCATGCAGACATGACGGTCCGAATTACTACAGCGACTGGAGTTGGGATAGCGCAGTATTTTTTCTGGTTTGAAGTTGTGGAGAAACCCTCTGTGTCCACGAATATAACCTTAACATGGGAGGGGTGGACCTCAACGACCAGTTGTTGGCGCCATACCTAATTGCCCGTAAGGCCAGACGCTGGTACAAAAAAAAGTGTCTGTTTATTTATTTCAATTGGCTCTGCTGAATGCTTATGTGCTATACAAAGCTTCAGGACGGACTGGATCCTTCCTTAAATTCCAGAAAGAGATCGTCAGAGCCCTTCTGTTTCCAGACGGTGCTCCACCTCACCTTCCCCAACCAAATGCAGTAAGCCGGCTGCATGAGAGGCATTTTCTTTATGTCCTCCCGAGTACCCCTACCCAACGAGCCCCCCAAAAAAGATGCTCTGTCCGCAAGCGCGGATATAGGTGTGACACCCGCTATTATTGTCCCTCCTGTCCTGACAATCCTGGTCTTTGCATTGGTGAATGTTTTGAACGCTACCATACACTAGTTGAGTATTAGCGTAGGGTACAGCACTGCACAGACTAGGACACACTTTCACAGGGTCTCCTAAGATGCCATCGCATTTTGAGAGACCCGAACCTGGAAACGCTTACAGTTACAAAAGTTACAGTTACAAAAAAAAGTGTAAAAAAAAAAGTAAAAAATAAAAAAAAAACACCAAAAAAAAAAATAGTTGTCGTTTTATTGTTCTCTCTCTATTCTCTCTCTCTATTGTTCTGCTCTTTTTTACTGTATTCTATTCTGCAATGTTTTATTGTTATTATGTTTTTATCATGCTTGCTTTATAGGTATGCAATTTCTTTATACTTTACTGTTTACTGTGTTTTATTGTTAACCATTTTTTTGTTTTCAGGTACGCCATTCAGCTGCAGAGCGGATTTATTTATCTTGACAGCAACAGTGTTTGCTCCCACGATACATAAAGCCGTGACTCCAGCACTGTCAGAGGTGATCTCACCACCACTGTTACATACTTCAGCATATATACCGAAGCATGGGGGCAGCAGAGGGCAGAGGAGCGATTTGCTCCTAACTTTTGCGGGAGGATGCCCCCATGCTTCGGCTAGGGCTGGGAGATTTTTTTTTTTTTTAAATCTTCGATTCTCTTAAAAAAAAACTCGATTCACGATTCGAATCGAGTTTTTTTTTCTTTGGAAACCGCGCCGGTACTGAGGCGCTGCGGGCATAAGCTTTTAGGCGAGGCCGCGGAGTCGGCCTAGTCTGCGGCATCTGGCCTCGTGTACTAGGCCGAAGCCGCGGCCTCACCTAAAAACTCCTTGCCCGCAGCTCCTCAGGACCAGTGCGGTGTCAGCGGCGGCCCTGAGGCGCTGCAGGCATGAGTTTTTAGGCGAGGCCACGGCTTCGGCCTAGTCTGCAGCGTCGGGCCGAAGCCGCAGACTAGGCCAAAGCCGCGGCCTTGCCTAAAAACTCATGCCCGCATCGCCTCAGGACCAGCGCAGTGAAAAAAAAAATCTAAAAAAATCGATTTGTTTAAATTTTGAATCGATTTGACCTCTAAACTCGATTCAAGATTTAAATTTATTTTTTCCCCAGCCCTAGCTTCGGCATATATATATATTTTAGGCACAGGTTGCGTTAAATGTTTTATTTTTTACTATTTTTTTTTTTGTATTTGCTTTGCAGGTATAGTAAGTCTTACTGTTATACTGTAATGTTACTTTGTTTTATTGTTAACCATCATTTGCTTAGCAGGTACGCCATTCAGTTGCAGGGCGGATTTATTTATCCTGACAGCAACAGCGTTTGCTCCCACGATACATAAAGCCGTAACTCCAGCGCTGTAGGAGGCGATTTCACCACCACAGTTAAAAAAAGAACATATATGCCAAAGCATGAGGGCAGCAGGGGCGGAGGAGCGATTTGCTCCTACCTTTTGGGGCGGATGCCCCCATGCTTCAGCATATATATACGGTGCATGTATGCCCATCATTAGAAGTGAGTGGATGAAGGGAGGTATTCTAATGGTGGGCATACCCACCGATCAATCTCTTTTTTTCGTTCAGCCCACAGGCTGCATGAAAAAAAGTTTACAATATATGCCCAACAAGGACCAGCAACGTACTGATATGTTGCTGGACTTTGAGTGGTTATACCAGAATGATGCCTGCAGGTTTAGGTATCATCTTGGTATCATTCTTTTCAGCCAGCGGTCGGCTTTCATGTAAAAGCAATCCTAGCAGCTAATTAGCCTCTAGACTGCTTTTACAAGCAGTGGGAGGGAATGCCCCCCCCCCCACCGTCTTCCATGTTTTTCTCTGGCTCTCCTGTCCCAACAGGGAACCTGAGAATGCAGCCGGTGATTCAGCCAGCTGACCATAGAGATGATCAGAGACCAGAATGGCTCCAAACATCTCAATGGCCTAAGAAACCAGAAGCTACGAGCATTTCATGACTTAGATTTCGCCGGATGTAAACAGCGCCATTGGGAAAATGGGAAAGTATTTTATTACACCGATCTTGGTGTGGTCAGATGCTTTGAGGGCAGAGGAGAGATCTAGGGTCTAATAGACCCCAATTTTTTCAAAAAAGAGTACCTGTCACTACCTATTGCTATCATAGGGGATATTTACATTCCCTGAGATAACAATAAAAATGATTTAAAAAAAAAAAAGGAACAGTTTAAAAATAAGATAAAAAAGCAAAAAAAATAATAAAGAAAAAAAAAAGCACCCCTGTCCCCCCCTGCTCTCGCACAAAGGTGAACGCAAGCGTCAGTCTGGCGTCAAATGTAAACAGCAATTGCACCATGCATGTGAGGTATCACCGCGAAGGTCAGATCGAGGGCAGTAATTTTAGCAGTAGACCTCCTCTGTAAATCTAAAGTGGTAGCCTGTAGGCTTTTAAAAATGTATTTAGTTTGTCGCCACTGCACGTTTGTGCGCAATTTTAAAGCATGTCATGTTTGGTATCCATGTACTCGGCCTAAGATCATCTTTTTTATTTCATCAAACATTTGGGCAATATAGTGTGTTTTAGTGCATTAAAATTTAAAAAAGTGTGTTTTTTCTCAAAAAAATGCATTTGAAAAATCACTGCGCAAATACTGTGTGGAAAAAAAATTAAACACCCACCATTTTAATCTGTAGGGCATTTGCTTTAAAAAAATATATAATGTTTGGGCGTTCAAAGTAATTTTCTTGCAAAAAAAATATTTTTTTCATGTAAACAAAAAGTGTCAGAAAGGGCTTTGTCTTCAAGTGGTTAGAAGAGTGGGTGATGTGTGACATAAGCTTCTAAATGTTGTGCATAAAATGCCAGGACAGTTCAAATCCCCCCAAATGACCCAATATTCCATGAGTCCATGGAATATTTTATATCGTGACACAAGTTGCGGGAAAAAGACAAATTTTTTTTTTTTTTTTTCACAAAGTTGTCACTAAATGATATATTGCTCAAACATGCCATGGGAATATGTGAAATTACACCCCAAAATACATTCTGTTGCTTCTCCTGAGTACGGAGATACCACATGTGTGAGACTTTTTGGGAGCCTAGCCGCGTACAGGACCCCGAAAACCAAGCACTGCCTTCAGGCTTTCTAAGGGTGTAAATTTTTGATTTCACTGCCTATCACAGTTTCGGAGGCCATGGAATGCCCAGGTGGCACAAACCCCTCCCAAATGATGCTATTTTGGAAAGTAGACACCCCAAGCTATTTGCTGAGAGGTATAGTGAGTATTTTGAAGACCTCTCTTTTTGTCACAAAGTTTTGAAAATTGAAAAAAGAAAAAAAAAAATTTTTTTCTTGCCTTTCTTCATTTTCAAAAACAAATGAGTGCTGCAAAATACTCACCACGCCTCTCAGCAAATAGCTTGGGGTGTCTACTTTCCAAAATGGGGTCATTTGGGGGGGTTTGTGCCATCTGGGAATTTTATGGCCTTCAAAACTGTGATAGGTAGTGAGGAGTGAATTCAAAACTTTACGCCCTTAGAAATCCTGAAGGCGGTGATTGGATTTCGGGGCCCCGTACGCGGCTAGGCTCCCAAAAAGTCCCACACATGTGGTATCCCCATACTCAGGAAAATCAGCAGAATGTATTTTGGGGTGTAATTCTACATATACCCATGGCATGTTTGAGCAATATATCATTTAGTGACAACTTTGTGCAAAAAAAAAAAAAAAAGTTTGTAATTTTCCCGCAACTTGTGTCAAAATATAAAATATTCCATGGACTCAACATGCCTCTCAGCAAATAGCTTGGGGTGACTACTTTCCAAAATGGGGTCATTTGGGGGGGGGGTTTGTGCCATCTTGGCATTTTATGGCCTTCAAAACTGTGATAGGTAGTGAGGGGTGAAATAAAAAATTTACGCCCTTAAAAATCCTGAAGGCGGTGCTTGGTTTTCGGGGCCCCGTACGCGGCTAGGCTCCCAAAAAGTCCCACACATGTGGTATCCCCATACTCAGGAGAAGCAGCTAAATGTATTTTGGGGTGCAATTCCACATATGTCCATGGCCTGTGTGAGCAATATATCATTTAGTGACAACTTTTTGTAAATTTTTTTTTTTTGTCATTATTTAATCACTTGGGACAAAAAAATTAATATTCAATGGGCTCAACATGCCTCTCAGCAATTTCCTTGGGGTGTCTACTTTCCAAAATTGTGTCATTTAGGGGGGTTTTGTACTGCCCTGCCATTTTAGCATGGCAGTACAAAATGACATAGGCAGTCATAAACTAAAAGCTGGGTAAATTCCAGAAAATGTACCCTAGTTTGTAGATGCTATAACTTTTGCGCAAACCAATAAATATATGCTTATTGACATTTTTTTTACCAAAGACATGTGGCCGAATACATTTTGGCCTAAACGTATGACTAAAATTGGGTTTATTGGATTTTTTTTATAACAAAAATTAGAAAATATAATTTTTTTTCAAAATTTTCGTTTTTTTTCCATTTATAGCGCAAAAAATAAAAACCACAGAGGTGATCAAATACCATCAAAAGAAAGCTCCATTTGTGGGAAGAAAAGGACACAAATTTCGTTTGGGTACAGCATTGCATGACCGCGCAATTAGCAGTTAAAGCGACGCAGTGCCAAATTGTAAAAAGTCCCCTGGTCAGGAAGGTAAATCCTTCTGGGGCTGAAGTGGTTAAAAAATATTTTCTAGCAAAAAATGCAGATTTTTACATGCATGAGAGAAATGTCAGAATTGGCCCAGACTGGAGGTGGTTAAAGCAGATATAAACCCACTCTTTTTTATCTCAAAAGAATATCCATACCAATATGTAGAAGATCTTACTAATGTGCACCATTGTTTCTGGGCTGCTGGGCTGTACTACGAATATAAACAACTAACATGCACATACCTGGTATCGCTGCGATCATCAAGAGCAGGAAAATTTATCTTGGGCTAAATTTAATAAAATTATTTTAATAAAATTTAATAAAATTATTATTTTACTATTTTGGGCCTGTTTTCCTTTGATAATAAAAAAAACAGGAGATATCGATTACAATTTACCACCAAAAGAAAGCCCAATTCATTCTGAAAAAAGCAAGGTATAATCCACCTGGATACACTAAGTATATAGTTTTACTAATACATGTCAATATTGCAAAAATGTGCTTAGGCATTTAGATTTGTTTTACCCTTAGGTGTGATGGGGTTAAGGTTGAACCTATTCTCATCCAACTTCATTGAGTGGCCACGTGTTGTCATGAGTGACCTGAGATTGAATAGTTTCCTCCTAATGCTGGAATTGCCATTAAGGTTTTTGTATATCGCTATCATATCCCTTCTTAACCGTCTTTTCTCAGGGAGAATACATTTAATGCTTGTAATCTTTCCTCGTAACTGAGGTCTTCCAGCCGTCTTATTAGCTTTGTTGCCCTTCTCTGGACATTTTCCAGTTTTAGAACATCCTTCCTGAGGGCTGGTGGCCAGAACTGGATGGCATACTCAAGATGTGGCCAAACCAGAGTTTTGTAAAGTGTTGGATTTATCTCTTGAGTAAACACCTTTTTAATGCATGCTAATATTCTGCTGGCCTTGCTTGCTGAAGCTTGGCATGGTATGCTATTTCTGAATCTATCAACAACCAGGACCCCCAGGCCCTTTCCTGAATATTGTACCATGTTAGCTTTACAACAATCAGTTGGTACCATTCCAGTCAAAATGCTTTCCTTAAAGTATACAAATAATCGTCTGGCAATGATTGGGCTAAGTTCCTTGAAGACTCTTTAGTACAAGCCATCTGGTCCTGGTGATTTGTTCATAAGTAATTGCCCCCTTTCTCTCCTCATTGACTGACCAACTTTGATTGACAGCAGTGGGTGCCAATGGCGCCACACTGTTGTCTCAGCTAATGAGAAGGGTAGTCCCTGACAGCCGAGTCTCTTTTGCTCAACATTGCTGGATGTAGATGGGGCTCAGGTAAGCACAAAGACTATTTATCCTAATGCATAGAATGCATTAAGATAAAAAACCTTCTGCCTTTACAATTACTTTAAGGTTTTTCTAGTCTTTTTAGAACACTGGCTTCTGTTACCACAAAGGCACATTCCTCGTTGTGTTGCTAACCCTATTATCTTCTCTATCATACCCCTCCTTTTCCATAGTAAAAACTGAGGAGAAGAAAGTATTTAATACAGTTGCCTTTTCCTTGTTACTTTTATCCAACATCCCTTATCATCCATTATGGCGCCAATAGTTAGCTTTTTTACTGTAAACATATTTTAAAAATGTGGGGGATTCTTTTCACTCACCTCTGCTATGTGTCTTTTATGGTCTATTTTTGCTGCCCTGATTGCACTCTTAGATTTCTTATTACATTCTTTGATGTGCTGAAATGTTGATAATGGCCCCTCAGAGGCAGTATTGTCAATCCAGAAAGCAGTGGCCAGAAACAGGTGTGGCTAGGTGATGATTGATAAGCAGCAGTGACAATGCTGATAACCATACCCCCTACAACATCTTCTCATCCCACTGAGTACAAGTAGGCACAGTCTATATGAGAAGGAAAACTCTGCTTTGAACTGCCCATCACAGGAAGCTGCATTAGGTGGACTTCACCGACATGATCGACAGGTATTTGTGGGACTTTGCAGGAGGACTAAGAGAAAATGGTGATGCAATGATAATTAGGGGCAGCAGCGCATATTTTTTAATGGGAGGTGATAATTCTAATTTGACGGTCTTTGTTCAGATACCTCCTGTTCCTCTCTCCCAGTGCATTGTTAGCCTGTCAGATGGGCTTCCAGTAGGGACTATAAGTGGCTGTGCCAGTGCTCATTGCACAGGCATGGTCAACTGTTCCATCAGGATGCCTACAGACAGAGGCTGAAAAGAGGCTGCAGGGGATCAGCAACAATAAGATGCAACAAATAATAAAAAATGTGCAAAAACTATATTCTTTAAAAAAGTTGGCAATTGTTTTTTGATATAAACTAAGTGTCATCTAGTTGGGGTTACATCTCCTTTAAGGAAATTGTACATTCAAACAGAAATACGAGTATGTAAGGCCAATATTAAGCTCATTACTATAAGCATATTCCTGACAAGAGCTGCGTGAGGTTACATCCTCCGTTCAGTCTGTGCTTAAGTTTCCTTCACCGCACATCGGTATAAAAATATATAGTAGTAATAAAAAATTATCTTCCGCAGCTTCTGTGCCACTCCATAATCTTATCTATTATATATCTGTTATAATCTCTTATTGTACTGACATTCATTGTCAGATAAAATGGAAAGTTAAAACTGGATTGTCTGCCTGACAAAATTCACTTAAATATGGACTGATAAACCGAGAAAAAGACGGTAATATTTATAGATCAAATTAGTTGACATCAAACTGAGTATTTGTGAACATGAACTGTCCACACACAGCGGTACTAAAAGGATTTACTACTACATACTCTAAAAACTGTCTAGTCATTGTAAGGCACACTTTAACCTTTTCGAAAAGAACATTTTGTGAATGTCATCTGTCCTCCACAACTAATTGGCCATTTTAGACAATATTAATGGCTTAGGGCTGGTCATCTTGGTTGCAATGGCATCTCCCTATTTTAGGTCTTGTGTCAGATGAGAAGACAGTAAAACTGAAGCCTAGGCACGATATTGTTCAATGGATAAAAAAATGTTGGGTCAACGTCTATTCATAAGAACATTAAATCATATATATACCATATACAGTGCCTTGAAAAATTATTATTTTTTTGAGATTTTATGTGATAGGCCAACACAATGTGGCAATAATTGTGAAGTGGAAGGAAAATAATAAATGTTTTTCAAAATCTTTTACAAATAAATATCTGAAAAGTCTGGCGTGCATTTGTATTCAGCCACCCCACCCCCACCCCCCGAGTCAATACTTTGTAGAACCACCTTTTATTGCAATTACGGCTGCAAGTCTTTTTTGGGTATGTCTCCACCAGCTTTGCACATCAAGAGAGTGAACCTTTTGCCCATTCTTCTTTGCAAAATAGCTCAAGCTCTGTCAGATTGGATGGAGAGTGTCTGTGAACAGCAATTTTCAAGTTTTGCCACAGATTCTCAATTGGATTTAGGTCTGGACTTTGACTGGGCCATTCTAACACATGAATATGCTTTGATCTAAACCATATCATTGTAGCTCTGGTTGATTGTTTAGGGTAGTTGTCCTGCTGAAACATCTCAAGTCTTTTGCAGACTCTAACAGGTTTTCTTCTAAGATTGCCCTGCATTTGGCTCCATCCATCTTTCCATGAACTCTGACCAGCTTCCCTGTCCCTACTGAATAAAAGCATCCCCACAATATGATGCTGTCACCACCATATTTCACAGTGTGTATGGTGTGTTCAGGGTGATGTGTAGTGTTCATTTTCTGCCACACATAGCGTTTAGCTTTTAGGCCAGAAAGTTCAATTTTGGTCTCATCTGACCAGAGCACCTTCTTCCACATGTTTGCTGTTTCCCCCACATGGCTTCTCACAAACTGCAAACGGGACAACTTATGGCTTTCTTTCAACAATGGCTTTCTTCTTGCCACTCTTCCATAAAGGCGAGATTTATGGAGTGCATGACTAATAGTTGTCCTATGGACAGATTCTCCCACCTGAGTTGTGGATTTACTATGGGCCTCTTGGCTGCTTCTCTGATTAGTGCTCTCCTTGCCTGACCTGTCAGTTTCGGTGGATGGCCATGTCTTCGTAGGTTTGCAGTTCTGTCATGCTCTTTCCATTTTCAGATGATTGATTGAACAGTGCTCCTTGAGATGTTCAAAGCTTGTGATATTTTTTTATAACCTAACCCTGCTTTAAACTTCTCCACAACTTTATACCTGACTTGTCTGGTGTGTTACTTGGCCTTCGTGATGCTGTTTGTTCAATAAGGTTCTCTAACAAACCTCTGAGGGCTTCACAGAACAGCTGTATTTATACTGAGATACCACTTAAGGACCGGAAGGATTTACCCCCTTAATGACCAGCCCATTTTTTGCGATACTGCACTGCATCACTTTAACCACTTAAGGACCGCCTAACGCCGATTTACGTCGGCAAGGCGGCACGGGCAGGCAAAATCACGTACATGTACGTGATTTGCCTCTCGCGGGTGGGGGGTCCGATCGGACCCCCCCCCGGTGCCCGAAGCGGTCCCGTTCTGTTCCCCGGCGATCCGAGATGAGGGGGAGGCCATCCGTTCGTGGCCCCCCCCTCGCGATCGCCGCCGGCCAATGGGAACACTCCTTTGCTGCTGTATGCTAAACAGCAGCAAAGGAAATGATGTCATCTCCCCTCGGCTCGGTATTTTCCGTTCCAGCGCCGAGGGGAGAAGACATCAATGTGAGTGCACAACACACACACACACAGTAGAACATGCCAGGCATACAAAACACCCCGATCCCCCCCCCGATCACCCCCCGATCCCCCCCCAAATCACCCCCCCCCCCTGTCACAAACTGACACCAGCAGGTTTTTTTTTTTTTTTTTCTGATTACTGCATAGTGTCAGTTTGTGACAGTTACAGTGTTGGGACAGTGAATATTACCCCCCTTTAGGTCTAGGGTACCCCCCTAACCCCCCCTAATAAAGTTTTAACCCCTTGATCACCCCCTGTCACCAGTGTTGCTAAGCGATCATTTTTCTGATCGCTGTATTAGTGTCGCTGGTGACGCTAGTTAGTGAGGTAAATATTTAGGTTCGCCGTCAGCGTTTTATAGTGACAGGGACCCCCATATACTACCTAATAAATGTTTTAACCCCTTGATTGCCCCCTAGTTAACCCTTTCACCACTGATCACCGTATAACCGTTACGGGTGACGCAGGTTAGTTCGTTTATTTTTTATAGTGTCAGGGCACCCGCCGTTTATTACCTAATAAAGGTTTAGCCCCCTGATCGCCCGGCGGTGATATGCGTCGCCCCAGGCAGCGTCAGATTAGCGCCAGTACCGCTAACACCCACGCACGCAGCATGCGCCTCCCTTAGTGGTATAGTATCTGATCGGATCAATATCTGATCTGATCAGATCTATACTAGCGTCCCCAGCAGTTTAGGGTTCCCAAAAACACAGTGTTAGCGGGATCAGCCCAGATACCCGCTAGCACCTGCGTTTTGCCCCTCCGCCCAGCCCACCCAAGTGCAGTATCGATCGATCACTGTCACTTACAAAACACTAAACGCATAACTGCAGCGTTCACAGAGTCAGGCCTGATCCCTGCGATCGCTAACAGTTTTTTTGGTAGCATTTTGGTGAACTGGCAAGCAAGCACCAGGCAGCGTCAGGTTAGCGCCAGTACCGCTAACACCCACGCACGCACCGTACACCTCCCTTAGTGGTATAGTATCTGATCGGATCAATATCTGATCCGATCAGATCTATACTAGCGTCCCCAGCAGTTTAGGGTTCCCAAAAACGCAGTGTTAGCGGGATCAGCCCAGATACCTGCTAGCACCTGCGTTGTGCCCCTCCGCCCGGCCCAGCCCAGCCCACCCAAGTGCAGTATCGATCGATCACTGACACTTACAAGGCACTAAACGCATAACTGCAGCGTTCGCAGAGTCAGGCCTGATCCCTGCGATCGCTAACAGTTTTTTTGGTAGCATTTTGGTGAACTAGCAAGCACCGGCCCCAGGCAGCGTCAGGTTAGCGCCAGTACCACTAACACCCACGCACGCAGCATACGCCTCCTTTAGTGGTATAGTATCTGAACGGATCAATATCTGATCCGATCAGATCAGATCTATACTAGCGTCCCCAGCAGTTTAGGGTTCCCAAAAACGCAGTGTTAGCGGGATCAACCCAGATACCTGCTAGCACCTGCGTTTTGCCCCTCCGCCCGGCCCAGTCCAGCCCACCCAAGTGCAGTATCGATCGATCACTGTCACTTACAAAACACTAAACGCATAACTGCAGCGTTCGCAGAGTCAGGCCTGATCCCTGCGATCGCTAACAGTTTTTTTGGAAGCTTTTTATTGAACTGGCAAGCACCAGCGGCCTAGTACACCCCGGTCGTAGTCAAACCAGCACTGCAGTAACACTTGGTGACGTGGCGAGTCCCATAAGTGCAGTTCAAGCTGGTGAGGTGACAAGCACAAGTAGTGTCCCGCTGCCACCAAAAAGACAAACACAGGCCCGTCGTGCCCATAGTGCCCTTCCTGCTGCATTCGCCAATCCTAATTGGGAACCCACCACTTCTGCAGCGCCCGTACTTCCCCCATTCACATCCCCCCAACGAAATGCAGTCGGCTGCATGAGAGGCATTTTTATGTGCTCCCGAGTACCCCTACCCAACGAACCCCCCCCAAAAAGATGTTGTGTCTGCAGCAAACGCGGATATAGGCGTGACACCCGCTATTATTGTCCCTTCTGTCCTGACAATCCTGGTCTTTGCATTGGTGAATGTTTTGAACGCTACCATACACTAGTTGAGTATTAGCGTAGGGTACAGCATTGCACAGACTAGGCACACTTTCACAGGGTCTCCCAAGATGCCATCGCATTTTGAGAGACCCGAACCTGGAACCGGTTACAGTTATAAAAGTTAGTTACAAAAAAAGTGTAAAAAAAAAAAAAAATATATATAAAATAAAAAAAAATAGTTGTCGTTTTATTGTTCTCTCTCTCTATTCTCTCTCTCTATTGTTCTGCTCTTTTTTTACTGTATTCTATTCTGCAGTGTTTTATTGTTATTGTTATTGTTATTGTTATTATGTTTTATCATGTTTGTTTTTCAGGTATGTAATTATTTATACTTTATTGTTTACTGTGCTTTATTGTTAACCATTTTTTTGTCTTCAGGTACGCCATTCACAACTTTGAGTGGTTATACCAGAATGATGCCTGCAGGTTTAGGTATCATCTTGGTATCATTCTTTTCAGCCAGCGGTCGGCTTTCATGTAAAAGCAATCCTAGCGGCTAATTAGCCTCTAGACTGCCTTTACAACCCGTGGGAGGGAATGCCCCCCCCCCCCCCCACCGTCTTCCGTGTTTTTCTCTGGCTCTCCTGTCTCAACAGGGAACCTGAGAATGCAGCCGGTGATTCAGCCAGCTGACCATAGAGCTGATCAGAGACAAGAGTGGCTCCAAACATCTCTATGGCCTAAGAAACCGGAAGCTACGAGCATTTTATGACTTAGATTTCGCCGGATGTAAATAGCGCCATTGGGAAATTGGGGAAGCATTTTATCACACCGATCTTGGTGTGGTCAGATGCTTTGAGGGCAGAGGAGAGATCTAGGGTCTAATAGACCCCAATTTTTTCAAAAAAGAGTACCTGTCACTACCTATTGCTATCATAGGGGATATTTACATTCCCCGAGATAACAATAAAAATGATTAAAAAAAAAAAAAAATGAAAGGAACAGTTTAAAAATAAGATAAAAAAGCAAAAAAATAATAAAGAAAAAAAAAAAAAAAAAAAAGCACCCCTGTCGCCCCCTGCTCTTGCGCTAAGGCGAACGCAAGCGGCGGTCTGTCGTCAAACGTAAACAGCAATTGCACCATGCATGTGAGGTATCGCCGCGAAGGTCAGATCGAGGGCAGTAATTTTTGCAGTAGACCTCCTCTGTAGATCTAAAGTGGTAACCTGTAAAGGCTTTTAAAGGCTTTTAAAAATGTATTTATTTTGTTGCCACTGCACGTTTGTGCGCAATTGTAAAGCATGTCATGTTTGGTATCCATGTACTCGGCCTAAGATCATCTTTTTTATTTCATCAAACATTTGGGCAATATAGTGTGTTTTAGTGCATTAAAATTTAAAAAAGTGTGTTTTTTCCCCAAAAAATGCGTTTGAAAAATCGCTGCGCAAATACTGTGTGAAAAAAAAAAATGAAACACCCACCATTTTAATCTGTAGGGCATTTGCTTTAAAAAAATATATAATGTTTGGGGGTTCAAAGTAATTTTCTTGCAAAAAAAAAAAAACTTTTTCATGTAAAAAATAAGTGTCAGAAAGGGCTTTGTCTTCAAGTGGTTAGAAGAGTGAGTGATGTGTGACATAAGCTTCTAAATGTTGTGCATAAAATGCCAGGACAGTTCAAAACCCCCCCAAATGACCCCATTTTGGAAAGTAGACACCCCAAGCTATTTGCTGAGAGGCATGTCGAGTCCATGGAATATTTTATATTGCGACACAAGTTGCGGGAAAGAGACAAATTTTTTTTTTTTTTTTTTTTTTTTTGCACAAAGTTGTCACTAAATGATATATTGCTCAAACATGCCATGGGAATATGTGAAATTACACCCCAAAATACATTCTGCTGCTTCTCCTGAGTACGGGGATACCATATGTGTGAGACTTTTTGGGAGCCTAGCCGTGTACGGGACCCCGAAAACCAAGCACCGCCTTCAGGCTTTCTAAGGGGCGTGAATTTTTGATTTCACTCTTCACTGCCTATCACAGTTTCGGAGGCCATGGAATGCCCAGGTGGCACAAAACCCCCCCAAATGACCCCATTTTGGAAAGTAGACACCCCAAGCTATTTGCTGAGAGGTATAGTGAGTATTTTGCAGACCTCACTTTTTGTCACAAAGTTTTGAAATTTGAAAAAAGAAAAAAAAAAAAAGTTTTTTCTTGTCTTTCTTCATTTTCAAAAACAAATGAGAGCTGCAAAATACTCACCATGCCTCTCAGCAAATAGCTTGGGGTGTCTACTTTCCAAAATGGGGTCATTTGGGGGGGGTTTGTGCCACCTGGGCATTCCATGGCCTCCGAAACGGTGTTAGGCAGTGAAGAGTAAAATCAAAAATTCACGCCCTTAAAAACGCTGAAGGCGGTGATTGGTTTTCGGGGCCCCGTACGCGGCTAGGCTCCCAAAAAGTCCCACACATGTGGTATCCCCATACTCAGGAGAAGCAGCTAAATGTATTTTGGGGTGCAATTCCACATAGGCCCATGGCCTGTGTGAGCAATATATCATTTAGTGACAACTTTGTGCAAAAAAAAAAAAAAAAAAAAAAAAAGTGTCACTTTCCCGCAACTTGTGTCAAAATATAAAATATTCCATGGACTCAATATGCCTCTCAGCAAATAGCTTGGGGTGTCTACTTTCCAAAATGGGGTCATTTGGGGGGGGGTTGTGCCACCTGGGCATTCCATGGCCTCCGAAACTGTGATAGGCAGTGAAGAGTGAAATCAAAAAGTTACACCCTTAGAAATCCTGAAGGCGGTGATTGGTTTTCGGGGTCCCATACGCGGCTAGGCTCCCAAAAAGTCCCACACATGTGGTATCCCCGTACTCAGGAGAAGTAGCTGAATATATTTTGGGGTGCAATTCCACATAGGCCCATGGCCTGTGTGAGCAATATATCATTTAGTGACAACTTTTTGTAAATATTTTTTTTTTTTTTTTTTTTTGTCATTATTCAATCACTTGGGACAAAAAAAATAAATATTCAATGGGTTCAACATGCCTATCAGCAATTTCCTTGGGGTGTCTACTTTCCAAAATGGGGTCATTTGGGGGGGTTTTGTACTGCCCTGCCATTTTAGCACCTCAAGAAATGACATAGGCAGTCATAAACTAAAAGCTGTGTAAATTCCAGAAAATGTACCCTAGTTTGTAGACGCTATAACTTTTGCGCAAACCAATAAATATACGCTTATTGACATTTTTTTTACCAAAGACATGTGGCCGAATACATTTTGGCCTAAATGTATGACTAAAATTGAGTTTATTGGATTTTTTTTATAACAAAAAGTAGAAAATATCATTTTTTTTCAAAATTTTCGGTCTTTTTCCGTTTATAGCGCAAAAAATAAAAACTGCAGAAGTGATCAAATACCATCAAAAGAAAGCTCTATTTGTGGGAAGAAAAGGACGCAAATTTCGTTTGGGTACAGCATTGCATAACCGCGCAATTAGCAGTTAAAGCGACGCAGTGCCAAATTGGAAAAAGACCTCTGGTCCTTAGGCAGCATAATGGTCCGGGGCTCAAGTGGTTAACTGACAATTGCATGGTCGTGCGACGCTGTACCCAAACAAAATTGACGTCCTTTTTTTTCCCACAAATAGAGCATTCATTTGGTCATATTTGATCACCTCTGCGGTTTTTATTATTTGCGCTATAATCAAAAAAAGAGCGTCAATTTTGGAAAAAAAAATTTTTTTACTTATTGCTATAATAGGTATCCAAAAAAAAATTTTCATCAGTTTAGGCCAATATGTATTCTTCTACATATTTTTGGTAAAAGAAAATCGCAATAAGCGTATATTGATTGGTTTGCGCAAAAGTTATAGTATCTACAAGATAGGGGATAGATTTTTTTTTTTACTAGTAATGGCAGCGATCTGCAATTTTTAGCGGGACTGCGACATTGCGGCGGACAGATCGGACACTTTTGACACTTCTTTGGGACCACTGACATTTATACAGAGATCAGTGCTATAAAAATGCACTGATTACTGTGAAAATGTCACTGGCAAGGAAGGGGTTAACACTAGGGGGCGATAAAGGGGTTAACTCTGTTCCCTAATGTGTGTTTCTAACTGTGGGGGGATGGTACTGACTGGATGGGGAGACAGATCGCTGTTCCTAGTTACTAGGAATAGCAGATCTGTCTCTCCTCCCTTGTCAGAATGGGGATTTGTGTGTTTACATACACAGATCCCCATTCTGGCTCTCATGCCCGCTATTGTGGGTGGCCATCGCAGACGCCTGCCACGTGCATAGGGTCCCCCGCCGTGCAGTGTGTGCCTCCGGCGGCACACGTGCCTGCTATGGCTCTTAAAGGAGCCAATGAACAGGTACAGCGATTCGCAGGAACGAACCGACCTGCCACCGTATAATGATGGTGGCTGGTTGGCAAGTGGTTAAATTACACACAGGTGGACTCTATTTACTAATTAGGTGACTTCTGAAGGCAATTGGTTCCACTAGATTTTAGTTAGGGGTATCAGAGTAAAGGGGGCTGAATACAAATGCACACCACACTTTTCAGATATTTATTTGTAAAAAATATGGAAAACCATTTATCATTTTCCTTCCACTTCGCAATTATGTGCCCCTTTGTGTTGGTCTATCACATAAAATCCCAATAAAATACATTTTTCTTTTTAGTTGTAACATGACAAAATGCTGAAAATGTCAAGGGGTTTGAATACTTTTTCAAAGCACTGTAATATTCTCAATACTTATTGAAAACTTACAAAAATATATATTATTATCTATGTACAGTTGCATTGTCCGTACTATATGTAATGTGAGTTTTCAAGTATTAAGAATATTATATGGATAAACATTACCCCAGCATTTTTTATCCATTTAGATAACTGTTATAAGCTCCTGAAGCAGCGTTTATTCACGAAACATGTCGAGCTGGATCTAAAGGCCAGAGGCTGCTGCAATTCTCCGACCAAGTAACAATATCAAGTATGTTCACGTGCCATTTAATAGCTACATCAGGGGGCCCAGAGAACCATATACAGGGCAGCTCTATTTTATTATTATTATTATATATGTTGACTTTTAATCAAGTTGTAGCTACATTGCCTTCAAAGTCCATTTTTCCATTTTCCTTTGTGGTAATCTCTATTGTGGCTGAAATTTAGCAGGAGGAGGAGGCGGAGTCGCCGGCGACAGACATGTCCAGCTGAAGCTCCACATCTCTTGGGACTCCTCGGCTGATAAAGACACCTGCAAGGCATGGTAAACTTAAAATAATCTTACCATAAGCCTCCTCAGTGACCCTGGGATAAATAAAATGGCCAAGGATATACAGTCTAGAGGCCCCTGTAAAATGGCACAGCCTCCTTCCTGACACACAGGCACATCTCACGCTGCTAAGCAACTGCAGTTACCTCAGGATGCCTATATTGACTCTGACGGTGAATACAGCGCTGCCTCACAAGAAAAACAAACAGATTCCCTACATCCAAATATTTTGAGACAAATAGACATTTTTTTTACAGAAAGCCTTAAAGCAGACCTCAGACTACACAACTGAAAGTCTCACAAAAGAAATCCATGTGTTAGGCCAGCGCACTTCTGACCTAGAAATCAGAGTGGATGACATGGAACCAAATGGGACTGTCCCGTGATAATGAATTAGAGACTCTTAAGGACGAAAATCTTATTCTGCAAACACGCTTAGAGGACTTTGAAAATAGAGCACGTCGATCAAATCTTCGTATACGAGGAACACCTGAGGCTATTGTTGACCTTCATTCTACTATAACCACACTTTTCCAAGAACTATTACCATCAATCCCGGTCGATCGTTTTGAAGATGGATAGGATTCTCAGAACTTTAACACCACGCAAACCGGGTCCCCCTCGTGATACTATTGTGAAATTCCACTTCTATCGCACCAAAGAACTCATGGCTGCAGCTATAGGAAAAGATTCCCTCATCTTTCAAGATCATCTTTATCAGCTTTTTGCTGACCTTTCCCCAATTACTGTGGCTAAACGAGGTGCACTGAAAGCCTTACTTCATAATCTACAGCAACGCCAGATCCCTTATCAGTGGGGATTCCCATTTTCTATCTGCTTTAACTATAAAGGTGTCAAACATTCCTGTAGATCGTCAAACTACAAAGCACTCTACAAGAACTACATCTTATCAAAATATTTTCAACTAGCCCTCGTCAACGCAAAACATCCAGCTCCCCTCAAGAATCCTCCAAATCTGAAAAAGATAGAGGCCAACAAAATTCCTCTAAGAGAAGTCAAATCAATTCTCCTGATATAGATCCTGTGGACACAGTGGACTGAATGACTTTCACTTCTCATCTTGAAGCGTATTCAATCTTAAGGCTCAGCCTTCTTTGGTCATTAAGGACTTCCCGCCCGCCCTATGGCGGATTGACGTCCGGTAAGTGGTTCTGTTATCCTGACTGGACATCATATGACGTCCAGCAGGATAACATGCCGCAGCGCGCCCCCAGGGGCGCGCATCGCGGCGATCGGTGTGTCAGTCTGACACACCGCTACACAGATCTTGGTAAAGAGCCTCCGGCGGAGGCTCTTTACCACGTGCTCAGCCGTGTCCAATCACGGCTGATCACGCTGTCAATAGGAAGAGCCGTTGATCGGCTCTTCCTCACTCGCGTCTGACAGACGCGAGTAGAGGAGAGCCGATCGGCGGCTCTCCTGGCAGGGGGGGGTCTGCGCTGATTGTTTATCAGCGCAGCCCCCCCGCAGATCACCACACTGGACCACCAGGGATCGCCACTAGGACCACCAGGGAAGGGGCAACATGTGGATGGCCAGGTATGTACCCCATGGCCATCCACATGTGCCCAGTGTGCCAAATCTGTGCCAATCAGTGCCCACAAATGGGCACTGATTGGCACCATTATGTTGCAGTGATGCCCAGTAATGCCACCCTTAGGGGCATCACTGCAAACAAGCAGTGTCATCAGTGCCACCCATCAGTGTCCATTCGTGCCACCTGTCAGTGCCCATCCGTGCCAATCAGTGCCCATCTATCAGTGCCCATCCGTGCCCATCTGTACCAACTATCAGTGCCACCCATAAGTAACCATCAATGCCACCTATGAGTGCCCATCAGTGCCGCCAATAAGTGCCCATCGGTGCCACCTATGAGTGCCCATCAGTGCCGCATACCAGTGCCACCTATCAGTGCCCATCAGTGCCACCTATCAGTGCCGCCTATCAGTGCCCATCATCAGTGCCCGTCAGTGCCACCTCATCAGTGCCACCTCATTGGTGCCACCTCATCGGTGCCCATCAGTGCCGCCGTATCAGTGCCCGTCAATGCAGCCATATCAGTGCCCGTCATTGAAGAAGAAAACGTACTTATTTACAAAAAGTTTTAACAGAAACAAAGAAAAACTTGTTTTTTTTCAAAATTTTCTGTCTTTTTTTATTTGTTGCGCAAAAAATAAAAACCGCAGAGGTGATCAAATACCACCAAAAGAAAGGTCTATTTGTGGGAACAAAATGATAAAAAATGTGTTTGGGTACAGTGTAGCATGACCGCGCAATTGTCATTCAAATTGCGACAGCACTGAAAGCTGAAAATTTGCCTGGGTGGGAAGGTGTCTAAGTGCCTGGTATTGAAGTGGTTAAGTAATTTGCCACCTTCAGTATAATCTGACTAAACTTATTTAAAATAATACTGTTCTATTGAGTTTTGAACTTCCCCTTTTATCTCCCACAATCTCAGATAAACACATTTTATGCTTTATCTATTTACCCCCCCCCCCCTCCCCTTAAGCCAGTTAGATACATATTGTCTCGATTATAACCTTATTTACTTATATTTATCTTAGAGAAAAATCTAGTTATTTTTTAAATTTAAGTACTTCTATTGTTTTATATTTAATGATCCTGTTTATCAATAACACTATTTTCCTTCTTCATTACTGGCAATCCTATGATAAGTAATATTGCTATGCAAACCATACAGTTTCTTATTTTAAAGTAATTTTTCCCTAGGGCTACCTGTAAGTATTTATACTCACCTTACAGTATAGTTGTTAATTAATAGCTAATTAATCTTTTATTGTTTTTTACCCTTGCTAATTTTTTTTTTTTTTTTACGGCTGAACTTGGGTGTTCAAGTATTCTTCTTTTTCTGTATATAGATCTAGGCCGTTGGGGTCTCAAGAGATTGTCACTGCTCCCCCTTGTCCTCCTGTCCTTGAATAAACCTCCATTCTGACCTTATATTTTTGGAGGACCTCCTCGGATGGATATTAGGCCTCTGAATTAGCGTTTTTTTTTTTTTACTCACTCAGTACGCCGCTTATTTACTTTTCTCTTTTCACACAATTTACTTACTATTATTTGACTATATGACTCTTGACTCTTACTCTCTCTTTCTTCCTCGTTCTAAATATCCCACAAAAGTGAACTAAAGTTTTTCGCTCCTTAGCTTCTTAGCTTCCTCAAAAGAATATGTTGTATGTCTCTAAGAAACCCATTTCGCAGATAAGGCGATCCCTAAATATTTTGGTTCAGCTTATCCCCAAGTTTTCACAGCCTCTGCCAAAACTAATCAATGAGGGGTGCTAATAGGGTTTCATCGTACTACACCCTTTTCACTTCTGACAGCGATTAGAGACCCAGAAGGTCGCTATCTTATACTCATGGGATATCTATTCGATTCTCTAAAAGTGGTATCCTACTATGCTCCTAGCAAAACTCCATCCTCATTCCTCTCCCATTTATTACAGGTAATTGACACTCATAAAACGGGCACACTTTTAATCTGTGGAGATTCGAATCAAGTCCTTTATCCTTTTTTAGATAAATCCCCAACTCCTATTGCATCTAGTTCTCGATCTCGTAAGTTCCAACAACTTCTTCAACAACACTCTTTCTTAGATTCTTGGCGTAAAATCAATCCTGCTAGGCACCAATTTACTTTTTTATTCTCATCCCCATAATTCATTTTCCTGTATTGATCACATTTTGATCCTATCTCATCCATCACACTCCTCTGATCTAGAAATAGCCATAAAAGATTACCTGGCCAATAATGAGACCCCTGATATATCCCCACTGACCCTATGGGAAGCTCATAAACCTGTTCTCCGTGGGGTTTGTATATGCCAAGTCTCAGTTCTTAAAAGAGAAAAACAACAACTAAAACAAAAATTAGAAGCAGCATTTAATACATGTCAAACAATCTTTCAATCCAATCCTACCCCTGTGACCAAATTACAGGTTGTTAACCGCTTCAGCTCCGGAAGATTTTACCCCCTTCCTTACCAGAGCATTTTTTGCGATTCGGCACTGCGTCGCTTTAACTGACAATTGCGCGGTCGTGCGACGTGGCTCCCAAACAAAATTGACATCCTTTTTTTTCCCACAAATAAAGCTTTCTTTTGGTGGTATTTGATCACCTCTGCGATTTTTATTTTTTGCGCTATAAACAAAATAAGAGCGACAATTTTGAAAAAAACGCATTATTTTTTACATTTTGCTATAATAAATATCCCCCAAAAATATATAAAAAAAGCACTTTTTTTCCTCAGTTTAGGTCGATACGTATTCTTCTACATATTTTTGGTAAAAAAAAATCGCAATAAGCGTTTATTGATTGGTTTGCGCAAACGTTATAGAGTTTACTAAATAGGGGATAGTTTTATGGCATTTTTATTAATAACTTTTTTTTTACTAGTAATGGCGGCGATCAGCGATTTTTATTGTGACTGCGACGTTATGGCGGACATGTCGGACATTTTTGACACATTTTTGGGACCAGTGTCATTTATACAGCGATCAGTGCGATTAAAAATGCACTGATTACTGTGTAAATGACACTGGCAGTGAAGGGGTTAACCACTAGGGGGCGGGGAGGGGTTAAGTGTGTCCTAGGGGAGTGATTACTAACTGTAGGGGGATGGGCTAGCAGTGTCATTACTCTGATCACAGCTCCCGATGACAGGGAGCTGTGATCAGTGACACTTGTCACTAAGTAGAACGGGGAGATGCTGTTTACATCAGCATCTCCCCATTCGTCCTCTCCGTGAGCCGATCGCGGGTATCCCCGCGGCGATCAAGTCCACGGGACCCGGGACCCGCAACCCGACTCACGGAGCTCCCGGACGGCACGCGCGCACGCAATGGCACGGCGGGGAATTCAAATGGACGTACAGGTATGCCAATTTGCCCAGCCGTGCCATTCTGCCGACGTACAGCGGCGTGCGCTGGTCGGGAACCAGATAAAGCACGTTTAAATCTTGACCTTTTTATCAGAATCTGTAGGTAAAATGTTATGCAAGTCTAAACATAAATTTTATCTTAAAGCGAATAAACCAGACACTCTTTTAGCCCGAGCACTTAAAAAACTAAATTGCCCCTTTAAACTGATTCGACTGAAATTATCTCATGATATATTTACTAGAAATCCAGTAAAAATCATCCACACCTTTCAAAAACATGTTACCTCATTATATAAAAAGGAAGGATCTTTTGATCAAACTTTAGCAGAATAATTTTTTTTACAAATCAAACTTCTTATGCCCACACACGGTCGGACTTTGTTCGGAAATTCCGACAACAAAATCCTAGGATTTTTTCCGACGGATGTTGGCTCAAACTTGTTTTGCGTACACACGGTCGCACAAAGTTGTCGGAATTTCCGATCGCCAACAACGCGGTGACGTCAACCACGTACGACGAGACTAGAAAAGGCCAGTTCAGAACCAAGCGCGGCACCCTTTGGGCTCCTTTTGCTAATCTCGTGTTAGTAAAAGTTTGGTGAGAGACGATTCGCGCTTTTTCAGACTCGTGGCTTTCAGATCGTTTTCTGCGGTTCAGTTTGTGCTTGTGGGTTTGTATCTGCTCTTCAGTGCATGCAAGCAAGTTCCGCGTGACTTATAGTCATTGTGTTCTTGTTCGTTCGTTACTGTTTTTCAAGTCGCTCTTCACAGGCCTTGCTGTTCTTCAGTGCGTTCTGTTACTTCGTTCTGAGCAGCCGACCGTTTTCTAGCCATGTTGCGTATACGTACTCCTCGTAGAGTTCGTGCTGTGCGGGGGCTTGGTGTTGGGGTCCTGACCTTGACACAAGTCCAGTCCATGAACAGGGTGGGGAGGAGTTCATGGACCAAGAATTGGTTGCTTCAGCGTGACCAGTTCTGTCATATGCCTTTGCTCCGTGAGATCCGTGAGAATAATCCTGATGATTTCAGGAACTTTCTCAGGATGACGGACCCCGTATTTCACCGTCTGCTGGCTTTGCTGACCCCCTATATCAACAGGCAGGATACCTGCATGAGGCAAGCCACCACTCCGGAGCAGAGGCTTGTCGCTACCCTGCGGTACTTGGCGACAGGGAGAAGCCTGCAGGACCTCAAGTTCTCGACAGGCATCTCCCCCCAGGCTCTGGGGATCATTATCCCAGAGATCTGTTCTGCCATCCTCCAGGTCCTGCAGAAGGAGTATATGAAGGTAAGATTTTTATCCTTTAATATCACATTTTATTGTACTGAATGTTTGATAATGTATTGTATTTCTTTCCTCATTCCCTAATTACCATGATTGTAATATGCTGTGAATGTCCCCTTTGTTCTCATGCATGCTGGATTTGTCTGTAATTATTTTTTTAGTCCTTCATACATATTTGCCTTCAATAACCTCCCCAGCATGCTCTCCTGCCCCACATTCACCTCATGTAGTCACTTAACAATGTATTTTATCAGCTCCATAGTAGTGCTTTAACCCAAACACCCCCTAAAATGTTTTTAAATGTGATTTGTGCTTTAAATTCAGGCAGAGTGCCAGAGGCATTTTTTTTGTGGTGTCCCCAAATCATTTTTATTAACCCTCCTTCCCCCCAACTGCTAAGTCAGCTGATCCCAATTCTCTATCTATCCCCAATCATCTATCTGCTGACTTTGCCAAACCCAGACACACTATACCCATCTCTTTAGTGGTCAGATTTATGGATGAATTCCCCAAAGCATGTAGTGCAAAGGCCTGCCTGTATACTTTCAAATGGTACTGTTTCAAGATTTTGTATCCTATTATTATCTTGACAGGTAATAGCAGAATGTCCAAATGTCCTCAAATGTGTACAGTGTGTATTTATAACTTTGTATTATGACACTTCTTACCTGTCCAGTGGGCTGCCAATAGTGTAACTAAGGAGGGGCTGTTCCAAGTAAAACCCTGTATTTAGGCATTCATCTCTCAATGAAGTGGAGAGGGTTACCTGTCCAAGATTCCCCCCCCTATAATGTTAGAAATGGCCCATTAGAGGGGGGGGGGGGGGGATATGATAGGTGTACCTTATACTTTGGTGTTGTTAAATTCCCCTTAATAAATGCTGGAGGTTGGCCAAGAATGTTTGTGTCTAATCTGCTTGCCATGTTTATGTGCAAAAATACAATTTTTTTTTTGTTTTCCTCAACAGTTTCCTTCCACGCCACAGGAATGGCAGACTGTGGCCTCCCACTTTGCCCAGCAGTGGGACTTTCCTAACTGCGGAGGGGCAATTGATGGGAAACATGTCCACATCGTCCCACCACCCAACTAGGGGTCGTACTATTTCAACTATAAGGGGTTCAATAGTATTGTGATGTTGGCGGTGGTGTCGGCTAATTACGACTTCTTGTATGTGGACGTGGGGAAGAATGGCCCGATGTCCGATGGTGGAGTCATCGCCCAGACGGAGTTCTAAAGGCGTCTCCAGAATGGCAGCTTGGACTTGCCACCTCCAGAGGACAATGTGGAAGGACTCCCATTCGTCTTCGTTGCGGATGAAGCATTTGCGCTGGGGGACCATCTTATGCGGCCATTCCCGATGAGGACCCTCACCCCGGAACAGAGGGTTTTTAATTACCGGCTGGCCAGAGCCAGAAGAGTGGTGGAGAACACATTTGGAATCATGGCCAGCCGGTTCCGCCTATTTCTGACACCCATCCATATGGCGGAGTATAAACTTAATCATCTAATCCTGGCGTGCTGTGTTCTCCATAACTTTTTACGCAAACATTCTGCCAACTATGCTGGCTCAGTTGGGCCTGAGGCCGGAATGATCAATGAACCAACCCTGACGGCGCTTGAAAGTGGCCGTCCTGACTTGCCCTCCCTGAGTGCCCGTGATGTCCGGTTAAGATACCTTGAGTTCTTTGCGGGTAGGGGGGCCATCAATATGCCAGACAATTTGTGAAGCCTTTATCAAATAAAATAAAAAAAAAAACAAATCTTTGGTGACATTTCCTGCTTGTGTTTGTTTTACCTGACCCTGACAGAAATGTGGGGAGTCCTGAAAATGGCATGATTGTGTAACCTTAGACAAAGCACTGTTGGGTGTTATTTACTAAAGGCAAAGACACTTTGCACTACAAGTGCACTTGCAACTGCACTGAAACTGCACTTGTAGTGAAAAGAGGGTTTTCCCTTAGGAAATAACCCCCATTTTCACAGAAAACACCAATTACATCACCACCAAAGTGTTGTAGCGTTGACACAATAATCCACACATTCTTCATTAACAATAATTTTAATACCTGCACAATCACAGGTGCATTTAGAAAAGGTTTTTAAAACAAACCAACATGTTTGTTGTTTAACAATTTTTGGGGTGGCATTATCACAAATAGAAATGTCCATTTAAGATAAAACTGGCATGTGTAAAACCAACAAGAAAGACACAAATCTTTGAACTTACAAAGTTCACATTTGGTAGAATTTGAAGGCAAAATCAGACATGAGTATTTAGGAACTGTGTTTGATATTGCGTTCAGATGGGGTGAAGTCACCCCAGGAAAAGCCACATTTGGAAGATGCACACAAATTTCCCAATGTCAACATGTGCTAGCTGCCATCACGGGGGATCAAGGGAAGTGTTTTGGGGGAGAAACCCCTTCCTCTCAGCTACTTTATTATTGAGGAAGGGGTTGCACCCCCAAAACGCCTACATTGATCTCCTGTGATGGCAGATAGCACATGTTGGCACACTGTGTGCATCCTCCAAATTTAGCTCCTAGAAAAATCGCTCAAACATTGTAAACTTTGTCGAACACAAAAGAAGAAAGTGATTTTGAGGGGTTTTAAACTCGCCCCAAAACATCAATGATGTTCTTATTTTTTTGGATAACATCATTGATGTTTTTCTTGAGGTTTTCCAATTCTAAATTACACCCCATGATCTCCCCGATCAGGATCTGTGCACTTTCTGATGTGAAAGGATCAGGATCCACAACATTACGATCACCTAAAAAGAGAGCAAAACAAAACAGGTATGAAAAATATGCCGGCATCCATCTCTTACCTGAGCCTGTGGTTGCAGACACTCACCTGTTGTGGTGACAATTTCCACCACGTCTTCCTCCTCCTGCTCTTCTTGGGTTGGGGATATTTCCCCTTCTTCCAGAGGTGGGGGGTCTGTGGTCTCCTCGGATGAGGGGTGTCCTCCGAGTCTTTTCTCCCCTATGTAAAACAAAAATGGTATACTTAGCACACAGATATTTGATGGCAGAACTATGAAGATGAAACATTGCTTGGAAGTGGGGTACAATTGTCAATTTTAGCCGAGTTCCAAGATGTAGCATTTTCAGTGTCCTTTGTCAAGCTGCAATACTTTACCTGTTTTGTACAAGCTTCACAGATGGAGACCCCCCTATAGTATACACTAGAGCACCTGTGTGGGTCCCCTAAGAAAAATGGGGTTCTTGTGTCCCACACTAGTGCTCCAGTGTCCAGATGTGAAAACAGCTGCTGAGTGTCCTCTCCTTACACAGAATCTAGTTTGCATTTCATTCTAGTAACAAAGCCATCTACACAACCAAATTCTTTTAAGACAAGTATAGGGCGTAAAAATGGTGGCCAAATGCATATGGCCTAAACAATGGTATTTTATAGTCCGAAAGAAAAATGTTGGATACGAACGAATAATGTGCCCATGAACATGAAAGTTGCCATTTTAAACTGTACAACAGTTCCGAAAAGCACATGGAGCAGCACGAACGTACTAAACATCAAAAGAATAGGAACACAGCACAACTACTTACTTTTTTGCAGCACTCTCCAGATCTTTCTGTACTGCTCATGTTCTCTTAATCTGAGGTCCAACCACCGCTTCCTGAGCTGATCTTCCGATCGTCGTACCCCGAAATTCCGGTGCAGACTCTTGACCACTTTCGCCATGATCTTGGCCTTTCTGACATTGGGGTTGGGGTAAGGTCCATACTTCCCATCATAGTCGGCCTTCTTCAGGATGTCGACCATCTCCAACATCTCCCCAAAGGAAAAATTTGAGGCCTTAAATCGTCTCCTTCTGGATCCAGACATTTCAGGCTCCGGCATTTCCTCCCCTTCCTCCTCGTTGCTGTAATTAGCACGCACCTGCTGTGTATCCGCCATGTGCTCTCCCCCACTGCGCCGAACGAAATGGGGCGGGGAATAGACTAGAAAGAACGTCAGGGGCGGGCGGAGTTAGACGCATGCGCAGTGTGTATAAAGCGTAACACGCGTGCGTATTACGTACGATCTGTGAGCGGAGGAAGGAGCATCGGAGGCGCCGATCGTGATAACGAAGGTAAGATCTAAACTTGGGCCTATACTGCTTCGAAATTGAAGCCTATATTGTAACAAGATTAGGAGAGTTTGCCCTGACCTTAGGGTTTGTCTCGTGTTGTGTCTTGCAGAGAAAATGGATGGCTTCAATGACCACAACTTCCTCCCCCCTGTTCATAGACAAGTATAGGGAGCTGCCCTGTCTGTGGCAGGTGAGACATCCCCATTATAACAATAAACAAAAGAGGCAGGCAGCGCTGGAGAAACTGCTGGAGTTGGTGAAGCCGTTGGTCCCCACAGCAACCATCCCCTATATAAAAACCAAAATTGGTGGCCTGAGGAGCACTTATCTTAGGGAGTCCAAGAAGGTCAAGGATTCCCAGAGATCCGGAGCTGCAGCAGATGACATTTATGTCCCCAGGCTGTGGTACTATGAGAGACTGCGATTTCTGTCAGACCAGACTGAAGTCAGGGAATCCCTCTCCACTCTTCCTTCCACTCTTCCTTCCACCCCAGCTGAGGCTTCCGATGTCCAACCTGGGCCTTCCAGCCAGGAAGAAATGGAGGAGCCCAGCTGGAGTCAGGTATAGCATTCTTCTACAGATTTCTGGTCAATAAATGAATGTTTACTAGAAGTTATTATTGATCACTAATTGATGATTGAAAAAAGTGTTTTACATATCAATAGACAGTAGTGGGCACCCAAAATTGGGACAAGAATGAAAGTCTGTTATATTTGTTAACATTCAATTTGCAACAGTCAGGAGGAGAAAATTGTGTGTGATTGATGAAAAAATACTAAAACTATGTCCCTTTTTCATACACAGGAAGACCTCAGCCAGGAGGAGGTTGTGGAATGTGGCAGCCAGGAGGAGGCGGGGATTAGTGGCAGCCAGGAGGAGGCGGGGCTAAGTGTCAGCCAAGAGAAGCCTGGGACAAGTTGCAGCCTGACTGAATCGCAGGTTCCTCTCCTCCACCTTCCATACAAAAGGGCGAGGAAGGTGACTCACATGCAGGATTCTGCGCTCAGGCTCATTCAGGAGGCTTCTGCGTCCCTCTGGGCCTTACCCACTCCTGAAGAGGCCTTTGCCTGCATGGCTGCCACAAAACTGCAGGGCATGCAGGAGGGTCAACGCAAGCTATGTGAGGACCTGCTTTATAAAGTCCTAAGTAAGGGGGTGAGTGGGGAACTAACACCCAAGACCGACGTGATTGAGTTGGACCATCCTCCTCCTTCTCCTGCTGCCACAACTCCACCACCAGAGCCACAGCGTGGAAGGAGGCGTGGAAAGAAGACCAGAGAGTGATGGCCCTGGGTTCAGTCTGGTCTGACAAAAGATGCAGTCTCTTGTATGACCACAGCCTGGGGACACAGATGTTATCTGCTGCTTTCCGGATCTCTGGGACTTCTGGACCAGACTGCACTCCCTTAGATAAGGACTCCTCAGGCCACCAATTTTGCTTCAAAATAGTTGATGTGTGCCCTGGGGGTCCAAGGCTTCACCCATTTCTGCTGTTTCTCCAGCATTGCCTCCCTCTTTGTTTAGTTGTGAGCCCTTAATAAATGATTTTTTAAGGAAAATTATACTCTCCTATGTGTGTTTTCATTTAAAAAGTACAGTTTGTTGGTGAGGATTCAGGTACATTTCTAAAGTACAATGTGAAATTAACAAGAGAACAACACCAAACAATCTCTGACAGATTAAATAATATAAGATATCAATGGTGTTGTGGTAACTTGACAAAACACACACAAAAATATTCTGGAGTCAAAATAAAAATCCAATAAAACAAAGATCAGCCTTGAAAAAAATACAAACCAAAAATAACTAATCTGCCTTAAAACCAAAAAAAAAACAAAACCAAAATAATATTGTCAGATGTGACAAATCAAAATATATTAAGGGAATCCCGCTAAATAATAAAGAAAGAAGTTTGTGAGAAGTGTGTGTGAATATGAGCAGCAAAACTACTTAATTCTTCTCACATTATAAAGAAGAAGAGAGTGCGCTGTATTAAACCATTTTTAACATTGCAACATGCCGAAAGTGCTGTATCCATTGCGAACGCTAAGTTTACCAGACCGAACTGTTCCATGTCGGAATTTCTTCTGAGCATGCGTGGCACTTTGTGCGTCGGAACAGGCCACACACGGTCGGAATTGACGCGATCGGATTTTGTTGTCGGAAAATTTTATAGCCTGCTCTCAAACTTTGTGTGTCGGAAAATCCGATGGAAAATGTCCGATGGAGCCCACACACGGTCGGAATTTTCGAAAACACGCTCCGATCGGACATTTTCCATCAGAAAATCCGACCGTGTGTACAGGGCATTACTATTCCTTTAGCCCAACACAATTGTCTTGAAAGCCCCATTACAGCTATCGAAATTAAATTAGCAACTAACTCTCTTAAACCAAATAAACGTCCAGACCCAGATGGCTTCTCTGCCCTATACTATAAGAAATTCTCTCATATCCTTGCTCCAATGTAACAGACGCATTTAATTCTCTCCTTAACGATCAATCCTTTCGCTTCAAAACATTAACGGCTATAATTTCAATAAACCCCAAACCTCAGTCAGACGATACATCTTATTCTAACTATAGACCCATATCATTAATCAACCTTGACATTAAGTTACTAGCGAAAGTCTTAGCGACCCGCTTAAATAGTGTAATAGGTTCTTTCATAAATAAAGACCAGGCCGGCTTTATCCCACAGCGTCAAGCAGCAGACAATGTACACAGGACTAATTTACTAATTCAAGCAGCTAAATCACGACAAATACCCATCTGTCTCTTATCTTTAGATATCAAAAAAACATTTGATACAGTTTTGTGGCATTACCTACATTTCGTCCAGCAGCGTTGGTCCTCATTTTCTTAGCTGGGGACTCCTCATTATCTAGGTCCTCGTTTTCTTAGCTGGGTCTCCTCATTATACAAAAATCCCAAAGCTTATGTTAAATATGCTGGATATAAATCAAACCTATTTGACATCTGTAAGGGTACGCTTCAGGAATGTCCACTTTCCCACTGTTATTTGCCCTACTTATTGAACCCCTTGCTCAATCAATCCGTACTGACCTCTCTCTCTATTAAAGGTCTAGATCTAGCTGATCACCAAAAAAAACTTTGCCTATTTGCTGAAGATATCTTAATCTTTATGTCAGCCCCTCATATTTCTGCTCCTAATCTTATAAGTAAACTTGATCTCTTTGCCCACGTATCTGGTCTAATTATTAACTCTCAAAAATCTATAGCTTTAAATATATCTTTACCTCCTCATATTTTACAACATGTGCAAACATCCCTCCCTTTCTCATGGTCTACTTCGCGCCTTCTTTATCTAGGGATAACTCTCACATCCAATCTTTCTGACATTTTGACTGCCAATTATCCTCCAATTTTGCGTCAAATATCTAATCTTCTGACACAAAGGTCCTCTCTACCATTATCTTGGATAGGTAAAATTAACGTAATAAAGATGGCTATACTGCCCAAAATTCTTTATCTTTTTCGAATTTTACCTATCCCTGTTCCAGCATACTTTCTCACAATACAACGTAAGGCATTAACTTACGTTTGGGGCTCCTTGAAACCCCATCTGCCCAAACACACTCTTTACCTTCCAAAGCCCAAAGGGGGACTAGGGTTTCCTAATTTTACCACCTATTACAATGCAGCTCAATTAGCCCATATGCCTAAATATCAAGCAAAATGTGAAATTCCGCTTTGGGTTGTGCTGGAATCAATAGATTGCGACCCACTTTCAATAACCAACCTCGTACAGTCTAATTCCTCCGACCGTAAAAAACTCAATAATCCTAAACATACTCTAGCCATTTGGGATAAATTTAAATTAGTAAATGGACTACAATCCCCCCATATACCTCTTTTATCATTTCTTAAAAATCCACTTTTCTATCCTGCTTGGTCTTCCCCTAAGTCTTTTAAACATGGACCTCCACTAATCTAACTCAACTCTGTGACCTAGCATCCTCTACTTCATTCAAAACTTTCCCTGACTTATGTGAAAGTCACAAACTTCCTAATTCAGAGCTCTTTCGATATCTTCAGATTAAAAAAAATGTTATGCTCTATATACAAGGAAGAATTTGTTTAGATAAATTAACGTGCTTTGAAAATATATGTAAACGTGACCCACACACTAAGGGACTTATTTCAACTCTTTACACTCATCTTATTACTAAACCTAACTCAGACTCACCATCATATGTGGCTAAGTGGGAGATGGATCTTGAGTTTTCATTGGAAGCAGCCAATTGAGATAAGATTTGGATCACAACTAAGTCATCCTTACAAAATATAGCTGTCTTAGAGACAAATTACAAAGTACTCACAGGGTGGTATTCGGTCCCTGTCAGAATTGCGAAATATGCTCCAAATTATTCCCCATCTTATTTTCGTGGGTGTAGTGATGTCCAAAGTTGGTGGGATTGCCCGGTAGCAAAAAATGTATGGAAAGATGTATTTCTTATGATTTCAACACTGTTTGAAATCCCTATCAACCCTGATCCCATAATAGCACTTTTAAACTTAAAACCGGCCACTCTCTCCTACCGCCAATTCAAACTCCTATTACAGATCACTACAGCCGCGAAGCAAACAATTGCCAACGCTTGGAAATCCCCGTCCTTAATAATTGCTGAAACTAAAAATAGAGTCAATCAAGCAATGATCCATGCCAAAACAGAGGCTGTAACTCAAGATAAAATATCCAACTTTGAGAATATATTGAATCCCTGGGTGACTCACTTTTTGCCTTACAATTTTGATGCTTCCCTACTAAGTATTAGTATCGACGTTATAGCAAAGATTTGTATTTTGACTCGTGAACTGTTGTAAACATGACTGTAAAAAACTACCAATAAGAATACAAAAGGACACACTTGTTCTATATCAAGTCTGTTTACATACCATTTAATAGCTATGTCGGGGGGCTCAGACAACCATATACAGGGCATATCTATTTTATTATTATTATTTATTTATAGTTGCATTATCCATACAATATGTATTTTAATTATATGTGAAATAAAAACAGTTGACTTTTAATCAAGTTGTCGCTACGGTACCTACAAAGTCCATTTTCCTTTGTGGTAATTTCTATTGCAGACCTCTATCATTAAACTAATGCAGTTTGGGGAACAGGCGTGTATCACATATTGGGGAACTCAAGTCTTCTGTAAGAAATGTATTCTTGATCAGCAGCTGCATCCAATGGGCCAGCCAGTGTATTCCAATGCTGCGTACACACGACCGGACTTTCCGGCAGAAAAGGTCAGACGGAATCATTCCATCGGATATTCCGAACATGTGTGGGCTTCATCGGACTCTTTCTTTCGAAAATTCTGACGGACCTAGAAATAGAACATGTTTTAAATCTTTCCGACGGAATCAATTCCTATCGGGAAAACCGTTCGTCTGTATGCTATTCCGATGGACCAAAAACAACGCAAAGGCAGCTATTGGCTAATGGCTATTGAACTTGGCCTTTTTCTAGTCTCATCATACGTCATCGCGTTCTAAACGATCTGACTTTGGTTTGATCGTGTGTAGGCAAGTCCGTTTCAACGGAACTCCGTCTAAAAAAACGCGGCATAACAGCAGACAGTCCCCACTGCCAAAATACAATATCTCAATGGGGTGGATTCCTTTATCCACAACGCTTGTGTGTGGATGGAGGAACCCATTCATTTTTTTTTTTTTAAATGATCCATCTATGGCCAGCTTTATTCTGAGAAGCACACAGATAAGGGATTTCTATCTAATAAAGGTAATGGCAAATATTTTGACTACACCTAGGCAAGATTTGCTCAATTCAAGCATGATAGATTCATTTCTATTGTTCAACCAACACAGAACATGACAGAAGAAACCTAAACAGGCTCCAAAAGGTTTTGAGACAGAAAGGAGAGAGGTGCCTCTAAGTTTAGGAGTTAAAATGTATTAAAAGGTCTGACAAGTGGGAACTCACATGGAGTCAGCATGGAAAAGGCATTTCAAAGGTATATAGAGCCCATGTAGCTGTCAGCAGTGACAGTACTCCATATATGCCGGCTGCAGCCGTGGCTCTCCTCTTCCTCGCATCCAGGAAGTTAGCAGTGCAGGTGGAAGGATCCTGGAATGAGGCTTGAGGCACGTGGGACGTAGGGCATGGTAACGTCACTGGACCTGTGCGACACGTTTTCAGAGCTTAAATAGGGAGCGCGACTGCTGCTACATTCACAGTGCGCATGTTCGGAAACACGTCGCACAGGTCCAGTGACGTCACGGAGGACTTTCTAGAGGCTGCCATTTGCTCTCCTTTCCCAGCACTTCGTAGGGCACTTAGTTTGAGTTATTCTAGTTGTGGACTGTTTTTTACATCAACCCTTAGAGATTTGCCCTGCTTTCCTTTGTATCACTGCATATTTTATGTTTTTTGCCTAATGAATGTCATAAGGTGTCCACGGTAAGAACACTGGCTTGCGCCTTCCTAATTTTTGCTTCAAAAAGGTTTTGGACGTTAAGAGAGAGGGCAGAAGGCCTTAACTTTGGTACTGATCAGTTGGGATGTCCTATTTGGATCCCCCTCTGATCAGCTATTTTATCATGGCTACCCAGCAGTTCCAATCCTGCCTGTTTATTAGCAACACTGGCTGTCTTTAACAATGACATATTTTTGGAAACTACAAATTTCTATGGCAAGGGCACACTGGCTTTAAAAACCCTATTAAAAACAAAGGGATTCTGAAGGCAGTTGGCTTCTAGTCCTGGTAGCCTTAAAGCCTGCTAGAATGCATGGGAAGGATGGGGTGTGTGTCATATGTATAGCATTGCTTCTGACATTGTCACATAAGACCAGCCGTGGGAGGAACCTGTGCGTTTGACAGTGGTGTGGTCCCTGAAACGTTAGAGGTTAGCCTCCTCTATGTTTTGTGTGATATTGATTGCTGCCTGATTGCTGCCTCATACTTTACTATTCTATGTTTGCACACATATTATAATAGTTTATGTTGTGCTACACGTTGTTGTCATCTGTAATGCTTCAATATTATGTACAGTTAATACAGTGCAGGTTTCACAATTTTGTAAGTTGCCCTTTGGCAAATGTTATTGTACAGTTTTTCGATTATGCTGAATCTCGCTTTCTTCTTTTTATAATAACACTTTTTGTGATCTATATGTTAATACTGTATTGACAGTTTCCACTGTATTGTAGTGCAGATATATTTTATATCTGATAATCTCTAAAAATTTTCACATACTCTACACATATTAAATAAATGTGAAGACATTTTGGTGTATTACTACTTTCTCTATAAAATGCGGTTGGAGAACATGCCATGGCATGTCTTAGATGAATGAACAGAGAGAGCATACGATTGTGGAGGTGAATCTTAGTTTTCATTTGATCAAAAGTTGATAAGATCTCATTAGATACAATATATAATAGAATTTTGACTTGGAGGCTCAGAGTGCCAGAAATAGAAACAAAATGTGTGAAGCTTCAAGCAAAACTGATGAATTTCCAGAACCTACATAAAGAGGTAAAATGTTCTAATACAAGAATTTTTTTATCTATCTATCTATCTATCTATCTATCTATCTATCTATCTATCTATCTATCTATCTATCTATCTATCTATCTATCTATCTATCTATCCATACTGTAAATATTTACATCAAAGCTCCCTTGGCATGCAGTATAATAGTGATAATGTGGTAAGAACTAGCCTGACTAAGCAAGCAAGGCCTATATAAACAATAACACGATGTAGGTTTTTTGGTGATTGAAATTTTACTGACTCGAAGAAAGGCTTTCATTTTTTTTTTTTTTTTGGGGGGGGGGGGGGGTGTGGTGAACCTGCCAGCAAGGCCTTTTCATTTTTCAGAGATTAATGCAACCTAAGAGTGTTCTTTGGAGAGATGCTGCATAAAGGTTGTGTGGTACAATGGCAGGGAGGAAACCCTGGGGTTCAAGTAAAAGAGATAAAAACAGGAGATGTTTCTGTAGGTCACATCCCTAGATATAGAAAGGATTCAACTTACACATAGGCAAGTACTAGTAAAGATAAGAAGCTGTTAGTTTCTTATATTAGGGGGTTAGGGGTTAGTGACACAATAAGTTAGTTTTACTAAAGGTTCAGTTAGTTCAAGGCAAAGAAGGACAGGCCAGTGATTTGACCATTTAAGAAGAAGAGAGAGATAATTTGTTACAATGTTTTTTTTACTTGAGGTGATTGTAGCCATAATGGTGCACTTGCGACTGTAACAAATGAGTACATTCTGTGATACTTTTTTCTGTTTCAATGTATTTATTGGTTTTAAGCCATAATGTAAGAAATCAAAAGTGAGCCTATAGGTCGCCCTCGCAGGGGCTAAGGAATGATCAGATATTACTGAAGAATCCAAAAGGAATACAAACATAACAATCATAGCTAAACCTTCTTGCGAATGGGATAATATTGAAGGATAATTAAGGTGAAATGGAAAGGGAAGGGAAAAAGGCCATATACCACAACCTACTCTGAGACCAACCCCAAAAGATGGAGTCTGTAAGAACAAGAAGAAAAAAGAACCAGAAATAATGAAGGAGGGAGTAAGAAAACACAGAGTCTAGAGAAGGAAGGAATAAAAGGAAGGAAAAAGAACTCAGATAAGCCGCCAGAAGCAGTCAGAGGACGCCCGAACAAGCCGGTTGGCGCGATACTTTTTTTATTTGCACTAACATACAATTTTTCAGGACAAGCTTTCGGGGTATGTCCCAGCAGCACTGATTCAACATTTTTTTAACAGAAACAATCTCTGAGGGAAAGGAAAAAAAAAGAAAAACACAAACAAATGTACAGCCATAGACAGAATAGTTCTGAAATGCCCTTTAAGAACTAAAACATTGAGGTCTTCTATAGTGTGGTCCAGTTGTGAGAAATAATGTCCCACAGGTGTTCCTTGATGGTATGTCTGTGCAAATTCATACTGTCCTGTCCCGCAACATCTGTCCTGTTTCGCCGACTTAAGATCCTTCGCTACATCTTTTGTACTGGATGAGGTATCTTTTTTTATCCCTTCTAGTGCTGGATTGCATCTGGTGACTAGAGGTACACCATTATTTGTTTTTTTTCTCTTTGTATTGTATTTGTATTGTATGTAGATTTTCTCTTCTCGTTTTCAAGGCTGTAGTTATGCTGTTGTTGATGGTTTTGTCTTTGTAACCAATCTTATGAAAAGAGTCTGCTATTGTTTTGAGATGTTTATCTCTGTCCTCTGAGTCTGAACATATTCGGTGGTATCTGATGACCCGTTTAGTGTGCTGGGGATGAAAACTGGAATTGTGGAGATAGCTGCATCGGTCAGTAGGTTCCTTGTATATCGAAGTGTGAAGCTTGTCATCCCAGATAAATACTGTTAGAGGCCTAATGGTGACCTCCAGGGTCAGGGAGAGCTGATATCCTTCCGTGTAGAGTGGGTTACAAGGCATGGTGGGGGTAATGCAAGTTGAAGTGATGAGCACCAGACACTTTTTGAATGCAAAGAGATTCTCTTGAACAAGAACTGTGGGAGAGAGGGTTAGGGCCAGGACACCCTTAAGTAGATGCAATGATGATTGGCAGACTCAGAGATTTCTATAGGTAGACAGCTATACAGTGGAAGGCCTCCAGCTGGACACCACTTCTGTATAGGTAGGACCACTACAAATCTTGTAACAGTCACTAACGTTAATTGTACTTAACTATTGGTTACACAGAATAGTTCTCCTTGCACACTATAGTCGCTCACTGTAGGTCTTCACTCACTGAGCTCCCAGTCCCTTATTAGACTGTCAGACCCAATCGCCACTGGATCCCCTGAGCTCTTCCACTTCCATTACTCAGTATCTTCCCCAAGCGTCACCCCCGCTTCCCTGCTGGGTCCCTGGCTTGGCACTCACAGTTACTCTTCAAGCATCACCCCTGCTGACCCACTAGGTCCCTGGCTTGGCACTCACTGATGCTTCTCAAATGTCACCACTGCTGTCCTGCTGGATCCCTGGCTTGGCACTTGCTGAAGTTTTCCCACTTCTTCACCGTCCCTGGTTGGTGAGAAGACTGCTCTGGTACTGGCTCCAGCTTACTCACAGTGGTCTCCGGTAAAAAGGGGGATGGTCCCTTAGTGGCGACAGCTTCCCCTCTACCCCCGATAGCAACTAGTTCCCCATCTGGCAGAACTGTTACTCTCAGATGGACTCCAATACTGCAGTCCCAACCCTGCGCTGCTTCTCGTGCTTCTGGATAGGCCCTCAGACAGCCTAGCAGCCAGATGTTCCCCGGGATAGGCCTCAGGCTTCCGGCCTAGCAGCCCAGGGCAGCTTAACACACATCCACCCAGACAGCCATCCAGGTGGCACAGAACCCCAATCACCTGACTCCACCTAAATAAATAGGCTCTCCCAGCAGGCCAAGGGACTAAAGAAACCTCGCCAATTGGTTGAAACACCCCATCCATTCATAACCAGACCTTGCTAAGCTGTTATCTAATGTCACCAGCATAACACCACCTAACAACAGAAGAGAGAAGGTGCAGCAAGTCCAGAACTAGAGAACTAGAGAGGAATCAGTGGATCTATTAACAATTAACCAGGGCAACTACTGCCTGGCAAACTAAATTTACTTAGCAACCCTGCCTAAACACCAGGGTGCTACATCGTAGTATCTAGGAAGTTGACGTGTGTTAGAATAATCCATTTTTAGTTTGATAGATGGGTGAAAAGTGTTGATCGATGAATAAAACTGTTTTAGATTTTCTTCTCCTTCTGTCCATATGATGAAAATATCATCTGTTTTGCGATAAGATCTGGCTTTTGTTGTATGCTGTTCAGGAATTTGTCCTCCAGGTCAGCCATAAATAAGTTTGTATCTTGGCGTGCCATTTTACTTCCCATTGCAGTACCCATACACTGGAGATAGATGTAATTTTTGAAAGTGAAGTAGTTGTGTGTAAGAATAAATTTGATGAGCTGTGCAACATCCTCAGCAGTGTATTTGTGGTTTTGTGAGGATGATAAGATCTGTGACATGCGGCCAACCAATCCTTGTGAGGGATTTTACTGTACAAAGAGTCTACATCCATAGTGACTAGAAGTGTATTTGGTGGTAATTGTTGAGTTTGTTCAGAAAATTAATTGTGTCTTGCAGGAAACTCGCAGTATTCATCGCTAACGGTTGTAACATATTTTTTACAAGGCCTAAGATATGTTCGGTAAGTGTATTCATACCTGTTATGATGGTTCTGCCTGGATTTCCTGGCTTGTGAATATTGGGCAGCATGTAGAAGTCCCCAATTGCTGGATTACCCGGAATCGCATTGATAAGTTCTGAATGTAGGTGGGTTGGTATTGTTTTAATGAGACCTTTTAATTGCTTAGTAAAATCAATGTTTTGTTGAAAACGATGATGATATAAATGGACCAAAAGGATGAGGTGATGTCTGGGATGTCAACTTTTTCCAGACTCCCCTCCCCCATAGATACCATTATTTAAAATGATTTTATTTTTTTCACAGTTTAGTACCATAGGGACCCTGGAGTTAGCAATATTCAGGAGAATTTGTGTATTGGTAAATCTTCCTCTAATAAGTGCCAAGACCAAGGAGCTATGTATAAAAAAATCTGCTTTGGTAATGTCTCTGTAAAAAAAGTCTGTTTATTATTTCATTATTTATTTATTTATTTATTTATTTATTTATTTTTTGGCGCCTGTAAAGCATTGCACCAGTGATCAGCAGCTTGTTGGTGCCATGCAGGTCTCCTGTAGATCTTTCTGTGTATCTGTGTGCCTGTACAGCCCGTACGGGCAGATACACTGACAGGAAGTATGAATGAACTCCACAGCACCGTGGTAGTTCATTGAGAACTAAAAGCCAACAGCTGAAAAGGTTGTTGGGGCTTGTAGTTCATTCACACACGGAGCTGAGTGAATGAATGACACGGCCGTGTGGGCGGATCCCCGCACGGCCGCACTGATTTAAAAAAGTGACAGCTAGCACTGGGAACTTCTCCCCATACTGCTGCCACAGGGAGCGCGGAGGGGAATCAGGCAGTGGCCGCAGCATTGGGAACATGTTACATGTTCCCAAAGGTGAACTTATCATTTAACCACCATTTACCCCACTTCGTGACCAGGCCATTTTATGTGATATGGCACTGCGTTACTTTATTTGACAATTGCGTAGTTATGCAACGCTGTACACAAATAAAATTTGTGTTCTTTTTTCCACAAATAGAGCTTTCTTTTGGTATTATTTGATCACCACTGCGTTTTTATTTTTGCGCTATAAACAATTTTGAAAAAATAACTATATTGTTTACTTTCTGCTAAAACCTATCCAATAAAAAAAAATGAAAAAAAATCTAATTTCTTTATAAACTTAGGCCAATATGTATTCTACTACATATTAGGTAAAAAAAATCCAAATAAGCGTATATTGATTGGCTTGAGCAAAAGTTATAGCGTCTACAAACTATGGAATATTTTTTATTTATTTATTTATTTATTTATTTATTTATTTACTAGTAATGGCGGTGATCAATGACTTACAGTGGGACTGAGATATTGTGGCAGACATTCTGACCCTAACTGACACTTTTGACACATTTTGTGGACCAGTGACACGAATACAGTGATCAGTGCTAAAAAATATGCACTGTCACTGTACTAATGACACTGGTTGGGAAGGGGTTAACATCAGGGGCGATCAAAGGGTTAACTTTGTGCTTAGCCAGTGTTTATGTGTACTGTGGGAGGTGCTTATACTATGGGAAGAGATGGAATTTGTTCCCTGCTTTGCAGGGACACAAAATCCATCCCTTCCTTGCTGTCAGATTAGGGATCTGCCTTGTCAAAATGCTGGCGGACATCAGGTAATGTGCACCCGCCGATCGGCTTGCACTGCGTGTAATCACAGCGGAAGCAAGCCACCACACCCCCTACCCGGAAGTGTCAGATTACGTATATATATATATATATATATATATATATATATATATATATATATATATAAAACTGATTTACCTGTAGTGGTTAATGCAGCACATGAAAGACACATCATGCTTATTCTCCTTCGACATTGGAAGATGTCCAGCAGTGTCATCAGCAAAGAACTGGCAGAAACCAGTGGGATCCAGGTACACCTACTGTATCTACTGTCTGGAAAAGTCATGCTAGAAGTGGTCTTCATGGAAGAATTGTGGCCAAAAAGCCATACCTCCGAAATGGAACCAAGGCTAAGTGAGTCAACTATGCATAATAAGATAGGAACTGGAGTGCAGAAAAATGGCAGCAGGTGCTCTAGACTGATGAGTTAAAATTTGAAGTATTTGGCTGTAGCAGGAGGAAGTTTGTTTGCCAAAGGACTGGAGAGCGGTACAATAATCAGTGTCTGCAAGCAACAGTGAAGCATGGTTGATGTTCTTTGCAAGTTTGGGGCTGCATTTTTGCAAATGGAGTTGGAGATTTGGTCAGGATTAATGGTGTCCTCAATGCTGAGAAATACAGGCAGATATGTATCCATCATACCATCGGGGAGGCATGTGATTGGCCAATATCACCCATGCTCCACACAGCAGAAAGGCTGAGTACATTTTTCACCATTTTTATCGGTTGGCCATGTGATTTCTATATTGTCAGCACCTGTTAATTAATACAGGTGAGTTTAATTACAAATTACAGGAGGATCACAAACTTGGAATGCAATTATTTCTTAAAATTTTGAGAAGGTGCCAAGAATTTTGTCTAGTCCATTTTTGGAGTCCATAGGGTTCAATATTGAGTTGGCCCACACTTTGCAGGTATAACAGCTTCAAATTTTCTGGGAAAGCAGTCCACAAGGTTTAGGAGTGGGTCTATGGGAATGTTTGATCATTCTTCCAGAAGCGCATTTGTGAGGTCAGGTACTGATGTGGACGAGAAAGCCTGGCTCACAGTCTAAGCTCTAATTCATCCCAAAGGTGTTATATCGGGTTAAGGTCAGGGCAGTTAAGTTCCTCCACCTCAAATTCGCTCATCCATGTCTTTATGGACCTTGTTTGTGCATTAGTGTGTAGTCATATTGGAACAGGAAGGATAATTCATCCCAAAGGTCGTCTATTGAGTTGAGGTCAGAGATCTGTGCAGGCAAGTCAAGTTTCTTCACCCCAAACTCGCTCATTCATGTCTTCTGGACCTTGCTTTGTGCACTGGTACAAATTATTTGGTGGAGGGGGGATTATTGTGTGGGGGTTTTTTTCAGGGGTTGGGCTTGGCCCCTTACTTCCAGTGAAGGTAACTCTTAAGGCATCAGCATACCAAGACATTTTGGACAATTTCATGCTCCCAACTTTGTGGGAACAGTTTGGGGATGGCCCCTTCCTGTTCCAACATGACTGCACACCAATGCACAAAGCAAGGTCCATAAAGACATGGATGAGCAAGTTTGAGGTGGAGGAACTTGACTGCCCTGACCTTAACCTGAAGAGAACACCTTTGGGATGAATTCGAGCGGAGACTATGAGCCAGGCCTTCACGTCCACATCAGTGCCTGACAAATGCGCTTCTGGAATAATGGTCAAACATTCCCATAAACACACTCTTAAACCATGTGGACAGCCTTCCCAGAAGAGTTGAAGCTGTTATAGCTGCAAAGGGTGGGCCAACTCAATATTGAACCCTAAGGACTAAGACTGGGATGCCATTAAAGTTCATGTGCATGTAAAGGCAGGTGTCCCAATACTTTTGGTAATAGAGTGTATATTCAAAAGTAGATTACAAAATTTTTACTTTTCATCTTTTTTTTTTTTTTTCTTGCTTTCATGAATATAACTATCTGTACTCTATACAGCAAGCATTATGTTTGGATGCCTGAACCCCAATTTACAGTGAGGGAAAAAAGTATATGATCCCCTGCTGATTTTGTACATTTGCCCACTGACAAAGAAATGATCAACCTATAATTTTAATAGTAGGTTTATTTTAACAGTGAGAAACAAAATAATACCAAAAATATCCAAAAAACACATTTCAAAAAAGTTATAAATTGATTTGCATTTTAATGAGTGAAATAAGTATTTGACCCCTTCGCAAAACATGACTTCGTACTTGATGGCAAAAACCCTTGTTGGCAAACGTTTCTTGTAGTTGGCCACCAGGTTTAGACACATCTCAGGAGGGATTTTGTCCCACTCCTCTTTGCAGATCCTCTCCAAGTCATTAGGGTTTTGAGGTTGACGTTTGGTAACTTGAACCTTCAGCTCCCTCCACATACTTTCTATGGGATTAAGGTCTGGAGACTGGCTAGGCCACTCCAGGACCTTAATGTGCTTCTTCTTGAGCCACTCCTTTGTTACCTTGGACATTTGTTTTAGATAATTGTCATGCTGGAATACACATCCACGACCCAATTAAAATGCTGTGGCTGAGGGAAGGAGGTTCTCACCCAAGATTTGACGGTACATGGCCCTGTCCATCGTCCCTTTGATGCGGTGAAGTTGTCCATTCCCCTTGGCAGCAAAACACACCCCAAAGCATAATGTTTCCACCTCCATGTTTGATGGTTGGGATGGTGTTCTTGGGGTCATAGGCAGCATTCCTCCTCCTCCAAACAAGGTGAGTTGAGTTGATGCCAAAGAGCTCAATTTTGGTCTCATCTGACCTCAACACTTTCACCCAGTTCTCCTCTGAATCATTCAGATGTTCACTGGCAAACTTCATACGGGCCTGTACATGTGCTTTCTTGAGCAGGGGGACCTTGCAGGTGCTGCAGGATTTCAGTTCTTCACAGCATGTGTGCGTTACCAATTTTTTTCTTGGTGACTATGGTCCCAGCTGCCTTGAAATCATTGACAAGATTCTCCAGTGTAGTTCTGGGCTGATTCCTCACCATTCTCATGATCATTGAAACTCCATGAGGTAAGATCTTGTATGGAGTCCCATACCAAGGGAGATTGACAGTTATTTTGTGTTTCTTCCAGTTGCGATTAATCGCTCCAACTGTTGTCACCCTCTCACGCTGCTTGGTGATGGTCTTGTAGCCCATTGCAGCCTTGTGTAGGTCTACAATCTTGTCCCTGACATCCGTGGACAGCTCTTTGGTCTTGGCCATGGTGGAGAGATAGGAATCTGATTGATTGCTTCTGTGGACAGGTGTCTTTTATACAGTTAACAAGCTGAGATTAGGAGCACTCACTTTAGGAGAGTGCCCCTAATCTGAGCTCATTACCTGTATAAAAGACACCTGGGAGCCAGATATCTTGCTGATTGATAGTGGATCAAATACTTATTTCACTCAATAAAATACAACTCAATTTATAACTTTTTTGAAATGCGTTTTTCTGGAAAGTTGTTATCCTGTCTCTCACTGTTAAAATAAACCTACCATTAAAATCATAGACTGATCATTCTTTGTCAGTGGGCAAACGTACAAAATGAGCAGGGGATCAAATACTTTTTTCCCTCACTGTAGGACGTTTAGAACATTTGGAAGTCAACCTTAAAGTGCTGGGAACAAATGTGAATTTTACTGTAAAAACCTATAGCCCCCACCCAAATTGTCCCTAACACTTTACTTATCCATCTCTTTTATCTAAAACTGAGTACAGACTATCAAAACACTCAGTTATTAACTGATTCCCAACCAGCGCACATACTTTTACTGCAGCACAAAGGCACCGCGGAGTAAAACCCTGTACGGGTACATGGTTCCCTTTAATGCCGTCAGAGGGTGTGATCGCGTGAACGAGAGCCAGCATGGGGATTTGTGTGTATAAACACACAAATCCCTGTTCTGTCAGGGGAGAGGAGACATATCGTTTGTTTCTACTAAGTAGGAACAACGATATGTCTCCTCCCCTAATCAGTCCTATCCCCTCACAGTTAGAACACATCTAGGGAACACACATTTAACCCCTTGATCGGCCCCTAGTTTTAAACCCTTCCGTACCAATGAAATTATTGAAAGGTTGCTTCTTAACTGCTCCCCAGGCTGTACAACTATTCTACACCAGGTCTTTGAAAAGGCTGCTCCACCTGCTGCACAAAATAGTTCCTCCTGCTGGCTCTTAGGTCAGTACAGGACAAGCATGCCAAAGGAAGAAACCACTGCATGCGGTGGGGGGGCAGGTATGTGTCCCTCCCAGAAGGGTGGAATGCCTGCACCAGCTGGGGAGCAGTGAAGCGTTACAAGACACGGAAAGGTGAGTACAGATGGGCTTCTTTTACAAGGGTCACCTTACTCCTTCACCCCTAATGCTAAATTAACCTCAAAAGCTAAACCATCACCTCAACTGCAGTCAATCTGTACCATTGCTGAAATCATGATGCGTATTACTCCATATCTCAGAAAACAGTTGCACAATTGTGCACTCCATAGAAGCATTACAAAATTTCACAGCCACTACTTAGATTTCAAGTGTTAAAGTGACACAAAACTCTGGTTTTCAAAAAAAATTCTATTCAAGTATGTATTCTTAACTCAAAAAGTACCTATTGCCCTCAGCCTCCTCTAAGTTCCAAATTCCTCTTTTGTTTGCTGCTGACTTCTGATCTGACTTCCTGTTAGAGGATGGCTACCTTCCTTCTCCATGGTAACTTTGTATGTAGGAACGTAGTCACCCTCTTTTGCTCGTCCCCAAGATGAACTATAGACTATGGGAGTTGTAGTGTGCATAGAGCAGTGCGCATGACTACAACTAACATGCACTGCTCCTTCCAAACAAACAGAAATGAGAGGTTTGAGAGCTGATGGAGGATATTACAAGGCGGCAGAAAAACACAGTAAATGAAAAATAGATTACAGGGCCAGTAGTGGATGAGTATGCCTTATTTTTGGAGAATAGGGATATCGTTTACTGTCACTTTAAAGTTGACAGACAAACGCTTTTACAAACAAGGCCTGTTTTGACAAGTTATGTCATGTCAAAACAGGCGCTATTGATCACTTAGCACCTGCTATTTAGAAGAACACCTTATAAAACTGATTTACAATGCTGAAAAACATAGTAGAAAAATCTTAACTTTCACTGTAAAATATTTCAAAAGAAATAATACCAGTTAGGTAACTGCTGTCACAAGTAGAAGAGAGCTGGGACATGCAAGAATTCGCTAATTATTAGGCTAAATTGCATGTTGCCACCAAATCTGTCAGTGTTCATCTTATAATATAATACAAAATTTACTCTGGGTTGCAGCCGAATTATTTATTTCTCAGTTATTTATTGCTTTAACTTCCTCCAACTTTATTGCCTTAAAAAAAAAAAAAAAAAAAAAAAAGACACAGACATAGAAAGTGCTAATTGTTCAGTACTAGCAGCATGAGTTTTAGACAGTGTTAATTTTGTCGACTAAAATATTTTCATAGACTAAATTAACACTATTTTAGTCAACTAAAACTGAAACAATTCAGATGACTAAAATACGACTAAAACTAAAATGGCATTTTAGTCAAAAGACTATAACTAAAACTAAATTGAAAACTGACATCAAAATTAACACGACTTTGCTGGACATTTCTAAATCGGCAACACAATTCTATTCAGAGCCTATAATAATAGCACATTAAAGTTTAAGCATGTAGTGTACTATTCCGCTACTGCATAAGGATAAGTAAGGAACATCTACTAAACTTCTGAAAGAGAAAAAATTAAGAAAAAGGATTTTCTTATATTTTTTCTTAATATTTAATGTTGGTAATATGTGCAATAGCATTACAGCCAATAGAGATTACAGTTTTTTGGGGTTTTTTTATATTAAAGTTGAACCTCTGTTTGTCAAAAAGCAATATTTTTGTGAAACTTGGTTTTATTTATAAAGACGTTATATATCACAATGGCTGTAGCGCATGTTCAAACCTTAAAGTGGTTGTAAACCCTTACAACACACTTTTTGCTACAGGTAAGACTATAATAAGGCTTACCTGTAGCTACTCTGGATATCTTCTAAACCTGAACGGTTTAGGAGATATCCCCTGTATTTGCATGTGCCAACATCATCGGCACATGCGCATTGAAGCAATGGCACGTATGTGCCGCTGCTTCAGTGAGTGTGCCGTTACCGGCGGCTCCCACGCGCATGCGCGTGAGTGACATCATCGCAGCTCCGGCCAATCACAGCGCCGGATCCCGCATTACCCGGAAGTAACTGTGGAAGTGATGTCGACCGCCGGAGCGGTGTACGAGGACGGCTGCAGGGGCTTCAATCTCAGGTAAGTAATTCGTAATGAGCTAGTATGCTATGCATACTAGCTCATTATGCCTTTGTCTTGCAGATTTTTTTTTTTTATTCTAGTGTTTACAACCACTTTAATACCATAAACATAACATATTACTAGATTTTTACTCTAGGAGTATATAATTGGTTTGGAAATTCTAGAGAAATGTTTAAATAATGCATTACAATTTAACTAAACTAGATTTTAGTTGACTAAAATGCATGAGATTTTAGTCGACTAAAATATGACTAAAACTAAAACAATTCAGATGACTAAAATACGACTAAAACTAAAATGGCATTTTAGTCAAAAGACTATGACTGAAACTAAATCGAAATTTACTGCCAAAATTAACACTGGATTTAGAATGTCCTAGTAATGGCTGAATTAACTAAATATACTCTACAGCACTGTTCCTAATGGAGATTCTGTTTCTCCTGGAAAAGGTACAGGTTGACGTTTTCAGCCTAAAAGCCCCTTTTGCCTGTACTGAGGTCAATGGACAGAGTTTGAGTCTGCAAGTCGGTTAGTGGGATCTGAATCCCCTACCTCTCTCTCCCATGTGTTGCTGTGAGCAATCAAATCTTCAAAAATCCTTTATAGTGGCTGGTGCCCACTTGTTACACACCCCTAACCTCTCAGCCTTGGACTCTGCCCTGGGAAAATGCTAACCACCCTTTCTCTGGGGGTACCCCACATGTCTACTGGGATCATGGGGATGCTACAGACATATGGCAAGTAAATTTGCCAAGCAGTGTTCAGGCAGCCAAGCGATGAGAAACTAAAGCTGGCCATAGACGGTTCAAATCTTGGCCGGTTAAGCAGGGACCAACCAAGATTCGAACCGTGTATGGGCAGGCTGAATGTACCCAGGTTCATCGATCAATAAACTTAAGTAAAACCAGCCCGTCAGATTTTACATGCAATTATTGCTAGCAGCTATTATAGCCACTAACAGTAATCACTGTGTTCTCCCGGCAGCGGCGCCCCCTCCCCTACCGGGAGAACACAATTTTCTTTCCTGCAACCCGTGGTTCTTCTTGTCCCTGTGACATCCAGACAGGAAATGGGGGGCACAATGAGGAGACAAAACTCATTTGTGAACATATTTGTTTTGCAGATTGATGTTCTCTTTTACATACGTATTGCAAAATAGAGGTGGCCTGATTCTCCAAATATTCTGTGAGTAAGGCAGGCCATAGATTATGCAAATTTCTTTTCTTCCACCATGGGTTCGCTTCCTCATCAACACTGAATCCCTCCTGCAGCGCTATTGTGTTCTGCGGGTGGGCAGCCTTCCTTGTCGGCAGAACACAATGATCGTCAGCAGTGATCACATTAAAAACATCAAACAGGCCGGTTGTACTGAAGTTGACGATGCTTCAAATCTTGGCTGGTTCCTGCAGAACCAGTTGAGATTCAATCCATTTTTGGTCCTTTATGCCTGGTCACCATTCAGTTAGGTAAAAAAGGTAATGATATGCTAAAAATACTTGAAGTGTATCTCCCACCACCAAAAACCTTTTTTTATATATAGTTATAGCAAGATAAATTGTCAATTGAAATAGAGACACCAATACAAAGCCAACACAGGTTCAAGACCTCCCTTCTACTAATAAGCGTTTTATTGCTATAGTGTCTCTCATAGGCGTGCGCAGCCTATTACATTAGGGTGTGCACCGAAAGCTCAAGCACACATACGTGTATATATATATATATATGTATTGGGACGCCTGCCTTTACACACACTTTACCTTTAATGACATCCCAGTCTTAGTCCGTAGGGTTCAATAATGAGTTGGCCCACCCTTTGCAGCTATAACAGCTTCAACTCTTCTGGGAAGGCCGTCCACAAGGTTTAGGAGTGTGTCTATGGGAATGTTTGACCATTCTTCCAGAAGGGCATTTTTTGAGGTCAGGACTCTGTGCAGGCCAGTCAAGTTCCTCTACCCCAAACTCGCTCATCCATGTCTTTACGGATCTTGCTTTGTGCACTGGTCCAAATCATTTGGTGGAGGGGGAATTATGGTGTGGGGTTGTTATTCAGGGGTTGGGCTTGGCACCTTAGTGCCAGTAAAGGGAAACTCTTCTGTCATCAGCATACCAAGACATTTTGGACAATTTCATGCTCCCAACTTTGTGGGAACAGTTTGGGGACGGCCCCTTCCTGTTCCAACATGACTGCCCACCAGTGCACAAACAAGGTCCATAAAGACATGGACTTAGCAGGGGTGGTGGGAAATTAACTTCAAGTGCAATCATTCACATTATAACCGTAACTAAAACATATACAATTAAGTGTACCACTCTAAAAAATCACTCTAAAAAAGAAAAATTCCAAAGTCCTATACTGGTGTGAACCTCCCAACTAAAAAGTTGTTGCACTTTAAGGTAATTTGTATTGCAATTATCTGTAGAGGGGTTTCCACCATCCCTGCTAAGGCAGCACTGATGGGCACTGATAGGCAGCACTGATGGGCTCTAATAGGCTGCACTGATTGGCAGCATTGATGGGCACTAATTGGTAGCACTGATGTGCACTGATAGGTGGCAATGATAGGCAGCACTGATAGGTGGCACTGATGGGCGGCACTGATGTACGCTTATTGTCAGCACTGATGGGCACTGATTGGTAGCACTTATGGGCACTGATAGGCTCTGATTCGCTGCACTGATAGGCAGCATTGGTTGGCACTGATTGACAGCAATGGTTGGCACTGATTTACAGCATTGGTTGGCACTGATAGGGTGCACTGACTGGGACTGGTTGCCACTGATAGGCAGCATTGGTTGGCACTAATAGACAGCATTGGTTGGCACTGATAAGCAGCATTGGTTGGCACTGGTTGGCACTGATAGGCAGAATTGGTTGACACTGATAAGCAGCTCTGGCACGGATAGGCAGCACTGGTTGGCACGGATAGGCAGCATTGGTTGGCACTGTAAGCAGCACTGGCACTGATAGGCAGCATTGGTTGGCACTGGCACTGATAAGCAACACTGGCACTAATAGGCAGCATTGGTCGGCACTAATAATCAGCACTGATTTGCACTGATAGGCAGCACTGGTTTGCACTGGTTGGATAGGCAGTACTGGTTGGCACTGATTGGCAGTACTGGTTGGCACTGATTGGCAGCATTGGTTGGCACTGATTGGCAGAATTGGTTGGCACTGATTGGCAGCATTGGTTGGCACTGGTAGACCGCACTGGTTGGCACTGATAGGCAGAATTAGTTGGCACTAATAAGCAGCACTGGCATGGATAGGCAGTACTGGTTGGCATTGATAGGCAGCATTGGTTGGCACTGAGGATCAGCACTGGCACTGATAGGCAGCATTGGTTGGCACGGATAAGCAGCACTGGCACTGATAGGCAGCATTGGTTGGCACTGATAGGCAGCACTAGTTTGCACTGATAGGCAGAATTGGTTGGCACTGATAAGCAGAACTGGCACGGATAGACAGTACTGGTTGGCACTGGCAGCATTGGTTGGCACTGATTGGCAGCATTGGTTGGCACTGATAGGGGAGAGGGGGAGTTTCACATTCAGGAGATCGTGAGAATTGCCAGAGCTGTTCAGTGTATGAAACTGTCAGATGATGACACTGCATGCAGGGAGAGATACCAGCTGTTAAAAGTCAGCGGTGATGTTGGTGGTGGGCGGGACTGAACAGTTACCAAACAGCAGCCAATAGGATGGGTCTGGGCGGGCCGCTACATTTCTCTGGCTCCGCCCTCTCTCTGAAGCAGCCCAATCATTGGCTGGTGTTGGCGCTTGGTCCCGCCCACCCCCGACATCACGGCTGAGTTGTGATGACTTACAACTGAGCCGCGATGTCGGGGGTGGGCGGGACCAAGTGCTATAAACACCAGCCAATGTTTGAGCTGCTTTAGAGAGGGGGCGGGGCCATATAAATGTAGCGGCCCGCCCAGACCCCATCCCATTGGCTTGTGTTTGATGGCCGTTCAGTCCTGCCCACCCCCGACATCACCCCGACATTTTGACAGCTGGTCTCACTTCCTGCTTGCAGTGTCATTATCTAACAGTTTCATACACTGATCAGCTCTGGCAATTCTCACGATCTGCTGCCTATGAAACTGTTTCACAGGCAGCGCGGGCCACACACTATCTTGGATGCAGCATTTTGTTGCAAATCTCTGGAGACAGCATGGGGTGATTAGGGTGTGCCCAGGCACACCCGGCACACCCCGTGCGCACGCCTATGGTGTCTCTGTTGACATTAGTGTTCCTGTGACGACATCTGTCAGAATACCTGAACAGCAGTTACATCTCATTGGATGCAGCTGCTACTCGGCCAACAATTTTGCGCCTTTGACTTTTTAAATGAAAGGATGTCTGGTATGAGGCGGACAGGGCTACCTATATAGCCAATTTTGGCTGCCGAAGGTACCTGCAGAAATTCGTACAGTGTGTACCCAGCTAAGTTTTGTTTACAATACACACTGCAAAGTGCCAAATCACTGATTTCATTTGCTAAGCACAATTTAAGGGCTCATTCACACTGCCTGCACACACTAAACGCTCTGGGGTTAATTTACTAAAACTGAAGAGTGTAAAATCTGGTGCAGCTGTAAGGGTAGCCAATCAGCTTCTAACTTCAGCTTGTTCAATTAAGCTTTGACAACAAAAAAAAAAAACCTACAAGCGGATTGGTTTCTATGTACAGTCCAGTTTTAGTAAATCAACCCCTCTGTGTTAGCACGTGGGCTAGGGTGAGGGAGCATTTTAAAATGTTTTTTTTAAACTTTATTTGAAGTGCACAAAGTGACACTTCATTTGTGTCTCCACACAGCAGCATGGTGCATTGCAGTGCTGTGCGCTGGCATACAGGGGGTGATTTACTAAAGAGAAAAAGACTGTGCACTTTGCAAGATGCTGTTGCACTCTGCAAGTGAAGTTGGTCCAGAGGTTAGTAAATGAGCAGAAACTCTACTGACTTCCATCATCCAATCATGTGCAAGCAAAAATGCTGTTTTGTTGTTTGTTTTTTTCCTTGCACATGATTGGGTATTCTTTGCAAAGTGAAGCCTTACCTCATTTACTAAGCTCTGGAGCAACTGCAAAGTGCACAGTCTATTTGCCTTTAGTAAATCAACCCCACAGTGCCTACCTGTAAGCTGTGGTAATCTGTACAGTACCTCCCAGCTGCAGTGTGAAAGGGGCACATAGAAAACAATTGTTTTCTATGTGCCCTAGCAGTGACTGGCATCTATCAAGTGCAGCAAAACACCAGTCACGTCTGAATGAATGCTAAAAATACAACGTGAGCAGAATGCAACAGAAAAGGTGGCAAAATAGTACCAAATGACCTATTTGACCAATTATAAATAGTCCCCTTTGTTTTTAGCTGTAGATGTTTTTGATTATCCTTTCGGACGTTGGACAAGTAAACAGTAATAACTAAATTAAGTGATGAAAGAATAACTTCTTTCGGTAGTGCAAGCGCAAACCATATGTCATGCAGACTGCGGAGAATGCCAACTTACAGCATACAAGGCAATCATATAATGTATAGACTGTGACTCATGCACACATTACCTGGACATGTTTCCATTCCCAGCCATCTCCTAGACTTTGGGAATGTTTCACAAACTCTAAACAGAAGTATCGGAATTTCTCTTCCACTAGAACAATGTTGTCTTTGTTTTCAGGATCCATCCTCGGACAACCTAAGGTTGGAAAATGGAGACAGGTGAATACAATTTTGGACATCCCAGTTCTGCAATATTATCCAGTGTTCTCCTTTTTCATAGTTTCCTACAAATCAAGCAGAAAGGCTGTGTAATATGGAACATGTTATGGCAATCACTTTAACTGATAACATGTGGCGTTCTGCTTTTAGAGGAAAACTAATGTTGCTCCTTTCCTTCCACAATTTCCATTATTGCAAAATTAAATTCATGCAGCTCATAAAGTCAAGAATGGTCTATAAAATATGTGAAAAATACCTAACAAGTTCAACAGCATAAACTGTAGACTTCCAACCATGGCTAGGTTTTGGGTCGGGGTTAGGTTTTGGGTGGAACTGTTAGCTATGGAACCCCACAAGTCTGGGGCATATAAATTATGGGGTTTATTTACTAAAGGCAAATAGTCTGCTTACTTTGCAAGGGAATGTTCCCCAGAGCTTAGTGAATAAGGTAAACTCTGCTGACTTCCATATTTCAATCATGTGCAAGGAAAAATGCTGTTTTTTTTCTTATATGTGATTGGGTAGTCTTTGCAAAGTAAAATTTTACCACATTCTGTGGAAAATTCCCTTGCAAAATGAACAGCCTATTTGCCTTTACTAAATCAACCCCTGTGGGCTGTTTCAGAATGCTGAGCCGCAGTTTTACCACCCCCTTGTAACTTATCTGAATTGTAACAATACAGGGGGCCCAGCCAAAAAAACAAAACCTGATTTCTAACTTTCAGTTCTGGTGCCTGATGCAGATTAGAAAAGCTCCTACACTACTGGGATAGTAATGATATAAAATCGACGGGCACTGCCATCCATACCCAGAAGAACTGTCCCTATATATCTGCAACCCAATCATCTGCCAAATGGATGGATTTCTGGAGAAAACACGAAGGAAATCATGCTCCAGGACCAAACAAGCACAACAGCAAAACTATGACTCTGCTCATGATTGCGAAACCTTGAAGCCATCACACTCCACTAACCCAGAACCTCTGTCCTCCAACGATGAAACCAATCTGGATCAAAGCCATGTGAAAATAGCATCTGTAGTCTACTACTTATCTAAACTAAACTAAACTACTTAAAGAGGAGTTCCGGCCCCAGCACAAAAAAATTAAAAGTCAGCAGCTTCACATACTATAGCTGCTGACTTTTAATAATAGGACACTTACCTGTCCTGGCATCCAGCGATGGAACCCAGCCGATCTTTCCATTAGCTCTCGGGTGCTGCTGCTGCCACAGCCTGTAATGAAAACCGTCAGTCAAGCCTTGCGGCTTCATAGCCGGTTCCCTACTGCGCATGCGCAAAGCACGCTGCACTCTCTAACTGGCCCAGCGGCAGAAGAAGGAGGAGGGGGGCCGAACTTCTGATGTACCTCGCAGCGGTGAGGTCCGATGGAAGTGGGGACAGGTCAAAAACAGGTACCCGCTGCCCCACCCTGAAAAGTGCCAGAAAAGCGAAGCTTCCACTTTTGGGTGGAACTCCGCTTTAAACCAACAATCCAGAATGCAGTAAATAAAGTGGTATTTAAGGGTATTCAATCTCTGTGACATGACTAAGGCCAGCCATAGATGGTTAGAATCATTAATGGCAGGCTGAATGTACCAAGTTGATGCCAAACTGCTATAGCTGCTTGTGATAATCATTGTCACTTCCCAAGGGGGACTGCTTTCTATACCCACCCCCTTGCTGGAAGAAGACAATTGCTCGGTAGGAGTAATTCTCCTGTCAACACTGTCTGTGTTGATGGGGGAATCCGTGTGAATTTCTTTCCTGCACCGTCTATGGTCTGTCTTACTTGCACAAGCTCATAAATTGACTGAAGCCAAAGAACAGATCTCAACACTGGAGGATGAGGTTAAAAAATCAAACACCATTATGGATGTGACTGAAAACTAGGTATGCATACTGGCAAACACGTTTGAAGACTTAGAAAATGAGTCACAAAGCAAAAACCTGTGTATAATAGGCTTGCCAGAAACCTATCCACCAGGCCTGCTAATGTCCATTTACTCGCATAACATCCCCGAACTTCTGGGACTTACTTTACCCTATAAAGTGGAAAGAGCACACATTTTGACCCAGAAAGAAAGACCTATCACCTCATCATCATACGATACCTTCAATATACAGTACTCATTCTATAGCAATACTATAGGCATTCTGGTCAGGTAAAGGACTTTTCCTTGAAGGCCATTCATTTCTGATATTTGCTGATTATTCAGCTGAAGAAACACACAAATGAAAGTCCTTTCAACAAGTCGGCATTGCCCTTTACAAAAAGAAAAAAAATTTACTTTGGCATATCCTGCAACACTCCACCTCCAAACCTATGCTGGACAGCAGCTTACCTTTCAGCACCCAGTAAAAGCACATTTCATACAGCAGCTACTACAGGATATTCATCAAAACGATCCACTGATCTTCAAAGAGAAAAAATGAACTCTACACAGAAAAAAAAATCTCCTATCAACTGTCTCCTCACAAGATAAACATCGAAGTTGATAAATCAATGATTCTTCAACAACATTAGAAGGCTAATCACGTTACTTTAACCTTTCTTCCAAAAGGATAGCAACGTTTTCCTGCATAAAGATAACCTTTCACTCTATAAAGGAAACACCAACAATATTCTCCTTGGTTGCAACAGACATAACCCATTCAAACCCACAATTTTTCATTATGCCCAAAAGCTCCCATACAGCATGATGATTAAAACCTTATTATTTCTCAGGACAGAGGACGCATGCGCGGAGTCTAGCATGGCGGTCATGCTTTGCTAGAGCTCCACTCCGTGAGGGAGAGGAGCCGCGGTCACGAATACTTCCGACGACTTCTACACTCCTTATTTTTCTCCCACTTGTACCTGAGGCGACAGGGCAGCCTTCTGGAGGATAATGGTGCTAGGAGGAAGCCATTTTAATGGTAAAAACACTTCTAATGAGGAGGGACAGATGCAGGCTTCAGCCAAAATGGCATCGCCCCCCTCATCTTCTTTTACCTCAGCTCACTCTCACAAGCATAAAACACACCAGCCGGACTCTTTAGGTGAGTCAGATTCAGAAATTATATTCTCACAAGATAATTCTCAAAACTACTCAACACCCCCTGCTCTTTTAAAACAAAAAAAATGTTACACAAAGCTTTGAAGCAGACTGCTGGACATATCACTAATAGTCTGACCAAAGAAATAAGAGAACTGGGCAACCTTACAGCAGCCTTAGAGCTCAAAGTGGTAGAAATAGAAAACACGGCACAAGATGTTATGACTGAAAAAAAGAGAATTTAACGCTACAAACCAGATTGGAAGATTTTAAAAACAGAGCCAGATGCTCCACTCTGTGTATCAGAGGAATCCCTGAAAATACCACAAACATTCATGCTACAGTAATCGCATTATTTCAAGAACTTCAACCAGGCATACCAATAGAATGTCTTGAAATGGACAGAATTCATAGAGCCCTTACACCCAAAAAAGTCGATGGCCCCCCCAACGCAATATTATTGTAAAATTTCATTATTACTGAACGAAAGAACAACTTCTAGCAGCAGCTCGGGATAAAAATCCCCTAACCTTCCAGGGACACAATTATCAGATTTTCGCTGACTTATCTCAATTAACCATTTCTAAATGGCGTGCAATGAAACCACAGTTAATGGAGCTTCAACGCCATAGTATTACTTACCAATGGGGCTTCCCATTCTCCATTCACTTTAGTTACAAGGGCTCTAAATATAATTGTAAAACCTCAGAAGAACTTCAACAAACTCTTCATGACCTTCATCTAACAGAATCTGGATCCTCCACCAACACGTCACGCAGAAGAGCATCTACATCATCTTCATCTCCTCATAAGTCTTCCCAATCCTTAGGGAAAACTAAAAAACCAACATTCTCACAAGAGAGGTCGATTTGGATCCCCTCCCCTGGACCAAGAAGATTCCATGGACTGACATTGTTCTGTTCCTTTGAACATTCCTCCACCATTTCTCTTTGAGATTGATTTCTCTGCCAGTTTTTATGAAACCTGATTGGGCATATCAAGGGTCTTCTTTAGGTTCTAACTAAGTCCCATAATACTCTACCTAGCTATAAACCCTCAAAGTTTGGTCCATTTGTTCCACATTCGGTGGGCACGTTGCCTACTCTTCAGGTTTCATACCATAGGCCCCTTATTTCTAATATTCAGATGATTAACGTAATAATCAAGATTCTACTCTGTTCCAATCATAATCCTCCTAAATCGCTTGTCCTCTTTACAGATGATAGCAGTTAGTTTTCCTCCCTAACTAGACTGTTTCATTATTAATATATTATTTAATGATATAGTTTCTATTAATAGCAATTCTTTGAAGATAACCTCCCTATAACCCCTTCATTTTTATTAAACGGGTTGCTTTGATCAGGGAACTCACACCTACATTGGCCAACTTTGTAAGATTGCTTAAATTTGCTCTCCTCCTGGTGTATATCCCCCTCCCTTTCCCCTCCCCTCCCCCTTCCATTATCCTAACAGTTCTTTATTATAACAAACTGCTCTCAGATTGCAGATTTCTTTACCACCCACATCCTTCCCCTTTAGGATATTTCTTGTAAGAGAGAGCCTGGCAGCTTATACAATAATACATCTTAACAATGTCTCTTTGATAAGGCTCTTCTCCCACTCACTGTACTCCCATGTGCTCCAATGTACCTTCCTCGTTCCCCCACTCATAATATGTGGGTGTTCGACATTGGCCCTACTTCCCCTGATGGGAAACCTTTTTCCTCATCACGTGCAATGCTTGCATCTTATTTTAGAATCCTTTTTTAATGAATTATCTAACCACATTTATTTTGTACCTTCTTCTTTCTTCAATCTCTCCTAGATCCTCTTTTCTCTCTTTTTCCTCTTAATGTCCATTCGTATAGGTTCAACCATCCAGAACTCCATGACTATCGGTAAGTATAATTTCCTAGATCAACTACCATGGCACCTCTAAACATTTTTTGCCTGAATGTGCAGGGTATCAACATACCTCAGAAAAGAACTAAAGCGTTACGCTTTTTTCAGGCTCGAAAAGCACATATTGTATGCTTACAAGAAACACACTTCACAGTAAACTCTATGCCTAAATTTATGAGTTCTTTTTATCCACAAGTATTCACAGCCTCAACCACCACCAAACAACGTGGAACCCTCATAGCTTTCCAACGCGCCATCCCATTCACACTCCAAACAGAAATTAAAGACCCTGAGGGGCGTTACGTAATTCTCACAGGACACATTATGGACTGTTACTATAGTGTCTTATTACGCACCAAATAAACAACCCACACCTTTCCTCACACACCTGATGCAGGTAATTACCACACATAAGATTGGAACAATTATCATGTGTGATGATTCCAATCAGGTACTACACCCGTTTCTGGATAAATCACCATATGACCTAACCCAAACTCCAAATAAAATATTTTTTTCTCAGCTTCTTTCTAAACACAATTTAGTTGATACTTGGAGAGAAAATAATCCAATTAAAAGGGGATTCACATACTACTCACACCCTCACCAAACATTTACATGCATTGATCATATCTTTTAACCACAGGGATGTTACCAGAAATACTTAATTCAGATATAATCCCCATTACTTGGTCTGATCACAATGCAGTCCTAACCCCAATAGCTACTACTATCCCTAAAGCTCAAGACTAGGGCTGAAACAACTAATCGATTAATCGACAACAAATCCATTATGAAATTAATCAATTACTATTTTAATAATTGAGTAATCAGCCAGTAACATAATGGGGTAAAAAAAAAAAAAGAAAAAGTGCCCTTTATAGTTCCAAAATAGCAAATAATCGCTACTCTAAATATTACTTTCACAGTTCTACAGTAAAAAAAATGACCCCCTTACAGTAGTGATTATCTGCTTTTTTTTTGTACTATAAAAGGGCTAATTTTAGTTTAACCCCATTATGTTACTAAATGCCTTAGACCTGGTTCACATCTATGTGTTTTTTGGTGCTTTTTGCAGAAACGCACTACAGTTCATTTACATGGTTTCCTATGGGATACATTCACATCTATGCTTTTTTCAGCCGCTGCGTATTTGGAAAGGGTCAGGAACTTTTTTTTAATGCAAAACGGTGCTTTTTTGGTTCAATATACTTCAATGGAGAAGCTGCAGAAAAGCATGTAATGCGTTTTTTTCAGCAATTTGTGTCTTTTAACCTGCCCAACAACAAATTGCCGCAAAATCACGTGTGCAAAAATCAAAACACACAGTAAAAAGCACTGCAGAAACAGATCAAAAGAAAACTGTACAGGTGTGTACTGAGCCTTATGCTGGCCACATGGATCAATTTTCATACGAGAATATTCAGACGAAAAATCTTTGTACATTCGCTGAATTAAAGAATGTTTGAAATTTTCACTTGTTTTTAATATTCTGTTTTTAAAATGAATGTAATTTCTGAACGAAAACCACATACACTGTCTGAAAATTGCGTTTGACCAAGAAGTTTTCTATTTCCAAATTTTCCCATCACTGTGGTTGAAAATGAATGTCAATTTGACCCCACTAATGATTAGGAAATTGAACGAACGTTCTTAAAATTATATATATATATATATATATATATATATATATATATATATTTTTTTTTTTTTTTTAAGAAAGACATTGTTTGTTTTTTTTTAAATAAAAAAAAATTGATCTCTGAGTCAGATTTACCCTTTAATAGTATATAGAGTATATCTCTTCTGTCTGTTATTCTCAGAGTGGATTGGATATTTTGCTCCCTAATCATATACAGGCATACCCCACTTTTAAGTACACAATGGGGTTTATTTACTAAAGCTGAAAAGTGCAAAATCAGGCTCACTTCTGCATAGAAACTAATGGGCTACCAGGTTTTATTACCAAAGCTTAATTCCACAAGCTGGGGTTAGAAACTCATTGGTTTCTATGCAGAAGTGAGCCTGATTTTGCACTTTCCAGCTTTAGTAAATAAACCCCATTGTGTACTTAAAAGTGGGGTATGCCTGTAGTTGGTTATTTATTTTTACCACTGCATAGAGAGATTTAAGAATAAATTGCTTTTTTTTTAAACTTTACATATTAACTAAATTATACATCACACTTTTTTAGTTAAGTTATTAACCGATTAATCGAAACAATAATCGGCCAACTAATCGATTATGAAAATAATCGTTAGTTGCAGCCCTACTCAAGACCCCACTTGGTACCTCCCTGATACATTACTCAAACACCCATCACATCGCTTAACCATTGAACCCTGAAGCCCTCAAAGAATATTTAACACATAATAATAGCCCTGACACTTTGGGAAGCGCACAAACCAGTAATGCATGGACTATTTCAAAGACAATCTGCCACATTCAAACGTGAACGTAGAAATCTTCCTTTGCATCATTTCAGGATAATCCCACCCAATCATCCAAAATCCAATTAGAAGAAGCCCGTCTGGAGTATGACTTATTCCTCACAGAATCAGCTGAAAAATCTCTAAAGAGATCTAAACACACCTTCTATATGAAGTCCAATAAAGCAGACACCCTATTGGATAAAGCTCTAAAATCATTTAATAAACCAACCCAACCAATAAGAATTAAATTATCAAATAATACCTACACATGTAACCCTGTCAAAATTGTACATCAATTTCACTCCCTCTTAGCTTCCTTATACACGGCAACACACAATAATTGCCCTAAGGCAGCTGACACCTTCTTTTTCCAATTACACCTACCCAAGCTATCCAATGACCAAAAAAGTCAACTCGACTAACCCATTTTAGTAGATGACGTAGAAAAAACAATTAAAGAGTTAAAAAAGAATAAGAGATCTGGACACGACAGATATTCGGCCTTACATTATCAAACCTTTTTAGAAATATTATCCCCTATATTGGCGGACTCCTTCAATACTTTATTAGAAGGCCATGCCTTCAGACAGGAATCACTAATGGCAACCATTTGCATGATCCCGAAACCCCATTCTGATGATTCCTCCTGTACAAACTATCACCCTATCTCCCTTTTAAACCTCGACATAAAAATACTAGCAAAAATTTCAGCTAATTGCCTCAATAAAATCATTGGTAAACTTATACACCGTGACCAAGTAGGATTTATGCCTACACGCCAAGCCAATGACAATATTTATCGAGCTGTCCTGTAAGCCCATATTGCAAAAACTCGCCGCATCCATTCTTGCTTTCTCTCAATCAATATCAGGAAAGCCTTTGATTCTGTTTCTTGGCCATAATTTAATTATTCCCTTCAGAAATGGGGGTTTGGGTCGCATTTATGAGATGGATTGGGGCTTTGTACAATAACCCACGGGCATACATAAAGTACACTGGGTATAAATCGGATTCCTTTAATATAGGGAGAGGCACATGGCAGGGTTGCCCTCTTTCCCCCCTTTTGATTGCCCTATTAATAGAACCTCTTGCTCAACTAATTAGATCTAATCCAACTATAACCAGAAATAGTGGGATATCGGCATAAACTTTGTCTCTTTGCAGACGATATCCTACTATTTCTATCAATCCCACAAGTTACAGGCCCCAATCTCTTACCTATTCTCAACAAGTTTGCTGCCCTCTTGGGTCTCATAATAATCATAAGAAATGACTAGTTTTAAATATTTCTCTTACCAAAATGGAACTGGATCCTGCTAAAATAGCACTTCCTTTTACCTGGGATGAGAAATCAATCACAGATTTGGGAATTAATCTTACAGCCTCCATATCTGATCTTTTCTCAGCCAATTATCTGCAAACCTTGAGAAGGGCAACAAACTTGTTGAAACAATGGACTCATCTCCTACTATCGTGGCTGGGAAGAATTAGTGAAATAAAAATTACACTTTTGCCCAAACTTTTGTATTTCTTTAGAGTACTACCGATACCAATTCTAGCTTACTACCTAAGATTAATCCAGAAAAAAGCTACTTCATTTGTTTGGAGCCTCTCTTAACCACGCATATCTTTGCACACATTATATCTCCCTAAAACCAATGGTGGCCTTGGTTACCCTAACTTTGCATCCTATTATAAAGCAGCGCATATTGCTAGTCACATGAAATTCCTCTATGGGTTACGATTGAAGCCATGAAATGTGATCCTATATCGATCTCTAATTTACATTGGCTCCCTCCCAAAGATTATTCCAAAATACGTAATCCCATTACTAAACGCTTTATCTCTCTTTGGGATAAACTTAAACGTCAACACAATCTACAATCTCCACACACTCCTCTTCTCTCATTTTTTTAAAACCCCGCCTTTTGCCCTGCATGGGTCTCTCCCTCATTATTTACAATTTGGACCTCCTTGAACGTTATAAGATTTTACAATTTTGTTTCTGCTAAGTCCTTTATCCCATTCCCAACTCTCTGCGAATCCTATGGTTTACCGCAATCAGAATTATTCCGCTATCTTCAAATCAAAAACTTTTACACTCCGAATACTAATACTAATGCCCTTCTGATACAATTTTCAGATGTTGAATCGATGTATAAAGATAACCCCCATACTAAAGGTCTAATCTCTTCCTTATTCTCCCAAATTTTACCCAATTCAGATTCAGCTAAACCACCTTACACCCAGAAACAGGGAGGCAGATCTTGGTCAAACCCTTGACTTAGAGGACTGGTCTAAGATCTAGTGGGCAACAAAATCATCTTCCTCTAATGTTCTAGCACTGGAAGACAATTACTAGGTGTTGACCCAATGGTATCTGGTACCTTCCAGAATAGCTAAGTATGTACCTACCTACTCTGTTTTCTGTTTCTGTGGATGTTCGAAATTGGGCACATTCCTACACATGGTGGACCTGTCCTATTGTCAAGGTCTTTTGGAAGGAAATCTTTGAACTGGCTACCAAAATGTTCAGGTTGAAATTGAATCTCGACCCAACTACCGCATTACTCAACTTGAAACCACTGTGCTTAAGTCACATTCAATTTAAACGTTTCATCCAACTACTTACTGCTGCTAAACAAACAGTTGCAAAAGCATGGAAATCCCCTTCATTGGTTATAGTCGAGACAAAACACAGGATGCATAATTCCATGATTCAGGCTAAAATAGCAGCCATAGAAAAAGAGCAAATCCCCAAATTCAAAAAACTTTGGCACCCATGGATAAAACATCATCTCCCTTCAACTTTCGATGAGAATGTTCTCCTGCCTTGGTAGTTGATCTACGAATATCCAGACGATATCTACAATGGCTTTTGGACCTACCGAATGGACACTCCTTTCCTAGTCTCTCTACCCTTTTTCTTTCTTTTTGCTCTCTAATTTTCACCTCCTTTCACCTCTTATGCATTAGAAGCTCTCGCTCCTGCAGAATTTTTCTCTCTAACCCAACTTATCTGCAATACCTACAAATCCTTCTAACAGATTTACCATATTTGTCATGTATACAAAATTTTTCTTTTCTTTTTTTTTTCTGTTTGTACTTACATACATGACAATATACGGTTGTTCCATACAAATTAAGTATATACTTACATAATTTTGAGCTTCATTTCTTTTGTCACTTTATATCTCATTATTTTACCTGTTATCACCTTGTATGAACTAAATAAAATCTTTTGACAAGGAAAATCTTGTTATTTCTCAACCCACCAGGGAGTTCAACCTTTACATCATAATAACTGGTCGTTTTCCTGATTTAGCAGAGCAAAGAAGAAAATTGCTAACCGCAATACTGGAAAAACATGCCTGTACTTTGTGTTATTTGAAATCTTTGTTTGCAATATAGCCAATAACACTGTCTTCCCCAGCTATAGAGACAAGGAGGTTGACTTACTAAAACTGGAGAGTGCAAAATCTGGTGCAGCTCTGCATAGTAACCAATCAGCTTCCAGGGTTTTTTTATCAAAACTGAATTGAACAAGCTGAAGTTAGAAGCTGGTTGGCTACCATGCACCAGATTTTACACTCTCCAATTTTAGTAAATCAACCCAATAACATTTGATTCTAAGTTCTACGTGCTTGTTTTAGTTTCATCTAAAAGATTTGCTTTCAATACCAAGCTCGCCACTCCCTAGTTTTGTTAGCACTTGGAACTGTAAGACCATTTACTGAGTATCCTTGCGATTGGTAGCATTGTCTTCACCTACCTATGCATTTCTTGAATTCATGCTCTAGTTCACTGTTATTGACTTGAACTCACTGCTAATGATTACTCTCTTAGAAAGGTTTCCTTTGCAGACAATTTTGATGTATTGTACAGTATGTGACTAAGTTTTGTTATCCGAAAACCAAGTTTTCTTTCTTTACTGTAGCCCAAGTGCCTTTCTGTTATCGCAATGTGTAAAATTATTAAATATGTTAAACAGAAAAGGTTAGCTCCTATCTCAGGTAAACGAAACTCACTTTCATCTGATTTACCTATATCTGCTGCGTTTCCCCGAAAATAAGACCTACCCTGAAAATAAGACCTACTGTGATTTTCGGGGAGCGCTGCAATATAAGCCCTACCCTGAAAATAAGCCCTAGTTTAAAGTGGTTGTAAAATCCTAGAATCCACTCTATTACAGTATTATATAATGTAAAGTGTGTGTGTTTTTGTAATCTAATTGTGCCAAATACCTTCGGTACAGCACTGCTAGGCGCTTAGCTGATCTTCCGCTGCTATTCTTCTCTTCTCCCAGCCCTCTACAGTGCTCAGAGGGGGAAGAGAGCTCCGGCAGGTCACGGAATCGCCGAGTGGCGCTATAAGAAGGTATTTGGCACATTTATATTACAGAAACATACACGGTTTACATTACATAAAACTGTAATAGAGTGGATTCTAAGATATTACAACCACTTTAACCGGTTCCACTGGGGATTCCTGATAGGCAGGGAGGCAGAGGGGGGGAGAAGACAGCACATGACATGATAAGACCTACCCCAAAAATAAGCCCTACCAGCTCTATTCAACACAATGTGCACATAAGCATCCATCTGAAACACCAGCACTCGTCCTTGGGTTTGTAAATCTTTTTGTTATCTAATTTGTAAAATTCTCAGGCCTCTATAAACACCTGACCAAAAATAAAATCACAAATTGACAAACTATAACTACCCAGATAGCAACAAACATTGAGCTGCAAGTTTGAAAATGACTTGCTAAGCTATTGCTAGACTTTCCAGACTTCACGAGATTGTTGCACAATTGCAGAAAGTCTGCATTGCATGACACCAGATCAACTTTCTTTGCAAACATTCTGCAAGTCTGCTGCAAATTTTGGTTCAGTTATGTTGTGCAATAGTCATCCCACCGGAGGGGTCAGTGTGGCTGAATTTTCATGCTGTAGACTTGCAGAGCTCTTGCTGTAGACTCACCATTGTGACTTTGCTCTTGCTAGAGACTTGCCACACAAATTTGCTATAAATTGGAAAAGTGTCTACTAGAACCTGTGCTTGAAAAATATTGGGAAAATATTTGAACAAATCCCCATATTTCTCAAATTACCTTCCTATAAAAACATAGTTCAGCCTTTACACAATGAGAAGAAAACCTTGTATTCCAAATCTGGGCATAGAATGATCTAACACATTGTCATCACCTTTTTCCAATACAAATTGGAAAACCATATACATTCATTGAACTTAACACAAAATACCACATCTCTTCACGAGAGAGTGAAGAGACATTACCTTCAGGCCACAGCATACTGGAAGTGTATAACTTCTAACCCAGCCACCGAACTATGTATATACCAAAACCCACCTAGACAAACTAATAGGCAGTTCTGAAGTCTCTATAGCCTTCTATATACTCTTCCTTAAATAAATGTAAAGCCTATACATTATAAAAATCTAATTTACAGAAAATGGCCACCAAACTATCTACAGAGTCGCTATCAATGAGCCATGGAGAGAAACCCAATAAAAAAATCTACATAAGGTTTACATTTTATTTCAACAGTACAGACCAGGTTCAGACTAAGAGAGCTGCTGTCCCAAGTGCTGGGAAAATTGGTGAAATATGGACTGGGTACATATCTGCCTTTAACAGCCAGATGGTGCATCCTACGAGAATAGCTCTCACATGACTCTCCCCCAACCCCCAACACTAACAAGAGTGCAAAGTGACCTATGAGATTTACTCCATATTAAAAAAAAAAAAAACTGGCATCAGGGAGTGGTGAACATAGAGAATCTCAAACCAAACGATTTTTCAAATGCTGCTGGCTACCATTTATTAACAAATCTTTGAATTCTTCAGAAAGACAAACAAATCTCTCTACCTTCATATACACTACTAGACAGTACTTTCGAGATGTTTAGGAGATAGAGTCAGAGGTCAAGAAATTCACATGCGTTCTCAACCATTTTCTTCAACCCCACTCACTCCCCTCCTTATTTTTTTTTTATTTTTTCCCCTAAGGACTCTTTCACACGGACGTGTCCGTGTACGGAGCCCGCTCTGCTCAGCGGGGGATCTCTCCGTCGATCCCCGCTGAGCAGGCAGATGACAGGTCCGTCACTGCACAGTGTGCAGCGACGGACCTGTCAGAGCGCTGCTCTGCCCTATGGGGGATCGGATGATGACGGTCCCTATGGAGGGTCCATTCAGGTCCGCCTAAAAAACTGACAGGCGGACCTGAACGGATCATTCGTGTGAAAGAGCCCGTCTTCCTGTTCAATTCCTGTCTTTCCCTATTGAGCTTGCTTAGTCTTTTTTACTTCTTACTCTCATTTTCTTGTCTTCTAACCTCTGTGATGTAATGCCTTTTTCTTTCTATTGGAAATTTTGTTTGTGTACACCAGCCTCTGGGCAATTTTAGTGTTTTTACACTGTTGCATTTTAATTCAGACTAATGTAGTCTCTTGTTGCTGTGTTGATATCATCCTATTCGCTATGTACCTAGCATACGGTGTTACTATATTATTGGTTTGTGAAACAGTCTATCCTTACTGTACCATATATCAGTGCTGGATTTGTATTGTCCTTAGCGATACACACAATAAAACTTTAAATGAAAAAAACTCAAGCAATTGACCATTAATGAGCCCACACCCTAAGTTAATGTAAGAACAGACGTTGGGTTACACATAAAACGCTTTACTTTCAAAATTTCATAATGAGAAAAAAACAAGCTAACAACGTGTTAAGTTAGTTTATTGTCATTAGGTTGAATGTTTGAGGTTGGACACTTACTAAATGCATTAATGTAAAGTTATACATACATCTTACACTCATACACCTATTTTTTAAAGGTTGACAAACTTTCCACCATTAAGGGCAATCGGCAACTTCTTGTAAATGCAAATCTACAGAAAAATAAAGACTCAAATTGCATGTGTTTTAACCGCTTCCTGTCCACATTATAGCCGAATGACGGCAACAGCGCGGACCTCAATTGCCGGGAGGCTGTGAGCTGCCTGCGCGCCCCCTGTTGTTCACGCACTGCGCACTCTGTGATCACCGGTTTAATGAGACTCGGCTGATCACAGATCGGAGTAAGGGGGCAAACCCGGCCCCTTACCACGTGATCAGCTGTCAGGCAATGACAGCTGATCACATAATGTAAACAAATGAACGGTAATCGGCTTTTTTTCGGCTCGCACTGACAGCGTGAGCAGAAAAAAAATAGGCGATCGCCGGCTTTTGTCAGAGGGACAGCGGTCCCAAAGAGGGAAAGATATCACCCAAGTATCTGTGCCCAAAAGTGCCGCCTGCCAGTGCCCACCAGTGCCACCTACCAGTGCTGTCAATTAGTGCCCATCATTGCCTCATCAGTGACACCTATCAGTGCTGCCTATCAGTGTCACCTAGAAGTGCCCATCAGTGTCCATCAGTGCCACCTATCAGTGCCCTTCAGTGCCACCTATCAATGCTCTTCAGTGCCACCTATCAATGCTCTTCAGTGCCACCCATCAGTGCCCATCTGTGCAACCTATCTGTTCCATCCATCAGTGCCACCTCTCAGTGCCCAAAGAAAAAAGAAAAAAAAAGAAAAAAAAAAAGAAAGAAAAAAAGGAGGGCGCACCGACCTAGTGCATTACCACTGGTAACATTTTATTAAAGTGTAAAACAGCAAAATATATAGTGTCCTCCAATCTAAAACAGATTAATTGAATAGAATATTCAGAAAACAATAGAGAACCATAAAATTAAGCACCTAAATGGGTGCTACAGGAACATCGCAAAGAGTGAAAAGTAAGCTTGATGGAATAGCATATATACTGTTGCAAATAAACATGAAATATAGAGGAGACCATACATGTGAGCAGCCATTACCCGCTTATGCCCCGTACACACGGTCGGACTTTGACAACAAAATCCTAGGATTTTTTCCGACGGATGTTGGCTCAAACTTGTCTTGCATACACACGGTCACACAAAGTTGTCGGAAAATCCGATCGTTCTGAACGCAGTGACGTAAAACACGTACGTCTGGACTATAAACGGGGCAGTGGCCAATAGCTTTCATCTCTTTATTTATTCTGAGCATGCGTGGCACTTTGTCCGTCGGATTTGTGTACACACGATCGGAATTTTCGACAACGGATTTTGTTGTCGGAAAATTTTATATCCTGCTCTCAAACTTTGTGTGTCGGAAAATCCGATGGAAAATGTCCGATGGAGCCTACACAGGGTCGGAATTTCCGACAACACTCTCCGATCGGACATTTTCCATCGGAAAATCCGACCGTGTGTACGCGGCACTAGGCTCTGAGGAAGGGGGTTCTCCCCCGAAACGCGTTAGCCATCGCTAAATCCACTTGATGTCCGGTCCGGGTTTGTCGATGTTCAGAACTGCGTACCTATAGCATTGTCAATTCCTGTCATTCATGCTCGTTTGTGAGTATATATTTTGCTGTTTTACACTTTAATAAAATGTTACCAGTGATAATGCACTAGGTCGGTGCGCCCTCCTTTTTTCTTTAGTCTGTGAATACCCATTATTCTGAGGAGGGCTGCAAGACGGCAGATACCACTGAATGTATTTGGTCATACCACACATTGAGGAACTAGACACCTGAGCGCAGGAGAGATTTCAATTTTTGTTTACCTATCAGTGCCCATCAGTGCCGCCTCATCAGTGCTCACCAGTGCTACCTATCAGTGTCCATCAATGCTATCTTATCAGTGCCCATCAGTGGCACCTATCAGTGCCCATCAGTGCAGCCTCATCAGCGCACATCAATGAAGGAGGAAAATTAACTGTTTGTAAAATTTTATAACAAACTATAAAACTGTTTTGTTTTTTTCAAAATTTTTGGTCTTTTTTCGGGTTTTTTTTAGCAAAAAATTGAAAACCCAGCAGTGATTAAATATCACCAAAAGAAAGCTCTATTTGTGGAGAAAAAGTTATAAAAATGTCATATGAGTACCGTGTTGCATGAACGTGCAATTGTCATTCAAAGGGTGACAGCACTGAAAGCTGAAAATTGGTCTGGGCAGGAAGGGGGTTTAAGTGCCCAGTAAGCAAGTGGTTAATAAGCAATTACAAAGTAAACATTTACTTGCTGGCAGACATGTGAAAGTGGTTATTTGTCATTAGTTGTATATCTTCCTTTTTACTACTTTGATCTTTGTGATTCACTAAATTTTAATAAAATCTAAAAAAAAAAACTGATTTCAATTACTTTGTCACATCTTTTTGTTTCTTTGATCTGCTATCTGAGCTTCTAGTAGAAAAAAAAAAGTCAAAAACAAAAACAGCACCGAAGTGTTTTTTTCTTTTTTTTAAGTAATGAAATAAAATAGGGCACTGGTTTACAGTTTGACCAGGGCCTCTGTAGCTTTTAAGTATGCCTCTTGCACCAAATTTTTGGTAATCACAACTTCGGAAGTAGGGAGAGGAGAATATCTGCTAACCTCTGCCAGTGTGTGTTCTTTTTCTCTTTCTTTTTTGTTTTTTTTGCAGTGCCCTGTTGTGGGGGAGATTTGACTTTAAATAGTACTTCCTAGAACACGTGCCCCCATTGGACGATTCCTTCTCGCAATGATGGCAAGGGTCATAGGGACAATTAGCTTTCTGTTTATATTACATTTTACATATTACAGGCAGAAAAACATAGATTTATTAAATAATGATTCTTTCTGTTGAGGTTTAGACTTTATTTAACCATGCCCCATTAAGCTATGGCCTATAGTGCAATGTAGACACACCTACGTTATTTTTCCACTGTGGCTTACTGTGCACCTCACATGCCATCCCTGTCTCACTTTTTAACATTTGGGGGTATGCACCTACACAAATGCATGTGCTTAAATGCATTTAGGAAAAATTTAATAATCAGGATCCACTTACTAAAGTGATTTTAAAGGTACATGATTTTTTACCGTACTGCATTCTATGCATTAGGGTAAAGAACCTTCTCCATGTAGCTCTTCCCCCCTCCTACTAGCCCTCCCTAAATACTTACCTGAGCCTGATCCAAATCCAGCAATGTGCATGGGAGCAGTGGCTCTATCCGCTCTTTTGGCTCTCTCTCTCCTTATTGGATAGTGAGACAATAGCAGGAGCCAATGGCCAATAGTTAATCACAGCCAGTGAGGAGAGAGTGAGGGTGAGGCTGAGCCCCTCTCTGTGTGTCAATGGAAAAACAATGTCGGCTTGGGACCCAGCATGCACAAGTGCCCCAGAGGGAGCAGCTTGCTATGGGGGCACTTGGCAGGGGGGAGGAGCAAGGAGCGCCAACAGGGAACCCGAGAAGAGGAGGCTGTGGCTGCTCTGTGCAAAACCATTGCACAAAGCATGTAAGTATAACATGTTTGTTATTTTTTAAAAAATGAATATACAGTATATCGCCTTTAGAATCACTTTAAGCACTGATGGGTGTTTACAGTACATTTGTGATGTGCTGGAGTTTGCTGCTTTTTATCAGCATTAATGACTAAATAATCACACAGATGTAAAACACATTGGGGTGTATTCATAAAAAAAAAATTATCAAAGCTATCTGTCTTGTGAAAATGCATGCAAATTCATTCTGTGTGAATGAGGGCAAAGTCAAATGTCAATATGCTATTTTCTCTCCAGGTTGAATGTTCTTCATTCATACTGAAATAAGTGAATTAGGAAAACATTGCATTATGGCCACTATTGGAGCTGATGATCATCTGGAAATAAATACGAGTTTACTACAATTGTCAGCTACAAATAATGGCCATAATGTGCCATTTTCCTGATTCATTCTATTATGAGCATTTGACCTGGAGAGAAAATAGCATAACATTAGATTTTTTATGAATATACTCACTTTGTATTAATGGATCCTCTGGGCTTGCCATGCATTTGCATTGCTGTCCTGTTGACTGCAATACAAGATATGCAACTGAACAGCACAGGCTAGAGCAGGGATCTCTAAACTACGGCCCTCTAGCTGTTGCGGAACTACACATCCCATGAGGCATTGTAAAACTCTGACATTCACAGACATGACTAGGCATGATGGGAATTGTAGTTCCTAAACAACTGGAGGGGGCCATAGATTGAAGACCCCTGGGCTAGAGAAACACATCACAGTGGAATGCAAAACAAATGCTACTGACAATGCCAGTGTACACCACCCTGTAAGAATGCTTTTTAAATTTCAACCACCATACTCAAGACCCTTTCAAAACCGCTTTACGAATGTATTTGCAATGCACATCTCAAATTCCCACATACATAAGCCCATAGGTAAAAACAGGCTTGACCAATAAAAAGCATTAGAAAGTATAAGTGTAAAATTTAGTGGTAGTAACCCATAGCCTTTATCTCTAAACTAAACTGATCACAGTAATCTGAGATGTGATCGCATGCTAGGATCTGTTGCAATTTGCATTATCACGCGGAACTAGCCCACACTGGGTGGACATTTATACAGCCCAACCCCCTGGTACTGCACAATTGTATTCTACCAATCTTCCTACCTTTATGACCTACATCTATGTTAGGGACTGGCTTCCTGTGAAGCTAGAAGCTGGGATGATCTAACCTGGTACAGGGTGACTATGCTCTTGAGCTAATATCTAGGAATCACAAGAGATTCTTTACACCAGCCTTTCTCAACCTTTTTGTCCCAGAGGAACCCTTAAAAAACTTCAGATCTCAGAGAACCTCTGTTAAAACCAATTCAGTGGAAAAAAATGCAAACTTTACGGTCAGAACAGACAGTTAAAATATCATTAGTGTAATGCTGCTGGTGCTAGCACTGAAACTATGCAGGCATCAAAAGGTAAGTCAATCACCACAGTTAAAGGAACCCCAAGCAACCTCTGGAGGAACCTTAGGGTTTAACGGAACCCTGGTTGAGAATAGCTGCTCTAAACCAATGGTATCCATTGCTACAAAAGGATATTCGTGTTTATGCCTAGTCTTGTGTGAAGAAGCTTGGCATCTACTACTATACTCCTGTTTTTGGAATTTTTGAGCAGCAGTGATTAGAGATTCTCTTATCCCAGATTTTAAGAAAACCTGTGGTTGTTTTAAAAATAGTTAACTGCCACCAATGCTCAATAATAGGTTCCTGAATGAGGCTTCAGCTTTAGAGGGAAGGGGAGAAAGGCAGGCCAGGAACTTGTACGTTAGGCTCGGTTTACACTTACCCGGCGGGCTGGTTGTGGGTGCAGGAATCACAGCCAAATCACGCTGCTCTTAGGAGACACGCAGAGCTGCCATTCATTCTGAATGGCAGCCCACGCATGTCAGCCCGCAGCGCGTTTTTGACCATGAAGTTTCCCTGCAGCCGTGTTTTTTTCCTGCTGCAAATGCAGACACAGCAGCTCATTCAAATAAATGGGCTGCTGTGCCCGAGCAAACGCAGGCCACATGGCCCGCACTAGTTTACACCGAGCCTTAAGAGGGTATGGAGAGTGACTTCATGGGGGCACTTGACTTTATTCCTGCCTTATGTGACAACTAATATCACTCCACCATTATATTATAAAGAGGAAAAAGTCCCTGCCCATCCTCTATTCATGGAGTAATTGTCTCTTTGTTATGGCAATAAAGAGATTGAAGTATGCCCCCTATTTATTGGAACTCATACATTGCTGCATAGGAAGAATAGGCTATAGGGAGGTAGTGTTTGTTGCGTAGGTTCCTTGTTAAAGTATAACTAAAGGCACAACTTTTTTTTTTTTTTAAGTTTCAGATAGAGTGGAGAGGGATTGGACCCCCTGTCAGTTTTTATTGCTGTCTGTGCCCCTGTTATGGAGAGCCACCCTCTCTATTTGCCAAGTTTACCATTATCACTGAACGTGCAAGAAAGTCTCTAATTTTGGGTTGCTCCCAGAAAAGTAATAGAGGGAAAACCTTCCAATAGGGACTGGTGACCTGGGGAGCCCCAAGAGATTCCCTTAATTTGCAGAGATTTCCTCCCACTTCCTGGTTTGGCTATGGGACAGGAAGTGAAGATAAATCTCCCCAATGGGACAAAGATGGAAAAAGTAAACCTTACAGGGGTTATAACATTCCCTTACTCTATCCAAAATGAAAAAAAATGTTCTGCCTATTCTTCTACTTTAAGTCAGGACAGTGGGGGTTATTTACTAACGGAAAATCCACTTTGCACTGAAAGTGCACTTGAAAGTGCAGTCGCTGTAGATCTGAGGGGGATATGCAAGGAAAATAAAAAACAGCATTTTAGCTTGCACATGATTGGATAATAAAATCAGCAGAGCTTCCCCTCATTTTAGATCTACTCCTTAGATTTAGAGCGACTGCACTTTCAAGTGCACTTGTAGTGCAAAGTGGATTTGCCTTTTGTAAATAACCCCCAGTGTCTCTTTGGTTAGTTAGGTTGCAGACAGCATTCTGAGGAGCATTGTTAGAGATAAAATGATTACTGAATGTATCATTTATGTTTTTTGTTTAGAATTTTAAAATGCACATCCCAGTGAATGGTTTACTATTTTATCAGTTTTTGTATTCCTAGAGAGACATCTTTAAGGCTAGGTTTACAGATGTGGCAACTTCATGCCAATTACTTGAATCGGTCGTGTTCGGCATTCGCCAGATGGGAGAAAAATTACAAAAGGAAGTAATTTTTTTAGTGGCCACAAAGCAAAGTGGCATGCGTACACCATGCATGTGTACACCTCTGACCAGAAGCCTTTGCAGCTTAATGGGGGATGTGGTAAAAACGTGGCCCAAATGCCATTTTTACTCCCACCCCGCCACAAATGTAAATAAACCCTTACACCCCATTCACACTGGTGAGACTTGTCATGCAACGTTGGACATCAAAGTCCAATGACTAGTCATACCCCATGTTTTCCAATGATAACCATTCATATATGTGTGACTTAAAGTTGTAGCGACTTCAAAGTAGTTCATGCACTACTTGGTCAAAGTTGTACCTAAATGTTTTTCATGCAAAAGCGTTTGAACAATGAGTCCGACTTTGCAAGTCACGGAACTAGTCACGTTCAAGTCGCACCCATCCAAAGTTTCGTCAAAGTTGCACTTCAAAGTCGCCAGATTTTGGAGTCGTACACGCATGAATGGAGCCTTATGCCCCGTACACACTATAAGAAAATTGGGCGAACGTTTTCATTCATGGAACAATTTTCTGATAGTGTGTACTCAGCTTTCGACAGCTGATTCCGACCTTCCAAACAAAACTTTCCGAATGGACAAACTCCAAAATTGTTCTCGTACGGGAACAGAATGAATGATTTTCGTTTAATGAGTACCGTTTTTGTACGAGAAATATCAGATTCGAAAGACTGCGCATGATCAGAAACAACAAATAACAAAAAATAAGCCTTTGTCGTATGAGAATTTTCGTACATTATTTCTATTCTATTTCCGACTTGCTGTGAAACATCAAGGAAAAGTGGCCAATTGTTTGCCCAATTTGCTCATAGTGTGTATGGGGCTTTATTTTAGAGTCAACACACTCCTTTACTTCTGCTGAGTTGGAGGAATTGCAAGGGATAGGGACCCTAGTTGAGCGGCATCTGTTTGTACTCTGAGTTGTACCTAATGCCTCTTACACACTATGAGATTATCGCACAAATGACAGTCCGTTCTTTTTTTTGCATGCTAGTCTCCATATCGAAATGAAGAGGTTACTAAAGTCACAAAAGTTCTCGTATGACAGAAAAAAAATTCAGAAGTGATGTCATGTATTCGGCCCAAACATTCGGACCGAACTTTCACTGTTCGGCGAACAGCCGAACAAACGGGTCGTTCGACCGTTTGTTCGGCCCTCCTAACCAATGCATTGCGGCGCTGAACAGTGCATTGCAAGCCCTCATTGGCTGAAGCAGTGAAAGCTTCAGCCAATCAGGGCACAGAGCACTGTCAGAGTCATAATTGGACACTGTCATTATGACTTTATCCAATCATGGCTCAGTATAAAAGTATTCTTTCAACGGCAGCCATTTTCAGTGTGATTTTGACATGGAGAGAGATAAAACAGGGCTCTGTTCAGTGCTATTAGTTAGTGTGCTATACTGTGCTATTTTGCTTCAATTGTCAGTGCAGAATATTAGTTTAGTGTCAGTCTAGGGATAATGTGAGTGTAGTGAGGAGGACCATCATACAGCTTTGCATAGTGTGCAACTACTAGAGTAGGGACAGCTCAGGTAGTTTCACTGTAGTGTAGTGAGACCGTGTCATTCATACATACATTAGTGTAGAGTAGGGACAGCTCATATAGTTTCAGTGTAGTGTAGTGAGACTGTGTCAGTAATCTTAACATTAGTGTATAGCTAGAGTAGGGACAGTTCAGATAGCGTCAGTGTAGTGAGGGTTGAACACCATCTATTTGATTGCGCTACTGCCAGTTTAACGTCATTTACTTCTGTGTGCGTTACTGCCAGTTTAACACCATATAGTTTTGCGTGTGTTACTGCCAGTTTAATGCCATATAGTTCTGTGTGCGTTACTGCCAGTTTAACGCCATATAATTTTGTGTGCGTTACTGCCATTTTAAAGCCATATAGTTTTGTGTGCCTTACTGCCAGTTTAACACCATTTACTTCTGTGTGCGTTTCTGCCAGTTTAATGCCATATCGTTTTGTGTGTGTTACTGCCAGTTTAATGCCATATAGTTCTGTGTGCATTACTGCCAGTTTAACGCCATAAAGTTTTGCGTGCGTTACTGCCAGTTTAACACCATAAAGTTCTGTGTGCGTTACTGCCAGTTTAAAGCCATATAGTTTTGTGCATTACTGCCAGTTTAACGCCATATAGTTTTGCGTGTGTTACTGCCAGTTTAACGCCATATAGTTCTCTGTGCGTTACTGCCAGTTTAACGCCATATAGTTCTGTGTGCGTTACTGCCAGTTTAAAGCCATATAGTTTTGTGCATTACTGCCAGTTTAACGCCATTTACTTCTGTGTGAGTTACTGCCAGTTTAACGCCATATAGGTTTGCGTGTGTTACTGCCAGTTTAACGCCTTATGCCCCGTACACACGGTCGGATTTTCCGATGGACAATGTCCGATCGGAGCGTGTTGTCGGAAATTCCGACCATGTGTGGGCGCCATCGGACATTTTCCATCAGATTTTCCGACACACAAAGTTGGACAGCAGGAGATAACATTTTCCGACAACAAAATCCGATCGCGTCAATTCCGACCGTGTGTGGCCTGTTCCGACGCACAAAGTGCCACGCATGCTCAGAAGAAATTCCGACACGGGACAGCTCGTTCTGGTAAACGTAGCTTTCAGAATGGATACAGCACTTTCGTCACGCTGCAATGTTCAAAATGGTTTAATACAGCGCACTCTCTTCTTCTTTATAATGTGACAAGAATTAAGTAGTTTTGCTGCTCATATTCACACACACTTCTCACAAACTTATTTCGTTACTATTTATCGGGATTCCCTCAATATATTTTGATTTCTCACATCTGACAACAAAATTTTTTTTTTTTTTTGGACTTTAATGTAGATTCTTTTTTTGTGTTTCTCTTTTTAATTTCTTTTTTTTTTGGTGATTTTGATTTGTATTCCCGAAAATGTTTGTGTGTTTTTTGTGACAAGTTCCCACAACACCACTAATATGTTGTTCTATTTAATCTGTAGGAGATTGTTTGGTGTTGTTGTCCCTTGTTAATTTCACATTGTACTTTAGAAATGTACCTGAATCGTCACCAACAAACTGTCCTTTTTGGATGAAAACACACACAGGAGAGTAGAATTTACCCCAAAAAATTTTATTAAGGGCTCACAACTAAACAAAGAGGGAGGCAACGCTGGAGAAACTGCAGAAGTGGGCGAAGCCTTGGACCCCCGGGGCAGACATCAACTATTTAAAAGCAAAATTGGTGGCCTGAGGAGTCCATATCATAAGGGAGGGCAGTCTGGTCCAGAAGTCCCAGAGATCCGGAAAGCAGCAGATGACATCTGTGTCCCCAGGCTGTGGTCATACGAGAGACTGCATCTTCTGTCAGACCAGACTAAACCCAGGGTCATCACTCTCAGGTCTTCTTTCCACGCTTCCTTCCAGCCTTTGGCTGTGGTGGTGGAGTTGTGGCAGCAGGAGGAGGAGGAGGAGGAGGATCGTCGATCTCAATGACATCCGTCTTGTGTGTCAGTTCCCCACTCTCCCCCTTACGAAGGACTTTATAAATCAGGTCCTCAGAGATCTTGCGTTGACCCTCCTGCATGCCCTGCAATTTTGTGGCAGCCATGCAGGCAAAGGCCTCTTCAGGACTGGGGAAGGCTCGGAGGGACGCCGAAGCCTCCTGGATCAGCCTGTACGCTGAATCCTGCACGGGACTCGGAGTGGCCTTCCTGGCTCGTTTATATGGCAGACGGAGGGGAGGGACCTGAGACTCAGTCAGGCTGCGACTTGTCCCTGGCTTCTCTTGGCTGACACTTAGCCCCGCCTCCTCCTGGCTGCCACTAATCCCCGCCTCCTCCTGACTGCCACATTCCACAACCTCCTCCTGGCTGAGGTCTTCCTGTGTATGAAAAAGGGACATAGTTTTAGTTTTTTATTCATCAATCACACACAATTTTCACCTCCTGACTGCTGCAAATTGAATGTTAACAAATATAACAGACTATCCTTCTGAGCCCAGCAGTTTTCATTCTTTTCCCAATTTTGGGTGCCCACTACTGTCTATTGATATGTAAAGCACTTTTTTTAATCAGCAATTAGTGATCAATAATAACATCTAATAAACATCATTTATTTATTGACCAGAAATCTGTAGAAGAATGCTATACCTGACTCCAGCTGGGCTCCTCCACTTCTTCCTGGCTGGAAGGCCCAGGTTGGACATCGGAAGCCTCAGCTGGGGTGGAAGGAAGAGTGGAGAGGGATTCCCTGACTTCAGTGTGGTCTGACAGAAATCGCAGTCTCTCGTAGTACCACAGCCTGGGGACATAAATGTCATCTGCTGCAGCTCCGGACCTCTGGGAATCTGTGACCTTCTTGCACTCCCTAAGATATGTGCTCCTCAGGCCACCAATTTTAGCTTTCAAATAAGGGATGGTTGCTGTGGGGACCACCGGCTTCACCAACTCCAGCAGTTTCTCCAGCGCTGCCTGCCTCTTCTGTTTGTGATTATAGTGGGGGTGTCTCACTTGCCACAGACAGGGCAGCTCCCTGTACTTGTCTATGAACAGGGGCAGGAAATTGTGGTCGTTGAACCCATCCATTTTCTCTGTAAGACACAACACAAGACAAAGCCTAATGTCAGGCCAAACTCCCCTAATCTTGTTACAATATAGGCTTCCATTTCGAAGCAGTATAGGTCCAACTTTAGATCCTACCTTCGTTAGCACGATCGGCGTCTCCGATGATCCTTCCTCCGCTCACAGATCGTACGTAAGACGCGCGCGTTACGATTTATACACACTGCGCATGCGTATAACTCCGCCCGCCCCTGACGTTCTTTCTAGTCTATTCCCCGCCCCTTTTCGTTTGGCGCAGTGGGGGAAGAGCACATGGCGGATAGACAGCAGGATCATGCTAATTGTAGCAACGAGGAGGAGGAGGAGGAAAGGCTGGAGCCTGAAACGTCCCGATCCAGAAGGAGATTAAAGGACTCAAATATGTCCTTTGGGGAGATGTTGGAGATGGTGGACATCCTGAAGAAGGCCGACTATGATGGAAAGTATGGGCCTTACCCCAACCCCAATGTCCGAAAGGCCAAGATCATGGCGAAAGTGGTCAGGAGTCTGCACCGGAAATTCGGGGTACGACGATCGAAAGATCAGCTCAGGAAGCGGTGGTCGGACCTGAAATTACGAGAACATGAGCAGTACAGAAAGATCCGGAGAGTGCTGCAAAAAAGTAAGTAGTTGTGCTGTGTTCCTATTCTTTATGTTTATTACGTTCGTGCTGCTCCATGTGCTTTTAGGAACTGTTGTACAGTTTAAAATGGCAACTTTCATGTTCATGGGCACATTATTCGTTCGGATCACACATTGTTATTTCGGACGATAAAATACCATTGTTTAGGCCATATGCATTTGGCCACCATTTTGACGCCCTATACTTGTCTTCAAAGAATTGGGTTGTGTAGATGGCTTTGTTACTAGAATGAAATGCAAACTAGATTCTGTGTAAGGAGAGGACACTGAGCAGCTGTTTTCACATCTGGACACTGGAGCACTAGTGTGGGACCCCAGAACACCATTTTTATTAGGGGGCCACACAGGTGCTCCAGTGTATACTATAGGGGGGGCTACATCTGTGAAACTTTTACCAAACAGGTAAAGTATTGCAGCTTGACAAAGGACACTAAAAAAGCTACATGTTGGAACTCTGCTAAAATAGATAATTGTACCCCACTTCCAAGCAATGTTTCATCTTTATAGTTCTGCCATCAAATATCTGTGTGCTAATTATACCATTTTTGTTTTACATAGGGGAGAAAAGACTCGGAAGACACCCCTCATCCGAGGAGACCAGAGCCCCCCCCCCCTCTGGAAGAAGGGGAAATCCACCCAACACAAGATGAGCAGGAGGATGAAGACGTGGTGGAAGTAGTTACCACAACAGGTGAGTGTCTGCGACCACAGGCTCCGATAAGAGATGGATTGCAGCATTTTTTTGAAACCTAATTATTTTGAGGTTCCTCTCTTTTTAGGTGATCGTGAGGTTGTGGATCCAGATCCTTTCACATCCGAAAGTGCCCAGATCCTGATCGGGGAGATCATGGGGTGTAATTTACAATTGGAAAACATCAAGCAAAACATCAATGATGTTATTCCAAAATATAAAAACATCATTGATGTTTTGGGGCGAGTTTAAGGCCTCTCCAAATCACTTTCTTCTTTTGTCTGCTACATGTGCTAAATGTTTTTGTGATTTTTCCCAAAGCCAAATTTGGAAGATGCACACAGTGTGTCAACATGTGCTATCTGCCATCACGGGAGATCAATGGACGCGTTTTGGGGGTGCAACCCCTTCCTCAATAATAAAGTAGCAGTGAGGAAGGGCTTTCTCCCCCAAAACACATCCCTTGATCCCCCGTGATGGCAGCTAGCACATGTTGACATTGGGAAATTTGTGTGCATCTTCCAAATTTGGCTTTTCCAGGGGTGATTTCCCCCCATCTGAACGCTATATCAAACACAGTTCCTAAATACTCATGTCTGATATTGCATTCCAGTTCTACCAAATGTGAACTTTGTAAGATCAAGATTTGTGTCTTTCTTGTTGGTTTTACACAGGCCTGTTTTCTATAAAATGCACATTTTGATTTTGGATAATGACACCACAAAAATTGGTATACAACAAACATGTTGGTTTGTCAGAAAAACCTTTGGTAAATGCACATGTGATTGTGCAGGTATTAAAAAGATTGTTCATCAAGAATGTGTGGATTATTGTCTCAACGCTACAACACTTTTGGGGTGATGTAGTTGTTGTTTTATGAGAAAATGGGGGTTATTTCCTAAGGGGAAATCCACTTTGCACTACAAGTGCAGTTTCAGTGCAGTTGCAAGTGCACTTGTAGTGAAAAGTGTCTTTGCATTTAGTAAATAACAGCCAACAGTGCTTTGTATAAGGTTACACAATCACGACATTTTCTGCACTCCACACATTTCTGTCAGGGTCAGCTCAAACAAACACAAGCAGTAAATGTCCACAAAGAAGAGCCTGGGGGGAGATGCCTGTCGAGAACTTGAGGTCCTGCAGACTTCTCCCTGTGGCCAAATACCGCAAGGTAGCGACCAACCTCTGCTCCGGAGTGATGGCTTGCCTCATGCAGGTATCCTGCCTGCTAATATAAGGGGTCAGCAAAGCCAACAAACGGTGAAACACGGGGTCCGTCATCCTGAGAAAGTTCCTGAAATCATCAGGATTATTCTCACGGATCTCACGGAGCAAAAGCATATGAGAGAACTGGTGACGCTGAAGCAACCAATTCTTGATCCATGAACTCCTCCCCACCCTGTTCATGGACTGGACTTGTGTCAAGGTCAGGACCCCAACACCAAGCCCCCGCACAGCACGAACTGTACGAGGAGTACGCATATGAAACATGGCTAGAAAACGGTCGGCTGCTCAGAACGAAGTAACAGAACGCACTGAAGAACAGCAAGGCCTGTGAAGAGCGACCTGAAAAACAGCAACGAGCAGGCAAGATCACACAGAAAACTCTGATACGAACTGACTGCACGCACTGAAGAGCAGATACAAACCCACAAGCACAAACTGAACAGCAGAAAACGATCTGAAAGCCACGAGTCTGAAAAAGCGCGAATCGTCTCTCACCAAACTTTTACTAACACGAGATTAGCAAAAGGAGCCCAAAGGGTGCCGCGCTTGGTTCTGAACCGGCCTTTTCTAGTCTCGTCGTACGTGGTGTACGTGACCGCGTGGTTGTCGATCGGAAATTCCGACAACTTTGTGCGACCGTGTGTAAGCAAAACAAGTTTGAGCCAACATCCGTCGGAAAAAATCCTAGGATTTTGTTGTCGGAATGTCCGAACAAAGTCCGACCGTGTGTACGGGGCAATATAGTTCTCTGTGCGTTACTGCCAGTTTAACGCCATATAGTTCTGTGTGCGTTACTGCCAGTTTAAAGCCATATAGTTTTGTGCATTACTGCCAGTTTAACTCCATTTACTTCTGTGTGAGTTACTGCCAGTTTAACGCCATATAGTTTTGCGTGTGTTACTGCCAGTTTAACGCCATATAGTTCTCTGTGCGTTACTGCCAGTTTAACGCCATATAGTTTTGCGTGTGTTGCTGCCAGTTTAACGCCATATAGTTCTGTGTGCGTTATTGCCACTTTAACACCATATAGTTCTGGGTGCCTTACTGCCAGTTTAACGCCATTTACTTCTGTGTGCGTTACTGCCAGTTTAACGCCATATCATTTTGTGTGCATTACTGCCAGTTTAACGCCATATAGTTTTGCGCGTTACTGCCAGTTTAACGCCGTTTACTTCTGTGTGCGTTACTGGCAGTTTAACGCCATATAGTTTTGCGTGCATTACTGCCAGTTTAACGCCATGTAGTTCTGTGTGCGTTACTGCCAGTTTAACGCCATCTAGTTTTGTGCGTTACTGCCAGTTTAACTCCATTTACTTCTGTGTGTGTTACTGCAATTTTAAGGCCATATAGTTTTGTGTGCTTTACTGCCAGTTTAACACCATGTAGTTCTGTGTGCGTTACTGCCAGTTTAACGCCATATAGTTCTGTGTGCGTTACTGCCAGTTTAACGCCATATAGTTTTGTGCGTTACTGCCAGTTTAACTCCATTTACTTCTGTGTGCGTTACTGCCAGTTTAACGCCATATAGTTTTGCGTGCGTTACTGCCAGTTTAACGCCATGTAGTTCTGTGTGCGTTACTGCCAGTTTAACGCCATATAGTTCTGTGTGCGTTACTGCCAGTTTAACGCCATATAGTTTTGTGCGTTACTGCCAGTTTAACTCCATTTACTTCTGTGTGTGTTACTGCCAGTTTAAAGCCATATAGTTTTGCGTGCGTTACTGCCAGTTTAACGCCATATAATTTTGTGTGTGTCACTGCCAGTTTAAAGCCATATCGTTATGTGTGTGTTACTGCCAGTTTAACGCCATATAGTTCTGTGTGCATTACTGCCAGTTTAACGCCATATAGTTTAACGCGCGTTACTGCCAGTTTAACGCCATATAGTTCTGTGTGCGTTACTGCCAGTTTAACGCCAGTTTTAGTTCTGTGTGCGTTACTGCCAGTTTAACGCCATATATTTTTGCGTGCGTTACTGCCAGTTTAACGCCATATAGTTTAACGCGCATTACTGCCAGTTTAACTCCATTTACTTCTGTGTGCATTACTGCCAGTTAACGCCATATAATTTTGCGTGTATTACTGCCAGTTTAATGCCATATAGTTCTGTGTGCGTTACTGCCAGTTTAACGCTGTATAGTTTTGTGCATTACTGCCAGTTTAACGCCATTTACTTCTGTGTGCATTACTGCCAGTTTAACGCCATATAGTTTTGCGTGTGTTACTGCCAGTTTAACGCCATATAGTTCTCTGTGCGTTACTGCCAGTTTAACACCATATAGTTTTGCGTGTGTTACTGCCAGTTTAACACCATATAGTTCTGTGTGCGTTACTGACAGTTTAACGCCATATAGTTCTGGGTGCCTTACTGCCAGTTTAATGCCATTTACTTCTGTGTACGTTACTGCCAGTTTAACGCCATATTGTTTTGTGTGCGTTATTGCCAGTTTAATGCCATATAGTTTTGTGCGTTACTGCCAATTTAACGCCATTTACTTCTGTGTGCGTTACTGCCAGTTTAACGCCATATTTTTTGCGTGCGTTACTGTCAGTTTAACGCCATATAATTTTTCGTGCGTTAATGCCAGTTTAACGCCATATAATTCTGTGTGCGTTACTGCCAGTTTAACGCCATATAGTTTTGTGCGTTACTGCCAGTTTAACCCCATTTACTTCTGCGTGTGTTACTGCCAGCTTAACGCCATATAGTTTTGCGTGCGTTACTGCCAGTTTAACGCCATGTAGTTCTGTGTGCGTTACTGCCAGTTTAAAGCCATATAGTTTTGCGTGCACTACTGCCAGTTTAACGCCATATAATTTTGCGTGCGTTACTGCCAGTTTAACGCCATATAATTCTGTGTGCGTTACTGCCAGTTTAACGCCATATCGTTATGTGTGTGTTACTGCCAGTTTAACGCTATATAGTTCTGTGTGCGTTACTGCCAGTTTAACGCCATATAGTTTAGCGTGCGTTACTGCCAGTTTAACGCCATATAGTTCTGTGTGCTTTACTGCCAGTTTAATGCCATATAGTTCTGTGTGCGTTACTGCCAGTTTAACTCCATTTACTTCTGTGTGCGTTACTGCCAGTTTAATGCCATATCGTTTTGTGTGCGTCACTGCCAGTTTAAAGCCATATAGTTTTGTGCATTACTGGCAGTTTAACACCATTTACTTCTGTGTGTGTTACTGCCAGTTTAACACCATATAGTTTTGCGTGTGTTACTGCAAGTTTAACGCCATATAGTTCTCTGTGCGTTACTGCCAGTTTAACGCCATATCGTTTTGTGTGCGTTACTGCCAGTTTAACACCATATAATTTTGTGTGTTACTGCCAGTTTAATGCCATTTACTTCTGTTTGCGTTACTGCCAGTTTAACGCCATGTAGTTCTGTGTGCATTACTGCCAGTTTAACGCCATATAGTTCTGTGTGCGTTACAGCCAGTTTAACGCCATATAATTTTGCGTGCATTACTGCCAGTTTAATGCCATATAATTCTGTGTGCGTTACTGCCAGTTTAACGCCATATAGTTTTGTGCGTTACTGCCAGTTTAACGCCATTTACTTCTGAGTGTGTTACTGCCCGTTTAATGACATATAGTTTTGCGTGCGTTACTGCCAGTTTAACGCCATATAGTTCTGTGTGCGTTACTGCCAGTTTAACGCCATATAGTTTTGTGTGCGTTACTGCCATTTAAACGCCATATAGTTCTGTGTGCATTACTGCCAGTTTAACGCCATATAGTTTTGTGCGTAACTGTACGTTTGGCGCATTATATTGCAGTATATTATAGTGTATCCGTGGAGTGTGTCTGTGTAGTGTCAGTATTAATTAAGTATTAAATTAAAATGCACCAAACACCTCTTTACATTGATTAAAGTGCATCTATGTACAGATTTTAACTTGGCACTGTAAGGGGGCCAGCAACAAATGTGTCCACAGGCAAAGGTGGACGTAGTGGTCAGTCCTCAGGCAGGGCATCATTTCCTCTGTTTAGTGAGTTTGCTCGTGCTATCCAGCCACAGTATGCAGAGGAGGTGGTGGACTGGCTTACTAAACCTTCCTCATCCTCCTCATCCTCTGTCACGCAAGCAGAGACAAGTGTGCAGTCCCCTGCAGTTGCCAGAGTGGATAAACCTGCCTCCTTGTCCACATCTATTCATGCCTTAGCCCCAACATCAGCCATTGCGGAGTCAGCTGAGTTATTTAACCACAGCGTCATCCACTTGTGCCTTGATGATGCCCAGCCATTACTGGATTCAGATGATGGTTCTGAGGTTGAGGATGACAGTAACATGAGCCTAGACAGAGGGAGGAACACTGGTAGACAAATTGGCATTCATGTTCCCCAAGCTGCATCGTATTGCCAAGTTGTCTCCAATGGTTATGATGAAGATGGAGATGATGATGAGGTCACTGATGTGACTTGGGTGCCAGATAGAGCAGAGGAGGAAACTGAAGGTGTGGCGGCACAACCCCAAGGAGGCTAACATCAAGAAAGAGTAGAGAGCAGCCACCCTATTCCAGCACATTCTGCAGCTGTTATCTCCCGGGCCCACTCCCCAAACCTCAGCTGTCTGGGCCTTTTTCAGCACATCTGCAGCAGATCGCACTGTTGCTATCTGCAAACTGTGCCTCAGGCACATCAAACATGGCAAAAACACCAATGATTTGGGTACCACATTCCTAACAAGGCATTTAACGTCCAACCACTCAGCCCATTGGCATGAACACCTAAGAGTCACACAAAATGGGCACAAATCTGTCCCCCCTCCTTACCCACTTCAGTCTGCCCCTGCGATACCGAGTCATTACCTCTCAGCAGCCTCCACTGACAGGGATGATGATATAGCATAGGGTGTCCCAGGTCCTAGCAGCACATCTGCCAGCAGCACACCACCAGCTGTAGACTGTAGCCGGCAAATTTCTCTGCCCCATCTGCTGCAGCGAGAAAAAAAATAGTCTCTACCACCCACATGCCCAGCATCTGAATGCAAGCTTGTCAAAGCTGTTGGCTCTCCAGCTTCTGCCTTTCAGCCTGGTGGATTCTGCCCCCTTCCATGAATTCGCACAATGTGCTGTACCACAATGGCAGGTTCCCAGTCGCAACTACTTTTCATGTAAGGCCGTTCCATCTCTCTATTATCATGTGGAAGGGAATGTTCTGGCATTGTTGGGCAAGGCAGTCAGCCATAAAATCCACCTTACTGATGACACGTGGTCCAACAAGCATGGTTATGGACAATATATTTTGTTCACAGCACACTAGGTAACGCTGCTTGCAACTCGAAAGGATGCAGGACAGGGCTCGGTGCTGCAGCTTGTTGTGCCCCCACGTCTCCATAAGGCCGGTGGTGATGATGCCAGACCCGTGAGATCTACCCCCTCCTCCTCCGCCACCTCCATGCCCTCCTCTGCAGAATTGTCCTATGAACATCAGGTACCTCCTAAGTGTTCACAGGGCTATTCCCAGAGTCAGGCTAAAAGGTGCCATGCAGTGCTTTAGCTGGTGTGTTTAGGGAACAGGAACCACACCGGAGCAGAGATTCTTGCAGCTCTGCAGGGACAGGCCCAGAGGTGGTTCACACCATGCCAGCTGGAGCCAGGAATGGTGGTATCCGATAATAGCTCAAACCTCCTGTCCGCCCTTAGACAGGGAAAGTTGACACATGTGTCATGCCTGGCACATGTCCTCAATTTGGTGGTGCAGCGTTTCCTAAGTACGTACCCAGGGTTGCAAGATGTACTAAAGCAGGCCAGAAGAGTCTGTAGCCATTTCAGGCGGTTATACACAGCCAGTGCTCGGTTGGCTGAAATTCAGCGGGAATTCTACCTGCCCGTAAAACGCCTGATTTGTGACATGCTCACCAGGTGGAACTCAACTTTGGGAATGCTGCAGCGGCTATGCATGCAGCAGAAGGCCGTCAATGTGTACATGTGCCAGTATGGCACAACGACAGGATCAGGTCGCCTCGACTTTTTTTCCCCACGCCAATGGCTGATCATTAAGAATGCATGCACTGTATTGTCACCATCTGACAAGGCCACAAGGATGGTGAGCAGTGACAGTGCATGCATCAGTGACACAATCCCTGTTGTGTTCCTACTGGAGCAGACTCTGCGTGGCATTATGGACAGGGCAGAGCAGCAGGAGGAAGAGGAGGACTTCCTTTCCTCTCAAGGCCCACTTTATCCAGACACCATCATTCCTATGTCACAGAAAACACAGGAGGAGAGAGGGGAGGAGGATGAGGAGCTGGATTCTGGCACTTTCATAGGCTTCTAAAAATAGGAAGACATGCGTCAATCTGTAAACGATGGCTTTCCAACCCCAGGACCCTTGGGAGTAGTACGTGGCTGGGAGGAAGAAGTTTCAGATGCTGTCATCCTCAGTCACCCTGTGGAGTCTGCTTCTCAAGCCTTGAACATTTGAGGCGCATGGGCAACCTCATGCTTCAAAGCCTGCGAAAGGACCCAAGAATACGTGGCATAAAGGAGAAGGATGATTACTGGTTGGCAACCCTCCTTGACCACCGTTATCAGTGGAAGGTCTCAGAACTCATCCCATCCCCACAGAGAGTGCTGAAGATAAAATCTCTTGAGGACACGTTAAAGAGGATTTTATTGAATGTTTTTCTTGACTCCAGTAGGTTACAGTGTCATGGAAAACGTAGTTTTGAGTCTTCTGTTGGTCAAGAGAGGAGCGTTGGAGAAGGCATCTGCCTAAGTGAAGCATTTTGGAATTTTTTTTAGACCTCGCCGCCCAGGGCTGTCAGCTTCCACATCCCATCGGCAGCGTCTGTATCACATGGTAGACGATTACCTCGGGGCCAAAACAGAGATGGAGAGCTTTCCAGCTGACGATCCACTGACTTACTGGGTCATTAGAATAAACCACTGGCCAGAACTTGCCCAGTATGCTATTGAGTTGTTGGGCTGCCCTGCATCCAGCATGCTTTCAGATCAGGCATTCAGTGCTGCAGGAGGTTTCGTTACTGTTCATAGAACGCGTCTGTCCACAGACACTGTGAACCGTTTGACTCTTATAAAAATGAATCAGTCCTGGATTACCAGCTATGAAGTCCCTGATGCTGATGTCACGGATTAAGTCTTTTTGGGATGTGCAATCTCTGCAGGACTTCAAGGCTGCCTAGCTTTGAGGGTGTTCAGTCATTTAATCTGTAAGAATGTTTTTGGTATAGGTTTCATGGGCACAATTAACACCCAAAGACCAATTTTTCAGCCCCTATTTGAAAGGTGCATATCATTGCAATTTTTTACCGCAAGGCCAATTCTTGCTTTCATCAAGAGTACCTATATAGGGTTACGGTGGGAAGGCGCCGACACCTAAAGACCAATTTTTCTGTACCTGTTTGACAGGTGCATATCATTGCAATTTTTTTACACTAAGGTCAATTCTTGCTTTCATCAAGATTACCTCTATAGGGTTATGGTGGGAAGGCGCCACCGACACCCAAAGACCAATTTTTACGCACCTGTTACTTCTATCCAAAGTCAAAGTGACACCAGAATGTATCCAAAAAATCTCTAATCTTGTTGCCAGTGCACTACATTGTGGCCTCATCATACACACTGGCTCCCCAGCTGTTGCTGAGCAAAATAAAGGCAGCTTACAGGGAAAACGTCATTTTTTTTGGCTTTATAAATGCAATTATTGCTGCAGCAGATTCTAGACATGGTACAAATCTGCCACTTTACAGGTAGACTAAGGGGACCCCAGGCATATTGGAAGGAATTTTTCATTTTTATGCTTTCTCTTTAAAAATCACTGCTCATTTAAAAATGAAGTTTTTCACAAACTTTTTTTTATTGATACATGTCCCCCAGGGCAGCACCCGGACCCCTATAACCATTGTATGCCCAATTACTTGCATATAAGCCTTCAAAATGGGCACTTTTAATTTTTGACGTTCCGGTCCCATTGACTTTAATGTGGCTCGTTATTCGGGTCCGAACTTTCGCGGTGTTCAAAAGTTCTGGTGCGAACTGAACAGGGGTCCATTTGGCCCATCCCTACTGCCAAACAGCGACTACCTCACAAAGAATGACCTATCATTTTCAATGGATTTTTTAAAATTTTGTTGAGCTAGATAGTGTTTGCAGGGCCACCTGATTCAGCAGGCCACTCAGGTTTAGAAGATATATATTCTGGTGTTCAGCTTTAAAAATTTTCTGAATTGTATGTAGTGTAGGAAAGCTAGGACCGATTTAAAGTGTATAGACTTATAAACTTGGGTGTTTTTCATTTGAGGAGTTAATGGGAGGGATTCATTAATTATATGAGAGGAGAGAGCTACATCACTTAAGCAACTATAATGCTTTAAAATGTGAAATGGCGTGTTTTTTCCCTTATTTTAACAATCTAAGACAGACAATAAAAGAGAACCTCTGACTGGTTGCTATGGTTACTGCACATGTGAATGTGACATTCTTTCCAACACTATCTATATTTCCGTTGCATATCTCAATTTATTTCAGTGGTTAAAGAAAAGAATTCACTGCCAATATGTAAACTACAGTAGATACTTTTGGATTTAAACACTGACGAACCCTCATTGTGGGGCTCATTACCAGTATAAAATTTTGATAATACAAACAGGAACCAGGTATAAGTGTGACATATATAAATATGACAATTTACCATTACAAATGACAGTTGCTGGTTGTTATGAGTAATGTCATTAGATTGTCTTCAAACCCGTTCAGTATCCGCCACCCTTCTCTGCCAATCCTTCCAATGGCTTCCCATTGCCCAACGTATAAAATTCAAAACACTAAGGCCCCTTTCACACTGGGGCAGTGGGGGCGTCGGCGGTACAACAGCGCTATTTTTAGCGCTGCTGTACCGTCGTTCTTGCAGCAGTATTCGGCCGCTAGCGGTGCGGTTTTAACCCCCACTGGCGGCCGAAAAAGGCTTAAAATCCCTCGTACAGCGCGGCTATAGCCGCGGTATTGCCGCGCTGTCCCATTGATTTCAATGGGCAGGAGCGGTGAAGGAGCGGTGAATACACCGCTCCTTCACCGCTCCAAAAAAGCGGTTTGCAGGACTTTTTTCACCGTCCTGCCTGCGCACCGCTTCAGTGTGAAAGCCCTTGGACTTTCACACTGAACAAACAGCGGAGGCTGTTTAGGGGCGGTTTGCAGGCGGTATTTTTAGCGCAATACCGCCTGCAAACCGCCCCAGTGTGAAAGGGGTCTAACAATACCGTACAAAGTCTTTTAAAACCTTTCCCCCAAGCTACATCATTGAACTTATCTCCAAAAATCACCCAACCCATCCTCTCCGCTCCTCCTAAGACCTCCTGCTCTCTAGCTCCATTGTCTCCTCCACCCATGCTCATCTCCAGAACTTCTCCAGAGCCTTTCCTATCCTCTGGAACTCACTACCCCAATCTGTCCAGTTATTCCCTACTCTGTCCACTTTTAGGCGATCTCTGAAAACTTATTTCTTTAGGGAATCCTATCCTGCCCTAAACTATTAACTGAATATTCTATTTCTCCCATCAGTTCATCCCTCACAGTTATTACCTTTTGTTCCTCCAGCCCCCTCCCTATTGGATTGTACGCTCCCAGGAGCAGGGCCCTCCTAACCCTCTTGTATTGATACTGTTTTGTTTCCCTTTATATGGTGAAGCACTGCGCAAACTTTTGGCGCTATATACTGTAAATCCTGTAATCCATGTATAATTTAGCGCAACAAATCTTTTTCTATATAGTTACATAGTAGGTGAGGTTAAAAAAAGACACAAGTCCATCAATTCCAACCTATGTGTGATTATATGTCAGTATTACATTGTATATCCCTGTATGTTGTGGTCGTTCAGGTGCTTATCTAGAAGTTTTTTGAAACTATCGATGCCCCCCACTGAGACCACCGCCTGTGGAAGGGAATTCCACATCCTTGCCGCTCTTATGCCCTGTACACACGATAGGATTTTCCGATGGAAAATGTGTGATAGGACCTTGTTGTCGGAAATTCCGACCGTGTGTAGGCTCCATCACACATTTTCCATAGGAATTTCTGACACACAAAGTTTGAGAGCGTGTGTACACAAATCCGTCGCACAAAGTGCCACCCATGCTCAGAATAAATTAAGAGACGAAAGCTATTGGCTACTGCCCCATTTATAGTCCCGACGTACGTGTTTTACGTCACCGCGTTCAGAACGATCGGATTTTCCGACAACTTTGTGTGACCGTGTGTATGCAAGACAAGTTTGAGCCAACATCCATCGGAAAAAAATCCATGGATTTTGTTGTCGGAATGTCCGATCAATGTCCGATCATGTGTACAGGGCATTATAGTAAAGAACCCTCTATGTAGTTTAAGGTTAAACCTCTTTTCTTCTAATTTTAATGAGTGGCCACGAGTCTTGTTAAACTCCCTTCTGCAAAAAAGTTTTATCCCTATTGTGGGGTCACCAGTACAGTATTCTGTACTGTACTGTAATCATATCCCCTCTCAAGCGTCTCTTCTCCATAGAGAATACGTTCAGTGCTCAATATCCTCCAGACCCTTTATTAGCTTAGTTGCCCTTCTTTGTACTCGCTCCATTTCCAGTACATCCTTCCTGAGGACTGGTGCCCAGAACTGGACAGCATACTCTTGGTGCAGCCGGACCAGAGTCTTGTAGGGTGGGAGAAATATCTCTTTATGCCTGGAGTTAATCCCCTTTTTAATGCATGCCAATATTATGTTTGCTTAGTTAGCAGCAGCTTGGCATTGCATGTCATTGCTGAGCCTATCATCTAATAGGACCCCCAGGTCCTTTTCCATCCTAGATTCCCCCAGAGGTTCTCCCCCCAGTGTATAGATTGCATTCATATTTTTGCCACCCAAATGCATTATTTTACATTTTTCTACATTAAACCTCATTTGCCATGTAGTTGCCCACCCCATTCATTTGTTCAGGTCTTTTTGCAAGGTTCCCACATCCTGCGGAGAAGTTATTGCCCTGCTTAGCTTAGTAAACAGAGGGTCTGCAGTGGGTGTGTCTGGGAAATTATTTCCTGCATCACAATTAGATGTTCTCAGATCACCATTTTTTTTTTTTGTTCTAGGTACGCATTACTTAACCACATCAGCCCCGGAAGATTTTACCCCCTTCCTGACCAGAGCACTTTTTACAATTTGGCACTGTGTCGCTTTAACTGACAATACTGTACCCAAACGAAACTTTTTTTCCCACAAATAGAGCTTTCTTTTGGTGGTGTTTGATCCCCTCTGCGGTTTTTATTTTTTGCGCTATAAACAAAAAAAGAGCGACAATTTTTAATATTTTTTACTTTTTGCTATAATAAATATCCCCCAAATTTTTTTTAAGAAACAAATTTCTTCATCAGTTTAGGCCAATACAGTATATATTCTTCTACATACCGTATTTATCGGCGTAAAACACGCGCCGGCGTATAACACGCACCCCAAGTTTAGGAGAGAATTTTAAGGAAAAAAACTTTTAGGAGGGAAGTTTAAGGAAAAGAAACTTACATTAAAATGCCCATCAATGCAGCCTCATCAGTGTTCATCTGCAGTCTTGTTAGTGTCATTGCAGCCTTTTCAGTGTCAGTGCAGCCTTGTCAGTGCAGCTTTGCCCCAGTGCAGTCTTGTCAGTGCAGCCTTGTCCCCAGTGCAGCCTTTTCCCCAGTGCAGCTTTGCCCCAGTGCAGTCTTGTCCCCAGTGCAGCCTTTTCCCCAGTGCAGCCTTGTCCCCAGTGCAGCCTTGTCCCCAGTGCAGCCTTGTCCCCAGTGCAGCCTTGCCTCAGTGCAGCCTTGTCCCCAGTGTCCATGCCTGCCACCGCCGCCGCTGACATACACATGCTAGTAATTTTAAATATGGCGCCGCGGAGTTCGGAGGGACTCGGCGCCGGCGGAACTGAACGAACGCCGCCGAGATACACATAGTCGAGTGTATTCGGCTCTTTCCGGCGCCGCTCACAGTCCCGCCCAGTCCCGCCCTATGATGGACATTACACAGGTCCAATGGCGGGACTGGGCGTGACTGTGAGCGGCGCCGGAAAGAGCCGAATACACTCGACTATGTGTATCTCGGCTCACTGTGATTTCGGCGGCGCTCGTTCAGCACCGCCGAGTCCCTCCGGACAGATCGGACACTTTTCACACATTTTTAGGACCATTGACTATGAATATGCACCGATTACTGTGTAAATGTCACTGGTAGGGAGGGGCTTAACACTAGGGGGCGATCAAGGGGTTAAATGTGTGTTCTCTCAGCGTGTTCTAACTGTATGGGGATGTGACTGACTAGGGAAGGAGACATATCGTTGTTCCTACTTAGTAGAAACAAACGATAGGTCTCCTCTCCCCTGACAGAACAGGGATTTGTCTGTTTACACACACAAATCCCAGTGCTGGTTCTCCTGCACGCGATTACACGTGGCCGGTCCCCCACCGTGCAGCGGCGCGTGCCCTCTGGCGGCTCTTAAAGGGGACGACAGGATTTTGTGCAGCCATGCCATTCGGCTGCAGTATATCTGTGTGAAGCGGTCGGCAAGCAGTTAAAGAACAGTATTTGAATCAGAGACAAAGAGAGAATATAACATTTTAACGAATAAGTATAGTCACGTAGTGGTTCCAAATATTGCTTTCTTGTCTAATGTATGCACATCTAATGTAGGGTTGGCACCTGTCCAGGATTCACCTGGACAGTCCGGGTTTTGAATCATGTGTCCGGAATTCAGTTTTGCTGAAACTTGGACACATTTTTCAGACCCGGCTGTGGCTCCTCAATTAACTGAGATAGTCATACCCAAATCTGTTGCTGTCCGGGCGCTGCAGGTGGCTATCTGGGGGCAGGTTCAGCATCACTGGGGGAGGGGGGGGGCATGATGTCAGCAAGAGTAATTTTGACACACCCACTGTTTGCCCCATTACTAGCCTTCTTGGGGCACCCAAACACATAGGTGTGAATGTAGCGATAGTAGGGTTACCACCTATCCAGGATTCACCCGGACAGTCCAGGTTTCGAATCATGGGGGCCATGATGTCAGCAAGAGTAATTTGGACACACCCACTGCTTGCCGCAGCGTGCCCCATTACTACTCTCCTTGGGGCACCCAAAGGTGTCCCAGGTGTTTTATAATCCTATAGTGTAAAAAAATGTGCCCTGTGCCGATAAAGTGTTTGGGTTTGATTTGAAGAAAAGTTGTCAACCCTAATCTAATGTCAGAGGAGGAAAGAAAAGCAGAACATAAGAGAGAGAGATGTAGGGAGAAAAGAAAAGAAAGGATTTGTTGGAGTGGTGGCCTCAGGTAGACGTAAAGCCTAAATCCAGCTTTGCAATCACTAAATAGTTTTCTTGGGCCAAGCTGGCCGAAACAAACTATTACCTTAAGACCCCTTTCACACGAGGGCGTTTTGCAGGCGCTATAGCATAAAAAATAGCGACTGCAATCCACCCTCAAACAGCTGCAGCATTGTCTCCAGTGTGAAAGCCCGAGGGCTTTCACACCGCAGCGCTGCGCTGGCAGGACGTCAGGAAAAGTCCTGCCAGCAGCTTCTTTGGAGCGGTGTGTTTACCGCTCCTCCACCGCTGCTCCCCATTGAAATCAATGGGGCAGCGATGGGATACCGCCGGCAAAATGCCGCTATTGCGGCGCATTGCGGGCAGTTTTAACCCTTTCTCACCCGCTAGCGGGGGTAAAAGCACCCACTAGGGGCCGAAATGCGCCGCAAATCCGACGGTAAAACACTGCTATAAATAGCAGCGTTTTACCGCCGATGCTATAGGTGGCTCGGTGTAAAAGGGGTCTTATTAATACATGCGGATGCTTTAAGTGTTTTGTAAGCTCAGCATCAGCTACACACAGTATACAGTGCTGTGTTCTGCAAAATGGGGACTTTCCTTTCTGTTCCTGGAAGCCTTATGCCGTGTACACACGATCGGACTTTACGGCAGACTTTGTCCGGCGTACTTTTCGACGGACTTTCCGAATGAACGGACTTGCCTACACACAATCAACCAAAGTCCGACGGATTCCTACGTGATGACGTATGACCGGACTAAAACAAGGAAGTTCATAGCCAGTAGCCAATAGCTGCCCTAGCGTCAGTTTTTGTCCGTCTGACTAGCATACAGACGAGCGGACTTTTCGACTGGACTCGAGTTCGTCGGACAGATTTGAAACATGTTTCAAATCTAAGTCCGTCAAACTTTTGGGTTTGATTTGAAGAAAAGTTGTCAACCCTAATCTAATGTCAGAGGAGGAAAGAAAAGCAGAACATAAGAGAGAGAGATGTAGGGAGAAAAGAAAAGAAAGGATTTGTTGGAGTGGTGGCCTCAGGTAGACGTAAAGCCTAAATCCAGCTTTGCAATCACTAAATAGTTTTCTTGGGCCAAGCTGGCCGAAACAAACTATTACCTTAAGACCCCTTTCACACGAGGGCGTTTTGCAGGCGCTATAGCATAAAAAATAGCGACTGCAATCCACCCTCAAACAGCTGCAGCATTGTCTCCAGTGTGAAAGCCCGAGGGCTTTCACACCGCAGCGCTGCGCTGGCAGGACGTCAGGAAAAGTCCTGCCAGCAGCTTCTTTGGAGCGGTGTGTTTACCGCTCCTCCACCGCTGCTCCCCATTGAAATCAATGGGGCAGCGATGGGATACCGCCGGCAAAATGCCGCTATTGCGGCGCATTGCGGGCAGTTTTAACCCTTTCTCACCCGCTAGCGGGGGTAAAAGCACCCACTAGGGGCCGAAATGCGCCGCAAATCCGACGGTAAAACACTGCTATAAATAGCAGCGTTTTACCGCCGATGCTATAGGTGGCTCGGTGTAAAAGGGGTCTTATTAATACATGCGGATGCTTTAAGTGTTTTGTAAGCTCAGCATCAGCTACACACAGTATACAGTGCTGTGTTCTGCAAAATGGGGACTTTCCTTTCTGTTCCTGGAAGCCTTATGCCGTGTACACACGATCGGACTTTACGGCAGACTTTGTCCGGCGTACTTTTCGACGGACTTTCCGAATGAACGGACTTGCCTACACACAATCAACCAAAGTCCGACGGATTCCTACGTGATGACGTATGACCGGACTAAAACAAGGAAGTTCATAGCCAGTAGCCAATAGCTGCCCTAGCGTCAGTTTTTGTCCGTCTGACTAGCATACAGACGAGCGGACTTTTCGACTGGACTCGAGTTCGTCGGACAGATTTGAAACATGTTTCAAATCTAAGTCCGTCAAACTTTTGAGAAAACAAAGTCTGCTGGAGCCCACACATGATCGAATTGTCCGACAAAATCCGGTACGCCGGACCAAGTATGCCGTAAAGTCCGATCGTGTGTACGTGGCATTATATTCAGTCTTTCTCTCAAGATGCAAAAAGAGGAATATAATTCTTAAAAATACAAGACTTTCTGTGAATAGCTGAGCAGCACTCAGCCCAACTCAATTTTGTTCCAGCTGCAGATGCTTCCATCTTATTTATTAGAACAGGCTAAACTAGAAGATGTTCTAAAGAAAAGTAAAGAAGGGTAAAAATCTGATCCAAGGGATGCAAAATATGTAATGAAATCTTTGCAGTAGGTTCATAAACACTTGATGTTGGAAGTAACTTTAATGGATTGAACAAAAGATGAAATGAAAGCTGTATTAAACTCAAGAGCAAATACTGTATATATTATATTGCAGCTTACCAATACTATAATGCCGCGTACACACGATCGGACATTCCGACAACAAAACCATGTTTTTTTTCTGACGGATGTTGTCTCAAACTTGTCTTGCATACACTCAATCACACAAATGTTGTCGGAAATTCTGAACGTCAAGAATGCGGTACAAAACGTACGACGAGCCGAGAAAAATGAAGTTCAATAGCCAGTGCGGCTCTTTTCCTTGATTCCGAGCATGCGTGGAATTTAGTGCGTCGGAATTGTGTACACACGCTCAGAATTTCTGACAACAAATTTTGTTGCTGGAAAATTTGAGATCCAGATCTCAAACATTTGTTGTCTGAAATTCCTACAGCAAATGTCTGATGGAGCCTACACACGGTTGGAATTTCCGACAACAAGCTCACATCGAACATTTGTTGTTGGAAATTCTGACTGTGTGTACGCGGCATTAGATGTTATGGCTCTATAGTTTTCTTTTTTAAGCTTTCTTTCCTTTATTTTTATCTGGTGATCCAGCCAGAAGTCTGTTGATTTTCAACAGAACAAGCTGTTCTGCAGATGTAGTAGTTACAGGGATGAGCCATACTATTTAAAGAAGCTCGTTTGGCTTTACTTCTCCTGTAGATCACGACTGCAGTTTGTTTTGCACTCCTGTGACCCGTTTTCAGCTGACAGCGGGAAAGATTGCTACAATGAAGTCGAGATCCACCCACATGCCTGAACCGGCACCTGGCTCAGCCTCTCAGTGGAAAAAAAATGCCCCTTTAAGAGCTACGGGCGGAAGTGACGTTTTGACGTCGCTTCCGCCCTGCAATGGTATGGAGATGGGTGGAGGCCATCTTCCCCTCACTCGTCTCCATAGCCAGGAAGGACAAGGATCCGATCGCCTCCGCCGCTACCGACAGCTCCGGTAAGCAGCGGATGGCACCAGAGAGCGGCGGGAGGGGGGGTGGCCCTCTCCTGCCACCAATAAAAGTGATCTTGCAGCGAATCTGCTGCAGAGACCACTATTATCGGAAACCGGACCGCCCGCCAAAGAAGAGGATACCAGGGTTATGGCAGCTAGCTGCTGCTGTAACAAAGATATCAATCTTCAAAGCTAGGACGTATATCGAGGTGCGGCAGTCCAGAAGTGGTTAAGTAAATCTAAGGAAGCTGAAACTATTTGCATTGTGTCTGTCTATTGTTTAAAGGTATACACAATATGTCTGAACCTAGAGTGTCAGGAGGGCTGGAAAGTTCACAGGGTCAGGGCTACACAGAAGAACATGCAATTTCAAGCAACCCACTAGGGGGGTGCTACACTTATTTAACCACTTCGGCCCAGGAAGATTTTCCCCCTTAATGACCAGGCCATTTTTTGTGATACGGCACTGTGTCACTTTAACTGGCAATTGCGCGGTCATGCGACACTGTACCCAAACAAAATTGACGTCCTTTTTTTCCCACAAATAGAGCTTTCTTTTGGTGGTATTTGATCACCTCTGTGGTTTTTATTTTTTGTGCTATAAACAAAAAAATAGCGACAATTTTAAAAAAAAAAAAAAACAATATTTTTTACTTTTTGCTATAATAACTATCCCCCCAAAAAATGTAAAAAAAATTGATTTCTTCATCAGTTTAGGCCGATAAATATTCTTCTACACATTTTTGGTAACAAAATCGCAATAAGCGTATATTGATTGGTTTGCGCAAAAGTTATAGCGTCTACAAAATAGGGAATAGATTTATGGCATTTTTATTTATTTTTATTTTTTCTAGTAATGGCGTCGATCTGTGACATTGCGGCGGACACTTTTGACACATTTTTGGGACCATTGACACTTATACAGAGATCAGTGATATAAAAATGCACTAATTACTGTGTAAATGTCACTGGTAGGGAAGAGGTTAGCACTAGGGGGCAATCAAGGGGTTAAACGTGTTCCCTCATGAGTGTTTCTAACTGTGGGGGGATGGGACTGACCAGAGGAGGAGACAGATCGCTGTTCCTATTTAGTAGGAACAGAGGATCTGTCTCTCCTCTCCTGTCAGAATGGAGATTTGTGTGTTTACACACACAAATCCCCGTTCTGACCCTTGTGCCGGCGATCGCGGGTGGCCACGCGCATCAAGTCCCCCGCCGTGCAGCGGGCGCGCGCCTGCTATGGCTCTTAAAGGAGCCGATGTATAGTTAAGGCGATTTGCGGGAACGAGCCGACCTGCTGCAGTATAATGACGGCGGCTGGTCGGCAAGTGGTTAATGTGTTAATATGACTCTCAAACCTGGTGACAACAGCTCCCTTACAACTGGTCCTGATATCACAGGGACAGGAAATGATGCCAGATATCCCCAATGGGGTCATGAAGAACAATAGATACTCTTCTCTATTCTAGCCAAATAAAACAAAGATTTTGGCTGGACTTGGGCTTTGATGTGCTGTTGTATGTAGAAAACAGGTTAATACCTTAAAATGGCCAAATGAAGATTCTAATCTGATCTGTTATTGTATGTATAATGAGTACAGCATTTGTCAGAATACTGTAGGGTTGATTTACTAAAAGTTAATAGTCTGTGCACTCTGCAAGTGTAGTTGCACTCGTTAGTTAGTGAATGTGGTGAAGTTTCAAGTGGTATTAAACCCAAAAGCAAACATTTATTATATTGCAGCTTACCAATTCTTAGATGTGATGCCTGCATTAGCTTTCTTTCTTAAGCCTCGTACACACAATCAGATTTTCCGCAGACAAAACATCAGACTTTTGTCCGAAGGCGTGTGCCTGGATTTTGTCTTGCATACAAACAGCAAGGAATTGTTGGCTAACAAGCACGAATGTAGTGACGTACTACGAGGTTTTTCAGCTCTTTAGCGCCACCCTTTGGGCTCCTTTTGCTAATTTTTTTGTCAGTAGAAGTTTGGTGAGTGTTGATTCGTGCTTTTCATTTCGTGCTTTTCATGTTGCAGAATCAGAGGAGATAACGTGTTATTTATTATTGGCCTTGGAGTTATTGCTTTGACCCAAGTCTAGTCCAGGAACAGGAGGAGGAGGATTTCTTGGACCAAAAATTGGTTGCTTTATTAATCGTGACCAATTATGTCATATGCCTTTGCTGCGGGAGCTCCAGGAGAATAATCCAGATATTTGTCGGAATTATCTCCGGATGACGGACCCCTGCTTTCACCAACTCTTGGCATTGTTGACTCCCTATATTAAGAAGCAGGACACATGCACTTTATTTTTTGTTTGAATAATAATGATTTGATCTGTTATATTTTCTATATTTTTGGATGCATAGAATGCACTTTTTGGTTAATTTCTATTGGCAGATAGCATGTCTAATTTTATTTGTTTTCTTTTTTTAATGTACAGTAAAAAAAATGTGTAGAATAATACTTGGCTACGTGTTTTACTTCAAATGACAGTTTGGGAGTAGGCAGTTACATTTGAAAAAATACAATGTAAAATTGACAACGGACACCAACATAGTTGTATCTTTGATATACAAAACTACGGGATAATGGTGTTGTGGTAACTTGCACAAAAAGAAAAAAAAAGCATAATAATATTCTTGATATCACTAGAAAAAAAAGCCTTTGAAAATTAGTTTGCAATAACTCCATCAATATCACCAGCAAAGCAGCTTCATTATTATCCCATTAAAGAAGAAGAGAATTGTGCGCTGCATTTCGAGATATCATAATTTGCCACGTCACGAATGTTAATTCTCCATTACGAATGTTAGTTTACAAGACCGACCGCTTCTGGCTCGTCCTTGCTTCTGAGCATGCGTGTTTGTACTTTGGACTTTTGTCCGACGGACTTGTGTACACACACTTGGAAAATCTGACAACGGAAATTTGGGCGCAGAAAATTTTAAAGCCTGCCATCCGACATTTGTCAGCGGAAAATCCAACAACATTTGTCCGATGGAGCGTACAAACGGTCGGATTTTCCGCCAACAGCCTGTCATCATACAATTCCCGTCGGAAAATCCGATCGTGTGTACAAGGCTTAAGGCTTTCTTTCTTCTGTTTCACCTGGTGATTCAGCCAATAAGTCTGTTGTTTTTCAAAAGAGGAGGCTCTCCAGCAGAATGTATTAGATACAGAGGTGAGACAAACCATTTACCACTGACAGAGGTGCTTACAATCATGATCAGCTTTTGTTTGTTTATGTAAAACCTTTACCCCCAAAAGGAACACAACTATTTGCTGTAACTATTTATAAAGTATTCGTTGGAGTTTGGCTTCAATTTGTTAGTGTATCTAAATCTGCTAATACATCTAACACTCCCCTCCCCCCCCCCAGACCAAAAATACTGCCGTCCAAAGGTGCCCCCTGCGCTCCTTCATCCAGAGTGGGGATGTGTTATTGGCCAGATCACCAGGTGAAAACAAAGGGGAAAAGACTAGAAAAAAAAAAGAAAACGAATGCAGCCACCACATCCAGTTACTTAAATGCACTTGCAGAGTGTGCAGTCTATGTAGCTTTAGTAAACCAAGCTCTGTAAGTAAAGGAGGACTCTGCTTACACTGACGTAGACAGAGCATTCTGGGTAATCTGGACCAATAATACAAATAAAGGGGGAGATCAGACAAGTCATTTTCAATGCAGAATTTTTATTACATGTAATATTTGTGGTAGTTTATGACTTTAGATCAGGGATATGAAATTAGTAGACCTCCAGCTGTTGCAAAACTACAAGCCCCATCATGCCTCTGCCTCCGGGTGTCTTGCTTGCAGCTGTCAGTCTTGCTATGCCTCATGGGACTTGTAGTTCTGCAACAGCTGGAGGTCCGCTAATTGCAAATCAAGTGGAGAGCAATCCATAATCATGGCTCCACACCACAGGTCCTCTTTAAAGCCCGGCGGGATCAGACTACAAATTGGGTGTCTGATGTAGGAGATCAGCTTATTTTTATATCTCAGATTTAATACACAATTGTTATTGGGTGATGTATACAGCTCTGGCATTTAAAACCCCCGTCTGATCTCCCCCTTGCAGACCACATTGGTTGTCACCCTCTGTGTATCATCCTGTCCTAGCAGTGAAATAAAAGCCAGCTTTTTTTTATGGAGTGCCATCTAGCACCTCTCATCTGGAAACATAAACATGTACAACTCACATGTCTTCCTGCTCTAATCTGTCCGCCTGCAGCCCATGCTGCACCCCTACCCCTCTCCCAGAATCCTCCACTGCACATTACCGTATTCTACCGCTTACTGCGGCACTCACACAGCTCAGCTACCGTGCTGTCTAGAATAGACACCCTTTGTTTCCCAGCCCTGTCTCTCTGCATAACAGCAGCAGAAAAAACGAAAGAAAGACTTCAGGGAGTTAACCACTTCATCCCCGGAAGGATTCACCAGCTTCCTGACCAAGCCATTTTTTGCGATACGGCACTGCGTCGCTTTAACTGACAATTGCGCGGTCGTGCGACACTACACCCAAACAAAATTGACGTTTTTTCCTACAAATAGAGCTTTCTTTTGGTAGTACTTGATCACCTCTGCGTTTTTTTATTTTTTGCGCTGTAAACAAAAAAAAAAAAAAAGCAACAATTTAAAAAAAAATAATATTTTTTACTTTCTGTTATAATACATATCCCCAGAAAATATTAAAAAAACGAATTTATTCATCATTTTAGGCCAATATGTATTCTTCTACATATTTTTGGTTAAAAAAAATGGCAATAGACGTATATTGATTGGTTTGCGCAAAAGTTATCACATCTACAAACTACGGGATAGATTTATGGACTTTTATTTTATTTTACTTTTTTTTAATGGTAAAGGCAGCGATATGCAATTTTTAGCGGGACTGCGACATTGCAGTGGACAAATCTGACCCCAAATGACCCTTTTTTGGACCAGTTACATTATTACATTGATCAGTGCTATACCAATGACTGATCAATGTATAAAGTACACTGGCAGGGAAGCATAGCTCCCAACTGTCCCTGATTTTGAGGGACTGTCCCTGATTTGGAGCAACGTCCCTCAGTCATCCTCATTTATCCCTCATTTTGGTCTGATCTATATAGTATATAGTTGTATATAAAATTAAAATTATTTATCTTTCAAAAAGTGTTTCCCAGTGCTAAAACTTTCATCCAATTTCAAAATTGCTGCCTTTGTAAATTTCAAAAGCCGATATAAAGGAATAGTAGTAGTAAAAAAAAGCACTTGTGGGTTTAGCTAATCAATTTTTTGTTTCATTCTCCTTTAAGGGGGTGTGGCAGGGGGTGTGTCCTATGCCTACATACTTTCGCTAATAGGTGTCCCTCATTCCCATCTCAAAAAGTTGGGAGGTATTGGGAAGGGTTAACATTAGAGGGCGATCAAGGGGTTAATTGTGCCCTTTGGGTGTGTTTCTAACTGTAGGGGGGATGGGCTGCCAGGTCCATGACAGAGACCTGCTGTTCTTGATCACTGGGAACAGCAGATCTCTGTAATGTCTCCTGTCAGAATGGGGATTCGCCTTGTTTACAAAGACAGATCCCCATTCTGCCTCTGTGTACAACAATCATGGGAGGTCGACGGACATCGAGTCCACTGGACCCGCGGTCGCGCTCCCTCAATCTCACATGCACGGTCCAACGTATGGGTACACCAGTTGGCGCAGGAGAGCCGACCTGCCGCAGTATATGTGCGGCAGCTGGTCGGCAAGCAGTTAACCACTTGTCGACGGGCTCCTGTACATATACGTCGGCATTTTGAAGATGGATATCTCGGTAACGGCAGCAGCTGCTGCCACAACCGTGGTATCCATCTCTTCAGGAGCCGGTCGTGTTTACGATAATGGTGGTCTCTGTGGCGGATGTGCCGCGAGATCACCGTTATCAGCAGGCGGGGGAGGGACCCCCCACCCCCACCGTTCTCCCGCGCCCTCCGCCGCTTACCGGAGGCATCGGCAGCGGCGGAGGCGATCAGGTCCTATCCATGGCTGGGTATGGAGATGAGTGAGGCCCCCACCCTTCTCCATACCATAGCAGGGCGGAAGCGACGTCAAAACGTCACTTCCGCCCATACGTCTTAAAGGGACATTTTTTCAATGTCATTTTTTAAAATTACAAATTTTTTTTTTGATTGCATTTTAGTCCAAATATGAGATCTGAGGACTTTTTGACCCCAGATCTCATATTTAAGAGGTCCTGTCATGCTTTTTTCTATTACAAGGGATGTTATAAAATGTAATGAAATAATGTAAAAATGTGATGTAATAAAATCAAGTAAAATAAGTAAGAAAAAAAAAAATTTTTAAAGCGCCCTGTCCCGACGAGCTCGCGTGCAAAAGCGAACGCACATGTGAGTAGCGCCCACATATGAAAACGGTGGTTAAACCACACATGTGAGGTATCACAGCGATCGTTAGAGCAAGAGCAATAATTCTAGCCCTAGACCTCCTTTGTAACTTAAAACATGCAACCTGTAGAATTTTTTAAACATCGCCTATGGAGATTTTTAAGGGTAAAAGTTTGACGTCATTCCACGAGCGGGCGCAATTTTGAAGCGTGACATGTTGGGTATCAATTTACTTGGCGTAACATTATCTTTCACAATATAAAAAAAAGGGCTAACTTTATTGTTGTCTAATTTTTTTATTCAAAAAAGTGATTTTTTTTTGCTTGTACGGTGTGAAAAAAAGTTTTGCAATGACCGCCATTTTATTCTCTAGGGTGTTAGAAAAAAAACAATATATAATGTTTGGGGGTTCTAAGTAATTTTCTAGCAAAAAAAACAGTTTTAAGCGTGTAAATACCAAACTCTCAAAACGAGGCTGGTCCTTAAGTGGAGGATTTGTAAAGGCAGAAGGTTTTTTTATCATAATGCATTCTATGCATTAAGAGAAAAAGTCGTCTGTGTGTAGCAGCTCCCCTCGGCCCCCTAATACTTACCTGAGCCCCCTCTCTGTCCAGCGAAATCCATGAGTCCCTCGCCTGTCTGAGACTCTCCCTCCTGATTGGCTGAGACAGAGCAGCGGCGCAATTAGCTCCCGCTGCTGTCAATCAAAGTCAGCCAAATCAGGAGAGAGAGGGGGCGAACCGCGGCTCTGTGTCTTAATGGACACACGGAGGTGCAGCTCGGCTCGGATGCCCCCATAGCAAGCTGCTTGCTGTGGGGGTGTTCTGTCAAAACACCCAACTCGTCAAAATCTCCAATTACGTCACTTCCGGTTTCTCTCCAGCAGGAGTAATTGCAGATTTTGATGACTTGGCTTTTTTCATGGAACACCGGTAGCATATACACTACGTTACGCGGTGAGTTGGCTGTTATGACAGAACACCGGCTAAGGAGTAAAAAAAGTTGTCGCCGCCTTGGAGGCAGCCATGTTGTTGGTTACTAGCAGACAGACTAACAATGTCCACTCATTATATCGTGTACCATACTGTATACGCTACTGGTGTTCTGTGAAAACAGGCAAGTCGTTTAAATCTGCAATTACTGCTGCTGGAGAGTCACCTGAACTGACATAATTGGAGAATTTGACGAGTTAGTATTTTGACAGAACAGGGGCACTCGACAGGAGGAACGGGGCCAGGAGCAGTGAAGACCTGACCTGACCACACCGGACCTGAGAAGAGGAGGATCCAGGTTGCCCTGTACAAAACCACTGCACAGAGCAGGTCAGCATAACATGTTCACTTTAAAGTAGAACTATTGGTAAAACTTTTTTTTCTCATTTTTGATTAAGTGAGGGTTTTAACGCCTGTCAGATTTTGCCATCCACGTCCCATTGGGGAGATTTCCCTTCACTTCCTGTCCCCTAACCAAACAGGAAGTGAGCGGAAATCCCTGCAAATTATAGGAATTTCTTGGGGACCCCCAGGTCAACAGAACTAGTGTCCCTATTGGAAGATGGAAGATTTCCCCTCTGTCACATTTCTGAGGACAACCCAAAATGTGGGATTTTATTTCACTTTCAGTTTCAATGATTATAGTAAACAGGACAAATAGAGAGGGTGAATCTTCTCAACGGAGGCACAAACAGCAATAATAGCAAGTGTTCTAATCCCTCTCCACTCCATATCCAAAATGAAAAAAAAAGTTTTGCCTTTAATTATACTTTAACCACTTGCCGCCCGCCCTATTACCAAATGAAGGCGGCAAAGTGGTTTGATATTCCTGACCGGACGTCATATGACATGATCAGGAATATCGAGGAGCTGCGCGCCCCTGGGGGCGCGCATCGCGGCGATCGTTGTTGCGGGGTGTCAGTCTGACACCCTGCAACAGCGATCTAGGTAAAGAGTCTCTGACGAAGACTCTTTACCACGTGATCAGCCGTGTCCAATCACGGCTGATCAAGATGTAAATAGAAAGAGCCGGTGATCGGCTTTTCCTCACTCGCGTCTGACAGACACGAGTAGAGGAGAGCCGATTGGCTGCTCTCCTGACAGGGGGGTCTGTGCTGATTGTTTATAAGCACAGTCCCCCCTCGGATACCGCCCAGGACCACCAGGGAAGCCGCCCAGGACCACCAGGGAAGCCATCCACACTGGACCACCAGGTATGCCCCTAGACCCCCAGGGAAATGCCACTATGTGCCCAGGCAGCTGCCAATCTATGCCCAGGCAGCTGCCAATCAGTGCCCACTCCAATGCCTACCACTGCCAGTGCCACCAGGGATGCCCATCAGTGCCTCATATCAGTGCCGCGTATCAGTGCCCATCAGTGCCATGTATCAGTGCCCATCAGTGCCCAGCAGTGCCGCCTATCAGTGCCCAGCAGTGTTGCCTATCAGTGCCGCCTATCAGTGCCACCCTATCAGTGCCCAGCAGTGCCACCTTTCAGTGCCCATCAGTGTCGCCTATCAGTGGCCATCAGTGCCACCCATAAGTGCCCATCAGTGCCGCCTATCAATGCCCATCAGTGCTGCATATCAGTGCCACCCATCAATGCCGCCTACCAGTGCCCATCAGTGCCGCATATCAGTGCCCATCATCAGTGCCCGTCAGTGCCCGCTCATTGGTGCCACCTCATCGGTGCCGCTGTATCAGTGCCTGTCAGTGCCGCCTTATCAGTGCCCATCAGTGAAAGAGAAAATTTACTTATTTACAAATTTTTTTAACAGAAACAAAAGCAAAACTTTTATTTTTTTCAAAATTTTCGGTCTTTTTTTATTTGTTTAGCAAAAAATAAAAACCGCAGAGGTGATCAAATACCACCAAAAGAAAGCTCTATTTGTGGGAACAAAATGATAAAAATTTAGTTTGGGTACAGTGTAGCATGACCGCGCAATTGTCATTCAAACTGCGACAGTGCTGAAAGCTGAAAAGTGGTCTGGGCAGGAAGGTGTCTAAGTGCCTGGTATTGAAGTGGTTAATATGTACAATCTGTAGGAAAGAAGGGACATGGCTGAGACCCTTAACCACTTGCCTACCGCCGTATTGTAAAATGACGGCAACAGGAACCCTTTCTCCTTCCGGGCGGACGTCATATGATGTCTTTGTCTTCCCGGCATTGTGGAGAGTGCACATGCTCGCCGCATCACTGGGGACCCAGTGCGCGTGCCCGGCGGCCGCGATGTCTGCCGGGCACCCGCGATTGCTCATCACAGAGCAGGGACGTGGTGGGATTGTAGTCATAACTCATTAACAACTGATATTTAATAAAATATTCTATTAGTTGAAATAAATAATACTTCAGTAAATACCTGTGGTTTAAATTGGCTGTGGCCTTTTATTTATAGGTATAAATGATAAATCAGTTCATATCAACTTTCAATAAATCATAAATAATCAATACACTTAACGTGTATTAAAATTTAAATCTGTTAAACGTACATCAATATATATATATATATATATATATATATATATATATATATATATATATATATATATATATATATATATATATATATATATATATATATATATATATATAGCTCAGCCATTTAAGCTCAAGCTATACAAATAAAAACAAATATAATTTTCCCCATTCAATAAAGGGATAAAACCTCATAAAACATGACAGGGAGGGAGGGTGGGATGTGCTCCTCTTCTGATCTTCGCCATCTTCTGCCCAGTAGTGACTTTTATAGGTTGATGCTCATGTTAGAGGACCGTTTGGGGCAACTGTCAAGCTTATTAACCAATCTCAGGTAAGTAATTAATTTTTTTTTTTATCTCAAAGAACTTTAATTGATTTGGTTAGGTCTGACACGATCCCACAGGTGGTGGGGGCAGGGACATTTCATGCCCCGCCCTTCACCTTTAATCTGTGTGTGTAAACACACAGATCCACATCCTGTCAGAGGAGAGGAGAACTGATCATATGTTCCTTGTATATAGGAACACCGATCGGTCTCCTCCCCTCATTAGTCCCCTCCCCTCAAAGTTAGAATCACTCCCTAGGACACACATTTGACCCCTTCAGCGCCCCCTAGTGTTAACCAATTCCCTGCCAGTGACATTTATACAGTAATCAATGCATTTTTATAGCACTGATCGCTTTATAAATGTCAATGGTCACAAAATAGTGTCAAAAGTGTCCGATCTGTCCGCCGCAATGTCACAGTCATGATAAAAATCGCAGAATGCCGCCATTAGTAGTAAAAAAAAAAGTTAATAATAAAAATGACATACTGATCACTGTATTGATGTCACTGGTCCCCAAAAAGTGTCACTTAGGCCCCATTCACACTTGAGCGTAACGTTTTGAGGCAGAAAGTCGTGCAATTTTGCCGAATTTTTTACCGTGTTTTGATGCGTTTGCCGCGATTTTGTACAGGTCAAAAGGTCACCAATGTAAAAAGCAGAAAAACGCCCAAATCTGCCTAAAAAAAAGTCCCAGAACTTGTTTGAGCTTCAGGCGTTTTGGAGCTTCTGGTTTCAGGCATTTTGGAGTGGAGATGTGAACCATCTCCATAGAGAATAATTCATTTTTTCCCCTCCAGCATTTTGTAGCTTCAGGCTTCAAACTACAAAACGCTCAGGTGTGAACGGGGCCTTAGTGTCAGATTTGTCGGCCGCAATGTCACAGTCCCACTAAAAATCGCTGATCGCAATTACTAGTAAAAAAAAATAAAAGAAATTTAAATTCCATAAATTGATCCCATAGTTTGTAGACACTATAACTTCTGCGCAAACCAATTAATACACGCTTATTGGGACTTTTTTCACCAAAAACATGTAGTAGAATACATATTGGCCTAAACTGATGAAGAAATTAGATTTTTTACATTTTTTTATTGGGTGTGTTTTATAGCAGAAAATAAAAAATATTGTTTTTCTTTTTTCAAAATTGTTGCTTTTTTTTGTTTATAGCGCAAAAAATAAAAACCGCAGAGGTGATCAAATGCCACCAAAAGAAAGCTCTATTTGTGGGAAAAAAATACATCAATTTTATTTGGGTACAGTGTTGCATGACTGCGCATTTGTCAGTTAAAGTAACGAAGTGCCGTATCGCAAAAAATGGCCTGGTCAGGAAGGGGGGTAAACCTTCCGGAGCTGAAGTGGTTAATTCATTCTAATGGCCAAAGTAAATTAATATTCTGGCCAAAAGAGTATATAAATGCCAAATGCACATAAATGCATTTGCAAAACACAGCATTTACCGCATTTTTTAAAGCAACTTTCTCCTTCCAGAACAAAAGACATGCTGAGCTCAGTGTGCACGAGACCTTATTTTACTAAAAATTGTTGATGCTTGGAATAGTCTTCCAGTAGATGTAAAGAGTCAGTCAGCAGTAAGTGGATTCAGACATACTTGGGACAAATGTAGATCTGCACCAATCAGCCATAACTTTATAACGGTTGACAGGTAAAGTGAATAACGTTGATTATCTCATTACAACAGCATCTGAAATTTGCTGGGATATATTAGGCAGCAAGTAAACATGTTGTCACTGAAGTTGATGTGTTGAAAGCAGCTAAAATGGGCATTGCAGTTTGTTGTGTATGGGGCAGTATAGCCACAGACTGGTCAGGGTGCCCCAGGGCAATTGAAGAAGATGACCTTTCTTTTACATCAAGAGAATGGCCAGGTACATGTGTGGGTGGAGCGGGGACCACGCGCTCCACATATCCGAGTTGGGAGGGTACCTCTCCTATCGTGTATGCGCTCATGAATGCCCAGGACTAGGCGGTGCCGCGGTCATGTGAAAGTCAACATTAAGGCAGAACCCCTGCTTAGAGATGAGCCGTTCACTGGGTGCAGTAAGGCCCCATTCACACCTGAGCGATTTTCTGCTTGAAGCTTGTAGTTCAAAAACGCTCAATAAGCCAAATCCCGTTCATTTCAATGCCTTCTGTTCACATCTGAGCGTTCTGTCACCTGAAGCAAAACGCCTGAAGCTCAAAAAAGTACATGAGCTTCTTTTTGGCAGATTACAAGTGCATAGTTGCCAACATTGTCAAAAAATTTATAGGGGCACTTTTTTGTCTATAGGCGGAGTCTTATTATAATTAGCGGGCAGGGCATTCGTTGTAGGCATAATGTAGTGAGAAGGAAGAAAGGGATGGAGGGAGAAAGAGAGGGAAAGAGAAAGAAAGATGCAGCTTGCTACCTGTCACCAGAGATGCAGCGCTCACTTGTCACCAGAGTTGCAGCGCTCACTTGTCACCAGAGATGCAGCACTCGCATGTCACCAGAGATGCAACGCTCATGTGTCACGAGAGATGCAGCGCTCATTTGTCACCAGAGATGCAGCGCTCACGTGTAACCAGAGATGCAGCGCTCACTTGTCAACCGAGATGTAGCGCTCATTTGTCACCAGAGATGCAGCGCTTACTTGTCACCAGAGATGCAGCACTCACTAGTCACCAAGATGCAGCACTCAGTTGTCACCAGAGATGCAGCGCTCACTTGTCACCAGAGATGTAGCGCTCACTTGTCACCAGAGATGCAATGCTCACTTGTCACCAGAGGTGTAGCGCTCATTTGTCACCAGAGATGCAGCGCTTACTTGTCACTAGAGATGCAGCTCACTAGTCACCAGAGATGCAGCTCACTTGTCACCAGAGATGCAGCTCACTTGTCACCAGAGATGCAGCTTACTTGTGACCAGAGATGCAGCTTACTAGTCACCAAGATGCAGCACTCACTTGTCACCAGAGACGCAGTGCTCACTTATCACCAGAGATGCAGCTCAGTTGTCACCAGAGATGCAGCTTACTAGTCACCAAGATGCAGCACTTACTTGTCATCAGAGATGCAGTGCTCACTTGTCACCAGAGACGCAGCACTCACTTGTCACCAAAGATGCAGCTCACTTGTCACCAGAGATGCAGCTTACTAGTCCCCAAGATGCAGCACTCACTTGTCACCAGAGATGCAGCGCTTACTTGTCACCAGAGATGCAGCGCTCACTTGTCACCAGAGATGCAACGCTTACTTGTCACCAGAGATGCAGCTCACTAGTCACCAGAGATGCAGCTCACTTGTCACCAGAGATGCAGCTCACTTGTCACCAGAGATGCAGCTTACTTGTGACCAGAGATGCAGCTTACTAGTCACTAAGATGCAGCACTCACTTGTCACCAGAGACGCAGTGCTCACTTATCACCAGAGATGCAGCTCAGTTGTCACCAGAGATGCAGCTTACTAGTCACCAAGATGCAGCACTTACTTGTCATCAGAGATGCAGTGCTCACTTGTCACCAGAGACGCAGCGCTCACTTGTCACCAAAGATGCAGCTCACTTGTCACCAGAGATGCAGCTTACTAGTCCCCAAGATGCAGCACTCACTTGTCACCAGAGATGCAGCGCTTACTTGTCACCAGAGATGCAGCGCTCACTTGTCACCAGAGATGCAGCGCTTTCTTTTCACCAGAGATGCGGCGTTCACTAGTCACCAGAGATGCAGCTCACTTGTCACCAGAGATTCAGCTTACTAGTCACCAAGATGCAGCACTCACTTGTCACCAGAGATGCAGCGCTTACTTGTCACCAGAGATGCAGTGCTCACTTGTCACCAAAGATGCAGCACTCACTTGTCACCAGAGATGCAGCTCACTTGTCACCAAGATGCAGCACTCACTTGTCACCAGAGATGCAGCGCTTACTTGTCACCAGAGATGCAGTGCTCACTTGTCACCAAAGATGCAGCACTCACTTGTCACCAGAGATGCAGCTCACTTGTCACCAAGATGCAGCACTCACTTGTCACCAGAGATGCAGCTTACTAGTCACCAGAGATGCAGCTTACTTGTCACCAAGATGCAGCACTCACTTGTCACCAAAAATGCAGCGCTCACTTGTCACCAGAGATGCAGCGCTTTCTTGTCACCAGAGATGCAGCGCTCACTAGTTACCAGAGATGCAGCTCACTTGTCACCAGAGATGCAGCTCACTTGTCACCAGAGATGCAGCACTCACTTGCCATCAGAGATGCAGCGCTCACTTGTCACCAGAGATGCAGGGCTTACTTGTCACCAGAGATGCAGCGTTCACTTGTCACCAGAGATGCAGCACTCACCTGTCACCAGAGATGCAGCGCTCACTTGCCACCAGAGATGCAGCGCTCACTTGTCACCAAAGATGCAGCACTCACTAGTTACCAGAGATGCAGCTCACTTGTCACCACAGATGCAGCTTACTAGTCACCAAGATGCAGCACCCACTTGTCACCAGAGATGCAGCGCTCACTTGTCACCAGAGATGCAGCGTTTACTTGTCACCAGAGATGCAGCGCTCACTAGTTACCAGAGATGCAGCTCACTTGTCACCAGAGATGCAGCTTACTTGTCACCAGAGATGAAGCTTACTAGTCACCGAGATGCAGCACTCACTTGTCACCAGAGATGCAGTGCTCACTTGTCACCAGAGACGCAGCGCTCACTTGTCACCAGAGATGCAGCTCACTTGTCACCAGAGATGCAGCTTACTAGTCACCAAGATGCAGCACTCACTTGTCATCAGAGATGCAGTGCTCACTTGTCACCAGAGACACAGCGCTCACTTGTCACTAGAGATGCAGCACTCACTTGTCACCAGAGATGCAGCTTACTAGTCACCAAGATGCAGCACTCACTTGTCACCAGAGATGCAGCGCTCACTTGTCACCAGAGATGTAGCTCACTTGTTACTAAAGATGCAGCACTCACTTGTCACCAGAGATGGAGCCCCACTTGTCAGCAGAAATGCAGTGCTCACTTGTCACCAGAGATGCAACGCTTTCTTTTCACCAGAGATGCAGCACTTACTTGTCACCAGTGATGCAGCGCTCACTAGTCACCAAAGATGCAGCTCACTTGTCACCAGAGATGCAGCTCACTTGTCACCAGAGGTGCAGCTTACTTGTCACCAGAGATGCAGCTTACTTGTGACCAGAGATGCAGCACTCACATGTCACCAGAGATGCAACGCTCAGCTTACTAGTCACCAAGATGCAGCACTCACTTGTCACCAGAGATGCAGCGCTCACTTGTCACCAGAGATGCAGGGCTCACTTGTCACCAGAGATTCAGCGCTTACTTGTCTCCAGAGATGCAGCGCTCAGTAGTCACCAGAGATGCAGCTTACTTGTCACCAGAGATGCAGCTTACTTGTCACCAGAGATGCAGCTCACTTGTCACCAGAGATGCAGCTTACTTGTGACCAGAGATGCAGCACTCGCATGTCACCAGAGATGCAACGCTCATGTGTCACCAGAGATGCAGCGCTCATTTGTCACCAGAGATGCATCGCTCACATGTAACCAGAGATGCAGCGCTCACTTGTCACCCGAGATGTAGCGCTCATTTGTCACCAGAGATGCAGCGCTTACTTGTCACCAGAGATGCAGCACTCACTAGTCACCAAGATGCAGCACTCACTTGTCACCAGAGGTGTAGCGCTCATTTGTCACCAGAGATGCAGCGCTTACTTGTCACCAGAGATGCAGCTCACTAGTCACCAGAGATGCAGCTCACTTGTCACCAGAGATGCAGCTCACTTGTCACCAGAGATGCAGCTCACTTGTGACCAGAGATGCAGCTTACTAGTCACCAAGATGCAGCACTCACTTGTCACCAGAGACGCAGTGCTCACTTATCACCAGAGATGCAGCTCAGTTGTCACCAGAGATGCAGCTTACTAGTCACCAAGATGCAGCACTCACTTGTCACCAGAGATGCAGCGCTTACTTGTCACCAGAGATGCAGCGCTCACTTGTCACCAGAGATGCAGCGCTTTCTTTTCACCAGAGATGCGGCGTTCACTAGTCACCAGAGATGCAGCTCACTTGTCACCAGAGATGCAGCTTACTTGTCACCAGAGATTCAGCTTACTAGTCACCAAGATGCAGCACTCACTTGTCACCAGAGACGCAGCGCTCACTTGTCACCAAAGATGCAGCTCACTTGTCACCAGAGATGCAGCTTACTAGTCCCCAAGATGCAGCACTCACTTGTCACCAGAGATGCAGCGCTTACTTGTCACCAGAGATGCAGCGCTCACTTGTCACAAGAGATGCAGCGCTTTCTTTTCACCAGAGATGCGGCGTTCACTAGTCACCAGAGATGCAGCTCACTTGTCACCAGAGATGCAGCTTACTTGTCACCAGAGATTCAGCTTACTAGTCACCAAGATGCAGCACTCACTTGTCACCAGAGATGCAGCGCTTACTTGTCACCAGAGATGCAGTGCTCACTTGTCACCAAAGATGCAGCACTCACTTGTCACCAGAGATGCAGCTCACTTGTCACCAAGATGCAGCACTCACTTGTCACCAGAGATGCAGCTTACTAGTCACCAGAGATGCAGCTTACTTGTCACCAAGATGCAGCACTCACTTGTCACCAAAAATGCAGCGCTCACTTGTCACCAGAGATGCAGCGCTTTCTTGTCACCAGAGATGCAGCGCTCACTAGTTACCAGAGATGCAGCTCACTTGTCACCAGAGATGCAGCTCACTTGTCACCAGAGATGCAGCACTCACTTGTCATCAGAGATGCAGCGCTCACTTGTCACCAGAGATGCAGCGCTTACTTGTCACCAGAGATGCAGCGTTCACTTGTCACCAGAGATGCAGCACTCACCTGTCACCAGAGATGCAGCGCTCACTTGCCACCAGAGATGCAGCGCTCACTTGTCACCACAGATGCAGCTTACTAGTCACCGAGATGCAGCACCCACTTGTCACCAGAGATGCAGTGCTCACTTGTCACCAGAGATGCAGCGCTTACTTGTCACCAGAGATGCAGCGCTCACTATTCACCAGAGATGCAGCTCACTTGTCACCAGAGATGCAGCTTACTTGTCACCAGAGATGAAGCTTACTAGTCACCGAGATGCAGCACTCACTTGTCACCAGAGATGCAGTGCTCACTTGTCACCAGAGACGCAGCGCTCAATTGTCACCAGAGATGCAGCTCACTTGTCACCAGAGATGCAGCTTACTAGTCACCAAGATGCAGCACTCACTTGTCATCAGAGATGCAGTGCTCACTTGTCACCAGAGACACAGCGCTCACTTGTCACTAGAGATGCAGCACTCACTTGTCACCAGAGATGCAGCTTACTAGTCACCAAGATGCAGCACTCACTTGTCTCCAAAGATGCAGCACTCACTTGTCACCAGAGATGGAGCCCCACTTGTCAGCAGAGATGCAGTGCTCACTTGTCACCAGAGATGCAACGCTTTCTTTTCACCAGAGATGCAGCGCTTACTTGTCACCAGAGATGCAGCGCTCACTAGTCACCAAAGATGCAGCTCACTTGTCACCAGAGATGCAGCTCACTTGTCACCAGAGATGCAGCTTACTTGTCACCAGAGATTCAGCTTACTAGTCACCAAGATGCAGCACTCACTTGTCACCAGAGATGCAGCGCTCACTTGTCACCAGAGATGCAGGGCTCACTTGTCACCAGAGATTCAGCGCTTACTTGTCTCCAGAGATGCAGCGCTCAGTATTTACCAGAGATGCAGCTTACTTGTCACCAGAGATGCAGCTTACTTGTCACCAGAGATGCAGCTTATTAGTCACCAAGATGCAGCACTCACTTGTCACCAGAGATGAAGTGCTCAATTGTCACCTGAGACGCAGCGCTCACTTGTCACTAGAGATGCAGCTCACTTGTCACCAGAGATGCAGCTTACTTGTCACCAAGATGCAGCACTCACTTGTCACCAGAGATGCAGCTTACTAGTCACCAAGATGCAGCACTCACTTGTCACCAGAGATGCAGTGCTCACTTGTCACCAGAGATGTAGCTCACTTGTTACCAAAGATGCAGCACTCACTTGTCACCAGAGATGCAGCACTCACTTGTCACCAGAGATGCAGTGCTCACTTGTCACCAGAGATGCAGCGCTTTCTTTTCACCAGAGATGCAGCGCTTACTTGTCACCAGAGATGCAGCGCTCACTAGTCACCAAAGATGCAGCTCACTTGTCACCAGAGATGCAGCTCACTTGTCACCAGAGATGCAGCTTACTTGTCACCAGAGATGCAGCTTACTATCACCAAGATGCAGCACTCACTTATCATCAGAGATGTAGTGCTCACTTGTCACCAGAGATGCAGCGCTCACTTGTCACCAGAGATGCAGCTCACTTGTTGCCAGAGATGCAGCTTACTAGTCACCAAGATGCAGCACTCACTTGTCACCAGGGATGCAGCGCTCACTTGTCACCAGAGATGTAGCTCACTTGTCACCAAAGATGCAGCACTCACTTGTCACCAGAGATGCAGCGCATACTTGTCACCAGAGATGCAGCTTACCAGAGATGCAGCTTACTTGTCACCAAGATGCAGCACTCACTTGTCACCAAAAATGCAGCGCTCACTTGTCACCAGAGATGCAGCGCTTTCTTGTCACCAGAGATGCAGCGCTCACTAGTTACCAGAGATGCAGCTCACTTGTCACCAGAGATGCAGCTCACTTGTCACCAGAGATGCAGCACTCACTTGTCATCAGAGATGCAGCGCTCACTTGTCACCAGAGATGCAGCGCTTACTTGTCACCAGAGATGCAGCGCTCACTTGTCACCAGAGATGCAGCACTCACCTGTCACCAGAGATGCAGCGCTCACTTGCCACCAGAGATGCAGCACTCACTTGTCACCAGAGATGCAGCACTTTCTTTTCACCAAAGATGCAGTGCTCACTAGTTACCAGAGATGCAGCTCACTTGTCAACAGAGATGCCGCTTACTTGTCACCATAGATGCAGCTTACTAGTCACCAAGATGCAGCTTACTTGTCACCAGAGATGTAGCGCTCACTTGTCACCAGAGATGCAGCGCTTACTTGTCACCAGAGATGCAGCGCTCACTAGTCACCAGAGATGCAGCTCACTTGTCACCAGAGATGCAGCTTACTTGTCACCAGAGATGAAGCTTACTAGTCACCAAGATGCAGCACTCACTTGTCACCAGAGATGCAGTGCTCACTTGTCACCAGAGACGCAGCGCTCACTTGTCACCAGAGATGCGGCTCACTTGTCACCAGAGATGCAGCTTACTAGTCACCAAGATGCAGCACTCACTTGTCATCAGAGATGCAGTGCTCACTTGTCACCAGAGACACAGCGCTCACTTGTCACCAGAGATGCAGCTTACTAGTCACCAAGATGCAGCACTCACTTGTCACCAGAGATGCAGTGCTTACTTGTCACCAGAGACGCAGCGCTCACTTGTCACCAGAGATGCGGCTCACTTGTCACCAGAGATGCAGCTTACTAGTCACCAAGATGCAGCACTCACTTGTCACCAGAGATGCAGTGCTCACTTGTCCCCAGAGATGTAGCTCACTTGTTACCAAAGATGCAGCACTCACTTGTCACCAGAGATGCAGCGCTCACTTGTCAGCAGAGATGCAGTGTTCACTTGTCACCAGAGATGCAACGCTTTCTTTTCACCAGAGATGCAGCGCTTACTTGTCACCAGAGATGCAGCGCTCACTAGTCACCAAAGATGCAGCTTACTTGTCACCAGAGATGCAGCTTACTTGTCACCAGAGATTCAGCTTACTAGTCACCAAGATGCAGCACTCACTTGTCACCAGAGATGCAGCGCTCACTTGTCACCAGAGATGCAGCACTCACTTGTCTCCAGAGATGCAGCGCTCACTAGTCACCAGAGATGCAGCTCACTTGTCACCAGAGATGCAGCTTACTTGTCACCAGAGATGCAGCTTACTAGTCACCAAGATGCAGCACTCACTTGTCACCAGAGATGCAGTGCTCAATTGTCACCTGAGACGCAGCGCTCACTTGTCACTAGAGATGCAGCTCACTTGTCACCAGAGATGCAGCGCTCACTTGTCACCAGAGATGCAGGGCTCACTTGTCACCAGAGATCCAGCGCTTACTTGTCTCCAGAGATGCAGCGCTCACTAGTCACCAGAGATGCAGCTCACTTGTCACCAGAGATGCAGCTTACTTGTCACCAGAGATGCAGCTTACTAGTCACCAAGATGCAGCACTCACTTGTCACCAGAGATGCAGTGCTCAATTGTCACCTGAGACGCAGCGCTCACTTGTCACTAGAGATGCAGCTCACTTTTCACCAGAGATGCAGCTTACTTGTCACCAAGATGCAGCACTCACTTGTCACCAGAGATGCAGCCTACTAGTCACCAAGATGCAGCACTCACTTGTCACCAGAGATGTAGCTCACTTGTTACCAAAGATTAGGGATGAGCTGAACACCCCCCGGTTCGGTTCGCACCAGAACCTGCGAACGGACCGAAAATTTGCACGAACGTTAGAACCCCATTGACGTCTATGGGACTCGAACGTTCGAAATCAAAAGTGCTCATTTTAAAGGCTAATTTGCATGGTATTGTCCTAAAAAGGGTTTGGGGACCCGGGTCCTGCCCCAGGGGACATGTATCAATGCAAAAAAAACTTTTAAAAATGGACGTTTTTTCGGGAACTGTGATTTTAATGATGCTTAAAGTTAAAAAAAAAGTGAAATATTCCTTTAAATATCGTACCTGGGGTGTGTCTATAGTATGCCTGTAAAGTGGCGCGTGTTTCCCGTGTTTAGAACAGTCCCTGCACAAAATGTCATTTTTAAAGGAAAAAATCTCATTTAAAACTGCTTGCGGGTTTATTGTAATGTCGGGTCCTGGCAATATGGATGAAAATCAGTGAGACAAACGGCATGGGTACCCCCCAGTCCATTACCAGGCCCTTTGGGTCTTGTATGGATATTAAGGGGAACCCCGCACCCAAATTAAAATAAGGAAAGGTGTGGGGCCACCAGGCCCTATATACTCTGAACAGCAGTATACAGGCGGTGCAAACAAGACAGGGACTGTAGGTTTGTTGTTAAGTAGAATCTGTTTGTAATTTTGAACGGGTACATTTTTAACGTGTTTAGCTCCAGCCAAAAAATCATTTTCAAGCTTTTTGGAAAACATAGGGAAGGGTTATCACCCCTGTGACATTTGTTTTGCTGTCTGTCCTTCTCTTCAGAAGATTTCACCTCACTTTTTGTCCCAATGACAAATGTTTTTTGAAAATTTGGGGTTTTTTGTGAAACAAGGATTGGAAAGCATCAGTGGAAAGGAGAAATGTTTTTCCCATATTAACTCTTACAGGAGAGAATTTCCCTTCCTAGGGGTAGATTTCATCTCACTTCCTGTTGTCTCCTTCCGTTTGCAAGTAGGAGTCGTTTGTAAGTTAGATGTTTGAAAGTAGGGGCCTGCCCTATATACTCAGCAGAAATTTGGGCCTTAGGTGTTGTTGTGGCCACAACACTGTAAGGCCTCACAGGGCCCTGCTGTGAAATATTAGATCAAGAATTGTAATTACATGCCCCTGTTGACCAGGGGCAGAAAAATTGGGCCTTTGGTGCTGGTGGTGGTGCTGGTGCCACAACACTGTAAGTCCTCACTCGCTCTTGGTGGGCGCAGAAATGGGCCCTGCTGTGAAATATTAGATCAAGAATTGTAATTACATGCCCCTGTTGAACAAGGGCAGAAAAATTGGGCCTTTGGTGGTGGTGCTGGTGCCACAACTCTGTAAGTCCTCACAGACACTCTAGTTGGAACGCAGGAACGAGCCCTGCTGCAAAGCATTGCATCAAAAATTGTAATTACACGCCCCTGTTAAACAGGGGCTGAAAAATTGGGCCTTAGGCACTGGTGCTGGTGCCACAACACTGCAACCCCTCACAGATACTCTAGTTGTAATGCAGAAACGAGCCCTGCTGCAAAGTATTGCATCAAAAATTGTAATTACACGCCCCTCTTAAACAGGGGCTGAAAAATTGGGCCTAAGGCACTGGTGCTGGTGCCACAACACTGCAACCACTCACAGATGCTCTAGTTGTAACGCAGAAACAATCCCTGCTGCAAAGTATTACATCAAAAATTGTAAGTACACGCCCCTGTTAAATAGGGGCTGAAAAATTGGGCCTTAGGCACTGGTGCTGGTGCCACAACACTGCAACCCCTCACAGATACTCTAGTTGGAATGCAGAAACGAGCCCTGCTGCAAAGTATTGCATCAAAAATTGTAATTACACGCTCCTGTTAAACAGGGGCTGAAAAATTGGGCCTTAGGCACTGGTGGTGGCGCCCAGAACCAAAAATGTTCTTACAAGCTATCAGCGTGATCATTGAGGAGGAAGAGGATAATTACTCAGGGATAGTCACTCAGCATCAGCATAGGCAGTCTTTGAAGGGATCTGAGATTTCAAAAAAAATGATTCGGTTACATCAGCATCAGGTGCTTGTTAGCTGGTGGTGATCCAAGACTGATTCATTTTTATGAAGGTCAGTCCATCGACCGAGTCGGTGGACGGACGCACCCTGTGATCGGTTACAAAGCCTCCAGCAGCACTGAATGTGCGTTCCAAAAGAACGCTGGATGCAGGACAGGCCAGTAGCTCAATTGCATACTGTGCAAGCTCTGGCCAGTGATCCATCCTCAAGACCCAGTAACCCAGAGGATTTTCGGTGGGAAAGGTGTCCAAGTCAGATCTTGCCCCTAGGTATTCCTGCACCATGTAAAACAGACGCTGGCGATGGTTGCTGGAACCGATCATACCTTGGGGCTGCGGACCAAAAAATTGTCTGAACGCATTGGTCAGACGGCCACCTTCTCCACCGCTCCTTCTTTGACTGACTGAAGCCCCAGCAACATGTTGTCCAGAAACAGGAGTTTATAACCTCCCAGTCTCTGGGAACGCGTTGCACAGACCTTTCTGCAAGGCCTCCCGAAGATGTTTCATCCTCTGCTCCCTCTGCGATGGCAAGATAAGGTCCGCAACCTTACCCTTGTAACGTGGATCAAGGAGGGTTGCCAGCCAGTATTGGTCCTTCTCTTTGATACCACGAATACGAGGATCCTTACGCAGGCTTTGCAGGATCAGGGAGGCCAGGTTTGCTGAGGCATTCGGTCCGGAGTCCTCTGGGTCCCTAAGGACGACATGGTCCGCAGCCACCTCCTCCCAGCCACGTACAAGTCCATGTGTTTCTTGGGACTGATCCCTTAAAGACTGCTGCTGATGCTGAGTGCCAGGCTCCACCTCCATACTGACACAATCTTCCTCTTCCTTCTCATCCTCCTCCTCGTCCTCTTCCTGTGTGATCGGCGGGCACGCAGGAACACTGTCTGGATAAAGGGGGCCTTGAGAGCTAAGGAAGTCCTCCTCTTCCTACCTCTGTTCTGCCTCAAGTGCCCTGTCCATTATTCCATGCAGCGTGTGCTCCAACAGGTGGACAAGGGGGACAGTGTCACTGATGCATGCACTGTCACTGCTCACCATCCTCGTGGCCTCCTCAAATGGTGACAGGACAGTGCATGCATCCCTGATCATGGCCCACTGGCGTGGGGAAAAAAAAACAAGCTCCCCTGACCCTGTCCTGGTGCCATAGTCGCACAGGTACTCATTGATGGCCCTCTGCTGCGTGTGCAGCCGCTGCAGCATGGCCAACGTTGAGTTCCACCTGGTGGGCATGTCACAGATTAGGCGGTTCTTGAGCAGGTTAAACTCCTTTTGGAGGTCCGCCAGCCGAGCACTGGCATTATAAGACCGGCGGAAATGCACACAGACTTTCCTGGCCTGCCTCAGGACATCCTGTAAGCCCGGGTACCTGCCCAAGAACCGCTGCACCACCAAGTTAAGGACGTGAGCCAAACAGGGCACATGGGTCATTTGTCCCTGTCGGAGGGCAGAGAGGAGGTTGGTGCCATTGTCGCAAACCACCATTCCTGCCTTAAGTTGGCGAAGAGGCCATGGAGGAAGAAGAAGAGGAGGGGGTGGAGGAGAGAGGTGTGTCATAATCATTAGTAGTGGCATTTTGGAGGCGTGGTGGCGGAACAACCTCCAACACTACTGCACCTTGTCCTGCATCCTTCCCAGCTGCCAGCAGAGTCACCCAATGCGCCGTGAAACTTAGGTAACGTCCCTGTCCATGCCTGCTGGACCATGAGTCAGCGGTAATATGCACCTTACCGCTGACCACCCTGTCCAGCGAGGCATGGACATTGAGAGCCGGAATCGCCTTCCGTGAGAAAAAGTGGCGTTTGGGTACCTGCCACTGAGGAACCGCACATTCCACAAACTCACGGAAGGGGGGTCTACCAACTGAAAAGGCAGCAGTTGAAGTGCTAGCAATTTTGCCAAGCTAGCATTCAACCGCTGGGCATGTGGATGGCTGGGAGCAAACTTCTTTCGGCGGTGCAACAGCTGGGGCAGGGAAATTTGCCTGGTACAATCTGACGTCGGTGTACCAAAAGCAGATTGCCCACAAGTACTTGGCTGTGACACACCTAATTCTACACCTTCATTCCTCTCAGTGCAGGTCTCAGAGAGGACTGAAGGTATAGTGGGGTTGGAGATCTCAGCTGATGAGGAGCAAGGAGAGGTCCTCTTTGTTCTTTGGTGTGGGTCTTTTAGATACGCTTGCCAACAAACTGCATGGCAGGTCAACATATGTCTGGTCAAGCATGTGGTACCCAAGCGGGAGATGTTTTGGCCACGCGAGATACGCTTGAGACATATGTTGCAAATAGCAGCGGTGCGATCTGATGCACTCGTCTCAAAAAAGGCCCACACCAAAGAACTTTTTGAATAACATGCAGAGACTGCAGCGCCCTGCACATGTGGAGCTTTAGGGTGTGATGCAGTCAGTGTGCTGCCCTTAGGCTGGCCCCTGGAGGGCATCCTGCCTCGTTGGTGATGTGCCACCTCCTCCTCTCTCCTATCAGGCACCCACATTGAGTCAGTGAGCTCATCATCCCCTCCCTCCTCATCACTGGAGCAAACCTGGCAGTATGCTGCAGCAGGGGGAGCATGACTGCCAGATTGCTGTCCTTCTTGGGCACCCCCTCTGTCCGTGCTCATGTTACTGCCTTCATCGAGCTCAGTATCATCATCAGAGCCTTCCAAACGCTGGGCATCCTCCTGGAGCATGTACCCAACACTGTGGTCAAACAGTTCGAGGGACTCCTCAGGAGGACATGGTGAGGCTAGGGAAGGAGTCACTGATGACACTGAGCCGAGGGAAGAGGCCGCTGCTTTGCCAGACAAAGTACCCTGAGCATGAGTGAGAGAGGATGAGGAGGACGGCTTGGTCATCCACTCGACCAAGTCTTCGGCATGTTGCGGCTCAACACGGCCAGCTGCCGAAAAAAAGGCCAAGCGTGTCCCACGGCCACGTGCTGATGAGGAAGCACCGTCTCCACGACCAGCACTAGACACAAAGCCTGCTTGCCCTCTCTAATTGGCTTGTGACTGTCTGCCTCTCCTTCTTGGCCTTCCAGACATACTAATGGCCTGTAGCTGCACTAAGCTGGGATATATATATATATATATATATATATATATATATACATATATATATATATATACATATATATACATATATATATATATATATATATATATATATATATATATATATATATATATATATACAGTACATATATGTACTGATACTGCAGCTAGCAAAATCAACTGCCTGCCTGTAGTATGAGAACACCACCAACCTTCTACAGGTAGCTTTAGCTGAACACTGTGAAGAGCTCGCAAAAAAATAACTTGTAGGTTTAGCTGAACACTGTGAGGAGGACGCACCACACGAACTTGTAGTTTTAGCTGAACACTGTAAGCAGGACGCACTACACTAACTTGTCGTTTTAGATGAACACTGTGCAGAGGTCTCACTACACTAACTTGTAGTTTTAGCTGAACACTGTGAGGACGCACCACACTAACTTGTAGTTTTAGCTGAACACTGTGAGGAGGACGCGCTGCACTAACTTGTAGCTTTAGATGAACACTGTGCAGAGCTCGCAAAAAAATAACTTGTAGGTTTAGCTGAACACTGTGAGGAGGACGCACCACACTAACTTGTAGTTTTAGCTGAACACTGCGAGCAGGACGCACTGCACTAACTTGTAGCTTTAGATGAACACTGTGCAGAGGTCTCACTACACTAACTTGTAGTTTTAGCTGAACAATGTGAGCAGGACGCACTACACTAACTTGTAGCTTTAGATGAACACTGTGCAGAGCTCGCAAAAAAATAACTTGTACGTTTAGCTGAACACTGTGAGGAGGATGCACCACACTAACATGTAGTTTTAGCTGAACACTGTGAGCAGGACGCACTGCACTAACTTGTAGCTTTATATGAACACTGTGCAGAGCTCGCAAAAAAATAACTTGTAGGTTTAGCTGAACACTGTGAGCAGGACGCACTGCAGTAACTTGTAGCTTTAGATGAACACTGTGCAGAGGTCTCACTACACTAACTTGTAGTTTTAGCTGAACACTGTGAGCAGGACGCACTGCACTAACTTGTAGCTTTAGATAAACACTGTGCAGAGGTCTCACTACACTAACTTGTAGTTTTAGCTGAACACTGTGAGCAGGACGCACTGCACTAACTTGTAGCTTTAGATAAACACTGTGCAGAGGTCTCACTACACTAACTTGTAGTTTTAGCTGAACACTGTGAGCAGGACGCACTACACTAACTTGTAGCTTTAGATGAACACTGTGCAGAGCTTGCAAAAAAATAACTTGTAGGTTTAGCTGAACACTGTGAGCAGGACGCACCACACTAACTTGTAGTTTTAGCTGAACACTGTGAGCAGGACGCACTGCACTAACTGTAAATAGTCTAGCTGCCTGACTGTGGTACTAATAGGATCAAAAGAACACCAGCAATTTTCTTCAGGTAGCTGTAAATACTGTAACAAGACAAGCCTGCTTGTCAGTAAGAAGATAACATATACCTAGTGCAAACAGTTTGGACGAGAAACACATTAACCTTTCAATTTATCGTTGGCATACCTCCCAACTTTCTGAGATGGGAATGAGGGACACTTATTAGCAAAAGTATGTAGGCATAGCCTACACCCCCTGCCGCACCCCCTTAAAGGAAAATTGTACAAAAAAAATGATTGGTTAAACCCACAAGTGCTTTTTTACCACTACTATTCCTTTATATTGGCTTTTGGAATTTACAAGTGCAGCAATTTAGAAATTGGATAAAAGGTTTCAGCACTGGGAAAACACTTTTTGGTAAGTAGTACATTTTATATACAACTATACAGGTCAGACCAAAATGAGGGACAAATGAGGAGGAAAGAGGGACAGAGGGACTTTGTTCCAAATGAGGGACAGTCCCTTGAAATCAGTCCCTTGAAATGTCGATCGTTCGGCAGAAAATTTCCAAACTCCAAACTCTCCAAATGATTAACTGGCCTAAAAAATAAACAAACTGTATAAATGCCCGACGGCCGATTTTTTGTATAGTGTATGGCCAGCATAACTGTAATCAGCCTACATTTCCCATGAATCCTTGGGATGGGAGAGAATATGGGAGGTAGATTAGGCTTGTACATGTAAATGTGAATTCGCCCACTTCAACATAAATCACACCCCTCATTCTGCAGCCAGCAAGCCATACATAACACATGGTATCAGAGGTTACAGCCTTATAAATGCAAAGCATTTTAATATAAAGACATGCTGGTAGGTTAATCGGATCCTGTCTAAATTGGCCCTGGTATATGCTTGAATGTGTGTTAGGGACCTTAGGTTGTAAGCTCTTTGAGGGTAGGGACTGATGTGAATGTACAATGTATATGTAGAGCGCTGTGTAAATTCACGGCACTATATAAGTCCCTGAAATAAATAAATAAAATAAATATAAATGCAAACCAGTGCAACGTGTCAGGGTACACCATTGTCAAATGTCAGGGACCACCAGAGCCAAATGTCAGGGACCACCAGACCCGAATGTCAGGGTCCACCGTTGCCAAATGTCAGGGACCACCAGACCCGAATGTCAGGGTCCACCATTGCCAAATGTCAGGGACCACCAGAGCCAATTGTCAGGGACCACCAGAGCCGAATGTCAGGGACCACCAGTGTCGAATGTCAGGGACCACCAGAGCCAATTGTCAGGGACCACCAGAGCCGAATGTCGGGGACCACCAGAGCCAAATGTCAGGGACTACCAGAGCCAAATGTCAGGGACCACCAGAGATTAATGTCAGGGACCACCAAAGCCAATTGTCAGGGACCACCAGTGCCGAATGTCAGGGACCACCAGAGCCAAATGTCAGGGACCACCACCAGAGCCGAATGTCAGGGACCACCAGAGCCTAATGTCAGGGACCACCACCAGAGCCGAATGTCAGGGACCACCAGAGCCAAATGTCAGGGACCACCACCAGAGCTAAATGTCAGGGACCACCGAGCCAAATGTCAGGGACCACCAGAGCACCCCTTTGAGTAACTTCAGAGCAGACTTAGAACAGTTTGAGATGCTTTCCTGATGTTCTTGTGGTATCATAAACTCTGAGTACAAGTATCACAATCTCATAAATTATGTTCGCAAATTCTCCCTTACTAACTAATCTTGGGCTGCCCAGGCCTACTTTTTTCAGTTAGTAGTCCATGTTTGGCAAAGTCCTTGTAGGTAGATTCCCTTTGGGTGGTTGTCAAGAATGGCTCCTGGCTACATCTTCCTCTGAACTGAACTGGACCTTCTTCTCTTCCTATATGGTCCCGCTTGCTCCCTGAGCCCAGCTTTCCCCCTGATTTATAGTCTGTACAGGATGGAGGGAAAAACCCAAAAAGCCTGGGATCCCAGACCCAGGGTTAACTCTTCTCTACCCACCAAATAGGCACCTGCCTACACATGTGCATCGCTTACCTGGGAAAAAGAGGGCACCAGGATGCAGTATGGGAAAAAGACAAGCAAGCGGAGGCAGTGTGATGTTTTGGGCAATGTTCTGCTGGGGAACCTTGGGTCCTGCCATTCATGTGAATGTTACATCGACACGTACCACTTATCTAAACATTGCTGCTGACCAAGTACACCCCTTCATGGAAACAGTGATTCTCTCATGGCAGTGGCCTCTTTTAACAGAATAACGCACCATGCTACACTGCAAAAATGGTTCATGAATGCTTTGAGGAACACAACAAGTTTGAGGTGTTGACTTGCCCTCCAAATTCTTCAGATCTCAGTATATCACGCATCTGTGGGATGTGCTAGAAAAAACAAGTCTGATCCATGGAGGCCCCATCGTGCAATTTACAGAACTTAAAGGATCTGCTACTGACAGCTTGGTGCCAGATACCATAGCATACCTTCAGAGGTCTAATGTAGTCCATGCCTCGATAGATTAGGGCAGGGTTCTCCAAATTTTCTAAACAAAGGGCCAGTTTACTGTCCTCCATACTTTGCAGGGGCCGGACTGTGGCCATTGGAAGTAGAAATTATCCTGGCGTCATCAGAATTAAACAATGCATCTTTGGTATTAGGGGGAGGAATAGTGCTTCATCATTCATGTTAGTGGGAGGAATAGTGCCCCATCATTGTTGTCAGTGGGGAGGAATAGTGCCCCATCATTGGTGTCAATGGGAGGAATAGTGCCCCATCATTGGTGTCAGTGGGAGGAATAGTGCCCCATCATTGGTGTCAGTGGGAGGAATAGTGCCCCATCGTTGGTGTCAGTGAGAGGAATAATGCCCCATTGTTGGTGTCAGTGGGAGGAATAGTGCCCCATCATTGGTGTCAGTGGGAGGAATAGTGGCCCATCATTGGTGTCAGTGGGAGGAATAGTGTCCTGTTGTTGGTGTCAGTGGGAGGAATAGTGCCCCATTGTTGGTGTCAGTGGGAGAATTAGTGCCCCATCGTTGGTGTCAGTGGGATTAATAGTACCCCATTATTGGTGTCAGTGGGAATAATGGTGCCCCATTCTTGCTGTCAGTTTGAGGAATAGTGCCCCATCGTTGGCGCCAGTCGGAGAAATAATGTCCCATTGTTGATGTCAGTAGCAGGAATATTGCCACATTGTTGGTGTCAGTGAGAGGAATAGGGTCTTGTACCAATGGATGGAATAGTACCCCAAGGGCCATATAAAGGCAAGCAAAGGGCTGCATTGACCCCTGGGCTGCAGTTTGGAGACCCCTCGATTAGGGCAAAAGGGGACCTACTCAATATTAGATGGGTGATCAAAACTGTATGGCTGATCGCTGTATACTCAATAAATCTTTACAAAAAAAAAAAAAGGCAGATCACTTTGTATTTTTTCTGCTGTCACTCTGTTATGATTCTGTGTTGGCTACAATTGTCAATTTATTAGCAGTTCTTTTCAAACACTGACATCTTCAATATAATTCTTTCACCTTTTTTTTGTTGCGCAATGACTGGGCAGGGAGAGGGCAGCAAAAGGGAAAATTTAGAAAAATATAATTTTTTCTGTATTTGTTACCAACACCTCTTTTACATAGTTATCCCTAGATTTCTACTCCAAAATAAAACTGACAAGATCTTCTGAGTACACTGATAGCACATTAGGCTTCATTTACATGGGTGGGAATCAGCAATTCTTGCCGGCGGAGAAACTACTGTAGCTGCCTGCACACAGTGAGGTTGTTTTACTAACAGCAAATTGGCTGTTTACTTTGCAAGGAAATTTTTTTATTAGTTTAGCGAAACTAGTTAAGCTTTTCTGACTTCCATCATCCAGTTATGTGCAAGCAGTTTTATTTTCTTGCAAGCGATTGGTTATTCCATGCAAAGTAAAATTCCACCACATTCACTAATGTAAGGAAAAATTCCCATACATAGTGAAAATTCTCTTTCAAAGTGAACAGCCTATTTGCCTTTAATAAATCAACCCTGTTGATTGCAAACAGATTTGTACCATGTACAGCACTGTACACATGTAACCACTCCTCTGAGCCGTTATATGCTTTTAGGGACTCTGACCAGCCCTGGATGTAGACAGCTTGTATCCAGGGATGGCATTTCTGGCCACATACAATCTGACCTCATTTATTCATCCAGTTTGTATGCAGCCATAAAACAGACTGTTTCTGTGTCCAGAGAGGCAGTGTTTAGCCACCGCTCATGCAGCAGTCTATCCACTTTCATTCACCCGTCTGAATGATTCCTAAGTGTACCAGAATAGTGTAGGTCAAGTAGGTATTCACAATGTATGCGAAAGAAAATAATCTGTTTCCGGGAAATTGATAGTAAATTGGTGCTGTGTAGTCAGAAATTAGTATGGCACCTTTGAATGATCACAAATAGATCTGGATAACATTTCATGCATATTTTTCATATTTCTCCCATTCTGTATGCTTACTAAAGGTCAGTGACTCACTAGCAAGTAAACTAGGATAAAGATGGCAGCTTTGAACCTACAAACTTGAAGCTGAACTTCATTTTCTTTATTATTATTATTATTATTATTATTATTATTATTATTATTATGCTGCCTTGGAGTAAAAAATTAAAAAGAAAATATTTTGCTGTAAAACTCACTTTCAATCCAGAGCTGTCATCTCAGTACTTCTTCTGTGCTACTTGCTACTTGTTAAACTTGTTCTAGATTGAATGGCAGGGTGGCATCATACTAGCCAAGGCTCCCAGTACTTTCGGACTGACAGTGCTCACACATAACAGGTGTCATTGGACCAGCCTGAAGACAATCTAGTTTGCCATAGCATCTGACTGTGGGCTTTCAGGTGGGAGTAATGTGCATGGCTGTAAAGCCACCTGATCACCTCCACACCCCGCCGAAGGTACCGATCCCCCCAGACAACTGCCCCTGCCAAAAGGCGTGCACAGGGGGCGTGCCAGGTGTGCCTGGGCACACCCTGATCACTCTATGTAGTGCCAATTTCCCCTACTGCCTGGGTTTCCCCCCATGTTGAGCTGCTGTGGGGGATGTTTCAGGATGGAGAGTGGGGGAAGGGGCTAATCAATATGTAATTTACTGGCCCCTTCCTTTTTTTAATGAACACAGTAAATATACTCACTTACTGTGTTTAATCATAACTGAAGCATGATAAACTGTGTTTATCATGCTTCAGTGCTTGAATGAACATGAAGCCGCTCAGCACAGAGCACTTCCCATTCATTCACTGCCCCGTGCAGCTGAGGCTGAAGAGAAAGGCATGTGTGTTTGCTACTTGGGGTGCACACCCTATTGCAATTGGCTGCCCATACCTATTCCCCTGCCATTGATACCGAGATCCACTGTCCCACCTGCGGGCCCAGAACCAGCATGGAGGGTGTTGGCAGATGGAACAGAGAGAGATCAGTGAATGTCTATTTGCTGATCTCACCTCCAGCAAATGCCAATAAACAAAATAGTGCAACGCCAACCAGATGCGGGAAAACACAAAACGTAGCAAAATCGCTGCACAAACTTACCGCAACCTTGCCGTCATTTTGCTGCATCTTACGTTTTCCCACAGCTGGCGGTCAAAACGTTTGTATCCTGAACATGATTCTTCTGCGTTCAGGAGAGGGAGGTTGAAGCTCACCTAAACGTGGCAGCTCCTAAACTCTGCTAAAAGCCTACATTATGTGTACATTGACACATAGGGGTTGATTTACTAAAGGAAAATTGACTCTGCACTTTGCAAAGTGCAGTTGCACTCTGCAAGAGCAGGTGCTTCAGAGCTTAGTAAATGAACAAAAGCTCTGCTGACTTCCATCATCCAATCATGTGCAAGCAAAAATGCAGCTTTTCTTATTTTCCTTGCATGTGATTGGGCATTCTTTGCAAAGTGAAGCCTTACCTGATTTACTAAGCTCTGGAGCAACTGCACTTGCAGAGTGCAACTGCACTTTGCAAAGTGCACAGTCTAGTTGCCTTTAGTAAATCAACCCCATAGGCTTTTATGGAATAGAGTTTAGTATTTTTGGCAAAAAACTCAAGTTTAAGAGCAAACAGCATAGGCTAGTGTACATGAAGCCTTATAAGGGAGTCAGGGCCGGTGCTACCACTAGGCAAACTAGGCAGCCGCCTAGGGCGCACTGCTGCCTAGGGGTGCCCGGCCGCTGATTTCCCTCTGCTTCTGCATGGTCTGCAGGCTGCACCATGTAACTAACTCAGTCTCAGGCAGCTGCTCCGTCTGTCCGGTAGTGTAATTAGAGGTGCAGCGCAGCACTGGAGCCAGCGCTAGAGGAAGCAGAGTCTATGCTTCCTGTACAGCGCCACCTCCTGTCACATGGGTAGGGCGAAGTGGGTGGAGTCAGCGGTGGAGCCAATGGGGGCAGCAAAATGAGGTTTCGCCTAGGGGCGGAGGCGGAGGTTCACCTTCCAGCAGGACAAAGACCCTAAACATACAACCAGAGCTACAATGGAATGGTTTAGATCAAAACATATTCAAGTGTTACAATGGCCCAGTCAAAGTCCAGACCTAAATCCAATTGAGAATCTGTGGCAAGACTTGAAAATTGCTGTTCACAGACATTCTCCATCCAATCTGACAGAGCTTGAGCTATTTTGCAAACAAGAATGGGCAAAAATGTCACTCTTTAGATGTATAAAGCTCGTAGAGACATCCCCAAAAAGACTTGCAGCTGTAATTGCAGGGAAAGGTGGTTCTACAAAGTATTGACTCAGGGGGCTGAATACAAATGCACGTCACACTTTTCACATATTTATTTGTAAAAAATGTTGAAAACCATTTATCATTTTTCTTCCACTTCACAATTATGTGTCACTTTGTGTTGGTCTATCACATAAAATCCCAATAAAATACATTTACATTTTTGGTTGTAACATGACAAAATGTGGAAAATTTCAAGGGGTATGAATACCTTTTCAAAGTACTGTATGTGTTACGTACTAAATAGGACTTCTTCAGGAAGTGGCGTGAATTACATCACTTGTGGGTTCAGTGCTGTCATTCCTGGGTTGCAGTGGCCTGGGAAGCAGTACAGTCCATTAGGCTAGGTTCACATCTATACGGTTGATGCATTTTTTCGGCGCGTTTGGAGGTGCATTTTTGAAAACATGTTTTTGCATGCGGTTTACATGAGTTTTGCGGGGTTTTTTTCTCCTTAACAAACTGTGAATAGCTGGATGTTAAGGATGCAGCAGCCACCCCTCTGACAGGTGAATGTAAAAAAAAGAATTAAAGAGAGCAGTGCAGCGCTGGACAAGTATCACAAGTGAAAAGAATTGTGAAGACTTGTGTTCAAAAAAATTTAAATTAAACAACAATAATAAATGACAGCTAATGATGGTGACTGATGAAAGGAACATTCAATCCAAAGTCCATAGGTGATAAAAAACAAATACAATGAAAGCAAATATAATGAAGAAAAAGTTCTAAAGTATGGTGTGAGTGAAATCCAAGGGTTATTCCATGCAGAAATCTGGATCAATAATCCACCGCCAGTGCTGCCCACCACCTGGTCATAAAGTTATGAAGGCTTACCAGAGAGCCTGCGACCGCCCTTATTCAGGGGGGTCAAAACAGGCTTAGTAGAGAGAGATATGAGGTGAACTTCAAGGGATGTCCCATAAGAGACTCTGTAGGGAATCTTGCCAACCTCCTTCCTGGGCGATTACTCAGCAACAGCAGGGCGCCAATTCGGAAGATGTAGTCCCAACGACGCTTCTTTTCTTGTGCTCATCCATGTATCCAGACATTTCCATGTATCCAGTGGGAGAGGCAGGGTGTGTGCTAATGAGGTCAGATGGTCAACTCCTTCCTGTGTCATGACCTAAAGTCTGATCAGGAAGAAGACATTACTAATGGAAACGTCTGGATACATGGATGAGCACAAGAAAAGAAGCGTCCTTGGGACTACGTCTTCCGAATTGGCGCCCTGCTGTTGCTGAGTAATCGCCCAGGAAGGAGGTTGGCAGAATTCCCTACAGAGTTTCTTATGGGACATCCCTTGAAGTTCACCTCATGTCTCTCTCTACTAAGCCTGTTTTGACCCCCCTGAATAAGGGCGGTCGCAGGCTCTCTGGTAAGCCTTCATTACTTTATCACCAGGTGGTGGGCAGCACTGGCGGTGGATTATTGATCCAGATTTGTGCATGGAATAACCCTTGAATTTCACTCACACCATACTTTAGAACTTTTTCTTCATTATATTTGCTTTCATTGTATTTGTTTTTTTACCACCTATGGACTTTGGATTGAATGTTCCTTTCATCAGTCACCATCATTAGCTGTCATTTATTATTGTTGTTTAATCAGTTGTTAGGGATGTGGCCGCTGCCCGCTCCTTAACAACAGGCTATTTACAGTTTGTGAGGGAGAAAACAATTAATAGATGTGAACTTATCCCATATGAAACCATGTTAAATGGACTGTAGTGCATTTCTGCAAACCGCAAAACGCACTAAAAATACATAGTTGTGAACCTAGACTTAGCTGCAGGGGAGGGCAGGGGAGACATCAGAGCTCTAAGACCCTTTCACACTGAAGCGTTTTGCGGGTGTTATAGCGTTAAAAATAGCGACTGAAAACCACCCTAAAACAGCTGCTCCATGTACTCCAGTGTGAAAGCCCGAGAGCTTTCACACTGGAGCGGTGCGCTGGCAGGGCGTCAGAAAAAGTCCTGCCAGCAGCTTCTTTGGAGCGGTGTGAGAGCGGCGTAGGAGCGGTGAACTCACCACTCCTCCGCCGCTGCTTCCCTTTGAAATCAATGGGGCAGCGCTGCGATACATTTTGCGTGCGGATTTAACCGTTTTTCGGCCGCTTTACCACTGACGCCAGTGGCGGCACAGTGTAAAAGGGGTCTAATAGACCCCAATGTGTCAATAAAGAGAACCCGTGCTGTCACATAGGGGGCTATTAGACCCATGTGATAAAAAGGATGTTAAGTGTAAGAAAACAAAAAATTTTTTAAAAATGTTAGAATCCCCTGCCCCTCACGTACACACATAAGAACATAAACGCATGCAGTGGGTGTGCCTACATACAAAAATGATTGCGTCACACATGTGAGGTATTGCCATGAGCAAGTGAAGGCAATAGTTCTAGGGCCACCATTCATGGTTAAAGAGTAACTCCACTTTTGTTGAGAAAAAAGCATTCCCCTCTGGGTTATCTATGTAAATTGCAAAGATTTTGACAAACTTAGTTTCAGATTCCCACCTTTTGTTATTCTGAAGAAATCCCTGGTTGTTTGTCTGTGTCCATGTGGGAAGGTGAGCCTAATGGGAGTGTTTATTTAATTAGCAACCAGCTGCTGCACCTGCAAAGCTCTAATTAGGAAAGCTGCTGGGCCTGCATCCCTTTAGATGTGATTTCCCATTGAGAGTATCTCACCAAAAATGACATTTTTGTTGCAGGGGATGCCTGAAATCTGATTTGTATCTTAGTGCAGACATCTGGGAAAATCAGTGCGCTAATCACACAAGCAGGAAATTATGTTTCTGGGGGCGTTCTGTACACATTCTCTGTAAAGAACACCTCCAGGTAGCCATATTGCACTGCATCTCACAGAGAATTACAGAGCTGCAGATTGAAAAGGAAAGGTAATTTTTAATAACATTCAATTACAATATGACTTGTGTTGCAACTGTATATGCTATATTATTTTTTTTTTTTTTTATTTCCTATTTTTCTTCCCATGAAAGTGGAGTTACCCTTTGACTCTAAATTGCTAACCTGTAAAGATTTTGAAAGCATCACTGATGGACAATTTTGGGTACTGTCTGCACAATTTATGGCTTGCCATGTTTGGTATCTACTTATTCAGTGCAATCTCTTCTTTTATATTATAGAAAAAGAAATGCATAATATATTATAATTGCGTGAAATAATAGTGTACTTTTTGCTCATAATTTGTGTCTGATAAACATGTGTACTGATATCAACTGACATAAAAAAAATTGCAACTACCTCCATTTTATTATCCAGGGTCTTTGCTTTCAGAAAATGTATATTGTTTGATGGGCTTTAACTTATCTTTTTTTTTTTTTAATCAAAGACAAAGTTTATTAAACAGCACAGAAAATAGTTCCAGAACATCTGTGTCACAGTATACAGCAGAATATCCAACACTTGATTATACAAGCAGGCAAAGAAATCAGCAGTAATTCAAATTACAGTACATCTGCGGATATATATATAGAACCTCAGCTCTGTTATCACAACTCGACAAATGTACAAGTTAGGTAATAAACAGCCATGCAAGTAAACATGGAATACAGGGGTAAAAACAAACCTCAGGTAACATGGTTACTAGGCAATAAGCCTGAGAACTCAACCTCAATCTAGTAACCCATATAAAACCAGCTCCATGGGTGCTAACTCCGGTATCGACAGCCATCCATCCATCCCATACCCTGTCAAATTTGGTGGGACAGCCCCTATGTTGCTATATCACTTTTTATAACAAAGGTTGGCACTCATATTGGTAATCAAATCCTGTGGGGACGGGGGCAAGGAACTTTTCCAAAACATTAAAAGCACTTTACGAGCCTGAAATAAGGCCCTGGAGACAGCCTCTTTAACAAAAGTGTCAGAAATCATCAGATCAAAAATATCGAGGATACAAGATAAGGGATCCAGAGATAATTTCAGTTGGAAAGCCTGATTGATACTGGTGTCCTAGTATCTATGGAGCTTGGGGCAGCGCCATAGCATATGAAGCAGATCCCCATGATCCCTCCAACACTCGGGACAAAGGGGGTCTGCCAGTAGGCCCATTTTATGTAATTTGAACGGGGTATAATGTACTCTAGGCTCTGTAGGCAGAATATATAACTGTGAAAGGCATTGCTACACATTTAAGGAGCTGTAACACACTACCCCCATAGCTTCATCCCATTGATCTCCTGTCAATTCGCCTACACCTGGCCCCCACTGCACTCTAGCCCTACAGGGGTTTTTGTCCAGGTATGTCCCAAGCAGCGGTGAATAACAGTTAGAAATAAAGGCCTTAGTGGAAGTAAATTCTTGCATCATAGAAAACACCGGGGTAGGGGAAAGACAAAAATTGGGAGGAAAATGCTGAGCTGACACTGCATGCCTTAATTGCAAGTAATAGAAATACATCTGCTGGGGGAGATCCAATTTGGCTTGCAGAGGAGAGAAAGACATTAACCGACCACCAGTAAAAATTTGCTTTACATGCGTGTTACCATATTCTTGCCACTTGGGGGGGGGGGGGGCTACTGCAGCTTAGCAAGTTCTGGATAAGTAGGGTTGTTCAGTAAGTACTAACGCTAGTGTACCCCGTGACCCCCTGCAATTGCTTAGCTCTATGCCATACTGTGTGCATCAGCTGATAAGTGGGGTAAAATCTATTGGGCTTAGCACAGGAGGGAGTTAACTCATCTTGACCCTGGTAATGAAGTGCAGTGCTCACAGGCTGGAACCCTCACACAGGAGGCCATAGATCAAGGGTAGGCAACCTTGGCCCTCCAGCTGTTTTGAAACTACAAGTTCCATGAGACATTGCAAGACCCTAACAATCACAGGCATGACTCCTAGAGGCAGAGGCATGATGGGATTTGTAGTTTCACCACAGCTGGAGGGCCGAGGTTGCCTACCCCTGCCATAGATTATGTGATTTTCTTTCCTAAGATCACAGGCTGCAGGAAAGAAAATTGCTTGATTCCTCCCACGGTGCTATTGTGTGTGTGGGGGGGGGGGGGGCGTGGGGAGCCATCCCTGCTGGGAGAACACAATGATTACTGCTAGCAGCTATAGCCAATGGCAATAAGTGCATGCTAAAAATCAGACATGTTGGTTGTCAATGGATTGACTTGGGTACAATCAGCCTGCCCACAGATGGATTGAATCTTGGCTGGTTCAGTAGAGACCGGCCGAGATTTAATCCATCTATGGCCGGTTTTAGGCTTTCTCTAATTAACAGAGAGCAGTGACCGAAGTAAGGCGTGGTTCACTAAATTCAAGTCAAATTACAAGATCCTGACTTATATTTAGCTTCGAGGACACCTCTGATTTAAGGGGGGAATTTGGTAACTCTGGCATCTAGAGACAAATCAAACCTTTTTGACAGCTGGACCAGAATTAGCCAGTTCCCCACTACTTTAGATGCAGAACGGGTTAAGCAAAGCTGGATAAATCCTACTCGAATAGGCAAGCAATGAGGTCATTGTTTTGACTTCAATGCATGCCACACATCAATCAAGAAATGTACTGCAAAAGTATTTCTGTTTTTCTTCCTATTTTCCAGATCTGTTTGCGAGAAAAGCAAGGCAGAAGAGGCTGATCAGTACATCATGTCGATTTTGTAGAAAAAGAAACGGAGTCACAAAAAAGCCTCAGGATTTTATGTAATTATCTGCAGCAGGCTTTGGAATACGGCATTTAATGTGAACCAGTCAGCCATATTAATAATTGATATGTATAAGGCTATTATATATTTTTTTTAATTCAGAAAACTGAGCCACATTTTATTTCAATGTAGGAGGTATGTACCGTTCTCTTTTTTTCCTGCAGTGTGTCTTACGACTATTCCAGTAATTGTATAATATTTACATTGTTATTTTCTATATTTTACATTTCTACTTTTTTATTATATTTAATTCATGTCCTGAGGATACAAAAATGACAAAGGTATGGGATGCAGGTGTAAATTGTTTGTAAATACCAACATTAGAAGCCACTCATCATGAAACCCACCCTGTGCTCGCTAGTGCAAAGCCTTTAGCTTGCTAGAATTACCTAGAATGGAATGTGCTAGTTAATTTGCCGCCTACTGTGCTAAGTAGTATGCATTTGAGGAGAAGAAAAACAATGAACGAAGGGCTTAATTAGAGGATAGGTACACTCAAATGTGAAAAATAAGTGATGGCTGGCTGCTGGCACATTAAAGCAAATGCTGATTGCCTATATACCTGTGGAGCTCCTTGGGTATATATATATTTATGCTGGTCGCAGCCCTTCTATAGCTCCCCTGTTATTGTGATCACAGTACTTTTTGACTTTGGGTCAAAGGCTGCAACCAGGTTCCTCAGCAAAATATCAACAATTGAGGAGAGTGAAAGGGGCTTGACCTGCGATCTAAAGCTAACCCCTAGACTTTAGATAATAATTTCCCAATTCAGCATTTTTTGACAGTATAAAGCCAACAGACAGTGGAGAAAACTTTGTCTAGGGTCTACATTTGTTCTGTCTTCTGTCCTGTAAAGCCATGACTTCCCCTCCATCCTTCATGGACACTTGTGAGGCTTGAGAATTCTTGTTTAGTGACAACACTTTGTCAGCAGGTATTGGGCCTGATTTACTAAAAATTTAATGGTAAAAAGCTTTGGTTGCACAACTGACTAAACTATGATGATTAGCTTTATGGTGGCCACACATGTATGCGCATAGTAATTCAATTGGTCATTTATTGTCACTAAACTAATCCAACTGAATAAAAATTGCAAACCAAAGACATCCATTCAATTGATTTAGTGAGCTCTTACTCCATTATCTCTCTGCCAAATTGATTGGCTGGGCCAGAATTTTGTTAATTGCTTCTGATCAATCTAATATCCATGTGTTTACCAAAGAACTGACCTAGATCGATCACATGATCTTTTTAATAGATCATTTCTGATAGATCATATTTTGATTGACAGTTTCAGTAGTCTACAAAGAGTGGAACAATACCACTCTTTGGATTTACCAATCCCCTTTTGCAAGGTCCTCCTGCAATTAGCATGAGGCTTGGTATGGTTTGGCGGGCATGCTCACTCCCCATTTTTTTCTAACCAGCCAGACTGCATGCCTGGATAATAGTCTTCTATAAATCTTTAGGATGGTCCTATAATGATTATTTTCTTAAAGGGATTTTACACAATATTTACAAAAATTCAAACCAGACCCTTACCCAGGCATGTGTGGAGGGAACATGAGTCTCCTCCCTCCTGAACCATACCAGGCCACATTCTCAACAATGGAATGGTACCTTGTAGAGAATGGTAAAGTGTTGTCCCCCCCCCCCCCAAGGTACCCTGTCCTCTGAGACAAGGGTCTCATCCCCACATCCTGTCCCCTAAAAAGGATGTAGGGGTCTGCAGGCCGGCTCCAGAATGAGCAAGGACTACATAGTAGCACTTGTTATTAGTTCAAAAATTAACTAGCAAGTACAAACAGACAAAATAAAAATATAAATAAAGAAACCATGTCCCCTGATGTCATCCATATCAACCAGCAATGTAGATCCAGCATGAATCAAAATTAGCACCACTTACCCCTATAGACCTCTTGCTGAATTTAGTGACAGACTTCAGAAGATGTGGAGAGAAGAGGGAATCATAATAAGAAAAAGCAATCACAATACATTTTGAGGTTTGGTGTTCCATTGCAGCCCTACACACTGGTCCATATTATTGTTAAAGAGGAAGTAAACCCTGATGGGTTTTACTTCCTCTTTTGTTCCCTGCAAAGTAAAAGCATAATGGGCTAGTAAGCATCGCACTTACCTGGAAACGAATCCTGCAATGTCCCCCGATGTTCCCGCTGGTGGCCGCGTCCATCTCTACCCCTCTTCCTTCTGGGGCCGTGGACTGCGGCACTGTGACTGGCCGGAGTCACGTGACATCACTCCCGCAAATGTGCGTGGGAGCCGATGGCTTGGGCACTTTAGAAATGTCACGATTGTGCCCTTTCTTCGGTGCGCATGCGCTCTAATAGGCTTCAAAAAGGGTGGGCTCGGGGCGCAGAGAGTGCGCCCTGATCCCACCCAATTGTGTGACCATAGCAAATTAATTTTCGCTATTTTTAACACTACAGTGCCTCCCCGCCAATCAGAAGGTAGGTCAGTGAGACCTGTTTCCCGATTGGCCAAAGCACCAGGCGTTCCTATTGGATGCCTAGTGGCAATTTGGCAAGCGGAGAAAGCTTGAGGAGCGGATACCTCCGCCGCCGCTGCTGCCCGCACTGTGGAGGAGAGTGGAGGCAGAGCAGGATCCTCTCCACAGCCTGGTAAGTGCCGGACCTCCCACACACGGGGGGTGAGGGGTGCAGCCAGTGCCGCGAGCCAGTTGTACTGCCAGTCCAGTGGGGTGGGGGGGTGCTGCCAGTGCCACCATTGCCACAAGCCACCAGTTGTACTGCCAGTCCCGCAAGCCCAGTGGGGTGGGGGGGTGCTGCCAGTGCCACCACTGCCGCAAGCCACCAGTTGTACTGCCAGTCCCGCGAGCCCAATGGGGTGGGGGGGTTGCTGCCAGTGCCACCATTGCCGCGAGCCACCAGTTGTACTGCCAGTCCCGCGAGCCCCGTGGGGGGGGTGCTGCCAGTGCCCCTATTGCCTCAAGCCAGTTGCGCTGCGTACTGCCAGTCTTCTGAGCCCGGTGAGGGGGGGGGGTGTTGCCAGTGCCACTAGTGTAGTCAGCCTGCCACGGGGGGGGGGCTGTAATTTTGCCCTATATACCCTGGTCTGTAATCCTGCCCTATAAACCCTGGTCTGTAATGCTGCCCTATATACCCTGATCTGTAATGCTGCCGGGTCTGTAATGCTGTCCTATATACCCTGGTCTCTAATGCTGCCCTATATACCCTAGTCTGTAATACTGCCTGGTCTGTAATGCTGCCCTATATACCCAGGTCTGTAATGCTTCCCTATATACACTAGTCTGTATTGCTGCCTGGTCTGTAATGCTGCCCTACATACCCTGGTCTGTAATGCTGCCTGGTCTGTAATGCTGCCCTATATACCCTGGTCCCTATGCCCCATCTGTAATGCTGCCTGGTCTGTAATGATGCCCTATATACCCTGGTCTGTAATGTTGCCTGGTCTGTAATGCTGCCCTATATACCCTGGTCTGTAATCCTGCCCGGTCTGTAATGCTGCCCTATATACCCTGGTCTGTAATGCTGCCTGGTCTGTAATGCTGCCCTATATACCCTTGTCTGTAATGCTGCCTGGTCTGTAATGCTGCCCTATATACCCTGGTCTGTAATGCTGCCTGGTCTGTAATGCTGCCCTATATACCCTGGTGTGTAATGCTGCCCTATATACCCTGGTCTGTAATGCTGCCTGGTCTGTAATGCTGTCCTATATACCCTGGTCGTTAATGCTGCCCTATATACCCTGGTCTCTAATGCTGCCTGGTCTGTAATGTTGCCTGGTCTGTAATGCTGCCCTATATACCCTGGTCTGTAATGCTGCTTGGTCTGTAATGCTGCCCGGTCTGTAATGCTGCCCTATATACCCTGGTCTGTAATGCTGCCTGGTCTGTAATGCTGCCCTATATACGCTGGCCTTTAATGCTGCCTGGTCTGTAATGCTGCCCTATATACCATGGTCTGTAATGTTGCCCCTATATACCCTGGTCTGTAATGCTGCCCTATATACCCTGGTCTGTCATGCTGCCCGGCCTGTACTGCTGCCCTATATACCCTAGTCTGCAATGCTGCCCTATATACCCTATCTGCAATGCTGAGCTATATACCCTGATCTGTGAGGTTGAACTATATACTCTGTCCTGTGATGCTGAGCTGTATACTCCTGACACTATGGGTGTAATACAGGGGACGGAGTGGGTGGATTCTATAAGGGGTGGGGCTTATGAGAAGCAGGAGGAGTCAAAGGGAAGGGCGGGGTCTGGCTTCCCCCATTCTAAAAATTCACCAGCAGCCACTGGTGGCAGGAGCTGCAATGACGTCACTCCTGCGCATGCACGCGGGAGCCACCGTTTACGACACAGGACTCTGAAAGAACGGCCTGGGTGGCCATTCCTTCAGAGCACGTGCGCCGGTGATGTTACCAGCTGCATGTACAATAAATATCTCCTCAACGGTGCACGTTTAGGAGATATTTACAGTACTTATAGGTAAGCCTTACTATAGGCTTACCTATAGGTAAAATTCATGTGTGGAAGTTTGCTCCATTTTAAGCTTCACTGTAGACTGCTCCAGAACTAGTTTGAGATTTGGGAGTCATTGAAGACTGCTGGAACTAGTGCAAGGATGTTCAATGAGAACAGATTCTTTTTGATTGCAATTTTGGCTTTGAAGGCAATGCTTATTTTGAAGAACCATAAAAACCTAACTATTTAAATCCCAAAATGATATCACACATGGGTTCATACTGCTGTGTAGTCAATGAGGAGTACTGTGCAAGAGGAGTTCATTTGCAGATGACAGCAGAAAAAAAAATCAGCGTCAGCCTTTGGCTGGTAAGTCAGGACCTGTAATTCCACAGTAGCTGGAGATTCAGAGGTTGTGTATGGAGAGGGTCACAGGTTGCCTAAATATGTTTTAAATGTTCGTGTATTCCTGCAGTTTGGGTGTAACCCCAAACCAGTCTAATTTATAGTGGTTGTGGGGTAGGTCTTTCAAAAGCATAGCTAATTCCATTTCTGGCTGGCACCGTGCCTCTATTTAAAGCAATTTAGGATAGCATTCCCTGCCAAGAGGCTGATGCTAATTGCCCTTACAGCTTTGTCTATCATGACTCCTGTTTATAAGTGTAACTATAGTGTCAGCCCGGTGATAGCGTGTCTTAGAGCTGTTAGGAAGTCAGCACTATTTTGATGTTTGGCCCTTAATCTATCCAGACCTGTATGGTTTAGACACATTGAGGCAGTACCTTTTAATTTTTTTGGAATTTATGTCTTCCTAAAGCTCAACCTTTTTTGTACTGGACAGAGTAGTGAAGAATTTAAATTTCTGTTAGGTTTATAATTACGTGACCCTATTAGGGAGATTGGGGAGATTTTCCTGTACTTCCTATACCTACAGTGTCCATCCAAGAAATGGGGGGTCAGTTGACACCTCAGAGACAAAGCAAACAATAACATCATCGGAAGATCTACACGCTGTACTAAAAATGTGTTTTTTTCTGTGTTTTTATTGGAGAGGTTTTCTGTCCTTTCTGGTCATGACAGTAGAAATCTCCCATATGGAAACAAAAACATGAATAAAAACTTTACAGGGCCCCTTCCCAATTTTCTCTAAAACACAATAAAAGGTTTTGGTTGGGATTTTAAACCACGTATTCAGCCATATCTGGATAGCATGGGGACGGGATAAAAGCTGTGTGAGGTTTTTGTTTCTATCTGTGTCTTCCATGTTCCCTTCATTTCCTTTGTTTCAGAGGGATAAAAAGTGAGAAAAGTCTCCCCAATGGGACAGAAATAAAAACATTTGTGAAGTTCTAATCCTTCCCAAGCGTATTTAAAAGTGGAAAAGAAATTATGGATATAGTTGGGCTTTAATAACATTGGCATTACTTTTTCCAACTTGCTATAATCATATTTGTAAGATTTTGTTTTGGCTGATGTTCTTTTATAGGCGGGTTCACACTAGAATGCATTGCTCTTGCAAAATGCAATTCTTAATGGCACCCCAAATGCAGCTCATAAACAAAGCATGTTAGTGACCATCAAACTGCATGATACTGCAGTGCCATGCAGTTTGGTGCGGTGCAACCTGAAAAAGTATAGCTTGCCCTACTTTTTCCATGTTCCAGTACATTTGGCAGCCATTGAAATGAATGGGCTGTCAAAACTGGAACATGTGGGACCCAAGTGGTCCTGCGTGCGTTCCAGCATGAACTGGCCCTTAATGTGAAAAGCTTTAAAAAAGAACTATTGGTAAAATGTGTTTAATCTTATGTAGCTCCCCAGGGGGCCTAGTGCTATATGCACTTGTCTTTTCTAATCAGTGGCCCCTATGTGATGACTGTAGCTCCATTCCCATTTGAAGCCCAAATTATGGGCATTTCTGTGGGGTCCTCCCCCTGTTCCCAAACCTGAGTGATCTGTCACTATTATGAATGAAAAATCAGCTCTACCTGTTCATTTGTACAAAAAAATCACTCAGAGCTTCATCTCTGTGTCAGTATGTGCCAATACACTATATATGTACAAGCATCCGCACACACATTGGACAGGGCTGTTGCTCTGAGTGATTTTATAGTATTATAAATGAACAAGCAGCACCTCATTCATAACAGTAACAGATAACTTAGAGCTGCGGCTCTGTGTATCTATCAGCGGCTGCTTTTACACATACACAGCAAGACCAATGGATCACACAGCACTGCAGCATTGTGAGCTTTGTCTTATAAAACAACGTGTCAGCAGTGTCAGGCCAGTGCCATGTATAACAAGGCCCAACATACTGATCGCTCATTTATAAAACTAAAAGATCACTCAGCACTTTTGATGCCACTAATATACACAAAGCATCACAGGCTGTGTCATTTTTGTTTGTGAAAGGCAATGCTCATCTCCAGAGCAGCCACTATGGCCAGAGACCAGAGCTTTCAATCACTAGTCCATCTTCTTTCTAACAGTGTAATCGGACAGACGGACGGATGGGGGGGACCTGTCTGACCAGGTTGCTTAGAAACTAAGGGATGCTCTTCTTTAAAGGGCCGGTTCACTTTTAAAGACATTTCCACAGATACGCTGCCCATGAAGTGTTGGGAGTGCACTTATCTTCCTTCTATCAACTAATATTTGTTAGGCCCGTTTCACATGGGTTGGATACTGTTCCGATCAGCAGGGGATCTGTGAGCTGTTCCCTGCTGATTGGAGCAGAGCATGCGGATGACATGTCCACGTCCGCTCAGTTTCTGCAGAGCGAACACAGACAGGGCCTGTTCTGCTCTATATGACATGAAATGAAAACAGTGATAATATGCTATAGTAACCATGAGAATGATGAATAGATGGGCATTGAAGTTCCTACTAGCACAATCACAAAGTTATAAAAGAAGTTGCCGAGTGGCTCAACCTACTGCCAGTTACCCATAATCCATGGCATTTTTCCCTACAATAGTAAAGGGAATAAGACTAATGGAATCCTGAGCACTACCTTACCGCTGTAGCCTGGGCAGATTAATTTAGCTACTGATTAGGATAACCACAGGCAGAAGATAAAGGGCTCAGGAAATATTCATCATTTGTTGATTTAAAGCTAACCATGAGATGACAAGTGCCCAGTCCAGTCATATTTGTCCCTGGCTATTTCTGAGGAATGATCATTTGGAAAATTTAGAGGATCTGTCACAATCGCTGCTGTAGTACATCCCCCTTGGGGACTGCTTGGATTTACCTGCTCATCTGCATCACCATGACACTGTAAACATTACAACCCACCTGACGCTCTGGGTTCAGACATCTTTGCACCACCTTGAAGTAATAAGTCAAACATCTCAGTGTGTTTATATTTCTATTTACTGGAATACTTAAAAGAAGCTCTTGTTGCACAGAGGAGGTAATAGATCAACTGAGCTTTGGATAACAGTCCTAGCTCAGCAGAAGAATTCCTCTATAATAATACAAGTTAAGGCAGTTTGACAATAACAGAATATTATATACACGTATGTACAATGAAATACAACTTGAACGTCACCTGAAAGGATAAGCAAGAGTTGAGCATTACTTCTGGCAATACTTCTAAAGGGAAACCCAGCCGGCCTATTTAACCTTTGATCCTAATGAGAGATCAAGCAAAACAAGAATGGTATGAGGGCCCTTTAACCTCCCTGGAGGTATTCCCGAGTGTGGCTCGGGGTAAATTTTCAGTACCAAAAGCGGTAACCCCGAGCCACACTCGGGATCGCATCACAGGATCCAGGCAGAGTTACTTACCTTACCAGGATCCTGCGATGTCTCCCCACTGTGTGTGCGAGCCGTGTCTCCGCTCGATCTATCACAGTGTTGAGCTCCGTTTCCTGCGAGCGTCGCGACGCACGGAGATGGAGCATGGCGCCAAATTCAAACAGTGAAAAACACACAATACTAACAGTACACTGTAATCTTACAGATCAAATTATTTCGCATCCCTTTTGTCCCTAGTGGTTTGCCCAGTGCCCTGCGTGCAGTTTTATATTATATATACTGTTCTTTCTGCCTGGAAACTTGAGATTGTCCATAGCAACCAAAAAGTGTCCCTTTATGTCAAAAGCGGTTTTAGACCAGCTAGAAAAAAACGATAATAAATTAGAACACTTGCAGAATTGAGCGATAGTGATTTGTGGGTGGTTAAGCAGTAATGACAGCAATGTTCCAGTTGCAGGCCTGATGGTCTTCACCGGCAGCCAGAGCTTATTAACTATATCCAATAAGTTGCAGTAACAGGGTAATGGTATTAATTGGAATGGTTGAAGCTAAAGGTATCTATGAACAGTGTTCAAATAGAAGTGCAGTAAAGTGTTCCCAAGGTAAAGCTGTCTGTACACAGTCTGTCAGTGAAGCAACAAAGAAAGGTTTGTAAAGGTGGGCAATTGCCCTCTCGCCAACGACCAGGCCGATTCAATGCCTTCTGAACAGCGACTCCGGGAGAGGTGTCCTTGCAGCGGATCAGCTTGTAACGACTGCCAGCTGCGAAGCATGAAGCGCGGGTTGTCGGACTGCCAAGTTGATGCTGGATAGATGTCTGACGAACAGCAAGCAGTGCTAGGCCCTTCTCGGGCAGGTTGAAATGTTGTACACCGAGTGGTAGGCCGCGACCTCACTCTCCCTGCACAAGGCCCAGGGAAGAAGAGAGCGTGGGGCAGGTCTCTGGCCTCTTTTATAGCTCTTCCCAGCAATCTCCCTGATGGTAGCAAAGATCCCTGGGATATGTAGTCCGGGTGTATAGTGCGGAAATATAGCCATTCTGAGGAACTACTAATCCCACAATCCCTTTGGTTTGGCTCACAAATATGATGTCAGTTAGTGACGCTGGGCACTAGAGGGACAACACGATATAGAAGAGGGACAACACGAGGACAACACATAGAGGGACAACACGATATAGAAATGACAGGGAATTGCTGTACTTTGCAATTGTAGTCCACATTGCTACACTACTGTTCCTGAAAGGATAAGGACTACTACTGTAGGACTACTACTGTAGTCCACATTGCTACACTACTGTTCCTCGCTTTGTTACGCATCCATCAGCACCGCTATTCTCATGCTCCTTCCTTCACTACTATCAATCATTCCTGTATGTAACAATGTCCCATAACAGTATTGCCATAGAACTAAATGGACACATAGGGGTTGATTTACTAAAGCCATATTGACTGTGTACTTTGTAATGTGCAGTTGCACTCTACAAAGAGCAGTTGCTCCAGAGCTTAGTAAATGAGCAGAAGCTCTACTGACTTCCATCATCCAATCACGTGCAAGCAAAAATGCAGTTATTTAAATTTTGCTTGCAAGTGATTGGGTATTCTTTGCAAAGTGAAGCCTTACCTCATTTACTAAGCTCTGGAGAAACTGCACTTTGCAAAGTGCACAGTCTAGTTGCCATTAGTAAATCAACCCCTTAGGGTAGATGTATATGCAAAGACCTTTGACAGAAAAAAAAAATCAACCTAAGAACTATTATTCATCTATTTTTAGTTGACAAATTGTGCATGTCTATTTTATAAGGATTACATACAATTCGTATGCTCAGTTCCTGCACCTCGAAGCATTGGATCAATATTATTTGTTGTGCTCTTTTTAAAAATACTATACAGCTTACTTTTAGCAGAGAATGATTTTACCAATTATGGAATGATCTCTTGTGTAAAAGATTACAGAGAAGATCATTCACAAGTCTGGCAACCAGTTTTTTAACTATGGGAACTTAGAGTGCATCTAAACTCAAAAACAAAAATGTAATATATTGAAGCTTAGAGTCCATACAGGAAATGGACTACATTGGCTTTCTTTTTATGTTTTTTCCCTTTTATTTTTACCTGGTGAACCGGCTAGTAACACGCTTCCTGTCCTAGGGTGGCTATGTTCAGTCCTCTACTCTATCTGGGGAGGAGCAACATATCCACCCTAGTGAAGGGTTAGTGTGTGGGTGTGGCGCTGTCCTAATTCATTGAAATACTTGGTATCGTGTGTAGCCAAATCCCATATGTAAAGTTGCATATAAAGTATAGACCAAAATTGCAAATAAAAAATTCAATGAAAATAAAACCAGACATAAAACAGCAAAGTGACCCCTTTTGGAGTGTGTAGGTGTAAGTTGTCCTAGTGGAGAAAAAAGTGGAGAAAATGGAAAAAAATGGAAACAATGGAAAAAATCGCATAAAGGACTCCACAGATGTGATTTCCACCAAGGTGGAAAAAACAGAAGGTAAGTGAAGGGTTAGTGTGTGGGTGTTGACGTCCCTATGACGAAACGCATAGGGCGAGGCCTATTTTGACGCTTTTGCATCATCTCCCAGAGGATCACCAACTTAAATCTGACGCTCTCCTGTTTTGATGATATTTTGTTGCCTATTATAAACTGCTTAAATGTGAGTACCATTCTGTCATCTGCGTTCAATAAAGAGTGTTTTATGGTTTTACGCTATGGAATCTCCTCTTTCTTCTCTTATGCCTAAAACGTCACCGTGACCCAGAAACAGCCTGTGGATTGCCGCACAGTGGCATACACTGTGACTGCGCATTAGCCCCGCAGGGGTTAAAGAAGCTGGTGAGTGTCCGCATGATCACAAGACACGAGCACCTGGTCACCAAGATTAATACAAATACCTGCCTTGTTTTACAAAGATGTCAAGTTTTTCACTTAAGTTGCACTGAGCACTAGTCACGATTTAACCTATGTAATTATTCAGCAATGTTATGTTTGTCAAAGACTTTTAAATCAATCATTATATGGGGTTTTTATGCGGATGGAATAGTTTTGGCTAAAGTCATTTTTTGATTTCATCCCCTGTTCCCCTTCCCCCTCCCCCAATTCAAAGGGGGCCAACCTAGCCGTTAAATTTGCTATATGCGATTTTGTTTATATTTTGTTTATAATTTACATGCGATTTAACATGTGGGATTTGGCTACACAGGATTTACAAAGTATTTTTTAAACTAGGACAACGTTACACCTACACACTCCAAAGGGGGTCACTTTGCTGTTTAATGTTTGGTTTTATTTTCGTTGAATTTTTTATTTGCAATTTTGGTCTATACTTTATATGCGACTTTACATATGGGATTTGGCTACACACGATTTACCAAGTATTTCTATGAATTAGGACAGCGCCATATCCACCCTAGGACAGCAGCATTGTTAACCTGTGGGAAGTGTTAAGCCGACCATAGAGGGTGCAGGAAAGAAAACTGCTCTATTCCCCCATCAACACAGTCAGTGTTGATGGTAGAATCCATCCTGTGGAGTAGGGATGAGCCGAACACCCCCCTGTTCGGTTCGCACCAGAACATGCGAACAGGAAAAAAATTCGTTCGAACACGCGAACGCCGTTAAAGTCTATGGGACACGAACATGAATAATCAAAAGTGCTAATTTTAAAGGCTAATATGCAAGTTATTGTCATAAAAAGTGTTTGAGGACCTGGGTCCTCCCCCAGGGGACATGAATCAATGCAAAAAAAAGTTTTAAAAACGGCCGTTTTTTCAGGAGCAGTGATTTTAATAATGCTTAAAGTCAAACAATAAAAGTGTAATATCCCTTTAAATTTCATACCTGGGGGGTGTCTATAGTATGCCTGTAAAGGGGCGCATGTTTCCTGTGTTTAGAACAGTCTGACAGCAAAATGACATTTGGAAGGAAAAAACTCATTTAAAACTACCGCGGCTATTGCATTGCCGACAATACACATAGAAGTTCATTGATAAAAACGGCATGGGAATTCCCCACAGGGCAACCCCGAACCAAAATTAAAAAAAAAAAATGATGTGGGAGTCCCCCTAAATTCCATACAAGGCCCTTCAGGTCTGGTATGGATATTAAGGGGAACCCCAGCCAAAATTTAAAAAAAAAATTGACGTGGGGTTCCCCCTAAATTCCATACCAGACCCTTCAGGTCTGGTATGGATTTTAAGGGGAACCCCGCGCCAAAAAAAAAAAAAAAAAAACGGCATGGGGTCCCCCTAAAAATCCATACCAGACCCTTATCCGAGCACGCAACCTGGCAGGCCGCAGGAAAAGAGGGGGGGACGAGAGTGCGGCCCCCCCCCCCTCCTGAACCGTACCAGGCCACATGCCCTCAACATTGGGAGGGTGCTTTGGGGTAGCCCCCCAAAACACCTTGTCCCCATGTTGATGAAGACAAGGGCCTCATCCCCACAACCCTGGCCGGTGGTTGTGGGGGTCTGCGGGCGGGGGGCTTATCGGAATCTGGAAGCCCCCTTTAACAAGGGGACCCCCAGATCCCGGCCCCCCCCCTGTGTGAAATGGTAAGGGGGTACTTACCCCTACCATTTCACTAAAAAACTGTCAAAAATGTTAAAAATGACAAGAGACAGTTTTTGACAATTCCTTTATTTAAATGCTTCTTCTTTCTTCCTTCATCTTCTTCTTCTTCTGGTTCTTCTGGCTCTTCTGGTTCTTCCTCCGGCGTTCTCGTCCAGCATCTTCTCCGCGGCGTCTTCTATCTTCTTCTCCTCGGGCCGCTCCGCACCCATGGCATGAGGGGAGGCTCCCGCTCTTCTCTTCATCTTCTTCTCATCTTCTTCTCTTCTTCATCTTCTTCTTCATCTTCTTCTTCTTCTTCCTTCTTCTCTTCTTCCTGTCTTCTCCGGGCCGCTCCGCAGCCATGCTGTGGCATGGAGGGAGGCTCCCGCTGTGTGACGGCGTCTCTTCGTCTGACGGTTCTTAAATAACGGGGGGCGGGGCCACCCGGTGACCCCGCCCCCCTCTGACGCACGGTGACATGACGGGACTTCCCTGTGGCATTCCCCGTGACGTCACAGGGAAGTCCCTCAAGTCACCGTGCGTCAGAGGGGGGCGGGGTCACCGGATGGCCCCGCCCCCCGTTATTTAAGAACCGTCAGACGAAGAGACGCCGTCACACAGCGGGAGCCTCCCTCCATGCCACAGCATGGCTGCGGAGCGGCCCGGAGAAGACAGGAAGAAGAGAAGAAGGAAGAAGAAGAAGAAGAAGATGAAGAAGAAGATGAAGAAGAAGATGAAGAAGAGAAGAAGATGAAGAGAAGAGCGGGAGCCTCCCCCCTCATGCCATGGGTGCGGAGCGGCCCGAGGAGAAGAAGATAGAAGACGCCGCGGAGAAGATGCTGGACGAGAACGCCGGAGGAAGAACCAGAAGAGCCAGAAGAACCAGAAGAAGAAGAAGAAGATGAAGGAAGAAAGAAGAAGCATTTAAATAAAGGAATTGTCAAAAACTGTCTCTTGTCATTTTTAACATTTTTGACAGTTTTTTAGTGAAATGGTAGGGGTAAGTACCCCCTTACCATTTCACACAGGGGGGGGGCCGGGATCTGGGGGTCCCCTTGTTAAAGGGGGCTTCCAGATTCCGATAAGCCCCCCGCCCGCAGACCCCCACAACCACCGGCCACGGTTGTGAGGATGAGGCCCTTGTCCTCATCAACATGGGGACAAGGTGTTTTGGGGGGCTACCCCAAAGCACCCTCCCAATGTTGAGGGCATGTGGCCTGGTACGGTTCAGGAGGGGGGGGGGGCCGCACTCTCGTCCCCCCCTCTTTTCCTGCGGCCTGCCAGGTTGCGTGCTCGGATAAGGGTCTGGTATGGATTTTTAGGGGGACCCCATGCCGTTTTTTTTTTTTTTTTTTGGCGCGGGGTTCCCCTTAAAATCCATACCAGACCTGAAGGGTCTGGTATGGAATTTAGGGGGAACCCCACGTCAATTTTTTTTTTAAATTTTGGCTGGGGTTCCCCTTAATATCCATACCAGACCTGAAGGGCCTTGTATGGAATTTAGGGGGACCCCCACATCATTTTTTTTTTTTTTATTTTGGTTCGGGGTTGCCCTGTGGGGAATTCCCATGCCGTTTTTATCAATGAACTTCTATGTGTATTGTCGGCAATGCAATAGCCGCGGTAGTTTTAAATGAGTTTTTTCCTTCCAAATGTCATTTTGCTGTCAGACTGTTCTAAACACAGGAAACATGCGCCCCTTTACAGGCATACTATAGACACCCCCCAGGTATGAAATTTAAAGGGATATTACACTTTTATTGTTTGACTTTAAGCATTAATAAAATCACTGCTCCTGAAAAAACGTCCGTTTTTAAAACTTTTTTTTGCATTGATCCATGTCCCCTGGGGCAGGACCCGGGTCCCCAAACACTTTTTATGACAATAACTTGCATATAAGCCTTTAAAATTAGCACTTTTGATTTCTCCCATAGACTTTTAAAGGGTGTTCCGCGGCATTCGAATTTGCCGCGAACACCCCAAATTGTTCGCTGTTCGGCGAACTTGCGAACAGCCAATGTTCGAGTAGAACATGAGTTCGACTCGAACTCGAAGCTCATCCCTACTGTGGAGTTATTGTGTTCTCCGGGCAGGTGGACCAGCCATGCGGGAGAACACACAGTGTTAGCCACTGGCAATAATCGCATGAAAAATCAGACAGGCAGGTTTTATGTGTACCACATGAGCACATACTGTAGCCAGTCTGTGGGAGGCAGAAATATTGTTGGTTGGTAGGGGATCAAATATTTCTTTTACTCACTGAACTGCAACTCAATTTATAACATATGTATCATGTGTTTTTTTGGGGGATTTTTGGTTGCTATTCTGTTCATTTCTTTGTAAGTGAGCAAACTTACAAAATCTGCAGGGGATCAAATAATTATTTTCCCCACTGTATGTGAACCAGCTTTACAGAAAAGTCTGCAGGTTTACATGTCATGAGAATCGGATGCAGTTCAAAACGCATCCAATTCACATATATGTGAATGGAGCCTCTAACCTCTGGGGGCTCAGAAAAACAAAGATGTGTTAATCCTGGTGACAGACTGTATCAAATATGTAATTCTTGATTTGGCCCATAATTCAACTTTAGGATTGAGGGTCCATTGACTCTTGTGCATGATCACAATGCATGTCAATGCACCAGCTCTATGTGTGGTGTGTTGCAGTGTTCAATGTGAATGGCACCAAAATGCAGTGTTCAGTAAAGCCCAACACACCAGAGTGCACTACAACACATATACGGTTTGTTGTGGTGTGCTGCATTTTTAAAAAAGGACTGAGCACATTTTTTTATTTGTTGTGGTACATTGGTAGCCCGCTCATAGTAAATGGGTTGCCTTAAAGTGTAACTCCACTTGTTGAAAAAAAAAAACACTCCCCTCTGGGTGATCAATGTACATTGCAGGGATTTTACCAAACCTTGTTGCAGTTTCCTACCATTTGTTATTCTGAAGAAACAGCTATTTGTCTATCTGTGTCCATGAGTGAATCTGTATGGGAGTGGTTTTATAATTCTCAATCAGGTGCTGCACCTGCCGGGCTGTAATGAGGAAATTGGCAAGGTCTGCATCCCTTGAAAAAGCACAATGTATGTGTGAAACGTCCTCACTTCTTGGTCCGTTGTTTTAGTCCTGGTGGCAGTCTTTCAATAAACCTGTTGGATGGATGTTGGTGTGCAGATAATTTTTCTCACTTGGTCTGCAACCCTTTAGACGTGATTTCCTATTGGGAGTAGCTCACCAAAAATTACATTTTGTTTCAAGGGATGCCAAAAATCTGATGTGTATCAGCAGGAACCGGCCGAGATTCGAACCGTGTATGGGCAGGCTGAATGCACCAAGTTGATCGATCGATTAACTTGGGTACAACCAGCATGCCGAGTTTTACCTGCAATTGTTGCTAGTGGATGCTTTAGCCACTAGCAGTAATCACTGTCTTCTCCCAATGACAATGGCCTGGCAGGAGGGATTCTCGCATCAGCACTGTCTGTGGTTGCAGGAAAGAAATGTGCTCCGTGTATGGCTCGTACACACGATCTGACTTTCTGACGGGAAATGTTCGATGACAGGCTGTTGGCGGTAAATCCGACTGTGTGTACGCTCCATCGGATAATTGTTGTCGGATTTTCCACGGACAAATGTTGGCTAGCAGCTTTTAAAATTTTCCGCAAACAAATGTGTGTTGTTGGATTTTCCGATAGTGTGTACACAAGTCCGTCGGACAAAAGTCCAAAGTACAAACACGCATGCCCGGAAGCAAGGACGAGCCAGAAGCTGTCAGTCTTGTAAACTAGCGTTCGTAATGGAGAATTAACATTCGTGAAGTGGCAAATTATGAAATCTCGAAATGCAGCGCACATTCTCTTCTTCTTTAATGGGATAATAATGATGCTGCTTTGCTGGTGATATTGATGGAGTTATTGCAAATGAATTTTCAAAGGCTTTTTCTTTCTAGTGATATCAAGAATAATATTATTATGCTTTTTTTTTTTTTTATTTGGGCAAGTTACCCCAACACCATTATCCCCTAGTTTTTAAGATCAAAGATACAACTATGTTGGTGTCCCTTGTCAATTTTATATTGTATTTTTTTAAATGTAACTGCCTACTCCAAACTGTCATTTGAAGTAAAACACATAGCCAAGTATTATTCTCCACAATTTTTTTATTGTGCATTAAAAAAAGAAAACAAATAAAATTAGACATGCTATCTGCCAATAGAACATAACCAAAAATGCATTCTATGCATCCAAAAATATAGAAAATATACCAAATCAAATCATTATTCAACCAAAAAAATGGCCTTGGAGTCATAACTCCAAGGCCAATAATAAATAACACATTATCACCTCCAATTCCGCAACATGGCTGGTTGACGAACGGCCATTCAGAAACAAAATGAAAAGTGTGAAATGAAAATCAACACTCACCAAACTTCTACTAACACTAAATTAGCAGAAGGAGCCCAAAAGGTGGCGCTAAAGAGCTCAAAAACAACGTAGTACACCACTACATTCGTGTTTGTTGGCCAACAACTGTGTGGCCGTGTGTATGCAAGAAAAGTTTGGGCCAACGCCCTTCGGACAAAATTCCACGGTTTTGTTGGCCAACAATCCGATCGTGAGTACGAGGTTTTAGTGTCCATTTCTGGGAATATCAGTGAGTCAATCACACAAGCAGGAAATGACATTTCTGGGGGGGCGTTCGCTAAACCATCTCTGTACAGTTACATCATTTGATCACTTTATGCAATACTTATTTTATACCTATTTTATAATACAAATCATAGGGGCTTGTTTAAAAAGCAATGATTGTGACATTTACCATATATTCACTACAATTTAAGGCCCCATTCACAATTTGTAAGAAGGGCCACCTTTGCCCACATGGGGTGCCCAGGTATTCTGGGCATCCGTGTGCAAGCAGTCCTATTCATGTCTATTGGGAAGCAGCAGCTGCACAGCCACAGCCACTGGTCCCAATTTGACAGGCGTGCAGGTGTGTGTCCCTGAACACAGACAGTGTGCGTTTGGGGGACATGCACCTGCCCCCACACGGTTGTCAAACGGGAACCAAAAGCTGTGTCTGTGCAGCCGCTGCATAACAATAGCCGTGAATGGGACTGTCTGCACCTGTTTTGTGTGGGCAAAAGCAGCCCTTCGGACAGATATATGCAGAAGTACTCCTGTGTGAATAAGGTTTTAAACACATGCACCAGAAAGATACTCCTGCAGTGAATGTTTGGTGTATGTCACATTTACAGCATTGCTTTATAAACATTCCCCATAGAATTGTGAGCGTCCTTATTTATCCCTATGCCCTAGGTACACAATTTGTGGATTGGGGTGCCAGATGGCATGTCACAGCTATTTTTTTTTTTTTTTGGAGTCTACACTGATCTCAAGAGATTCTATTAAAAAACAAATTTCTCACATCCACAAACAATGAGAAGCTCGGGATATTGTGAAATCCTACCATAAAGGTTTCGCTCCTTTGCCCCATGCCAAGAAAGCAATCCACAGTGCTGATTTAAATATACTGTAAATACTTTACTGTCTGCGGCTCGCACAGGAGCTTCCTTTAAATCATTTCGGAGCTTCTTCCTCCTACAGTTTTTTGTACCGTCCTGGAATACTTTGCTATTTTATTAATAAAAACAGATTTTATTCAGCAACTTCCTACTCTGCTTATTTTGTAAATACAAAGAAAATACAAACTTTGTTTGAAATAGATACATGACCTTCTCAGTAGTGCTTATCAATTTTAGTTTACCTTCATAACTTCTGTATGTACAATGCTGTAATAGTCAAACAATGCGATGAGCTAACAATCTGGCGTTACTTCTGCATTGCATCTGTATGGAATAAACTGCTCGCTTTGACAGTAACAGAAGACGAGCTCCTGAAGCTGAACTCCAGGTAGATATGAGTAAAATCGGAGAAAAATCAGGACTTCTTTCATGAGAGACAGAACTGTGCTGCGAAGTGCTGAGTAAATATCTGAAATAAATGTGAATCCTTTGGCAGGGAAAACCGCTCCCATATATTTATTTCTCCTGTGTATTTAGCTGTTTGCCTGAGTTGATTTACTAAAATTGGAGCACTCAGAATATGGTGCAGCTGTGCATGGTAGCCAATCACTTTCTAACTTCAGCTTGTATAATTAACCACTTAAAGCGGAGTTCCACCCAAAAATGGAACTTCCGCTTTAAGACCCCTTTCACACTGGGGCTGTTTTCAGGCGCTATTGCGCTAAAAATAGCGTCTGCAAACCGACCCGAAAGTGCCGCTGCTGTGTCTCCAGTGTGAAAGCCCGAGGCGCTGCGCTAGCAGGACGGGAAAAAAGTCCTGATAGCAGCATCTTCAGAGTGGTGAAGGAGCGGTGTATACATTGCTCCTTCACTGCTCCTGCCCATTGAAATCAATTGGGCAGCGCAGCTATACCGCCAACAAAGCGCCTCTGCAGAGGCGCTTTGCTGTGGTTTTTAACCCTTTCTCAGCCGCTAGTAGGGCGGTTTTACCCCCGAATACCACTAAAATGACGGTAAAGCGCTGCTAATAATAGCGGCGCTTTACCGCCGACGCTCCTTCCGCCCCAGTGTGAAAGGGACCTAAGGGAGGGTGACCCCCTGATATGCCACATTTGGCATGTCATTTTTTTGGGGGGAGCGGAAACCCTCTTTTTAGAGGGTTTCAGCTCCCACTTCCTCCCGGGGCACCCCAGCGCTGGAAGCAAGTTCACCATGCGTAGTGCGTGCCCGGCTGTGAAGCCACAGCTGGACGCCCACAGTGACAATGCCACAGAGAGGAGGGGCAGACGAGCGGGCTTCGATCCCCCGCATCGCTGGACCCTGGGACAGGTAAGTGTCCGATTATTAAAAGTCAACAGCTGCAGTGTTTGTAGCTGCTGACTTTTAATTTTTTTTTTTTTAAACGGAACTCCGCTTTAAGGACCGAGCCTCTTTCTGAGATTTGGTGTTTACACGTTAAAAACAGTTTATTTTTTACTAGAAAATTACTTAGAACCCCCAAACATTATATATATTTTTTTCTCACACGCAGCGATCTTACAAGCACACTTTTTTTTGGAAAAAAATCACTTTTTTAAATGATAAAAATAAGACAACAGTAAAGTTACCCCAATTTTTTTTTACATTGTGGAAGATAATGTTACGCCGAGTAAATTGATACCCAACATGTCACCCTTCAAAGTTGTGCCCGCTCGTGGGATGGTGACAAACTTTTCCCCCTAAAAATCTCCATGGGCGATGTTTAAAAAATTCTACAGGTTGCATGTTTTGAGTAACAGAGGAGGTCTAGGGCTAGAATTATTGCTCTCACTCTAACGATCATGGCGATACCTCACATGTGTGGTTTGAACACCTTTGTCATATGCGTTCGCTTCTGCACATGAGCTCGGTGGGACTTCTTATTTATTTTACCTTTTATTTTTACACTTTTACACTGTTCTTTTAAAAACGAAAAATTCTGTCACTTTTATTCCTATGTAAACATCCCTTGTAATAGAAAAAAGCATGACAGGATCTCTTAAATATGAGATCTGAGGTCAAAAAGACCTCAGATTTCATATTTACACTAAAATGCAATAAAAAAAATGTTTTATGTCATTTGAAAAAAAAAAATAAAAATGTCCCTTTAAGGGCTATGGGCGGAAGTGACATTTTGACGTCGCTTCCGCCCTGCAATGATATTTAGACGGGTGGGGGCCATCTTCCCCTCACTCGTTTCCATGCCAAGCTAGGGAGCAGACGCGATTGCCTTCGCTGCTGCCGGTGGCGTAGGGCACCGGAGAGCAGCGGGAGGGGGGGCCCTCTCCCGCCGCCGATAAAAGAGACCACTTTTATCTTGAAGCGGACCGTCTGCTACAGAAGAGGATACCAGGGTTATGGTAGCTAGCTGCTGCCATAACAACGATACTCCTCTTCAAAGTAGCGACGTAAAATGACAGCAGGCAGTCCATAAGTGGTTAAGCTATGATGATAATACCTGGAAGCTGACTGGTTTCTATGCAGAGTTGCACCAGATTTTGCACTTTCCAGTTTTAGTAAATAACCCCCACTGTGCTTTACAGAGTACATGTTCAGCATTTACATTAGTCACTGACTCTTCAGAGCCTATAATTTGGGTTGATTGGCTTTCCACCAATAATTATTAATTAAATCCATTCAATGACATTGTAATTTTATTTTGGGTTTAGCCTTTCCTCCTCATTTGTCCCTCATTTTGGTCTGATCTATAGAGTTGTATATAAAATGTACTTTGTGTATTTCAAAAAGTGTTTCCCAGTGCTAAACCTTTTAACCAATTTCTAAATAGCTGCATTTGTAGATTTCAAAAGCCAATATAAGTAATAGTAGTGGTAAAAAAAAGCACTTGTGGGTTTAAAGTGTTACTAAACCCATAACAGAAAAATCAGTCTGTATATGCAGTAAAGCATGCTTGTTATACTCACTGTGGAACCTAAGGGGTTAATCCTCTGCACATGCTTAGTTTGATGTGTATTGCTAGAGAGTTTTTATATTTTCTTGGGAGAGTGCATGTGATCAGCACAAGGTCAATTAGCACTGTCCAGACACAGGGTCAGGGGTCTTGCATCCTGAAGGAAATGCCAGTGCAGTATGAAAACTCCTCCTACAATCTTTAACCAGGCACTGATAGAAATCACAAGACTGCTATATACTGCTGATGAGAAAAAGTATTTAGCAGTTTATATTTACTAAAATTATTGCATTTACATCTTCTGTGTACTGTGGGAGATCAGATATAGTGAATGCAGGGTCCTGGGTTTAGTAACACTTTAACAAATTAGTTTTTTTGTATAAGTCTCCTTTAAGGGGGCGCGGCAGGGATGTGTTCTTTGCCTGCATATTTTTGATAATAGGTGTCCCTTGTTCCCATCTCAAAAAGTTGGGAGGTGTGGTTTATCAAATACTGTCACAATTCCTTAGAATAAAAATGAAACCTGAAAGTCCTACAGGCAGCAAGGAGGCAATATATTGCCTCCACCTGTCTGTTTTAACCCCTAATGCCCCGTACACACAGTCGGATTTTCCGACGGAAAATGTGCGATCGGAGAGTGTTGTAGGAAATTCCGACTGTGTGTGGGCTCCATCGGACTTTTTCCATCTGATTTTCCGACACAAAGTTTGAGAGCAGGCTATAAAATTTTCCGACAACAAAATCCGATTGCGTCAATTCCGACCGTGTGTGGACAATTCCGACGCACAAAGTGCCACGCATGCTCAGAAGAAATTCCGAGACGGAACAGCTCGGTCTGGTAAAATTAGCGTTCGGAATGGATACAGCACCTTCGTCACGCTGCAATGTAAAAAATGGTTTAATACAGCACACTCTCTTCTTCTTTATAATGTGAGAAGAATTAAGTAGTTTTGCTGCTCACATTCATACAGAGTTCTCACAAACTTCTTTCTTTATTATTTATTGTGATTGCCTCAATATATTTTGATTTGTCACATCTGAGCAAATTTGTTTTTTGTATTTTTTTTGTGTTTCGTATTTTTTTCAAGGCTGATTTTTTTTTTTTTTTTAATTGGTTTTACTCCATAATATTTTTGGGTGTGTTTTGTGTGTCAAGTTACCACAACACCATTATTATCTTGTATTATTTAATCTCAAGAAGGTTGCTTGGTGTTGGTGTCCCTTGTTAATTTTTTATATTTTTGAAATGTACTTGAATCCTCACAAACAAACTGTCCTTTTTGAAGGAAAATACACATAGGCAAGTATAATTGAACCAAAAATTCCTTTATTAAGGGGTCAGAACCAAACAAAAAGGGAGGCAACACTGGATAAACATCATAAATTGGCGAAGCCTTGGACCCCCAGGACACACATCAATTATTTTACAGCAAAATTGGTGGCCTGAGGAGTCCATATCTAAGGGAGTGCAGTCTGGTCCAGAAGTCCCAAAGATCCTGAAAGCAGCAGATGACATCTGTGTCCCCAGGCTGTGGTACTACAAGAGGCTGCATCTTTTGCCAGACCAGACTGAACTCAGGTCATCACTCTCTGGTCTTCCTTCCATGCTTCCTTCCCGGCTGTGGCTCTGGTGTTGGAGATGTGGCAGGAGGAGGAGTAGGACCTGGAGGAGGAGGAGGAGGAGGAGTAGGACCTGGAGGAGGAGGAGAAGGAGGAGGACCTGGAGGAGGAGGAGGACTATGTGTGAGGTCACAAATGCGGGTAGCACATGTTATTTGGCCCCTCAACCCCTTATTGAGAGCTTCCAAAATTAAGAACTCACACAGGAGTCATTGGCCCTCCTCCATCTGCATCATTTTGCAGGCAGTTAGGTCAGCAAAGTCCTCCTCCACAGTGTGGGGGGTTCTCAGGGCCTCTGTAGCCTTCCAAAAGAGGCCTATGGCAGCCTCCTCCAGGTTACTCCTCTTCCTGCCACCTTGTCTTTGAAGGTGGAGGGTAGGGACCTGCTTGGCCCGGCCACCTCCTGGCTGAGACTTCCCTGTGTATGAAAAAGGGACATGGTTTTACTTTTTGCTTCCTCAATCACAATCATAACATAAATTAGCAATCCAAACTAACATATATTTAACATCATTGATTGGACAACCAGAAATATTTAGAAGAATGCTATACCTGTGTCAGAAGAAGCTTTCGTTCCGGTCCGGTCGTTTTTCACGCATTCTCGGCGTTCCGGCGTTCCGGCGCATGCGCGTTCGTGGCTCGGCGTTACGACGCTCGCGCACGCGCACTGGTGCACACCCAATGTGATTCCCTGGGCAGCCTATAAAAGGCGCTCAGAGAATCAATTAAGTTGCTGGTTTGTCTCAGCTTCCTGTATTACCTGAACCTGTATCCTGCATCTCTGCCTGACTACCCGTTGTGACCTGGATCTGCCTTTGGACTTCTCTTGCCTCTCTCCTGGACCTGACCTCTGCCTGTTTATTCGGATTCCCACCAATCTCCTGTGTTTGACCCTCGGCCTGTTACCTGGACTGTCTCCTGTCTCCTAGCCTGACCTCCTGCTTGTACCAGGACTCTCTTGATCTTGTCACCTTACCTTGCAGATCCTGCAGTGCCATAGCACCATTCCGGTGTTTGATCCTCTGCCCAGCTTCGGACCTTCTGCCTGTGGTCTCTGACTGCACCTACCTACCAGTACCTGCACAGCGGCTCTTCTCTATCAAGACCCCACAAGCAAGCCACCTACGGTCCATTGGGGAGCCTGTGCCTCTTTGTGCCGTTCACTCCCTGTCCCAACTCCAGGGGGGGACTGCGCTTAGTCGCAAGGCGAACCCGCTCTCGGCATATCGGCCTCGGTGAGTACCATTAGTGACAGTACAAACCAGCCATGTCTGAGGCCGACAGAGCGCATTCCCCATTGGAGATCCTGTGTCAGCAGGTCTCGGCCCTCACTGAGGCCATCCAGAAATTGCAAGATGGCTACGCCCAAATTGATGGCCACCTGCAGCAGCTTTCCGGACCATCTCCAGCTCCTGCCACGGCTTCTGTACCTCCCGGTGGAGCTTCCTCTCCTCAGATACCAACTAATCCCACTGTGGTCATGGCCGCTCCAGAACCTAGGGTCCCCATTCAAGAGCGATTCTCCGGCAATCGCAAGAAGTTCAGGGCTTTTAAAAATGCTTGCTCTCTGTATCTGGCTCTGCAACCCAGGACCTTTTCGTCAGAGGTGGTAAAAGTTGGGTTCATCATTTCTCTCTTGGCCGATGAACCACAAGCTTGGGCTCATAGCCTAATGGAACAGAGGAACCCTATACTGAATTCAGTAGATGCCTTCTTCGAAGGTATGGCACAACTTTATGACGACCCCCAGCGCACGGCCACGGCCGAAGCCTTATTGCATCACCTGAGCCAAGGACGAAGACCAGTAGAGGACTATATCGTAGAGTTCCGGAAAAGTTCAGCTGATACTGGCTGGAATGAACCTGCCCTTAAATACCAGTTCCGTCAAGGGCTGTCTGAAGCATTGAAGAATGAGCTGGCCAGGATTGAGACCCCTGATTCTTTGGAAGACCTCATCCAAATTACTACTAAATTGGATCGTCGCATGCGTGAGCGACGCACAGAGCGCTTCCAGACTCCTCGCCTTACCTGGATGATGCCTAAACCAACTCCTGTCCATCCACCTTACACAGCTCCACCAGTTTCTACCGCTCCTGAAGCTGAACCAATGCAGCTCGGTCTAGTCCGTGCCCCACTCACTTCAGAGGAAAGACTACGTAGGCGCCAGGGCAATCTGTGCCTTTATTGTGGGGGTTCTGGACATTTCCTTCGTTCTTGCCCCGTGAGACCCAGTAAGTCCTACCTACGGTCTGCTATTAATCAACAAGTTACCGGTTCTTCTCAGCCTTATGTAACTCTTTGTCTCCTTACAGCTTCCAGAAAAGGAGGTTCACCTACCCGCTATAATTGACTCCGGAGCATGTAGCTGTTTTTTGGACGCCTCATTAGCCGCAAGCTTGCATGTTCCTTTGACCACGAAGAACCAAAGTCTACGGATCCACCTGGCCGATGGGTCTCTTCCCCGCTCTGGGCCCATCACGCAGGAAACCAGACCCATCCTTACCACCACTGATACTGGCCACCAGGAATACCTGCGCTTTGATATCATCTCTTCTTCGATGTTCCCCATAATCTTGGGACTCCCATGGCTTCAAGCCCACGAACCACAGATCAACTGGAATAAGAAAGAAGTCTCTTTTTCGTCTCAATATTGTTCCAGACATTGCCTCCTTCCGGCCCCAGCCTCTGTTTCTACCATTGCAACCATGTCCGATAGTCTGTAACACGTACCCGAAAGCTGCCTAGAATTCAGAGATGTGTTTGATAAACAACAGGCAGACTGTCTACCACCTCATCGGCCTTACGACTGCCCTATAGACCTGTTGCCGGGTGCTGAAATTCCTTTTGGTCGCATTTTCCCTTTGTCCGAAACAGAATTAAAAGCTCTTAAAACATACATTGATGAAAATCTTGAGAAAGGGTTCATTCGCTCCTCCTCATCACCGGCTGGAGCTGGTATTTTCTTTGTAGAAAAAAAAGATGGATCCCTCCGACCTTGCATCGATTACAGGGAATTAAATAAAATTACCGTCAAGAATCGGTACCCGCTTCCTCTCATCCCGGAATTATTCCAACGTTTCAGATCCGCCCGCATCTTCTCCAAACTAGACTTGCGTGGCGCATACAATCTCATCCGGATCCGAGCAGGCGATGAATGGAAGACCGCCTTTAGATCCAGGTTTGGACACTATGAGTACCTGGTAATGCCGTTTGGACTCTGTAATGCCCCGGCCGGGTTCCAACACCTAGTGAACGATATCTTTCGTGAATATCTTGACGACTTTCTAGTAGTCTACCTTGAAGACATTCTCATCTTTTCAGCCACCTTGGAACTCCATCGGGTACATGTCAAACTGGTTCTCTCGATTCTCAGAAAACACAAATTATATCTCAAGGCGGAGAAATGTGAATTTGAGAAGACTACAGTGCAATTCTTAGGATTCATAATCTCAATTGACGGCGTTGCAATGGACCCCCAGAAGGTCAAAGCAATCCAGGAGTGGCCAGCTCCTGTAGACAGAAAAGGGGTACAACGGTTCTTAGGTTTCTCCAACTTCTACCGGAGATTCATTGTAGGGTTCTCAGCTATCGTGGCTCCCATTACTCAACTGACACGCCAGCATAATCGTTTTCAATGGTCCTTGGAGGCTCAGGAAGCATTTCTAAAATTGAAAGCACTATTCTCGTCTGCACCAGTCTTACGACACCCGGATCCAGCCCTGCCTTTTATTCTGGAAGTCGATGCTTCAGAGACCGCTACTGGTGCCATCCTCTCACAAAGACAAGGGCTCAAGGCTCTATTACATCCTGTGGCTTTTGCATCCCGGAAATTAAGCATCCCCGAGAGAAACTATGACGTAGGCGATAGGGAGTTACTGGCCATCAAATTCGCCTTAGAGGAGTGGAGATATCTGCTTGAAGGGGCGTCTAATCCTATCATGATCTTTACTGACCACAAAAACCTGGAATACCTGCGAACTGCTAAACGTCTAAGACCCAGGCAAGCCCGATGGGCTCTCTTCTTTTCCCGATTTAACTTTCACATATCTTATAGACCAGGTTCAAAGAACGGAAAAGCGGACGCACTTTCAAGGATGTTCCATGAAACTTCCCAGGTAACAGAGCCAAGTACCATTTTGTCTCCGCAAAATTTCCTCCTGGTTACTCAAGGAGACCTAATGTCCGCAATCAAATCTACATCCGCTCAATGCTCTGAACCCCACGTATCTTCTATGGAGAAACGCAATGATTTATTTTGGTCTCATGGAAAAATCTTCATCCCGCTGGAAGCTAGGCTACTAACCCTACAGTCCTTTCATGACCACAAGCTAGCAGGCCATTTCGGGTCACGAAAGACCATGGAATTGATCTCACGTTCCTTTTGGTGGCCAGGCTGGAGACAAGACTGCAAAAACTATGTTTCATCCTGCATCCCGTGCCAGCGCAGCAAAGGCTCAAATACAAAGTCGTTGGGCCTACTCAAACCCTTGTCCATCCCTGAACGCCCATGGGCGGAAATCTCCATAGACTTTATTGTGGATCTGCCTCCATCAGGAGGGTTCACGACTATCTTTGTCGTAATTGACCGACTCTCAAAAATGGCACACTTTCTGCCCATGGTGGGTACTCCCTCTGCCTCCACTACTGCTAGCATGTTTTTTAAAGAAATTATCAGGCTTCATGGTGAGCATCACCTCTGACAGAGGGGTTCAATTTACTTCAAAATTTTGGAAGGAATTATGCAAGACCTTGGAAATAAAAATTTGCTTGTCTTCTGCTTATCATCCTCAAAGTAACGGTCAGAAGGAGAGGACAAATCAAACCCTGGAACAATACCTCCGATGCTTCTGTTCCGATTCCCAGGATGAATGGTCCTCCCTCCTGCCATATGCAGAATTTGCATATAACAACTCCATCCATTCCACTACCAACCAGACACCTTTCTGGTCCAATTTTGGATTTCACCCTTCCTTTCTTCCAGTTTCCATCCCTGAATTATCTGTCCCTGCAGTACAGAACCGAATAAACTCTATCCACTTAAATTTCCAAAAGATCAAAGCAGCGATGCAAAAAGCTCAGGATGACTACCAAAAATATTACAACAGGGGAAGGAAGGAGAACCCGGCCTTTAAAGTAGGCGAAGAAGTGTGGCTATCAACTATCCATCTCAGACTGCCAATTCCCTCCCGGAAACTGGGGCCAAAGTTTATAGGTCCTTTTAAAATAAAAAGGGTAATTAACCCAGTCGCTTTTGAATTAGCTCTTCCTGATGCTTACAAGGTGCACCCAGTCTTCCATGCATCCCTCTTAAAGCCTATTGCTCCCAGCCCTTTTTCTGACAGAGAAAAACCTCCACCGCCACCGGTTCTAATCAACGGAGAAGACGAGTTTGAGGTAGAAAAAATTCTAAATTGCAGAAAAAATGGCAGACAGTTACAGTATTTAATCAAATGGAAGGGGTATCCTTCTGAGGATAACTCCTGGGAACCAGCCAGGAATCTACATGCTCCTCAGCTTCTCCAGGCTTTCCACCGACAACATCCAGAACTGATGTCAACCTTGGGTGTCCAGAGGCCACCCCTCGGGGGGGGGCACTGTCAGAAGAAGCCTTCGTTCCGGTCCGGTCGTTTTTCACGCATTCCAGGCGGAACGGCGGAACGGCGCATGCGCGTTCGTGGCTCGGCGTTACGACGCTCGCGCACGCGCACTGGTGCACACCCATCGTGATTCCCTGGGCAGCCTATAAAAGGCGCTCAGAGAATCAAACAAGTTGCTGGTTTGTCTCAGCTTCCTGTATTACCTGAACCTGTATCCTGCATCTCTGCCTGACTACCCGTTGTGACCCGGATCTGCCTTTGGACTTCTCTTGCCTCTCTCCTGGACCTGACCTCTGCCTGTTTATTCGGATTCCCACCAATCTCCTGTGTTTGACCCTCGGCCTGTTACCTGGACTGTCTCCTGTCTCCTAGCCTGACCTCCTGCTTGTACCTGGACTCTCTTGATCTTGTCACCTTACCTTGCAGATCCTGCAGTGCCATAGCACCATTCCGGTGTTTGATCCTCTGCCCAGCTTCGGACCTTCTGCCTGTGGTCTCTGACTGCACCTACCTACCAGTACCTGCACAGCGGCTCTTCTCTATCAAGACCCCACAAGCAAGCCACCTACGGTCCATTGGGGAGCCTCTTTGTGCCTCTTTGTGCCGTTCACTCCCTGTCCCAACTCCAGGGGGGGGGACTGCGCTTAGTCGCAAGGCGAACCCGCTCTCGGCATATCGGCCTCGGTGAGTACCATTAGTGACAACCTGGCTCAAGCTGGGCTCCTCCACATGTTGCTGCCTGGAAGGCCCAGGTTGGGCGTCAGAAGCCTCAGCTGGGGGGGAAGGAAGCGTGGAAGGAAGAGTGGAGAGTGCTGGCCTGGGTTCAGTCTGACCTGCCAGAAAATGCAGTCTGTCATAGTACCACAGCCTGGGGACATAAATGGCATCTGCAGCTCCTGATCTCTGTGCTCCCTTAGCTAAGTGCTCCTCAGGCCACCAATTAGGATCTTCAAATAGGTGATGTCTGCCGTGGGGATCAGCGTCTTCACAAATTCCAACAAATTATCCAGCGCTGCCTTCCTCTTTGTTTGGTTCTTATAATCAGGGTGGTTTATCTGCCATAGACAGGGCAGCTCCCTGAACATATCAATGAAGATTGGCATAAAGTCATTATCTTTCAAGATATTCATTTTTACTGCAAGACACAACACAAGACAAACCCTAATGTCAGCCTAAAGTCTTCTGAACTTGTGCAAACACAGGCCTCAATCTAGAAGCAGTATAGGCCCAATGTTAAATCTTACCTTCGCAATCATGATCGGTGCCTCCGTTACTCCTTCCTTCGCTCACAGACCGTACGCTTTATAGACACTGCGCATGCGTGAAACTCCGCCCGCCCCTGATGTTCTTTCTAGTCTATTCCCTCCCCTTCTCGTTCCGCGCAGTGGGGGAAGAGCACAGAGCACATGGCGGAGTCAGAGCAGGTGTAAGAGAACTGTCAGGATGCGCCCGGCATGCACACGTGTGCATTCACGGACATCGGCAGATTTCCTTGCGCAGGAACACACATCTGGCCACATTTGGCACCTGACAGCCTATTTAAGGGTTGCTCTGATTTCTGACAGGTGCTGCTTGATCTTCAGCTGTGTCCTGAGGTTCTGAAACCCTGTTTGTTTGACTTGACTTCCTGTTGCTGAAACCCTGGCCTTCCTGACCCTGTTTCTGGACTCTGATTACTCTGATTACCGGTTCCTGATCCTGGCTTCCTGTTTGACCTTGCTCCTGTTTATACCTTGGTACCTCGCTGCCCACCCGTTACTGAACCCGGCTTACCTGATGACCTCGCTCCTGTCTCCTGTTTGGCTCCACGCTGTTTCCGAGTACCTGTGCTGGCCGTCCATCCTCTCAGCTTTGCTGGTTCCAGCTCTTCACCAGAAACCCTGCCTGCACTTCCCAGTCTGCAACACTTCCGGCAAGTTCTGCACGCAGCATTCACAGGCACTCGTGTTCCTCCTGATCCTTGCCACCATCTGTTCCATCTCCAGTGGGGCAGGATTGGAGATACAAGAGAGGCTGACCTCGTCATTTCAGACTCCTACCAGGTGCGTGACAATATCAAGCAGCCACAAATGGAGTCTGAAAGGGAGGCCTCTCCACCAGAGGACATTTACAGATCTATTTCTGTGCTATCCAATACTGTGCAGAAGTTACAAGAAAATCTGAGTTGCATGGAAGAGCGATTTCCCCACGATGAGAATGTCGCATTGGCCTGTGCTCCGCTTTTGGTCTCTGATTCATATACCCAAACAGAGCCTGGCTTGTTCCATGAGGTTGCTTCCGCTCCTGAACCCAGGGTGCCTATGCCTGAGCGATTCTCCGGAAATCGCAAGAAGTTTCGCACATTCCGGAATTCCTGCGAACTATATTTCTCCCTGTTACCCCGGACCTTCACATCTGAAAACAAGGTGGGGTTTATCATTACGTTACTATTGGATGAACCACTTTCCTGGGCTCATCATCTCCGGGAACAACATGACCCTGTCCTGACAACTACGGATTCTTTCTTCTCAGCCATGGCTCAGCTTTATGCAGACCCCTTCTACCAGCAGACTGCCGAATTCATGCTTGGCAAATTACAGCAAGGTCCAAGGCCTGCTGAGGAATATGTAACTGACTTCCGTGTATGGAGTGCAGATACCCAATGGAATCATTCCGCACTTCGCCACCAGTTTCGACTAGGACTGTCTGACACCTTAAAGGATGAGCTTGCCAGAGTGGGAGTTCCAGCATCCCTGGAAGACCTGATCGATCTAACCATTCAGATCGATCGGCGATTACGTGAAAGGCAATCCGAAAGGTCCAAAGGAACACTTTCTGTGGCTTCAAGGTCTGACGTTCCTGCATCTTCATCCGTTGCATCCCCCAGAAGGAGGGAACTGCATAAGACTCCTCATAGAAGTTTTCGAAGACCACCCCTTTCATCTGATGAACGCCTTCATCGATTACAGGACAATCTGTGTCTCTATTGCGGGGAGGCGGGTCACTTTATACAGACTTGCCCGGCAAAGACCCTCAGGTCTTTCTCCCGTCAGCCTCACATGATGCATCTCTCAGGGAGGTACCAGTCTCATTTCTCTCTTTCCATTGTGCTCCAGTTTTCTGAAAAGACTGTTCCTGTACTTGCAATCATAGACTCTGGGGCCTGTAGTTGTTTTATGGACTCTGCATTTGCTTCTCTCCACCAGCTGCCTGTATGTGCCAAGAAGCAGGAATTCCATGTTCATCTGGCTGACGGTTCCGACATTAAATCAGACCCAGTTACCCAAGAGACTTTACCTATTTCCTGCCGTACTTCTTCTGGCCACCATGAATTCCTCCGTTTGGATATCATAGCTTCTCCCATGTTCCCGGTCATCCTTGGCATTCCATGGTTGAAGGCACATAATCTTCACATTAACTGACTTACCGGAGACATCTCCTTCTCCTCTGACTACTGCCAAATTCACTGCCTACCTGGAAAGGCTTTCAATACCACACCCTTCTTGGGTATCCTCTCTGATCATGAAACCTCTAATCTGGTCCCTGCTGCCTACCACGAGTATCTGGATATATTTAACAAGAAAGGAGCGGACACTCTTCCTCCCCATAGAACATATGATTGTCCTATTGAACTTTTGCCAGGGGCCGAGATCCCATTTGGGTGAATTTATCCTCTCTCTGAGCCTGAACTAGAAGCCCTGTGGATTTATATTGATGAAAGCCTTGAAAAACAGTTCATCCGGCCCTCCACTTCACCAGCAGGGGCCGGTATTTTCTTAGTTGAAAAGAAAGACCATACCCTTAGGCCCTGTGTGGACTATCGTGACCTTAACAGGGTCACTGTTAAAAACCGGTACCCTCTGCCTCTGATCCCTGAACTTTTTCAAAGGCTGCGTGGGGCACGAGTGTTCTCCAAATTGGATCTGAGAGGTGCTTATAATCTTGTCAGAATCAGGGAGGGAGATGAATGGAAGACGGCCTTTCGAACACGCTTCAGTCATTTTGAATATCAAGTCATTCCATTCGGACTCTGCAACGCCCCTGCCACTTTCCAACATCTGATTAATGACGTTTTTCGGGACTTCCTTGATTTATTCGTCATCGTGTATAAGGATGACATCCTTATATTCTCTGAAACTCTAGAATCCCATAGGACTCATGTAAAGAAAGTACTGGGTCGGCTGAGGGAACACCGCCTTTACGCAAAGGCTGAGAAATGTGACTTTGAAAAACCAACCATACATTTCCTGGGACTTGTCATCTCTGCTGACGGTATCTCCATGGACCCACAGAAAGTCACTTCCGTCCTGGAATGGCCTGCCCCTGTCGACAGGAAAGCTGTTCAGAGATTTGTGGGATTCGCCAACTTTTAAAGAAAATTTATCGAGAACTTTTCTGGCATCATCACTCCCATCCACTCTGCAACCAAGCAATCACCCTTTTTTGCCAATTTTGGGTACCACCCCTCTTTCTTACCTGAGCTGGCCATTGAATCATCTGTATCTGCTGTACAAAACAGATTAAACTTCCTCAGTACTAATAACTAATTACTGCAAGATACAATCTCCAAGACTCAAGCAAGCAATAAAAAGTTCTTCGACAAGAAGAAGAGAGGTAATCTGAACCTTAAACCTGGAGACAAGGTCTGGCTTTCCACAACAAACATGAAACTGAGCTGTCCTTCAAGAAAACTTGGCCCAAAATTTTTGGGACCCTTCCCAGTCAAGAGAAAAATTAATGCAGTAGCATTCGAGTTGGTGTTACCCAAGAATCTAAAGATCCACCCTGTATTCCATGTCTCTTTGTTGAAACCAGCTGTACCAAATCCATTTCCAGATCGGGTTTCTGAAATTCCTCCTCCACTGCTCATCGAAGGGAATGAGGAATTTGAGGTGGAAGCCGTGTTGGACTGTAGAAGAAGGCATAACCAAACACAGTTCCTCATTAAATGGAAAGGCTATGGGTCGGAAGAAAATTCCTGGGAACCAGCTTCAGATGTGCATGCTCCCAAACTAGTGCAAGCCTTTTTTCAACGCCACCCAGAGAAAAGACACTTGAAGGGCATCCGGAGGCTGCCCTTAAGGGGGGGGCAATGTAAGAGAACTGTCAGGATGCGCCCGGCACGCACACATGTGCATGCGCGCATTCACGGGCATCGGCAGATTTCCTTGCGCAGGAACACAAATCTGGCCACAATTGGCACCTGACAGCCTATTTAAGGGTTGCTCTGATTTCTGACAGGTGCTGCTTGATCTTTAGCTGTGTCCTGAGATTCTGAAACCCTGTTTGTTTATGGCCTACTTGTCTGCAAATAATTTGGTTGTGTAAATGGGTTTGTAACTAGAATGAAATGCAAACTAGATTCTGTGTAAGGAGAGGACACTCAGCAGCAGTTTTCACATCTGGACGCTGGAGCTCTAGTGTGGGACACAAGAACACACTTTTTATTAGGTCCCACACAGGTGCTCCAGTGTATACTATAGGGGTGTCTCCATCTGTGAAGCTTGTACAAAACAGGTAAAGTATTGAAGCTTGAGAAAGGACACTAAAAATTCTATATTTTGGAACTCTGCCAAAATAGACAATTGTACCCCACTTCCAAGCAATGTTTCATATTCCTATTTCTGCCATGAAATATCTGTGTGCTAAGTATACCTATTTTTTTTTACATAGGGGAGAAAAGACTCGGAGGACACCCCTCATCCGAGGAGACCACAGACCCCCCACCTCTGGAAGAAGGGGAAATCCACCCAAGCCAAGCAGAGCAGGAGGAGGAAGACGTGGTGGAAATTGTCACCACAACAGGTGAGTGTCTGCGACCACAGGCTCAGGTAAGAGATGGATGCTGGCATATTTATAATACATGGTGTGTTTTTGTTTCTATCTTTTTAGGTGATCGTGATGTTGTGGATCCAGGGCATTTCACCTCGGAAAGTGCACAGATCCTGATTGGGGAGATCATGGGGTGTAATAGGGACTTGGAAAACATCTTGAAAAACATCAATGATGTTCAACAAAAAATGAAGAACATCACTGATGTTTTAGGGAGAGTTTAAAACCCCCCGACACCACCGCCAACATCACAATACTATTGAACCCCTTATAATTGAAATAGTATGACCCCGATTTGGGTGGTGGGACGATGTGGACGTGTTTCCCATCAATTGCCCCTCCGCAGTTAGGAAAGTCCCACCGCTGGGCAAAGTGGGAGGCCACAGTCTGCCATTCCTATGGCGTGGAAGGAAACTGTGGAGTCAAACAAGAAAAAAAAATTTGTCATTTTGCACATAAACAGGGAAAGCAGATTAGACACAAACATTCTTGGCCAACATCAAGATAACATTTATTTGAGGGAGTTTTTAAAGACCAAAGTATAAGGTACACCTATCAGATTCCCCCTCCCCCACCCCCTCTCATGGGCCATTTCTAACATTATAGGGGGGGACTCTTGGACAGGTAACCCTCTCCACTTCATTGAGAGATGAATGCCTAAATAATGGGCATTTGTCAGGGAAGACCAGCCAGTACCCAAGATGGCCAACGGAGAAGTCGACCTGTGACCTCAGCCTCTGCCAGAACACCTTCGGTGCACCTGCATGCACATGACGAAGAGGCTATTTAGACTTGGTCTGTGCTTGCATCCAGTTCTGTCTGTCCTACAGCGTTCCCGTGTGTTCCTGCCTGCTTACTTCTGATACCTGTACATGTTTACCGACCCGGCTTGCCTTGACTCCGCTACCTGCTGCCTGCACCTGACCCGGCTTGTGCTGACCTCCGCACCTGCCTGCTCCTTCTACTACCACGCTGCCAGCCCGTTGCTGACCCAGCCTGTGTCCTGACTACGCTTCTGCCTCCGCTTCTGCTCCTGACGTTCCCACCAGTGTATGACCCGGTCTGCTTAACCTGCCTCTTCTGCCAGCTGGAGAATCCTGCTCGAGCACCGTGCCCCCTGCTGCTGTTCCCAGTTCCAGGAAGACGACCCATCAGACACTCGTGCGACTCTGCACTTCTGCGCCTCCTGTCTGCTCTATCAGGGGGCCAGAATCAGAGGAGTAAGAGAGGCCGCTCCCTGCATATCAGGCTCTACCGTCAGGTATGTGACAGTAATGGACAGCCATGTCTGAGCCTGCGCAGGGACCCTCTCCCATGGATGAACTTTGCCAGCACCTGGCCGGCCTGGCACAAGCTGTCAAGGACTTACAGCGGGGCTACACTCAGCTGGAGGGACGCCTACAGACTCTGACGGACTCTACCACCCCTCAGGGACCGTCATTAGCATCCGCTTCCTCCCAAGGATCCTCTCCTGCTCCTGCAGTGGTTATGCTTCCACCTGAGCCCAGGGTACCAACCCCAGACCGGTTCCTGAGTGAACGCAGCAAGTTTAGAGCATTCCGGAACGCATGTGAACTTTACTTCGCCCTTCAACCCCACACCTTCTCTTTGGAAGCTACAAAAGACGGCTTTGTCATTTCATTGCTGCAAGGCGAGCCACAGTCCTGGGCCCACTGCCTCCTTGAACAGAAGGCTGAATGTTTATCGGACTTAACTACATTCTTCAGTGCCATGGCCCAGCTTCAGCAGAAGCAGCCCTTCATGCACTCCAACAGGGTCATAGGGCGGTGGAAGATTACGTCTCAGAATTTAGACGACGAATTTAGCCGCCCTACGCTACCAATTCCACATGGGCCTCTCCGAACTGCTCAAGGACGAGCTAGCACAGGTAGGGGTACCCTCTACCCTCGAAACCCTGATTGATCTATCCATTCAGATCGATCTCCGACTGAGAGAACAAAGACTAAAGAGAGCGGCAGCTCCATCCCGTCCGGTATGGATGTTACCCTGGGTACCCAGTTAATTCAATCCAGCCCCACCTGCTTCAGCCACTCCGGCTCCTAACGCTCCGGAACCTATGCAGCTCGGCCTGCTGCGTCCCTCTCTCTCCATTGAAGAGCGACAACGCCGTCGCCAGCAGAACCTGTGCCTATACTGCGGGGGATTCGGACATTACGTGAGGTCCTGCCCAGTGAAACCTTGTAAGTCCCTCTCCACTACTTCTGCCTCGCTGACTCCAAGCTTGCTTAACAATCCCGCTCACCTTACTTTTCTCATCTCTTTACAGCTGCCAGGAAGGACTATTCAGACTACCGCCATAATTGACTCCGGAGCCTGCAGCTGTTTTGTGGACTTGACCTTTGCTGCCGAACATCACATCCCCTTGCAGCCTAAGGCACAGAAGCTCTCGGTTCACTTGGCCGATGGCTCCACTATTAAATCCAGAGCAGTCACCCACGAGACCATACTACCATTTCCAAGGACCACCGAGAACTACTGCGTCTGGACGCCATCGCTTCCCCTCTGTTCCCGGTCATCCTCGTATGCCTTGGCTGAGGGCCCATAATCCCCATATCGATTGGTCTAAAGAAAGAATTAACTTTGTTTCTTCCTACTGCACCCAGTACTGCTTACAGACCCCCTGTGGTGTACCCGCTTTGCTATGCCTGGACACGGACTCTGAAACCAGTCAGCTTGTGCCTCCAGCCTACCATCACTTTTTAGACGTGTTTAGCAAGAAAGGGGCAGAGATCCTCCCTCCTCACCGGTCTTACGACTGCCCTATAGAGCTACTTCCCGGAGCCGAAGTCCCTTTTGGGAGAATTTTCCACTTGTCTGAAAGCGAGCTGGTAGCACTAAAGGACTACATCAATGACAATCTAAGGAAAGGGTTCATCCACCCTCCTACGTCTCCAGCTGGGGCGGAGATTTTCTTTGTTGAGAAAAAGGATCATTCATTAACCTCCCTGGCGGTATGATTATTTCGGATTTTAGGTGCTGAAAGCGGTACAATTATTTTGCATGGAAATTTGGCGTTTTATATTGTAGGTCTGTAAATCTTAACAATAACGCACTTAAATCTGTCCAAACCAGAGTCTAGTAGATATCCCGGGTATGATAAAGTTTGAAACACAAAAACATATATTATATTATAATAAATAAAAATAAATAATTAAAAAAAATAAAAATAAATAGTAATAAAATACATTTCCCCACGATTCACTATCGCTCAATTCTGCAAGTGTTCTAATTTACTATCGCTGTTTTCTAGCTGGTCTAAAGCCACTTTTGACGTAAAGGGACACTTTTTGGTTGCTATGGACAATCTCCAGTTTCCAGGCAGAAAGAACAGTATATATCATATAAAACTGCATGCAGGGCATAGGACAAAGCACTGTGGACAAAAGGGAAGTGAAATCATTTCATACAGTATGTGTTATGATTTTTACTTTTTCTTTAATTTGCCGCCAGGCTCCGCCCCCGTGCGTCGCGACGCTCGCAGGGAACGGAGCCTGGCACAGAGAGGCTTCGGAGGAGGACACAGCCCGCGGACACTGCGGGGGACATCGCAGGATCCCGGGGACAAGGTGAGTAAGGAGGCACCAGGATCCTGCAATGTAATCCCAAGTGTGGCTCAGGGTTACCGCTAATGGTGCTGAATTTTAACCCCGAGCCACACTCGGGAAAACCGCCAAGGAGGCTACGGCCCTGTGTGGATTACTGTGAGCTCAACAAGGTTACGGTGAAGAACCGTTATCCACTTCCACTAGTTCCCGAACTTTTTCAGAGACTTGGTTCCACTACCATATTTACCAAACTGGATCTTCGGGGCGCCTATAATTTGGTGCGCATTCGAGAAGGTGACGAGTGGAAGACTGCCTTCCGCACACGATTTGGGCGTTTTGAGTATCTCGTGATGCCCTTCGGACTCTGTAACTCCCCGGCCACTTTCCAGCACTTCATTAATGACGTGTTCAGAGACTTCCTGGACTTATTCGTTATTGTATACCTTGATGATATGCTAATCTTTTCTTCCTCCTTAGATCACCACCGCAGACACGTCAGAAGCGTATTAACTCGCCTTCGACAACATGGATTGTACGCCAAACCCTAGAAGTGCGAGTTTGAACGCCAGAGTATCCAGTTCCTGGGCCTGATCATTTCCACCGAGGGCATCAAGATGGATCCCCAGAAGGTCACGGCTATCCTGGACTGGCCTATTCCATGTGACAAGAAAGGCATTCAACGCTTCATAGGCTTTACAAACTTTTACCGAAAATGTATTCGGGGGTTTTCAGCAATCATTGCCCCCATTACACAACTCACCAAACAGGGTTCCAGATTCCGCTGGTCTCCAGAGGCTCAGACGGCCTTTGAGGTGCTGAAGAAGCACCCCGACTCGGCCTTACCCTATGTCTTAGAAGTGGATGCCTCGGAAATAGCGGTTGGAGATATCTTGTCTCAAAGACAGGGTCCTAAGGCCCTGTTGCACCCAGTCGTATTCTTCTCGCGTAAATTGTCTAGCGCGGAGAAGAAATACGACGTCGGGGATCGTGAACTTTTAGCGATTAAGGCAGCACTAGAAGAATGGAGATACCTTCTCCAAGGAGCTGCACATCCAATCCTAATCTATACAGACCACAAAAATCTAGAATATCTAAGGAAAGCAAGAAGATTGAGACCCCGTCAGGCCAGGTGGGCACTTTTTTTTTTCTAGATTTACCTTTCACCTGACATACAGACCCAGATCCAAGAACATAAAGCCAGATGCACTATCACGCATGTTCAGAAAATCTCAAGATGTCTCTCCCCCGGATACGATCCTGTCCTCTGGGAATTTCCTTCTTCTACAAGGGGACTTAATGACTCAGATCAAGCAAGCCTCTGTGGGAAGTTCTACACCACCCGGGACCACCTTACGGGCACGGGAGGGGCTACTCTGGTATGAGGATAAGATCTTTGTGCCGGAAGATCTACGAACAGCCACTTTGGGTATGTGCCATGATCACGCGCTGGCAGGGCACATCGGGGTCAGCGAGACTTCTGAACTTGTGCAGCGAACTTTCTGGTGGCCGGGGGTGGCGAAGAACTGCAGGAAATACACGGAATCTTGTACCACTTGTATCCGTAATAAGAACAGCAAATCCAGGGCCTGGGGTCTGTTGAAGCCATTACCTGTCCCGAATAGACTGTGGAGAATGATTTCAATTGATTTCATTGTGGAGCTACCCCCATCCGAGGGCTACAGTACTATTTTTGTGATCGTTGATTGATTATCCAAGATGGCCCACTTCATTCCCATGAAAGGCACTCCCTCTGCACAAGAGACTGCATGGATTTTTATCAGAGAAGTTATAAGACTTCATGGGGTTCCGGCAAACATCGTCTCAGACAGAGGGGTCCAGTTTACCTTCAGATTCTGGAGATCCTTGTGTGAATCTTTGGGGATTGAACTGTCATTTTCCTCAGCCTATCACCCGCAAACTAATGGTCAGACAGAAAGGACCAACCAAACACTGGAACAATATCTGCGCTGCTTTTCTTCCTTCTCACAAGACGATTGGGTGTCCCTACTTCCCTTAGCCGAGTTTGCCTACAATAATTCTTCTCACTCAGCCATGAAACAATCTCCTTTCTTTGAACACTATGGTTTTCATCCTTCCTTTCTGTTTAATAACATTCCGGAATGCCCTGTACCCGCTGTACTCGAAACGTTGGATTTCTTTAACTCCAACAACAAATTGTTACAAGAGACGATGGCCAAGACGCAGGCTTACAATAAACAGATCTTCGACAAGAAGAGAAGAGGGGAGTTGATCCTGAACCCAGGGGACCAAGTCTGGCTAGCCACAATGAACCTGAAATTAGCCTGTCCCTCGAGGAAATTAGGCCCCAGATTTGTGGGACCTTTCCCTGTAAAGAGGCGGATTAACGATGTCGCCTATGAACTGGAATTACCGGAGACCTTCAGGATCCACCCTGTGTTCCATATAGCCTTACTGAAGCCCGCCATCCCTAACTGTTTTCTGGATCGGAATACAGAGCCACCTGAACCTGTGGTAATAGACGGCGAAGAGGAATTTGAAATAGAGGCGATTTTGGATTGCAGGAGAAGGAGAGGTCAAGTTCAGTACCTTATTAAGTGGAGGGGTTACGGTCCTGAAGACAACTCGTGGGAACCTGAAACCAACATTCATGCCCAAGAACTGATCCAAACCTTTAAGAGGACTTATCCTGACAAAGTAGCCAGATTGGGCATCCGGAGGCTGCCTGTTAGGGGGGCAATGTCAGGGAAGACCAGCCAGTACCCAAGATGGCCAACGGAGAAGTCGACCTGTGACCTCAGCCTCTGCCAGAACACCTTCAGTGCACCTGCGTGCACATGACCAAGAGGCTATTTAGACTTGGTCTGTGCTTGCATCCAGTGCTGTCCGTCCTACAGCGTTCTCATGTGTTCCTGCCTGCTTACTTCTGATACCTGTACCTGTTTACCGACCCGGCTTGCCATGACTCCGCAACCTGCTGCCTGCACCTGACCCGGCTTGTTCTGACCTCCGCACCTGCCTGCTCCTTCTACTACCACGCTGCCAGCCCGTTGCCGACCCAGCCTGTCCTGACTTCGCTTCTGCCTCCGCTTCTGCTCCTGACGTTCCCGCCAGTGTATGACCCGGTCTGCTTAACCTGCCTCTTCCGCCAGCTGGAGAATCCTGCTCGAGCACCGTGCCCCCTGCTGCTGTTCCCAGTTCCAGGAAGATGACCCATCAGGCACTCATGCGACTCTGCACTTCTGCGCCTCCTGTCTGCTCTATCAGGGGGCCAGAATCAGGGGAGTAAGAGAGGCCACTCCCTGCATATCAGGCTCTACCGTCAGGTACGTGACAGTATTACTTTGGCCAGCCCCTCCTTAGCTACACTATTGGCAGCCCACTGGACAGGTAAGAAGTGTCATAATACAAAGATATAAATACACATTGTACACATTTGAGCACATTTGGACATTCTGCTATTACCTATCAAGATAATAATAGTATACAAAAACTTTTAACAGTACCATTTGAAAGTATACAGGCAGGCCCTTGCACTACATGCTTTGGGGAATTCATGCATACATCTGACCACAAAAGAGATGGGTATAGTGTGTATGGGTTTGGCAAAGTCAGCAGATAGATGATTGAGGATAGATAGAGAATTGGTATCAGCTGACTTAGCAGTTGGGGGGAGGGAGGGTTCCAAATGATTTGGGGACCCAAAAAAAAAAGCCTCTGGCACTCTGCCTGAATTTAAAGCACAAATCACATTTAAAAACATTTTAGGGGGTATTTGGGGTAAAGCACTACTATGGAGCTGATAAAATACATTGTTAAGTGACTACATGAGGTGAATATAGGGCCAGGAGACCATGCTGGGGAGGTAAGTGAAGGCAAATATGTATGAAGGACAAAAAAAAAAATTACAGAAAAATCCAGCATGCATGAGGACAAAGGGGACATTCACAGCATATTACAATCATGGTAATTAGGGAATGAGGAAAGAAATACAATATATTATCAAACATTAAATACAATAAAATGTAATATTAAAGGATAAAACTTACCTTAATATACTCCTTCTGCAGAACCTGGATGATGACAGAACAGGTCTCTGGGATAATGATCCCCAGAGCCTGGGGGGAGATGCCTGTCGAGAACTTCAAGTCCTGCAGGCTTCTCCCCATCGCCAAGTACCACAGGGTGGCGACTAGCCTCTGCTCCGGAGTGATGGCTTGCCTCATGCAGGTATCCTGCCTGCTGATATAGGGGATCAGCAAAGCCAACAAACGGTGAAATACGGGGTCCGTCATCCGGAGAAAGTTCCTGAAATCATCAGGGTTATTCTCACGGATCTCACGAAGCAAAGGCATGTGAGAGACCTGGTCACGCTGAAGCAACCAATTCTTGGTCCATGAACTCCTCCCCACCCTGTTCATGGACTGGACTTGTGTCAAGGTCAGGACCCCAACACCAAGCCCCCGCACAGCACGAACTCTACGAGGAGTACGTATACGCAACATGGCTAGAAAACGCTCGGCTGCTCAGAACGAAGTAACAGAACGCACTGAAGAACAGCAAGGCCTGTGAAGAGCGACCTGAAAAACAGTAACGAACAAACAAGAACACAATGACAGTCATGCGTCACTTGCTGCACGCACTGAACAGCAGATACAAACCCACAAGCACAAACTGAACAGCAGAAAACGATCTGAAAACCACGAGTCTGAAAAAGCGCGAATCATCTCTCACCAAACTTTTACTAACACGAGATTAGCAAAAGGAGCCCAAAGGGTGCCGCGCCTGGTTCTGAACTGGCCTTTTCTAGTCTCGTCGTACGTGGTGTACGTCACCACGTTCTTGGCGATCGGAAATTCCGACAACTTTGTGCGACCGTGTGTACGCAAAACAAATTTGAGCCGACATCCGTCAGAAAAAATCCATGGATTTTGTTGTCAGAATGTCCAAACAATGTCCGATCGTGTGTACGGGGCATAAGAATTTGCACCATTACACGCCCTTTTCATTTAAATAGGTCACATTTGTCGGGTGGTAGTTCCCACCAAAAACGATAGGGAGATCATTTTTGCTGTCGTACGATTCAAAGCATTGTAGCCACAGGGTGGGCTCATTTACACTTGCTTTGACTTTAACACACATTAAAGTGCCTACCACTTCAACATGCTTTTTTGATATGCTTTTGATGCTCCTGTGATGCTGCTGTGAAGCTTGGCAAATTCCCTGTGTGTGTTGATTTTCTATTTGTTTTAAAGGGGCCCATTAGAACCCCTGGTCAGTTCGGCCTAGTTCGGCGCCAAATTCAAAAAGTAAAACACACAGTACAGATACAGTATACTGTAAACTTACAGATTACAGTACTGTATAAAATAATTACACAACCAATTTGTCCCTGGTGGTCTGTCCAGTGTCCTGCATGCAGTTTTTGCATGCAGTTTTATATTATAAAGACTGTTCTTTCTGCTTGGAAACTGGAGATTGTCCATAGCAACCAAAACTGTCCCTTTACATCAAAAGTGGCTTTAGACCAGCTAGAAAACAGCGATAATAAATTAGAATCACATGTAGAATTGAGTGATAGTGATTTGTGGGGAAATCCATCATCAAACACTAAAAGTAAGGAAAGCGACAATTCTGCAACTGAGCAAATTTCAGTGTTTTTGATTTGATTACATTATTGAATAATTTTTATTATTATTATATTATTATTTGTTATAATTATTTATAGTTATTTATTATATTATAATTTTTTATTTCGTTTTTCAAACTTTATCATACCCGGGATGTCTACTAGACTCCTGTTTGGACAGAGTTAATTGAATTATTCCTTAGAATTACAGGCCTATAATATAAAATGCCAAATTTCTGTGCAAAATAATTGTACCGCTTTCAGCATCAAAAATCTGAAATAATCATACCGCCAGGGAGGTTCTATTGACAGATATGTCTAATTTTATTTGTTTTCTTTTTTTAATGCACAATAATAAAAAAAATGTGGAGAATAATACTTGGCTATGTGTTTTACTTCAAATGACAGTTTGGGATTAGGCAGTTACATTTAAAAAAATACAATGTAGAACTGACAAGGGACACCAACATAGTTGTAACTTTGATCTTAAAAACTATGGGTTAATGGTGTTGTGGTAACTTACCCAAATAATAATAAAAAAAAAGTATAATAATATTATTCTTGATATCACTAGAAAAAAAAAGCCTTTGAAAATTTGTTTGCAATAACTCCATCAGTATCACCAGCAAAGCAGCTTCATTATTATCCCATTAAAGAAGAAGAGAATTGTGCGCTGCATTTTGAGATTTGCCACATCACAATGTTAATTCTCCATTACGAACGCTAGTTTACAAGACCGACCGCATCTGGCTCATCCTTGCTTCCGAGCATGTGTGTTTGGACTTTGGACTTTTCTCCGACGGACTTGTGTACACACGATTGGAAAATCCGACAACAGACATTTGTCCGCGGAAAATTTTAAAACCTGCTATCCAACATTTGTCCGCGGAAAATCCAACAACAATTGTATGATCGAGCATACAAACGGTCGGATTTTCCGCCAACAGCCTGACATCCAACATTTCCCGTCGGAAAATCTGATCGTGTGTACAAGGCTTTAGTGTGTAGTTTTTACACACTCCAGGGCCAGTATAAAAGTGAAAAACACAGGAAGGACATACTATCATCAGCCATAACATTATGACCACTGATAGGTAAAGTGAACAACATAGCTTATCATGTTACAATAACATCAGAAAGTGGGTGGGATATATTAGGCAGCACCTGAACATGTTGTCTCTGAAGTTGTTTTGTTGAAAGCAGAAAAAATGGGCAAGCGTAAGGATTGAAGCGACCATGAAAATGGCCAGATTGTAATGGCCAGATGACTGGGTCAGAGCAACTCCAAAACTGCATCTTATGGGATGTTCCCAGTCTGCAGTGGTCAGGATCTATCAAAAATGGTTCAAGGAAGAACAAACGGTGAACCAGCAACAGAGTCATGAGTGGCGAAGGCTCATTGATGCACGTGAGGTGTGAAGGCAGGCCTGTGTATTCTGAGCCCATAGAAGAACTACTGTAGCTCAAATAACTGAAAAGGTTAATGCTGGTTCTGATGGAGATGTGTCAGAAAACAGTGCATCGGTGCGATCGGTGCCCATGCTGACCAGTGTCCACAGCCAAAAGAGCCTACAATGGGCATGTGAGCATCTGAACTGGACCACAGAGTAATAGAAGAAGGTGGCCTGGTCCGATAAATTCAAGAATAATTTGAGGAACACAAAGAGTTCAAGGTGTGCCTCCAAATCCCCCAGATCTCAAACCAATCGAGCATCTGTGGCATGTGCTGGAAAACAAGTTCGATCCATGGAGGCCACACCTCACAAATGACAGGATTTAAAGGATCTAACTTGATGCCAGATACCACAGCATACCTTCAAAGGTACGTGGAGTCCATGCAGGGTGGTCATGATATTATGGCTGATCAGTGTATAAATCATATGCAGACCCCTAGTGAAATCTTAACCAGGATCTCAGTGATGAAAGCCATCAGTGCTAACCAGTCCTCTGTCCTCTACCCCCGCACAGATAATTCTGTAGCAAGCAATATGTGTTGGTCTTTTTGGCATAGTATCTAATATGCTAAACAGCCCCTACCCTTGTTTCACTTTACAAGGAAATTATAAATAATCCAGCTGAGAAGATACCCTAAATATAGCTAGTCTCCTAACATATACTGAGAAATAAATATATCAGAAGCTGATCATCTTAAGTCATTGATTTTAATGCACTGAATGTGTTATAGGCAGTTAATTAGCAATAATATATCCTGCCGAATTCTCCTACCCCTTTATCTACTGCTGCATTTCTGGCTCTTGCATTTCAAGATCTATTATAAAAATTCTGTTCACGCTTTCTCTGTGAAACACAGGCTATCTGCAATCCCTGTGCTCTCACTGGAACCGGCTCTCTGTAAAAATGTTAAAAAAGCAGCTCTAATGATGTTTAGACCATAGAAAAATTCTGACTGAGAAAGTAACTTGCATTGTGTTAATCTAAAAAAGGCAAGCCAACAAAGTCAATGCTTATTAATGATCATAGTGGATAAATTAGCTACAATACACACAGTACAAATACATTGCAATAAAACAATAGAAAAAAAAAGAAAAGGAACGCGAAAAATCTGGGTTCAAACTGGTTGACGGCTACATTTACACATTGAGATCCTATGGTTTTGATTTACTAAAGGCAAATAGACTGTGCACTTTGCAAAGTGCAGTTGCATTCTGCAAGAGCAGTTGCTCCAGAGCTTAGTAAATGAGCAGAAGCTCTGCTGACTTCCATCAGCCAATCAGCTTCTACCGTCAGCTTGTTCAATTAAGCTTTGACAATAAAAGCTGGAAGCCGATTGGTTTCTATGCAGAGCTGCACCAGATTTTGCACTCTGCAGTTTTCGTAAATCATCCCCAATGTGTTATGCAAAGTAATTTCATGTATATTAACCACTTCCCGCCCGCGCTATAGCGGATTGACGTCCGGGAAGTGGTTCTGTTATCCTGACTGGACGTCATATGACGTCCAGCAGGATAACATGCCGCAGCGCGCCCCCGGGGGCGTGCATCGCGGCGATCAGTGGAGCGGTGTGTCAGTCTGACACACCGCTCCACCGATCTTGGTAAAGAGCCTCCGGCGGAGGCTCCTTACCACGTGATCAGCTGTGTCCAATCACGGCTGATCACGCTGTCAATAGGAAGAGCCGTTGATCGGCTCTTCCTCACTCGCGTCTGACAGACGCAAGTAGAGGAGAGCCGATCGGCGGCTCTCCTGGCAGGGGGGGTCTGCGCTGATTGTTTATCAGTGCAGCCCCCCCCGAAGATCACCACACTTGACCACCAGGGATCGCCACTAGGACCACCAGGGAAGGGGCAACATGTGGATGGCCAGGTATGTACCCCATGGCCATCCACATGTGCCCAGTGTGCCAAATCTGTGCCAATCAGTGCCCACAAATGGGCACTGATTGTCACCATTATGTTGCAGTGATGCCCAGCAATGCCACCCTTAGGGGCATCACTGCAAACAAGCAGTGCCATCAGTGCCACCCATCAGTGTCCATTCATGCCACCTGTCAGTGCCCATCCGTGCCCATCAGTGCCCATCTATCAGTGCCCATCCATGCCCATCTGTGCCAACTATCAGTGCCACCCATAAGTAACCATCAATGCCACCTATGAGTGCCCATCAATGCCACCTATGAGTGCCCATCAGTGCCACCTATAAGTGCCCATCTGTGCCACCTATGAGTGCCCATCAGTGCCGCATACCAGTGCCACCTATCAGTACCCATCAGTGCCACCTATCAGTGCCCATCAGTGCCGCCTATCAGTGCCCATCATCAGTGCCCGTCAGTGCCACCTCATCAGTGCCACCTCATTGGTGCCACCTCATCGGTGCCCATCAGTGCCGCCGTATCAGTGCCCGTCAGTGCCCGTCAGAAGAAAAAAACGTACTTATTTACAAAAAAGTTTTAACAGAAACAAGGAAAAATGCGCAAAAAATAAAAACCGCACAGGTGATCAAATACCACCAAAAGAAAGCTCTATTTGTGGGAACAAAATGATAAAAAATTTGTTTGGGTACAGTGTAGCATGACCGCGCAATCGTCATTCAAATTGCGACAGCGCTGAAAGCTGAAAACTGGTCTGGGCGGGAAGGTGTCTAAGTGCCTGGTATTGAAGTGGTTAAATATTTTTTTGCAAAGTGTAAATTTATACTTACATCTGTAGAGTGGAGTTAATTACTAAAGGCAAAAAGGTTGTTCACTTTGCAAAGGAATTTTCCCCAGAACAAATGTGGTGAAATTTCACTTGGCAAGGAATCCCAAATCCTGTCCAAGTTAAAAACTGTAATTTTGCTTTCAGAAGATTGAATGATGGAAGTCAGCAGAGCTTCACGTCATTCACTAAGGAATAATTCCCTTGCAAAGTGTACAGCCTATTTGCCTTTGGTAAATCATCCCAATACATTTTTAAATAAGTTTGTCACCTAAAAGCAAAGTAAAATATTATTTTAATAGTCCGCCCCATGCTGCTGATACTTACCTCTATCCTGCTCCCCTGCCATATTGTCTGCCTGACAGAACCCTGTGTAAAAAGCCCTGTGTAAACTTAGTGTCAGACTGTGTCAGACCCTCATGACCCTCCTCTCTGTGACTTTGCAATGCATTGTGAAAGGTAAGAGGTCACTGGGTACCCATATCTGTATTAGGCACTTCAGGGGCTTCAGCAGGCATGCAGAGCAGTGGGGGAATACAGGAGAGGTAAGAATTAGTTGGGGGGGGGCTATCAGGGGTTAAGGGTTTTACCTTAAAGCTAAAGGTTAGCTAAAAAAAAATAAATAAACAAAACTCTCTACTCTAGTTGCATTACTTACTGTTGGAATACATACAGTTCAGTTCATGTGATTTGTGCTACAACTACATCAGCCAGTAGATGGCAGTGTTAATATGTTTGTAGCTGCAATCTATGGTATTCTCTACATCTTTTCTCTGTAATAAAAGTTCCTGTTTCCTGTCTGCAGTTAAGCAGGACTGTTTTGTTCTGTAGGGCTATATACAGAATTTCTAACAGGTTATGGGCCCAGACATAGCCCATGCATAGCCCAGACACCTACCAAGAGAACTCAGTCATAGCCAGCTACAGCAAATAGGTGTAAGATACAGCAACAGAAAGAAGACTGCAACAGAATAAAAGAAAATGGTCAGTAACACAGCTGTAACAAAGGTTTAATTTGAGAATCTGACAAACCAGAACTACCAGTTTTGGAAATTCAAGATGGAAACGCTACTATTAAGAGAAGGTACATGGAAATGTGTTAATGAAGTCAAGCCAGATCACCATAAAGATGAGTGGATAGAGAAAGACCAAAAATCTCAGAGCATATTCTCTCTTAGCATAGAAGATAATCAAATCATACATATACAGTGGTTATAGAAGAGACTCACCCCCTTTGAAATAGTCACATTTTGTTGCTTTGCAGCCTGAAATGAAGACAGACACAGTTTTTGTTTTATCCAGCTGTATTTATTCAGTGCAACTTATAACATTCAAGTGAAAGATATAACATTCTTTTCTTTTCTATACCCGCTGTGTGTAGATGTGAAACTACTAAAGAAACATGGGAAGGATTACAAAAGGTGCATGAAAGAACTAATCTCAGCAATAAACTGTATTTTATTAGAAAGCTATGCCATATCAAGCTGATGAAAGTCCCATGTTGATGTGGACAAGGGCCTCTTCTCCACAACCCTGACCAGTGGTTGTAGGGGTGTGCGGGTGTGGGGGGCTTATCAGGATATGGAGGCCCCCTTTAACAAGGCAGCCTCCAGATCCGGGGGGGTGGGGGGGGGCACGCCATTTTTTTCACATATTTTAATTGCCGGCAATTTTTTTTTTACTTTCAGCTGTCAGCGGGGAATCTCACTGACAGCTGATGACTCATTGATTGTTAAGGATGCAGGGGCCTTCCGCTCCTTGTTTAGTGGTTGTTGGGGATGCGGGGGGCCACCTGCTCCTTAACAACGGCAGACGTTAAATTACTGCATGTTTTCACTACTAAAATACCATGTGACTTCATAAAATAACTGTGGTATTTTAGTAGCGTTTTTCATACTGAATGCCAAAAAACGGTTTGAAAACCGATGTGCGGTATCTTGCCGCATACTCGGATGCAGTAAGATACCCATTTGCGAATGGAGCCTAGTGTCCTGTTTATGGAATGAAAAAGGTAAAGGTTTTGAATACAATTGATTTTGCCTTGTACCCGATAGCTTTACTTTATTCGTAGTGTTTTCCCAACATGCTGATAGTGAGGCCATGAGATGCTGAATTTAACACAGAGTTAAGAAGGTACAGTATGCCATGACTATTTCAAGACTAATAATGAGCAAATTATTAGGATTTACTGACAAATCCAGCTCTATGAATCATTTCACAGAAAAGATTTTTGCCCACAAATTGCAGGGACTTCTATATACTGGTGAAAAGATCTTTTGATTCCTTTAGCAGCTCACTTCTGCATCTGCATCTGAGCACATCCGTTCTGTCTTCCGAATAGAATAGATAGGCCATTTGTCAAGCACCAAGTATTTATATATGGCACGATGCAGAGTTGCCATTTCTACCATGGCATGGTGCAAAGATTAAATGGACTTATCATTCATTCTCAATAAAGACACCTCCAGTCAGTAATGGTGGTGGAGGCAGAACTAAATATGTAAAGGGTATTATAGATGTAAAGGGTACTATATAACAAAAAGTGATTGCTGATCAGTACCCAAGCCATTAAGAGAACCAACAATCCCAATAAAATATACATGATTAAAATACTAGCAAACTGGTCAGTTTTGCTACATCCAGTGGCAGCGTTTAACCACCTCTGAACACAGCAAGCTAAATTGCCAAATTATTGTAACCTTAGGGGTCAGTTCACTGAAAGAAAAATACCGCATTAATTTTTGTCTTTAAATAATGGGTGCAGTATTTATCTCAAAAGTGGTCACTTCACAAAAAAACATGCCTATTAAATGAAAAATTTAAACATTTAGCAAATATTTAGCACTTAAATTTAAGGTTATTTTTTACACTGTTTTGTCAGAATTTTTTTTCACAGAATAAGGCTAGCCATAGATGGAGTGTTTTTATTTCCTGCAACCACGGAAATCCTTCCCGCAGAGCCATTGTGTTCTCCCAGCGGGGGGAGGGGGGCTCACCTCCCCGCACTGTCTCTTCCCGTAGTGCCGGGGGTCCCCCTCGGGGCAAGGGTAGCATGACTGGAAGCAGGGTGGGGGAGTGCAAAGCAAGAAGAAGAAGCCCAGCGAGAATAGCACCGCCCGGGTCATAAGGGATGCGGGAAGAGAGAGGATCCCGGCCGACGTGTCAAGCCCCTCTGGAGGTCGGGCAGAAACCCCAAGGGAATCCTATTCTGGTGGTCTGCACTTCAAAGGATCAACAGGCAGGTGCTGCTGCTTTTTTTTTTGAAAGCCCATGGTGTGTGAACACACTCAAAAACTTCACCCGGTGCCAAAAAAATGTGCACACACATAAAGAGTAAAACACAAAAATGTGCAACGGGTGTACGCAAGTCCTCTAAAATCAGAGGACCTTGCCCTGATCCTCCGGGGCATTAGGCTCCAGATGGGGACTGGGGTACTTACACTTGGTCCATCTGGCTGAAACCAGACGGACCCCTTTCTCTGGAGGTTCTGCCGAAACAGACCCACCAAAAGTACTTGGTGGGGCTCCCCCAAAGGGAGACCCCATGAGAGAGGGCGAACTAAGCCAGAAGGCCATGTCTACCCCCTCCCAAGACTTTCAGGGCAGGCCCAAGGACCTACACCCTACCAGTCACATGTGCAAAAACCTTGTACAAACATAAAAATACGAAGAGCGACAAAGCAGCATTTTGTGCAGGTATTCACTCCATCTCCTATTGTTTCAAGAAACTATCATCTTCAAATCAGTCGGCAGGTAAGGAATCCTTTTCTAAAGGTGGAGTCACCAGTGAAAATACACGTAATGGCCCCTTGGCTCAAGGAATTCCCAGGCACGCAGACAGCACATCTCCTGTTTAAAGAGTTTTTCTCAGGTTTTTCTTCACCAAGATTTAACGGTTCAGGGTGCAAGATACATCACAATTTAAAATCAATAAACGGTTTAGAAGCTATAGTGGTGGAAAAAAGTGCTAGCGAAATTAGTTTGGGTAGGGTAGCTGGCCCATTTAGGGACCCCCCCCCCCTTTTCAGATTTTAGGATTTCCCCTTTAGGAATTACAAATACAGGACCAGATTTTGTCTGTTTCGTGTGCTTCCTTTGAGGACGCTGTGGTCATTTTGAAGGAATTAGGTCTGGGAGCTCTGCTGGCTAAGGCAGATGTGAAGGTTGCTTTCAGGCTGCTGCCTATAGACCCCATGTCATTTAATTTGTTAGGCTTCTGCTTTCAGGGAAATTTTTATTTTGACAAATACCTGCCAGTGGGCTGTTTTTTATCTTGTTTTCATTTTGAATCCCTTGCCTCTTTCTTAGAATGGGTAGTTTTACTGGTGGTGGTAGTGCATTCCCTGATCCATTACTTGGGCGATTTTCTTTTCCTAGGTCCTCCTCATTCAAATAGCTGTAGGGATTTATTGCTTGCATTTATTTCAGTTTGCGAGGCGTTTGGGGTCCCTTTAGCAAAGGAAAAGTTTTTCCGTTGCTTTCTCTGGATTTCTTGGGTATCACCATATATACGGTAAATATGGAATTCAGGTTGTCTAAGGAAAAAATCAGCAGGCTTACAGGTTGTATTATTTTGGTAATTAGGAAAAAAAGGTTACTCTTAAAGAGGTTCAGTCACTGCTGGGTCAGTTGGCATTTGCCACCTGTATAATGCCTACTGGGAGGATTTTCTCTTGGAGGCTTTATATGGCAATAGCTGGACTCAAGTCTCCATCAGTTCATGTAAGATTATCACATGACAATAGTTTGGTTAAGGTTTCTGAAATACTTCAACGGCAGGGCGGTTTGGCAAAGAGATTTTGTCACGGGGGGAATTCTGCCTTCAGACGGATGCTCCAGGGTCCCTGGGATTTGTGGCCATATGGAAAACACATTGGTGCGCTGAGCCCTGGTATCCTGCCTGGAAGCTCAAGGGCTACTTAAAGAACAGTGTTTTGATAGAATTATTCCCTATTTTGATTGAACTTTGGGGCACTTGTTTTCAAAACAGGCAAATCCTCTTTAGTACAGACAATAAAGGTGTTATGTATGCATTAAATTGCTTATCCTCAAAGTCTCCGCCAATCATTGTTCTGCTGAGGCATTTAATTTTTAAATATTTGAGTCTGAACATTTGAATTAAAGCAAAATTTATACCCAGCAGAACAAATGACTTGGTGGACGCTCTATCTCGTTTTCAGATGGAATGTTTCTCTTCCCTGTTACCAAACGCGGACCCGGTGGGTTTGACTTTTGCTCGAAGTTCTTAAGGAAACTCATTTGAAGAAGTTTTCAATCAATGTGCAGCACTCTATTGCCCCCCCCCCCCCCCCCGCCACCACCACCATGGCGGGATACCAATCAGCTTGGTGGTTATGGCTTTACGTTTTGCAAGAGCATGGTGTTGCTGATACCATGGTTTCCGAAGGTTTAGCTCTGTTATTCTTGAACAAACTTTTCAGTGAAAACTTCTCCTGGTCACATGTGAATAACGTTTTTTTTGGAGTCTCTCTCTTTCTTAAATTGAACAATCTTCCCTCTCTTTTCAGTTTTTTCATGGTAACACAAGCATTGAAAGGATATAAAAAAGCAAATACGGTTGTTGCGGATTCTAGGGAGCCTGGGTAGTGTTAAATGTTTGTAGTAATTCACTGCTTTGCTTTAAATTAGGCACAGGCCAGCGGTTAAAGGGCAGTTTCTTGTACATTTTGACAGCTCCCTTTAAGCAAATTTAAATTTTTACAGGTTTTCAAAAAGTGCAAACATATTTTAGGTTTGGATAATGCACGTTTGACATCACATTCCTTTAGAATAGGGGCAGCCACTGAAGCAGCCAGACTAGGTCTCAATGAAAGTTTGATCAAGAAAGTAGGTAGTGGAAATCGGATAGTTTCTTATTATATTTTTGTCCTAACTCTTTCATTTGAATAATTTCAGGTCCCCAGAAAATAGTCCAGATTATCGGACATTCATTCGTACATTGGGCCAACAAGAGAGCGGGTGAGAGAGTATATTCTAAGAACTTGGGTTTAGACCAGAGGGATTTCAAAGTGATGTGGCATGGGAAGCGTGGAATGGTTTGGTCAGATTTATTTGGTGAGTTAGGAATTTTATATCTAAAGTGGCCAGCACCTGAAATTTTAATTTTGCATTTGAGAGGTAACGATTTGGGGAAGGTTAAAACCCTTGATCTAATTTACACAATCAGGGACGATTTGTTAAGGTTCCATTTTTCATCCCCGGGGACAGTTCTGATTTTTTTAGAAATGATCCCTAGGTTGAAGTGGTTAAATTGCAATTTCTTACGCCCCTTAGAGAAAGTGAGAAAAAGGGTTAACGGAGCAATGCAAAAGTTTTTAAGTTCTATCGGGGGATTTTCTTATAGGCACACAGAATTAAAGGGTGGGATTCCCGGTTTGTATAGAGAGGGCGGAGCCCATTTGACGGAGATAGGTTTGGACATTCTCAATGCTGGTCTCAGCACATGCATTGAAAAGGCCGCTGTTATGGGGAGATTCCCATTTATTTGATTATACAGCTTGAGCCGTAGTGGCTAAGCTGTTATATGTGTTCAAAAGTTTAACTTTTAATATCTATTTATTAAAGCCAATAATAAAGGCCGCGGTCAAATATTTTTCCAATCAAATGTTTTAGTATGTTTTATTGTGTTCGAATTCTGCTGACTGCTATCCCATGTAAGGAAAAGGAGGGAAAACAGTTTTAAGCCCCCCTTGCCTCATGGGATTGTGGCAGCGGGGTTTCTAGTATCCCTTCAGGTTTAAATTTTGCTGGAAGACTTCCCATTGGCCCTTGGCCTCTGAAAAGGTCAGGTGGCACTGTATCTGGGCAGTTTAAGGGGATTGTGGTGTGGAATTGAAAAAGATCCCCTCACGTTTTAAAAATTGTGGTAAGACTTCCCATTGGCCCTTGGCCTCTGGGAAGGTCAGGTGACCACTGTATCTGGGCAGTTTAAGGGGTTTTCTGTGTGGAATTTCAAATAGAAAGGGGGTTCCAAGCCCCAGAGGTTCAGTCGCCTCAGTAGAAACGGCGGTGGTTCTCCTCATTGTTACTTTATAAAATTCCTAAAAAATTTACTTCCTATACTATAAATAACAAAAGTGGTTTTTTTTGTGAATTGACTTATCTAAATTTTTGTGGTATGTGCCGCAAATTTGATATTTTACTTTGATGAATTGACTCTTATTATTGCATGCAATATTTGAAAAAATGCAAATATCATATGCAATAAGAATTAGTAAATTGACCCCTTAGAACCATATTAATATATTAAACGGATTGATTCCAATTTACATATGGCTGACTCAATTGAAGCGCCCAAAATTCAATCTGTTTAAATAAGACTTTTGATATCAACAACTGATGCTTTTACTAGACAAAATGTCACCACCCTGCTTCTCAACCTCCTCCAATCAGAGAATGTTTTGCATTTGTTGAGAAAATGTAAAATGTTCTCTGAATGGCACCTGGGCCGAGTGAGAGATCTCCTGTGTTCACTAAACAGAAAGGCAGGCTCTTGGCACGGGACCCAGAAGCTAGTGGTAATCACTGTAGTAGCGATGCCTATTACAGTGAATTCCATTTTCCACCAGGATAAGCCAGGTATGACAACGCTGTGTATTTTCCAACAATTCCCACGAATAGAAAATACAGTTTTATCTCTTTTTTAAATCTTTTTCTTTATCTCAGAAATGCAATTCTCTGGCAGCTTCTCACAGACATTTGCTGCCTACATAGATGTGCTCCACCAGTAGCACTGCACAGGGTGTGTTTCTTGACAGTGACAGCAGTGGACTATGTGTGTGTATTGTGTGTTAGCATAACCACATATATACCACCAAAAGCACATGTGTTAGAGTGACAACGCAGGACAGCAATTGGGGGACGAGGACAAAATGTAAGTAAAATGCCCGAACAAGGACCTTTAGACCCTTTTCACACTGAGGCAGTTTTTAGGTGTTTTAGCGCTAAAAATAGTGCCTGTAGAGCGCCTGAAAACTGCCTCTCATGCCTCCCCAGTGTGAAAGCCTGAGTGCTTTCACACCGGGGCGGTGCACTTGCGGGACAGGAAAGTCCTGCAAGCAGTATCTTTGGGGCGTTGTAGGAACGGTGTACTGAAGGTTTTAGTCAACTAAAATGTACTGGAGATTTTAGTCGACTAAAATAAAAACAATTCGGGTGCCTAAAATAAGGGCCAGTTCACACCATAGAAACACAGTCTGGATGCGTGCGGGATTTCTGCATGTGCGTTAATGGCGTGTTTTTTATGCATTCTGGTGCAGGTTTGATGCATTTTTAATACGTTCCTGTGCATTTTTCCCCTCTTTTTTCGTCACCTTAAATAAGGACATGTGTGTTTGAGTGTGTTTAGGTGTGTTTCAGTGCATTTTTGATGCGCTTTACCACGTTCCAGTACAGTTCAGTGCAGAAAAATGCAGCATGTTTTACGTTTATTTCTGGAGCTGGAACGCACTGGAACTGATCGCACTGGTGTGAACTATGCCATTGAAAACCATATAACCTATTATCCATGCATTTTTTAATGCAGTAAAAAAAACACACTGGACGGCATGTGGTGTGAACTGGCCCTAAAACTAAAATTTTAGTCAAAAGACTATGACTAAAACAAAATCGAAATTTGACGTCAACATTAACACTGGCGGGATTGGCTTCCCTGTAGAGATGAGTTTTCAGGGATCGCCTAAAGGTGGACAGAGTGGAAGATAGCCGGACAGATTGGGGTATAGAGTTCCAGAGGATGAGAAATTATATTAGAGATGGGGTTTAAATCTATTTAAAATAAGTTGCCCAGTTTTTCTAATCATTCTTGGTAGACATTTGGTAGACTACGGTAGCATTGTCTTATCTTTCCACACGTATCTATGCTCTTGAATTTTTATATTTGTCAATGGACAGTGGAGTGATGTTATCATGAAGAGTGTGCCACTGGGATCTGAAGCATATGTAATATCACTGTTCAGATCCTCTGGTGAATAGAGCGAAGACATACTAATGTAAGTCTTAATTAAAAATTGTCATAGAATCATCAGTAACATCAAGCTGTGAAATGTGTTTCACCAATGTAAGGAATAAAACAGGAAACATATGGGTAAGAAAAGTGCTGCCAGGGAATATCATCCAGATGGTGAGCAGAAGAACAGTAGTGTATTTGAACTTGAAAGATAAGATTTCATTACTGGAAATGTATAAGATGTATGACATCTGTTATACACTGACACATATTCTAGCCAGCTCACGTGTTCCATGCCACTGCATAATACATCACCTCTTTAACTTCTTATAGGAAAATGTTCAGTAATATCATTCCTGGTAGACACTCATCTCAGAGTACTACTAACTTATAGTGAACATGGTCTTGACATCTGTTGAATCTTCCTTTCCAGAAACACCAACCTTAACATCTTCTTGGCATTCAAGGCTGGGAAGGGGGGTTGGGGGTGCTAAGAAGAAATATGACTATTGTTGACTACTTGTTTTCCCACCTCCTGATGAACTAGGCGAGAGATTTGCTTCATCATAATCTTAAATCCCGCTGACAGGCATGATGACAGCTGTTGTAAGGGATACTGTGATGTTGCTTGGGTGGAATGTCAGCATAGTGTTTGCAGTAAGTGGACAGCCAGTCCGACACACCACAGAAAAAAAAAAGTCAATAGATACTTTTAGTGTTGTGGAATGCCTACTGGAAAGTGCATTGGTTTTACTGCTACATTTTTTACTTAAGGTCAAAAGTTAGGTTAACTGCTCCTATTGCTCATATCTTCCACTAGTTGTTACTTTCATCATTGGATACAGGAATTCAGCACAATCTAAATAAGACGTTATGAAAACTTGGAATGCTTTATGAGGAGCCTCCTGCAAATATATCGCTATGCACTTCTTCAAACACTCATATTAAGTAACATTTATAAACACACACTTACACGCAAGCTGTGTTCGTAGCAAGGCGACCTTTTATCTGTTGGCTAGTCAGATACAATTCAAAGAACCGGTCCAACCCAAAATGATGGTATAGTCAACTGTTTGCTTCTTATATCTCTAGAGCAGCCTTTCTTAACCATTTTACCTCAGAGAAACCCTTAAAAAGTTTTTGGGGCCTTAGGGAACTCCTGCTAAAACTAAATTATTGTGGTCCAGTAGGAAAAATGCACCTTACAGTAATGATCAGAATACCACCATTACAGACAGCTAAAAGAGATCACTGGTTTCATACTGCTGGTTTTGCCAAGTGGTGTTGACCCTGAAACTATGCAGGACCTATCAAAAGGGAGGTCAGTCAGCCACAACCCAAGGAACTCCTGGCAACCCTATGGTTTTACGGAACGGCTGCTTCAGAGAATGTCAAAGAAAAGAACTCTCAGTTGAAATTCCACACTCTTCCCCTCGCTGCCATGAAGTCTGCAGCAGAATTCCCACTCATTCCACTGTAGTTTCCATAATAATACATTTGTAAAAAGAAAAAGGAAAAAAATCCAACAAGTGTTGTACTTATGGCCATAGTCATAATGTTGTAAAAAGGAAAGAAAATAGGGGCACCAACTAATAACCAACCTATTAGTAGTGATTCACTAAATACAAAAAATGTGTGAGAAAAGGGCGCTACCTAGCCAATATCACAAAATAATTCTAACACTGTTAATCAATCCTAAATTCCATAAAACAATGAATAATCAAATCAATTGTGAACATCTAATACCAAAAATATAAAAATTGAAAATTAAGTTCATGAAAAAAATAATAAATTAAATTACTAATGACTGGTGACAGAAAGCCAAAAATAAAATAAAAGTTATGCGTTAATAAAAAATTCTAGTCCACTTTTATAACTCCAACGCCATTTTGTCTATAAAATATAGTGCTCCAAAAATCAAAGAAAAAACAGTGCTCCACCCAAAGTGAGATATTCAATTGCGCTCACAGCAGAGACTGGAGTATCTGTACATAGAATGACAATAAGCCGTACGCTCCATAGAGTTGGGCTTTATGGCAGAGTGGCCAGAAGAAAGCCATTACTTTCAGCAAAAAACAAAATGATACGTTTTGAGTTTGCGAAAAGGCATGTGGGAGACTCCCAAAATGTATGGAGGAAGGTGCTCTGGTCTGATGAAACTAAAATTTTACTTTTTGGCCATCAAAGAAAACGCTATGTCTGGCGCAAACCCAACACATCACATCACCCAAAGAACATCATTTTCAGCAGCCGAGACTGGGAAACTGGTCAGGGTTGAGGGAAAGAAAGATGGTGCTAAATACAGGGATATTCTTGAGCAAAACCTGTACCACTCTGTGTGTGATTTGAGGCTAGGACGGAGGTTCACCTTCCAGCAGGACAATGACCCCAAACACACTGCTAAAGCAACACTTGAGTGGTTTAAGGGGAAACATGTAAATGTGTTGGAATGGCCTAGTCAAAGCCCAGACCTCAATCCAATAGAAAATCTGTGGTTAGACTTAAAGCGGAGCGGGGTTTCACTGTCTCTACATTTTTTTTTTTTTTTGGTAAAATGACAATGTTTGATATATTTAAATATCTAACTTACTGGTTCCGTTTTTAGAGCTTACTGCTCTCAGTTTTCTCGAATAAAAAAAAGTTATACATTTTCCTTTTGATGGTTGTCATCTTGCCTGTGGGCATGTGAAGCCCACAGGCATCCTCTTCCGGGATACGGTGCTGCTGATCGACCAGCATGCACCGCCCGTTCTATCCCCGATCTCGCACATATGCAGTAGACATAAATCGGAGTGCCGTCAACAGCTGTATGTTGAAATCACGCGAGATTTCATGGCGGCTCTCCGCACTGACTCCTGGGATAAATGACACGAGATCCCAGGAGACAGTGCGGCGATCAGGAAGTGATGAAAATACCCGCAAAATCCCCGCCCACAGCCACAGGGACCGAACACAGGCCGGGCCACATATCGTAAGGTAGGAAAAAAAAAAAGGTCCATATAGCACTGGGTGCTATATTTAGAAGCCACGGAGCTGAAGTTTACAAAATATGTGAAGATCCGCTTTAAAAATTGCTGTTCACAAGCGCAAACCATCCATCTTGAAGGAGTTGGAGCAGTTTTGCAAGGAGGAGTGGGAAAAAATCCCAGCGGTAAGATGTGACAAGCTCATAAAGACTTATCCAAAGTGACTTGGAGCTGTGGCTCTTCAAAGTATTGACTTTAGGGGGGTGAATAGTTATGCACATTGACTTTTTCTGTTATTTTGTCCTATTTGTTGCTTGCTTCACAATAAAAAAAATCTTCAAAGTTGTGGGCATGTTCTGTAAATTAAATGATGCAAATCCTCAAACAATCCATGTTAATTCCAGGTTGTGAGGCAACAAAACATGAAAAATGCCAAGGGGTGAATACTTTTGCAAGACACTGTAACTTCTGACCAGAACTGTTGGATGGGTGTGCAATTCCAGAAAATGTGCATAAAATCCACCCCACTCCTAATCTCATTTTAGAGGAGTGGCACAAGCTTTAAGACCACGTTATCCTTTGTTAAAGCGGAACTAAACCCTCCTGTCTTTTTCAGCCAAGGAAGCTGCCATTTTAGCCTCTGTTTGACCTGCAACTGCCATGATGCTGAACATATGATCAGTTATGACACCAGCCATTTGATGGTTTGACAGTTTGGTTGAGAGCACAACAAATGTGACAGTAGACCGTCTTTTGAAACCAATAAATTGATTGGTTTAGTTCCGCTTTAATTACCTCTTGAATCATAAACAATCACCCTGTGTTTTTTCTTAAAAAAATACTGCTTTTGCCCTTTTTTATCAGGTGTTGCATCACAGAGCTGCTGATCTGATTCAGCTTCTTTCAGCCGCTTCCTGTTTACATGCATGCACTTCAGCAGTGGCCAAATGCTATTGCTTTGCATTGGCTTCCTAATAATGACAGAAGTGGAAATTGCCTGTTCAGTGGACATTTGTAGTCCCCATCAGAAACACATGTAACAGGGTCACAATTCAGGAGAGCAATAGGGAGACAGGGACCGATCATTTTCACTCCATAACAGGAAGTGCCTGGACAAGGATCATCAGGCTCCATTAAGCTACAGATTTGTAAATATTAAATTGAAAATTACATTAAAATGTTAAAGATTACGTGAAATTTTAGTTATTGAATGTACATCTACTTTAAGGGTATACTGGAAGGAACATATTAAAGCGAGTGGAAAACTCAAGCTTTACATTTGCTTCATATATAAAGAGGGAGGAGAGGGTTTTCCTGAAGGTAAGGACATTATAGACTAGAAGACAGATAATCCAATAGTGCTGTGGTTCAAGGTCACATGACATGAAAAGTCATGTTAGATCATGTGACTTGGTGCAGCTCTGGAACAGCAACTATATGAGTATCTTTATAAAAGAAAAGCTTGCAAATTAGCTAAGATGTTTCTTTTCAGACTGGCTATCTCTAATAAAACTCTGTATAGAGACCTAGAGGCCCAGGAGGAAGATGGGAGGAGTCTCTTCTCTGATTCGTTTAGCTGTGTATATAATCAGAGCTTCAGCTACTGAACTCTGTAAGCAACAGGTTTGTTTTCAAAGACGTTGAGCTTAATTGCATGTGAAAAGGAGCCTAATGCCACGTACACACGACCGGACTTTACGGCATACTTGGTCCGGCGAATCTGAGTCCATCGGACAATTCGATCGTATGTGGGCTCCAGTGGACTTTTTTTTCTCAAAAGTTTGATGGACCTAGAAATGAAACATGTTTCAAATCTGTCCAACGGACTCGAGTCCGGTCGAAAAGTCCGCTCGTCTGTATGCTAGTCTGACGGACAAAAACCGACGCTAGGGCAGCTATTGGCTACTGGCTATGAACTTCCTTGTTTTAGTCCGGTCGTACATCATCACGTACGAATCCATCGGACTTTGGTTGATCGTGTGTAGGCAAGTCTGTTCATTCGGAAAGTCTGTCGAAAAGTCCGCAGGACAAAGTCTGCCGTAAAGTCCGCTCGTGTGTACGCAGCATAAAGCTCCGCATGCTGGCTGAAAAATGTAAATGTAAATATTCACATACAATATTTCAGTAAAACTCTTTTATTTGACTAAAAAAATGGAAACCATATTTGTACATTTTTTTTACTCCAGGAGATGCTGAAGAAATTGAAGAAAGGATATGCAAAAATGCCCTACTTTCACCTTAACGTACTTGTGGCTGCTTCTGCCCCTCAGTTTGTTGTAACCAAAGTAGGAATATGATATGGCCATTTTTCATACAAGGAGCAAACAACAAAGTTAATTAACCTTTTACAGTTGGGATTTAACATTTACATTTTTCAAAAACCATGTTTTTACAGCATTTTGTGTAACTGGAGCCAGTAATAAACGTGGCAGGGTTTTTAAAGCAGCGTCAGTCAGCAAACTACAAGTTACTCTTTTTTAGAGACAGCATCATGATGACATTCACAAAGTCACAGATATACCTGTAAATTGTCAATAGCAGTCAGACTGCTGATTCAAGGTTAGGCATAAATTTCATGCTTGATGGATCCATCACTGATGTTGCTGATTTTTTCATCCTAACTGCTGATACCGAGTACACCTACTGATAGGAAAGAGTTTAAACAGATCCGCCTGGTACTTGAGAGCAAGCTGAAATAGTTGGAAAACTGCACCAAATGTTCTACTTTCACATGGCAAAGAAATTTGGATTGTAGTGAATACTGATGTTTTCTTCGCACTTCAGGCTTTCTTTCATATGTTAAAATTAATTTGATGAACTTCTGTCAAAGGTATGTGTGTATATGAAGGTTTAATAAAGTCTAAATAAACCCACAGACAAAAATGTAATACATTGAAGTGTACAAGTACTTGGATGCAGTGACTGGATTATTTTGTTTTGTTTATTTATTTTTTTTTAAGTTCAACTGGTAGTCCTGCCAGTAGCATACTTCCTCTCCCCAGGGGGACAACACTCACTCATTGTACTATATTTATGGAGGAGTAGTGTTGTCATCCTAGGTCAGAAAGTGTGATAAGACTACAGGACACCTTCTCCCATCTAATTTATTTAAAACGGGGGTGACAACACTTACTCATTGTTGTTGTTTTTTTTTTTAATCCACGGTGGAGCCGAAAAAACTAAAACAAAAAGAAAAGTTAAGTGAACAAAAACCATGCATTTTGAAACACACACTAAAAAGTGCACTTAAGAGTGTGCTTTGTTCACCCCCTGAAGGGATAGGATCTCTACCCTGATCCCCCAGTGCACAAGGCACCTGACATGAACATGGTCCGCCTAGTCAGAAGGCCTGGAGGACCCCTCTCCTCATAGCCAGCAGGAGCCGACCAACGAGTACTAGGTCGAGGGGCTCTCCCGAAGAGAGCCCCCCTTCCCCCAGGGTCGGAGGAGGAAGGAGCCTGAGGGCCACACATTCTCCCCCTAGATAACAGGGCAAGTCCGAGGACTCTCACCCTCCATCCTAGTGAGAGAAATCACACACAAAAGTGAAAGGTGACAAAATGTGAGGAGAAAATAAATAAATAAATAAATAAGTAACCGTGCAATGTGCATATATATATATATATATATATATATATATATATAAATATATATATACCAGTTTAGAAGCTCTAATTGGTTCCTCCTGCTGACCTCCACATTACTATAGGAGAGTAGTGGCATGGAGGTCAGCAGGAGGAGCCAGGGAGAACTGTGGGGGGACCAAGGAGAACATTACTCCTGCAAGTGTCCGTTTCTCAGTGGACTTTGGGGACCCACCCTCTGGATTAGTGCTGTGTTCTTTATGGGGACTGTTCCTCTGCATCAGAGCTGTGTTCTTTCACATGGAGAGCTTGCCTGGAAAAGCTTAGTATAGCAACAAGGTCACTTTAAAAAAAAAGTTGGAAATCCTAACTGGGTGATATTTAGTTTCCCCATTGTTCTGTGTATTGTTAAATTGCCATTTTATTTATGTATTTATTTATTTTTTATAAAATACTTTATTTTAATTTACTTTTTTTTTAGATGCTGATCTTCTGTAGCCCCTTCGCAGCCTTCTTGTCTGCATGCATGCACTCCAGCAATTGCTGTGTGGCCTTTTTAAGGGTGGGTTTCTTGATGGTGATTTCAGTAGGTCATGCTTGAGTAGGGAGTGTTGAAACAGACACTTTTATCTTCATCTTCAGATGCCCACATGACAACACAGGAGCACAATTAGCAGACAATGACGGGAGTGTTGTCACCCTATGACAGGAAGTGTCTGAACAATGGCCTTTATGACAAGATCACCAGGTATTTATTTTAAACAAAAGCTGCAGATTTAAAATCATTGATATCACATTTTTAACATATTAAAGCTTATATGAGAGTTCAGTGATTGGATTTACATGTACTTTAATCTACAAGGAGGCCAGGCTGCATCATGATTTAGCAGCCAACTCTGATTGAAATAAGGAACTAATTTACTTGCTTCTATTCAAGATTGTCTACATTTGTATTCTCTTTTGTTCTTTGTTAATGTCTTTTTGCACATTTTAACACATTCCTTTTTATGTTTGATACAAATTTTTTAATGATTTATCTTCTTCGTTTGAGATTATATGCTTTATTAAGATAATAAAGAATGATCAGACTTTTGCTTTCCTGTTATGTAGCTTTCTTTATTTTTCACCTGCCTTTACAAATGCAAAAATCTGATTACTGATTACTGCCAATGAAAGATAATATTTCATACAACTTTATTCGCCACAGAATAAAAGTTACAAAAATTTAAAAACAGCTAAAAACTGCTGATCAGAAAGAGCTTGATACAAACACTTTAGGGTTGATTTACTAAAGTCGGAGAGTGCAAAATCTGGTGCAGCTCTGCATTGTAGCCGATAAGCTTCTAACGTCAGGATTGTTCAATTAAGCTTTTACCAAAAAATACTTGGAAGATTCTGTGCAGAGCTGTACCAGATTTTACACTCTCTCATTTTAGTAAAACAACCCCTTTGTCTATATACGTGTACGGCGATTACAGTTCAAATCCTTAAAGGGTAACTCCACTTTCATGAGAAAAAAATATTACATTAAAAATAATATAGCATATACAATTGTGACACAAGCTATATTGTAATTTATTGTTATTAAAAATATCTTCCTTTTCAATCTGCAGCAATGTAATATTCTATAAAATTCTGTGCAATATGGCAACCTGGATTTGTCCCGAACACAAATGGTGTACTGAATCCCTCCCAGAGATGTAATTGCCTGCTTGTGTGATTGGCTCATTGATTTTACCAGAAGTCTGTAGATATAAGAGAGGATTGTTTTTTCTCAATAAAAGTGGAGTTACTCTTTAAACACACATTGCTATGTAAACCTCATATGTATATGATTTTCTATATGCTCTTTTGTAGATGTACAAAGCAAACCCCACTGCACTCGTTTTACTTGTGTTGTTAGCAATTAAAGATTTATATGTTGTTTTTTTTGGTGGTTGCACAGGACCTTATCAATTATTTTTCCCCACACTGTATGGATCATTCATTTATATAGCCACACTATATAGATCTATTATTTATGAACATAGCACATTTATTCAGGTTGTTGTCTTAGCAAACCCAGATTGTATCCTGATGTGCACTGGGTATGTTGCCAGGATAATCCTGCAGTCATCATGCAAAACCTTGTGCAATAAACACATTCCTTAAAATTCATAAAGAGTATAGCAGAAATTCCTTAGAATTCCGTCACACCTCTGCACCACTAATGTCATTCTGCTTGCAACACTCTAGGCAGTGATGTATTTTGGTTTTGTGCTGCCCTAGGCAAGACTAAAAACTGGTGCCAGCCCCCCCCCCATCTAAATTTGTCTCACCCCTGCCGCTTTATATTTGCGCACGTTCGTGAAACGGCGACAAACAATGTAAATTTTACTATCCCTAGACGACGCTTTAGAAGCCTTTACAGGTTACCACTTTAGATTTACAGAGGAGGTCTGGTGTTAGAATTACTGCCCATGATCTGACGTTTGCGGTGATACCTCACATGTGTGTGACAATTGATGTTTGTGTGCGCGCGGGACTGACGCTTTCGCCTTTGCGTGCGAGCACGGGAGAACAGGGGCATTTTTATTTTTTTTTTATTATTATTAATTAATTTTATTTTATTTGTATTTATATTTTTGTAAACTGTTGCTTTGATTTAAAAAAAAACAAACAATTTTATCACTTTTATCATGTAAACGTTCTTGTGACAGCAATAGGCAGTGACAGGATCTCTTTACGGAGAGATCTGGGGTCTATAAGACCCCAAATCCCTCCTCTGCCCTCACCGATGGTTCCAGAGTAAACCGGAAGTAGTGTAATCGCTTCTGGTTTACTGTTATGAACAGCCGAGCCAAGCTGATCCCGACTTTGCTTGGCTGTCCAGCCAGCCGGCGGCCATACTGGCTGATAGCTCAGGTCTCCCAGTGGGACGTGAGAGCTGCGGAAGGTTAGCGGGGGGAGGGAGTCCCCTCCTTCTGCTTGAAATAGCAATCAAGCGGCTAGTAGGCCGCTCTGATTGCTATTACAAAAGAACCGACCGCCGGCTCCAAAAAACGATACTGATACAATGCCTGCAGCTGCAGTCATCATCCCTATACAGATGCGGCCCCCCTAAAAAATGCCGCCCCAGGTAAATGCCTTGTTTGCCTCATGGTAACTACACCCCTGGCTCTAGGGGGAATTTATTAAAACTGGAGCAGCCAAAATCTGAAGCAGCTGTGCATGGCAACCAATAAGCTTCTCTCTTCAGCTTGTTCAGGTCAGCTTTTAAAATGAAAGCTAGAAGCTGATTGGTTGCAATACACAGCTGCTTCAGATTCTGGATGCTTCAGTTTTGATAAAATCCCCTCTCTGTCCTCAGTGCACCTCAGTAACACTGAGTCTTATAAAGTTAAAGGCTCATTATGTTTCCCCGGCCATTGCGCTCATCAGACAAAGAGGGGAGAAGTTTTGTTGCAGAGTGGTCAGAGCTTGATTAAAAATGTTGAATATGTTGCGTATACCCCTATTTAATCTGTGACTATCGAGGACTTAGACGTCTTAGATCTCATATACCCTGAGCATTTAGCTCCTATGCCTCAGATCCTGGCATTTTCATGTGACCATAAGGCACTGGTGCACCATCTAGCCTCACAGCCAGCAGCCTGTTAAAGTCTATAAGAGGCTGAAAAATGAGGCAGCTGGATACTGTTTGAGGCTGTATGTGCCCAGGGACAAATGCTTGAATTCTATATTCTTCAACTGTACTGCTACAGTGCATTAAAAAAGTATTCATACCCCTTGAAATTTTCCACATTTTGTCATGTTACAACCAAAAACGTAAATGTATTTTATTGGCATTTCCTGTGATAGACCAACACAAAGTGGCACATAATTGTGAAGTGGCAGGAAAATGATAAATAGTTTTCCAAATTTTTGACAAATAAATATGTGAAAAGTGTGTCGTGCATTTGTGTTCAGCCCCCTTTACTCTGATACCCCTAACTAAAATCTAGTGGAAACAATTGTCTTCAGAAGTCACCTAATTGGAAAATAGAGTCCACTTGTGATTAATTAAATCTCAGTATAACTACAGCTTTTCTGTGAAGCCCTCATGGGTTTGTTAGAGAACCTTAGTGAACAAAAAGCACACAACTCACAAATCTATCTATCTATCTATCTATCTATCTATCTATCTATCTATCTATCTATCTATCTATCTATCTATCTATCTATCTATCTATCTACCTATTTATCTAGGCCCATTTCACATTGGCAGGGTCCGCCAGCAGATCTGCCCACTCAGCAGGGGATCTCACCACTGATCCCCGCTGAGCAGGTGGATGACAGGTAAGTGTTCGCTCCACTGATGCAGAGCTGACAGGCGGACCGATCAGTCCGTCAGTGTGAAAGATGACTAATATGGGTGACAACTCCATAGTGCTTCTCCATAGCTACAGTACAGTTAGTAGGCATTGTCACCCTAAGTCAGGGAGTGCATTACTGGCAAGATTACTATGAGAGAACAAAACACTTTAATTGTCATGTACCATTCCACATTGCATACATTTTTATAAAGGAATTAATGAAGCATTGGATTTTTTTTTTTAACACACCAGACAATTTTAGCACTAAAGTAAAACAATTGTTTTATAAGTTTAAAAAAAGACTTCTTATTGAGTCTGAAATTGTTTTAGGCAGTTATGTGCTGAAAAAAAGATAAAAGCCATGTTCCAATAATATTTTAAACAACAACAACAAAGAAAACTTGAAAATTCCTTTAAAGGTGTTTTAAAAGCACTTTCAATCTTCCCCCCAATTAAATATTTCGGAATATTTTATTTGCAGGTGAGAAAAATGTGTACTTATCATACAGTTGCCAGTTTTACAAATTGTCAGGTGTATCTCAGGACGACAAAGAGCTGAAGTGCACTGATCAAGATTACAGTCATGCATTAGGTCTTATACATAATATGCATTGGCATTTAAAGTAATTCAGAAATACAGTGCCTTGCAAAAGTATTCAGCCCCATGGCTTTTTACCTATTTTGTTACATTACAGCCTTTAGTTCAATGTTTTTTTTAATCTGAATTATATGTGATGGATCAGAACACAATAGCCTAAGTTGGTGAAGTAAAATTAGAAAAATATATACATAAACCTTTTTTTTACAAAAGACTGATAAATGGCATGTGCGTATGTATTCACCCACTTTGTTATGAAGCCCATAAAAAGCTCTGGTGCAACCAATTACCTTCAGAAGTCACATAATTAGTGAAATGATGTCCACCTGTGTGCAATCTAAGTGTCACATGATCCGTCATTACATATACACATCTTTTTGAAAGGCCCCAGAGGCTGCCACACCTAAGCAAGAGAGCAAGAGGCACCACTAACCAAACACTGCCATGAAGACCAAGGAACTCTCCAAACAAATAAGAGACAATATTGTTAAGAAGTATAAGTCAGGGTTAGGTTATAAAAAATATCTAAATCCTTGATGATCCCTAGGAGCACCATCAAATCTATCATAACCAAATGGAAAGAACATGGCACAACAGCAAACCTGCCAAGAGACGGCCGCACACACAAACTCACGGACTGGGCAAGGAGGGCATTAATCAGAGAGGCAGCACAGAGACCTAAGGTAGCCCTGGAGGAGCTGCAGAGTTCCACAGCTGAGACTAGAGTATCTGTACATAGGACGACAATAAGCCGTATGCGCCATAGAGTTGGGCTTTATGGCAGAGTGGCCAGAAGAAAGCCATTACTTTCAGTAAAAAACTAAATGGCACGTTTTGAGTTTGCGAAAAGGCATGTGGGAGACTCCCGAAATGTATGGAGGAAGGTGCTCTGGTCTGATGAGACTAAAATTGAACTTTTTGGCCATCAAAGAAAACGCTATGCCTGGCGCAAACCCAACACATCAGATCACCCAAAGAACATCATCCCCTACAGTGAAACATGGTGGTGGCAGTATCATGCGGTGGAGATGTTTTTCAGCAGTCGGGACTAAGAAACTGGTCAGAGTTGAGGGAAAGATGGATGGTGCTTAAATACAGGGATATTCTTCTGGTACAATGTTTTTATTGAAATATGAAAAGGGAAAACCAGATAACAAATTCCCACGCAGGGGATATGAACATAAAACATAAGAAAGAGGTTCACATAAAAGTACATGATAAGACGTATATTATGAGGGTATAGATTATAAACTGACACCGACCCACCAGCTAAGGTCAGGGGTCAGTGCGTTGTGCCCGGGCCTTGAGACCCAGGGGCTAAGGCAGACAAGGGGGAGCGGGGTTCTGTACAGAATGGGGAAGAGAAAAACAATAACCTGTACCACTCTGTGTGTGATTTGAGGCTAGGACAGAGGTTCACCTTCCAGCAGGACAATGACCCTAAACACACTGCTAAAGCAACACTTGAGTGGTTTAAAGGGAAACATGTAAATGTGTTGGAATGGCCTAGTCAAAGCCCAGATCTCAATCCAAAAGAAAATCTGTGGTCAGACTTAAAGATTGCTGTTCACAAGCGTAAACCATCCTACTTGAAGGAGCTAGAGCAGTTTTGCAAGGAGGAATGGGCAAAAATCCCAGTGGTAAGATGTGGCAAGCTCATAAAGACTTATCCAAAGCGACTTGGAGCTGAGATAGCCACAAAAGGTGGCTCTACAAAGTATTCATTTTAGGGGGGTGAATAGTTATGCACATTGACTTTTTCTGTTATTTTGTCCTATTTGTTGTTTGCTTCACAATAATAATAAAAAAAAAATCTTCAAAGTTGTGGGCATGTTCTATAAATTAAATGATGCAAATCCTCAAACAATCAATGTTAATTCCAGGTTGTGAGGCAACAAAACACGAAAAATGCCAAGGGGGGTGAATACTTTTGCAAGGCACTGTATTTTAAGCTTAACAAGCATGGCAAGATAGAGCTGTTATTTGGAATGGCAAGCCTGGGAAATGCCTTGTTGCCTGGGAAATGTGTAGAAAATGTATCTATCTATCTATCTATCTATCTATCTATCTATCTATCTATCTATCTATCTATCTATCTATCTATCTATCTATCTATCTATCTATGTAGCTATTAGGGATGAGCCAAACGCCCCCCCCGGTTCGGTTTGCACCAGAACCTGCGAATGGACCGAAAATTCACACGAACGTTAGAACCCCATTGACGTCTATGGGACTTGAACGTTCGAAATCAAAAGTGCTCATTTTTAAGGCTAATTTGCATGGTATTGTCCTAAAAAGGGTTTGGGGACCCGGGTCCTGCCCCAGGGGACATGTATCAATGCAAAAAAAACTTTTAAAAACGGACGTTTTTTCGGGAGCAGTGATTTTAATGATGCTTAAAGTAAAAAAAAAAAAAAGTGAAATATTCCTTTAAATATCGTACCTGGGGGGTGTCTATAGTATGCCTGTAAAGAGGCACGTGTTTCCCGTGCTTAGAACAGTCCCTGCACAAAATGTCATTTTTAAAGGAAAAAAAGTCATTTAAAACTGCTTGCGGCTTTAATGTAATGTCGGGTCCTGGCAATATGGATGAAAATCAGTGAGACAAACAGCATGGGTCCATTACCAGGCCCTTTGGGTCGTGTATGGATATTAAGGGGAACCCCGCACCCAAATTAAAAAAATGAAAGGCGTGGGGCCACCAGGCCCTATATACTCTGAACAGCAGTATACAGGCGGTGCAAACAAGACAGGGACTGTAGGTTTGTTGTTACGTAGAATCTGTTTGTAATTTTGAACTGGTACGTTTTTAACGTGTTTAGCTCCAGCCAAAAAATCTATTTTAAGCTTTTTGGAAAACATAGGGAAGGGTTATCACCCCTGTGACATTTGTTTTGCTGTCTGTGCTCCTCTTCAGAAGATTTCACCTCACTTTTTGTCCCAATGACAAATGTTTTTTGAAAATTTGGGGTTTTTTGTGAAACAAGGATTGGTGATAAAGCATCAGTGGAAAGGAGAAATGTTTTTCCCATATTAACTCTTACAGGAGAGAATTTCCCTTCCTAGGGTTAGATTTCATCTCACTTCCTGTTGTCTCCTTCCGTTTGCAAGTAGGAGTCGTTTGTAAGTTGGATGTTTGAAAGTAGGGGCCTGCCCTATATACTCAGCAGAAATTTGGGCCTTAGGTGTTGTTGTGGCCACAACACTGTAAGCCCTCACAGGGCCCTGCTGTGAAATATTAGATCAAGAATTGTAATTACATGCCCCTGTTGAACAGGGGCAGAAAAATTGGGCCTTTGGTGGTGGTGCTGGTGCCACAACACTGAAGTCCTCACTCGCTCTTGGTGGGTGCAGAAATGGGCCCTGCTGTGAAATATTAGATCAAGAATTGTAATTACATGCCCCTGTTGAACAGGGGCTGAAAAATTGGGCCTTAGGGACTGGTGCCACAGCACTGCAACCCCTCACAGATACTCTAGTTGCAAAGCAGGAACGAGCCCTGCTGCAAAGTAGTGCATCAAAAATTGTAATTACACGCCCCTGTTAAACAGGGGCTGAAAAATTGGGCCTTAGGCACTGGTGCTGGTGCCACAACACTGCAACCCCTCACAGATACTCTAGTTGGAACGCAGAAACGAGCCCTGCTGCAAAGTATTGCATCAAAAATTGTAATTACACGCCCCTGTTAAACAGAGGCTGAAAAATTAGGCCTTAGGTACTGCTGCTGGTGCCACAACACTGCAACCCCTCACAGATACTCTAGTTGGAACGCAGGAACGAACCCTGCTGCAAAGTATTGCATCAAAAATTGTAATTACACGCCCCTGTTAAACAGGGGCTGAAAAATTGGGCCTTAGGCACTGGTGGCGGCGCCCAGAACCAAAAATGTTCTTACAAGCTATCAGCGTGATCATTGAGGAGGAAGAGGCTAATTACCCAGGATAGTCACTCAGCATTAGCATAGGCAGTCTTTGAAGGGATCTGAGATTTCAAAAAAATTATTCGGTTACATCAGCATCAGGTGCTTGGTAGCTGGTGGTGATCCAAGACTGATTCATTTTTATGAAGGTCAGTTGATCGACCAAGTCGGTGGACAGACGCACCCTGTTATCGGTTACAAAGCCTCCAGCAGCACTGAATGTGCGTTCCGAAAGAACGCTGGATGTAGGACAGGCCAGTAGCTCAATTGCATACTGTGCAAGCTCTGGCCAGTGATCCATCCTCAAGACCCAGTAACCCAGAGGATTTTCGGTGGGAAAGGTGTCCAAGTCAGATCTTGCCCCTAGGTATTCCTGCACCATGTAAAACAGACGCTGGCGATGGTTGCTGGAACCGATCATACCTTGGGGCTAGGGACTAAAAAATTGTCTGAACGCATCGGTCAGACGGCCACCTTCTCCTTCTTTGACTGACCGAAGCCTCAGCAACAAGTTGTCCAGAAACAGGAGTTTGTAACCTCCTGAAGATGTTTCATCCTCTGCTCCCTCTGCGACAGCAAGATAAGGTCCGCAACCTTACCCTTGTAACGTGGATCAAGGAGGGTTGCCAGCCAGTATTGGTCCTTCTCCTTGATACCACGAATACGGGGATCCTTACGCAGGCTTTGCAGGATCAGGGAGGCCATGCAGCGTAGGTTTGCTGAGGCATTCGGTCCGGAATCCTCTGGGTCACTAAGGACGACATGGTCCGCAGCCACCTCCTCCCAGCCACGTACAAGTCCATGTGTTTCTTGGGACTGATCCCTTAAAGACTGCTGCTAATGCTGAGTGCCAGGCTCCACCTCCATACTGACACAATCCTCCTCCTCGTCCTCTTCCTGTGTGACCGGCAGGCACGCAGGAACGCTGTCTGGATAAAGGGGGCCTTGAGAGCTAAGGAAGTCCTCCTCTTCCTGCCTCTGTTCGGCCTCAAGTGCCCTGTCCATTATTCCACGCAGCGTGTGCTCCAACAGGTGGACAAGGGGGACAGTGTCACTGATGCATGCACTGTCACTGCTCACCATCCTCGTGGCCTCCTCAAATGGTGACAGGACAGTGCATGGATCCCTGATCATGGCCCACTGGCGTGGGGAAAAAAGAACAAGCTCCCCTGACCCTGTCCTGGTGCCATAGTCGCACATGTACTCATTGATGTCCCTCTGCTGCATGTGCAGCCGCTGCAGCATGGCCAACGTTGAGTTCCACCTGGTGGGCATGTCACAGATTAGGCGGTTCTTGGGAAGGTTAAACTCCTTTTGGAGGTCTGCCAGCCAAGCACTGGCATTATATGACCGGCGGAAATGCACACAGACTTTCCTGACCTGCCTCATCCTGTAAGCCCAGGTACCTGCCCAAGAACTGCTGCACCACCAAGTTAAGGACATGAGCCAAACAGGGCACATGGGTCATTTGTCCCTGTCGGAGGGCAGAGAGGAGGTTGAAGCCATTGTCGCAAACCACCATTCCTGCCTTAAGTTGGCGTGGCGTCAACCAACTCTGAACCTGCCCCTGCAGAGCTGACAGAACCTCTGCCCCAGTGTGGCTCCTGTCCCCCAAGCACACCAGCTCAAGCACCGCATGGCATCTTTTGGCCTGCATACTTGCGTAGCCCCTTGAACGGCTACGGAGCACCGCTGGTTCCAAGGACAAAGCACAGGAAGAGACCATGGAGGAAGAAGAGGAGGAGGTGGAGGAGAGAGGTGTGTCACAATCATTAGTAGTGGCATTTTGGAGGCGTGGTGGCGGAACAACCTCCAACACTACTGCACCTTGTCCTGCATCCTTCCCAGCTGCCAGCAGAGTCACCCAATGCGTGGTGAAACTTAGGTAACGTCCCTGTCCATTCCTGCTGGACCATGAGTCAGCGGTAATATGCACCTTACCGCTGACCGCCCTGTCCAGCGAGGCATGGACATTGCCTTCCACATGCCGGTAGAGAGCCGGAATCGCCTTCCGTGAGAAAAAGTGGCGTTTGGGCACCTGCCACTGAGGAACCGCACATTCCACAAATTCACGGAAGGGGGCAGAGTCTACCAAGTGAAAAGGCAGCAGTTGAAGTGCTAGCAATTTTGCCAAGCTAGCATTCAATCGCTGGGCATGTGGATGGCTGGGAGCGCACTTCTTTCGGTGCTGCAGCAGCTGGGGCAGGGAAATTTGCCTGGTACAATCTGACGTTGGTGTACCAAAAGCAGATTGCCCACAAGTACTTGGCTATGACACACCTAATTCTACACCTTCATTCCTCTCAGTGCAGGTCTCAGAGAGGATTGAAGGTATAGTGGGGTTGGAGATCTCAGCTGATGAGGAGCAAGGAGAGGTCCTCTTTGTTTTTTGGTGTGGGTCTTTTAGATACGCTTGCCAACGAACTGCATGGCAGGTCAACATACGTCTGGTCAAGCATGTGGTGCTCAAGCGGGAGATGTTTTGGCCACGCGAGATACGCTTGAGACATATGTTGCAAATAGCAGCGGTGCGATCTGATGCACTCATCTCAAAAAAGGCCCACACCAAAGAACTTTTGGAATAACGCGCAGAGACAGCAGTGCCCTGCACATGCTTAGCTTTGGGGTGTGATGCAGTCAGTGTGCTGCCCTTAGGCTGGCCCCTGGAGGGCATCCTGCCTCGTTGGTGATGTGCCTCCTCGTCCTCCTCCTCCTCCTCTCTCCTATCAGACATCCACGTTGAGTCAGTGACCTCATCATCCCCTCCCTCCTCATCACTGGAGCAAACCTGGCAGTATGCTGCAGCAGGGGGAGGATGACTGCCAGATTGCTGTCCTTCTTGGGCACCTCCTCTGTCCGTGCTCACGTTACTGCCTTCATCTAGCTCAGTATCATCATAAGAGCCTTCTAAACGGTGGGCATCCTCCTGGAGCATGTACCCAACACTGTGGTCAAACAGTTTGAGGGACTCCTCAGGAGGACATGGTGGGGCTAGGGAAGGAGACACTGATGCCATTGAGCCAAGGGAAGAGGCCGCGTTGGCAGCTGCTTTGCCAGACAAAGTACCCTGAGCATGGGTGAGAGAGGATGAGGAGGATGAGGACGGCTTGGTCATCCACTCGACCAAGTCTTCCGCATGTTGTGGCTCAACACGGCCAGCTGCCGGAAAAAAAGGCCAAACGTGTCCCACGGCAGAGCTCGCAAAAAACTAACTTGTAGCTTATTTAGCTGCCTGCAGTAGTGATAGGATCAGTAAAACACCACCAACCTTCTACAGGTAGCTTTAGCTGAACACTGTGCAGAGCTCGCACTACACTAACTTGTAGTTTTAGCTGAACACTGTGCAGAGCTCGCAAAAAAATAACTTGTAGCTTATTTAGCTGCCTGCGGTACTAATAGGATCAGGAAAACACCACCAACCTTCTACAGGTAGCTTTAGCTGAACACTGTGCAGAGCTCGCACTACACTAACTTGTAGTTTTAGCTGAACACTGTGCAGAGCTCGCAAAAAAATAACTTGTAGCTTATTTAGCTGCCTGCGGTACTAATAGGATCAGGAAAACACCACCAACCTTCTACAGGTAGCTTTAGGTGAACACTATGCAGCAGTGATGGGAGTAAGTCACACATGTGCAAGTCACAAGCAAGTCTCAAGTCTTAACCTTCAAGTCACAAGCAAGTCCCAAGTTACTGTGGTAAAAAGCAAGCAAGTCAAGTCGAGTCCCTGCTAGAAGTCAAGCAAGTCAAGTCAAGTCATTTATTTTGGTCAAGTCACAAATTAAGTCAAAATACTGATCTACCCCGAAGCCGGGACTCGGGGGAGCTTTCTTTTGGGGGGGGCGTCTTTTGCCTAGGCCAAGACACAGAACTGGTGGTGCCAAGTCATTGCAAGTCATTGCAAGTCAAATAGCCCAAGTCAAAGTCAAGTCGCAAGTCATTAGTGACAAGTCAAAGTCAAGTCGAGTCATTTATTTAATTTTGTCAAGCAAGTCGCAAGTCCTCAAACAGGTGACTCGAGTCTGACTCGAGTCAAGTCATGTGACTCGAGTCCCCCACCTCTGCTATGCAGAGCTCGCAAAAAAATAACTTGTAGCTTATTTAGCTGCCTGCAGTAGTGATAGGACCAGGAAAACACAACCAACCTTCTACGGGTAGCTTTAGGTGAACACTGTGCAGAGCTCGCAAAAAAATAACTTGTAGCTTATTTAGCTGCCTGTGGTAGTGATAGGATCAGGAAAACACCACCAACCTTCTACAGGTAGCTTTAGGTGAACACTGTGCAGAGCTCGCAAAAAAATAACTTGTAGCTTATTTAGCTGCCTGCGGTCGTGATAGGATCAGGAAAACCCCACCAACCTTGGACAGGTAGCTTTAGGTGAGAGAGGATGAGGAGGATGAGGACGGCTTGGTCATCCACTCGACCAAGTCTTCCGCATGTTGCGGCTCAACACGGCCAGCTGCCGAAAAAAAGGCCAAGCGTGTCCCACAGCCACGTGCTGATAAGGATGCACCGTCTCCACAACCAGCACTGTTGCCTCTAGACACAGAGCCTGCTTGCCCTCTTTTATTGGCTTGTGACTGTCTGCCTCTCCTTGTTGGCCTTCCAGACATACTAATGGCCTGTAGCTGCACTAAGCTGGGATATATATATATATATATATATATATATATATATATATATATATATATATATATATGTATATATATATATATATATATATATATATATATATATATATATACTGATACTGCAGCTAGCAAAATCAACTGCCTGCCTGTAGTATGAGAACACCACCAACCTTCTACAGGTAGCTTTAGCTGAACACTGTGCAGAGCTCGCAAAAAACTAACTTGTAGCTTATTTAGCTGCCTGCGGTAGTGATAGGATCAGGAAAACACCACCAACCTTCTACAGGTAGCTTTAGCTGAACACTGTGCAGAGGTCGCACTACACTAACTTGTAGCTTTAGCTGAACACTGTGAGGAGGACGCACTACACTAACTTGTAGCTTTAGCTGAACACTGTTCAGAGGACGCACTACACTAACTTGTAGTTTTAGCTGAACACTGTTCAGAGGACGCACTACACTAACTTGTAGCTTTAGCTGAACACTGTGCAGAGGTCGCACTACACTAACTTGTAGTTTTAGCTGAACACTGTTCAGAGGACGCATACACTAACTTGTAGCTTTAGCTGAACACTGTGCAGAGGTCGCACTACATTAACTTGTCGTTTTAGCTGAACACTGTTCAGAGGACGCACTACACTAACTTGTAGCTTTAGCTGAACACTGTGCAGAGGTCGCACTACACTAACTTGTAGTTTTAGCTGAACACTGTTCAGAGGACGCACTACACCAACTTGTAGTTTTAGCTGAACACTATGAGGGGGACGTACTACACCAACTTGTAGCTTTAGCTGAACACTGTGAGGAGGACGCACTACCCTAACTTGTAGCTTTAGGTGAACACTGTGCGGAGGTCACACTAAACTAACTTGTAGCTTTAGCTGAACACTGTGAGGAGGACGCACTACACTAACTTGTAGTTTTAGCTGAACACTGTGCAGAGGTCACACTAAACTAACTTGTAGCTTTAACTGAACACTGTGAGGAAGACGCACTGCACTAACTGTAAATAGTCTAGCGGCCTGACTGTGGTACTAATAGGATCAAAAGAACACCAGCAATATTCTTCAGGTAGCTGTATATACTGTAAGAAGACAAGCCTGCCTGTCAGTAGCAAGATAACAGGAACGGATCTAGCTAAACTGAATACAGTGTGTATATATATATATATATATATATATATATACAACACCTGGGATGCATATATATATACACAATACACTGTAAGTGCAGCAAACTCACTGACTGTCCTGCCTAATCTAGCTAACTCAAATGAAATCACACTGTCTCTCTCTCTCGCCGTGCAGGCGGCCTTATATAGTGTGGGGTGTGTTCTAAACCCCCTGAGCCATAATTGGCCAAAGCCACCCTGGCTTTGGCCAATTACAGCTCTCTCTACTGACGGCGCTGTGATTGGCCAAGCATATGGGTCATAGTGCATGCTTGGCCAATCATCAGCCAGCAATGCACTGCGATGCCGCAGTGAATTATGGGCCGTGACGTGCCACATGAATTTGGCGCGAATGGCCAATATCATTCGCAATTCGGCGAACGATCGAACAGACGATGTTCGAGTCGAACATGGGTTCGACTCGAACACGAAGCTCATCCCTAGTAGCTATCTATCTATCTATCTATCTATCTATCTATCTATCTATCTATCTATCTATCTATCTATCTATCTACACAGTATCTATCTATTTATCTGTCTACAGTATCTATATATCTATTAGATCACATCAATATGTGAGAATACAAAATTCAGAAACATACAATACTTATTAATAGAAAGTATGCATGCTTTGCTTTTAACCTGTGTTGGTTCAGTAAAGAAGTGTAACATTTTTGCTGCCTTAGTTGTCAGTAAAACCACAAGGGAGTTTAGTTTCCTGACACACCCCTCACATTCTGTGCTTTCACATTGACCGCTCAGCAGCTGGATATTTCTGCAAAAGCATAGAGGGGTATGCTTTCAGCGGGATTGATAAACATGTTTTTCTTGGAAGTTTGAGGCTGATCCAGTGGAAACAACACCTAGCCAATGCTTTACATGTTATCTTCATATACACGTGAACTATGTGTCAATCTGTTAGCATGCTGGTTTACAGAAATTTACACAAGCTTTGTACTATGTCATTTTTTTTTAAAAACAACTAGCTTAAAATGAAATCAGGTTTACTTGGCTTGATAACATTGTATACATTTTAATAATAAAATAATAGAAGAATTAATGGAGAATCGCTATTATTTTTGAACACATCATAGGTTTAAAATATAATTTTGGAACAAAAGTAAAAAAAAAAAAAAACTTTTTGTAAGTTTAAAAAGTTGCCTATTATTGAGTCTGAAATTGTTTCAGCCAGGTATGTTAAAAAATAATCATAACTGACATTTCTCTAAGTTTTGAAAGCACGTTCAAACTTCATTGCAATCAAATATTTCAGAATATGTGTAATATCATTTGCAGGTGAGAAAAAGATGTACTTATCGAACAGTTGCCAGTTTTACATCAATAATGTTGTCAAGTGGATCCCTGGATGACAAAGGGACGAGAAGCACCAGTCAAGATTACAGTCATACATTAGATCTCATACACAATATGCATTGGAAATTAAAGTGATTCATTTTACAAGTCATTTGCTGTTCTGGGCAAGTTAATGAGATCTGAAAATAATTTTCTAAAAGTTCACTTTCTTTCTAAATCGAGTAAAAATGTAAGTTCAGAAAATGTGACTTGTGAGTCCAGTTCACTTGCACATTCAAAATGTTAATTAGGCTAAAACTACTTTTCTATTCTGTAACATCTTCATGGTATACTCATTTATTTGAGTTCTCTGTTAACATTCTTGTGAATTTGTTGCAATAGTGGGGTCCTTCTCCTCATATAGCAGTGGTATAGAGTGACACATGCAAGATAGCAGTCAGAATCCCTAGACTTCAGTACACTACCTAGTGCTCCAGATGTAACAGCTTGTATGTCTGTAACATTTTTTCAGGAGCTAGCATGTTGACTGCAATATCTCCTGTGACTAATATGCCCACCAGATTACCACTGTACCTAACATACCTGTTTCCTTACCATCCATGTGTAACATACCACCTCATTACCTCCTGTACCTAAAATGCCCCATACATTACCTCCTATACTTAACATGCCCCTGCATTACCTCCTGCACCTTGTATAGCACCACAATAACTCATGTACCTATATTTCCCACCAAATACCTCTTGTACCTAACATTCAACTGCATTTCTTCCTGTACCGAACATGCCCATCACATTACCTCCTGTACCTAATATGCTCCCCATATTACCTCCTGTACCCAGCATGCCCACTCTATGCTAACTTTCTGTACCTAGATGCCCACTACAATAATAACTGTACCTATCATGCCCACTAAATAACCTACTTTTTCTATCATGCCACTGCATTATTTCCTGCATTCTAACATGCTCATCGCATTACTTCCTGTACCTAACATACTTCTACATTGCCTCCTGTACTTAACATGCCACCATATTACCTTCTGTACCCAACATACCCACCACATTACCTCTTGTACCTAACATGCCCACCACATTACCTCCTCTACCCAAGCAGCCAGAAAGTCTTATGCCCCGTACACACGATCGGACATTGATCAAGCATTCCGACAACAAAATCCATGGATTTTTTCCGACGGATGTTGGCTCAAACTTGTCTTGCATACACACGGTCACACAAAGTTGGCGGAATTTCCGAACATCAAGAACGCGGTGACGTACAACACATACGACGAGCTGAGAAAAATTAAGTTCAATAGCCAGTGCGGCTCTTCTGCTTGATTCCGAGCATGCATGGAACTTTGTGCGTCGGAATTATGTACACATGATTGGAATTTGCGCAAACAGATTTTGATGGAAAATTTGAGAACCAGATCTCAAATTTTGTGCGACGGAAATTCCGATGGAGACTGTCGGATGGAGCCTACACATGGTCGAAATTTGCAACAACAAGCTCTAATCGCACATTTTACGTCGGAAAGTCTGACCGTGTGTACGGGGCGTAACTCCAAAGTCTTTATCAGTTAGCATTGTTCTAACTCTTTCTCTGCGGTCTGTAGAACACCTCCTCTGTATGTTACTGAGAAGAGAAAAGGGGAGGTGTTCTTTAGTCCTGTCTGAGGTTGGAAACATTGCTTCTGCTTAGGTAGAGTACAGTGACTGTACCTAACGTACTTCCGCATTATACCCTGTACCTAACACGCCCCCAGCATTACCTCCTGTTCCCAACATACCCACAGCATTACTTCCTGTACTTTTCATGCTCCCAGCATTACTTCCTGTGTTTAACACGCCCCCCCAATTATCTCCTTTACCCAACGTACCCTCCGTGATAACTCCTGTACCTAACATACCCTCTGCATTACCTCCTGTGTTTAACATTAACATGCCCACCACATTATCTCTAGTACCCAATATACTTATCGCATTACCTCCTGTACCTAAATTGCCCAGCTGCATTACCTCCTGTATCTAACATGCCCATTGCATTACCTTCTACACCCAACATGTCCACCATATTATTTCTTGTACTTTATATGCCCACTGCATTTCCCACTGTACCATCATGCCACAACATTACCTTCTTATCTAACATGCTATTGCATTACCTTCTATATCTAACATATCCACCACATTACTACTTGAATCTAACATACTTCTGCATAGCCTACTGTATATAACATGCCCCCTGCATTACCGCCTGTAGCTAACATTCTACCACATTACCTCCTGTACCTAAACTGCTAGAAACCAACTAAACCCAGTTGTGCTATCCTTGAGAATAAATTACATTACAGTACATGCAGTTAGACAGGCCTGGGGTAGCTCTTTTACCACTTGTTAAAAATATGTAAATGTTTTAATGTCCATAGTCTGGGCACAGGTATACTATGAGTATCACTTACTGGCACATGATTTTCCCTGACATCATAACTACTATAAGTCTTACTAAATGCCACTGCACTGTTCAAAAAGACCACCTCAGTAGCAAGTAAGGACACTCTCATTGAACAGGGAGTGGTAGTTGAGTGAAGTTATGAAATATGACTTCAATAACAACGTGAAACAAAATCAAAAAGGTGCCACATGTTTTCCAAGACACAACTAATCTCCTAAACAAACTCACTGCCATTGGCCCTTTACCTGAAGGAACCATCTTAGCGACCACAGATGTGGAAGCCTTAAATATCCACATTCCATTCCCTATGATGATGGTTTTGCAGCCTTTCAGCAAGATCTTTAGAAACTGGACCAGCCTGCTTAACCAATAAACCTGATAAAGTTTATGCTGACCCACAACTACTTTTCCTTTGGCCTGGACCTCTAGTTGTAAGCAGATCGGAGTGGTAATGGGATCATGGATTTTACCCAAAACGCAAATATTTTTATGGCTAAAATAGAACATTCTTCGAAAAAAAAAACAGGGCCTATATTGACTAAATTGATGATGTTTTGAACTACCACTTCCACTTACAATTAAGCCACTCACAAACAGAAGTAAGCTTCCTGGACTTTACAATACATATTAAAAGTTGCCCATGTATTGAAGACCCACAGTCTGTCTCATATCTCAGGCATGACAGCTTCCATCATAGGCACATAAAAAATCTGTCATCTATAGTCAGATATTAAAATATAATCAAATCTGTTTAATCACCACAAAGAAAAATGCCCAACTGGAACACCTCAGGAAGTATTTAACGAAACAGGTAAATAATCCAGTGACAAACAACACACAGATCAGGATTGCTTTTACCATCTCCAAAACCAGTCTTTTACATTATAAACAGACTGAAAATGACCCACTGGTGGTCTCCTATAACACACACCAGAAAGTTCTAAAAAAACCCACAAAAGAACGCCAACGTCATCTGCAAAAATATAAAAGGCTTTGAGAAATATTTCTGGAATCCCATCTACGATATGGACAACTGCCCAGTCTAAGACAGTTTATTGTGAGAAGTTCCCTATACAGCCCAGTACTAGATGGAACATCTCCCTGCATGCAGAAGACATATTAAACCTGTGTACATACTGTATCTGTGTACATATCCTGGAATCGCAGCAAAGGTAAAAAATACAGGACACCTAGCTGCAGATCCTCAAACGTGGTATACATGATGTTGTGTACAACATATCATTACAGGACTCTGTTGGGGAGATGGATCAAACCCTTCAAACCAGTTCCTGTAGCAGCCCATTTTTGCATCAGAGTAATTATCAAAAAGATTATGGTATTAATGGGGAAAATGTAAAACTAAAAAAGGATGGCTTTAATAGAGATTGGAATTTTATGCGCACACTATGATTTGAATTGAATTTCTGACCTTTGACAATAAAGCCAGTTTCTCCTCAAGCTTTTGATCAGGTACTAATTCTAGTTCAGGTGACAAGTTTGCTTGGACTTCTTATCTCTTAGTCAGTTAACCCAATAGGACTCTTAAACTCTAATTACTATAGATATATCCTATTGAAAATATCCGTTTGTAGGTGCACCCTCGCTGCAATATGTGGCCGAACCTTTCATCTAGGGCCCTACAGTAAAACAAGCAAGGATTGTTTAGCAAGTTTCCAGCCCAGGCACTCCATGTAGACCTCCCTGTCTGCTACATTAAGACAAGTTCCATACATTGGGTAGTAACAGTTCCATATGAAGGGTGGTAACCGTCCCAGTCTATGCCATATTCCAGTGCATGGCAAAGTGAGGTCACATGCAACAGAGTGCGTGCTGCAGTGCTTTCATTTCTATTCTGTATCTCATAATCCTGCTACATTTATCTATGCCTTGACTTGTGAATAAGTGTCAAATTCTGAATTCTCATTTTTCCTTCTGCTCTCTGGACAGAGGTAGTCATATGGCACTAGCTTCTTACCTATATAGTGGCTGTTGCCTCTTCCATCTCCCATGCAGAACTCCCTCCAAAATGGCAAGGCATGTGATATGTACAATATATGAAGCCTGCACCAAAATGGCCATTCAAATCTCTTGCGATTTCAGTGCCAGTCACAAGCACTGGCTTCTTCAAGATGGCCCTCTAAGTAAGCAATGCAATCCTCTTCAGGTTTACGGACATCCCACAGTACCACACCTGCCTACACATTACTATTCAAAAGTGTCAAGAAAAATAGTTGTATTTCTTTATTGAGTGTATTTCTTTGCCTTGGTGTTTAAACATTGCAAAATGACTCTCATTTGAGATGAAGATATTGCCTGGTCCTCATATCTCTAAATAATTTACTCCATGTTTGTCCATGATTGTCAATGATCCTTAAAGGCAGCTGGTAACTGAAAGCCCATGTCATGGTTATGCAGTAATCTTTCTCTGTCAGCTTACCTTCTCCTCATGTGTTCAGACTAAGAGGCCAGCCACTCACACCTGGCTGGTTTTATAACCTCTCCTCTAAGCATGGCCCCACCCCAGGCCCTATCAGGGAACCCTATATTAACCTGTGTACTGCAAGCCAGCAGTGCTGATCAACTATTGTGTGTTAGCTTTCGTGTGTACTTGCTGTGTTTCCTACATCTGATTCCAGTTACCGACTTTGGCCTGTTCTCTACTATTCCTGTCTGCTCGTGACCCTGACCTTTGGCGTGTCCCCGACCATCCCTGTTTGCCTGTGACCCTGAACCTTGGCGTGAACTCTGTTGTCCTTGTCTGCTTGTGGCCCCGACCTTGGCTTATTCCCTTACTATCCCTATCCTCCTGTTGCTTACTGTGGGTGTGAGCTGGGGGACCCTGGGAGTCGTGACCTGGAGCCAGTTGCAGCCCAGTCCATCCTCACCACTAGAGGCTCTGGTGAACACCTGCTGGCTCTTAGACTCCGCGCCCCAGGGAATCTTACACTCTAACCCCGGTGGGATCTGTGCTGGTGTTCCAGCGGCCCTGCCTTCCTTACCATCCTGACTCCCATCCGCAGCAGTCAGCCGTAGGGTCCACTACCTTGCGGTGCACTCCTGATCCCAACGGTATGCATTTGATTTGTCACCTAGCCTCAAGGTGACCTGACAGTTTGATCAGCCATGGACTCGGCTGATGTGCTGCTACCCGCAGATAATCCATTGCAGGGCTTAGTTCGCAGACTTGAGACCCAGGAATCGCATCAGACCCAAGTTAGGACCCCAGGTTCAACAACCTCAACCGCTATCTGCTGCTGCACCTATTGCACCAGTCGCAGCCACACATTCATTACAACTGCCAGCTCCGGCCTGTTTCTCTGGGGACTCCAAGGCTTGCAGGGGGTTCCTTAGCCAGTGCACAATTCATTTTGAACTTCAGCCCCAAAACTTCCTGTCCGATTGGGCAAAAGTAGCCCATTATATATCCCTCCTGTCCGGCGAGGCGCTAGCTTGAGCTGCCCCTCTGTGGGAACTGAATGATCCAGTGGTTTCTAGCCTATCTGATTTCTTGAAACTTTTTCAGAATATCTTCGAGGAACCGGGTCGTGTCTCCTCAGCGGCTATCGCTCTTTTACGCCTCCGTCAAGAGTCCGCTTCTGTGGGACCGTATGCTCTTCAGTTCCGTATCCTCACAGCTGAATTGTGCTGGAATAATGAGGCCCTAGTTGCAACCTTTTTACATGGCCTCTCTGATACAGTGAAAGATGAATTAGCAGGAAGATCCCTTCCTGCTGATCTGGACGGTGTCATCACCTTGTGTAACCAGATCGATATTCGCTTTCAGGAGAGGGCCCTGCAAAAAAGACGCCAGCACTCCCCGTTCCTTAGGCAGCCTGAGCTCCTAGTCCCTTATCTTCGATCCAAGGAGCACCCCCTGACCGCTGAGGAACCTATGCAGCCGGGCTGGACCAAGTTGTCTCCTGAAGAACGCGCTAGGCACAGAACTCTGGGCCTGTGCCTCTATAGTGGGGCCAAAGGTCATTTTCGTGACAATTGTTCTATTCGTCCGGAAAAACGATCGAGGCTAATACATCTTGAAGGTGGAGTATTAGACCCTGAAATATCACCTTCACCTTCTCGTCTTCTTCTTTCTGTGTTCCTTCATGTCGGCGCTTCCTCTCGTTCGGTCTCGGCACATCTGGATTCCGGAGCCGCTGGCAATTTCATGGATTGGGAAACTGCATCTTCCATGAGACTTACCCTTTTACCCCTTTCTACGCCATTGGTGGTCTTGGCCATTGATGGCACTGTTCTCCCAGGGGGTCCTATCCGCTTCCAGACCCTCCCTGTTAAGATGTTAGTAGGGACACTCCACCAGGAGTGGATATCCTTCCTTGTCTTACCTAAGGCTTCATCTCCTATCATATTAGGTCTTCCTTGGTTACAGTTCCATTCTCCACACATTGACTGGACTGCTGGACAGATCCTGGCTTGGGGTTCCTCCTGTTCCTCCTCCTGCCTACTCAAGGTTACCCCCAAAAGAGAAACTTCCTGTTGCCACCATCCCAGTATCTTCTGCTCTTCCCGCTGCATATAGCGATTTCTAAAATGTCTCCTGCAATAGTCGGGCTAAGGCACTCTCTGGGTCATGTGGCACTCTGGATGAGGAGCCCACCTGTGAACTTGAGCCGATCATTCACTCCAGTTTGCATGGTCATTTACCTTGGCCTGTTCCTGGACCCCCTTGGACGCACACCCAGGCTGACTCGTCTACCAGTTCCACAGTCGCTACGCCCTGTGATGCGATTCTGGTGGTCGCTGCACCTGGCAATGCTGTTCAGTCGGCCTCTGCACCAGTTCAGCCTATGCCCAGTGAAGCTATCCAGCTTGACTTCTGTGACACATCACTTTCTAAGCAACTTGGTCTCAGGGATCCACTGACTTCTGCCCAGTCTGATGATCCTGTGCTGGATGTCCAGCTCATCTTTAAGGGTCTGGGGGACCCTGCTCAGACTCCTGATGGTCTTCTTATGCCTTTACCCATACCTAAGAAGCCTTTAGCCCTCAATAAGTCTTCTCGTCCTCTCCCTACCTCACTTTCGGTTTCTGAGAATAATCTTAAGTACGAGGTTATTCAAGTTCTGGATTCCCGGCGCCGTAGAGGCATTCTTCAGTACCTTGTACATTGGGAAGGGTTTAGTCCTGAGGAGAGGTCTTGGATCACTGCATCTGAGATCTTTGCACCTCGTCTGTTGAGGAGGTTCCATCTGGAGTTTCCCTTTAAGCCAGGGCCCAGGCGGGGGAGGGGGAGGCCTCATAAGAGGGGGGGTACTGTCAATGTTATGCAGTAATCTTTCTCTGTCATCTTACCTTCTCCTCATGTGTTCAGACTAAGAGGCCAGCCACTCACACCTGGCTGGTTTTATAACCTCTCCTCTAAGCATGGCCCCACCCCAGGCCCTATCAGGGAACTCTATATTAACCTGTGTACTGCAAGCCAGCAGTGCTGATCAACCATTGTGTGTTAGCTTTCGTGTGTACTTGCTGTGTTTCCTACGTCTGATTCCAGTTACCGACTTTGGCCTGTTCTCTACTATTCCTGTCTGCTCGTGACCCTGACCTTTGGTGTGTCCCCGACCATCCCTGTTTGCCTGTGACCCTGAACCTTGGCGTGAACTCTGTTGTCCTTGTCTGCTTGTGGCCCCAACCTTGGCTTATTCCCTTACTATCCCTATCCTCCTGTTGCCTACTGTGGGTGTGAGCTGGGGGACCCTGGGGGTCGCGACCTGGAGCCAGTTGCAGCCCAGTCCATCCCCACCACTAGAGGCTCTGGTGAACATCTGCTGGCTCTTAGACTCCGCGCCCCAGGGAATCTTACGCTCTAACCCTGGTGGGATCCGTGCTGGTGTTCCAGCGGCCCTGCCTTCCTTACCACCCTGACTCCCATCCACAGCAGTCAGCCGTAGGGTCCACTACCTTGCGGTGCACTCCTGATCCCAACGGTGTGCATCTGTCACCTAGCCTCAAGGTGACCTGACAGCCCATCAGAGTCCTCAGGTTCCCAGCCCCTCAGAGAACCCTGATTGGCATCCCAACTGGGACACAGTCCAGCAGCATAACAGCTTACATTTTGGCAGTATTTCCCAGGCAGAGATCTCGGGGCATTTTTTTGAGCTCTTTTTATGTGGATCTCTAGAAAATTGTCGGGAAAGTGTAACCAATCAATTCCTCACATCCACCACACATCCACATTATTACAAATTGCACCATGAGCACAGACAGGAAAAACAGGAACGCAGATGGAAAAACACATTAACCCCTTTGTAGGCACCTGCCTACAGGCAGTTTGGCTTGCACAGTGTGTAGGAAGGCGTTACGTCCCCCTCAACTGTACAGCCCACTCTGCAGGCGGAGAGTGAGATTTTCCCTATGATTAAGGGATTGTGGGGCTTAGCAGTGGGTTGTTGTCCCCAAAGAGGAATTCAGAATGTGGCAGGAGAGCTGTGTGGGCTCACCAGGAAGTGAAGGCTGTGGCCATGGAATGGAAATTGGAAAGCAAGGAGAGGAAATGACACAACAATCATGAGTACCACCATGCTCACGCCTTCCACTTTGTTGGACTTTACTTGGCATTGTTGACTACATTCATAGACTGTTATGTTGTTTGCTATACTTATGAAATGGTATTTATCCCACTGTTGTGGACTGTTTCTACAAGCATTAATCAGCCTCCATGTTTTGTGATGTAAAAATTAGGAAGCAATGTATGAGAGTAAAGGTGTACACTGCACAACCAATACCTGGGAAAATAAAGTTCCTTTAAGTGACTAGTGCAAGCCTGATTGACCTAGGAGTAAGTAATCATCAGAGAAAAGGGACACCCTCCTAGTGTTGATAGAGGACCTCCCTCAATGGAACATGCACCAAGTGACCCAGGACCCAATCTCTCATGGGTCCCTAGTGTTTGGCTGGACTTACAGAGCCTTAACCTGAACCACCAGTGTAATGAATAGCCCTGCAGAGATGTGCTGCAGGTGTAAGGGGGTTGTTACGGACTTTGATAAAGGGATATTGTGAAAAGGGTCTCAAATCCCACCACTCATGCATGTGTGTTCAGAAATGGATATCTGTGAGGGCTTGGACAGTTACAGTATATAGAAGATGGCCCTGTATAGCCCTGTATTCCATGAGGACTAGCTAGGAGCTGCCTACAAGCATAAAAACTGGGCTTTCAGGGATGTACGAGGTAGTGTCAAAATGTTTTGAGACTAGTTTTGTATCACACGAACAGACGGCAGAATAAGGCTGCACGCACAGTCACAGGGAGCACCGACCTTCATAAGTCAGTGTGCCAAAAGACATTGTCCTGTGTACATCAGGAGCTGTGCAACTGGTGCTATTCTGACCATTCTGACTATTCTGATTTCATCATGGACAGCAAGTTAGAACAAAGAGCAAACGTAAAATTCTGTGTGAAACTGGGCAAATCTGCCACAGACGTTTGAAATGATTCAGCAAGTTTACGGCGATGCTGCAATGAGTTGTTCAACTTGTTTTGAGTGGCACTGCGCCATTTTGATACCATTGCGGAGATTCAGAGCGAATTCGAGGACACATTCCAGAAGTGGAAGGAACGCTGGGAGCGCTGTATTGCTGTGCAAGGAGGTTGTTTTGAAGGTGATAGTGTGTAAACGTAGATAAATAAAGTACTTTCTTGCAAACAGAGCTAGTCTCGAAACCTCATATGCCCTGTCCACAAACTTCCTGTGCATATGGCCCTAAAAGCAATCGGAGCGTACAACAGTGTCCAGTAGCGTATAGCTGCCACATATTTCAGACTGTCCTTGATTTAGACAGCTTGCTAGCAGCGGGATGTATGCTGTATCTGTGCCACCCCAAAAAAGCCTGTTTTTTGCAATAGTGATGCTGATCTTGATTGCTCACATTGATACTGGCCAGTAGCTTCCCTACACAGATTCATACAGGAAAGCTCTATTTTGAATCCATTTAATGTTCCTGTTTTACTTGAAGCCCGATGAAAGGGGAGTTATTTTACTCTTTTTGTACTCTTGTCTGTTGTGAGCAGCCAAACATGAGTCAGTGAGTTCTCTGAATATTTTTGTCCTCTCACGACTTTCTATGAACTCCCTTAGAAGTCCCAGCAACTCTCAGATGCTTTTTTCTATATTGGAATCAAACTTTGTTGATCTTATTCACACAGTCACAGTATTCACTCACTTATTCTCTCCAGGGATCATACTATTCAATAAGAACTATAGGCAAAACTTTTTTTTCATTTTGGATAGAGCAAGGGAGGGTTATAATTAGAGTTGCTACCTGTCCAGGATTCACCTGGACAGTCCAGGTTTTGAATCATGTGTCGGGGTTTCATTCCCCCTGAAACCCGCACACATTATTCAGACATAAATGTAGCTCAGAACAGGGCGTGACAGGAGGGTGAGGGGGCACTATGCGTGCCCCCTTATTACTATTCTGCATTACTATTCTCTTTGGAGCACCCAAAGGTGTCCCAAGTCTGTTATCCTATAGTGTATACTAAAAAAAAAATATCTCTGTGCGCCACTAAAGTGTTTGGCTTTGGCGTGAAGAGAAAGTGGCAACCCTAGTTATAACCCCTGTCAGATTTTTGTTTTTGCCATTGCGAAGATTTCCCTTCACTTCCTGTCCCATAGCCAAACAGGAAGTGTGAGAAAATCCCTGCAAATTAAGGAAAATCCTTGAGGACCCCCAGGTCACCAGACCTAGTGTTCCCATTGGAAGATTTCCCTTCTATTACTTTCTGGGGACAAGCCAAAAATTGATAATGGTAAACATGACAAAAAGTGAGGGTGAATCTCCTTAACAGGGGTACAGACAGCAATAAAAACTGACAGGTGTTCTAATCCCTCTCCACTCCGAAAACCCCCCGAAAAAGTTTTGCCTTTTGTTATACTTTAAGTCAGGCATTCCTCAGGCTATTTCTTAATGCCTAACTGATTTTTTTTTTAGTTTAAACCAACTAAATGTTCCAGGTGTAAAAAAAAATCAAACAAAAGAAGCACAGAGTTTTAGTGTACCTCCCATCCACAATGCCATCTACAACTAGGCCGCCAGCTACATCACTAACCTAGTCTCAAAATACCAACCAAATCATTCTTTTCATTCCTCCCATAAGAGCTCCTGCTCTCTACTCCTCTGGTTACCTCCTCCCATGCTTTCCTCCAGGACTTCTCCCAAGCCTCTCCAATCCTATGGAAGTCTCTACCCCAATCTGTCTCAATATCTCCTACTCTGTTTGCTTTTAGATGATCCCTGAAAACCCTTCTCTTCAGGGAAGCCTATTCTGCCTTCACCTAACAACTGTACTTCTCCATCAGCTCATCCCCACAGCTTTTACCTTTTGTATCACTTGACTCTCCCTCCTAGATTGTAAGCTCTAACGAGCAGGGCCCTCTAAATCTTCCTGTATTGAATTGTATTGTAACTGTACTGTCTGCCCTTGTGTTGTAAAGCGCTGCGCAAACTGTTGGCGCTGTATAAATCCTGTATAATAATAGTCCATCCACACCAGTGTGCTATGTTAATGTGTGGTAACGCTCCATACACATGCCCATGTATTATGGTGCCACTGAATTTGATTGCTACACCACCATGTGGGCACAATCATGTATTATAAAGACAGACAGACAGGAAGATAGATAGAAAGATACTATGAGATAGTTTAAAAATGTAACTGTTTACTAAAGATCAAAGCAATGCAGTGCAGTAATTCTTAGCAAGTACAACCAATCAGCAAGCAGTTTTCACCATTATTTCTATTACATAAGCCTGTATCATGCATGTATTTTTACAAGTGGATAATTCCCATGATCGATGCAGCTGGCCTCAGCAGCACGTGGCACACTGATGCCCAGAAGCACAGGGGCTTGATTTAATCTGCGCACAACAAAAGCAAAGTAGGACAGCAGAGATTATGAGAGGTTGAACAAATTAGCCTAATTTTTCATGTATATGGAATCTTGACCTTGATAATAGAAGGTTACATAAGCGTTTACTGCAAACCAACCAGCTGGGGAAAACCAAATGTTTATAAGGTCACGGAGGAAGTTTTATTTAAAAATAGCAATCGTATTTAAAGGAGATTAAAAAGACTGTAAAGCAAATATGTCTCAATGTTGTTTGCTAATATTTGAGATTGAAAGTTATTGAAATAGTGTTTTTTTTTTCTTTTTGTTATTTAAACATACAGGCATGGAATCTTTTCTTTCTTGAGGTTTATGCAGCTGATGCAACCTGCATCCTTATGCCGCGTACACACGAGCGGATTTTCCGTTGGAAAAAACTTGGATGAATTTTCCCACAGAATTCCGCCCAAGCTTGCCTTACATACACACGGTCACACAAAAGTTCTCTGAACTTTCGACCGTCAAGAACGTGGTGACGTACAACACTACGATGAGCCGAGAAAATGAAGTTCAATGCTTCTGAACATGCGTCAAATTGTTTCCGAGCATGAATTTTGCGTGTCGGAATTTGTACAGACGATCGCATTTTCGAATAGGAACTTTTTCCGACCGAAAAATTGAGAACCTGCTCTCAATCTTTTGCTGGCGGGAATTCCGCCAGCAAAAGTCCGATGTAGCATACACACGGTCGCATTTTCCGACCAAAAGCTCTCATCGGTCTTTTGCTGGCCGAATTTCCGCGGCATTAGAGTGAACCCATACTCCACTTTAAACATCCAATAAAAAAATTGGAAAAATGTAATTTCTTCATAAATTTAGGCCAATATATATTCTGCTACATATTTTTGGTAAATAAAATCCCAATAAGCGTATATTGATTGGTTTGCACAAAAAGTATAGCGTCTACAAACTATGGGATATTTTTATATATTTTTTTTACTAGTAATGGTGGTGAACAGCAACTTTTAGTGGGACTGCGATATTGCGGTGGACATTCGGACACTAACTGACACTTTTGACACTTTTTGGGAACCAGTGACACTAATACAGTAATCAGTGCCAAAAATATGCACTGTCACTGTACTAACAAGACTTGCTGGGAAGGAGTTAACATCAGGGGTGATCAAAGGGTTAACTGTGTGCCTAGCCTGTGTTTTATTACAGTGTGGGAGGTTCTTTTACTAGGGGAAGACATGGATCCATGTGCTTGCTTTGCAGAGACACAGGATCCATGTCTTGCCTCCTGTCAGAACTGTGATCTGCCTTGTTTACATAGGCAAACCGATGTTCTGCTTCTCTGCTGGATCATTGGCGGGTGCTGGTGGACATTGAGTCACACACAGCGGGAGCAAGTCACCGGCGACTCGCATGCACGCCCCCTACCCAGAAAAGCCAGATCATGTATATATACATAATCCAGCACACAGGTGCCTCCTTGTAGCTGTAAAACTGCTATAGGGCGGACCTGAAGTAGTTAAAGAAAATGTCCTGCCCCAGAAGGGATGTCAGGCACCTTTATTAGCCATTATTAGCCATAAAAGGATCTTCTATGCCACTCTCTGATTTAGTTTTATCATGTTACTCTGGCATGACTTTTTCAGATTTCATGGATAAACTTTACCAATTGCCATCTCCCTATTCAATAAGTTTGCGCTTACTGGCCATTTAAAAGAGCTTCCTGGGATAGTGGAATGGCAATGGACAGAGTTTAGCCCCCTCTGTTGGCTGAATGAACCATGGGCGGGCTGGCTGGCCAGGTCAGGTGTACTTATGATCTGTACGTATACAAGTCAAAACATTTGATATTGATGGTATTGATGTTGGTATTGATGGTATTGGAGTTTACATTCTCTCCCAAAAATGTTAGTATAGTGCACCGGTGTGTGTGCAGTTATACAGTACATATACAGTACATAAATTGCAAGAAGGAGTATGTGAACTCCTTATAATTAACTGGTTTTCTGCAGTCATTTGCCATAAAATATGATCTGATGCTCATCTAAGTCACAGTACTAGACAAATACAATGTGCTTAAGCTGATAACACACAAACAATTCAAATTGTTCATGTCTTTATAGAACACACACATTCAACATTCACAGTGCTTGAGGAAAAAGTATAAGAAGAACCCTTGGAGTTAATTGCTGGTCGAGCCTCCTTTGGCAGAAATGACTTCAAGCAAGTACTTTTGGTAGCTCTGGATCAGACCTGCACAATGTTCAAGAGGAATTTTGACCATTCCACTTTACAAAACTGCTTCAGCTCCCAAATTTGTAGGATGTCTGGTGTGAACAACTCTCTTGAGGTCATTCCACAGCATCTTTAAGGGGTTACGGTATTGGCTCTGACTGGGCTACTCCAAAGGGCTACTCCAAAAGGCCAGTCAGTGGTAGTGTAGCCATGCCCCCCGTAAGGGTTGCTGAATGTTATGGTTCACTTGTCACCCTGCCCAGCCCGGCATCCATCTCTCAGGCACTCAGACACAGACCAGTCCATAAGCTTTGTTTTTGTTTTGTTTTTTTATTGAGGGGGTTGAACTTGGATGGGAATGGGAAATTATGGGATGCCCAGAATAATTCAGTGAAACTTGCTTGGGACTTCTATTTACACTCCTGTATATACACTCCAGTCTTCTCTCCAGCACTTCACTTGCTGCAGGCCATTACTCCTCCAGCACTTCACTTGCTGCAGACCGTTACTCCTCCAGACTATCTAGCACCACATGGTTAGCCCTGACACTAACTCAGCCAGGCCTCAGTGAATTGCCCTTTGCAGGCAGGGACCTTGGGCCCTATAGTGTACTGTCCTCTTCCCAGCTACTGATTCCAGATAGCTCTCTTCAGGCCCTGCCAGCCAGCCCGGTTGCAACAACCTCTCTCCACTGCCCTTCCCACAGTCCACTCTTCTGGTTCTGCACCCATCTCAAACTGCAAACTCCCAGTTCTCTCAAGCATGCCTCCACATCCCTCCTGACTGTGCTTCACTCACCAGCCCTCCAGGCTGCGACCAGTTCTCCTCTCTGGAGTCTCTTAGTAGTGCTCTCTCCTGCTGTCCTCTCCTTGCTCTCTCATGTGCCTCTCTCCCAGGATCTCTTCTCTCCTCCTGGATGCACCCGAGCCCCTGTCCCAAGGTCACTGCCCCCCAGACTGGGGAGCTTCCTGTGGGCCCTGACAGCCTCCACATTCTCTCACTCCAGTTCTTCCACCTGAAAACTCCTCCCCAGCTGGGCTGACCCTGGGTATTTAAGGAGGCCTGCCCCCTGCCAATCCAAGTCGGGGATTGGTCAAGGCTCCTCAAATTACCCCAGGCAGCTCCACCTCTCCTCTACTTCTCTCTTTCTAGCACCATCTAGAAAGAAAAGGGAGGTGACAGTGATGCTACCTGTGAGTCACCCAGTCCTGCCCTGAGCCACTCCCAGCCTAGAATGAACACAATCAGGCCTAGCCACCAGATAGGCCTGCCTAAATGTTCCTACTCTACTAGAAAAATTCTCACTCTAGCTCCTACCTATCTAGAGGGTGCTAAAGTAGATTTACTTTGATGTTTAAGGGCCATGCACAAGGTCCCAATTGTTGGGCAGCATCGAGCAATTTAATAGAAACCATCTGACATTCAGCCCATGTGTACGGCAGCCAGTCTGACAGAAGCAGGTCTGCCTAAAGGGCATGACCAAAAGAGGTCTGCTGATCGACATCCCATCAGCGCTCTCAGCCAATAAGGGGCTGTCCCCTTGTAAGAACACAATAGCTCAGCGGAGGAGGGGGGCATTGCTGTACTAACATTGCATAGTTAGTACAGCGGCTCCTGCTGAGCTCTTTTGTTTTTATTTCATTCAGCCCACTGGGTTGAAAGAAGAAAAACGAACAGTGTACCAGACTTTAGGGCCACTGTCCTGCTGCATCACCCAGCTTCTACTAAGCTTTAGGGTCATTGTCCTGCTGCATCACCCAGCTTCTACTAAGCTTTAGCTGGAGGACAGACAACCTGACATTATCCTGTAGGAAATTTAGGTAAAATTGGGAATTCATTTTCCCCTCGATGATGGCAAGTGGTTCAGCAAAGCAAGCCCAAATTAAGATGTTCCTTCCACCATACTTTAGGCCAGGTTCACACTGTAACCCGCTGCGGATCGCACAGGAGCGCTGTGCGTCCCTGTTCCCTGTTTCAAGGATGAATCAGGGCCGATTCTATGCCTGAATTCGGGCCTGAAACGGAGCCAAAGACGCACAGTGCGCTCCACAGCCGCAACGGAATTATGTGAACCAGCTCCATAGGGAGCCAGTCACAGTCTCCTGCTATGCGAATTGGATGCGGGGAAACCCGCATCTAATTCGCATAGGTGTGAACCCGGCCTTACTGTTGGGATGATGTTTTGTTGGTAAGCTGTGTAAGCTGTGCCCCTTTGCGCTATACATAGTGTTGAGTATTTTTCCCAAACAATTCAAATTTTGTTTCATCAGTCCACAAAACCTTTCCCAACAGCCTTGCGGTTTGCCAAGGTGCTCTTTGGAAAACTTTAGGTGTGCAGCAATGTTTTTTTGAAAAGCAGTGGCTTCCTCCGTGTTGTTCTGCCATGGACACCCTTCCTGTCATATGTATGGTAGATTCAAGAGCAGGGATATTTGCCAGTTCCAGTGATGTCTTCAAACTTTTAGCTGTTACTTGTGGGTTCTTCTTTACCTCATTCTGCATTGTGCCTTAGGAATCATCTTGGCTGGGTGCCCACTTCTAGCAAGAGAAGCCACATTACTAAACTGTCTCCATTTTTAGACTGTCTAACTGTCAACTGATGGATGCCTAAACAGTTTGAGATTGTTTTGAATTCCTTTCCAGCCTCATGCAGATTGACTACTCTTGATTGTATGTCTTCAGAGAACTCCTTTTTGAGAGGCACGGTTCACATCAGGGGATGCTTCTTATGAACAGCAGTCTTAAAATGTTTGAGTTTCTTTTATCAATCAAAGTAGTTCTAAACCACACCCCCAATAATAATTTCATTAATTGAACTCCAGGTGTGCAAACTACTGACTCCAATGAGCTTTCGTTGAAGTATTTAGTCTATGGGTTTTTAGTCTATGGGTTCAAAATGAATGGGCTCAAATCGCTCTACACAGAATTGCATGTAAATTGAACAGAAATGTGGCTTGGTTCCTGTGCGATTCACATGAAGTTCATAGTGTGAACAATTAATATTAAAGTGACACTAAAGTCTCGTATTTTTTTAGTTTAAAATAACAAACATGTTATACTTACCTGCTCTGTGCAGTGGTTTTGCACAGAGCAGCCCAGATCCTCCTCTTCTTGGCTCCCACTTCTGTGCTCCTGGCCCCTTCCTCCAGTTGAGTGCCCCCGCAGCAAGCAGCTTGCTATGGGGGCACCCGAGTCAAGCCACAGTTTCCTGTGTCCATTCAGACACAGAGCCGCGGCCCAGCCCAGCCCCATCCTCTTTCTCTCCTCATTGGCTGACTGACTTTGATTGACAGCATCGAGAGCCAATGGCGCTGTGCTGCTGTCTTAGTCAATGAGGATGGGTGTCCCGGGCAGCCGAGATGCTCCTAGAGCATCTCTGGATCTAGCAGGACCTCGGTTAAGTATTGGGGCGGCTGACGGGGGTTTGCTTCACACAGAAGGCGTTTTATCTTAATGCATAGAATGCATTAAGATAAAAAAAACCTGCTGCCTTTACAATCACTTTAAGGTAGGCTAAGTTTATTTTTTTACAGTGACATTTGTTTTATTATATTTTTCTAAGTTTTCCTTACTATTTAGTTAGACCTTGCTAGGACTTGCCAACACCAGTGATCTTTGATCTCTTTCAAGTTGTTTAGGTAGATCTCCACCTCTCAAAGGTTGCCTACCCCTGACTTACAGGAGTCTATTTCACTCACAGAGATTACAGTACTCCTACTGACAAAGCGTTCAATTGCTTTTACCTCCAGAAGGACAACACCATCTTTGTTCACGCATTATTCAGGGTTCACATCTCATTCCTATAGTAAGACGATGGCTCAGAGTAGACACAAACATGTATATCCTGGTAGCTGTGTAGTTCTTGGCTGTGATCACAAGTGTCTGGCACAGATCAGCTATTGCTATGGCCACCTTTAACTTTCTGCAAAGTTATAATGTGATAGTTTGTTTCCTGGGTGGAAAGGAGACAGGGGAAATGCTTTCTCCTGTTTGCAGCAGACTGACGAGTCACTTTTCTAGAACTGTTTAGGGATTTTTAATGATAAGAGGTACCGCTCTGTTAAAAAATGACTGTGCTGCATATTGTGACATGATATGTAAAGTTACTGATAGGTCCACTTTAAGCCATGTGGACTGTATATATTCCACCGCTTAATCTTCATTTCTTACTGAAGCGCCCCTATTAACTGATTGACAGCCATTATTTGCAGCACGGTAATCCTCTTGGACCCTGATATGTTTACTTGAAAAGTAGTTCGTCAAAACAGAAGCGCTACTATGAAAACATACTATTTATATTCCCTGGCTCCTTTCATCAGACTGCCAGCGGGAACCAGAGATTTATGAATAATTAAAATGAAGAAAAATATTGATTTCTCCTTTCTCCATGACACAAACATGTTCAAGGCATTGTCTTTAACGTACACATTATACCCATGTTTACTTTTATTCTTGGTTTGTGATCCAATCATCAAATAGCAAGTGTAATGTAATTATCCTGAAAATCTTGATCAGCAGTGGTCTCTCCAGAGAGGACTTTGCATTTGGGAAATCTGGACTCATCTGCACAACAGACAGATGAAAGGGATAGCTTCTTCTCTTTGGGATTAAAACTTGACTTGTAATATGCAGCAGTGGAAAAAATATCTGAAAACTCCACCTGCATGTAAACACATTCAGTACAAATGCTAGAATCCACGTCTCCAAAGTTCAGTTTGCGAAGACGGTTTGCTAAACAAAACTTTTATTCGTTATTTGTGACTAGACGTATGTTTTGCTGCCACGAAGGGAGAGATCAAGTTGTGTCATTCTGTTCCTTTTTCAAGTGGCACCCTCAAAACTTTGAGGGGAACTCCCATTAAAACATACATTTTGTTACAAATATACACTATATTACCAAGTATTGGGACGCCCACCTTTAAATGCACATGACCTTTAGGCCTCAAGCACACTAGACGTTATAATAACGTTATAAAACCGCCAGTAGCTTTGCACTGAGCTTTTCAAAGTTTTTCAGCGTTTTTGCAATAGCGTTTTTTAGCGTTAGCGTTTTTAAGCTTTTTTTTTTTTCAATGGGATCAAAAATGTTAAAAAGTTTCATTTATAACACTGCTTTTCACACAACATTTTCCTTTTTTCTTTCCCAGACAAACACATTTTTTTCAGGATTTACTTGCTTACCCATGTTCTCTATGCCTGCTCCATTATTGGATCAGGTTAGTCCACATATGTTTATATAGAAATGATTGTACAACTTTTGTCTACTCTGCTTTTTTAGTAAAGCTTGACACATACTGTCAAGTCCATAAATATTGGGACATCAACACAATTCTAACCTTTTTGGCTCTATATACCACCACAATGGATTTGACATTAAACGAACAAGATGTGCTTTAACTGCAGACTTCCACTTTAATTTGAGGGTATTTACATCCAAATCAGGTGAACAGTGAAGGAATTACAACAGTTTGTATATGTGCCTCCCACTTTTTAAAGGAACAAAAGTAATGGGACAGATTAACAATCATGCATCAAACTTTCAATTTTTAATACTTGGTTGCAAATCCTTTGCAGTCAATTACAGCCTGAAGTCTGGACGCTGGGTTTCATCCCTGGTGATGCTCTGCCAGGCCTCTACTGCAACTGTCTTCAGTTTCTGCTTGTTCTTGGGGCATTTTCCCTTCAGTTTTGTCTTCAGCAAGTGAAATGCATGCTCAATCGGATTCAGGTCAGGTGATTGACTTGGCCATTGCATAACATTCCACTTCTTTCCCTTAAAAAAGTCTTTGGTTGCTTTCACAGTATGCTTCGAGTCATTGTCCATCTGCACTGTGAAGCGTCGTCCAATGAGTTCTGAAGCATTTTGCTGAATATGAGCAGATAATATTGCCCGAAACACTTCAGAATTCATCCTGCTGCTTTTGTCAGCAGTCACATCATCAATAAATACAAGAGAACCAGTTCCATTGGCAGCCATACATGCCCACGCCATGACACTACCACCACCATGCTTCACTGATGAGGTGGTATGCTTTGGATCATGAGCAGTTCCTTTCCTTCCCCATACTCTTCTCTTCCCATCACTCTGGTACAAGTTGGTCTTGGTCTCACCTGTTCATAGGATGTTGTTCCAGAACTGTGAAGGCTTTTTTAGATGTTGTTTGGCAAACTCTAATCTGGCCTTCCTGTTTTTGAGGCTCACCAATGGTTTACATCTTGTGGTGAACCCTCTGTATTCCCCCTGGTGAAGTCTTCTCTTGATTGTTGACTTTGACACACATACACCTACCTCCCGGAGAGTGTTCTTGATCTGGCCAACTGTTGTGAAGGGTGTTTTCTTCACCAGGGAAAGAATTCTTCGGTCATTCACCACAGTTGTTTTCCGTGGTCTTCCGGGTCTTTTGGTGTTGCTGAGCTCACCGGTGCGTTCTTTCTTTTTAAGGATGTTCCAAACAGTTGATTTGGCCACACCTAATGTTTTTGCTATCTCTCTGATGGGGTTGTTTTGTTTTTTTCAGCCTAATGATAGCTTGCTTCACTGATAGTGACAGCTCTTTGGGTCTCATATTAAGAGTTGACAGCAACAGATTCCAAATGCAAATAGCACACTTGAAATAAACTCTGGACCTTTTATCTGCTCCTTGTAAATGGGATAATGAGGGAATAACCCACACCTGGCCATGGAACAGCTGAGCAGCCAATTGTCCCATTACTTTTGGTTCCTTAAAAAGTGGGAGGCACATATACAAACTGTTGTAATTCCTACACCGTTCACCTGATTTGGATGTAAATACCCTCAAATTAAAGCTGAAAGTCTGCAGTTAAAGCACATCTTGTTTGTTTCATTTCATATCCATTGTGGTGGTGTATAGAGCCAAAAAGATTAGAATTGTGTCAATGTCACAATATTTATGGACCTGACTGTATACTTATGCTAGAGTATACATGCCCTCATACAAAAATATTATTACATTATATAACTTGATGTTCATCTTACTACATTTGGCAAATCATTGAGACATATACATCTATGTTTACAGCTGATATCTATCAAGCTACATACTGAGACAATTAGGACCATTCACCTTCATGTCAGCTCCCTCTGCGTGTCTTCCGGGTTCACGGAGACTTCTTTCCAGCAAGGTCCGACAGCATCTGCCGGACCTTCACATCGCATGTGCTGCTGATGTCAGTGGTTGCATGCAAAGTGAATATCTCCTAAACAGTGCAGGCATAGGAGATATTCGTTTTACCTACAGGTAAGCCTTATAGGCTTACCTATAGGTAAACATACAATAAAAGGGTATACAACCTTTTTAATGAAGGAATTATCAAAAACTTTGTGTTTTTTTTCTGACACTTTTTTTGGTGAATGAGTAGGGGTACAATGTACCCCTACTCATTCACATGGGGGGGGGCAGGATCAGTGGACCCCCTTGTTAAAAGGGGATTCTAGATGCTGATAAGACCCTGCTTACAGACCCCCACAGCCCAGGGTTGTGGGGAAGAGACCCTTGTCTCTATTAACATGGGGACAAGGTGCTTTGGGATTGGGGGTGCAGAGCCCCCTGCCAGGTGAAGGAAAGAGATGGAAGGGGCGTGATCTGACGCTTTGATCAAATTGATATAGTTTATTTATATACAGAAACAAATAAATGCATATAAAAAGTAGCTACGTATTCAAAAAACAGGGTTACAAAAAATACACATTAAAATTTTAGAAATTGGACATGCCCATGCAAGGACAAGTGCTAAAATGTGGCTGACGCATTTTGAGGGGTTCCCTCTTCATCAGAGCCTTGAAGAACAACAGGAGAGGTCTGTACCATATGGTGGACCAACATAAACTAGAGTGGCTAGTTGTGAGGCATATAACATGGTAAGTGATGGATTCTCCTTAGCTTTAAAGCTGTCCACATCCCAGCGCTCTAAATAGAATAGATACCAAAAGTACATATAACACAGAGCACATATAAAAAGGTGTTGGAATCATATACTACACATTGCAGACCAAGAGACGTGTAAAAAATTAATTATGATTGAAAATACAAAATATTAAAATGTTTAAAGTATAAACATTTTAAAGTAGTAAAATAGTTGAAGTGTTAAAACATTAAAAAGCCATTAAGGAGCCAATATAATAAAAAAAAACAAAAAAACAAAATGAGTATTTCTTTCTCATCTTATGGTATTGCTCAGGAGGTGTAAAAAACATTGCTACTTGCTGAAGTGAGTTCGCTGTACACAATTACAGGTAGAGTACAAGTTTGAATAGATAGTATGCACATATACATAGAAAACATATATATAGAAATTGTACAAATTTTATAGATGAAAAATTATTGATGAAGAATTGTTATTATTATACACACTGTACATGTATGTGTATACAGCATGCACAAACAAGTGCGCAAGCACACAAGTGCATGCGTACAGGCATGCATGCACATGTGAAAGAACACACATATGTTCTACAAGGTGAAAGTCACAGAATTTGAGAAACTGTTATGTGGAACCGTCAGCGTGCAATCAAAGCACATAGACTCATGTGCAGCTGGATTGAGCTTGTGGAGGTGCCTTTTACAAGGGAATGAGATGACAAGCTGGTGAGAGTATAAGGGATCTGAAACGCACCTACCTATGTATCGTGGAGAAATGTGGTTCGTATATTTTATATATATATATATATCTATAGATAGATATATATATATAGATATAGATATATATCTATATCTATAGATATATATCTATATCTATATATATCTATAGATATAGATATATATCTATAGATATATATATATATATCTATAGATATATATATATATATAGATTTATATATATATATATCTATATATATATATATAGATATATATAGATATATATATATAGATATAGAGGGATTCCATATATGTCTGTCGGTTGTACCTACAGAAAGAGAAATGACACAGATTGCGCCAAAGCACCCCCCATGTTGGGGACATGCAGCCTGGTATGGTTCATGAGGGTGGGGGCCACTCGCTCATACCCTCCCTTTCCTGACCTGCTAGGCTGCATGCTCGAATAAGGGTCTGGTATGGATTTTGGGGGGACCCGACACCATTTTTTTCACAATTTTTTTGCCGCTAATTTTTTTTTTTTTACATTCAGCTGTCAGTGGGGAACCCCACTGACAGCTGATAACTCATCGGTTGTTAAGGATGTGGCAGCCAGCATCCTGTCCCGCTCCTTAGCAACCAGCTATATACCGTATAGTGTGTTAAATCTTCCGGGACTACATGTCCCATGATGCTCCTCCAGTGTCTTCTGATTGGCCCTCCGCTGTAGCCAATAGGAAGGGAAACTGAGCAGGCAGGAAGCCGGGCGGTGTCGCGCGAACCCGATTAGAGCCGCTTTCTCTGCAGCACTGCCGAATTCTCTGGCAAACGGAGTAGAAAATATGCCGCTGTCACTGCTTTACCGATGGAAGGGGGGCCTTGGCAGCACCCACTACAACTGCTTCCTGGTGTCACCCCTCTGGCGGGTGTCACTCGGGTGCGGTCCACCCCCCCGCACCCCCATAGCGACACCACTGCCTCTGCCTCAGCACCCGCCCAGGAACAGCCTGTACCTGACGCCTCCCCTGCAATCCAGGGACAGATCTGGGGACAGACGAGCTCCGGGGACAGACGAGCTCCGGGGACACCGTCCTCAATCCGGGGACTGTCCCTGGCACCCAGGGACATCTGGTCACCCTAGCCTATCAGTGCCCGAAAGTGCCGCCTATCAGTGCCCACCAGTGCCGCCTATCAGTGCTCATCAGTGCAGCATAATAGTGCCACCTATCAGTGCCCACCAGTGCAGCATAATAGTGCCTCCTCATCAGTGCCACCTCATCAATGTTCATTAGTGCCGCCTCATGAGTGCCCATAAGTGCCACCTCATCAGTGCCCATAAGTGCCACCTCATCGGTGCCCATAAGTGCCATCTCATCAGTGCCGCCTCATCAGCGCAGATCAGTGAAGGAGAAAAATTACTTATTTACAAAATATACTGATAGAAACTAAGAAAAACTTTTTTTTTCTTCAAAATTTTCAGACTTTTTTCTTTTTTTTAGTAAAAAAAAAAAAACAGCAGCGATTAAATACCACCAAAGCTCTATTTGTGTGAAGAAAATGATTCAAATTTTAATTTGGGTACAGTGTTGCATGACCGCGCAATTGTCATTCACAGTGCGACAGCGCTGAAAGCTGAAAAATGGCCTGGGCAAGAAGGGCATGTATTGAGGTGGTTAAAGAGAAAAAACCCGCAAAATGTATGAAAAACACGGGTTCAAAAAAGCAAAACACTCCTGAAAAGCACAGCAACCGCAACCACATGGATGTGAACCTAGACTTATAGAGAATCAGAGTATAGAATATCACAAAGAGATGGACCTGTTTAGCAGTGCATGCGCATAAAGGTATATGCAGGGTACACGTACAGTATACTTATAGTACAAAACAATAAAAATTGAAGGTACAAAAATACTATATATGCATATAAAAATGCACAAATAATATTAACAAGTACAGTATATATGTGACAGTATCCAGACCTGCACAAAAATTGAGGTATGTTGGCTGCAAGGTCAGGCAACAGTTGGTATTGGTGTTGCCTTCTAATGAAAATAATTAGTTCCACCATACCATCTTCATTTAAAAAAATGTCCTGTTCTGATTATGCCATGAAATCCTTACATATTTATTCCCAACCATTGTAGACAACTGACCTTACACACAGATGCATGTCTAAAAATGTAACATATATTTGAGCTTTGGCCTGCTTTGTGTCTCTGCTTTGACACTATACCATGTTCAAGTGTCAGCCAATAATTTTTTAACCCATCCTGGTGTTCCAAAAATATTCTGATGTGGTCATTTGCATCCAATACGACGACTGCTGGTTCTCAAAATTGCAGGAATCAAATAATGGGCATCTAATCTCTTAGCTCTCAGAGCTATTGGACTATTGTACACTCGTTTAGACACAATTACAGGACTAAACAAAGTTGCCTAAGAACAATTACTGTCGCAGTCTAGCTGACACGAGACTAAGGCTGGCCATACACGGGTCGAATTTCGAAAAAATTTTCTTTCGAAAATCTTATCTAAGAATTTTTGTTTGAATTTCACACCATTAGTGGGCTGCTGCAACAGCTGATTTTCACGTGGCAATCAAATTTGAGTAATCGGCATGTTGGAAATTTTTTAAAAAACAAACTTTTTTCCAATCAATTATGGGAGAATCGTGCGAGAAATGTAATAGAAAAAGGAATGCACGTGAGTGCAAGAAAAGAAAATTCCCGGAAAGAAAAGAAGATTCCTGGCCAAAATTCTTTTCTGTAGCAACATGAGGTGAAATTGAAGGCTTGATTGGTCAAATTTTGAAAATCAATGGTGGCATCATCGTATCAAAAGCATAAAATTTCTGATTTTGAAAAGAAAATTAGTTCAGAATTCGACCATGTATGGCCTGCCTTAAGCTAATACATAATGTATTGATGTGGTTTAGTGCCAATTTTTCAGCAAACTGCAGTTTGTTACTTGAGCTCTAATTCCCCCAGAACTTCTGAACTAGTCCAAAAGCTTCAGGATTTTTTTTTTTAAAGAAAAGTGTTGTTCATCTGGATGTCTCTGTTGGCATCCAAGCAATGTTATTTTGTTATCTAAAGAGAATTTCCAACCAGATTAACTGTTTGCTCATAGATTTATAGATTATCAAAAAAAGACATGCAATGCCATGATTTAGACTTTCCTTACAGGTAAGTCTAGGGCAGGTAGAACAATTATTAATTGCTGATATATTTAATAGAAATCTTTAGATTGCTGATATACAGTATTTATTGCCCCCATGCCTTCCCCAGCAGCACAGTCACACCTTACCTTTCAGTTTATCTGCTGGAAGCTAGGAAAGAGCACTGTGCGAGCTCAGAGTCAATGTAGGTGGAACTTATATGGGGTTGGGGACTGTTTCTCCATCTCCTTGGGATGGCCCTGCTCCAGTCGCCAAGGGGTGTCACTTGCTCCACTAAACCCAGAACTACTTTTTCTTAGCCCCAAGCAGCTGATTGGAGCAGTGGGGGAGTAAAGAAGAATATGTGTTCCTGGAAAAAGGGGCATTAAATCAAACCTGTTGCTTTGCCCTGTATTCTTATCTGTTATGCTGATCCAGAGGCTTCAAGTATATCCTAAGTTAGAAAATGTAAACTATGAGTTCTGAATTCACTCTGACATTACTGATCTCCATACTTATTCCAGGTCCGCCAGAACCAGCCAGGTATCTAGCATTTTTAGAAGGCGATCAGCAATGGCAGTCCAATTTTCTGCTCAGCACAGGCAAATTCTATGGGCATCAATTTTCTCAAGCTAAGTTGTTTACGCAAAGAGACAATGGGTGCTGTGCCTTTTGATAACTCCCCCTATGGTGACTTTGTCAGACTCCTTCTCTACTCTTCAGCTTTCTCAGCTTCTCATTAGTAGGTAGGAATGAGGTAAGTCTAGGGGAGGTAGAACAAATATTAATTGCTGATATATTTAATGGAAATCTTAAGATTTCTGTATACTTAATTCCCCCCATCCCTTCTCTAGCATTCACACCTTATCTTTCAGTTCAGCTCTGGGTTCGGTCCAGGCTCGTGTTCAGCTAAATCTGGAAGGCAAATGTCAGTGCTAATCCAATGAGCTGCAGATGGCGGATTCTCCATCCTGTAGCTGTACATTCACAAAGGGGAGGGGATGTTCTTAAAATCATTGACCTGATATGGCAACATGGTTGGACTTAAGTAAAGATTTGACTAAAAGCTGGTGTCATAAGGTACCTACCACTATTTTCTTAGCATCCTCTTGTGTGGCCCTTTTGATTAAGTTTCACTTTATTACTAAAGCCAGTCATACTGATCGGTATATTCTGACGGCGACCAGCTGTCAGAATACAATAGCCCAGCGAGGAGCTTACCCCCATCCACATACTCGATTGTTGAACGGAAAAAATGACTCCTCTAGGGGCTGCTTAAGACTGGCCATACATGTTAAGATTTCTGTCAGTCAGCCCCATGGGCTAAACAGAAGAAACCAATAGATTCCCCCCAGTCATGCTAAACAGCTTTGATGGAGGAATCTCTCCTGCCAGCTATTGTATTTTGACAGCCACTGCTACATTCTCCATCAGAATACCCAAACAATGATTACATTCGATTGGTTTGTTGAGCCAGGTGGTGCTGGGTATGTGCAGCATAAATCCTATATTTCTCCAACTTCAGGCCTTAGTTTCCCCCTACCCCTTCCCCTGGAGCTAAGCTAGCGTGTGACTAATAAGTGATTCGTAATGGCATCCTCGTTGAACGGGAACATAATGGATGGGTAGGGCTTGAATTTATGGGGTGTGGTTTTAGCTCTGAAGATGGCAATTTGAGACTTTATCAGCTGTTCTGGCTACTAGATGAAGCACCTTGATTAAAATTCAAAACGGCTGAAGGTTTGTTTTCATTAAACTTTTTACATTTTAAAATTAACATTCCTGAAAGCCAGTGCTTATAGGCATACTGTACAGCTGTAACAGAGTTTGGGAACTGGCCAAAATTTCTAAGCACATTGAAGAGATATAAAGCACTGGGCACTTTATTAAAATGATGCAGTGAAATACATAGAGATACACTGTGTAATGCTTCAGGCGTAATCATTCCTTCCAAGTGCTTGATGGGATGATTACTATTATAAAACCAATAAATCTGGTAGTTTGCTTTTCACCATGCTGATATGTGTCTTAGTTAACATTGTACATGGAACATGCTGTTTTATGTTTTTATATTGTTACCTTGAAATTTCATTAAAAAATACAATTATAGCACTTAAAGCTGCACGTTTCACAAGGGCCCGATAGCCAGTGTACTTAACAATGTCTGACAATACTTGTTAATGGCAATGAAACTTAAAGCGACCCTCCTGCTATACAAAAGTTCCCAGTGAAGGGATACCTTTAAAAGCGGAGTATAAATATTCAACTTTCCTGCTGCTGTCTGCACCACTGAACAGATCCTAATCTTCATGTGAATTGCACAGGGAAACTGACACTTCCAGGAGCCTAGATCTCCTGGGTCTGCTGCATCTTTCACTGGTTCCTCCTGCTGACATAGAGGTCTATAACAGACACTAGATAGAGCTGCAGGGATCTATAAAATAGACACCCCTGCAAATGAACATTTGCATCAGTTTCCCACCACACTGGGATGATTTCTCAGTATCTGAGTGGCATTTGGTGGTGTGGACAGCAGGGAAGGTGAATATATACATTCTTCTTTTAAAAGTATGTCTTTGCTAAGAAACCTTTGCACAACAAAAAGATGGCTTTAAGAGCCTGTAGGCCTCTACATTGGTCCAAGTTTAGCTTTTGAAGTGAACCCACAAGCAGGCTATGGAACTATTTACATTTCTTGCACATCAAAAAAATAGCTTTAAAACAGCCCCTCACTGATGTCTGTATCTGTAGGCACTGTGGAGCAATTCATGCTCAAATTTTACAGAAGATACACAGAAGTCATTCAAGTCATTCTCTGAGCATCTCAGCTAATTCTACTTCTTTCTCCCAGCAGTGACTAAGCACCCTTCCAGTCTTCTAGTCTTTTATATGATCAAAAAGCAGGTGCTCTGGGAGGGTAGACAAAGAGAGTTGAGAATGCTGCATGAGTTTAGTGCTTAGCTTTTAAGAGAATAAATTGCTCTACAGTGTCTGCAGCGACAGAAGCCAGTAGGGACTTGTTTTAAAGCTCATTTACTGTTTGTTAAAAGTAAGTACATACTTGAATATCTATAACCAGGTCATGTATCTAGTTATGTATAGCCACACCAACCGCATGTAGACAATGTCCCTCCCTACTTTGTCCCTCCCTCTTCCACAAATGCTAAAAATGTTTATTGTATTTTTTTACTTTTTTTGGATAATTTTTCTTCACTTCTGGGATTAAGGCTTGGGCCGGACCCCGCTGCCTCCTGGAATTGCTACATTACAGCTATCCCAGGAGGCAGTGTGTTGGAAAGCCCCCATTTTTTTGGCACATGTGCACATGCGTGACGGTTGTCCGCCCATGTGCACAAATGCCATGGGGCGCTAAAGTGCCCATCCACCAGAGGTTGCCGGCATTTTTGTGCATGTCCAAAAATCTGCCGCATGTACACAGATGCACTGTTGGTCTCTGCCAGCTCCCAAATGCCTAGGAGAGACCAGAGGGGTATTCTAAAGGAAACTTTTTTTTTTTTTTAAATAAATTACAAACTTTGTATACTTACCTGCTCTGTGTAATGGTTTTGCACAGAGCAGCCCCGATCCTGTTCTTTTTGGATCCCACGCCGGTGCTCCTGGCTCTGCCCACCTGCTGAGTGTCACCCAATAGCAAGCCTCTTGCTATGGGGGCACTTGAGCAGGCTCGATTGTGAGCCACGCATGGGACATGAGCATGGCTCAGCTCTATTCCCCATTTTCTTAATTGGCTCGCTGGCTGTGATTAACAGCTCCCGCTGCTGTGTGAGCCAATAAGGAGAGAGAGAGACGGGAGAGCCGCTGCTCTCATGCACACTGCTGGATTGAGATGGGGCTCAGGTAAGTATAAGGGGGGGCTGGGGGGGCAGCTGTAGCTAGAAGGTTTTTTTAACGTAACCACTTAAGCTCTGGAAGGTTTTACCCCCTTCATGACCAGGCTATTTTTTGCGATATGGCACTGTGTTACTTTAACTTACAATTGCGCGGTTGTGCGATGCTGTACCCAAATCAAATTTATGTCCCTTTTTTCCCACAAATAGAGCTTTCTTTTGGTGGTAATTGATCACCTCTAAAGTTATTTTTTTATGCTATAAACAAAAAAAGATTGTCAATTTTGCTGCTTTCTGCTATAAAACACATCCAATAAAAAAATGTAAAAAAAATAAAATTTCTTCATTAATTTAGGCCAGTATGTATTCTGCTGCACATTTTTGGTAAAAAAATTCCCAATAAGCATATATTGATTGGTTTGCGCAAAAGTTATAGCATCTACTGTACAAACTATGGTATAGTTTTATGCAATTTTAGCGGGACTGTGACATTTTGTGTGGCCGCTGGCAACAAAAGTGAGTACACCCCTAAGTGAAAATGTCCAAATTGTGCGAAAAGTGTCAATATTTTGTGTGGCCACCATTATTTCCCAGCACCGCCTTAACCCTCTTGGGCATAGAGTTCCCCAAAGCTTCACAGGTTGCCACTGGAGTCCTCCTCCACGCCTCCATGACGACATCACAGAGCTGGTGAATATTAGAGACCTTGTGCTCCTCCACCTTCCGTTTGAGGATGCCCCACAGATAGGGACTCAATAGGGTTTAGGTCTGGAGACATGCTCGGCCAGTCTATCACCTTTACCCTCAGCTTCTTTAGCAAGGCAGTGGTCATCTTGGAGGTGTGTTTGGGGTCGTTATCATGTTGAAATACTGCCCTGTGGCCCAGTCTCTGAAGGGAGGGGATCAAGCTCTGCTTCAGTATGTCACAGTACATGTTGGCATTCATGGTTCCCGCAATGAACTGTAGCTCCCCAGTGCCAGCAGCACTCATGCAGCCCCAGACCATGACACTCCCACTACCATCCTGGACTGTAGGCAAGACACACTTGTCTTTGTGCTCCTCACCTGGTTGCTGCCACACACACTTGACACCATTTAAACCAAATAGGTTTATCTTGGTCTCATCAGACCACAGGACATGGTTCCAATAATCCATGTACTTAGTCTGCTTGCCTTCAGCAAACTGTTTTGCCTTCTTGTGCATCATCTTTAGATGATGGGACGACAGCCATGTAGACCAATTTGATCCAGTGTGAGGCGTATGGTCTGAGCACTGACAAGCTGACCCCTTATCCCTTCAACCTCTGCAGCAATGCTGGCAGCACTCATACATCTATTTCCCAAAGACAACCTCTGATATGACGCTGAGCATGTGCACTCAACTTCTTTGGTCGACCATGGCGTGGCCTGTTCTGAGTGGAACTTGTCATGTTAAACCGCTGTATGGTCTTGGCCACCGTGCTGCAGCTCAGTTTCAGGGTCTTAGCAATCTTCTTATAGCCTAGGCCATCTTTATGTAGAGCAACAATTCTTTTTTCAGATCCTCAGAGAGTTCTTTGACATGAGGTGCCATGTTGAACTTCAAGTGACCAGTATGAGAGAGTGAGAGCGATAACACCAAATTGAACACACCTGCTCCCCATTCACACCTGAGACCTTGTAAGTCTAACGAGTCACATGACACCAGGGAGGGAAAATGGCAAATAGGGCCCAATTTGGACATTTTTACTTAGGGGTGTACTCACTTTTGTTGCAAGCGGTTTAGACATTAATGGCTGTGTGTTGTGTTATTTTGAGGGGACAGCAAATTTACACTGTTATACAAGCTGTACACTCACTACTTTACATTGTAGCAAAGTGTCATTTCTTCAGTGTTGTTACATGAAAAGATATAATAAAACATTTACAAAAATCTGAGGGATATACTCGCTTTTGTGAGATACTGTATATAAGCAAAAAGTTGCATCCTAAAAGCGATTGATTTAAAATTGTTGGAAGGGCCAAAAACTTCACAAAGGAAGAATTGTTATGCTGTTTGTCAAATTATGTTTTCTTGTGAACTTTGCACCTCCTGCTGGCTTCAAACAACATAACTTGGTTGACGAAGTATAGCTTATATAATACTTGAACAACTCGGAAATACATCATGAATAGATTTTTGAAAAGGACTATAGTTTTTATTTTGTACTAGTCTGTAAAAAATATACCAACTACACAAGCGCCTTATTTATGTAGGGCACTGTCTGTTGAGGCACTTCTGTAAATAAAGTAACAGACAGTGACAGATTTTCCCAGGGGGTATTATTTAGTGTTTAATCAACAGTCTGGCACAACAAATTGCTTTTAGTGATTGTTATGGAACCATGTTACAAAAAGCACTTCTTTGCAATAAATGGAGAACCTCCTGCCAGTCATGTGAAATTTGCTAGATGGCTGTCTTTTAAATTTGAAGAAAATAATCTGCAGGGTTGTGATGGGTTACTAATCGTTATTCTAAAACTGACAACGACTTGTGCATGGGGTTCTTTGACTGTCCTTACCCTGTGAGAAGAAACATATACATGTAGTAAAGTGAAAGGCACAGCAAAAAATTTAAATAAACAAAATAAACGAATAAATATTAAAACAGTGATGTATACATAATTAGGGAACAGAGCGCGTCCTCTGAAAATGTGCATGAGCACAAAACACGTTGGTAGGAGCCTATGTGCTGACATCACTCCGCCGCTTCCAGTTTCCAGGACGGGCGGCCATCTTACTGCTTTTTATACTGTACTCTTCTTGATTGGGTCACCTCCTGGTAGAGAATTGTGGATCCGCTGGTGATTGTCCTTCAGAACTGATAGTGGATGTATATCAGAGGCTGTGTCTGCTATGCTCATTCGTGGCTAAGTGTCTGATGAGTGCATATATGGCGGTGGACAAGCCGCACCGGTGATCACTACTGCACGGTGGATAGGTATAATTTTTTAGTTGAAGACAATACAATTTTATTTTACATATCACAGACCTGGACGTTCACGTTTTGGTAGATTATTTGCAGATTAATTATGTGTATATCACCCTTTTAAAATATATTTGCTTATTTTGTTTGTTTAATTTATCTGTTTGGAGCACTGCGTCTTTCACTTTACAACTTATATGAGGTTTGTATGTTCAACTTGTTGCCAGCTACCCATGCCTCCAATAGCTGACTTACCCTGATATTAAATATATACATGTAGGCTGCTGACTTTCTTTCTTTGATCCATGTCTAAGCTACTTATCAGGAACAAGTATGCAGATTGTGACTTCTGGATTCACTCTGGATCTGATTGCTGTACATTTGTGGCAGGACACTACCTCAAAAATATGATGGATATTGGACTGGCAAGACAGCCAAGCAACTAGCATGTTTTCTTTGAGTTTATATTAAAAACCTGTTTGGGAGAAGAATCAGACACAGCACAGTAAGTTTGGCAAAAGACAGGTAAAGGTCTCATACAGAGCAAAAATATGTAAGATCTGACTGTCTTTGTTGCCATCACTGGGGTGCAAACCCTTCCAAAGCACAGACCCATTAATATTTTGCAAACCATGCAACACATATTTGCAGTGGCAAGGAAAGTGGGTCTTAATGCCCACACACTGCACATTAAAGGGCCATAGCAAGTGGACAGGAAAGGGTTATCATGAAATAATAAGGGTGGCTTCAGACTGATCCACTGTGCTTTGGCTGCAACACAGTGTACCTGCATGTATCTAGCTTTCAGAAGTGCACCAAACCTGTGGGGCATAATAGAAGTCCATGGGAAATCACAGCTAACCCGCCTGAAAACCGTTGGTACACTGCGCTGCACCCACACTGCGACCAAAGCACAGCAGGGCAGTTTGAAAGTGTCCTCACAGAGGGCCCTTGCACAGAGGATTTAATTGAAGAGACCCTGTCATCACCCACTGCATATAATTATTAAGCCATCACGTAAAGGTTGTCTTTACAGTCCATGAAAGGCTTCCCTAGTGCATGCTGTGATGAAACACTTGTCACCCTGCTTAGGTGCTTCCACCAAACAGTGCCTCCTGCTTTCCAAACCCTTTCAGCAGACCGAGAGCTAATACCACACCTTTTACCCCAAGCATCGTACACAGGCAAGATGTTGGGGTAAAGCCAAAGGAATACCTGTTTAATGAACAGAAATACAGTTTTTTTTTATTACACTTCAAAAGTAGGTCAGTCACTACATGAACAATAAAACCAAATATTTACCCAAAACAGCACACAATGGTTAGATAACAAGCTAATGTTGACACAAGGCTAATCCCATCATAAGAACCTCCAAAAGTTAGCCAAATTATCCAACTGGCAGAAACTATAGGTGACTCAATTAACTCAATTAACAATGGGAATTCACACCTAGGAGGTACACAATGGGACAAAGACACTTAACGCATAACACCTTAACTGCTTCCCGACTGGCTCCTGTATATATATACGGCGGCAGAATGGCTCTGCTGTGCGAACTGCTGTATATATACTGCGGCTGCTTTAAGAGCCATAGCAGGCGCGCCTGCTGTATGGCGGGGGACCTGATGCGCGTGGCCGGTGGGCAAGAGAGCTGGAATGGGGATTTGTGTGTTCACACACACAAAACCCTGTCCTGTCAGGGGAGGAGAAACAGATGGTGTGTTCCTACTAAGTAGGAACAACGATCTGTCTTCTCTCCCAGTCTTTCCAATCCCCTCACAGTTAGAACACACCTAGGGAACACACACTTAACCCCTTGATCGCCCCCTAGTGTTAACCCCTTCCCTGCCAGTGACATTTATACAGTAATCAGTGGCTATTTTTAGCTCTGATCACTGTATAAACGTCAATGATCCCAAAAAAGTGTCAAAAGTGTCCGATTTGTCCACCACAATATCGCAATTATGATAAAAATCGCTGATCGCCACCATTACTAGTAAAAAAAATAATAAAATGGCTAAAATATATCCACTATTTTGTAGATGCTATAACGTTTGCGCAAACCACTCAATATACGCTAATTGCAATTTTTTTTACCAAAATTATGTAGAAGAATACATATCGGCCTAAACTGAGGAGTAAATTTGTTTTGTTTTTTTTTTGTTTTTAAATTTGGGGTATTTATTATAGCAAAAAGTAAAAAATATTGTGTTTTTTCAAAATTATCGCTCTTCTTTTGTTTATAGCGCAAAAAATAAAAACCGCAGAGGTGATCAAATACCACCAAAAGAAATCTCTATTTGTGGGAAAAAAAGGACGGAAATTTTGTTTGGGTACACCGTCGCACGACAGCGCAATTGTCAGTTAAAGCGCCGCTGTGCCGTATCGCAAAAAATGGCCTGGTCAGAAGGGGGTAAATTCTTCCGGGGCGGAAGTGGTTAAACAGATTGTAGCAGGAGACCTCAGAATCAAGTTGCTTTGAGCTGACCATTTCAACATCTGCTCTAAATCTCACAGTCTAAAGCAGCCATTGCTGGTTTGGGCATAGAGGCCCCCAAATTTAAACCTCAGTCCTCCAGTTCCCAGAGTCTGTGTGTTTTGGGGAGGCATGGACTTGAATCTGAAGCAAGACCATTCCAAGGGTCCCCCGGCACACACATCCCAAAAAAGTAGTGCTCCCTTAAAAGCCAGGGCCCATAGACAGAAGGCAAGGGGCCACCCTGCAGTCCCCTCCTAAAGTCCCCCCTCCCCTGTCCTGGTTGGGTCTGTCACAGATACCAAGAGTATAAAAGACTTTAAGGTCAGGGATGGTCACAGAGGCATAAGCTGGGAACACCAAGCTTCCAGGAAGTGGCAGAGGAGATGAGAAGTGTCGGCACTGTGTGCAATAGACCAGCAGCTTGAATACCAGCAGCTTGAATTTAGCCACATCAATTCTACTATGAGTAGATTTACATAACAGCTCACACAAATGTGATGGTGACAGAGTCTCTTCAACAAGCACCTAGCATGCAAGGAAGTGCTTGTTATTACCTTCTAGTTTACTCTTACAAGACCCAGCAGTCAGCCGGTAGTTGCAAATGATGATCTTTTTTGTTCAGTTACCTGCAACTATTGGGTTGGGTATGATCAGCTTGAGGAAACCAGTCATGTGGAAAACAAGTACTGAGCTCTGTGTTTTAAAATGCTAGTTTACTGGCTGTCGTGTTAACCCTCTTGCTGTTGACTTTGAGTAATTGGCCTCAAGTATGCTATTAATGGCTTATAACTTTTCTGATCAGTGTATTTACAGTACTTACATATGGGCCTGTATTGACTGACTTTCAAGAGGACCTTCACTTAAAAGTGAAAGTACCACTCATCTGTTTCTCCCCATCTTCTCCAACATTTTTGGTTGTTTTTTTATTTCTGGAAGCCAGTACCTTTTTCCGACTGGTACCCGCTCACCTAAATAAGAATTATGTCAACTTGGCCCCGCCCCCTGCCAACGAACTCTTGGGACAGCTGCAGAACCAATCTGACATGATCTCATGCATGTGCAGTGGGAAGCTGGCAGTGAAACATCAGCAGGTCACAGCTGGCTCTCTCATCCAAGATGGCACAAAGTCCGGCAAAGAAGTAGGTCCACTAAAGACAGCACTGAACTCCCTGGGCTGTTCAGTGTCTGTTTCTTAAAAGTGAGCAGCTACAGTATTTGTAGCTGCAGACATTTATTTTTTTAAAATCAATTAATGTTAAAGTCCCTGTTTAAGCTCGTGATGATGACATCAGCCTGAGACACCTCTGAGATGATTCCAAATTCACTGACATGTGCATTCGACCATCAGTTGACTAGTTTTCTGACATGCATTTCACCTGCTTCAAGCAGGTTTTGCATTACCATAGACCTGTATGGGAATGCAAAACCTGCTTCAGGTGAACAAAAGTCCATTGAAACAGGCCTTGAGGCTGGATTCACACCTATGCAGTTTTAGTGCTTTTTGGATTTTGCAGATTTGCACTACAGTCCATTTAACATTGTTTCCTATGGAACACGTTCTGTAGAGCAAATCTGCAAAATGCAAAAAGCACTAAAACTGCATAGGTGTGAATCCAGCCTAAGGCTGGATTCACACCTATGCATGTTGCTTTTGAGCGTTTTTGGAGGTTTTTTTTTCATGCTTGCCACGTTTTTGAGCAGCGTTTTTGTAGCGTTTTTGCAGCGTTTTTGCCGCGTTTTTGCCGCGATTTGCGTTTTGCGTTTTTTTTTTTTTTTTTTTCATTTTTTTTACAGTCTTTAAAAAAAAATAAAAAAAAAAAAAACGGCAAAAACGCACCAAAAACGCACCAAAAACGCTGCAAAAACGGTGCACTTGCGTTTTTGATGCTTGTCCATTGAAATCCATTACATGCAAAACGCTGCTTTTTGCATGAAAAAAAGTCCCCGACCCTTTCCAAAAACGCAGAGAAACAAAAAGGCATTGATGTGAACATGTTCCATAGGATCCCATGTTAAAAAATTCCCGTGCATTTCTGCAAAATGCAAAATGCATCAAAAAACTCGCTAGTGTGAATGGAGCCTTAGGCTCCATTCACACTAGCGCGTTTTTTGATGCATTTTGCATTTTGCAGAAATGCATGGGAATTTTTTAACATGGGTTTCTATGGAACATGTTCACATCAATGCTTTTTTGTATCTCTGCGTTTTTGGAAAGGGTCGGGGACTTTTTTTCATGCAAAAAGCAGCGTTTTGCATGTAATGGATTTCAATGGACAAGCATCAAAAACGCAAGTGCACCGTTTTTGCAGCGTTTTTGCAGCGTTTTTGGTGCGTTTTTGCCGTTTTTTTTTTTTTTTTATTTTTTATTTTTGTAATTTTTTTTTAAGACTGTAAAAAAAATTACAGAAATAAAAAAAAAACGCAAAACGCAAATCACGGCAAAAACGCGGCAAAAACGCGGCAAAAACGCTACAAAAACGCTGCTCAAAAACGTGCCAAGCATGAAAAAAAAACCTCCAAAAACGCTCAAAAGCAACATGCATAGGTGTGAATCGAGCCTTAGAAAGCACTATAGCCAGCCAACTAGCATTTTTCAGAAGGTGCACAATGGCTGCCCCTATTTCCCACATGACAGGTTTACTTTAAATTTCTTATTTAACAAAAAAGATCAATTTTGCTGCATCCTGGTTAGTGTATTTGCCTGAATTTTCTTATTCAAGCCAGTTGGTTGGGATCCTTCAAAGTGCACGTCAACAAATGTCGGGAAAGAGCATGTTAAAACACAAGCTTGTCATGTGAATGTAAAGGAAACTAGCAAAGAGATCAATAATTTCTATGTAATGAAAGATTTTCTGTGTATACTGATGAACGTCAGAGAAGACACATCACAGAAATGTGCTGCTTGATGTGCTTTTCTCTGACGCTTCTCTGTACTCGGTTCTGTCTGCTCATCCAAACACAAGGTTACATAGCAAATCCATCGCTGTACAGAGAGCTGTATTCTATAGTCTCTTCTACCATGCAGTACATCTTTGACCTGTCTTTTTCAGAGACAAATCAGGTAAAACACCCCTATACTGTATACATATAGACTTTTCATGAGCAACTTCACTCCCCCTTTTACATTTTTTTTTACCCTTTTACCTCGTCCGCTGAGTTGTCCATAAAAAACATATTCACATGCCAAACAAATCTAGCATTGTCTGGTGTAAGCTGCAACACCATTTCATCTCATCTGACATCATCAGTAGCAGGGGCAGGCCGCCCATTAAGGGCACACGGGTGCCACCCCCTCCATCCATCACCACCTCCCCCATCCATGCATCCGGCCCCTTTCAGGACACATGGATTCCAATCCGGAGGGGCTGTTTTTTTGAAGCACCGATTAGAGCCAGAGGCTCTAATATGCTTCAATATAGGGTGGGCTCGGGTTACAGAGAGTGCGCTCCGAGCCCACCCAGGTGCGTTACAACAGCAAATCAATATTCACTGTTGTAACACTGATCCTACTCTTGGCCAATCAGGAAGCTGGTTTTGACACTGGTCACCTGATTGTCTGAAAGGACAGGCAATCCTATTGGACACCTGATGCAGAGAGGACACAGGAGCCGCTGCTTGCCGCCCATAGGAGCCCCGCTGCCCCCCACCCATAGGAACCCACCCGCCTGCAACCAATGGGGTAGGTGCCGGGGTAGAAGGGGTGCCGCCGACCGATCGAGTAACTGGGGGGTGGTTGTTTGCTCCCCCAGCTGCCACTGATCAGTAGGCTGGCTGTTTCTTCCTGGTTCTTGCAGCTAGCTCCCTGACAAGCTGCTACAGTGCATGCACAGTACAGTGGAGAATGCCCTTAAGCATCCCAGGATGTGTGATGATCCCAGGAGGCTTTAGGCATGGGGATGCACAGAGTCAAATGTAGGCAAGTGATAGAAAAGAGTGAAGGTCCACTTTAAAGTGCACAGGAGAAAGGCCATGTCCACAACAAAGCAATTTATACATCATTTTGTTTAATATGAAGCTTGAAAGGGTATGGTGATGGTTGGTCATCACGTCCTCCATGTTTTCCCTTTCTCGTTGGGTGTCAAGCAAGACTCACTTGAGAGTCCTACCCCGGGGTGGGTTCTTTGGGCTACACCAGGCATTGAACAGGATCATTAACCCTTGCATGTGGGATAACACTTCACTCACCAATGCCAAGCACCAGGCAGGAGCTGCAGTCATCTGAAAAGTCCAACATTAAGGCAGCCTCCCAACTTAGAGATGAGCCATGTGTGTGCAGTACCCAAATTACGGCATTCCTCCTTAAGCTGCTTTGTCCCATGTTCTATACACATGTATTGATGTTTGTGTTGCATTTAGAGGAACAGGCTGAGCCTCTGCCCACTCCACCAGTTAGCATACCTCTGTTACCTCCCTCCCAGTAACAGAATGGGGTCCCTCCGAGTACATAGCGCGGACCTCATAAATGCTCTCACTTAGCTCCTTTCTTCCCATACCAGGTAACCAGGTCAAAGATCTAAGTAATGCTAATCCACTCCTTGAGACCAGCAGAGATGGACAGCTAGAGAGGGATTCAAAGCACCGAACCTGGTTGCTGTTTCTCCTTGCGATTACTCATGACAACTGGCTCTTCCATCTTGTTTTGTTGAATAAACCTCTGTCATAGTGATGTTACACATACTCCATATTGTGTTTGTGGACCCAAGTTCTTTAACAATATGCCAAGACCTCACATGCACCCCTTGAATAACTTCAGACCAGGCTCTGAGCAATTGAATCAACTCTTACTTTAAATTTGGCATAACATGTATAACATGCAATAACGTCCTTTTCCTAACTAAACCTAACTGGGGCTGTCCAGGTTACCTGACTTTCTGAGGAAAGTCTTTGCTTAGCAATGCTCGAACAGAGAAGTCTATGTTCCTGGATTCGTCCTAGAAATCAGCGTTTGAGAGCGGACCACAGTCTCTAGTTACTTATGTTCTCCGTGCGTTTTTCCAAATATTCCCTCGAGCACCCCTTTAGGATCCGGACCTCTTTTATAGAGCATGGGCGGGAAGGCGGCAAAAAATGAACCGTTTCCTCCTTACCTGGACAGCCGGGTACTACTTAAATACACAGTAGGCCACCTGCCTACAAGTTGACCTTTGCCAATACTGGGTAAAGCAATAGGTTAACTTTTTCCCCTTAAAATCATTTTGTTCAGCAATGGAGAGTGAGGAAAAATAACCCTGGGTAAACTGCCATTGGATTTACAGTCAGATTTTAAAATGGGTTGACTGCCTCCCTGCTCTCACTTGACAGCGCTAGGTCACCAGGTCGTCCATACTCTGAAGTATCAGTATTTTTATCATTCCCAGTGGCTGAACAGAGAGGCAGGGGAGTGAAGATAAGATGTTCTGGCTTTAAAGGAATAGCATTACCTTGCACGTTTGACTCTTCTCTCAAGCAGTCCTATAAAGGCCCCCTTCTGACCACTTAATTTTACCCCCACATCACCACAAAACAAATTTTGTGTGTTAGAAAACCATTCATCTAGAGTAGTGACCCAACACACATCTACAGTAATGGGCAATGCACCTGTGCTGCAGCACACCACAATGCACAGAATGTATGCCGTGGTGCACTGCAATAAAAAAAGGGTCATATACATTGTTCAAAAATGATGGGCTGCCTTACTGCAACACATGATGTAGTAACACCACAGTGGTCTGAAAGTTGTAAAGGGGGCCAAAGGGTTTCTACTTTCAATGCAATTGGAATATATACTTGGCTGAACCACTGTACTTCTTGGTATGGGAAAGTAGGTGTCACAGTACCTGTCAGTCACTTCATAATGCAGCATTAGGGCAGGGCACACAATTACCAGTTTCCAGTGCAAATGCATAAGGGTAGGAGCATGGGAATCAGTATGACTGCCAATTATTTTGTGGGACACGACTGTGGTTGTGTTCTGAGTAGCGGTAAATCTAAACATGTCTAGGACAAGGATGGGAGGTGGATTGGGATTTTCTTTTTAAGTTCTGACAGGTTTGCTTTAAATGTTGCTCCTCTTTAGGAGACAAGTAGATTCCACTATACGTATTAAGTCAGGTTGGCAGTGCTCCATGTTTGACATCTCTGAAGTAGCTCCAGCAGTTGAGCTCCAACTCCAGATTTGGTCAGGCGTCTAAACAAACCCTCCAGGTGGATCCAAACTTTTACTTAAATATAAACATACCAGTCCAGGTTTATATTTCAATGAAATAATATGATTCATTTAGATCGTACAGGATCCAAATCTACATAGCAGACTTTACTATCTTCATATTATCCAATTTCCAAATATTACACGCACGTGAAAATAAAAAGGTCTGTACTAAGATTATACAATCTACTATAGTTTTAGGTAAAAAGTAGATGAAACATTACAACGTTATTGTCAAGCTATTTGGATAGTGTTAATTACATTTGTTTTGCAACTACAAAATGAACTGCATATTTGTGCATGATATTTTACATGTATGACAATCAACATAAATCCATAATAACGGTGTCAACATTGTGCAACTGAACTATGCAACTGATCTTTTTATTCTATATTAGAGCATGCCATCAGAGAAAGATAAAAGCATCACCAGTAGGTGGAACCGAGAATGCTCATCACTGTCCCTATGAGAATGAGGGTAGGGGGAACGCAATAGCGCCCACTACCTATGGGATTAGGGACAAGACAAATAACAGTTTAAAATACATAATTTAAATTTCAGTTAACTTATTGGTTACTTACCAGTCAGCTGACTTTCAAACTTCTAGGATTTTCTACAGTTGATCAGGTGATCCAACGAACCTATAAAAATAAAGAAGAGTTTATAAAAGCATCCAAACCAACGGTTTTCCTCAGAACAACAGCTGCAGCAGAAAAAAAAGGCACCTCTGCGTTGTTCTCTAGCTGCCATGAATTCTTTGCTGCGTCAGCTGATGGAGAGGGCCTCTGCTCCGGATGGCAATGCCTGGATGAGATCCTGCTTGTCTTCTGGCTCTTCCATGGCTTCACCGCCTCCTCTTCCCCCTCCTCTCACTGCTGTTCCCCCCCAGTTTTCCTCCTTTTTCTCAAGCTTTGCTTCATGTCTCTACAGTGTCGTCGCTTTCGCTCCCCCCTCTTCCCTCGTCTCAAGCTGTTCCTTCCTCCTCTCTCTCTTGTCCTCTGGCTCCTCCTCCTACTGTGCAGCCGCTTAATGCTTCCCCTTCTCATTCTCCGGCGGTCCGCTCTACAATTCTATCAGGATCGCTTATCCCCTGCCCTCCTCCGTCATCCGACACTCAGCTAGTCAATGAGTGCGATGCGGGAGCATGCGCAGTAGCGTCTGGACGCCCGAAGAGATTGCAGAAGAAGCCGGTTCGCTGGATTGAATCCAGGAGCCAGCCTTCTTCAAAAAGAACTAGAATTGAGGATAATTTTGCTAAATCTTTATGATCTCATTCCCCCCTTTCTGTTCCTTTGCAGGATGCTGCTGTCTTAGATAATGCTATTGTTAATATGAATCTATGTCAGCAGCCTCTGGAATTTACTCATCTTTTATTGCATGGAAATGCTGCTAATATAAACGCTATTAATTCTTCTGCAGGTAAAAATGTTTCTTGTTTATCAGAAACCAGTCCATCTTCGTCTCTGTCTTTTGCTAATGCTTCAAGTACAGTTTCTTTGCCTTTTGTTTCTTTATCAGATTCGTTACCTGCAGCTGAAATTTCGCTTGAATCTACCGCTCCAGCTGCTTCATCGTCTGATTATGTGCAAGTTAATAATTCTGGTGAGTCTGAACAATTACGTTCGTTATTATTATCCTTTAATTCATTTACTGAATATTTTAAACGCTGTATTAGTGAATTGCCTACTGGTTCTGAAAATTCATTGTTGCAGGCTTAGAAAGCTGTCAACCCATCTATTTCACCCATTACGTAAAAAACGCATGCTTTATCGCCTGTTCAGTAACCGATCGTGTCTCTATTCCTTCGGTCCCTGAAACTTGTTTCAAAGAGGCATTGGTTTGCGAAGTCTCCCCTCTTGGTTTTCATTTGTCAGCCTCAATTAAGGAGAGAAACTGGAGAGGAGATTACATTGACCTTCTTTCTCTCCTTCCTTCGTTTAAAGAAAATCGTTTAGATAAACGGGACTCTGATAAGTTTGATGACGAAAAACGCAAACACGTGCCTCGTTCTTTCAACAACTGGCTTCAGGAATTTTGTATATATGCTAGTGTCATGGGCGAAAAATGCCCAGAATCATGTTGTGGAATGTTTCAACACGTGCACATCATTCTTGAGGCATTTAAAAAATTTTCGGGTTTGGCTTGGTTTTATTACGACGAGTCATTCCGTCAAAAGTTGGCGATTCGTGAAAATCTAAAGTGGGGTTCTAAAGATGTAGGCTTGTGGCTGAATCTACTGATTCCGAGAAAACCTTTGCCGCCCTCGCTCCCTTCACAACAAGCGCCTTTTAAAAAGGGCTTGTGTTTTGGTTTTAATGAGGGGCAGTGTAAATGGCCTAACTCTTGTCGCTATAGGCATGAATGTGCTACATGCGCGGGTTCTCATCCCGCTCATCGCTGTTTCAAAAAACCTGGTGTTCCTTTGCATTCTGGGAATAATTTTCGTGCTGGCCAGTGAAACTAGTTGAAATGTTGCCGTTTCTAGTAATTTGGCCAGATCGTCTGAAAGCGGGTCTCATTCTTGATGGCTTTTCTAATGGTTTTCGATTGCCAATTTTTGATGGTGCAGGTTGCGTCCGTCATGACAATCTCCCTTCAGTTCGTCGATTTCCGGATGTAGTGGCTGACAAAATTTCTAAAGAACTTACTGAAGGTAGAGTTGCTGGCCCCTTTCTTTCACCACCTTTTTCGGATTTTAGGGTTTCGCCTTTGGGTTTGATACATAAAAAAGACAAAAATAGTTTTCGTTTAATACACCACCTCTCATTCCCTGTTGGTTCTTCTCTTAACGATTGTATTGACCCTTTTGAGAGTTCCGTTTCTTATGCGTCATTTGATGATGCCCTTTCGAAAACCGTGTAATTGGTCAATGTGCTTTACTTGCTAAGGCTGACATTAAATTCGCTTTCCGTTTATTGCCTATTCATCCTACAGCTTTCAGCTCCCTAGGTTTTTATTTTAATGAAGCTTATTATTTCGATAAATGCCTTCCTATGGGCTGCTCATTATCCTGTAAATATTTTGAGGCCTTTGCTTGCTTTCTCGAATGGACAGTCTCTTTCCTATCTAATTCGAATAGCTTGTTACATTACTTGGATGATTTTTTGTTTATAGGTCCAGCCAATTCTTCTCATTGTCTGTATTTGTTTAGTGAATTCTGTGTCATCTGTAGGCGTTTTGGCATTCCACTTGCCGAAGAAAAATCTGTTTGGCCTACTACCAGTCTCGAGTTTTTGGGCATTACCATAGATACTTCACTGATGGAATGTCGTCTCCCTTCTGCTAAAGTTACTCGATTGCGTGATTTGGTTTCTTTTGTCATTTCGCGACCAAAGGTTACAGTTTGCACCTTACAGTCCTTATTGGGGCTTCTCGCTTTTGCTACTAGAATTATACCTATCGGTCGGGTTTTTTCTAAAAGGTTGTACAAAGCATTAGTAGGTTTTAAGTCACCTTTTCACTTTGTTCGGATTACTTCAGACTTAGTTTCTGATTTATTAATTTGGGATGAATTTTTGTCTTCTTATAATGGCTGTTGTACTTGGCAAAGTCCTTTTTGTGATTCCTCTACTCTTTCATTATTTACTGATGCTTCCGGTTTGGTAGGTTATGGAGCTTATTGGTGCGGCAAGTGGTCTATGGACTTTTGGCCTACTCCATGGGTTGATCACGGTTTAACTAAAAATGTGGTTCTGCTTGAGATCTTTCCTATTTTAGTCACCCTTGAACTCTGGGGAGATCGTCTTCGGAATTCCCGTATTCTCTTCCATTCAGACAATAAAGGTGTTGCGTTTGCGATAAACTGCTTAACATTTAAATCTTTGCCTGTTTTAGCGGTTTTAAGAAGATTCGTTTTTAAATGTCTTGCATTTAATTTATGGATTAAAGTTAAATATATTCCAGGCTCCGTTAACAATATTGCTGATTCCTTATCCCGTTTTCAGCTGGATCGATTTCGCAGTTTGGCACCGGATGCGGACATTGTGGGTTCTTCATGCCCGTAACATTTGTGGTCGGTGGTTTGTCCTCCGTGACTTCCGCTATCTCCAGTTATTTGGCTCCTTCCACGTGGGCACAATACAACGCTGCATGGTCTCTATGGAGCTCCTTTTTACAATCTGCTAATGTTCCTGTTCACTTTTTCTCTGAATTGTTGGTTTTGGCCTTTCTTGATGAGTTGATGAAAAGATCCTACTCTTCTTCTCATTTGATTAAAATTTTGGCGGGTGTTTCCTTTTTTAATAATATGCGAGGTCTTCCTCCGTGCTCTCATTTCTTTTCAGTTAAACGAGCCCTTAAAGGGTACCGTAAGACACATTTTAGAGTTGACGACAGAGTACCGATTACTTCCGACATGTTACGAACCTTTCGAAAAGACACAGCGGCAAACACTTTACTGCTAGCGTCCAGCCACCATCCCGTATCTCTGAAACGGGGTATCCCCGTGGGACAGTTCCTCCGCGCAAGAAGGAACTGTTCAGAGGAGGGGGATTTCCACAGGGAAATGTATGACCTACATGGGAGGTTCCGTGATAGGGGTTACTCGCATACGGACATCAGACGTGCTAGAAAAAGAGCACTACAGACAAATAGATCGTCTTTGTTGGTGAACTCTACTAAAGAAAAAGCAAAAACCTCAAGCCACCCTCCCCTTAGAATCATTACCAAATTTGGTACCCAGTGGGACCAAATCAAAGAAATTCTGGGCCGACATTGGCACATTTTATCTGAGGCCCCCATTTTGGGAAAGCTTGTCAGCAAAAAACCTCTGCTCACTGCCCGTAGAGCTACAAATTTAAGGGATCGCCTGGTACACTCAGAGTACACCCGCCCTAAAAAACGCAGCTGGCTTACTGATCTTCCACCCCTTAGGGGTATGTACAGTTGCGGTAGATGCCATATATGTAGACACGTGGATAGGACGGATGTGTTCGCCAGTTCTGACAATAAAAGACAATTTAGAATCAATAATTTTATCAACTGTACAACCACACGGGTAGTCTATATGTTGACCTGCCCGTGTGGCCTTATCTATGTTGGCAAGACCAAAAGAGAGCTAAAAGTCAGAACTGGCGAACACATCCAAAGTATTATCAACAAGGATGATGACCGGCCACTATCATTGCACTTTCTTGATAAACATGAAGGTAAACCGGATGGCCTTAGGGTTAAGGGTATATACAAGCTTAATTTGCCCCATAGACGTGGAGATTTTGATAAGATCTTATGTCAGAAGGAGAAGATGTGGATCTTCTATTTAAACAGCATGCAGCCTTTTGGATTGAACAATGAATTTAATTTATCCCCATTTTTGGAACAATGACTTAAATATTCACAATCTAAATGTTCCCATCCGAAAATTGATTGGTTCTAACTGAGGATCCACATCTTCTCCTGCCCATAACGGGCAGCTTTTAAAGAAAATTGACTGTGTGTAGTGTTGCTCACGACCATGTCTCTGCTCTCTACACGAATATCAGCGAGTGACATGTGAGACGTAACCTATGCGAGACAGTGGCCCATGACCTCATTCCATCCCAGCTTGCCTCGATCATTTGGCTACCAACCAACTGATTGAATTGAAGCCACACTGCCCCCAGATTATGAAATTTTCATATTTTAAATTATAATCTGTACAACAGATTATTCTGTTGTTCCATGTGCGGGTAATACCAGTGTAATGCCTATATGTAACTACATATCCGGACTATCCGGAATCACTTTGTACTAATTTGTCCTATGCGACTTCACAGGCAATCTCACTGGTAACAATGTTTTTATCCCGTGTGTGGATGACAATACATGGGACGTGAGCTGCCATTTAATCTGGCCAAAGCGATGGTTGGTTGCATATATTCATACTCATTATTTTTATTCCGTGTGTGTATGCCATGCAATTTTTGATCAACTATTGGGACATCTCTGTTTATTGTCAGGATGATGATATGTGTTGCAATTTAATTCGGAACAATAGACTGTTCCCTCTTGCTCCCATATATCACTATTTTGACTATCTTATTATTATTATTATTATTTAGTATATGGTTATATATGCACGGTTTGTTTTTGGAAATGCAGCATTCCTCAATTGGCTTTTATGTATTGATAGCAGTTGCTTGACAAGCCTTTTTCCGTTATTTCATGATGGTAAGAGATGCAATATTCAAATCTGACCACATACACAAGTCAATCAGATTGAATCTCTATGTATCCATTACCCTCAATGGTTTTGTCTAAATAGATGTATGTATGGGTGTGATTGGCACATTTTTGGTGATTGCAATTATGGTCAAGCTATGGTATTCAGGTGTTAATTAAGAAGACAGGAAATTGAACACTAGCCCTCTGGCTATTTAAACATCCAGCTACTGATACCACATTAGCTCTGAGGAAGCTTGGCAACAAGCGAAAGCGCTCAGCATTTGACCCATGTGCAGGTGGCACACAGACTCTCACACTCTAACTACAATATCCTTCCAAATTGGATGTGAACATCTCTAACGATCCTGATCGGATCAATCAAGATTTGGGATATCAGGTGAAACCTCTGCGGTGAACACGGACGCCGAGCGTCTCTCCGGATTGCTTATACCATTGGATATGAGACACTAACAATCTTGACCCTTGTGACTCACCTTACCTTCTGCCGGAGGATACCCGGAAGTAACCCGCTCATGCCCACAACAAGCTAATACCGCATGAACGTGTTTTCAAACCCACACGAACGCGGCCATCAGCAACTCCTTTGGGCTCTACTCCTTCTTCATTGAAGACGTCAGACGGTGAGCTAAAATGTACCCTCACATTCATGAGGCATTTTGTTTATGGCCATTTTCCGTCCATCCTTAAAAGCCCTCTATGTGAGGTTGCTTGAGTTGCAATTGTTCACCACACAATCAGGACACCGTTTCCTTCCTTGGCTCTGGTTGATTGACACATACATATGTCTAACCAGCCATTGGTTCACATCCGAGGGGACTTTTGTTGTGTATTAGCACTTGCACTTTACCTACAAGGACCTAGTCTACCCACTTATGTAGCCAATCCAGCTCTGGAATTCCAGTGAAATAGTATAGACCCGGGTCTCTAGTGACTTTAATTGATGAGTGTGAGTGCATGAATGCATGAGATATATGTGTAATGTCTGTGGTGGCCACCAGCACACAATAGGACTTTTATCTGCCCTATTTTTAAATACACATGGTTGTTGGATTATGTTTCTACATATTGTGACACAATAAAGTTTTTGTAGGTTCAACTGTTTGTTCTTGAGCGGACCATCTTTTTTTTTTTTGGGGGGATCTCCTCTTGACCCCTTCCTTCCCTTTCTTATATATGCTTTATGGTCCATTGAACAACCGTTTGACAGCTAGTCAGCTACATACCACTGAGTTATATGATTAATGATACGGGTGACATGAGAGACATATTAATTTGATTAATTACCACAGTGGGAGGGAATTCCCCTTCCCCCGTTTGTCACCCCAGAACCTACTATTGGACGACTTTAAGGTGTCCTTCCCCCCTTTTCTTTTCATATGCATCATTGTAGGATTTGACTTCCTTTCTGGACCCTTAGTCTCCGTGTCAGGCAGTAACGGCATCCACCCCATGGTTTTTAATAGCACACCCTAGTGCATATGTTTAAGATTAGACTCTATAACCATGTTTTTAACATATCTATATTGGCTTGTTGAGCAACTGTTTTAAATCTTGTGATTGAATCCCTGTTCCCTCCTTTCCTCCCCCCCCCCCCCCCGGCCCCCCTCCCTGTTTCCCCCCCCCCCCCCCCGTTCCTCCTTCCCCCTTTTTTTTTTTTTTTTTTTTTCCTCCGCCCTTCCTGACCCTCTTTCCTTTCCTGGTTTCCCCCCTCCTCCCCTTCCCGGGAACAATGGCGTATGTACTGGCGGATGAGATTGACTTAGAGATACAGTCTGCGTTTTCTAGTGAAACTCCAGCTGCATCCAACCATGATGAGACTCTTAAAAAATTGTTTAAGAATCATAAAAAATTAACTATAAAATTCCTTAATAGGAAATGGGACATTTCCTCATTGAAGTCCCACATTGAACATAAAGTTATTCCTAGAGGGCTGAGGGAAAGAGTAGTACCTGCTGCTCATCTACATACACCGAGGTTCCTGGAAATATGGAAACAAAGTTGTCTCGATCGTGGACTAGCAGTTCTGCACATGATTATCAATGAAGAACAAATACAATTGGATGACCTCAAAAAAGAGATCGATATCAGTGCACAGCTGCTAGAGCCATATAAAAATGATCAGGATTTCAACAAATACAATGACTCGCTCAAGAAGGAGGTTGAAAAGACACAAAAAACCCTTAAAATCACTAAACAAGAGAAATTTAAGCAAAATCTTTTAGATTGGTAGAAAGGAGATATCTTTGACCCCACAGTACCTCGAGGGAGGAGTAGATCACGCAAGGGCAGGAGAAATCGATCAGGTACATCTAGACCTAGATATACATCTACTGACAGTGACCCTGAACAACCAGAGAAAACCGTGGCTTTTTTAGATCAGGAAGGGGACATCATCCCCAGGACAGGCACCCAACCAACCACATCCATGACCAAGACCCAGGCTCAAACCAACAGAGGAAACCGGGGAAAGGGAAAGGAAGGAAGGGAAAATCAAAGGGAACTCAGGTCAGGGCCACGCAAGCTTTAAATAGCGAAGTAAATCAATCTAGTGACCACTCAGAACAAATACAATCTGATCTGAAGGTTGTTAACCTATCAGATTTCCCCCTAAATCACCACCACATTTCACTGCTGCAAAAAGGCCTAACATTCTCCCCCACTACAACGATGAGCGAATTTGAGGTCTTCAAAGATATCAATTTGTTCTTGAGGAAATTAATTTTTAGGTACTGGCATGCAAAGAGGGACACCCAAGATATAGACGCGGACCAACTAGACAAACAAGAGCGCGACTCTCTCGAAGCCCTAATAGCCCTCCTTGATGAAAATCAACAGTGGAACTCAGAAGGGGAAGCCACCCAAGTGTCGCCTAGCTGCCCCCGCCCATCCCAACTGACGATTAAATCCCAAAAAATGCCCCCCCTGTCCAAACATAGACATATCCAGCTCTTTTTGGAACAAGTAAAAAGGGACCTTATGGGGGTCAATTGGGAATATAAAGGATATGACAATCTTAGCCGGGAAGAGAGAAGGGCCCTACGGGAATTAGAAAATGCAAAGGATATTGTTATTAAAGCAAGCGATAAGGGAGGCAACACGGTCCTTATGTCACATACTCTATATGAGGAGCAAACCATGCGCCTTCTCCGTGATGGATCTACATATCTACGTCTATACCAGAACCCCTTTCCCCAAATGATATCAGACTTAAACTTTAAACTTGAACTAGCCCTTGAAGCAGGTCTAATTACCAAAAGGGAACTCGAATACCTCAGAGTCAGTGAATTCAACATCCCTACCCTATACACAATTCCTAAACTACATAAGTCCATTACCGACCCCCCGGGGAGACCAATTGTATCAGCTGTAAAGGGTCCCCTCGAGAGGGTCGGTAAGTACGTGGACGCACTGATTAAAGAACTTGTACATGAACTACCATCATATGTTCAGGACACACGGGATGTTTTGGGGCACCTGGAAGACATATCGATACCCAAAGGTATGTTACTGGTCGGAATTGACGTGGAGTCGTTATACACGTCAATTCCGCACAGATGGGGACTAGCAGCGACACAATTCTTTTTGGAAAATAAATTTCCGTCATTAGCAGGCCAAAATGAATTTATCATTGAACTATTGCAATTTATGTTAGAAAACATTATTTCCAATTTCTTGGGATATACTACAAACAAATTAGGGGCACATCGATGGGTGCCCCATGGGCCCCATCATATGCATGCCTGCACCTTGGCTTTTGGGAGTCTGAGTGTGTGTACCCCTCGTTGATGTACCTCAGCCACTGTCGTTTGTGGCTGAGGTACATCGATGACGTGATCATGATTTGGGACGGCCTGCCATCTGAATTGACACAATTCATTAATGAACTTAATGACAACGACCGTAATATTAGGTTAACATATACGTATGACACCAATGAATTGTCATTTCTGGACCTTACGGTGTTTGTCAGGGATGATAAGTTACATACAAAAACCTTTCGAAAAGACACAGCGGCAAACACTTTACTGCTAGCGTCCAGCCACCATCCCGTATCTCTGAAACGGGGTATCCCCGTGGGACAGTTCCTCCGCGCAAGAAGGAACTGTTCAGAGGAGGGGGATTTCCACAGGGAAATGTATGACCTACATGGGAGGTTCCGTGATAGGGGTTACTCGCATACGGACATCAGACATGCTAGAAAAAGAGCACTACAGACAAATAGATCGTCTTTGTTGGTGAACTCTACTAAAGAAAAAGCAAAAACCTCAAGCCACCCTCCCCTTAGAATCATTACCAAATTTGGTACCCAGTGGGACCAAATCAAAGAAATTCTGGGCCGACATTGGCACATTTTATCTGAGGCCCCCATTTTGGGAAAGCTTGTCAGCAAAAAACCTCTGCTCACTGCCCGTAGAGCTACAAATTTAAGGGATCGCCTGGTACACTTAGAGTACACCCGCCCTAAAAAACGCAGCTGGCTTACTGATCTTCCACCCCTTAGGGGTATGTACAGTTGCGGTAGAAGCCATATATGTAGACACGTGGATAGGACGGATGTGTTCGCCAGTTCTGACAATAAAAGACAATTTAGAATCAATAATTTTATCAACTGTACAACCACACGGGTAGTCTATATGTTGACCTGCCCGTGTGGCCTTATCTATGTTGGCAAGACCAAAAGAGAGCTAAAAGTCAGAACTGGCGAACACATCCAAAGTATTATCAACAAGGATGATGACCGGCCACTATCATTGCACTTTCTTGATAAACATGAAGGTAAACCGGATGGCCTTAGGGTTAAGGGTATATACAAGCTTAATTTGCCCCATAGACGTGGAGATTTTGATAAGATCTTATGTCAGAAGAAGAAGATGTGGATCTTCTATTTAAACAGCATGCAGCCTTTTGGATTGAACAATGAATTTAATTTATCCCCATTTTTGGAACAATGACTTAAATATTCACAATCTAAATGTTCCCATCCGAAAATTGATTGGTTCTAACTGAGGATCCACATCTTCTCCTGCCCATAACGGGCAGCTTTTAAAGAAAATTGACTGTGTGTAGTGTTGCTCACGACCATGTCTCTGCTCTCTACACGAATATCAGCGAGTGACATGTGAGACGTAACCTATGCGAGACAGTGGCCCATGACCTCATTCCATCCCAGCTTGCCTCGATCATTTGGCTACCAACCAACTGATTGAATTGAAGCCGCACTGCCCCCAGATTATGAAATTTTCATATTTTAAATTATAATCTGTACAACAGATTATTCTGTTGTTCCATGTGCGGGTAATACCAGTGTAATGCCTATATGTAACTACATATCCGGACTATCCGGAATCACTTTGTACTAATTTGTCCTATGCGACTTCACAGGCAATCTCACTGGTAACAATGTTTTTATCCCGTGTGTGGATGACAATACATGGGACGTGAGCTGCCATTTAATCTGGCCAAAGCGATGGTTGGTTGCATATATTCATACTCATTATTTTTATTCCGTGTGTGTATGCCATGCAATTTTTGATCAACTATTGGGACATCTCTGTTTATTGTCAGGATGATGATATGTGTTGCAATTTAATTCGGAACAATAGACTGTTCCCTCTTGCTCCCATATATCACTATTTTGACTATCTTATTATTATTATTATTATTTAGTATATGGTTATATATGCACGGTTTGTTTTTGGAAATGCAGCATTCCTCAATTGGCTTTTATGTATTGATAGCAGTTGCTTGACAAGCCTTTTTCCGTTATTTCATGATGGTAAGAGATGCAATATTCAAATCTGACCACATACACAAGTCAATCAGATTGAATCTCTATGTATCCATTACCCTCAATGGTTTTGTCTAAATAGATGTATGTATGGGTGTGATTGGCACATTTTTGGTGATTGCAATTATGGTCAAGCTATGGTATTCAGGTGTTAATTAAGAAGACAGGAAATTGAACACTAGCCCTCTGGCTATTTAAACATCCAGCTACTGATACCACATTAGCTCTGAGGAAGCTTGGCAACAAGCGAAAGCGCTCAGCATTTGACCCATGTGCAGGTGGCACACAGACTCTCACACTCTAACTACAATATCCTTCCAAATTGGATGTGAACATCTCTAACGATCCTGATCGGATCAATCAAGATTTGGGATATCAGGTGAAACCTCTGCGGTGAACACGGACGCCGAGCGTCTCTCCGGATTGCTTATACCATTGGATATGAGACACTAACAATCTTGACCCTTGTGACTCACCTTACCTTCTGCCGGAGGATACCCGGAAGTAACCCGCTCATGCCCACAACAAGCTAATACCGCATGAACGTGTTTTCAAACCCACACGAACGCGGCCATCAGCAACTCCTTTGGGCTCTACTAGTTCTTCATTGAAGACGTCAGACGGTGAGCTAAAATGTACCCTCACATTCATGAGGCATTTTGTTTATGGCCATTTTCCGTCCATCCTTAAAAGCCCTCTATGTGAGGTTGCTTGAGTTGCAATTGTTCACCACACAATCAGGACACCGTTTCCTTCCTTGGCTCTGGTTGATTGACACATACATATGTCTAACCAGCCATCGGTTCACATCCGAGGGGACTTTTGTTGTGTATTAGCACTTGCACTTTACCTACAATGACCTAGTCTACCCACTTATGTAGCCAATCCAGCTCTGGAATTCCAGTGAAATAGTATAGACCCGGGTCTCTAGTGACTTTAATTGATGAGTGTGAGTGCATGAATGCATGAGATATATGTGTAATGTCTGTGGTGGCCACCAGCACACAATAGGACTTTTATCTGCCCTATTTTTAAATACACATGGTTGTTGGATTATGTTTCTACATATTGTGACACAATAAAGTTTTTGTAGGTTCAACTGTTTGTTCTTGAGCGGACCATCTTTTTTTTTTTGGGGGGATCTCCTCTTGACCCCTTCCTTCCCTTTCTTATATATGCTTTATGGTCCATTGAACAACCGTTTGACAGCTAGTCAGCTACATACCACTGAGTTATATGATTAATGATACGGGTGACATGAGAGACATATTAATTTGATTAATTACCACAGTGGGAGGGAATTCCCCTTCCCCCGTTTGTCACCCCAGAACCTACTATTGGACGACTTTAAGGTGTCCTTCCCCCCTTTTCTTTTCATATGTTACGTCGTCTGTTGCTTGCCTTGCCCGACATTTGTTATTCGGATTATGAATCCCTTCTTTTGAATGTTTCTTTTTGCCTGTGTTTCCTTGGTGCTTTTCACATTTCAGAATTACTGCCGAAGTCGAAGTCCTCTGGCAATGGCCTTTTAATTTCTGGCGTTTTTATGCATAAAGATTGCGTCAGAATCTTGTTGCGCTTCAGCAAAACCGATCAATTAGGGAAGGGTCGCTGGATTGTCATTCACAGAATGGCTGATTCTCCCATATGCATCCTTTCTTTGCTGTCAAAATATTTGCCGTTGCGACCTACCGGTCAAGGCCATTTGTTGTTGCACAGTTCTGGTCTTCCGCTTACGCAATTCCAGTTCAAGGTAATCTTGCGTAAATGTCTTGCCTATGTTGGCTTGGGTCACTTGCATATTACATCGCATTCTTTTAGAATCGGAGCGGCTACTGCTGCTTCGCAGTTGGGTTTGTCATCTCAAGCTATCAAAAATCTGGGAGGTTGGAAATCTGACTGTTTCAAGTCTTATGTCAGGCCTAATCTATGTTTTTTCTGACTTCCTTTTAGGGCAATACTGCCATGTCTGGATTATAGGACATTCGTTCGTCTATTGGGCAGAAAAGAGAGCTTCATTGAGATCCTACGGTCTCAACTTGAGTCTTGACACCTCAACTTACAAAGTTTCTTGGTTTGGCTACAGAGGCATGTCCTGGTTCGATCTACGTCCTGCACTTGATAATCTATTTGCCTCTTTGCCTTCTCCATCTGTAATTGTTGTTTATCTATCTGGAAATGATTTCGGTTCTTCTAAAACATTGGATTTATTGGCTCAAATTCAAACGGATCTTTTACATCTTCATACTGTTTTACCTTCCACTGTTATAATTTTCTCTGAAATCGTTCCAAGATTGCTATGGTTGACTACTCCTAACTTTTCATACTTAGAAAAGATCCGCAAAAGGGTTAATAGATTAGTTGCAAGATTTATGCCGACCATTGATGGACTATTCTTCCGCCATGTTGACCTGGAAGGGGGTTCGCCTGGTCTCTATCGTTTTGACCTGGTCCATCTGTCGGAAATCGATTGTGATATTCTAAATTTAGATTTTAATACATGTGTAGAATTGGCCGTGGCCCGGGTGGGGTGCCAGGCTCGTGTTAATTAGGCGAGCCTGGCGTATGGGATAGTGGTTTTGTTATTGATTGGTTGGTTCGAGTTACTTACCAGTTAGCTGACTTTCAAACTTCTAGAATTTTCTACAGTTGATCAGGTGATGCAACGAACCTATAAAAATAAAGAAGAGTTTATAAAAGCATCCAAACCAACGGTTTTCCTCAGAACAACGGCTGCAGCAGAAGAAAAAGGCACCCCTCCCTCCCTCCCTTTGTCGCGGTCCTTCCCTTTCCCCTTATTTAATTTTGTTTGTACATTCCTTTGTCATAAGGGATAGTGGTTTTGTTATTGATTGGTTGGTTCGAGCTTTTAAAGCTGAACCATTGGTATTTATAATCTATGAATGGTTATAAATGTTATATCGTCAAAGTAAACTGTATTGGCAATTATTATTGGTTATTTATATTGTCATACCAGTAATAAAGGGCCGCGGCCATTCATAACACAGAATAAGTCTATTGGTTTTATTATATTTTAAAGTATAAGTTGAATAATATTTGGCCTCTAATCCCAATAAAATTGTGCTAATACCGAATATAGAAGCAGAGAGAATTAGTTATCAGCTTTGTGAAACCACAATTTAAAACACATAAAAACACATAAAAACATAAGAACTCACCAAGGGTAATTAGTACTTAATTTCCAAGGAAAAAAGAAGAAACCGACTTACCTATTTCAAACCTTTCATACCAAGTTGGCCTTCTCGGAACTAAAATGGCAATTATAACACTAAACAATTGGCGCCAAAGGGGCTCACCATATATAGCAGTTCTACAAGAGGACAACAGCGATATTTCCCCCAAAAAAGTCACTTTATTACAAACATTTAAACAAATTTCATAAATAATACAAGTAAACCTCCACATCTGCGTACCGAATATGAGCTTGCTGGTACATGTTGGGAGTGTTAGTATACAATTCTCCATTGGAGGTTTAGTAAAAAAAAAAAATGAGTCACTCCCAACAATTATCCAACTAAGTCTGCAATCACCTTTATTTTGCCTTTTTCCATCATAGGTATATATAGACACTGCTTTAGGCTGGGAGCCATGTGAGTGTTGGCATGCCTGTGAGCCCGGGCGTTGGCTTTACTTATGACAACATTGTCATCTATTTTTGATGGTGAGAGGTGGAGGTTTATTTGAAATATTTATAAGCTTTGTTTACATTTTTGTAATAACGTGAATTTTTGGGGGGAAATACCACTGTTGTCCTCTTGTAGAACTATATACATTAGGCCCCTTTGGCTCCCATTTCTTTGTGTTATAATTGTGAAACCACAAGCCTCAGCATGCACTGGAATGCCATCATGTACCAGTTTGCCAGAATCTGAGGTTTGGTGACAAGGTGAGATTGCTGCACAAACTTAAACAAAGGCTCATTAACATATAGAGTAAATGTTTTTCTCGGACTTGGTGACCTTGGGCTAATAGTAGCTTGTCCAAGCCTCTTTGGTTAAAGTGGTCCTACTTACATGTGTACATAGAATTAAACCTGTTGTTAGAAAAACATGTAGACTGCCATTGACCACCTTCCAATAATTTGAGATTGTAGCTTTAATGCAGAAACGCTACTTTATATGTGAGTACAGAAATTTCTCCATGAATGCAGAAGATTTATATTTCAGTAAGAGAAATTTTCCTTCACTGCCTTCCAAAAATCTATCTCCCTGGAACAAACTCTACTTCTGGTCAATTTGTACCCTTTATTCTAGAAAATGTTAACACTCAAAATACATGTAATAAAATTTCTCTGTTTCAGTCCTGTGATTGTCCTGCCTCTGATATGCCAGCTCTTCTAACAGGTCTGTGGGCGTCCCTGCCCATCCACGGGTCTGTGGGCATCTAGTCCCTTAGTAGCATACACAGGATTTATTTATTTTCTGTGAGCACTGCTCTATTACTACATTTCCCAGACTGGTGTGGGGTGTGCACGTAGTTTTTGGGTGTAATAAGGGACAGATTATGCGCATGAGGAATGTCCCTTGCTTCCCTTTGACAAAATATGCTGCTAGGAGATGTCATTCAGAAGAAAAGTGAGCATTAATGGGCAGGTGAGAGCCAAGCTCAGTAACTTATGCCACCCACCGGAAAACGGTACCGCCATTATTACGTCACCTCTTGTGTCCTGAAACTGATAGCCTGGACCTCTGCCCTACCCTCTTTAAAGGTTTCATAGACCCTTTTGGGGCAGCCTCTGCCTCCTGCCTATCGATAGAAGAGTTCTCTGCTAATATGTTTGAGTTTATAGGGAAGATTTCAGCCATGTTTGCTGACTCAGAACACAGGGGCCACAAGCGAGAACCTACACCTCCTCCTCCAGAGTCCTTAAATGCTGCTGCTCCTGAACATTAAGTCATGGAGGATGAGGTTTGTACCTTGTCTGTTTTTGATGACCTAGTCTCAAAGTGTCTCAGTCTACTATTTTCACCCCTACCAAGTACTTTGCCCAAGATATCCTATTGAGGAGGGGTTCCAAAAAAGAGACTTTACCTGTCCTTACAGAGAAAAAACCCCAATCTTTAAAGACCCTTTCTAAGGCCTTGTTTTTACTTGAAAGCCTTGCCCTGGAACTGCCAGTGTGGCCATGTCCATCCAGCAGACCTTAGCTGTCTGGTCCAAGGACGTCTGAAGATCCTTCTCTCCAACAACTGGAGCTCTTGCCTGAAGCCCTGATCTATTGTGTTTAAAAATCAGGAGATGTTGAGGTTGATTCACTAAACGCAAGTAGGCAGATCACTTTACAATTAAAGTCGGACTCTACAAGAGAAGTTTCTCCATAGCTTAGTGAATACCAGGAAATTTCACTTTGCAAACAATACCCAATCACGTGCAAGGAAAATAAAAAACAGCATTTTTTCTGGCACATAATTGGATGATGGAAATCAGTAGAGCTTCACCTCATTCACTAAGATCTGTGGAAAATTCCCTTGCAAAGCGAACAGTCTATTTGCCCTTAGTAAATTATTATTTATCAAATATCCAGAATGGATCTACCTTTGGTACACATGCGTAGGACCCTCTGGCTCAAATTTCAGTCTGAAGCTTAAGTGCAAGAAGTGTTTCATGTATATATTCTTTGATGGGGAATGCCTCTTTGGACAATTTTATCAAGAAGCAGATTAGGGGAAAGTACCCTTTATAATCTATTGAGCCCCCTCTGTTAACATGTTGGTTTTGTGGGCATGTTGGCCTTTGTGTTGCCCAGTACTCAGTTGGAGTACTTTTGGACATCCCTATGTTCTGGACTAATTCTCCTGTGCCCTGTAATGTATGATTTTTTTACTTCCCCTAAATTCTTTTTCTTGAAGTACATTATGGGTACACTTTTCTCCACCCTTGGTTTTTAATGATCCGCTCCCATTATTAGTGGCTACAAAACTGAGACATGCTTGGAGTAGTATGAGGTTATACTGGGCTGTCCTTACAGCTCCCTTTTGTTAGTGTTCATTCTCCTGAAGACAACTGCATAACCCCATGTACCTGGCTACTTCTGCATCCTATTTTCTCTCTTCATAACTATAGAAAAGTGTTCTTTTGTTTTTCCAATAGGTAGGAAGAAAGAATTATTATCAGTATTATTTCTAGGCTCATTATTGGCATTTCTACATATTCTTCAGCTGTCTGCAGTTCAATTATGTATCTGGGAAACTGCTATATTTAGAGTCAGGAAGTAAATGCTTATTTTTTTACCTTTTTAATTTGCCAGAAATCTTTGGGACTTTCTTCACCTTTCTCTGGATCCAGAGAATAGTTGATCCTAAAACAGACCTCAGGGAAGCTCAAATATTGGTGAATTAGTCCAAATGATTGCACCTTCTTTGGAATTCCCCAAGAGCTAAACTTGAAGCTATGATTGATTTATTACAAACGTTTTGTACATTTTTACTTGCTGTAATAATAATTGTCAAAAAAAAAGATATTAAATTTCAACGTGATACCTTTATAAACCTTTATAACCTTTATAAACTTGTCTATACGCTCTTTCCATTACATGCACAAAAGTCCCAAGACTTCTAAAGCAACACTAACCCAGCACAGCTGCTTGGTCCTAAAGGGAGCTTTTTCAAAGGTTGTCTCAAGCAGTGGTGGCTGGTGCTCCATATTTTGGGGGCGGCGGCCCAATTCCACGTTCGGTCTGTCTGTCAGTCAAAATCTCCACCAGCCCCCCCCCCCCCCCTCCCCCTGCTTGGTCGACCCACTTGAATATTATTTCACTATTGCTCTGCACCCCGAGCTCACCCTCTTTTGAAGCAAATTAGAGCCTCAGTCTCCAATCATGGGCTTAAAAAAAAAACCCATTGAAATCCATGTGTCCGGCGCCCGGCAGATTAGGGGCTGGGTGCATGGATTAGGGGGGCAGTGCCCCTGCGCCCCTAATGGAGTGGCCGCCACAGCCCCCAAGATGCCTGTTACATACCTTTACTAGCCAGAAAAATGTTCTTTGTTTTCCCCACCAACTGGCTTTCCGCTGTCCAAGGAAATTGCCTCAGTGGTCAGTAGTGGCATTCTCATTGGACACAGGGAGGGAGTAGTTGGATCTAAGTCATGAAGTCAGGGAAAGCTAGTACCCATTTTCAAAGTGAAATCAAGGCCTCCTACACGCTGCTCCTCCGTAGCTAACAATAAAAATGCCTTCAGCGGTGTGCGGCTGTCCAGGATTTCTTCTCTTCTGCTCCTCCGTAGCCACCCTTATGATTATGTCAGATTTTTGCATCTCCAAGCGGTACATTGTTTTGCATAGAAATTTGGCGTTTTATATTGTAGGCCTGTAATTCTTAGTAATAACACACTTCAATCTGTCCAAACAAGAGTCTAGTAGACATTCCGGGTATGATAAAGTTTGAAACACTAAATCATAAATTATAATATAATAAATAACTATAAATAATTATAAAAAATAATAATATTATATTTAATAAAATGAATTTCCCCACGATTCACTATCGCTCAATTCTGCAAGGGTTCTAATTTACTATCACTGTTTTCTAGCTGGTCTAAAACTGCTTTTGACGTAAAGGGACACTTTTTGGTTGCTACGGACAATCTCAAGTTTCCAGGCAGAAAGAGCAGTATATATAATATAAAACTGCATGCAGGGCATTGGACAAGCACTAGAGACATGTAGCACTAACTCACGGTGGAGTTGCTGGTTTAAGCGGGTCTGTTACCTTCACTCTGCTTCCCTCTGTTTCACCGGCACCGGGTCTAGGGTTCCGTTGAGTTTACTCCTGGACAACACACGCACCAACACTGGAGTACGTTTTCAATGCTTTATTAAACAAACGACTTAGGAAGTAGCAGGAAAGAGGTAGAAATGAAACTTGCAGAAGAAACTCAAATATTCTCTGGTAGGGTTCTCTTGACAAAATGTCCCTGTAGAATTCAAATACTATTTGAAATGCGCTCCCCTCGTGGGACACACTCCTTGCTCGTCTGGATAGGCCTCTCTCACTGGTCTAGCAGCCAGCACGCAGCACGAATCAAAGTCTCTGCCACAGACTTGTTTGGGAACAAAATCTGTACAATCCTCTGCCACAAGATGTATAGGTTTTTCTATAGTGAAAGTCAGTCACAGTGCTTGAACCTTTAAGCCGAGCCAGCAACACTATGCTGTATAGTTACTTTTGGATACGTCCTCCAACCGAGTCACCAGGCCCCTCTATAGACCAGCACGCCGCGTGATCTCTCCAAGACGGGTCCTCCCCTGGGATCTACTCGGCTGTCCAGCTTTGTCACACAGGACCGACAGCTCAGGACCATTCCTCGGCCGCGGTGGTAGGCTCCAGACAAGCCTCTGGACCCACCCCTGCGCCGCTGTATCGTGGGCCTCCCGAACGGAGGACCACGAGGTAGCTCCTTAACGCATACCTGACGGCCAGGAGGGCCAGCAGGTGGCTATAAAACGAACCCCAAAATATGGCGTCTGTCCCATAAATACCCTCGCCCAGAATGCAACTCGGAGGACCACCTCCACCGAGCATGCCTCCGGGACAGAGGAGCATCCATTCGCTTCAACACGTTGCCTTACCAACCCTGACCAGTGGCAACAGCGACACCCACCGGTCACCACGGAAACACACACAACGTCAGCCAAGCTGGAACAGAGGCAAACTTTAACCTTCCTAACATACAATTTACTAAATTTACCTAACATGCGGTAGATTTCAAATCTACCAGCGCTACAGACAAAAGGGAGGTGAAATGATTTCATACAGTAATGTAATCTGTAAGATTACAGTGTACTGTATGTGTTATGAATTTTGTACCTTTTTGAATTTGCTGCCAGGCTCCGATCCCATGCGTTGCGACGCTCGCAGGGAACAGAGCACGGCACACAGAGGCATCGGGCAGAGGACACAGCCCACAGACACAGCGGGGGGACATCGCAGGATCCTGGGGACAAGGTAAGTAACCTGGAACAGGATCTTGAGATACAATCCCAAGTGTGGCTTGGGGTTACCGCTAATGGTACTGAAATTTAACCCCGAGCCACACTCGGAAATACTGGCAGGGAGGTTAACTGATGTTTTTCGGCTGTTGGAGTTTTTTGCCTAAGCCCCTAAATGCACCCCAATAAAAGCCTATGGGGTTGATTTACTAAAACTGGAGAGTGCAAAATCTGGTGCAGCTTGTTCAATTAGGCCCCTTTCACACTGGGGCAGTTTGCAGGCACTATTGCGCTAAAAATAGCGCCTGCATACTGACCTAAAACTGCCGCTGCTGTGTCTCCAGTGTGAAAGCCCGAGGTCTTTCAAACTGGAGCGGTGCGCTGGCAGGAGAGAAAAAAAACTCCTGCAAACAGCATCTTTGGAGCAGCGAAGGAGCGGTGTATTCACCGCTCCTAAACCACTCCTGCCCATTGAAATCAATGGGGCAGCGCGGCTATACTGCCGGCATAGCGCCGCTGTAGTGGCGCTTTGCGGGAGGTTTTAACCCTTTATCGGCCACCAGCGGGGGTTAAAACTGCACCGCTAGCGGCCGAATACCGCCACTAAAACGACGGTAAAGCGGCGCTAAAAATAGCGCCGTTTTACCGCCGACGCCCCCACCGCCCCAGTGTGAAAGGGGCCTTAAGCTTTGGCACAAAACCTGGGAGCTAATTGGTTTCTATGCAGAGCTGCACCAGGTTTTGCACTCTGCAGTTTTAGTAAACCCACCCCTATGTGTCCATGCACACATAGGGGTGGATTTACTAAATGCAAATGGACTGCAGTTGCTCCAGAGCTTAGTAAATGAGGTAAAGCTTCCCTTTGCTAAGAATACCCAATCATGTGCAAGGAAAAGAAAAAAAGAAAACTGCATTTTTGCTTGCACATGATTGGATGATGGAAGTCAGCAGAGCTTCCCCTAAATTACTATGCTCCGGAGCAACTGCAAGTGCAGAGTGCAACTACGCTTTGCAAAGTGCACAGTCTTTTTGCCTTTAGTAAATCAACCCCATAGGCTTTTAGAGAAGTTTAGGAGCAGAAACGTTTAGAGGCAGTCAAAGCGCCTTCTCCTGAATGCAGAATCACATTCAGGAGAGGAGCTTTTGGGGATAAAAAAAATGCCAATCGCTGCTAAACTTATCTAAATGCACATACATGCAGTGTTTAGGAGCGTTCATGTTTTCAACTGTACATTGATTTTAGTGAGAACTGAGCAGAGGGGAATGTTTTGGGGAAAAACAAAGCTTATAAAAGCAAATGCCCATAAACATGCATAAACTCTTGTGCAATACGAGCCACTATGAGCATTTTTTATGCTGCTTTTTCTGCCAAAGGTTCTGGATTTTTTTCAGCTGCCTAGTGTGCATAAATCCTAAATCAGAAGTGCATAAAGACCTTGTTTTGCCTAAGAAAAGTAATAGCTGGCATCTTGGGGTGTCTGCACTTAATCAAGTATGCCAGTTTTAAGCAGGAGTGAAAAGGACCAACATGCTGGGAATTTTTCTTCTATGCTAGTCTGCAACAAATTGAAACTAGCCAAACTTATTTTTTCCTTTTTTTAAGGAGAGGTTATGAAGCGCTGTTATGTTTTTTTTCCACTCTTTGCTACTGTTGGGGAGATTCCCCTCCTTTCACCTGTGTGGTCCTAAAAGCACAATCATATGACTGGTACACGTGTGGAGTGCTTTCGGATGGCTAAACTCTCACTTTACAGGTACTGGGAGTGTACACTGCACCACACAGGTTCCTACAATGGGAATGGGATGCATCAAAACTGGACCACAGAGCAATGGAAGAAGGTGGCCTGGTCTGATGAATCACGTTTCCTTTTACATTATGTGGATCGCTGGGTGCGTGTGCGTCACTAACCTGGGGAAGGGCTGGTGCCAGGATGCAGTATGGGAAGAAGGCAAGCATGCGGAAGCAGTATGATACTTTAGGCAATATTTTGTTGGGAAGCCTTGGGTTCTGCCATTCATGTGGATGTTACTTTGGAGTCCATGCCTATGGGAGTGTGTCTATGGGAATGTTTGACCAGCCTTCCAGAAGTGCATTTGTGAGGTCAGGAACTGATGTTGGATGAGAAGGCCAAGCTTGCAGTCTCCATTCTAATTCATCCCAAAGGTGTTCTATTGGGTTGAGGTCAGGACTGTGTGCACCCCAGTCAAGTTCCTCCACACCAAACTCGCTCATCCATGTCTTTATGGATCTTGCTTTGGGCACTGTTGTGCAGTCATGTTGGAACAGGAAGGGGCCATCCCCAAACTGTTCCCACAAAGTTGGGAGCATGAAATTGTCCAAAATGTCTTGGTATGCTGACGCCTTAAGAGCTCCCTTCACTGGAACTGAGGGGCCAAGCTCAACACCTGAAAAACAGCCCCACACCATATTCCCCCCTCCACTAAATGATCTGGACCTGTGCACAAAGCAAGGTCCATAAAGACATGGATGAGCGAGTTTGGGGTGCAGGAACTTGACTGCGAACTTGAATAGTCAAACATTCTTATAGACACACTTGGAGTCCTAAACCTTGTAGACAGCCTTCCCAGAAGAGTTATAGCTGTTATAGCTGCAAAGGGTGGGCCGACGCAATATTGAACCCTACGGACTAAGACTGGGATGCCATTAAAGCTCATGTGTGTGTAAAGGCAAGCGTCCCAATACTTTTGACAATATAGTGTGTATATACAGCTAAATTTAAACTATAATTAAATGCAAAACTTTGGTGAGTTAGGTTGTAGACAGCTTTCTGAGGGCCATTTTCTCAGAGCTTTCTGGTTCACTATTTTATCATTGTTAGCATTGCTAGAGAGACAAATGCCATAACCCTTCTTTACTCTATCCAAAATTTAAAAAAAGTTGTACCTATATTATAGTTATTATATTTTCTTATTAGTACTTTTCTCATCTGGGCCGGTTCTTTGCAGGTCTTCGGGCCCCAGCATGTTATTTACTGTGCGTTCGCATGCATTTGATGCGAGTTGGTATGCATACACAATTCATTTTTCCCTAAGACCCCTTTTACACTGGAGGCGTTTTTCAGTTGTTTTTTAGCGCTAAAAATAGTGCCTGTAAAGCACCTGAAAAATGCCTCATCTGCAATCCCAGTGTGAAAGCCAGCGTGCTTTCACACTAGGGCGCTGCGCTGGCAGGATGTCAAAAAAAGTCCTGCATGCAGCTTCTTTGAGGAGCTTTAGGAGCGGTGTATACACCACTCCTAAAGTGCCCCTGCCCATTGAAATCAATGGGCAGCGCCGCTGAAGCGCCTTGGCAGCGGCGCTTTTAACCCTTTATTCGGCCACAAGAGGGGGTTAAAAGCGCCCCGCTAGCGCCCCAAAAAGCACCTCTATAACTGCGTTAAAGCGTCGCTAAAACTAGCGGCGCTTTACTGCCGATGCCCCGCGTTGGCAGTGTGAAAGGGCTCTAAGTGTTTGCCCTTTGAGAGAAATTCCTATTTTGGGGCTTTTATGTGCACTGCGATGCGATTGCATACATTTACATGTGTTTGTGTGTGTTTTTGCAAGTTTGCCTTGCGGAAAAATACAGCTTGCTGTATTTTTTCCACTGCACTGTAATGTTGTGAACTATGCCCAGAGGATAAGCTGGATTTTGGACTGTCTATGCAGTGGGAATGCAGTCGCTAATGCATCCCACTGCATCTGGTGTGAATGGGCCCTTAACCACTTGACTACTGGGCACTTAAACCCCCTTCCTGCCCAGGTCAATTTTCAGCTTTCAGACTGTCACACTTTAAATGACAATTTCATGCTACCCATATGAATTTAAAAAAAATGTTTACACAAATAGAGCTTTCTTTTGGTGATATTTGATCACTACTGGGGTTTTTATTTTTTTGCTAATCAAACAAAAAAAAAAAGACCAAAACATTTTGAAAAAAAACCCTGTTTTCATAGTTTGTTATACAATTTTGCAAACAGGTAATTTTTCTCCTTCATTGATGTGGGCTGATGATGGCACTGGTAAGGCGGCACTGGTGGACACTGATAGGTGGCACTAATAAGTGGCACTGAAGTGCACTGATAGGTAGCACTGATGGGCGCTGATAGGCACTGGTAGGTAACACTGATAGGCAGCACTGATGATGAGGCACTGTTTGACAGCACTGGTGGGCATTGATACGTGGCACTAATAAGTGGCACTGAAGCGCGCTGATAGGTAGCACTGATGGGCACTGATAGGCACTGGTAGGTAACACTGATAGGCAGCACTGATGATGAGGCACTGTTTGACAGCACTGGTGGGCATTGATACGTGGCACTAATAAGTGGCACTGAAGCGCGCTGATAGGTAGCACTGATGGGCACTGATAGGCACTGGTAGATAACACTGACAGGCAGCACTGATGATGAGGCACTGTTTGGCAGCACTGGTGGGCATTGATAGGTGGCACTAATAAGTGGCACTGAAGCGCACTGATAGGTAGCACTGATGGGCACTGGTAGGTGACACTGATAGGCAGCACTGATGATGAGGCACTGTTTGGCAGCACTGGTGGGCATTGATAGGTGGCACTGGTGGGCACTGATTTGCACAGATAGGTGGCACTGGTGGGCACAGATGAGGCAGCGGCGGCGGCTTTCCGTGTTCAGGACCGATGTCCCTCTGACAGAAGCCAGTGATCAGGATTTATTTTCTCCTCCTGTCAGCAAGAGAAAAAAAAATAGCCAATTACTGGCTCTGTTTACACCACGTGATCAGCTGTCATTGGCTGACAGCTGATCACGTGGTAAGGGGTTGGGATTGACCCCTTACTCTGATCTATGATCAGCTGAGTCTCACTGATCACAGAGCGCACCGCACACTCCATGCATCGATCAGGCACGGGAGGACGTACATTGACCCCCCCCTCCCCCCTTTACTTACAAGAACCTGATTTTGTCCTTACAGGGTAGATTGAAAGTGGGGCCATTGGCTCCTGCTGCTGCCAATCAAATCCTGTGATGAGGAGGGGGGGGGCGGGGTTGAACTGCACTGTCTATGGACACAGGCAGTGCCATACGGGACTGAACCTACCAGTGTGCCACAATAGTAAGTTGCTTTCTGTGGGGGCACACGGAGAAGAGGAGGAGCCAGGAGTGATGGCGGGGAACCCAAGAAGAGGAGGATCAGGGCTGCTCCATGCAAAACCATTGCACAGAGCAGGTAAGTATAACATGTGTGTTATTAAAAAGGAATGCCCCTAAGGCTGGTATTTCTGCACAGTGCAATGGCAGCGTGGTGGCGTGGACATACACAACAATCGTTCCCTATATACCGTGGCGCTGACCTCTGCTTTTAATCGGCACAGTGTGAAGCGGACCTCCGTATTTTGTTTTCTTAGCACACAATGTGGAAGGATTTGGACTAACTCATGGCAAAGTTGTAAAACTGGGCTGAGGTTTGTCTTTAGTTGGGCCATTAAGGGGTTAAATAAAGAAAGCCCAGAGCCCAGTGTGAGTGCTGTACACCGCCACCGCCTAGGCGAGCTCCCCTGCCTGTGTGGGGACTAGTAATGGAGAGCAGGCAGGCCGTGTATATCAGTATATATATATGTGTGTGTGTGTGTGTGTGTGCTCTCCGTGCTCTGACACACTCACACACACACACATGTATATATATATATATATATATAGACGGAGCGGGCTCGGAGTTGTTGTGCGGAGTGAGCAGAGCCACTTCCGGGATCAGCAGCGCTCCCAGGGGCTGCGGAGGGAGGGCGGCATACAAGGAACAGCAAATGCTATTCAGCCCTGGCAGTTTCAAGCCGCCCTTACTGGGGAATTACTGTAGTCTAGCTCCGGCTCTACCACCAGCGCTGGATGTGTGCGTGCGGGAGGGGAGGGGGAGCTCCGGGGGAAGGAAGCCAAGTCTGAGGAGGGGAGGGAGGGGGGAAGCGCCAAACTTAGATTAGGAGTCCTACAGACACCGGAGCGGGGGGCCCTCATTACTGAGGCGTGCAGGGGCCCCTCTCATACAGGACTGCTCATACATGGCTGCTCGTCCCCTGTCTGCACTACTTTCTAAGTCACCAATAAGTATGCAGCCAGTGAAGGCAGAGCTCCTGGGGGGGCACACAACGCCTGCACTTATGTATGGGGTGCAATACCTCACTTTTTTTTCTTTAAAACTTTATTGAAGTGTCACAGAATGTGTTTGGTCCAAGTTGGTGCAGCGCAGTGTTCAGCTCCTTGTGCTGTGTCAGTAGGGGGCATTGTTATTCACCGCACCTCAACGCAGTGCTATGGCAGGGAGTTACTAAAGGCAAGGCAGTTGCTCCAGAGCTTTGTAAATGTTCAGAAGCTCTGCTGACTTCCATCATCCAATCAGGTGCAAGCAAAAATGCAGTTTTTTTTTCCTTGCACGTGATTGGGTATTTTTTGCAAAGTGAAGCCTTACCTCATTCACTAAGCTCTGGAGCAACTGCACTTTGCAAAGTACAGTGGGGTTGATTTACTAAAGGCCAATAGACTGTGCACTTTGCAAAGTGCAATTACACTCTGCAGGTCCAGTTGCTCCAGAGCTTAGTAAATGAAGTAAAGCTTCACTTTGCAAAGAATACCCAATCACATAAAAGCAAAAAAAAAAAAAAATCATATTTGCTTGCACATGATTGGATGATTAAAGTCAGCAGAGCTCTCCCCCATTTACTAAGCTCTGGAACAACTGCACTTTGCAAGGTGCACAGTCTATTTGCCTTTAGTAAATCAACCCCATTGTCTGTTTGCATTTTGTAAATCAACCCCCTATGGGTCAGCAGAACAACGACTGTGGAGTTGGTTTACTAAAGGCAAATAGAGTGTGCACTTTGCAAAGTGCGGTTGCTCCAGAGCTTAGTAAATGTGGCAAGGCTTCACTTTGCAAAGAATACCCAATCACATGCAAGGAAAATAAAAAAAAAACAGAATTTGCTTGCAGGTGATTGGATAATAGAAGTCAACAGAGCTTCTACTCATTTACTAAGCACTGGAGCAACTGCAGAGTGCACAGCCTGTTTGCCTTTAGTAAATCAACCTATATGTATCGGCAGGGCAACTACTGAGGGACTGGTTTACAAGACGGAAATAGAGGGGTTGATTTACTAAAAGCAAATAGGCTGTGCACTTTGCAAAGTGCAGTCACACCTGGCAGGTGCAGTTGCTTCAGAGCTTAGTAAATGAGGTAAAGCTTCACTTAGCAAAGAATACCCAATCACATGCAAGGAAAAAAGAAAACAGCATTTTTGCTTGCACATGATTGGATGATGGAAGGCAGCAGAGCCTCTGCTCATTTACTAAGCTGTGGAGCAACTGTTCTTCCAGAGTGCAACTGCACTTTGCAAAGTGCACCATCTGTTTGCCTTTAGTAAATCAACCCCATAGAGTGCTATTGCTCCAGAGCTTAGTAAATGAGGTGAAGCTTCATCACACGCAAGGAAAACAAATAGCATTTTTGCTTGCACATGATTGGTTGATGAAAGTCTGCAGAACCTCTGCTCATTTACTAAGCTCTGGAGCAATGGCACTTGCAAAGTAAAATCAACAATCAATAAATAAAATTTACTAAAGTAAATCAACCTCTGTGTTCTTTGGGGTTGATTTACCAAAGGCAACTAGACTGTGCACTCTGCAAAGTGCGTTTGCTCCAGAGCTTAGTAAATGAGGTGAAGCTTCACTTTGCATAGAATACCCAATCACATGCAAGGGAAAAAAACAGCATGTTTGCTCACACATGATTGGTTGATGGAAGTCAGCAGGATCTCTGCTCACTTACTAAGCTCTGGAGCAACCGCAGAGTGCACAGTCCATTTGCCTTTAGATCAGTGGTTCTCAACCTCTCTAGGGCCGTGACCCCTTGATAAAATTTCCCAAGTTGTGGAGACCCCCAACCATAAAATTATTTTCGTAGCGTGGGTTGTCAGCACCCAAGGCAAGACAAGTAATTTGTGCCCCTAACCCATGGACATTTATCGCTCCCCGAGTCCCTAACACTCGTACAATATTAAAACTCCTTATGGTACATTTTAGGATGTACTACTCTTTCTCTTTGTTCTGTAGTGGGGACCTTTAATGGCAACTATAAGGTAGTGCTACTCAATGTGTCTCCGACTTTGTGGTGTCTTGTAGCAGTGACACCTATGCCGAAACCAGGGGTCTATGCCTATGCCGAAATAGTGTCTCCTCCAGCCCCTCCCACTTCACATTCCTCACCAGTCAGCTGCCCTTTAGTCTCTGCCCCCCAGTCATGCCGTGAACTGAATGAGCTGCTGCGAAGAGACTGAGTGGGCAGCTGCGGGCTCCAGGAACAGCCCTGCTGGGCGGCCGCAAAAAGGCTGGGAGAGCAGAGCAGGCTTCAGAAACAGCCAAGCATTTGGTGACCCCTGGCAAATCATCATTTGACCCCCGAGGGGGTCCCAACCCCCAGGTTGAGAACCACTGCTTTAGATAATCAATGCCTGTGTTCTATATGTCCTTGCACTTAAACCCCAAAGTACTCCCTTGTAGTGGGCTGCCCCTGGACTGCAAGGGTTAAATACTGGATGGGCAAAGCAGTTTGTTTTTTTAACTGATCCTTCTATTAGCACTGAAGGTCTATGGTCTCTGAATCAGTCTTTATGATGTCAGAGGATCTTAGACTGCTGGAGCTGAGGGGGGGAGAAGGGTCTAGCAGCTCAGAGGAGAAGAGGATGAGATAACTGCTGTACCCCCAGACCCCTAGACAGGAACAAGCAGGCCCACTGCAAAGGACATTTTTAGCTTTCCCCAGAGGTCAGCTTTAAAGCGGTATTAACCCCAAAAGCAAACACTTTTTATATTGCAGCTTACCTATTCTTAGATGTAATGGCTGAATTCATTTTTTTAGGCCTTCTTTCTTCTATTTTCATCTGGTGATCTAGCCAGCAAGTCTGTTATTTAACAAAAGAACAAGCTGTCCTGCAGATGTAGCAGTAAGGCCCTATTTACACCTGTGCATAGTGTTGTCAGGCAGAAAGTCACATGTTTTTACCGCAATTTATGCCCCGTGTTTACCGCGTTTTTGCAGCGCTTCTGTACAGGTCAAAAGGTCACCAATGTAAAAAACAGAAAAACGCCCAAATCTGCCTAAAAAAAAAAAGTTCCAGAACTTGTTTGAGCTTCAGGCGTTTTGGAGTGGAGATATGAACCATCTCCATAGAGAATAATTGATTTTTTTCCCCTCAAGCGTTTTGTAGCTTCAGCCTTCAGGGTACAAAATGCTCAGGTGTGAATGGGGCCTTAGAGGGATGAGCGCAACCATTTACCACTGACAGGGGTGCTTATAACATACAGCTTTTTTTTTTATTCGTTTATCTAAAACCGTTCACTCAAAAGGAACAAAATCTATAACTGCTTAAAGCTGTATTAAAGCCAAAACCAAAAATGGAATATTAGATTAGACATGGTGGCTGCATTAGTTTTCTTTTTTAGGCTTTTCCCCCTCTGTTTTCACCTGGCCAGTAACACACCTCCCATATTAGAGCGCCTCCACTCCAGGGTTAGCTAACTGTCAGTAACTTCATGGACAGATGTAGAAATCATGGATTTTACAAACTGTCCATGAATTAGCTTTCAGTTGGCAGCCCTGCTCCACTCTGGATGAAGGAGCATAGGGATCACCTTTGGACAGCAGTATTGTCAGATTTAGATACACTAACAAATTAAAGCCAAACTCCAGTTCACACTTCATAATCAGTTACAGCAAAACATTTTTTTTCCTGTTTGGGATAAAGGTTTTACATGAATAAAATGTGATCATTGTACGTACCCCTGTCAATGGTAAATGGTTTGTCTCATGCCTGTAACTGATATATCTTATTCTAGAGCTTTTTCTTTTGAAAAGCAACAGACTTGCTAGCTGGATCACCAGATGAAAATAGAAGAAAGAAAGCCTAAAAAAAGAAAAAATAATGCTTCAATCACATCTAAGAATTGGTAAGCTGTAATGTAATAAATGTTTTATTTTGGATTTAATGCCACTTTAAAGAGATGGAACTCAGCTTCAATTTGTTAGTTTATCTAAATCTGCTGGCACATCCAACATTCCTCTCCCCCAGACTGATAATGTTGCTGTCCAAAGGTGCCCCTGTGCTCCTTCATCCAGAGTGGTGGTACTCTAATACAGGAGGTGTGTTACTGTCCAGATCGAAAAAGCTCTTAAAAAGCCTGATCCACCTGAACAGTACATATCAGGAAACCGCCCGTTCTATTGAGTAATAGATCAGTTTCAGTGCATTTCCTCCCAAGCCACGCCCCTCTAATGCATTTTACCCACTCACAAATCTAAACGTAGGGGTCATGATTAAGACAGTGAGCAGGTGAAACCTGTTAGGGGGTGTGGCTTGGGAGGAGACATGCTAAAGCTGATCTGTTACTCAATAAACTGGGCGGTTTCCTGGTGTGCTCTTCCATTGTTGTTCTCTTTTGATGGACCAAAATTTGATTGGCTGTACTGTATAACATTTTTGGGCAGTGGTAAAGAGCAAAGATCGGCAGCACAGGGAGCTGCACAGGTGTGCATTAACCATGTTTTTTTTCAGGAATTTCATTCATTATTTATTCTTTTTTGGAATCAATGGAGATGTTTTGAATGGATGAATCTGGGAGCTCCAGCTTCATGAGTGCCTAAGCTTACTTTAACCACTTCAGCCCCCCGGAAGGATTTACCCCCTTAATGACCAGGCCATTTTTTGCCATACGGCACTGCATTACTTTAACTGACAATTGTGCAGTCGTGTAATGCTGTACCCAAATAAAATTGATGTCCTTTTTTTCCCCACAAATAGAGCTTTCTTTTGGTGGTATTTAATCACCACTGCAGTTTTTTTTTCTATGCGCTATGAACAAGAAAGGACTACCAATTTTGAAAAAAAACAATATTTTTTACTTTCTGCTATAATACATATCCAAAAAAATTGTAAAAAAACACATTTCTTCATCAATTTAGGCCAATATGTATCCTTCTACATATTTTTGGTAAAAAAAAATCCCAATAAGCGTATATTAATTGGTTTGCACAAAAGTTATAGTGTCTACAAACTATGGGATAGATTTATGAACTTTTAATTTTTTTTTATTACTAGTAATGGCAGCGACATTGCGGCGGACAAATCTGACCCTAAGTGACACTTTTTGGGGACCAGTTACACCAATACAGTGATCAGTGCTAAAAAAATGCACTGTTACTGTATAAATGACACTGACAGGGAAGGGTTAACATCAGGGCGATCAAAGGGTTAAATGTGTTCCCTGTTGTTGTTTTCTTACTGTGTGGGGGAAGTTCCCTGTGCTGACAGGAACAACACAGAGATTGCTGTTCCTAATCACTAGGAACAGCAGATCTCCATGTTGTCCCCTGTCAGAACAGGGATCTGCCTTGTTTACATAGGTAGATCCCCATTCTGCCTCTCTGTACTGCGATCGCGGGTGGCCGGCGGACGTTGGGTTCACGAGCCTGTGCATCGGTCCTCCTCCGGTGGCGCGTGTACCCACACTATCTATTGCATGAAACGATGTACAGGTATTTAAGTGGCGCGGTGGACAGTCTTTAAGTGGTTAAAGGGGTTGTAGAGGCAGAAGGTTTTTTATCTTAATACATTCTATGTATTAAGATAAAAAGCCTTCTGTGTGCAGCGGGCCCCCTAACACTTAGCTGAGGTCCCTCTCTGTCCAGCGATATCCACGAGTGTCTCAGCAGTTCGAGATTCTCCCTCCTGATTGGCTGTGACACAGCAATGGCGCCATTGGCTGTCGCTGATGTATATTAAAGTCAGCTAGCCATTCAGGGGAGAGAGGTGCCGGGTTGCTTCCGTGTCTGAATAGACACAGGGAGCTGTGACTCGGCTCGGGTGCCCCCATAGCAAGCTGTGGGGGCAATGATCAGGAGGGAGGGGCCAGGAGCACAGAAGAGGAACCCGGGAAGAGGAGGATCTGGGCTGCACTGTGCAAATACACTGCAAAAGAGCAGGTAAGTATAACATGTTTATTATTTTTATGGGAAAAAAAGGAGACTTTACAATCACTTTAAGTTGTCACCTTGCCCCTTGCTGCCAGAGCTCCTAAAATATCCAATGCAAATACCGACTTTCTAAAATGCCAATAGTTTTATAGACTTATACAAGTCCCCCACCTGACAGTGGTTTGGCCAAGCAATTGATTAATCAGGCTCAGAGCATTGCCTTTGGGAGGCCGCTCTGCCCATACCTGCAGGGTATCTTTCCAGTGAGCTGATCGATGACAAAGTAATAGTAAATCGCCCAACACCACCTTTACGTTGTATTTTCTGGAGTCATAAAATATTTGATACAAAGGTATATATGGTGAAAGTGGTTGTAAATGAATGGCCAAAATTAATTTATCCTTCATGTTTTGCCTCGTTTAGCAGTGCAGTGTGTTTTTTTTTTTCTGTTCCTAATTACCTTATTTTCTATGTTCTGCTTTGCGGTTACAAGTCCTTTCTTTGCTGTTCATCCCGATCTAAGGGAGCCAAGAGGGAGGAGCCGAGATTCCCTGCTGACATATGTAGTCAATGAAGGCTGGAGGGGAGTAGAGGGGTGGAGAGGAGAGGGGAGGGGTGGAGAGGAGAGGAGAGGGGAGGGGTGGGGAGGAGAGCGTGTTCTCACTGAACACTACGGATCTGACACGGAGAGAGGGAGATGCAGAGACGCACAGGGGAGAGCTGTTATGACAGAGGCACGTAACCTGACCACGTCATGTTACTTATGAAGGGGAAAAATTTGCACCAACAGTGCCTGCCAGCTGCCTCCTGGGAAGGCTACATCACCAGCACCTTACAGGAGTTCTTAAAGTTAATCTGTGAGAGTTCACAAAAGCTTGCAGGAGCTCCGGAAATAGTATATTCATTTAATGTTGGTTTAGCATTTGGTATTTACATTTGCTTTTTTTATGCAGGCCATTGCCTTTCAAAATAATAAAATTCCCATCCTGTGCAGTTGTAGATAAATGACAAACCACAGTCCAATTTTATGTAGGTTGGTTAGTCTCTCCTGATTCAAAACTAGAACAATCAAGGGACCAGGATGGAAAATAGGACCAAAATGGAGCTATGATCGTAAGGGATGGGAGCTGTCATTTAAAGGTAACGTCAAAAGATATTTGGCTGCTTTTGTGCTTCAGTGGAGCTGTGTGGATTCAAATGCCCATGATGGTTTACCATGAAATGTAAAAGCTACTTTGTTTTTAAGTCAACTTTTGATAAAGGATCATGTCTTATGTGGTTTTCTTCATGAACGCATGAGGGGGGAGGGGAGTGTATATAGTGCTAATAATAGGCTTACATGAACATGCCCACCTTCTGGAATCTGCTGCCAATTAAGATTATTTAGATAAGAGACATAAAAGAATAATGCTCCGCATTTTATATATTGTATTTATTGGCGTATAACACGCGCCGGCATATAACACGCACCCCAAGTTTAGGAGGGAATTTTAAGGAAAACAACTTTTAGGAGGGAAGTTTAGGGAAAAAACTTACATTTAAATGCCCATCAATGCAGCCTTATCTGTCCATCTGCTGCCTTCTCTAGTGTCATTGCAGCCTTGTCAGTGCAGTCTTGTCAGTGTAGCCTTGTCAGTGTAGCCTTGTCAGTGTAGCCTTGTCAGTGCAGCCTTGTCAGTGTAGCCTTGTCAGTGTAGCCTTGTCAGTGTAGCTTTGTCAGTGCAGCCTTGTCAGTGTAGCCTTGTCAGTGTAGCCTTGTCAGTGTAGCCTTGTCAGTGTAGCCTTGTCAGTGTAGCTTTGTCAGTGCAGCCTTGTCAGTGTAGCTTTGTCAGTGCAGCCTTGTCAGTGTAGCCTTGTCAGTGCAGCCTTGTCAGTGTAGCCTTGTCAGTGCAGCCTTGTCAGTGTAGCCTTGTCAGTGTAGCCTTGTCAGTGCAGCCTTGTCAGTGTAGCCTTGTCAGTGTAGCCTTGTCAGTGTAGCCTCGTCAGTGCAGCCTTGTCAGTGCAGCCTTGTCAGTGTAGCCTTGTCAGTGCAGCTTTGTCAGTGCAGCTTTGTCAGTGTAGCCTTGTCAGTGCAGCCTTGTCAGTGCAGCCTTGTCAGTGTAGCCTTATCAGTGTAGCCTTGTCATTGCAGTGTTCCAGTTTAAAAATGGCGCCACCAAGATACAGAGCCGGACGTCCTGTGTATCTCAGCGGCTCTCGGGTCCTCTTGGCGGCTCTTGGGTCCTCTCGGTGGCTCTCGGGTCCTCTCAGCGGGGATCGGCGTATAACACGCACCCATGATTTTCCCCTGATTTTACGCTGATAAATATGGTATATACAGTATATATGTCTGTTTATTTCAACTTTTTTAATCATATTTAAACATATACGTCTGTATGTCGAATGCAGTGGTGCAACAGGTGCAGATAGTACACTCTAAAGTTCACAAAGCAGCAGCAACAGCATATGACAAGAGTGTAGAAACAAAGAATTAGCAAACAAAAACACAGACATACAGTAGGAAATAATCACCCCTTTAACTCTTTCAGCTCCGGAAGGTTTACCCCCCTCATAACCAGGCCATTTTTTTGCGATACGGCACTGCGTTACTTTATGCGACACTGTACCCCAAAAAATATATGTCCTTCTTTTCTCCACAACTAGAGATTTGTTTTGGTGGTATTTGATCACCATTGCGGTTTTTATTTTTTGCACTATAAACAAAAAAGGCCGTCAATTTTGAAATAAAAAGCAATATTTTTTACTTTTTGCTATAAAATATATCCAATAAAAAATGTAATTTCTTCATCAGTTTAGGCCAAAAGGTATTCTGCTACATATTTTTGGTAGAAAAATCCCAGTATATCGATTGGTTTGGGCAAAAGTTATAGCGTCTACAAGCTATGGGATATATTTATGGAATTTTTATTTATTTTTTATTTTTTGCTTGTAATGACGACGATTAGCTACTTAACCACTTTCCAACCGGCCCATAGCCGAATGACGGCTGCAGGGCGGTTGGATAACTCTGGGAGGGCGTACTATGACGTCCTCCCAGAATTCCCCTCTCGCGCGCCCCCTGGGGCGCGCACCCGAACACATCCGTGACCGCCGGGTCCTCCGGCGCATCACGGATCCCGGTAAATGGCCGCTGATCGCGGCCGTTTACCATGTGATCGCGCCGTCAAATGACGGCGCGATCACATGTAAACAGACCGGCGTCATCTGATGATGCCGGTTCCTCTCCTCCCCCTCTCCTCCCCGCCTGTGTACCGATCGGTACACAGTGAGCGTGGAGGGGGATGGATGGATGTCTGCAGCGCTGTGGGCTGTATGTGTAGTGCCCACAGCGCTGCACAGAGACATCCATCCATCCATGCTCAGCCATCCCCACTACACTGCAATGCTGAGCAATACTCTGCAACACCCCCACAATACTCTGCAATACCCCCACAATACTCTGCAATGCTGTGCAATACTCTGCAACACCCCCACAATACTCTGCAACACCCCCACAATACTCTGCAACACCCCCACAATACTCTGCAATGCTGTGCAATACTCTGCAATACCCCCACAATACTCTGCAATGCTGTGCAGTACTCTGCAATACCCCCACAATACTCTGCAATACCCCCACAATACTCTGCAATACCCCCACAATACTCTGCAATGCTGTGCAGTACTCTGCAATGCCCCCGCCATACTCTGCAATGCCCCCACAATACTCTGCAATGCTGTGCAATACTCTGCAATTCCCCCGCAATACTCTGCAATGCCCCCGCCATACCCTGCCATGCCCCCGCCATACTCTGCCATGCCCCCGCCATACTCTGCCATGCCCCCGCCATACTCTGCCATGCCCCGCCATACCCCGCCATACTCCGCAATACCCCGCCATACTCTGCCATACTCTGCCATACCCTGCAATACCCTGCAATACCCCGCCATACTCCGCAATACCCCGCCATACTCCGCCATACTCCGCCATACTCTGCCATGCTCTGCAATACCCCGCCATACTCCGCAATACCCCGCCATACTCCGCAATACCCCGCCATACTCCGCCATACTCCGCCATACTCTGCCATGCTCTGCAATACCCCGCCATACTCCGCAATACCCCGCCATACTCCGCAATACCCCGCCATACCCCGCCATACTCCGCAATACCCCGCCATACCGAGCCATGCTCAGCTGTACTCGGCCTCTGTATGTGGCCAGGCTGTGGAAGTCTCACACATGTGGTATCGCCGTACTCAGGAGGAGCAGGGGAATCTATTTTGGGGTGTCATTTTTGGTATGTACATGTTATGTGGTAGAAATATTGTATAAATGGACAACTTTGTGTTAAAAAAAAAATGCGTTTTAACCACTTCCCGCCCACCGGCCGTCATACAACGTCCTTGACTTTGTGCGGAAATATCTGAATGATGGTTGCAGCTACAGGCATCATTCAGATATCGGCTTTTTCAGCCGGCGATTCCCTACACCATGAGAACGATCATAGCAGCTGTTCCACTGCTTGATCGTTCTTATGGGAGGCGAGAGGGGATGTCCCCCCCTCCCGTGCTTCTACCGACTCACCGCTACGATCGAAGCCAGGATCGTTTTTTTTTTTTTTTTTTTTTTTATTTCAGGCTTCCCAGCCTAGAGGTGAGATGTGGGGTCTTATTGACCCCATATCTCACTGTAAAGAGGACCTGTCATGCCATATTCCTATTACAAGGATGTTTATATTCCTTGTAATAGGAATAAAAGTGGTCAAAATTTTTTTTTTTTGGAAAAAAGCATCAAACTAAAATAAATAAAGTAAAATGAACAATAAAAAAAAATAAAAAAATTTTAAAGCGCCCCTGTCCCTGCGTGCTCGCATGCAGAAGCGAACGCATACGTAAGTCCCGCCCACATATGAAAACCGTGTTCAAACCACACATGTAAGGTATCGCTGCGATCGGTAGAGCGAGAGTAATAATTTTGGCCCTAGACCTCCTCTGTAACTCAAAACATGTAACCAGTAAAAAAATTTAAAGCGTCGCCTATGGGGATTTTTGAGTAGCAAAGTTTGGCGCCATTCCACAAGCGCGTGCAATTTTGAAAGGTGACATGTTGGGTATCTATTTACTCAGTATAACTTCATCTTTCACATTATGCAAAAACATTAGGCTAACTTTACTGTTTTGGTTTTTGTAAAGCACAAAACAGTTTTTTTCCCCAAAAAAACGCGTTAAAAAAATTGCTGCGCAAATACCGTGCGAGATAAAAAGTTGCAATGACCGCCATTGTATTCTCTAGGGTCTTTGCTAAAAAAACATATATAATGTTTTGGGGTTCTATGTAATTTTCTAGCAAATAAATGATGATTTTTACATGTAGGAGAGAAATGTCAGAATTGGCCTGGGAGCTACAGAACGCCTGAAGGTGCTCCCCTGCATGTTGGGCCTCTGTATGTGGACACGCTGTGTAAAAGTCTCACACATGTGGTATCGCCGTACTCGGGAGTAATAGCAGAATGTGTTTTGGGGTGTAATTTGTGGTATGCATATGTGGTGTGTGAGAAATAACCTGCTAATATGACAATTTTGTGGGAAAAAAAAAAAGTAAAAAAAAAACCTTGATTTTGCAAAGAATTGTGGGAAAAAATGACAACTTCAAAAATCTCACCATGCATCTTTCTAAATACCTTGGAATGTCTTCTTTCCAAAAAGGGGTCATTTGGGGGGTATTTGTACTTTTCTGGAATGTTAGGGTCTCAAGAAATTAGATAGGCCGTCAGTACTTCAGGTGTGATCAATTTTCAGATATTCGCACCATACCTTTTGGACTCTATAACTTTCACAAAGACCAAATAATATCCACCGATTTGGGTTAATTTTACCAAAGATATGTAGCGGTATAAATTTTGGCCAAAATATATGAAGAAAAATTACTAATTTGCAAAATATTATAACAGAAATGAAGAAAAATGCATTTTTTTACAGATTTTTCGGTCTTTTTTCTTTTACGGCGCAAAAAATAAAGAACCCAGCGGTGATTAAATACCACCAAAAGAAAGCTCCATTTGTGTGAAAAAAAGGACAAAAATTTCATATAGATACAGTGTTGCATGGCTGAGTAATTGTCATTCAAAATGTGAGAGCACCAAAAGCTGAAAATTGGTCTGGTTAGGAAGGGGGTTTAAGTGCCCAGTTGTCAAGTGGTTAAAGAAGGACTGCGATATTGCAGTGGACAAATCGGACACCTAGCTGACACCTTTGACATTTTTTTGTAACTAGTCACCATTACAGTGATCACTGCTAAACATATGCGCTGTCACTGCACTAAAGATACTGGAAGGGAAGGGGCAGGGAAGGGGTTAACACTAGGGGCACGCAAAGGTTTAAATGTGTGGCCAACATGTGTTACTGTGTGTGCTGTTTTTACTAAGCAATGTGCTGTTTTTTACTTCTGCTGTGGGCAGTCCGCAAGTGGTTAAAATAATCACATTTTGTTGCTTTTCAGCCTGAAATGAAGACAGACACAGTTTTTTTTTTTACCAGCTGTATTTACTCAGTGCAACTTATAACATCCAAGTGTAAGTTATAACACCAACATGTCAGAAAAAAAATTCAAAAACAGAATCACTGAGTTGGAAAGAGGATCACCCCCTCCTAAAAATAACTTGTAAACTCAATCAGGTGCAGCTAATCACCTTCTCAATGGCACACAATGCCATTTGACTTTCAACTGTGATCAGCTGTGGTCATTTTGATAAGCTCAGCATGAAAAGAGCTTTCCTGGATAATTTCAGTCCCTGGTAGTGCAATTGAAGCAAACAATCAACTATGGGTGGCATCTCCGGGATAAAAATTGTAGTAGGGTGTGGGTTGAGTGACCTTAGAGGATCTGGCACCTCATCCCTTATATTGATAGAATGTAAATGAAGGGATTGGAGTTTGGGATTATAACGGTGCCCAACAATATATAAAAATACAGTTTTGTTCAAAATATAAAATATTTTATTACATGAAAAAATCTGACAGAACAATCATAGGTGCATTAAAAAACACAAAGTAAACATGTGATTGCTAATACTGGCCAGAGTATCCATATGCCTATGGTAATTACTGATAGCGATCCCTACATGTTTCGCCAAACATTGGCTTTTTCAGGGGATAATGTAATTGCCAGTATTTGACAATGGCTCGAGAAATACCCCCACACACAGGGCGTGCATCAAAGCAATCCAGCAAGAACAGGGAGGGCGCCGTATATGAGTGGCTACAGGGGTCATAAAAAACTCTTGGAAAGAAACAAAGGAACAGGTGCGCCAAAAAACTCCCAATTTGACAAGGCTAAGGATTGTAGCATGGCCAAAGGGCCCTAAAGTCAAGGGAGTAACAGCCTGGCCGCCCCTGGGATCTCCCGGAAGTATTCAATGCCAAAGAGGCTTTCCATAGTTGCAATGCTTGTAGTAAGGAGAGGTAGGAGAAACAGGCCACCGAAGAGAAAAGTATATTCTGTCTCCTATTACAGGGGTATGCCAGTTTTTAATCTTAAAGCAGCTATCAGAGTCTTTTTTAAAACAGCGTTATCAAAAGTAGAAAAAAAGCACAGGTCCTCCTCACTAATCAGTCTACACAGCCATGGCCTTGAAAAAAAAGAGGACTTAATATTTGTTTGCATAGAGCAGGTGTTAAAAGTATAACTAAAGGCAAAACATTTTTTTCTAGTTTTGGACAGAGTATAGAAGGATTAGAACACCAGGTTTGTATTGCTCATTGTGCCCTCATTAGAGAGATTAAGCCTCTCTATTTCTCATGTTTACTGTTATCATGGAAAGTGAAAGCAAAAGATAATGTTAAAGTGATATTAAAGGTACATTTTTTAAAAAATCAACCATGTTATATTTACTTGCTCTGTGTAATGGTTTTGCACAGAGCAGCCCCGATCCTCCCCTTCTTTGATTCCCCCTCCAGGGCTCCTGGCTCCTCCTCTTCTCTGAGAGCCCCCATAGCCCCGCTTTATGTGTCTGACCCCCTCTCTCCTCACTGGCTGTGATTTACAGCAGCAGGAGCCAATGACTCTTAGCCAATGAGGAGGCAAAGATCTGGCAGAGTAGCCGCTCTCGTGCATATTGCTGGATCGTGATCAGACTTGGGTAGAGATGGGAAGGCCTGGAAAAAATGGAAATATTGGGAAAAAAAAGAGTGTGGAATATGTTCTTTTACAATGATAAATAATATGACACGGTATTCAAACTATATAACATAAAGATCTTAATAAAAGATTTTTGAGACTTTATGTAAAATCTTAAAATATTGTAAGTTCTCTCAGCTGAAGACAAGAAAATCCTGGAATAACACTGTATCTATAATATATATATATATATATATATATAACTCTTGATGCAGTTCTCAAACAAGAGAAATATGCATTTCTGTCGCTAGGGGGCACTGCAGGGGAAGGCTGCATCTTGTACCTAACAAAAAGGAGAGGGGGAGGCGCCAACCCCCCTCCTTTTCTTATGTCTTTTCAGAGTTGGACACACTGTTAGGGTGGCTTCCACTGCCATGTTAAAAAAAATTTTAATGGTTCTTTATTGGGACTTTTTCATTTATGGACCCTTGGACTGAGTTTCCTTTTTAATTATATTTCTCAGAGACTACAGTACCTTATGAGCCAGAACTTTACGTTTTTTCTTCTCTCCATCTTGTACCTACTACAGTTGGGTGATTGTTGGGATACAGTAGATGATAGTTTCTGTTCTTTCAGGCCTTAAATGACAGGTAAGAGGGTGAATTTGTCTGACAAATTAGTTCATCTTTACAACCCTTAAACGATTCCTATTAATGTTCTCCACCATCACAGCATGTTTATCTATAAATGTCTGCTCAGTAAATAGTTTTTTTCTTTTCCTCCTTTCAGTAAAATGGTAGAGACCAGCGTCTAGAGTAAAGCAAAACTGCAATTTGCAAATATTGTGTGAATATTCTTTTCCAAATGCTACAAGGATGACTAAACACATCCTGGCATGCCAGAGGTGCCCTAAAGACATAACGTGCAAGTAGAATGACAATGAATGAAAGTGCAAGTGGCTTTTCCCTTCAGTGTTCTCAATATATATATATATATATATATATATATATATATATATATATATATATATATATATATATATATATAATTTATTTTATTTATTTCAGGTACGTGTATAGCGCCGTCAATTTACACAGCGCTTTACATATACATTGTACATTCATATCAGTCCCTGCCCTCAAGGAGCTTACAACCTAAGGTCCCTAAACACACATTCATACATACTAGGGCCAATTTAGACAGGATCTGATTAACCTAACAGCATGTCTTTTTAGAGTATATATATATATATATATATATATATATATATATATATATATATATATATATATATATAAAATATACACTGCATTTCATGTTCCCAGTGTAATAAAATAACTTTAAATTTTTAAAACTACTCCACACTGAATTTTTATTGATGAAGGTGAAACAACTTTCAGCCTTTAGAAACACAGTGATGCGGCTGGGTGAGCGGGGCTCCGCCCACCCAGCCGCATCACTCATTCACAGTCCTCTGCGAATGAAAAACTACAGGTCCCGACAAACTTTGCGGCTGTCAGCTTGTAGTTTACAATGAACTACCATGGCGCTGTGGAGCGCTGTAGTAGTTCCTTGAGTCTTCCTACCAGATTGTATCTGCTTGCCTGTATGATGTACGCTCATACAGAAACACTGACAGGTCTGCAGGAGACCTGCATAGCTCCAGCTGCCTGCTGATCACTGGTGCAATGCTTTAGAACAGCTGTCACTAAATGGCGGCCTGCAGTCTGAACATGGACCGAGCCACGCTCCTGTCCGGACTATCAGGCCGCCAGTCTACAGCACCACATCCCCACTGCTCTGCTCAGCAATCATTGGTTGCTGGCATCACGGCCGCCCTCCAACCATGACATCTGCCCCCCGCTGCTTTCTATCTCGCAGCTCCCAGCCGGAGCCGCGAGGTAAGCTGTGACGTCACGTGCACGCCCCCGCCCCCTGCTGTTGATATCGAGTGAGAGCTGGGAGCCATGAGGTATGATGCGCTATGTGCGCCCCTTCAGCAAGACTCGGCACAGCTCTTGTCAACAAAATGTGCCCATCAGTGTGTCCCTTAACATTAAATATGCCCATCAGAGTGCCCCTTAACATAAAATGTGCCCATCAGTGTGCCCCTTAACATAAAAAGGGGCATTCTGATGTGCATATTTTATGTTAAGGGGCACTCTGATTGGCATATTTAATGTTAAGGGGCACACTGATGGGCATATTTAATGTTAAGGGGCACGCTGATGGGCACAACAAAATATTTTGTTGTGCCCATCAGTGTGCTCCTTACCATAAAATGTGCTCTTCAGCCTGCCCCTTAACATTAAATATGCCCATCAGAGTGCACCTTAACATTATATATGCCTATCAGAGTGCCCCTTAATATAGAATGTGCCCATGAGCATGCCCCTTATTTTATGTTAAGGGACACACTGATGGCCACATTTTATGTTAAGGGGCACTCTGATGTCCACATATATTAGTGGGGGCACAGTGACGGCACATATTATGTTAAAGTAGCATGCTGATAGGTACATATTATGTTACGGGGGCATGCTGATGGGGACACCTGATGTAAGGTGACACTGTGATGGGAATGCCTGATGTAAAGGGGCACTCTGATGGGGACATCTGATGTAAAGGGGCACTTTGATGGGAAAACCTGATGTAAAGAGGCAATTTGATGGGGGCACCTGATTTAAAGAGGCACTCTGATGGGGGCGCCTGATGTAAAGGGGCACTCTGTTGAGCACACCTAATTTTAAGGAGTACTCTGATGGGCACACCTGATGTGATAGAGACACCTGTTGTAAAGGGGCACTCTGATGACCGCACATAATGTAAGGGGGCACTCTGATGGGGACAAATAATGTAAAGAGGGCACACTGATGGGAGACAGCAGATGTAAGGGGGCCTTCTGATGGGAATACCTGATTTAAGGGGGCACTCTGATGAGCACACCTAATGTTAAGGAGTACTCTGATGGGCACACCTGATGTGATGGAGACACCTGATGTAAAGGGGCACTCTGATGACCGCACATAATGTAAGGGGGCACTCTAATGGGGATAAATAATGTAAAGAGGGCACACTGATGGGAGACACCAGATGTAAGGGGGCCTTCTGATGGGAATACTTGATGTAAGGGGGCACTCTGATGGGGACACCTGATTTAAGAGGGTATTCTGACGGTGTCAACTGATTTATGGGGGTAGTCTGATGGTGCACCCAATGTAATGAATTACTGTTTTAGGGGCACCTGATGTAAGGGGGAATACTATTGGGGGCATTTACATTTACAGGGTATTACCAGAGAGTGTGGAGGAAACAGTAAATATAGCGTCAGAGAGCGCGGCTTGCGCCAAAAAAAGGAAAGTAGACACGTACTATCTTTTATGGCACAGACTTGTGATTCGTGCCTCTGCTGAAATTTTTTTTTAGTTACCGGACCTCCTTGAATTTTAATTAACTACCCCTGCTTTAGAAAGTCCAGAAACAAAAAATAAAAAATGCACATATTTTTACCTGCAAAAAAATGTGCATTTATTATTTTAAACAATATCAAAAAAATGTAAAAAATTGTAAAAAGTGAATTTATTCTTTAATACCTACCAGTGTGTTTTCAAATTGTGGGAAAAACCAGAGCACCCAGAGGAAACCTATTCAGATACAACTACACACAGGAAGTTTGCAGGTGCTTTTGAGGCAGCTTGCGTTGTGCCTGTACTTTATGGATTGACCATGATAGAAAAAAGACTGTATATCATTAGTAGAGTGCTGGATTACTATCTTTCCAATTTTGATAACATAGGATATTGTAATTCTGAGAATCACTGCACTACAGTGCAGTGCATCAGTTCCAGTTTCTGAGACATTCTCACTTTCAGGGAGGTCACATCCAGACTACGACCATTTTATGGCATGGTACCTCCTGGGAGAGTCCTTGGCTTAGTTGCTGTGGGCAGGAATTGTCCACTCCTGAAGACTCTTCCCCATAATGCCACACTGATACTACAGTTGGTACAGAGTCAATTTCATAGAATCTGGTGAGCACTTGTATTAATGTTATTAAGCTTCATATGCATATGATGAATAAACTAATTGTAATTGATACTAATGTTATCTTCATGATGTTTTTGCAACTCGAATAATGATTTAGATGCATGTTGAGCTGCCCAGAAGAAGCAGATAAGGAGCCTGCGAAATGTGTCAGCTTACTGCACACACAAGCATCTTTTAAGCTTTTATATGGATTGAGTATCATTTTTGGTCAATTCTCTATATGGCCTCTCTCTCTAATTTTGCGCTAATCGATTTCTTAGGGATGTGGATATGACTATCTGTCCCTAGAACTGGTCCAACAATTCCAAATATATATATTCTCCCCATAATGCCGTTTTTTAGTTATTGTGCACGTGCAATAACTAAAATAAAGGGTGATGCTGTAATCTCAAGACACAACCTAAAACACATCATCATCAGGACAAAGATCTGAGATGCAGTTGGCATCTATACACTGGTAAACTTTGCTTATAAGGTTTTTCATTGTATGCTCTTTTTGGAGAAATAGAGCTTCCGTGAACTTTGCCAACATTTCCTTTTCTGACAAACAATAGACTCTGCTGTGTTTACTGTGTGTCAGGTTTATTTCAAGAAAAAGCATGTCTAATTTTATTTTATAACAAAGCTGCTTATGTCCACCCTTGGATAATTGCTTTTTAAGAATTGGCCAATTTGTGGAGCTTCGGACTCCCTTGAGTTTTTCCAACATTTCTTTTTCTGACAAGAAAGCGTCTTTGCTTTGCCTACTTTGTGCTCTGACAGGACACTTCTGATTCATTAGGAAATGTAGCAAAGATAGCTGTGTATGCAGGATGAACAGATTCACTGCATGACAGCATGCTCTGCTCACACTTATATTGGCCGTACACATGATTTCTGGATTTTTGCCTTTTTTTTTCTTCAATCAAAATTATAATTGTAATTTTTTACGGCACCACACAATAATCCTATTTGATCAAACACAAAATCAATCTGAAATACAATCATTTCTGATAAATGTTCATATTATTTAAAGTATCTTTGCATGCTCTAAAGGAGTCAAAACAATGAACAAGGACAAAAAATAATTAGCAATCATTCACTACAAAGTTTGAATGCTGCAACATATGCATTTTCATGCTTTAAGGCCATGTTGTGGCATGCTGCATAAGGCATGTTAACTTGCTGTTTATACAGAAACAGGTGCAACAACTGTTCTCGTGTATTATAATGTGATTAGTAGTTCTGCCACTTGGTGGTACTATTATGTTTAATGGTTGTATAATGTATTGTTCATCCTACTGCAGCCCTCAAACTGCTCGCATTTGGCGAGTGGAATTTAGTTGAGGGCGAGTGTTGAGCAGGGGCGGACTGGGCTGTCAGTTTCCTGGCTGATCGCTTCTGGCAGGGCATCTGATGGCGTCTGGCATTTCATATACAAGCTGTGTCACAGCGGGAGCTCCCCGCTCTGTGTGATCTGGTCGGCAGTCCTCCCGATTCCTCCCTGTGATCCCTGCTGCATTGATGGGCACTGATGAGGCTACATTAATGGGCACTGATAGGCTGCATTGATGGGCACTGATAGGCTGCACTGATGGGCACTGATAGGCTGCAGTGATGGGCACTGATAGGCTGCAGTGATGGACACTGATAAGGCTGCACTGATGGGCACTGATACGCTGCATTGATGGGCACTGATAAGACTGCACTGATGAGGCAGTACTGATAAGCTGCACTGATGGGCCTGCACTGATAAGGCAGCACTGATATGCTGTACTGATGGGCACTAATAGGCTGCACTGATGGCCACTGATTAAGCTGCACTGATGGCCACTGATGAGGCTGCACTGATGGCCACTGATGAGGCAGCACTGATGGCCACTGATGAGGCGGCAATGATGGGCACTGATAAGCTGCACTGATGGCCACTGATGAGGCTGCACTGTTAAGGCAGCACTGATATGCTGCACTGATGGGCACTAATAGGCTTCACTGATGAGGCTACACTGATGGCCACTGATGAGGCGGCACTAATGGGAAGTGATAAGCTGCACTAATGGGCACTGATGAGGCTGCACTGATAAGGCAGCACTGATATTCTGCACCGATAAGCTGCACTAATGGGGCTGCACTGATAAGGTAGCACCAAAATGCTGCACTGATGGGCACTGATATGCTGCACTGATGGGCACTAATAGACTGCACTGATGGCCACTGATGAGGTGGCATTGATAATGCTGCACTGATAGGCTGCAGTGATGAGCTGCACTGATGGCCACTGATAAGGCAGCACTGATAGGCTGCACTGATGGGCACTGATTAGGCCGCACTGATGGGCACTGATATGCTTTATGTTATTATTTTTAAAATTGTTGTTAATATTTATTTTTGTAACCTAATTCTGCATTAAACATTTAACAGTGTCATTTCATATGATAATTTACGAGGGCGCGTTTAGGGGCAGAATTAGGGGTGGGGCGGGGTAGTGGGTGAATGGTACAACTGGTGGCGAGTAACTCTTAAGGCCTGGCTAGTAGCTCAGGACTTGAAATTTTGAGCCCTGTCCTACTGCAAGGTTATGATGATGTAATATCCTATCTCTATGATCCTGCTATTTTCAAGTGCAGGAGCTTCCCAACAAGGCAACCCATTCAAAATTGCTTGGCTGCAATGAATCTCAAGGCACAAAAAATGTTGCAGGCTGCATTTTTTCAAAGAGCACTGCATAGCGCAATGTTAGTTGTACTGTAGTGTTGCATGACACATGCATTATTGAGGGGTCAATAATTTCCAGCTGCTTCATTTTTATTTTAGAAAATGAGTTTAAAGTTGTCAAACCATGCACACACAGCTCAATGTTTCATAGAGCTAATCAAAATAAGTAAATGATTTTGATTATCCATATTAAGAGCGAATCATTTATTCAGAAGAATTATATATAGGCTAAGGGAGACAATAGATATATCAAAGCTTGACTTAGTTCTGAAGTCAAGATGACATATTGTCAGTTGTGTGACCTCTATGAAACGCATGATACATTTTTTTAAAAACAGTAGTATATGTAGGTAACCCTGTACATAGGTTCATAGTGTTTCAAAGTCGCAGCCAGAAATTAAGGCACAGAGCTTTGTAAATTTTACTATGCAGTTGGTCACCCCAGCTATCACTTACACTTACCCTCACACTTATTACTCTCAATAACCTTAATATTTAAACTACCCCTAAAATGAACACACATATATAAAATACTTGCAAGGTTTGTTTTGCCATCTGTGTCCCATTTGAAGAGTTATGCCGCATACACACGAGCGGACTTTACGAAGGACTAGGTCTGACAGTCTTTCCGATGGACTTTGAAGCGTAGGTCCGCCGGACTTTCAAACGAACAGACTTGGACACACACGATCACACCAAAGTCAGACGGATTCGTATGTGATGACGTACGACCGGACTAAAATAAGGAAGTTGATAGCCAGTAGCCAATAGCTGCCCTAGCGTCAGTTTTAGTCCGTCGGACTAGCATACAGACGAGCGGATTTTTTGACCGGACTCGATTCCGTCGGTAAGATTTGAAACGTTTTATTTCTAGGTCCGTCTGACTTTTGGGAAAAAAAAGTCCGCTGGAGCCCACATACGATCGAATTGTCCGACGGAGTCCTGTCCTCCGGACCAAGTCTGCCGGAAAGTCCGCTCGTGTGTATGCGGCATTACCCTTGCTTCCTATCCAATATAAAGTACCGTATAGAAAGCCTAATCATATCCAGCCAGTGAGTGGAGCTGTTGTTTGCAAAGCTCAGTAGCTCAAGCTTACATGTACACATACAAGTGAAGGAGTCATTCCCTGTCCTATCAGTTCTGTGACTCTACAATTAAATTATCCGGTCATGTGAAAAGCAAAGTCCTGTCTGTACATGATTAGATAATTGACAAAACAGTCACATAAATATTTATATATAGAGAGAGAGAAGCGAGCACAACGAAAAAAAAATCTAAAGCATTGTCCCCTGTACCAGCCAGTGTTTCCTACTGATGAATGCTATCCTGCAGCAGAATATGGAAGGGTACTTCTTAGTATTCTGCCACGTACAATGCAGGACCAGCAGTGGCAGTTGGTCTTACATTGTATAAGACGACATGCAGTAAGAGGGGAGGCAAAAAGCCCCCACGGAGTTAACTAAATTAGCTGCCTCTCAATCTGTGACCAGCCAGTGTAAAAATCCATCACATTCACATAGTTCGTTCCCCCTGCATCTCATCCTGTGATCGATTACTGTAGAGTAAAAATCCATCACTGTTTCACACAGATTAGCTGTGATTTTCTTTTCCACCTTGTGACCTGCAATAACACTGCACTATATTGGTGAGTAAGATTGGTGATTGTTGGAGTAAGACTGAAGACATGCTTCCACCTTCTTGCAGCTGACATATGAACTCATTCTTCTAGTATATAGTACTCTCAGACAGACCAGGAAAGGCTGTGACAAGCCAAAATTTATTGACTGGTGCTCAGTGATTGTTTATTAATGGTAAAATGCACACTCGGATATGCTGTTTCAGTGTGTTGCGACATGTCAGGCATACTTGTAAAGTTACAGAGAGGCTTGCTTTAAACAAGACTCTTCCAAAATAAACCAGAACCAGTATCATTGCAAGAACCTAGAGCATTGTCCAGTCATTGTTTTGCTTTTACTTTTTAGGTTATTTTGCTGTAAAGCAAGGAAGCATAAACCCCTATAGTATATTGATGTGCTTTACTAAACAAGAATGTTGTCCATACAAACTTCCAATTGTGGGAAAACAATACAAGGCATACAGCATATTACAAATACGCATACAACACACACACATTCACACACTATCAAAACTTCTTAGCAAATGAGCATTAACAATAGTCTGTTTGCTATAGAGATACACTAAAAAATTACTTAGCTTGTGTTATAATTTGTGATTCCTGTAACAAACAGGATTCCATGCTACTCAAGTGATTGAAGAAAGCCAGGCTCGTTTATAGTGTAGATTTAGTGTGATCCCTAGGTGAAGTTCCTTCTGTGGTCTTCTGAGGTTCCCTCTAGCACAGACCTTCCTTGGTGTTATGGAGCCCCCTTTCCTTCTACCCAGGCCTTCTTGGTGTTATGGGGCCCCCTCTCTTGTTACTTCTTTTTGTCCCTTGGTATCTTTCTGTCATTCTCATCCTAGTTCCTTCCATTTGCTATCATTAATGAAACTCTGATTTGTCCAAAGTGCACAATCATATCTTTCTTATGACAGTGATTGGATGGAACTCATGCCCCCTTTGCTATTCATAGTTGTGACATCTCTTATCTCTTGCAAGTATAAGTTGATTAAAGTGGTTATAAAGGCCCAAGTTTTTTTATCTTAATGCATTCTATGCATTAAGATAAAAAAACCTTCTATGTGCAGAAGCCCCCCTAATACTTACCTGAGCCTTTCTCGATCCAGCAATGTGCATGAATGCCACGGCTGTCCAGGACTCTCCCTCCTGATTGGCTGAGACACAGCAGCGACACCATTGGCTCCCACTGCTGTCAAAGACAGTTAGCTAATGAGGAGAGAGAGGGGGTGGGGCCGAACCATGGCTCCGTGCCTGAATGGACACACAGAGCTGTGGCTCAGCTTGAGTGCCACCATAGTAAGCTGTTAGCTGTGAGGGCACTCAACAGGAGAGCGGGGCCAGAAGCGTCGATGAGGGACCCGAGAAGAAGAGAATTTGGGCTGCTCTGTGCAAATCCACTGCACAGAGCAGGTAAGTATGACATGTTTGTTATTTTTAAAGAAAAAAAAACAAGACTTTAGCATCACTTTAAGTCTGCCATCACATCTGGACCTTTGGACATTAGTTGGCCCGTTTAGCATACCAGAGCCATATGACCCCACGGGGATGCACAGTCTATTAACTGGCCTCTACCTATTCAGCTGGCACCTGAAGAAAAATGGGGCAATCTTAGTTATAATTTGTAACATTTACATAGTTAGTAAGGTTGAATAAAGACACCAGTCCATCCAGTTCAACCTGAGTGAGTGTGGGTGCGTGTCTACAATTATCCCTATTTTTATTTAAGGTACACATATAGCGTTGTCAATTTATGTAGCCCTCCACACATACATCGCACACTCACATTGGTCCTGACCCTTAAGGAGCCCACAATCCAAGGTTTCCAACTCACATTAAATTACTAGGGCCAATTTTGGACAGAAGCCAATTAACCTACCAGCATGTCTTTGGAGTGTGGGAGGAAATGACAATGACCCGAAGCATACTGCGAAAGCAACCAAAGAGTTTTTAAGGGGAAGAAGTGGAATGTTATGCAATGGCCAAGTCAATCACCTGACCTGAATCTGATTGAGCATGCATTTTCACTTGCTGAAGACAAAACTGAAGGGAAAATGCCCCAAGAACAAGCAGGAACTGAAGACAGTTGTAGTAGAGGCCTGGCAGAGCATCACCAGGGATGAAACCCAGCGTCTGGTGATGTCTATGTGTTTCAGACTTCAGGCTGTAATTGACTGCAAAGGATTTGCAACCAAGTATTAAAAAGTGAAAGCTTCATGGATGATTGTGAATCTGTCCCATTACTTTTGGTCCCTTAAAAAGTGGAAGGCACATATACAAACTATTGTAATTCCTACACCGTTCACCTGATTTGGATGTAAATACCCTCAAATTAAAGCTGAAAGTCTGCAGTTAAAGCACATGTTTGTTTCATTTCAAATCCATTGTGGTGGTGTATAGAGCCAAAAAGATTACAATAGTGTCGATGTCTTAATATTTATGGGCCTGACTGTGTGTATATGTATATGTGTATATATATATATATATATATATATATATATATATATATATATATACACACACATACACACACTGGAGATCAAAATTAGAGAACAACCTACAATTTCCTAAATTTCAAGGTCACTGCTTAGTCCTATTTGAAATTATCTAAACAGGAGTAAAAGAGCAGTTTTGTTAAGCATATTTCATGAGTTACATATATATTGAAGCACAGAATAAAAAAACTTCAATGAGATTTGAAAAGGAACATTGATCAACATTAGAGAACACTTTCAGATACCTATCAGTTATTGTTGTTTTTCTGGCACCTTGAGCTAATTTCTTTAATTATCTGACAAACCCTATTTAACTGGCAGCCTAACTTTCCAGTTTTCACTGACTTGTAAGATAGTGAGCCATTCTAAAGTGACTGAAACCCTCCAGCAGTAGATGAAGGCCAAAGGGATGACCCTTTCAGCCATAGCAAGAGAAGTTTGTTGTTCCAAATCTGTGATTTCTAGAATATGGCATCTTTACAAAGTCACAGACTCATTTAAGCCCCCCAAGAAGGCTGGTCGTCCATGAAAGACAAATGCAAGGAAGGACAGAATAATACGGAGAATCTCAATGGTAATCGGTTCAACTCTGCAGCTGCGATTGCTCGCCAGTTCAGTGGTGTACAGAGTAAGGATCTGTCTTGTCATACAGTGTCTCACTGTTTAAGAGAATTTGGACTGAAAGCCCACTCTGCAGTGACCAAACCATTCAATAGCAGAAAGAATCAAAAGCCTAGACTAACCTTTGCTGTGGAGAATGTTGTGTGGACAGAGGAGAACTGGTCCAAAGTTCACTTTAGTGATAAAAGCAAGTTTAATTTATTTGGGTCCGATGGGAAACATTATGATCGTCATCAAACTGGGGAAAGAATGGACCCAGAGGGTGTAAAGAAGTCAGTGAAAGGTAGAGGGAGAAGCGTCATGGTTTGGGGGATGTTTTCTGCAGCAGGAGTTGGGCCTCTTATACAGCTACATGGCAGAGTGAATGCAAATATTTATCAGAACCTTCTTCGACAACATGCGGTTCCTTTCCCGCGTTCATCACTCAATCAGCTAGCAATTTTCATGCACGATAATGCCCCCTGTCACACAGCAAAACTTTTAAAGCAGTTGCTTGAAGCTGAAAACATTGACATAATGAAATGGCCAGCCCAGAGTCCTGATCTAAACCCAAAAGAAAGCCTCTGGAAAATCCTTGTCGACAAGGTTATGGCCAAGAATCCCACTACAGTCACCGAACTGTGGAAGAGACTGGAAGAAGATTGGAAAAAACACCAGAGCAGTGTGAGAGACTAGTGATGTCCTGTGGCCGCAGAAGTCATCCAAAGCAAGGGCCTGTGCTCTTTCTACTATATGTTGATTGTTGTAACCTTCAGAAATCTTAGTTGTAATCTTTCCCTGTGCTACAGTCATTGCTGTTCTCTAATTTTGATCATTGTGTTTTCTACAAAATAACATTTTTTTTGTTGAAGTGCCTTGGTTATTTTGAAAAACACTATTCTATTAGCATGAAGTAGCTACAACATAATGTCCATCAAATATATATACTGTATTATATAATAACACAGCCATGTACCTTGCTTGCTCTTCTTCTTGATATCAATGAATTCATCAGCACAGTACAGGCATAACAGTTTGCTATGACCCTGCTTTACGTAGTTTTGTTGTGATAGTTCAATCGGTGCATAATAACAAAACTCTCCAGCTCTAAAAGTAGATAAGTTGAATGAACTAATTTTATGTTGAGATTGCCTAGTCTTCAGTCATAATGTTCCACAGGGATTCTCGTAATACGTACCTCACTAGCTGCAAAGTGTACCATAGGGGACATGAACCCCAACCTTAATTGTTCATGAAATATTCAGTGCTTCCTCCCATTTACAGGACAGTCACCACAACAACATCCCTTGGCTCGCAAGTCAGGATGCAGCATACTATTGTTTTTCTTGTGAAACGGTTGACCCTATAGTTTAGGTAAAGGCTGCTTAGCATGTCAAAGGAATGCTGCATGATGGAAAAAAAATATTTATAATTAAATGACATTTAACCCATGTATTGCTGGAAATGGCAAGTAACTTAAAACCTCCAAAAAGACAAAATAAGTAACCAAATATCTACACTGCAAAAATGTAAGTACCTGAAGTTGACTTAGAATTTTGTAATCCCCTATATAGAAGACTGGGGCAGGAAGGACACTTGCAGAGCACTTGAAGCACAAGTTCTAGTTGACACTTTTCCAATTTGTAGCAAATTTGCGTGGCAATTTTCTAGCAAGAGCAAAATTGCAGTGGTGAGACTACAGAAAAAGCTCTGCAAGCCTACAGCATGAAAATTCAGCCACAGTGACCCCTGTGGTGGGATGACTATTGCACACCCAATCTACAAATCTTTTGTCAGGTAAGGCAGGCTACTTATATGTATTTTATCTGTATATTTATATGTTTGTCTGAAGTTCAGACATATCATTTAAATTCACTACATGCTCGTAATGCTTTATTTTGTAGGCAAACTTAATTAGCTAAAATTTTCAGACAGAAAACCAGACCCTATTATCAGACAGGTTTTCACTCTAACAATAATTGAGAAATAAATTACAATTAATGAGAATTAAAGGTTTTTAGTAAGTGAATAATTATTTCATGCAAAGCATTAACAATTACACACCTATGTAATATTTATTTATGTGAACTGAACATTTTGATAAAAAAAATTATAACATTAGATAAAATCACCAACGTGAAAAAGCTTAGTCATTTTAGTGGATTGAATCTAAAGTGTGGTATGTATTACCATAAACATGTTCCCGTGTATAGTTTCCAATGATACATGCACATGGAAAGGGAAGAAAGGATGCTGTGGGGTGGTGGATTACCTATTTTATGTAGACACCAAGAGAAAGTTCCCTTCACCCTTTGTCTGGAGCAGAGGGACCGTAAAAAGGCTTGTGTCTCAGATCAGCTTAAAGCGGGAGTCCGGCGACCAATCTTTAGCTAACCCCAAAATAATACTCACAGTTTGGGTGTAATATTTCCGCCTCTGTCTGTTTTCGTACTGAAGAATAACGTAAAAAATGTGATGCTGGCTGTTTCCATCTTGCTTGTGGGCATGTGAAGCCCACAAGCATTGATTTCCGGGATGCGGTGAATGCTGTTCATTCACAGCTTGTTCACACGCATGATCATTGTTTCCACACCGAATCTTGGGAAGCCTGACACTAAGCTCCCAGGAGACAGTGTGGTGCCGGGGAAAGGCAATAAACACGCCTAGTCCCATGGGAGGAGAGACAGGAAGTGCCATAATAAAATACAATATAAAGGTAATTACAGCGATAAAAAAAAAATTTCGTGCGGCATTTGAACATCTATGCAATTAACTGAAGGGGGTAAGATTAAGTTAAAAATTTAAGTGGAACCCCGCTTTAATGTGAATGGAAGAAAAGGCCAAACTAACCATGTAAGATAAATTAAGAATTTACACCCAACCTGATTACCATACAGATTAGATATTTACTATAGTTTTATGTTATCTTTTATAGCCCTGATAAAAGGGGACCATCTAGAAATCCAGCAATGTGATGGCTTTATATTAAACATCACTCTTTAAGAATTTTGGTCCCTAAACAACTGGCTTGAGGCTTTTATCTACAGCAGTTTTTAACAAGAACACATTAACCTCCCTAATGTTATTCCCGAGTGTGGCGCGGGGTAAATTCTCATTACCAAAAACGGTATCCTGGTACAGGCTACTTACCTTGTCCCCAGGATCCAGTGATGTCCTCCCACTGTGTTCTCCGCCTGATGTATTACTGTTCCGGGCTCCGTTCCCTGCTAGCGCCGTGACGCATGGGGGCGGAGCCTGGCGGCAAATTAAAAAAAGTACAAAACACATAGTACACTGTAATCTGTAGATGACATTACTGTATCAAATCATTTGACATCAGTTTTGTCCCTAGTGCTTTGTCCAGTGCCCTGCCTGCACTTTTTTAGTCAAAAGCGGTTTTAGATCAGCTAGAAAACAGCAATAGTAAATTAGAATCACTTGCAGAATTGAGCGATAGTAAATCGTGGGGAAATTCGTCATCAGACACTGAAAGTGACGACAGCGACAATTCTGCGACTGAGCAAATTTCTGTGTTTTTGATTTGATTACATTGTTGAATAAATTTTATTATTATTATATTATTATTTTTTATAATTATTTATAGTTATTTATCATATCATAATTTATGATTTTGTGTTTATCATACCCAGGATGTCTACTAGACTCTTGTTTGGACAGATTTAAGTGAGTCATTCCTAAGAATTACAGGCCTACGATATAAAACGCCAAATTTTCATGCAAAACAATTGTACCGCTTTGACATTCAAAAATCTGATATAATCATACCGCCAGGGAGGTTAAAAATAATTTTGGACCCTAAACAACTGGTTTGAGTCTTTCATCAACAGCAGTTTTTAACAAGAACACATTGAGCCAATGTTAACACTGAGGGCCTGTTTGAAATTGTTCAGCTGAACTTGCACGATTTCAAACCGGTATTTAAGTCCAACTTCGGAGGGCAATTTGACAGACATCTGTGTGGGTTCATGCACAGATGTCTATTGAAATAACCCCTGAAGTCGTCAAAAGTAGTGCAGAAACTACTTTTGGGAAAGGGTGCAGCGCCGCAAAGTCGGCATTGCACCAATTCTTGCGGTGCGATCACCGACCATAGCCTCCGATTTAGCATTTGATTTGACATGTCAAATGGCATGCCAAATTGGCCCAATGTGAATGTGGGCTGATGGTGATTTATTAATAATGGAGAGTGCAAAATCTGGTTCAGCTGTGCATGGTAGCCAATCAGCTTCTAAATTCAGCTTGTTCAGTTAAGCTTTGACGAAGAAATACCTGGAAGCTGATTGGTTTCTATGCAGAGCTGCACCAGATTTTGCACTCTCCAGTTTTAGTAAATCAACCCTATTATTAGTAGAGTACTGAAGCAGCCTTTCTCAAACTTTTTAACACAGAGGAACCCATAAATAACTTTCCAGTCTCAGGGAACCCCTGCTAATAATTACTATGTCTATGTTGTACATCTACGGTACATTAGCGCGATGGTCACGCGGAAGAATGCTCCTTACAGTTGTCGTCATTGGGAAGAATCCCTACTTATATATAGCTAAAAAAGGATCCACTAGCAACTTCAAGAGGAACCCAAGGGTTCCATGAAACCCTGATTGTGAAAGGCTGAAGGAAAGGTTAGAGTATCTTACCATGTGTCACCACTCAGAGAAATCTCTTACTAAATCCTGTGGACGATAAAATTATAAATGGTCAGACACACTTATGTTAGATCCACATCCAATGGCGTTCTGGAAACGGGATAGAGCACCTCCTTCTCCAGATGTCACAGCAAAAAGGAAAAATACAGGTCCATAGTGAAGTACATTAGAAAATCTTCTTTATTTAAAAAAACTCCAATGGGCTTACATATATATAGAAAACATCCATAAAGCTCATCACGCTTACGCGCAATCCAGAGCCCAGCAAGTACGATCAGCCTGCTATCACAGAAGCAGTGAATTGTGGTAGGGCTATCATCCTGATTCTAGCTTTACTACGTAGTGTGTGGCTGACATGGAACAAACATGCAGGATTAAAGTTCAGACTTTTTAGACCTTATTGGCTGCATGTTTATTTCAGGACATAAAGGAGCAGCTAGATAGCGATGCCAGGATCAACCAGTCCCAGAGCCTGTAGCCATTGACAAATACATCACTATAAATAAACTATAAACTTGCGCTAAGGTGATAAAGTGCTGAAAAATAATAAAGAAAAACTACAGCATCTGTCGCAAAGGGGCTAAAACCTCAAAAACTAAAATAAATATATAAACAGCGCTTGCAGAATGTTAATGCAAAACCCACAAAAACCCATCAATAATGTGAAAACATATAAATGAACACTTGCAGTTCACTTTGACTAGGTTCTCTGACGAAATACTAAATTAAGGTGTTGGTTTTCCAAAGTAAATAAAACTGCTCAATTCTCATTAATGTAATTCCACAAAGGAGATGAGTCACTTCCCAGCAAACAGAGAACACAACAAATACATACAGTAGGTTCAAGGGTACCAGGTCCTCCACAAAGCCAAGACAAGAAAGAAAAACACATGAATATTTAACAAATACATTATTTTGTCTATGTTTTTTTTTTGCAGTCTGTGCCCTTTTGTCATGGTGACAATCGACCCCCCCCCCCCCCCCTTTTCTTATATGGGCATCACAGGGTCAGAAAGTAAAGGAAAATCTAATTTATTTGGTCACAGAGAGAAGAAAAAACTCCTCCCCAGGCTGTCCAAAAAAAAAAAATTGCCTGGATTCAGGCTTTTAAAATTGTCAGTAGGGCCCTTTTATATCAAAGAGGTTTTTACAATATACTGCATGCTGCAGTTTTTGGTCCTTTGACCTGTAATTTCCCACTAAGATCAGTTAGAGGCTGATCAGATGTGTTCCATTTCAACACATCTGATAACACATGGCAATACATGGTAAGTTGCACACGTAAAGAAACTTCAAGAGCAGCGTTTAACTCAAAACTATTAGATAATAAAGTGTCCAAAAATAGTGCTTAAACATTCAAAACACACAGATAACGGATATAAATATCCAAAAATACACATATAATGACAACTACCGGTACTTATAAACAATGTGATAGAAATTAGTGTGCAAATAATAATAAAAGCCCAAATAAGTGTTACATAAGTGTATATAAACCACGAGTATTCATACGCTGATTCGATTTGCTTCAAACTCAATTAGCAAGGTACTTCCACCACCATGTGTCACCACTCAGAGAAGCCTTTTACCAGTTCCTGTGGATGATAAAATTATAAATGGTCAGACACACTTAGATCAAATCCACATCCAATGGCGTCCTCGACAAAACTGGATAGAGAACCTCCTCCTCCGGATGTCACTGGAGATGGACAAGTGACCCGAACTCCCAAGTGGACAAAAACAAGGTTGGGATTTATGGCAAGTAGATTAGCGCGATAGCCTAAGTTAGAAGTAGGCAACCTCGGCACTCCAGCTGTTGTGCAACTGCAAGTATTATGAGGCATTAGAACAATGACACCTACATTCAGGCATGACTCCCAGAAGCAGAGGCATGGTGGGATCTGTAGTTTCAACACAGCTGGAGTGCCAAGGTTACCCACCCCTGGTCCAAGGCATATACACATCTATGGGTTGCCTCAACAAATGTCTTAGGTTTGTATCCCAGTTTTATATCTGAACCCAGTTAGTATTCCCTAGGAGCGCAGACACCCACACCTCAATAATGTTATTACATACAATCATACATTTGCATACAATTTTACACATAGATAAAGATAGTGCTTCCTTCTGTGCATTTTGTGTAGAAGGATTTAACTTTGTGACAGTGTGGTTGGCTTTTAGAGTGAACTATGGCCACTCTTATTTGTTACTGATGAGGAATGAGTAAATGTGAATTCTTATTATGACACTAAGAATTTTTAATCCCCAATGTTTTGATTACTAGTCAAGTAATGAAGTACCAGACGGAATTGGCATGAAAATAATACACTAAAAGGCGGCACAGTTGTGTAGTGGTTAGCACTTTCATGTATAAGTATCACGATGGCTACCACTGGTTTTTTTTGTTTGCACATTTAAAAAAAATCATAGCAAATGTTTTTATACAGCACATAATAAATACTTAGTTAAAGTTACAAGAGAACACAACAATGAAACTTAAAGTTCTTGGAGTGAGCAATAGTTTGCCATGTCTGCCCTTCATTGTTTCGAAGTACTCAGCAGAAATAGTTGTTTGGTGTACATTTTTGTACCTGTAACAGTATCACAAAGACACAACAACGAACAAAGTGGGTTAATTTACCAAAGGAGTAGAGCATTTTCAATTTGTAAAGTGAACTTTCACTTTATAAGGGAGTTTTCGCTCAGCTTTATGGATGAAAATTCACTTTAACAACAGTAGATTTACTTTTACATGATTGGATGATGGAAGTCAGGAGCACTTCACCTCATTAACTAAGCTAAGGGAAAATTCCCTTGAAAAGGGAAAATTAATTTTGCTAAGTGAACAGCCTATTTGCCGTTAGTAAATCAAGACAATGAAATATGTCATTGCTAAGGCTGGTCTTATGCATATATTTTTTTTATTTCAGCCTTTACAGCATGGAAGAAGTACAACCCCTGGCAAAAATTATGGAATCACCAGTCCCTGAGGATGTTCCTTCAGTTGTTTATTGTTGTAGAAAAAAAGCAGATCGCAGACATGGCCAAAAACTAAAGGCATTTCAAATGGCAACTTTCTGGCTTTAAGAAACACTAAAAGAAATCAAGAAAAATAATTGTGGTGTCCAGTAACAGTTAGATTTATAGAACAAGCACAGGGAATAAATTATGGAATCACTCAACTCTGAGGAAAAAATTATGGAATCATGAAAAACAAACAAACAAAATAACACTCCAACACATCACTAGTACTTTGTTGCACCACCTCTGGCTTTTATAACTGCTTGCAGTCTCTGAGGCATTGACTTAATGAGTGATAAACAGTACTCTTCATCAATCTGGCTCCAGCCTTCTCTGATTGCTGTTGCCAAATCATCTTTGCAGGTTGGAGCCTTGTCATGGACCATTTTCTTTAACTTCCACCACAGATTTTCAATTGGATTGAGATCCGGACTGTTTGCAGGCCATGACATTGACCTTATGTGTCTTTCTTCAAGGAATTTTTTCACAGTTTTTGCTCTATGGCAAGATGCATTATCATCTTGATAAATGATTTCATCATCCCCAAACATCCTTTCAATAGATGGGATAAGAAAAGTGTCCAAAATTTCAATGTAAACCTGTCCATTTATTGAAGATTTAATGACAGCCATCTCCCCAGTGCCTTTACCTGACATGCATCCCCATATCATCATTGACTATTTAAATTTACATGTTTTCTTCAGACAGTCGTCTGCATAAATCTCATTGGAACGGCACCAAACAAAAGTTCCAGCATCATCACCTTGCCCAATGCAGATTCGAGATTCATCACTGAATATGACTTTCATTCAATCATCCGCAGTCCACGATTGCCTTTCCTTAGCCCATTGTAACCTTGTTTTTTTGTGTTTAGGTGTTAGAGATGGCTTTCTTTTAGTTTTTCTATATGTAAATCCCATTTCCTTTAGTCGGTTTCTTACAGTTCGGTCACAGATGTTGACTCCATTTTCCTCCCATTTGTTCCTCATTTGTTTTGTTGTACATTTTCTGTTTTCAAGGCATATTGCTTTAAGTTTTCTGTCTTGATGCTTTGATGTCTTCCTTGGTCTACCAGCATGCTTGCCTTTAACCACTTTCCCATGTTGTTTGTATTTGGTCCATGTTTTAGACACAGCCGACTGTGAACAACCAACATCTTGTGCAACACTGCGTGATGATTTACCCTCTTTACCTACATACTAACAAGCAGATTTAATCTGATGCAGGTGTTAGTGTTTGTAATGAAAATTTACAGGGTGATTCCATAATTTTTTCCTCAGAATTGAGTGATTCCATAATTTATTCCCTGTGCTTGTTCTATAAATCTAACTGTTACTGGACACCACAATTATTTTTCTTGATTTCTTTTAGTGTTTCTTAAAGCCAGAAAGTTGCCATTTGAAATGCCTTAAGTTTTTGGCCATGTCTGTGATATGCTTTTTTTCTCCAACAATAAACAACTGAAGGAACATCCTCAGGGACTGGTGATTCCATAATTTTTGCCAGGGGTTGTAATCTCCCACTGCAGCTATTGTATACCCGAGCAGTGGCAAAATCTAATTGGATGCTGTTCAGCTGAAAGTTTTCCAACAGGTGTCTTCAACAAAAGATGATTGAACGATTGACTTTTGTGGAACAGAGCAATGCCAGCAGAGCCAGCCACTGAGCCAATATGGGCTGATTCCTCAGGAACCAGACAAAATTTGCTATGGCCAGTGCACGCCAATGTTCTTACCATGGTGCATTTGTAGATTTACTCTGCTTTTACTCTTTTCCCTGAAGTGTTGTAGGGGACCCAGTAGCATGCCCTGCTGCAGCATACAGTATCTCACAAAAGTGAGTACACCCCTCACATTTTTTGTAAATATTTAATTATATCTTTTCATGTGACAAACTGCAGAAATTACACTTTGCTACAATGTAAAGTAGTGAGTATACAGCTTGTATAACAGTGTCAATTTGGTGTCCCCTCAAAACAACTCAACACACAGCCATTAATGTCTAAACGGCTGGCAACACCCCTAAGTGAAAATGTCCAAATTGTGCCCAATTAGCTATTTTCCCTCCCTGGTTTCATGTGACGCGTTAATGTTACAAGGTCTTGGGTGTGAATGGGGAGCAGGTGTGTTAAATTTGGTGTTATTGCTCTTACTCTCTCATACTGGTCACTGGAAGTTCAACATTGCACCTCATGGCAAAGAACTCTCTGAGGATCTGAAAAAAAGATTGCCAAGACCCTGAAACTGAGCTGCAGCACGGTGGCCAAGACCATACAGTGGTTTAACAGGACAGGTTCCACTTAGAACAGGCCTCGCCATGGTCAACCAAAGAAGTTGAGTGCACGTGCTCAGCGTCATATCCAGAGGTTGTCTTTGGGAAATAGACGTATGATTGCTGCCAGCATTGCTGCAGAGTTTGAAGGGGTGGGGGGTCAGCCTGTCAGTGCTCAGACCATACACTGCAAACTGCATTAAATTGGTCTGCATGGCTGTTGTCCCAGAAGATAGCCTCTTCTAAAGAGGATGCACAAGAAGCCTGCAAACAGTTTGCTGAAGACAAGCAGACTAAGGACATGGATTACTGGAACCATGTGCTGTAGTCTGATGAGACCAAGATAAACTTATTTAGTTCAGATGGTGTCAAGAGTTTGTGGCGGCAACCAGGTGAGGAGTACAAAGACAAGTGTGTCTTGCCTACAGTCAAGCAGGGTGGTGAAAGTGTCATGGTCTGGGGCTGCATGAGTGCTGCCGACACTGGGGAGCTGCAGTTCATTGAGGGAACCGTGAATGCCAACATGTACTGTAACATACTGAAGCAGAGCATGATCCCATCCTTTCGGAGACTGGGCTGCAGGGCAGTAATCCAACATGACCCCAAACACACCTCCAAGACGACCACTGCCTTGCTAAAGAAGCTGATGGTAAAAGTGATGGACTGGCCAAGCATGTCTCCAGACTTAAACCCTATTGAAAATCTGTGGGGCATCCTCAAACAGAAGGTGGAGGAGAGCAAGGTCTCTAACCTCCACCAGCTCCGTGATGTCATCATGGAGGAGTGGAAGAGGACTCCAGTGGAAACCTGTGATGCTCTGGTGAACTCCATGCCCAAGAGGGTTAAGGCAGTGCTGGAAAATAATGGTGGCCACACAAAATATTGACACTTTGGGCCCAATTTGGGCATTTTCACTTAGGGGTGTACTCGCTTTTGTTGCCATTGGTTTAGACATTAGTGGCTGTGTGTTGAGTTATTTTGAGGGGACAGGAAATTTACACTATTATACAAGCTGTACACTCACTACTTTACATTGTAGCAAAGTGTAATTTCTTCGGTGTTGTCACATAAAAATATTTAATAAAATATTTATGAAAATGTGAGGGGTGTACTCACATTTGTGAGATACTGTACATATGTAGAAACAATGCCAAAGAGAATATTCATCAAGCAGTGGATTAAAATACATACAAAGTTCCATACAAGGAACCTGATGTAACATTTCCTTTAGGCAAGATTCACATCACCCCAGTTGTGATTGATGTGGGTTTCCAGCATGTTTTGCGCTGCATTTTGCATTTTAGAACACACGTTTTTGATGCATTTTTGCATATTGCATGCAGTTTTAATGCGTTTTGTGTTTTTTCTCTTTAACAAACTGTGAATAGCTGGTCGCTAAGGAGCGGGCAGCCTTAACAACCAATGAGTCACCAGTTGTCAGCAGGGGTCCCCGCTAACCACTGATTGTGAAAAAAAGAATTGCCAGCAATACAAAAAAATCCGTAAAAAAAACTTGAGGGGTGCCCCCCAATGCATACCAGGCCTTTCATGTCTGGTATGGATTTTGAGGGAAACCCCATGCCAAAATTTAAAAAAACAATGGCATGGGGTCCCCCCCAAACTCCATACCAGACATGAAAGGCCCCCCTTCTGAACCATACCAGGCCACATGCCCTCAACATGGGAGGGTGCTTTGGGCCAGCAGAGGCTCTGCCCCCCCCAAAGCATCTTGTCCCCATGTTGATGGGGTCAAGGGCTTCTTTCCCACAACACTGGGTGGTGGTTGTGGTGGTCTGCATGCAGGGGGCTTATCCCCTTGTGACATTGTCTGCCAAGGGCATGCTTAGATATTTAAGGAGTGCCAGACAGTGGAGCTGGCAGACAGCAGGAGCCTTTGGCGGGAGTGAACTGTTTCTTTTTTTTGGTTTGGCGGTGACTGCGGGCATCATGATTGATGATGGATTTACTTTGGGGGACATTGTTTTTGTTTGTCTGTTTGTTTGCCTACTGTAATTTTTTACACTACACTTTTTTTTTTTGGGGGGGGGGGGGGGATGAGTAGGGGTACTGTATACCACATACTCATTCACATGGGGGGGGAATGAATGTTTGTTTTTTTCAAACTCCCTACTTGTCCTTTAACCAATTCCCGCCTTTCCTATAGCAGAATGACGGCAATGATGGGAAGTGGTTCAGTTATCCTGACTGGGCATCATATGACATCCAGAAGAATAACTGCCGGCATGGGGCACACATTGCGGCGATCGTTGTTGCAGCATGTCAGTCTGACACACAGCAACTCTGATCTAGGTAAAGAGTTTCTGACTGAGACTCTTTACCACGTGATCAGCCATGTCCAATCATGGCTGATCACAATGTAAACAGGAAGAGCTGTTTATCAGCTTTTCCTCACTCGCGTCTGACAGACGCGAGTAGAGGAGAGATGATTGGCTGCTCTCCTGACAGTTTATCAACACAGCCCCCCCTCAGGTGCCCACCCAGGACCACAAGGATGCTGCCAGGACCACCAGAGATGGCCACCACACAAGACCACCAGGTATGCCACCCTGAACCACCAGGGATATGCCAATCAGTGCCCAGGCAGCTGCCAATGAGTGCCAATGAAAAATGCCTGCCAGTGCCACCAGTGATGCCTATCAGTGACATCTATCAGTGCCAGCCATCAGCGCCACCTTTCAGTACCCATCAGTGCTGCCTATCAGTGCCCATTAGTGTCGCATATCAGTGCCCACCAGTGCCACCTATGAGTGCCCATCAGTGCTGCCTATCAGAGCCCATCAGTGCCCATCGTCAGTGCCCATCAGTGCCATCTCATTGGTGCTACCTCATTGATGTCACCTCATCGGTGCCGCCTTATCAGTGCCCATCAGTGCAGCTTATTAGTGCCCTTCAGTGAAGGAGAAAACATACTTTTTTTGTTTGTTTAGCAACAAATAAAAACCGAAGAGATGATCAAATACCACCAAAAGAAAGCTCTATTTGTCTGGACAAAATGATAAAAAATTTAGCTTGGGTACAGTGTAGCATGACCGCGCAATTGTCATTTAAAAAGCGACAGCACTGAAAGCTGAAAATTGGCCTGGGCAGGAAGGTGCGAAAGTGCCTAGTATTGAAGTGGTTAATAGATCACACCCCCAGGCACAGCTGCACCAAGCTAAAACAGGTCTCAAGCAGTCATGTTACGGCTACAGTTAACACAGGCATGGTCCCTCATTGACTTAATCAGGAAAACCATCCTGAGAAATGCCATGTAGCCATTGCTGGAGTACATTAAGACTGGATATGGCTGCAAGGAGGCTGGTGAGAGGTCAACAACAGCACTGAGAGGAAACAACAGATGAAAAAGGTGAAAACAAGTATTTAATTGCCATTGGGTGTTTGTCAAGCTTTGCATTAAAAAAAAACAACAACATGAAGCAAAGCAAGGTGACTGCATTATGTTTTTTTGTGCAGCGGAGGCTTTTATGTTAGATAACAGGCATCAGCTTTGCAAAGTGTTTGGAAAATTTCACTAACACAAAGTAAATGCCTGTTCTTTATGCCCATGTGAATAAAGCCCTATGGCAAGCAATTAGGTTCTCTGCTGTAACTCTTCATATATCAGTTTTGAATCGAATTTCCCTTTATTTTGCTTTTCGGAGAGTGTACAAGTGTGCCCATGCGATTTGAATGGTGCCTGCACCATAGCAATGTATGTGGTATAATAAACCAACTTGGATCTGTTATTTTGTTTGACTTGCTGCGGTTGGCTGAACTTATTTTTTAGTGCACCATCATTCTGAGTTGTCTTTTTTTTTTTTTTTCTATTAGCTTCGGATAATTGTATTTTTTTTTCTTTGGGACTTTTCCTTCCAGGATAACTGGAACACAGAGAACATGTCCTTGTCAGCTTATGATTTGATTTACTCACCTACTCTGACACTATTGTAAGTATAGATCATACTTTGTTGCTATATTTCTTTTCCACAAAACTAACTATTCAGTTGAAGACGTCGCAGAATTCCTTCATAGAAAATAATGAAATAAAGCTGCTGTCTGATACACTAGGTAACATTGGTTTATATTAAATGTTTTGTAGGGATATCTATTCAAGGTTGAACTGCAAATACAGGAACATCTATACAATGCTACTACATATTTCTGAATATGGCTCAGTGTTCACAGAGGTGAACGACGTTTGACCAAAGAAAAGCCATACTGATAAGCTGAAGAAAGAATTAACTATTTTTGTATGAATATGTACATGGCTAAATGAATACATTTTATCCCATTGTTTCCATGAGTAACAAATCAAATGCGCTGACCTTAAATAAACTGTCGCTGCTTGCTGCTCTGAATGTAGATTACAGATGTAATGGAAAACTGTGGTAATACCGATTTATATTAGATGAAAAAGGTGTATATGTAGAGGTGCGTGATATTGTATTTTTTCATACAGAAGAAAAGTGGTAGGCAAAGATAAATTATATGTGGTAACACAGAAGCATTAAAGTGACACCAAACTCTGGGTTAACAAAAAAGAATTATATTCAAGTATGTAATCTTAATTCAAAATCTTCTGCTGCTCTCAGCCTCCCCCAGATTTCTTTTTTTCTTTTGTGACCCGACTTCCTGGTAGAGGTTGGCTAAGGTGGTCTCACTGGTCTCACTGTATGTAGGAATGTAGCCACCCTCTCTTGCTCACTCCTGAGATGGAGGTAGAGGTTGGCTACGTTGCTCTCGCTGTATGTAGGAATGTAGCCACCCTCTTGCTCACTCCTGAGATGCAGGTAGAGGTTTGCTACGTTGCTCTCGCTGTATGTAGGAATGTAGCCACCCTCTCTTGCTCACTCCTGAGATGGAGGTAGAGGTTGGCTACGTTGCTCTCGCTGTATGTAGGAATGTAGCCACCCTCTCTTGCTCACTCCTGAGATGGAGGTAGAGGTTGGCTACGTTGCTCTCGCTGTATGTAGGAATGTAGCCACCCTCTCTTGCTCACTTCTGAGATGCAGGTAGAGGTTGGCTATGTTAGTCTCACTGTATGAAGGAATGTAGCCACCCTCTATTGCTCACTCCTGAGATGGAGGTAGAGGTTGGCTGTGTTGGTCTCACTGTATGTAGGAATGTAGCCACCCTCTCATGCTCACTACTGACATGGAGGTAGAGGCTGGCTACATTGGTCTCACTGGTCTCACTGTATGTAAGAATATAGCCACCCTCTTTTGCTCACTCCTGAGATGGACTAGGAACTATGGATTATGGGGTGTGTAGTGTGCATAGAGCAGTGCACATGACCGCAACTAAACTAACATGTTCTGCTCTTTCCAAGCAAACAGAAGTGAGGGGTAAAATGAGAGGTTCAGGAGCCCATGGAAGATGTTACAAGAAATCAGAAAAACACAGTAAGAAATAGTAAAAATGTTATGAAAAATAGATTACAGGACCACTTAGTAGTGAATGTACTGTATATGGATTATTTTTATGGAATAAGGTATTGCTTAATGCGACCTTAACCACTTCATGACCACGCTATAGCTAAAAGACGTGAAACAATAAATATTCCCGCGCTACTTAGGTTTAAGAAAAAGTATTAGAAAACAGTAATAATTAAAATAAGATTGGTTGCAGCAAAAACACTGACAGGGGCCAAACCCCACCCAAGAAAGATTTGAATGAAATCAATATATGGTGTTGTGCTCTAAATATATAAAGTGCTGAAATCAAACAATAAAGTGCTGAATGTGCACACAAATCCGCATAGTAATAATCATCAAATTATTTCCATCAATAACAAGTGCATAGATACACTGTGCTAGCATAAGATTGCTAAATAATCATAGTATAAATCAAATGCATATGGAGCATAAAAACAAATGCAAACATAAAGTCCAAATGGATATGCAAAATATAAAAGAAAGAAGAGCAACTGGTATTTAAAATTAATTATATAGAAAAAAAAAAAAAAAAAAAAAAATATATATATATATATATATATATATATATATATATATATATTTATATATATTATATAAAATATGTATAAATAAATTTAAAGTTAAAAAGTCTTCAAGAAGGTGCTGGTGATTTAAAGTGCCGAATTGCATCGAAAAAGGTAATAAGGTGACTGGGTGATTGCAATCTTCAAAGTGCCTGCAACCAACAGGTGCAATGGCTCCTTATCTTACTGCTGTAAGGTAAACAGCATTAATGGTGGGCGGATAGCGTCCAGGGTACTGTGTCCTGCAAGGGATAGTACTAGGTATGTATCCTTAAAAGTTCCAACCTCACAGGTACTTATGGAATGGTAACCTTTGGACTTCACTTTTCATTGCCTCTTGGGGCAGTATAACATGTAAACCATGAGGGAGAAGAGACAAGGAGCCCCAATAATAAAGTATGCCAGAATAGTAAAAATGTATTAAAATTGATAAGGCATATGTTATGGTACTCACATAAAATCGTTTAGAACACAATAAAACAAAACAGGCGCCGTGCTCTTGCTCAGGACGTCACTTCCGGTGTTCGTATGTTCCTACGCGTGTCGTCACTGTCACATGACTTCATCAGGGAAGGAGAAAAATTACTTATTTGCAAAATTTTATAACAGAAACTAAGAAAAAAGTTTTTTTATTCAATATTTGCTGTCTTTTTTTGTTTGATTAGCAAAAAAAAAAAAAACCCAGTGGTGATTAACTACCTCCCACCTGGCCAATGCACATAAACGGCCGGGTGGTCCTTTCCTCATTCTGAGTGGACGTTCAGGAATGTCCCTCAGAACGAGTGCTCACAGCGCGGCCACGAGGTGTGCTGCGGCTCGATCCTGTGATCATTTTGATCACAGGATCCAGCTGAGCAGAGATCAGGATATGGGCGCTGTGATTGGCCCTCCCGATCACCTGACGGCTGTGTCCAATCACAGCCGTCACAATGTAAACAGAGACACGTGTCTCTGTGACAGGTCTCCCTGCCGAGCTCAGTGAGAGCTCAGTGCGGCGGGGGGGGGGGAGGGAAGGGGGAATCTGCAGTTCTCTGTGTGAGGATGATTTTATACAGAGAGCTGTTACAGATCACCCCACAAAGTACACCAAGCACCACTGATACCCCTGTCCCTATACACATTTCAGTGTCCCAATAAAAAAATCTGTCTGTCACTCACTGCCAACACCAAATAAACACTGATTTGGGTTATTTTTTACCAAAGAAATGTAGCAGCATTATTTTTGGTCAAAATGTATCAAGAGAAATTACTTATTTGCAAAATTTTATAACAGAAACTAAGAAAAATGCATTTTTTTGGAAAGTTTTCGGTCTTTTTTTATTTGTAGCGTAAAAAATAAAAACCCCAGCTGTGATTAAATACCACCAAAAAAAAGCTCTATTTGTTTGAAAAAAAGAAATAATAATTTGGGTACAGTGTTACATGATGGCGCAATTGACATTCAAAGTGTGACAGCGCTGGAAGCTGAAAATTGGTCTGGAAAGGAAGGGGGTGAAACTGTCCGATATTGAAGTGGTTAAAGTGGACCTTCAGTCATTTTTTTCAATTTTCCATCTATTAAATCCTCTGCTGTTGTTGTTTTAACTTTGGATAGTAAAATATTTTTTTTCTGCCAGTAAATACCTTATACAGTCCACTTCCTGTTTCTTGTCTGGTGAATAGCCTAGGCTTATGACATCATGCACAGCTCTCTTTCTCACTCTCGTGAAAGTTTGCCAGGAAGCGAGGGGGGATGAGTCATGAGAGTGCCAATGAGAGCTGCAGAGCTGGAGGTGTGTGTCTGTGTAAATCTAGGTGAACAGGCAGCAGCTTCAGCTGCCCACAGTTAAAATGGATGCAGCCAGACTTAGTGGAGGGAGATTTCTGCAGCATATTTGGCATGTACAGAATCACAGTATATATAAACTATTATGCAAAGGGGTTGGAGGGAAGCTTCAGAAAGGCAAAGATGTTTTTATTACAAATTATGTGAGAAGACTGCAGTTCCTCTTTAAATACCACCAAAAGACAGCTCTATTTGTGTGAAAAAAATTATACAATTTCATATATGTATAATGTTACATGACCATGCTATTGTAATTCAAAGTGTGACAGCGCTGAAAGCCTACAATTGCCCTGGGTAAAAGTGCCCGATATTGAAGTGGTTAAAATCTTCACATTTTATATTTGTAATGATGGCAAATGATAATAATGAGGAGTGCAGTTTATTGGAAGCATTAATATTATTGGTATGACTTGTAGCCATTTAAACATGACATATAGCATTCGTTTTGTCCCACCCAGCTCTTAGGCTACTTTCACACTGAGGCGCTTTAAATAAATAGCCCCTGTAAAGTGCCTCTCCTGTCACTCCAGTGTAAAAGCCCCTAAAAGCCCTCGGGCTTTCACACTGGAGTGGTGCGCTTGCAGGACAGGAAAAAATGTCCTGCAAGCAGCATCTTTGGGGCTTTGCAGGAGCGGTGAATATACTGCTCCTAAAATGCCCCTGCCATTGAAATCAATTGCCAGCACTGCCAAAGCGCCCGCAAAGCGCTTCGGCAACAATGCTTTGCGGGCGCTTTTAACCCTTTTTCGTCCACTAGCGGGGGTTAAAAGCACCCCACTAGAGGTAAAAAAGAACCCTGCTAAAACGATGGTAAAGCGCCGCTAAAAAATAGCAGGGCTTTACTGCCGATGCCCCCCGTCCCAATGTGAAAGTGCCCTGGGCCTGTAACACTTCCTGGCCTTGGGCTGATGGTGCAATATGTCTGCAGGTGAATTTTAATTTTATGGATGACTACGATGAGTAATGCTTGCAGTGTAGGAGACTATGGGGAGCAGTGGCGTACTAATGGGCAGTGGGGGGTGCATTCATTTACATTCATTTTTTGTATTGCACTGTGCTGTCACAGAATCATGCAATACAACACAAAATAGTCAGGCAGCTCTCTGCAAGTCCGCATCTGCTGCTTGAGTGACAGCTGGAGATCAGAGTGATAAGAAGTCTCCTCCCCTGACCCGCTCATCACTCTCCTTCCCTGCACTGGACTTCTCACTGTGAGCTCCTGCTGTGTATGATTGAGAATGAGTGCGTTTAGAAAGAGAGCTGTCTACACTGAGGTTTCTATGGGGGTGCCTGTAGTGGGGAGGGGGGACAGGGGTGTCTGTACTGAGAGGTCTCTCCTGGAGTGGGGAGAATGTCTGTTTTAAGGGGTTTAGTACTGGGGGGGGGGGGGTCTGTACTAAAAGGTCTTTACTGGGGTGGATGTAGGAATGTTAGAAGGGTCAGTGTTTACTGAGTGGCTTTTTTTATACTGAGGGCTTTGTACTGGGGGAGGGGGGTGTGTCGCTGCTGAGGGGTCCATCTGTGCTGGGAGGGTCAGCCTGTGCTGGGGAGACAGTCTGTGCTAAGGGGTTTGTACTGGGGCGGTCTGTACTGAGGGGGAGTCTGTAGGGGTTTCTGCTGGAAGGGTCCATCTATGCTGGGAAGTCTGTGCTGAGGGCAAGAAAGAGTCTGTACTGAGGGGTTTGTGCTGGGGGAGTCTGTACTGAGGTGTTTGTGTTGGGGTAGTCTGTAGTGAGGGGTTTATGCTGGGGGAGTCTGTACTGAGGTGTTTGTGTTGGGGGAGTCTGTGCTGAGGGGTTTGTGCTGGGGGAGTCTGTACTGAGGTGTTTGTGTTGGGGGAGTCTGTACTGTGGGGTTTGTGTTGGGGGAGTCTGTACTGAGGTGTTTGTGTTGGGGGAGTCTGTACTGAGGGGTTTGTGTTGGGGGAGTCTGTACTGAGGTGTTTGTGTTGGGGGAGTCTGTACTGAGGGGTTTGTGTTGGGGGAGTCTGTACTGAGGTGTTTGTGTTGGGGGAGTCTGTACTGAGGGGTTTGTGCTGGGGGAGTCTGTACTGAGGTGTTTGTGTTGGGGGAGTCTGTACTGAGGGGTTTGTGTTGGGGGAGTCTGTACTGAGGGGTTTGTGTTGGGGGAGTCTGTACTGAGGGGTTTGTGTTGGGGGAGTCTGTACTGAGGGGTTTGTGTTGGGGGAGTCTGTACTGAGGTGTTTGTGTTGGGGGAGTCTGTACTGAGGTGTTTGTGTTGGGGGAGTCTGTACTGAGGTGTTTGTGTTGGGGGAGTCTGTACTGAGGTGTTTGTGTTGGGGGAGTCTGTACTGAGGGGTTTGTGCTGGGGGAGTCTGTACTGAGGTGTTTGTGTTGGGGGAGTCTGTACTGAGGTGTTTGTGTTGGGGGAGTCTGTACTGAGGTGTTTGTGTTGGGGGAGTCTGTACTGAGGGGTTTGTGTTGGGGGAGTCTGTACTGAGGTGTTTGTGTTGGGGGAGTCTGTACTGAGGTGTTTGTGTTGGGGGAGTCTGTACTGAGGGGTTTGTGTTGGGGGAGTCTGTACTGAGGGGTTTGTGTTGGGGGAGTCTGTACTGAGGGGTTTGTGTTGGGGGAGTCTGTACTGAGGGGTTTGTGTTGGGGGAGTCTGTACTGAGGTGTTTGTGTTGGGGGAGTCTGTACTGAGGTGTTTGTGTTGGGGGAGTCTGTACTGAGGTGTTTGTGTTGGGGGAGTCTGTACTGAGGTGTTTGTGTTGGGGGAGTCTGTACTGAGGGGTTTGTGCTGGGGGAGTCTGTACTGAGGTGTTTGTGTTGGGGGAGTCTGTACTGAGGTGTTTGTGTTGGGGGATTCTGTACTGAGGGGTTAGGGCTGGGGGGGGGGGACGGAAGGGTTTGTGCTGGGGGAGTCTGTACTGAGGGGTTTGTGCTGGGGGAGGGGGAGACTGTTCTGAGGGGTTAGTGCTGGGAGGTCAGTCTGTGCTTTAGGGGTCAGTCTGTGCTGGTGGGTTAGTTTGTGCTGGAAGGGGACTGTACTGAAGGGATCTGTGCTGGGGGGGGTTGGTTTTTGCCAATAGTATGTGCTGAGGTTTTTTTGCTGAAGGAGGTTAGTTTGTGCCATGTGTTTGTGCTGGGAGGAGGGTCTGTACTCAGGGGTTTGTGCTGGGGGGCTGTACTGGGGGTTTGTGCTGCTGGGAGGAGTCTGTACCAAGGGTCTTGCACTGCGGGGGGTGCATCTGTACAGAGAGGTCTGTGCTGGGGGGAGAGGTCAGTCTGGGCTTAGGTGGATGAGTCTGTGCTTGGGAAGTCGGTCTGTGCTGAGGGGTCTGTGTTGGGGGGTCAGTCTGTGTTGGAGGAGAGTCTGTACTGAGGAGTTTGTCCTGGAGGGTTTAAGGTCTGTACTGAGGGGATATGCTGGGTGGACAAATATAGAGATGTAAAATCACACACATAGGCTGGACTTGATGCATTTGTGTCTTTTTTCAACCTTGCCTACTATGTAACTATGGGAGATCTGTATTGAGGGGATATGCTGGGAGGAGGAATATAGAGATGTTATGGGGGATCTGTACTGTGGGGGGAGGGTGATTTGTACTGGGAATAGGGGGTAACTTTTGGTTGTACTTTGTAAAGTGGCCTGTGTGGCACTCCTGACTCCTGCACAAAAGATACTAAGGGCTCATTCACACTAACGGTTTAAGGGTGGTAATACAATTTTAATGCCCCAACAACTGCCCCCTTTAGCTGCAGAGGTAGCACATGCCATGGCTGTGAAGCTTTGCTTCGTGGCTGCAGCAAGAATGAAATTCCTTGACAATTTTGGGTGACATAGTGCCCGCCAAACGCAACTCATTTAAGTGAATGGGGCTGCTCTGCAAGCATCCTGTAACCGCATGCAATGTGCTAGTGCGGGGATCAAGGGGTAAAATCAGACTGTGAGGAGGTAATACAATGCCTACTCAGCACCTGTCAAATGCTCTTTGAAGAGTGATCCAAATGTGGTAAAGCACATGTGAACGAACCCTTAGGGGAATTTATAAAAACTATAGTACGTCTGTTGTTTTTCAACAGAACAAAATGTTCTGCAGATGTAGCAGTTAGAGGGTTGAGACAAACCATTTACTACTGACAGTGGTGCTTAAAATAATCAGCTTTTATTTATATATGTAAAACCTTTATCCCAAAAGGAAAAAAAAAACAGTTTGCTGTAACTGCTTATAAAATGTCAGCTGGAGTTCAGCTAAAATGTTATTGTATCCAAATCTGCTATTGCATCTAACACTCCCTTTCCCCTGGATTAACAATGCTGCTGTCCAAGGGTGCCCCCTGTGCTCCTTCATCCAGAGTGGGGGCACTCTAATACAGGAGGTGCGTTACTTGGCAGATCACCAGGTGAAAACAGAGGTGAAAAAAGCCTAAAAAAGAAAATAAATGCAGCCACCACATCTTTTGATTGGTAAGCTGCAATATGTAAAATGTTTAGTTTTGGGTTTAATACTGCTTGAACTATGATAAACTGGTAAATGAAATTTCTCAAAACCTCTCCAATTGTAAGGCCAGCAAACTATCATGGTTTAGCCGAATCAAAACTCTGGAAATGGACATCTTACCCCATCTCCTTTACATTTTCAATTCTATTCCTATTAATCCACCCAAGCTGTTTTTTCCTCATCTCCATTCTAGAACTATTGAGTTTGTATGTGGGAGTAAAAAGCCTAGATTGAAATATTCTGTCCTCACAAAACCTAAGCATTAATGTTGAGTGGGGCTCCCTAGCTTTGAGGCTTTACAAAGCAGCCCTCCTTAACAGACTCACTGACTAGTTTCACTACCACTTAGATAAGATTTAATTTGTTCATAAGCGACCTAGAGGATGGGGTAAACAGTTCAATCTCTGTATTTGCAGACGATGCTAAGCTAAGCAGGGCAATAACTTCTCCGCAGGATGTGGGAACCTTGCAAAAAGACCTGAACAAATTAATGGGGTGGGCAACTACATGGCAAATGAGGTTCAATGTAGAAAAATGTAAAATAATGCATTTGGGTGGCAAAAATATGAATGCAATCTATACACTGGGGGGAGAACCTCTGGGGGAATCTAGGATGGAAAAGGACCTGGGGGTCCTAGTAGATGATAGGCTCAGCAATGACATGCAATGCCAAGCTGCTGCTAACAAAGCAAACAGAATATTGGCATGCATTAAAAAGATCAACTCCACAGATAAAACGATAATTCTCCATCTCTACAAGACTCTGGCCGCACCTGGAGTATGCTGTCCAGTCCTGGGCACCAGTCCTCAGGAAGGATGTACTGGAAATGGAGCGAGTACAAAGAAGGGCAACTAAGCTAATAACGGGTCTGGAGGATCTTAGTTATGAGGAAAGGTTGCAAGCACTGAACTTATTCTCTCTGGAGAAGAGATGCTTGAGAGGGGATATGATTTCAATTCACAAATACCGTACTGGTGACCCCACAATAGGGATAAAACTTTTGCGCGTAAGGGAGTTTAAAAAGACACGTGACCACTCGTTAAAATTAGAAGAAAAGAGGTTTAACCTTAAACTACGTAAGGGGTTCTTTACTGTAAGAGTGGCAAGACCTGTGTCTTTTTTCAACCTCACCTACTATGTAGCTATGTAACTATGTAAGAGAATGACTCAACCGGAACAAGACCTTAGTTCCCTAGATTTGAGAGCTCTTCCTTGACTGACCCCTTCTTTCATCATGCTTCTCTCCATTATCTGACCCCGTTTTGAATATGGAACAGATGTATTATACTTATAAAGCTCTACCACTGATCTGGGCCTTTCACCCCTTTGTATAACAGCTTAGCCTAGTAGTAGGAGCCGCTAATGTGCTAGAAGTTTGCAGAGATTTTTAGTTTTGATTATATCAAGTCATATCAAACTAGCAGCTTCCTCTACAAGAGTTCCAACTATGACAGCAAAAAAATGTGATCCACAGACTGTTTTATTTCTACACAACTTTCTAGCTTCATCAACAAACTCAAGAGACAAGTACCACCATCTCTTTATGCCTCTCCATATTTCTCTTCAAGCCTTTCCCACATAGTTTCCTAGTTGTATTAGCTGATGAGAGCTTCTTGTCTTATTGAGAGCACTACCTGGGTGAGACCTACTCTAATGACAATTGGAGGAAATATTTTATGCGCAATCACAAAATGTCCATGTCCCAATATTTTCAGAAAAAAACTACAAAATGATATCCCTCTGATACCAGCCTTCTTCTGAGCTAAGGTGCTGGAGATGCACTGAAGATCAGGGTACCTACTTGCCTTTTTGGTGGGGATCTCATCAGCTCATCCCCTTTTGGAAAATTGTCCTTTCTGTGCAGAATAATGTGTGCATTTCTGGTATTACCACCTCCCCTTAGGTGGCTCCCCTGTCAGTTGTACCTGGGTCCCTCTACAAAATTAAGAAAGGCATCCTGAGCCACTGCCTAGTAATGACCTGGGTTGTCATCTCTTGCTGTGGGAAATCGGTCACTCCACCCCACATTGTAGAATGGACGCAAAACTTAAGCAAAATTATGACCATGGAGATCTTGATGGTATCCACCAGAACTAACCCAGATGAGGCTCGCTCTTTATAGACCTGTTGGTTGTCCTTTAGAGGTCTGTTTCCTAAATGATTTGGGTCAACAACAGTCAGCACCTGACACTTCTGTTTTACCTAGGGAGTCCTTCCCATTCACCCCTTTCTCCCCCATCGAAATCCTAATTAATAAACTTCTGCAGCCAAGTTATGGCCCCATCAATAGTCTGTTGTAGCCCCACCCGGCATATAATGGACATTATTTGTATGGCATTTGTTCTTATGTGTTTCCCCCACCCACAATAACATTATATTGCATTATTAATGTAACACAAAAAAAATGAATAAAGACATATTTGAACTAAAACTGGCAGCAGTTTTGTTACAGCTTATGTCAAAAGCAAAATATATACTTTAAATACTTGACCCTTGATAGGGATATGCATTTGAACAGATAGCAGCAGTGTGCTACTTCCTCTGAAGCTGCTTAATGTTGACAGGATCATGGATTCCACTATGTAGAATAAAGGACCCTGATATCAACTAAGCGAGACTTTCTTTAATAATCTGACTCGCAGTGTGGCATGTGAACTATGCGGATTTGAAGAAAGAGGAAGTTAAAATACACTGAAGTTTTGCTAGTTTGTCTTCTTCATAATTGTCTGGGATAAGTATACCTTCTATCTTGATTTTAAAGCACTGAAACCATTTTTTACACCCTTTTAAATTATTATTTTTTTCTATTTCTGTCTAAGTATGGGGAGGAGGCAAAAGTGCTTTAAAACTCACTATATCACAAAAGGGTCACTTTTACCAAAGAGGTCACCTGTGCAAGAAGCTTTTAAATACTTACCTTTCCTGTAGCCAATGTTTTGAAAAGCCAACACTACTTTGTACTTTTGCTGCTGCAAGTATTCTACATTTCTTGATGTGTAAATTATTTACTCCCTCTCCGACTGCTGTAGTTCCTCCCACTATATTAAACTCTTTTATGTGCCAGCGGGAGAAACCACAGTGACTGGAGGAGCAAGTAGTCAACTCATCTGACAGTCAATTACTTGCTGCAGCTGGGGAGCAGAGATGTGGCAGCTTTTCAATACACAGGCTACTGGATATATATACTTGCTTCTTATAGGCCACCTGTTGGCTAAAACTGACCGTGTGGTGACAGGGTCATCTTAAATTCAACTTTTATACACTGAGCTTGCTCATATGTGAAGTGGAAAGTAAAAACACAATGAGGTTGATTTACTAAGGGGATAAAAATATTTGGAAGGGAGGAAAAAACAGAAGCACCACATCCCGGAAAATACATTTGAAATAGAAAGGGACATTAAGGGCTTAAATTGGCCCCAGGGACTTTAAACGGTGCTAGGATCAATAAGGTAGAGAGCATAGAATAAAATAAATTTTATTTAACAATCTTTAAAAACAGACATTGGCCAAAGACAACATACAAAGCTAATAAAGTCATTCATTGATACAGGGATTAATACCACTCTCTCAACATGTTTCTCTTTCCTAAGCTTCTTCAGGAGATATATTGTGATATAATGGTCAACTATGAAAATAGAAAAAATATATATGTAAACAAATGTCTGCTTGTAAATTGCAATCATAATATATATTGATTTGATCATAAAGAGAAAATATAATAAATGAAAAATACAAAAATATATATACATATCATACACCAAAAAAATATATATACAGCATATGTATATCAAAAAAAGATATTATAAAAAAAAAAAAAACCACATCAACCACCACGTCACAATTTGCTTTTTCAGTCTTACCTGTAGAAAAAGATATAGTTAAAAAATAGAGATTTGTGCGATGGCAGATGTTTTGCTCTTCAGTCCCCACCTCACTGAAAAAGGCATGCAGAGAGGGATAAAAATTCTAGAAGTAAATGAAATACTCTAAAGAGGAGAAAAATCAAATACATGGGTATTATAGTCATATCAGTTTAAATAGAGTTGACTAGTAATAGTATTATGTCTGGGAATAAAATCCAAAATGGAGATATAAAGGTGTACCTCTAATAGAATCAATTCATAAGTAGCGAGGGGTTACATCCAAAAGATGGTAAGGAGCCAAATTGCTGTATATATGGAAGGAGGGTTCTTATGCTGCAGTAAGATAGCAGTCGGAAAGTGGGCAGTATACAGGGCCGGAACGCCCACAAACAGCTGGTGGGTGATCCAGACCTGAAGATACGTCTGCAAACTACCACAAAGAACCTAAAGATATAGACATAAAAAGTAAACTAAGTTTTAGATCATATGTACAAAAATAGATGGTTGCTAAAGAAGAAGTAGGTAATGAACTTACTGCTAATGGTCGAGTTTTGTTTAAAACAGCATTGCCATAAGGAGCGTCCGTCTGCCCAGCGTATCAGTAGGGGAAATGACAGAAGCTGGCGGGGAAAACCCCGCTTTTAAAGCCTCTCCAGCGTGACGACGTCTGACTCATCGTCACGCTGCGGACCGAAAATGACAACTGCGCATGCACACGCATCCCGATTCTTCAACGGAAATAGACGTCAGCGGCATCAGACATATAAGACTGACCCGCGGCCATCTTGGAAAGTCCTGTGCCCTCAATCTGGCACTACGGAAGTTCACAAGGCTCAAGATAGAGATTAAACTATAGGTATAAGCAAAGCGGGCAGCATAGGCGGCGTCTGATGTAGCGTAACTGACCCGCGGCCATCTTTAAGGATTCTATGTGCTGAATATGGCACTAAGGAAGTCTTAGGGCTGAAGCCTAGGTATTAATGCATAATTGTACCGTATATGTAGATAACCGGGAAAGGGGAAAGCAGCACTAGGTGTCAGCTAAAGGGCAACAGAGCAATCAAGACATTGATTAGGAAAAGAGTAGCTAAGTGCCCCGGGTGTCCGTGCATACCACAAAAATAGAGGAAGAAGGACTGAAAGAAAAAATAAGAGCAAAAGCTCATACCGCACTTAAAATCAAGATATATAAATAATAACATACAGGATAACAAATGTAATTAATTAATCAATTGTGTCCATCAACCAATCATATAAACAAATCAATTGTGTATGAAAAAAAAAAAATATATATATATATATATATATATATATATATATATATATATATATATATATATATATATATATATACGTAAGTGGTGATGAGGGGAGAGACAAAAAAAAAAAAATTAAATGAATAAATTACAGAAAAGGTTTGTAACTCAAGGCATCATTAAGGCCTGGATGTTTCAAAGCATTAAGAGTGACAATCCACTTAGTCTCGCGTTGTAATAAGATCTTATCATAATCCCCCCCTCTTTCGTTTGGGGGGACATGCTCCAGGGCATAAAAGTGCATTTTACTATCGTCAAATTGATGATAAAGACCCATATGTCGGCTTATGGGAGTTTCCATCTTTTTTTTGTACACTAGAGAGACATGGTCTCTGATCCGATGGAAAAAGGGACGTTTGGTTTTCCCCACGTAGAATGAGTTGCATTCGCATATCATTATATAAACTACGCCGATGGATTGACATGTGGCTTGAAAATTGGGATTATAAAGCTGACCATTTGGAAGGATGATATTACGAGATGCGTAAATGTATCTGCAGAAGTCACATTTGTGACAGGGTTTGGTGCCTTTATTTTTGGTAGTATAAGTTGTGGACATTGGGGCATAGTGACTATGGACTATACGATCCCTGATTGATCGAGATCGTCAATAAGTAATCTTGGGATAACTTTTTAGATGTTTGGACACCTTCGGATCACCCATCAACAAATACCAGTGCTTTTGTAGCATTTCACGCATTTGCTGATGTTGTCCGGAAAAAGTTGTAATCACTCTAAAGGCTGGGTCTGATCTTGGTTTGGTGTGCCCATGGATTAGTTGACTGCGGTTAATTTTCTTGGCCCGATAGTAGGCTCTTTTTAAACATTTATTGCTGTAGCCACGTGCCTTGAGACGTTCTCTCAGTGCCCTGGCCTCGGATTCGAAGTGAGCGTTCTCACTGCAATTTCTCCTTAATCTTAAATACTGTCCGTAGGGAACATTGTTGATAAGTGGCAGAGGATGGGAACTGGTGGCATGCAGGAGTGAGTTTCCTGCTGATGCTTTACGAAAAAGGGTAGTTCCTATGGTTCTATCAGGATTAATAAAGAGGGTGACGTCCAGAAACGTTAAGGTGGTCTGATTGGCTTCCATGGTGAAAGTTAAGTTGTAGGGATTAGTTTTCAAACCCTCAAAGAAACGGGAGAGATCTTCTCTACTACCTGTCCAAATTAAAAACACATCATCAATATACCATTTCCATATCGGTATATTTTCCACCAGGGTTTGCATATCTTCCCTAAAGAAAAGTCTTTGCTCCCACTCCCCCAGGTACAGGTTCGCATATGTGGGGGCGCATCTGGTCCCCATAGCGACCCCCTGCACCTGGAGGTAATGGGAGCGAGCAAACAGAAAAATGTTATTCGTGAGGATAAACCTCAAAAGATCCAAAATGAATCCCCTGTATGTCTGAGGGACATCACCATCGCGAGAAATGAAGCCCTCTACAACTGCCACCCCCAATTCATGGGGGATGGAGTTGTAGAGGGCCTCCACGTCCAAAGCCACCAGCCATGCTCCCTCTGGAATGGTCAAACCATCCAGAGTTCTAAGAAGTTCACTGGTATCTTGTAAGTAAGAGGTTAGGCCTTCCACATGGGGTCTAAGAAATTCATCTATCAATTGGCTAGCATTTTCAGTGAGAGATCCGTTTCCGGACACTATCAGTCTGCCAGGAGGGTTATTTAGGTCCTTATGTACTTTGGGAAGGGCGTACAGTGTAGGAATCCGAGGACAGGGCACATTGAGAAACTCCCATGTTGGTTTGGTGATCAAACCCTGATGGTAGGCAGTCCCAATTAATTTTCTATAGCGTATGATCATGTTGGTAACATGTGTTTTTGAGACTTTCTTATACCAGTCTCGATTTTGTAAAAGGCGTAAGACCATAGATTCATATTGTTCGGTGGTCATCACTACCAAATTGCCTCCCTTGTCTGAGGGCTTGATCACCAGACGAGAGTCCAACTGTAGTGACTTTAAAGCCATTTTTTGTTGGTTCGTGAGATTTGATTGTCTTGTGCCCTTCCATTTGGTCCTACAGATGTCCTCTGTGACCTGGTGGATAAAGGCCCAAACATTGGGGTTGCCCTGTGGTGTGGGAAAAGTTTTGGATTTGGGTTAATATTCCCTAGGAGTAAAAGGGACTACTGGGTGGGGGGCATAAGGTTCATGATTGGGAAGGCCATCCCCATCAAGGGTAGGGGCTTCCAGAAGGTCTGTCTCGTCTATATGACCCTCGTCCCAAAGCTCCATGAGTTCTTCCATTGCTTTGATTTCATTCAGTGTGATGTTTTCCACTGCGGGTTGGGAGTGAGGTAACGTAGAGTTGGATTGTGCGGGTTTGTCAAACATAATGCGAAGCTTTAGCTTGCGAGGAAATAAATTGAGATCTTTTATAAGTTCAAACTGATCAATTTTCTGTGTCGGACAGAAGGTTAACCCTAATTCCAAGACAGAAAATTGATCAGTACTGAGGGGGATGGAGGATAAATTGATTGTTTCAAATTTTTGGCCTGTTTCTGAAGACCTTCCATGGTGGTTATCTTTTTCGATTCGTGTACCGGTTGCGTAAAGATCGGGGCCGGACGAAAATCCGACTGAGTGATGGAATCATTAGTGTTATTAGTTGGAGGTGCCGATATCGAGGGTAATAAAGTGCTTGTATGGGTATTAGAAGGAGTGTCCCGGTGCCCCGGTGCGTGTGAGGTGTTGTTGAATTTTGCCGTAGTAGCTCTAGTGTGAATTGGTGTTCGATTGGTGTTTTGGTGCCGCTTACTTGGCCCTGTGGGTGCGTTGGTGTTGCCGTTGGTGCGTATTTTCGAGGATCCAGAATCCTTAGAGCCTTCTAGTGCCTGTGAAGAAAGGGAGGAAGCAGAGGAGGTGTCAGAATCATTATGTTCGGAAAGGGTATCTCTGGAAGTTCGCATTTTTGTATTTCGTCTCTTACTTGTTTTAGTCTGTGTCCAAGAATAAGCTTGGTTATTATCATACGATACTTTATCTCTTAGAAATTTCTTTTCTTTTGTTTTTAGAATTTCCGCTACATAGGTCTCTATATGCGCTTTGAGGGTTCCCTCACGGCTAGAAAAGAGCTCACTTGAAACAATTGAACTATTTTCAGCATATAGTTTTTCTATTTCCTTATCCAGAGAAGCCACTTCCTCATTGTAATGACCACATAATAATTCCATCATTTTCATGGAGCAAGATTGGAGATTGGTTTCCCAATTTGTTCTAAAGTCTGATTCTAGTTTACTCACTGTGGGAAAAATCTGGATTCTCAAGCCCCAGGGGGCAATCTGATCGTCCAAATATTTCGAAAAATACCATTTGTTCCAATACACTCTTGCCTTCTTCTCCAGCATTCGCTGGAGACAAAGAAAAAAAGCGGTCCATGGATAACCCACCCCCAGTGGCATTCTGGGACTTATGGATCTGATCCATAAATCCCTCAAATGCGTTGCCACAGTGGTTGGCCATATGGAAAACGAGAAAGAAAAAAGAAAAAACACAAATAGAAAAAGGAACAAAAACAGAAAAACAAAAAATAATAATAATATAGTAAGATAGTTCTAAATCATTGAATATAAGTCAATTAATATGATAGGTAATTAATACATAAGTACATTTGAATATAGATTTGAAATTCCTTGGCTTCCTAAGGGTGAAAGGTGGGTAACACCTCAAATTCGAATTGGATAAAAATATTTGGAAGGGAGGAAAAATCAGAAGCACCACATCCCGGAAAATACATTTGAAATAGAAAGGGACATTGAGGCCTTAAATTGGCCCCAGGAACTTTAAACGGTGCTAGGATCAATAAGGTAGAGAGCATAGAATAAAATAAATTTTATTTAACAATCTTTAAAAACAGGCATTGACCAAAGACAACATACAAAGCTAATAAAGTCATTCATTGATACAGGGATTAATACCACTCTCTCAACATGTTTCGCTTTCCTAAGCTTCTTCAGGAGATATATTGTGATATTATGGTCAACTATGAAAATAGAAAAAATATATATGTAAACAAATGTCTGCTTGTAAATTGCAATCATAATATATATTGATTTGATCATAAAGAGAAAATATAATAAATGAAAAATACAAAAATATATATACATATCATACATCAAAAAAAAATATATACAGCATATGTATATAAAAAAAAGAAATTATAAAAAAAAAAAAAAAACCCACATCAACCACCACGTCACAATTTGCTTTTTCAGTCTCACCTGTAGAAAAAGATATAGTTAAAAAATAGAGATTTGTGCGATGGCAGATGTTTTGCTCTTCAGTCCCCACCTCACTGAAAAAGGCATGCAGAGAGGGATAAAAATTCTAGAAGTAAATGAAATACTCTAAAGAGGAGAAAAATCAAATACATGGGTATTATAGTCATATCAGATTAAATAGAGTTGACTGGTAATAGTATTATGTCTGGGAATAAAATCCAAAATGGAGATATAAAGGTGTACCTCTAATAGAATCAATTCATAAGTAGCGAGGGGTTACATCCAAAAGATGGTAAGGAGCCAAATTGCTGTATATATATGGAAGGAGGGTTCTTATGATGCCGTAGGATAGCAGTCGGAAAGTGGGCAGTATACAGGGCCGGAACGCCCACAAACAGCTGGTGGGTGATCCAGACCTGAAGATACGTCTGCAAACTACCACAAAGAACCTAAAGATATAGACATAAAAAGTAAACTAAGTTTTAGATCATATGTACAAAAATAGATGGTTGCTAAAGAAGAAGTAGGTAATGAACTTACTGCTAATGGTCGAGTTTTGTTTAAAACAGCATTGCCATAAGGAGTGTCCGTCTGCCCAGCGTATCAGCAGGGGAAATGACAAAAGCTGGCGGGGAAAACCCCGCTTTTAAAGCCTCTCCAGCGTGACGACGTCTGACTCATCGTCACGCTGCGGACCGAAAATGACAACTGCGCATGCACACGCATCCCGATTCTTCAACGGAAATAGACGTCAGCGGCATCAGACATATAAGACTGACCCGCGGCCATCTTGGAAAGTCCTGTGCCCTCAATCTGGCACTACGGAAGTTCACAAGGCTCAAGATAGAGATTAAACTATAGGTATAAGCAAAGCGGGCAGCATAGGCGGCGTCTGATGTAGCGTAACTGACCCGCGGCCATCTTTAAGGATTCTATGTGCTGAATATGGCACTAAGGAAGTCTTAGGGCTGAAGCCTAGGTATTAATGCATAATTGTACCGTATATGTAGATAACCGGGAAAGGGGAAAGCAGCACTAGGTGTCAGCTAAAGGGCAACAGAGCAATCAAGACATTGATTAGGAAAAGAGTAGCTAAGTGCCCCGGGTGTCCGTGCATACCACAAAACTAGAGGAAGAAGGACTGAAAGAAAAAAAAAGAGCAAAAGCTCATACCGCACTTAAAATCAAGATATATAAATAATAACATACAGGATAACAAATGTAATTAATTAATTAATCAATTGTGTCCATCAACCAATCATATAAACAAATCAATTGTGTATGAAAAAAAAATATATATATATATACGTAGGTGGTGATGAGGGGAGAGAGAAAAAAAAAATTAAATGAATAAATTACAAAAAAGGTTTGTAACTCAAGGCATCATTAAGGCCTGGATGTTTCAAAGCATTAAGAGTGACAATCCACTTAGTCTCGCGTTGTAATAAGATCTTATCATAATCCCCCCCTCTTTCGTTTGGGGGGACATGCTCCAGGGCATAAAAGTGCATTTTACTATCGTCAAATTGACGATAAAGACCCATATGTCGGCTTATGGGAGTTTCCATCTTTTTTTTGTACACTAGAGAGACATGGTCTCTGATCCGATGGAAAAAGAGACGTTTGGTTTTCCCCACGTAGAATGAGTTGCATTCGCATATCATTATATAAACTACGCCGATGGATTGACATGTGGCTTGAAAATTGGGATTATAAAGCTGACCATTTGGAAGGATGATATTACGAGATGCGTAAATGAATCTGCAGAAGTCACATTTGTGACAGGGTTTGGTGCCTTTATTTTTGGTAGTATAAGTTGTGGACATTGGGGCATAGTGACTATGGACTATACGATCCCTGATTGATCGAGATCGTCGATAAGTAATCTCGGGATAATTTTTTAGATATTTGGACACCTTCGGATCACCCATCAACAAATACCAGTGCTTTTGTAGCATTTCACGCATTTGCTGATGTTGTCCGGAAAAAGTTGTAATCACTCTAAAGGCTGGGTCTGATCTTGGTTTGGTGTGCCCATGGATTAGTTGACTGCGGTTAATTTTCTTGGCCTGATAGTAGGCTCTTTTTAAACATTTATTGCTGTAGCCACGTGCCTTGAGACGTTCTCTCAGTGCCCTGGCCTCGGATTCGAAGTGAGCGTTCTCACTGCAATTTCTCCTTAATCTTAAATACTGTCCGTAGGGAACATTGTTGATAAGTGGCAGAGGATGGGAACTGGTGGCATGCAGGAGTGAGTTTCCTGCTGATGCTTTACGAAAAAAGGGTAGTTCCTATGGTTCTATCAGGATTAATAAAGAGGGTGACGTCCAGAAACGTTAAGGTGGTCTGATTGGCTTCCATGGTGAAAGTTAAGTTGTAGGGATTAGTTATCAAACCCTCAAAGAAATGGGAGAGATCTTCTCTACTACCGGTCCAAATTAAAAACACATCATCAATATACCGTTTCCATATCGGTATATTTTCCACCAGGGTTTGCATATCTTCCCTAAAGAAAAGTCTTTGCTCCCACTTTTTTTAAAGATTTTAAAGATTGTTAAATAAAATTTATTTTATTCTATGCTCTCTACCTTATTGATCCTAGCACCGTTTAAAGTCCCTGGGGCCAATTTAAGGCCTCAATGTCCCTTTCTATTTCAATTGATTTACTAAGGGCAAATAAGCTGTTGACTTTGGAAGGGGACATTTACTTTGCAAAGGAATTTTCCCCTAGCTTAGTGAATGTGAAAATTCAAATGCATAGAATACCCAATCACATGCAAGGAAAATTAAATAAAAAAACAGTATTTTTGCTTGCATATAATTGGATGATGAAAGTCAGCAGAGCTTCCACTCATTCACTAGGCTGAGGGAACTCTAAAGCCTATTTGCCTTTAGTAAAACACCAGCCGTTTACATCCTGCAAGTAAAGTTTTCTCTGTTTTTAATTGATTTGCATATTCTAATTGTGATAATATCTTTAACAGGTGCAACAGTTTCAGAATGAATACCTGTAGCAGATGTGAGCATGTTGCCCATCAATAGGTTTGTTATCTAATGATCTAGAGAAGTAAAGAGTTAAAGCAGTTGTATACCCACAGAATTTTTTTTTTTAAACCTGTAAAGCAAAAGGCATAATGAGCTAGTATGCACCGCATACTAGCTCATTATGAAATACTTACCTTAGAATGAGGCGTCGGCAGCTGATCCTGGTCCACGCCGAGGGAGCTGACATTTCCCCTCGGCGTGTCTTCTGGGTTTGCAGCTCCAGCGCTGTGAGTGGCCGGAGCTGCGATGACGTCACTCCCGCACATGTGCGCGGGAGACTTCTTTATGGCAAGGTCCCGCCAGACCTTCACCTGGAACTTCACAGCGCATGCACCACTGACGTCAGTGACTGCATGCAAAGTGAATATCTCCTAAACCATACAGGTTTAGGAGATATTCATTTTACCTACAGGTAAGCCTTATTATAGGCTTACCTGTAGGTAAAAATACAAAAAAAGGGTATACAACCACTTTAAGAGAGCTTATCTAGTAGGGAATAGGATTGCAGGAAGGTGTCTAAACAGGTGGTAGTAACTGGGGATTTCTTTACCAGGGTAAGGCATTTTGAAGACTGGATAAAGAAATTCCTGGAAGGAGTTGGACATGATCCAGTTGTCCTGGTCTTCGTTGGAACCAATGACAGAATACATGAATCCTTAAATATCAATTTAGAATCAATTTTGAGTGTAAGTTGAACAAATAAGATTAATGTTGTGTTTGCTATGTTTAATATGAGAAAGACAGTGGCAGCTTAAAGGTCTAAATGCATAGCTAAAGCCCTAAAGGAGACGTAGGGCCAAAGTTTTTTGGCCCTACGTCTCCTATGGTTTACAGGAGTGTAGTTCATTTTGAGCCGACAGAGGGTTAAAGCCTGCTCAGCCTCTCAGTGAACCACGGAGAGCCAGCCAGCCACACAAGCACAAGCTCTGGAGGGGCAGAGCACAGACTTGGTGACTGACAGTCATGGCTCTCTTTTCAGAGAGGAGGGGGAGAACTGAGCGGTCAGTGGTGTTTGATTGCTCAGTTCTCAGTGCAGAGCCTGTGGGGGGACAGATGAAGCATTGGATCAATGCTGCATCCACCTAGGTGAATATAAATGTTTATTTCTTTTACAAACCCAAACTTCTCTTTTAATATAAATGTATTTTTCTTTCCAGAGCACTGGACTGACTTTTTTTTTTGGCGAAAAAGGAAGTTTTACAGCCAAATAGATGGTCACTGTCTATACTGGGGAAAATAATTATGGGCCACTTGGAGAATTTTTTAAATTAGGCTGGAGGAATTATAGGAAAACAATTACTGGGGGGTAAATTATACACTACAGCAGATCCCTGTTACAAATAAATACTGACAAAATTGTACAAAAAAAGGTATATTTGTTCTAAATGCAAAATGTAATGGTTGGGTTAAATGTCTTTCGCAAATTCCAGATTCAAAAATAGGTGGGCTTTTTACATAAAAAATATAAATTTAATTGATATTTAAGAATCTGATCTTACACAGTTTGGCTGTTAAAATTCATGGTTATACACTCTTTTGGGTAGAAAGGGGTGGTGTCTGTCTCTATCATTTCAATTATTTTCAGTCATTTGAAAGTGCATACTAAATAACCTTGTGGATGGAATGTGTGATAGTGTTGAAGAGTTATGAATGGAAATACATATTGGTGTGCAGACTGCTAAACAAATTATTGGAGTATGTGACAGGCAACCCAGTGTTAATGTAGGAGTAAAGATTCAGAATCTTACAATGTACACTTATATATAGCAGACTGCATAGTATAGGACATTGGAAACAAGGGCAGATTTTATCTACTTTAAAAATTGACTGATGTAATGACACTTCTAGTACAATAAAGGGCAAGTATTATCACAGGGAATTTTGTTGGACTGTTTATATAGAGTTTTTAGAAGTTCCAACTATAAATAATAATCTGCTGGACCCTGTTATTGTCAAGCAATGCAGATTTTTTAACAAACTTTCAAATTAAGGGAAGGCTAGGGTGCAGTTACACTGACACAATTTCTTTTAATGTATTTATAAACATTCAAAATCAATTGTAAGTCATACAATCTCACAAATCTAAGGACTATCTCCAACACATAGATTGGCAACATTGCCTACAAAAGACACAGTACAAAAATCTGAGTTTTACAAATAGACATCAGGTAAACACATTTATTCCCACAGGCTGGAAATACAAATGCTAAAATTAAAACCTTTATAACTAGCCTGTGGAGTTCAAAAGGACAAAAATTAGAAGAAAGGGCATACAAATATATAAAACAGAAGGATTAAAATTACATAATTTTAGAGTTACTAAGATACAACAGAAGGTGTAAAATAATGTAAGGTTGCTTAAGAAAAAAGAGGAAAAAAAAGGGGGGGGGGGATAAATAAATATATTAATAATGAAAAGACAAAGGGTTGTCCCCTAGACCCTGTAAAGAAGTAACACGGATTTGATCTTTGGAGACAAAGACAAATCAAAACAGTTCCTAAATGTATTGGACAATTTCACGGAACGGAGCTTATTACAGATGTGCAAGTTAGAGACAACTTGGGTAATAGTGATTATGGGGTAATCATATTTGCCATAAGTTACAGGAAAGAGAAGCAACTATCACTCTAAATTAAAACAAAAATGTAACTTTCATTGGAATAGACACTCAATTGGACCAAATATTTGCAACAAAGAGCACAGAAGGTAAGTGAGAGTACGGTATTTAAAGATGAATTAAACAAGTGCATTAGTCATTGTATTACATTGGGTAAGAATGAGAACAAAATAAAACCTGGCTAAATAAAATATCAGGGAGGCTAAATAGAATATGAGAAACACATTGCTACAAAAATCCCATTTTTTTTATCAATAGTAAAAAGGTTATGAAAGAACAGATAGGCCCCATAACAGACGAACATGGGAAGCTGGTCACAAATGACAGGGAAAAGGCTGATATATAAAAACGTTGTTTTTAACAGTTTTTTTACAGATCAAAAAGATGGGTTTGATATTTTTAATAGTAATATTAATGGTGTTTAACCAATGATACCTCTGTGGTAGACAGAAAACCAAGTACAAAAAAGACTAGAGAAACCTAATGTGAACTAATTATCAGGGCCAGATGGCTTATACCTATGAGCCCTTTGGGAACTTAGCTCAGTTAGGCCCCATTTATACTTGGGTTGGGGGGGGGGCCTCTAAAGAGCGTTCCAAACACAGATCACTCTTTAGAAAGCACTACATGTGTAAATAAGGGCTTATAGCCAAGCCACTATTTCTAATTTGTAAAAACACTTTATGGACTGGAAAGGTACCGGCTATTATGTACAGTATTTGAGGGAATGTTAAGGGACTCTTTACATAAATTTATAGAAAGGTATCATAAGTAACAACCAGCATGGATTTATGAGAGACCGTTCTTGTAAGAGCCAATCTTTTATCATTCTATGAAGAAGGTGGAAGTCCAGTGGATGTAGTTTATCTAGATTTTTCTAAAGCATTTGATACTGTACCTCATAAACTTTTAATATATACAATACAGTAAGATCTGTTGGAGGTGATAAAATTGTATGTACATGGATAATAAACTGGTTACACTAATTAGTTCAGAGATTAGTGATAAATGGCTCATTCTCTAAATGGTCTGAAGTTGTGAATGGTTCTGCCTTGGGGCCAAAGCTGTTCAGTTTGTTTATTAATGATACAGAGGTTGCAATTAAGAGATACATTTTTGTGTTTGCTGATGCTGCCAAATTATGCATTGAAATAACTCCAGTAAAGGATTTAGCATCATTACAGAAAGACTTTGACAAAATAGGTAGTTGGCCAGCTACATGGCAGGTTAGGTTATCTATTAAGAAAGCTACATTTTTTTGCACTTGGGTACCAAGTGCAAAAAATTGCATTTCTTATGGATGCAGATTACACATTAGCAGGGGCTCCCAAGGGAGAATTGGTGATGGAAAGGGATCTAGGGGTGCTAGTATATCACGGACTGAGCAATAGCATGCAATGCCAAACTGCAGCTTACAAGCTGGCAAAATACTGTCATGCATTAAAAGAGGGTATACTTTCCAGAGATAAATCATTTTATTCCTTTACAAAACACTGGTTCCGTCTCATCTTGCAAAATCAGTTCAGTTTTGTTCACCAATCCTCAGGAAAGATAGTGTTAAATTAGAGAAAGTTCAGCAAAGGGCAACAAAATTAATAAGGGGGATGGAAGACCTCTACTATGGGGATTGATTACATAGATTATAGTTATTCACTCTGGAGGCACTGGAAGAGGCACTTAATGGGAATATGATTACCGTGTATAAGTATATCAAAGATGACTTCAGTAATTGTAATAGACTGTTTACACTAAGGTCCCTGAGGAGGACTTGTGGCTATAATTTGAGATTAGCAGAAAAGAGGTTTAATCTTACAGCAGATAGAGGAAAGTGTTCTTTACTGTTAGAGCAGTAAAATGTGTAATTCCCTCCCCCAGGAAGTGGTAATAGCTGAAAGTGTTGACAGCCTCAAAAAATGTTTACATGTCTTTTTTTTTTGTTTAATAAATTTTTATTAAAGAAAAATAGAGAAGAGATATACATATACCACAAAGCATATACATTCTCGGAGAAAAAATTATGACACAGGTTTCAATGCTCACGAGTTTACAACGTTTGTCTAAAAACCAATAATTGCCCCTGTAAACACAAGAGGAAAAATACGAGCGAGTGTATTAACTAACTAGACAGAGGCTTCTTTCTATGCGAGCATATGAAACAAAACATAAGAAAGAAGAAACGTTGCTTTGAACTGAAGAGAAAGACAAAAGAAAAAGAATAGAGAAGGGGGAATAGAGAAAAATAGATAATAAGGTGGAGAATAGATGAAGGAAGAGGGATAGTAGATAGGGTATAGGATAGGGTGGGGGGGAGGGGGGGATTGTTGGCATGCGTGTCAATATGTTAAAAAATATTGGAAAATTGTATCGGTAATTTAGTTTAATTTGATTTTCTGTCAGTAAAGGGAAGAAAACTCTGAGAATAGGTCTAATGAGGTCTATTGAGACCCAGGGCAAGGTTAGGGAGGTAGGCTCACATATGTTGAGTTATAATGTCTTTATAATGAGTGGAAGATGTGAACACTATCCAGGGTGTCCATGTTAGAGTGTGTCTCTGAGAGGTACCCCTGATGCTGTGAGTTATATCTTCTAGGTGGTGAACCTCCGAGACCTTACGCAACCAAGTTTGTATAGACGGGATTGTAGGTTGTCCCCACAATGTGGGGATTAGAGCCTTGGCAGTGTTTAGCAAATGTGGTATAAGGGAGCGTTTGTAAGTGCCTATGGATTCTTTAGTGGCGTGGAAAAGGACAACCCAGGGATCAAGGGGTAGACTGACGTCTGTGATAAGTTTTATGAGGTTAATAACACTGGTCCAGAAAGGGCGAATGAGCGGGCAGTGCCACCAAATGTGTGCGTGAGAAGCTTCGTTCCCGCAGCTCCTCCAACACAACGGGGAGCTATCAGGGAACATTCGATGCATTTTAAATGGGGTGTAATGCCATCTGGAAAGAAGTTTATAATTGACTTCCGCCATCTTGGAGGCGGGTGAGGAGACATGAGCCAGTGTTAGGATTTTATCTTTTAGAGAGTTTGTTATGGGGGAGTCTAAGTCTGATTCCCAATTTGCCAAGAAATGCGGATACCCAGGGTTAGAGAGGTCCACAAGAGCCTTATAAAACAGAGAAATTCCATGTAAAGGGGGGTCTTTTGGGTAAAATATTTCTTCTATGCCATTTAATTCTTGTGAACCTCGTAACGGGTGAGGGAGGGAATGTAAAAAGCGTTGTAATTGATGATATCTCCACTTGTCCAGAAATGTAAGTTGTGTGGTTCTGAGAATCTCCAAAAGAGGTTTAAATGTGTTGGCGTGTATGACGTGATGTAGCAGAAGAGGTTCATCTGGGGACCAAGATTTAAATCCCGGATCCAGTAAACCTGGTAGGAAATAATGATGATTGAGGAGGGGCATCAGGGGGGAGTCATAGGTCCAGGAAAAGTTCCTGTATATGGCATCCCATATATCCAGTGAAGACGTGGTGAGTGTGGGTACAGTGTGGGAAGTGTGCCTATGAGTTCTGGGTATCCAGGGGATAACCGAAAGATCGGCTCCACTCAGAGAGTATTCTAGTTGCACCCATAATTTTGAATTAATCGCGTATTTCCAGTCTGCGATTCTGGATAATATGACAGCATGATAATAGGTCTTAAAGTTTGGGAGTGCCAGTCCCCCAGAGCATTTGGAGCGGAAAAGAACGTCTCTGGATATTCTAGGGCGACTGTTCCCCCAAACAAATCGGGAAATCATTGCTTGTAATATAGTGAAGAATCCCAACGGGACACCAAGTGGAATCATTTGAAAAATAAATAATACGCGGGGGAGAATGTTCATTTTAATTATGTTGATTTTCCCTAACCAAGAGTGGGGTAGATTGGACCACTTTCTTAGATCTGCTCTAATGCTATTTAATAATGGAATGTAATTATATTTAAAAAGAGAGCGTAGTCTAGGTGTGAGGTATATGCCCAAATACTTCATATGGGTCTGTTCCCATCTACATGTCTTTCTCAGGAAGCAGAAGATATAAGGCTATGGGAATTTTTAGAGAATAAAAATCACACGCACATACAAACACACAGATTGAGCTGGATGGACATGAGTCTTTTTTTTTTCAACCTTATGATCTATGTAACTATGTACCTATATTCATTCACATAGCTTGTCCCTAGGGACAGGCAACTTCTTGTTCCAAGTGACACAGCATCCAGTTACTATTTAATTCTCACCTGCAGAGCACTAGACTGAGAGATCCAAGGATGATGGGATATATAGTGTCACCAAAGGAAGTGTCAGTTCTCAAACTACAGATAGAAATCATGGATTAACCTGTGCTGTGCCATGCCATATGCCTCATGTTTGAACACAAACCTTTGACACAGGAATGTGAAGATTTACTCTGCTATAGACTGTCCATACAACAAAAAATGACACCATGATCAATGCACATCTTATGCAGGTGAAAAACACAAGGTGCAAGTAGGAATGTTTATAATGCTTTAGATCAGGGTCACTCAATCAGTAATTACAGTTCTGTAACTTATCTTTTTAAGGGAGATTTTGAAGGAATAGGTTAGGGGCCAGATTATCTGAAAATAATATAATAATAGAAAGTTAGTATGGTTTTATTTCAATCAAATCTATCTATGTTTATGGGGAAACTTAGATAAAGTAGTGACTGTGAATTGGTATATATGGTTATTTTTGCTGAAGCATTTGACAAGATTCCTCACAGATAGCTAAAAAATTAAGGTTTAGACAAATTATTCTGGGGTTGATAGAAATTCACTTAAAGGTCTCTCTCAGAATCATAGTGATTCACATTTAGAATAATCCAAGGCAGTAAATTGTGCACCCCAGGGTTCAGTTTTGGACCATTTAATTTTATTGTGTTTCAAAACTATATAGCATAAAGGTAACTTTTCTATGCTTTCAGATGACATAATGCTTTGTAGTAGAATACAGTCCTTGAAAAATGTTTTAAACTTACAAGCTGACCTGGATGCACTTGCTGACTGGGAAACTACATGACAAATAAGGGTTCAAAGTTGATAAATGTATATTTATGCACTTGGGTTCTAAAAACATGAAAGTATCATACAATTTAAGAAGTAAAACTGTGTGATTTTGTCATGGAGAAGGGCTTAGTGACTTAGTTGACCACAGACTTAATAACAGCATACAATGCTAGTCTGCAGGATGAGCAAGATACTTTCTTGTATTAAAAGAAGTGTGGACTCAATAGTGAGAGACATTATCCTGTGCTTATACAAAAAATGATTAAGACCTTATCTTAAAATTGCAGCTCAGTTCTAGGCCCTAGTTTACAAAAAGGATATTGTGGAACTAGAAAACTTCCTACACAGAGCAAGTAAATTAATGAGAGGCAAGGAGGACCTCAGCTATGAGTAAAGGTGAAAGGCTCATGACGGTTAAAAGCAAAGAGTTCTCTCATGACCTTCGCAACCTTATTGTTGCAAAACATACTTATGGCATTGGTTACGGAAGGGTTTCTAAACTTCTGAATGGGGCCATAATCCGGACGTGGAAAGAACATAATTTCACCATAAACTGGCCACAACCAGGTGCTCCTCACAAGATTTCTGACAGAGGAGTGGAAAGAATTATCAGAAGAGTTGTCCAAGAGCCAAGGACCACTTGTTGGAGAGCTTCAGAAAGACATGGAATTAGCAGGTGCAATTGTTTCAAAGAAAACAATAAGTAATGCACTCAACCGCCACGACCTGTATGCATGTTGATTGAAGTTTGTTTAAAGTTTGCTGCACAACATTTAGAAAAGCCTGTTAAATACTGGGAGAATATAGTCTAGTCAGATGAGACCAAATTTGAACTATTTGGATACACATCATGTTTGGAGGTCAAATGGCACTGCACATCACCCCAAAAACACCATACCAACAAGTTTGGCGGTAGAAACATCATGGTGTGGGGCTGTTTTTCTGCATACAGTACTGGCAAACTTAATATCATTGATGGAAGGATGAATAGAAAAATATACCCAGACATTCTTGATAAACACCTTCTGCCATCTACCAGGATGATGAAAATGAAACGAGGGTGGATATTTCAGCAAGGCAATGATCCCATACACAAAGCCAAGGAAACTCTCAATTGGTTTCAAAGAAAATAAATAAAGCGCCTAGAATGGCCCAGCCAATCACCTGACTTGAATCCAATAGTAAATCTATGAAAAGAACTAAAGATCAGAGCTCATAGAGGAGGCCCACAGAACCTTCAAGATTTGAAGACTGTTTGTGTGGAAGAATGAGCCAAAAACACACCTGAGCAATGCATGCGACTATTTTCTCCATACAGGAGGCATCTTGAAGCTGTCATTATCAACAAGGGATTTTGTACCAAGTATTAAATACATTTCAGTTGACGTGTTCAATACTTTATCCCTGTGTCATTTCATTTTATTGCACATAACCTCATTTCTGAACCTATTTGTTTTGGTCAGGGGCCTTGCTAGGTCTACAAAAGATCTGGGGCTAGTGCCCATAGCCACAAAGTAAAGAAAGTCATGCACAATATACACATGTGTATGTATGTATATATAGAAATATAGATATATAGATCTATAAATCTATATAGATCTATATATCTATAATTTATAAAATATACTGTGGTTACATATCTGAGTGCGGATCCCCCCTTACATCAGGCTCCCCAGAGAGCCCCACCTTACATCAGGATCCCCAGAGAGCCTCCCTACTTTCATCCGGGTCCCCAGAGCCCCCCTCATTACATCAGGGTCCTCAGAGAGCCCGCTGTGTCAGCTTTAATTTGAAACGCCGGGTGCCCACCGTCACATAGGTCCGCCTCCTGGATCGGCTCCCACCTATGATAGGCAGCACATGTGCCGGCATTGGACAAGTGTGGTGTCTGTCAAAGGAGCCATACCAGGAGGTGGGACTTTGTAATGGTGGGCACCCGGCGATTCAAATTAAAGCTGGCACAGCGGGCGACGCCGGCCTGACACCCACCAGTGTGTGGCACCTGGGGTGGACTGCCCCCCCTCTGCCTCAGTACCTGCTCTGGTCACCCTAGAGACTCGGTGCTATGGGCCCCAGATTCGGGGCTATAGCCCCAGAAGCCACCCCCTAGCGATGCCACTGGTTTTGGTTTATTTCTATGTATGGATTGCATGAGTTGTTACCGACATGTGGTGAAAATGTAATGTCAATAGCACCTTTAGAAATATATTTACCTGGAAAAATGGTGATGTGTTCAATACTTATTTTACCCGCTGTATAAGGAGATCAATATAATAAATTAGGAAGTAAACCAGGGAAAAAAACAGGAAGAGCCAACAAAGGCAGCAGACTGTCTGTGTATATCATATGGGTGAGAACCTTTGACAAAGGGGGCCATGCCCCGAAATGCACGACCATGCCTATGACATCATCACGGCCATCTTGTGGGCCTACTATACTTCCTTGCTGTCCACAGTGGTTCTCACCTATGTGATATACACCGACAGTCTGCTGCCTGTTAGCTCTGCCTGGTGTTTCCCTGGTTTTACTATCTGGTTCCAAGCACCTTACATCACATCCACCTGGAGGGGCTTCCTCACTATTGACCACCAGGAAGGTTGCCACTTGCTGAACACTTATCGATACTCTTTTAAATAGCTTGTATATGTAAGTGCATGATTATTGTTTTTTCATTTCATAAATATGTTTTAATAAATGCTACATTTAGGTAGTGGCACTTTTCTCTCCTTCTTTTTGTTTTTCCATGGTTTGCTGGTGGGAGCCTCCCCAGATCCTGCTTGGAAGAGGGACTGCTGACACTGCCATAGTGTGAAATTCATGCCACAGTGTTCTTATATAGACTTTGTTTAAGGATTAAAAGGCTCTCGCTTTTTATGTTGGTTATTATTCTATCCCTATTGCTTTTTATTTTTTTATTTTTTTTTAGCAGTTGCACTAGTGACCCTCTTTTTTTTGCTCCTGGGTATGTTTAGGGTTTTATTGCCCTTTATAAAAACTTTTTAAGTTACTTTTGCAAATGCAGTTGCACTTGTTTATCTCAAGACATAGGGGTTGATTTACTAAAGGGAAAAAGGCAGTTACACTCTGCAAGTGCAGTTGCTCTAGAGCTTAGTAAATGAGCAGAAACTCTGTTGACTTCCATCATCCAATTATGTGCAAGCAAAATGCTGTTTTTTTATTCTTCTTGCACATGATTGAGTACCCTTTGCAAAGTGAAGCCTTACTTACCTCATTTACTAAGCTCTGGACAACTGCACTTGCAGAGGACTACTTCACTTTGCAAAGTGCACCGTCTATTTGCCTATAGTAAATCAACCCCTTAGTGAATGCGGTGAAGTTCTGCTGATTTCCATCATCCAATTGTGTGCAAGCAACAATGCTGTTTATATTTCTCTTGCACTTGATTGGATATTCTTTAGAAAGTGAAGCTTCATTACATTCACTAAGCTCTGGGGAAAATGAGTGCAACTGCACTTGCAAAGTGCACAGTCTACTTGCCTTTAGTAAATCAACCTCATTATTTTCCCCACACAGAAAAAAGGGGAATCTTCAACAACACTACAGATAGATTTTTTTTATTGTAATCATGACAATAAATGAGTTGAAATTTTTACAATTTCATCCAATACTAAAGAACAATGTTACTGAGTTACTGCAAAAGACACAAGGGCAACTGGAGAAAAATAGGACACAGGATATCCGGGCACTAGACTCCGAGGATTGGGAGGACATGTGGGATTTCCCCTTCAAAATCCTGGTCTCACTTCAAGACCTTCTCATACAATACAAAATACTACATCGGGCATATCTCACCCCGTATAGATTGCATAAAATAAGAACCTCCCTGTCCTCAGAGTGTTGGAGATGTACTGGGGATCCGGGTGATTTTATACACATTTTCTGGTCCTGTCCAGCAATTAAAAACTACTGGTCACAAGTACTATCAGTAATACAAGAAGTGGTGGGAACAGATATAGCCCCAACCCTGCAGATCTGCCTTCTAGGTTTAGTGGAAGAATTAGCCCCCAGGATAGCAGAGAGAACCCTCATAGGACTCCTGCTCTTTTATGCCAGGAAAATGATCACTCTCTGCTGGAAAAAAACATGCCCCACAATCCATATTGCTATGGAAAACACATGTCAATAAAGTACTACCACTCTATAAGGAAACCTACCAAAATAGGGGATGCCCCAAAAAATACGATAGAGTGTGGGCCAAATGGTTAGCTGAGGCCTCCACGGCAACCGCAGACTGATTGAACAGGTACATAATACCACTCTACGGGAGAAAGTGATACTGATACATTGGTTGATTTTTTGGTAATGTAATCTCTGATATGGGTTTATTTGATATTTATTATTGTCCCTTGGGTCCCAACTGATAAATCTGATCCCGAAATACTTTAATTGAGCAGGAGCCAATACAGCACTAGGTTTGTTTGTTTGTTGTTCTTTTCTTTTGGACATGCTACAGCTGTATCATATTAATGCTGGAAGCAGCCCAATGGCCGGCTGGCACTGACTCCTGCGTGGGTCTAGTCCCAATGCTGTGGAAGGTTTACTGTTGTTATTTGTTTATATGTCTTATATTCAAGAAAAAGATTTTAAAAAAAACTGGAGAAAAGTTGCATTAATCTCTGCATATGGAAAGGGTTATTCACTGCAAGAGCTGGTAAAATGTTAAATAATCTTCCACAGGTACTGGTTCTAGCCAATGCAATAGATTGCTTCAAAAAGATCCTGGGTGCATTGCTAAATGCAAAAATTATTTATATACAATAAGCAGAATGTTGATCCAGGTAGTCATCAAATTGACTTTAAGGATTAGGGAAACTTCTGTTCCCTATAAGCAACTTGGACCATTTTATAAGGATTTTTGCCTTTGTCTGGATCAGCTATAGGTTTCAGGATCTAAGGATGCAAGATTTTTTGGGTGAACTGAAAGCAGATGTCTTGAACCTAACTATCTAACTGCATCAGAGAAATTTTTGTAATAGCAAAATATCATTCCTCTAACTATTACATGAAAAAAAAATAAGATGAAGTAAAGAAAATTTATGTTTAATATGTTCTTAATAACATGGCTATTAGGGATGAGTCGAACACCCCCCCCCCCCGGTTCGGTTCGCAGCAGAACATGCGAACAGGCAAATAATGTGTGCGAACACCGTTAAAGTCTATGGGACGCGAACATGAAAAATCAAAAGTGCTCATTTTAAAGGCTTATATGCAAATTATTGCCATAAACAGTGTTTGGAGACCCGGGTCCCGCCCCAGGGGACATGTATCAATGCAAAAAAAAAAGTTTTAAAAACAGCCATTTTTTCGGGAGCAGTGATTTTAATAATGCTCAAAGTGAAACAATAAAAATGAAATATTCCTTTAAATATTGTGCCTGGGGGGTCTCCTTAGTCTTTCTGTAAAGTAGTGCATCTTTCCCATGTTTATAACAGTACCACAGCAAAATTACATTTCTAAAGGAAAAATGTCATTTAAAATTGCTCACTCATTGTAATATAACAGCCGTTTTTTCGGGAGCAGTGATTTTAATAATGCTCAAAGTGAAACAATAAAAATGAAATATTCCTTTAAATATTGTGCCTGGGGGGTCTCCTTAGTCTGTCTGTAAATTAGTGCATCTTTCCCATGTTTATAACAGTACCACAGCAAAATTACATTTCTAAAGGAAAAAATGTCATTTAAAACTGCTCGCTCGTTGTAATATATTGTCAGATCCCGGCACTATAGATAAAAATCATTTTGAAAAAAAAACGCCAAAAATACCAAAAAAAATGGCATGGATGTCCCCCCAAAATCCATACCAGACCTTATATTAAGGGGAACCCCGCACCAAAATTTAAAAAAATGGCGTGGGGGTCCCTCAGGCCCCAGGCACTATATACTCTGAACAGCAGTTTACACACATCTCAAAAACATTATATCAAAAATATAGCAATTTGGCCAAGCTAGCATTTAGACGCTGAGCAGGGTAGGGTTGGAGATCCCAAATGAGGAGCAAGGAGTCCGCCTTTTTTCTATGATGTGGGTCTTTCAAGTGCTGTTGCCAACAGACTGCATGGCAGGTCGTCATATGTCTGGTCAAGCATGTGACGCCCAAGCTGCTGCTGTTCTGGCCACGCTTGATCTGCTTCAGACATAGGTTGCAAATAGCAACGGTGCGATCTGCTGCACATGTGTCTCCCCTCTCCACTGAACAATCACACAAGAAAACCGGGAACTGCCAGCAGAGGTGTACTAAGTGGGGGATGGGTACCACACACTGGGGGGGTGTCAGGCCGGCACCCCCCTCCGCGATTGAAGCTTTGACAGTGCCGCAGGTTTAGGCAGCGGCGCAGGGACAGGCAGGGAGAGGCGAGCTATAGTTGTGATGCAAGGGGGAGGGGGTGTGAGGGGGGTGCAGGGTGACACTGCTGCACCCACCATCCCCTCCTCTCGCGGCCACGGGCTGTCTGTCTGTGTGATCCCTGATGTCACACAAGCACAGCTGAGCAGAGTGAAGCCGCCTCCCCCTCCTCTCTGTTTATGTGTAAACAGGGGGAGGGGATCTGCTGAGCATGTGCCGCCGCGCTGATCTGAGGTACTAAACGGGGGGCTACACTGAAGAGGAGGGCTACACTGAATGAGCGGGCTACACTGAAGAGGGGGGCTACACTGAATGAGGGCTACACTGAACGGGGGGCTACACTGAAGAGGGGGGGCTACACTGAAGATGGGGGCTACACTGAATGGGAGGCTACACTGTATAGGGGGCTACACTGAAGAGGGGGGCTACACTGAACGGGGGGCTACACTGAAGAGAGGGGCTACACTGAACAGGGGGCTACACTGAAGGGGGGGCTACACTGAAGAGGGGGGCTGCACTGAAGGGGGGTCTGCACTGAATGGGGGCTACACTGAAGGGGGGCTACACTTAATGGGGGCTACACTGAAGGGGGGTTTGCACTGAACGGGGGCTACACTGAAGGGGGGCTACACTGAAGGGGGGTCTGCACTGAAGGGGGGGTCTGTGTAACATGTAGGGGGTCCAGAGCTGCAGGGGCTGTGTAATGTAAAGGGGTCCAGAGGTGCAGGGTGCTGTCTGATGTAAAAGGGTCCAGAGGTGCAGGGTGCTGTGTAATGTAAAGGGGTCAAGAGGTGCAGGGTGCTGTGTAATGTAAATGGGTCCAGAGGTGCAGGGTGTTGTGTGATGTAAAGGGGTCCAGAGGTGCACGGTGCTGTGTAATGTAAAGGGGCCCAGAGGCGCAGGGGGTTGTGTAATGCAAAGGGGCCCAGAGGTGCAGGGGGCTGTATAATGTAAAGGGGTCCAGAAGGGCAGGGTGCTGTGTAATGTAAAGGGGTCCAGAGGTGCAGGGGGCTGTGTTATGTAAAGGGGCCCAAAGATGCAGGGTGCTGTGTAATGTAAAGGGGTCCAGAGGTGCAGTTGTGGAGAGGGGGTACACAGTAGTGACAAATAAATATTGAAGCATGCAGTGGTATGCAGGGGGCACAGTGGGGTGTTTTTACATTTTAATGTGGGGGTGTGCCAGATATAGGATCCGCTGCGGGTGCCAAATGCTCTAGGTACACCCTTGACTGCCGGGAACTGTAGCTGCTGCGCTGCTGGGGGACACAGATCGCTCTGTAAGGAGGGCTCTGCTGCTGCTGCCAGGGACACTGAAGTAAGGAGCACTCTGTTGCTTGGTGACACAGATCACTCTGTAAGGAGGGCTCCGCTGCTGCCAGCTGCGGGAGACACTGAAGCAAGGAGGGCGCTGTTGCTGGGGGACACAGATCTGTAAGGAGGGCTCCGCTGCCAGGGACACCAAATGTAAGGAGGGGCTCCGCTGCTGGGGGACACCAGATGTAAAGGAGGGCTCCGCTGCTGGGGACACCAGATGTAAAGGAGGGCTCCGCTGCCAGGGACACCAGATGTAAAGAGGGGCTCCGCTGCTGGGGGACACCAGATGTAAAGGAGAGCTCTGCTGCTGGAGGACACCAGATGTAAAGGAGGGCTCCGCTGCCGGGGACACTAGATGTAAAGGAGTGCTCCCCTGCCGGGGACACCAAATTTAAAGGATGGCTCTGCTGCTGGGGACACCAGATGTAAAAGAGGGCTCCGATGCCGGGGACACCAGATGTAAAGGAGGGCTCTGCTGCTGGGGACACCAGATGTAAAGGAGGGCTCCGCTGCTGGGGACACCAGATGTAAGGAGGGGCTTTGCTGCCAGGGACACAGATCTGTAAGGAGGGCCTTTGCTTCTGGGGGCACCTGATGTAAGGACAGACTCTGTTGGGGGCACCTGATGTAAGGACAGACTCTGCTGGGGGCATCTGATGCAAGGACGGACTCTGCTGGGGGGACCTGATGTAAGGACAGACTCTGCTGGGGGCACCTGATGCAAGGACGGACTCTGCTGGAGGCACCTGATGTAAAGACAGACTCTGCTGGGGGCACCTGATGGCTTCTGGTGGCAGGCGACAAGGCAGGTGACATGTTCAGAAGTCCCACTGATTCTGGATTATGGTGACTTGAATGATTTGATTCTATATTACAAGGCAATAATAGTAATAATGCGCTTCATTCATCCTGACACCACAACAACCATGGTGCTGGGATGATTGAAGCTCTAACTCCAGATGTTTGGAGTATCTTTATCTGTTGATTTGTTAACTCTGGAATACACGTTTCTATTGTGGTGTAGGATCTGGGCCTGCTGTCCCTAAATCCCTCTTCCCTTCCTTCTCTCTCCTTCCCTCCTTCTTTCCTTCTTTCTCTCTCCCTCCCTCTTTTCCCCTTTCTTTCTCCATCTCTTTAATCTCAGACCACACCCCATTTGAACCATGCCCATATAAGTCACGCCCACTATTCACGTAAACCACACTCATTTTTCAGCACGGCGCCTACAGCCAAAAAAAGTGTCCCTATACATTTTTTTTACAATGTTGGCAACTGTGCAACATAGCTTTCTTCATAGATACAGTGAAGAAATCAGTGTAGACACAAAGGGACAGGAAATCTGTTATTTGAAGAATTACCAGATGAAAATAACAGAGAATAATTTTATTAGTTATTTATTTTTATTTTTTTTCAGATTGATTGCCTCTCCCTCTCTATCTATTGGGTAGCCATGTGGGACTACCTCAATGACATTTTGGTCTCTCGCTCGCCACGGGCCCCCTCGACAGTGGAGGGGGGCCCGGGGTGACAGAGAGACCTAAAATAAAAGGCAACCACATATTTCAGTATGTTTGTGTTCCCCTTTAGTGCCTTAAGCGGTGCACCAAGTCTTGTGCTTAAAGATTTAAGGTTAATTTTACTATATAACAATGCGGAGCGGTTCCGTTGGATCACTGCTCCCCTCATGAGGGTCCCGACCAACATTCAACCCCCCTGTGGGCCTTTAGACCCACAACCAGTTGCAATCATATTTTTTCAGTACTATATGCTACAATTTTTTACTGGCTATTATATGTACTACAGTATGCCTTTCTACCTTGTTCTTTTCTTTGTTTCACTTCCTCTCTACCTCCCTTTTCCCCTTTGCAAGTCCTCGCGGTGGGTGAGTAAAGTAGTTTTATGGCTAACTTCCCATGTGCCATGACACTTAATTGGTTATCCCTGAATGTGCAGGGAATGAACTCCCCCCAGAAAAGGGTTACAGTTTTTAAATATCTTAAGCAACAGAAAGTGAACATAGCATGCCTACAGGAGACCCATTTCTCATCTTCTTCTTGTCCTAAATACTTCGATGCCATGTACCCTCAAGTTTTTCTGACTAATGGCCCGACTAAACAGAAGGGCGTTTTGATTGCCATACACAAGTCGGTCCCCTTCAGTTGCAGTAGAGAGATTGCTGACCCAGAGGGTAGGTACCTTTTACTACAGGGCACTATATAGGACACGGAGGTCACCATCCTAACATATTATGCTCCAAATAATAACCCGGGACCCTTCCTCTCCCATATCTGCTCCCTGTTGCAGTCCCACCAGAGAGGCACTCTCCTCTTAGCGGGAGACTCCAATGTTACGCTGAACCCTGCTCTGGATAAGTACCCCTCGGAACACAAAGCCCCATCACCCGATGCAAAACAATTCACGCATTCTTTACAAAGTCGTGACCTGGTAGATATCTGGAGGGAGCTGCACCCCATTGGCAAGAACTACACCTACTACTCCCATCCTGATCATTCCCATTCCAGAATTGACCATATGTTTGTTCTGAGGAAACATCTCCCCCTGGTTGTGTCTGCTTCCATTTTAGCAGCTCCTTGGACAGACCACGACCCTGTTTTGGTTATATGCCACTCACTGCTCAGCAAACCCCAATATTCCCCTTGGACTATGAATGACTCTCTCTTATCTTTTAAGGAAGTCCTCATTGATATTACTCAAGCCTCAGTGGAATATTTCAGGCTTAACGCTGGGTCAGTTTCCTCCGAGGTGACTCTCTGGGAAGCATACAAAGCGGTACTCAGGGGGCATATAATTCAGCTGGCAGCAAAATGCAAGCGAGAACGTATAGCAATGCGTAAATCTTTAGAAGCGCGCCTAGAATCCCTATCCACAATTTTTAAACAGTCCCCTACTCCGGCTAACCGTAAACTATTAGATGGGGCGCGTACAGACCTCGACCTATGCCTCACTGAAGAGGCAGAACGCACATTACGCTGGGCCCGCCAGAAATGGTACACCAAGGCCAACAGACCCAACTCAATGCTGGCCAATAGGCTGCACACCTTTACCCCGAAACACAACCCTATCACTCTCCGCACGAGACATAATGTCCTCACAAGTAACCCGTTGAAAGTGCTGGAAGCATTTAGGTACCGCCTCACCACCCTCTACAAGGCCTCCACTCAGCCTCCTACTTGAGACCTGACATCCTTCCTGACAGGACTGACATTGCCTAAGCTGTCCGACACACATGCATCGTTAATGGATTGAGATATTCAGTTAACGGAAGTATTACAGGGTATAAAAGAACTGAAAGTAGGCAAACGTCCAGGCCCGGATGGCTTCACGGCCCTTTTCTATAGGAAGTTAGCAGACGTCTTAGCCCCCCATTTAACGACTATGTTCAATACAGTAAAAGATGGCCGTGCACTCACCCCTAACCTTTTAACCACCAATATTGTTATGATTCCAAAACCCGACCGTGACCACACGTCTTGGACCAATTTTAGGCCCATCTCACTTATTAATGTAGACATTAAAATACTGACCAAGATCCTGGCCAATCGTTTAAACTCCTTCCTACCACGCCTGGTCAAAAAAGACCAGGTGAGGTTTGTTCCGGGGAGACAGGCAGGAGACGCTATTAGACGTATAATACAATTTCAGCACACAGCCCATAGCCGGTCTATAGCAACTATGTTACTGTCTCTTGATATGAACAAGGCCTTTGACACTTTGTCCTGGCATTACCTGACAAAGGTACTCAGTCACTATGGCTTCGGATCGTCATTCTTGCAATGGGTAATGGCACTATATGATTCCCCCCAGGCTAGTGTCAAATACTATGGTTTCGAATCAGTTCCATTTTCCATCAGGAGGGGGACTCGGCAAGGATGCCCACTCTCCCCACTCCTATGTATTTTGGCCATGGAACCTTTGGCAGAGGCGATCCGATCCCACCCGGACATAACTGGTGTTGAGATAGCAGGGACACCCCATAAGATATCACTGTTCGCAGATGATATTCTCCTAACCCTAACAAACCCTAGAATCACCCTACCTAACCTGTTCTCTTTACTAGACTCTTTTGCCTCCCTTTCTGGCTTGTCCGTTAACCCCACCAAATCAAAAGCCATGTCAATTAATCTTCGGTCCTCAGACTTGATAACCTTAAAAAATACCTTCACGTTCCAATGGCTGACCTCATTACCATACCTGGGGATCTGGCTCACCCCAACCTACGCGGGACTCTATAAGGCAAACTTTCCTCCTATACTTAAGAAGCTGACGGACATGTTGTCCTCTTGGACTCACCTCCCATTATCCTGGTTCGGCAGGATCGTGGTAATTCGTATGACATACCTGCCGAAATTACTCTACTTCTTTAGAGTCCTACCGGTCCCGATCCCGCCGCATATCCTACGAATACATCAGCGCAAAATCCTGAAATTTGTCTGGGGTTCTACCCGCCCCAGGATCAATAAGCAAATACTATATGCCCGCAGAATCAATGGTGGACTTTCAGTCCCTAACCTACAAGCCTACTATATAGCTGCAAACATAGCCCCGTTATCCTAACTCCATGCACAACACCAAATGCCGCTATGGGCCACTATGGACCTAGTGGATTCACACCCAACACCAATCTCCTCATTGCCCTGGCTCCCTCCCACACATCACCTCTTGTGACGGGGCCATGTTTGGCCCATTCCCTTCGCATGTGGGACTTGGTAAAGTATTCGGCCAGCCTGATTTCTCCTCATCTACCCCTACTTCAATTTCTCCAGTGCCCATTGTTCCCACCAGGCTGCGTAAACCCCCAGCAATTCTCCTGGTGGAAGACAAACGGATTCACGGACATTCACTCTTTTTTCACCCCCACCAGGATAATATCATATGAGGCTCTACGCTCCTCTCACGATATCCCGTTACGCGAACACTATAGCTACCTGCAGATTCGTCACTTTCTCCAGGGGCTTATAAAATCTCAACCAACCCCTTATATTTTGACCCCCTTCGAGAACATCTGCAGAGCAAGACCCCAAACCTCGGGTTTAATATCACTGATCTATTCCTCTATTGTTACCTCTAAAAAACCACCGACACGGCTCTGTCACCTTCAATGGGAAAGGGAACTAGGAAAACAGCTCGATCCGGAGGATTGGCAGGTCATGACTTTAGCAATATACAAATGCTCAAAGAATGTCATCTTTTTAGAAAATGCCTATAAGATACTTTACAGGTGGTACTACACGCCTGCTAGACTGGCCCGGTTCATTCCAGCCTACTCTCCCTTGTGCTTCCGAGGGTGCTCCCAGGAGGGCACAATGTCGCACATCTGGTGGACCTGTCCGAGGGTACACAGGTTATGGATTAGAGTTTACTCCCTCCTCCGAAACATACTCCATGCTGACCTCAAAAAGGATCCGTTCGAGGCACTTCTCTGCAAACCAATTACGGAGCTGCTTCGCCCGGAGCGCCAGCTGGCTCTGCATCTCTTTACTGCAACCAAACTAACGATAGCTAGGGCATGGAAGACACAGACACTAAGTTTTGAGGCGGTTAAGAATCACATGGACGATATAATGGTTAATGAAAAGCTGACTGCTGTCCTTTCGGACACCCATGATAAGTTCCTGAAGGTATGGAGGCCATGGGTCGAATATACTAATCACACTAGATTTGATACCACCCTTCTTCGGATTTAATGCACTCTTGCTCCCCACCGCGAGGACCCACCCTTCCCCCTTTCTTCCTCTTCTCTCCTTTCCCCCTATTCTTTACTCCTCCCTTCTCAACTAATCTCTGCCCCTAGCTCTTCTTTAACCTCCCTTTCAAAACTAGTAAAGATGGCTAGATGGTACCAGAGGATACAGCACCTCATCCCCTAAATAATCAAACGTTAAATGGGTGTGTGGACAAGGGATTATAGCGGTGCTAGGGTCAGGAAGATTAGAGAAGAAAAGATAAAACAAAAAATACTAAAATTACAAATTTTATTAATAGTCTATCAAAAATACAATGTACATTATAAACAATTCATACAGTAATTACACAAATTTTATGGATACATGTACTGTAAGTGACCCTAAGAATGGTCAAGTGGGCCAGATGGCAAGTGGCCGTTGAAGGAGGGGGGGCTCGTTTTCCTACATGTTTCGCCAAAACATTGGCTTCTTCAGGGAACAGGAGCTCATAGGGTGGATATATATAAAAAATTCTGTGTGGTGGACATGAAAACACATGTTAGAAATATTAATTTGACCAAACACTGCATAGTAAAAACAATGACACATTGCAACTGTGGCTGAACATTCATGCGACCCTAAGCTCCACACCACTAAACGGAACTGCGGACATACCTGGGGCGTCAGTGCCCAAGACGGGAGGGAAGAGAGGGAGAGGGGGAACACAGCCACCCAAGGAGATCCCCACCGGGGAGCAGGCAGACCGCGCCGTAAATTATGCCTGCAGGGGGCATACAGTAGACCTGGCAAAGGAATGTAAAGATAGTCATGTGTCATAATGCACTGTGGTAGTTATTCCAGGAATAGAGGGTTGCGCATATGTGCATTGTATTAAAAAGAGAACAAAAAATATATGTATATAAATAGGTATAAATGTATCTATATCTCTGGAGGAGGTGCGGACTTACATGTATATCTAAAAGCTGTAGAGAGGCAAGGTCAGGAAGTGCCTGTGATATATGTATGCACACAGCAAGGAAAGGACATCAAGGTTGAACCATATCTGCAGACCACTTAAAGCAGGCCTAATTAGAAAAATGGATAGTGTTAGGGGTCTTGCTGTTGTTAACTGGGGCCAGATACGGTAGTTTATGCCTATACTTACTTGATGGTATCTGCTGTAAGAAAAGATTCTCATAGCTGTACATTCACAGGTATATAGTACCGGTGCTGGGATGAAAAAGGGATAAAAGTAACAGTGGATCCTATATGAAATATAAAGGAAAAAAGGAGGATCAGAAAGGTAGGGAAATGGAAGCTTTAAAATGTACTTGGGCACAGGTGAGGCTGGTGAAAAGGAATCTGTTTCTTATTCTCCTGTTTTCTCTGTCCTTCTTTCCCTTTGCTGCCATGGCTCCACCCGGTATTTCATCCATATAATAATTTTTTTTTTTTTTTTTTTGACATGGACTAATACCTTGCCTTCTACATTGATTACAAATACTTTTTTCCTTTTCTGAGACAAGCTGGCAAATCGACTCAATATATCTTATATCCCTGTATATTCTATAAGTGTATATTGCCTGTATTTATTTGCGACTTAAAACTTTTTTTTTTTTTTTCTGTCATTATTGAACAATAATTTTCGACACAACTGTTGCAATACATATACTGTGTGTTTCCTTTTTTATATATTCTTTTCTATATATTGTTTTTGTATTGTATTTTCAATTTTTGGTTGCAGGTTTCACTGTCGTACTGGGACCCAGTGGTTCTCTATGCACACTGCACACATTGTGGCTGGATGTCGTGCGCTGACACACAGTAATTCCCACCTTCCCCAGTGGCCCCTGTGGATCGTTGGGCAACCTTTGGGATATCCTCCCATCCTGTGTCTCGGCGCACTACACTTCGTGCCCCGTTGTTCCCCGCCACTGGACTGCGGTTGTCCCTGGTGCCTTGGCTAGCCCCACGACTGGGGGGATTATCTGTGGCGTGGGTGGTGGGCGGCGGCTCCGCGGGCTCTCCCGGTTTGGGGGTGACATGGCTAGCGCTGTCTTTGCCTGTACGGACGCCAAGGCGCAGACAACTGTCTGCCCCTGGGTGCCCACGTCTGTTCTCAGATCCTCTGGTCCTTTATTCCATCGGCAGATTGGGTGAGATGACACCTTGGTACTTCCCATTCCAGGGGTGTTCGCCTCTCCAATCGCCACACGGTCCGTGAGATCTGAGCATGCGCGCGCGTTGCATGATGGAACTCGTAGTTCCTAGGCACCGTGCAGTGCACAGCCGTGGCTACCCCTCGTTTAGCGTCCGCACACCTGATCATCATCTGATCAGGTGTGGGGGGTATATGAGTAACCGGCCAGTCCCTCAGTTCCCATGGACGAGGGACGTGCCTGCATTCGCTCTGCACACAGCTACAAGGTAAACTTCTGCCTCTCAAAACACCCTGACTTCATGTTGTTTACATGAACTATTTACTATTCCTTTACATACTTTTTAGAACTTATTTTGGACCGGCCTCTTACTCTGGTGGTTAACACTGATTTTCTCAAGCAACACGGTGTGCTTCATGATGAATTAGGTAACAGATTCCTTTTCACCAGCCTCACCTGTGCCCAAGTACATTTTAAAGCTTCCATTTCCCTACCTTTCTGATCCTCCTTTTTTCCTTTATATTTCATATAGGATCCACTGTTACTTTTATCCCTTTTTCATCCCAGCACCGGTACTATATACCTGTGAATGTACAGCTATGAGAATCTTTTCTTACAGCAGATACCATCAAGTAAGTATAGGCATAAACTACCATATCTGGCCCCAGTTAACAACAGCAAGACCCCTAACACTATCCATTTTTCTAATTAGGCCTGCTTTAAGTGGTCTGCAGATATGGTTCAACCTTGATGTCCTTTCCTTGCTGTGTGCATACATATATCACAGGCACTTCCTGACCTTGCCTCTCTACAGCTTTTAGATATACATGTAAGTCCGCACCTCCTCCAGAGATATAGATACATTTATACCTATTTATATACATATATTTTTTGTTCTCTTTTTAATACAATGCACATATGCGCAACCCTCTATTCCTGGAATAACTACCACAGTGCATTATGACACATGACTATCTTTACATTCCTTTGCCAGGTCTACTGTATGCCCCCTGCAGGCATAATTTACGGCGCGGTCTGCCTGCTCCCCGGTGGGGATCTCCTTGGGTGGCTGTGTTCCCCCTCTCCCTCTCTTCCCTCCCGTCTTGGGCACTGACGCCCCAGGTATGTCCGCAGTTCCGTTTAGTGGTGTGGAGCTTAGGGTCGCATGAATGTTCAGCCACAGTTGCAATGTGTCATTGTTTTTACTATGCAGTGTTTGGTCAAATTAATATTTCTAACATGTGTTTTCATGTCCACCACACAGAATTTTTTATATATATCCACCCTATGAGCTCCTGTTCCCTGAAGAAGCCAATGTTTTGGCGAAACATGTAGGAAAACGAGCCCCCCCTCCTTCAACGGCCACTTGCCATCTGGCCCACTTGACCATTCTTAGGGTCACTTACAGTACATGTATCCATAAAATTTGTGTAATTACTGTATGAATTGTTTATAATGTACATTGTATTTTTGATAGACTATTAATAAAATTTGTAATTTTAGTATTTTTTGTTTTATCTTTTCTTCTCTAATCTTCCTGACCCTAGCACCGCTATAATCCCTTGTCCACACACCCATCCCTTTCAAAACTGTTTTCAGCCTCTGTTATATTCTTATTGTTTTGTTTTTCTTTGATTCACTAGCATACTTATTTTATTTATAAGATGCTAAACTTTTTGTTATGTTTATTCATGATGCATTATCTACACTGTTAAACTGTGAAATTGCTATGATTATCAATAAAACCCTTTGTAAAAGAAAATAACAGAGAATAAAAAGCCTGAAAAAAACAAAAAACAAATTTAGCCACCACATATGGGTCTTATAAGCCACAATATATGAAATGTTTGTTTTTGGGTTTAGACACACTTTAAGTCATTTGTGTTCAAGGCCTAAGAATAGTGCATAGAATAGCCTGCAGATAGCATTTTGTGCCATTGACCACACTGTTCCCCTCTAATTTCTATAGATAAAGCAGGCGCACTTAATGCAGGTCAGGTTTGAAAACTCAGTAAACCCCATGTCCCAATACATAAGAACAAACCAAACTATAACTGGCATTGAAGTAGGAGGTATTACACACAAATTATGTATATTTGCAGACGATATATTACTTTTTCTATCATCACCACAGGTCTCTGGTCCTAACTTAATACCAGCTCTTGATGGATTTGCAGCCCTATCCGGCCTTATGATTAATCCTAAGAAATGCCTAGTGCTTAATATTTCACTCACAAACATTGAGTTGATCCCGGCTAGGGCTGCACTCCCATTCACATGGGCAGAAAAATCAATCCCATATCTTGGAATTCATTTAACAGCATCTCATTCTGACTTATTCTCAACCAATTATCCTCCTGTATTAAGACAGATCACAAATCTAATAAAACAATGGTCGCAACTTCCTTTATCCTGGATAGGGAAGATTAATGCAATCAAAATGACTATTCTACCCAAATTGCTTTATCTATTCAGAGTCCTCCCTATTCCAATTCCTTCCTATTTTTTGAGAATAGTACAAAAAAGAGCAACTTCGTTTATATGGGGCTCTTCTAAACCACGTATACTTATACACACACTACATCTTCCCAAAAATAAAGGAGGCCTGGGATACCCTAATTTTACTAACTACTACAGAGCAGCACATTTGGCCAGTCTGTCCAAATACCATGCAAAACAGGAAATCCCATTATGGGTATTTATAGAGGCTTCAGAAAATGACCCTCTATTAATATCAAATTTATTATGGCTTGATCCTAAAGACCGCTTTAAAATTCATAATCCCATAACTAAACACTTCTTATCTCTCTGGGATAAACTAAAAACCAAATATCAGTTACAATCTCCACACAATCCTCTCCTTTCTTTTATCAGAAATCCGGCCTTTTATCCGGCATGGATCTACCCAAATTCTTTTAAAGCTTGGACAACATCAGGCATTCAGACACTAAATGACTTCATAGCATCTAAATCATTCCTTTCATTCCCACCGCTTAGAGAAAAATATGATCTACCAAACTCTGAGATATTTAGATATCTCCAAATCAAAAATTTCTATACACCATTCCTAAAGGGGGATACACCATTATCCCAATTATCCATTTTTGAATCAATCTGTACAAAAGATCCATTTGCTAAAGGTACAATTTCATCACTTTATAATCAATTATATGGAGTAGCAAATCTTAATAGACCCTCTTACGTTCAGAGGTGGGAGGAGGACCTGGGACGAACTTTAGAAGACACGGACTGGTCTAATATATGGCTCACATCTAAGTCATCTTCACCCAACATCTTGGCACTGGAGACAAATTATAAAGTCCTAACTCGCTGGTACCTTGTACCCGCTAGAGTGGCAAAATATTCACCTAATACCTCAACTCTTTGTTTTAGAGGATGGCCAGAAATAGGCACATATTTACACATATGGTGGACGTGCCCAGTAATCCAAACCTTCTGGAAGGAAGTCTTCGTGATTGCATCTAAAACATTTAAAAAAATAATACAACCAGATCCATATTTAACTTTACTTAATCTAAAACCGGAATGGTTAACAATCTCTATATTCAAACTTATGATCCAACTAATAACGGCTGCAAAACAAACAGTGGCCAAGGCATGGAAATCTCCTACATTGGTACTAGCAGAAACAATTCACAGAATGAATAATACAATGTCCCATGCTAAGATGGTAGCCATCGATCAAAATCAAATTCCAAAATTTGAAAAACTTTGGCATCCTTGGATAAAACAACAGTTCCTGTCAAATTTCAATGACTCTGTCCTGTTGCCATGGTAACAGATTAAATGACTTACAGAGACACCCATTCTAAGGCTTCAAAGAGAACTAAAAAGAATAATAAACTGACGAGCGGGACAACCTTGTGGACCATACCTCTACCTTTCAACCCTTTTTCTTCTTTCTCTTTCCTTTTCTCCACCTTACGATTAAAGCTCATTATCAGAATTTATTTGACCTATATACACTCTACTTGTAAACAATATGTATAGTAGGTATAAATCATTTAAATACCTACAAAAGTAACTAAGGAAATGATATATATCTTTAATTTAGGTTTACGTGAACCCAATGTTTAATATTTGAAATTTCATGATATTTACCTATATAAACCCTACTGTAAAACAATGAGCTTACTTTATAGATCCTTGTAAACTTACTTTATGTATCTTTATGTATCTTTATAACATTGTATACTCAATAAACTTCTTTTGACAAGGAAAACTCAGTAAACATAATATAGGCATTTCATAAAAATAGAAATTTGGAGTTTAAATATAACTGATATATGTAACTTAGGGAAAAAAATGGGTGGAGGTTTTTGATTGGTTTCCTGCATCGTTTGGGTATAATGTATTTTAGGTGTTTAGATTATCGCTATGACTTCTGTAAATTGTATTCCATAGAAAGCCCCTAAAACCATAAGGTTCTACAAATGCACAGAGATTGTGCGGCTCATATGCTGTAAGCCAGGGATTCTGTGTTGAAGGCAACAAAGCCCAGAATTAGGAACAACCTGCCACTAACAGTCTGTTGAGTTGTAGAAACATATCAATTACCTGGGACTCAGAAAGTGTTACAAATCTCTCAGTGTCTCTCCAAAAGCGAAAATCTCCTTCCAGCGAAGAGACATTTGTTATTTTATTGTTCTAATGGCACTACTAATATATTATTATTTTCAGAAAAAAATCCTAGAATAATCAAATAATTTAAAAAGGCACTACACATATTATTTTACTGTAATTATAGATAGCTTTATTTTATTTTGAATAATGAAATCTTTTTCTCTATAGATAGTCAGCTGTAATGTACAACGTTGTAAGAGTAACACAAAAATGTTCTGCTCCCCCAAATGGGAAATATGTAAGTGACCAATTTAAATTATTAAAGTTGTAGTTAATGTAATAATTAAAGCATACAATTTAAATGAAGCTTCAGTTAACATTTCGCATGAATTTATCGGTCCATACGGACATGTTTTAATTTTTTGTTCAGGTTCTTAGGTTAAAATCAAGAAGTAGAAAATCAAAAGATAATTATTTCTCACAGGAGAGTAGTTATGTTTCTGCTTATTAGGAGTAAATTGTGAAAGTAAAAAGTAGCTTGAATTAAGTGTGGGGCAGATAATATGACTGTCAAGAAGTTAATCTCATGCTAAGTGTATAAAATCTTGTATGTAAAGTTTTCAGGACAATGCAAAGGCTCTGAAGACTGCTGCCTAACTGCAGTTTTTTTTTAACGTTACATTACATTCCTGTACAGGGTAGCAAATAAAAAATATATATGGGCTGCTGGGGGGGATATTAAAGTAAACCTGTTGTTTGCTCTGCCTGGGCAAAGTGCGTGTTTGGTTTATGTAAGGTATATGAGATGAAGTTGAAGGGTTAGGTTTAGGTTAAATGTACGGGTTTAAGAGCTGGGTTTATGGGTTAAAATTTCAAAGTTTAAAGTGGTTCTAATGCCTTAAGGTTTTTCACCTATAGATGAAAGGTTTTGCATTCTATACAGTAACGTGAAAAACCTTCTGTGCTGCAGCTGCCCCCCAGACCCTTTTTTCTACCTGAGCCCATCTGATTTAGCGATGTGCATAAGCGCAGCACCTCCCTCCACTGTCTCTCTCCTCAGTGGACAGATTCATAGTAGCGGTTGGCTCCTGCTGCAGTCAATCAAATCCGGTGACACAGGATGGGCTGAGTCCCGCTGTCTGTGTCAATGGACGCAGCAGCGGGACTCGGGAGCGAGCACGCATGGGTGCCCCCCAGGAAAAACGGCTTTCCCTGGGGGCACCAGATGAAGAGGAGGGGCCTGGAGTGCCGGCGGGGGACCCCAGAAGAAGAGGATTAGGGCTGCTCTGTGCAAAACCATTACACAGAGCAGGTAAGTATAGGCATGTTTGTTATTTTTATAAAAGAAAAAAAACCAAAAAATTTTATAACCATTTTTAAGGAAGGATTGAGCACTGCAGTTATGTTGTCCATTTTTATTTTAGTTTTTAATTCATTTCTTAATTAGCTCTCCCCATCCCTATTAGTGCCACCCACCTGGTGTTAAACTTACCTTTAGCCCTTTAGCCCCGAAGTGTGACCCCACTTCAAGCCACACAGCCTTTCTCCGAAAAATGGCCACTTCTTACTGTGCATGCATGCCATAGCCCCATTCATTTCTAGGGCAAACCAGTACTCATGGCAGTATTAAAGTGGTTCTAAAGTTGTTTGTATTTTAATGCATTCTATGTATTAAAGTGGTTGTAAACCCTTATAAATACCCAGTGAAGTGTTTGGCTTCAGGTGATACACAGAGATGAAACAAATCCTCCTACATAAGTTGTACCTGTTTATCTGCAGTCTTCTCTGCAGCCGTTCATAGAACAGAATCTATAAAGCTTGTCTCAGCTGTCAGAAAGAAGAAGGCGGACATCTTAAGTTACACACTGCAGAGCTCAATGAGGGGAGCTCTGAGAACTGATTGGAGGGAAAGGACACACCACCTTCACACAAGATGTGTGCTAGAGATCCCTCCCCATCACCTTTTTTCTCATGGTATCAAGAAAACTTGTCAGAAGTGACTCCTGTAGATAGTAGAGTACACACTATAGAGGGATATGCTTTGTTCATATTTCATATCTGAGGTTTACAACCACTTTAGGGTAAAAACCTTTCAGTGCTTGCCCCCCCCCCCGAATACCTACCTGAGTCCTGTATTGATCCAGCTCATTTCTCATCTGCGGGTCTTCTGTCTTTCTGCTCACACACAGGCTTGACTGAGCGCAATGGGAGCCATTGGCTTCTGTCGCTGTAAGTCAAAACCATTGAGCAGGGAGTGAGGGCAGGGTCAATTCATGCTATGTGTCTTAATAGATGCACACAGCCCAATTCAGGATCGAGCCCGCATGTGTGCCACCATAGGAAGTGGCTTCCTTTAGTGGCATACACAGAAGAGGAGGATATTAGGGCGCCGACAGTAGACCCCAGAAGTGGAGGTTGTGGGCTGCTGAGTGTAATATCATTGCACAGAGAAGGTAAGTATAACAGGTTTTTTATTTTAGGGGAAAAAACAACTAAGTTTGTGTGGTAGCTCATTGAAACAAGAAAAAATTCAGAAACTTCACCCTTTCCATATCTCCAAAAAATGAGGAGGGGGTATTCCGTACTTCACAAAGCTGAACTGAGCAGGGCTGACAACATTGCTTGAAATTTTAGTACAGTAGAGGTACAGAAAGTTATAAGCTCACTTGATATCTTGTAGGATCAATGAGATTTTTTTGGACTTACTGCACCGGTATAATGAAACACTTTTAATGACATATGTACCAGACAAAAGGGAGCAAAAAAGAGAAGTCCATTGTTAGGGTGTACATACACTTTAAATTAGAGGTTTATGAGTTGGGTATAAGGATAGGCTTTGTTTTAGTGAAATGTTTAGGGGTTCGACTAGCTTAAGGATCGAGACTTAGAGCAGCCTTTCTCAACCAGGGTGCCTTCAGAGGCTGCTAGGGGTTCCTTGAGCAATTTCCATTGAAACCAACAATCTATCTGTAAGATAGCATTCCTCCCACCAAGCACCTATATTAGAAGTATTCTTTCCACTGATCAGCACACTAATGTACTGTGATATGTAAATATAGTATTATTGGAAGGAGTTTCCTGGGCCTTACAATTATTTTAACGGTTCCTCCATGTTAAGGAGGTTGAGAAAGGCTGGCTAATGCTGCGTACACACGGCCAGACTTCCCAGCAGAAAAAGTCAGATGGGAGCTTTCGGTTGGACATTCCGACTGTGTGTATGCCCCATCGGACTTTTTCTGTTGGCATTTCCGAAGGACTCAGATATAGAACATGTTCTAAATCTCTCCGTCGGAAATGCCAACAGAATTTAGACCGTTCGCAAGTCCGGCCGTGTGTATGCGGCATTAGAGTATTTAAGTCTGTATATAAAACAACAAGAGTGGGTCAGGGAGGTTAGCATTCCCAGATTTATATTTATAGTATAGTTATATAGTTTGACAGGGAGATGTGAAATGGCTAAAGAGGGTACCATCATGTTCACTGTCCAAAATAATTCTTCATTTACAACTTCAACATACAGTACAGGCAATAATAACCGATAACTTGTTTCAAACATAATGCTTCTTAATTCACTGAACGTTGGACCTGTTAATGCCACTGTCAGCTGATTGTTGTACCATCCCATGGAGCTGGAGGATAGATAGTAAGAGTAATGTAACCTTGTATACTCACTGTAAATGACATATAATTAGTTTTATATTAAATTAGAACTTAAATGTTTGGTCAAGCACTCAAAAAATAGAAAGCTGTTTAAATATGGCCTTGTAAAGTATGTCTTACTCTACTGCAGTACTAGGTATAGGAAGGAATAATATAGTAGGAAGGTATATCACCAGCACACCATACTGCTCCTAATCAGCACATTTATTTGTCAAATAAATAGTGACATTTTTAAGCCACTGGAGGACTCTTTCATCAAGCAACAGTGTTATTCCATGGCAGGTCTCTCTTGTATTTCATGACTTTTTAGATCTTGATCTTAAATGTTTTTGGTTAAAATACGGTATTCATTTATCAGACCTACCAAGATAACGCTGTAATATCATTCCAGTTGTGGCAAAATGATCATAGAATACTAAACAAAGTTTTCTTTCTCAATTTTCTGTTTCCCCAGTTCTTCATAAAGAGTCCATTTTTCTAAGCGGCAGAAATGGATAATTTCAAAGAACTTCAAAGAGAAAAAGGAATTGATGATATTCCTGGTTTGTTGTTTGAGTCAGAAAATGTGTTAACATTTTTAAAGGGTGTTTCTCCTTGTTGACCTGGTAGGTTTATAGGATTATACATTTCACACCATTTGTATGTGAGCTGTTCTAGCATAGCACATTTAGTTAAACACATTATTGCATCTACAGGATGTGCAAATGTAAAAAAAACAATATTTTTTTTATTATATATGCCTTTATGTGTAGGAGTTCAGCACTTCTGTCTTTAGGTGACCAAACTTCTGCATTATTATTGAAATCTCCATACCCTTAGACCCAAAAATATGTCTGAGAGTGGTTATTGCTATATTATGTTATGAATCCTCAAGTGCACTATTTTTAACAGCAGCATTTTTCTTGGCCAGAACATCTACATTTACAGTCTGGATGTCTAACCTCGTTTTCTTATTGGATATGGGCATATGTCTACTGTCTCTAATACAGATTAATATTAAATTGTTTCCATAAAATGAATTTGGGAAAATGGCTACTGATTTCAAAAGCAGGCTACTGATCACAAAAACAGTACAGTTAAAGTGTATGTCAAGCAAAACACTTTCCTGGTCTTGGATAGAGTGGGTAAAGGATTACAACCTCTGTTTTCTTTTTTTTACTGCTATCAGGGATTCTGCTAGAGAGATTTACCCTTGCTTCCCTTACTGCTGACAAAGTTATACCAGAAGAAGAGTGAGAAAATAATCAACAGGGACAGCAATACATATCTGCCAGAGGTTCAAGCCTTCCCCTACTCTACTAAAAAAAAGTGTTTTTACTGACTATTCCACATTGTCTAAAAGGTTTAATAAACTCTCAAATAAGAGTGTGCAAAAACACTTTAAAATCACAACCCCATATTTCCCGAAACTTCCTAACCAGGTATGTGTCTAGCATTAGGACAGTATACAGGCACTCGAATAGGCAGAAAATAAAAATAACTCTGAGGTGTGGGCTTTTATTAACAAATCTGCTGCAAACAGCATCATTGTCATCTACAAACTCTTCCTGCAGCATATCAGCTATAGTGAAATTACCACCTGAGGAAACACACGACTCTGGTTGGTGGAAGCAACACCTCAGTGAGACTAACTGGCAGCAAAGAGCATATTTTCTTTGTTCCTGAACAGCGAATAGCAGTAATTTTGTTAGAGTGCTGCTAATACTCCCCTTCCTCTCCCTCCTCCACATGGAGCATAGCTGCCATTTTGTTTTGAGCACTGCTAATTCACCCGTTTTCCTGCTCCGCTTCTGCTAGTCCTACCATAGGAGGAGAATGGTTGGGGTGCTGGTAGTGAGGAAGAGGGATGTGGTGCTTGCATTAAATAGGAGTAATAAACAAGGCTGCCAGCCCTTACACAATGCAGTGGGAAGGGCAGGCAGCATGAACAGAAGGGGGGGGGGATTATAAAGCTAGGGGTAAGAGCAGGAAGCTGTATAATCATATGGCCATAAGCTGTACACCACTCTAAAATCATCCTGTGAAGGGCAAATGGCCCGCTGTTGTGTTTGTGGCTGTTATATACATTTATTTTACACATTATTTACATATTTAGAAATGTTTCACTATTTATTTAAATGTATCATTTTTTTTTACTAGTAAGGCTGTCCCAGCCTGTGTACCTCAAATGCGGGCAAAGAGAGGACTGCAACCTGGGTACTCGACTACTAAAAAAAAAGTCTTCGGTCTGTACACCAAGTTGTCCCTATGCAAAAAAAAAAGGCCGCCTGCCTTTCCACAATGGTTACAAATTTATCAGAAAGACAGTGGAGAAAGGCTCCGGGGAATAATTTTTTTTTTCACCCCACCAGTGGTGAATGGCGCAGGAGGTATTGAAGTCACAGATGAACCATTTCTCTATTTAATCTTCCCAGGGTCACTTGGCTGGATATTTGCTGATGTGCCCTTTTCCTCTTTCTTCCTTCCCTTCAGGCCTGCATACCAACCATTTCTATGGACTCCTTGGGGTTGATTTACTAAGTCTGGAGAGTGCAAAATGTGGTGCAGCTCTGAGAAGAAACCAATCAGTGGCCATGTTTTTTTGTCAAAGCTTAATTAAACAAGTTGAAGTTAACAGCTGATTAGCTACCATATACAGCTGGACCAGAGTTTGCACTCTCTTGTTTTAGTAAATCAACCCCTTATGTAGCCTTTTCTCCTCCTCCTCTTTTGTGGCGTATAGCAGCCACGTTTTTTGACCTGCTAATGTGCCATTTTTCACCTCCTCCCCCAAGGATGTGAATATGAGCGATTGTATATGAACTCCTAATGTGGGCTGTCCCTCCTTCTCAAGGGCACATAAAATCCATTTTATTGTCTGCTAATGCTCCCTTTATTGTGGTCTGCATTAAACAATAGAGGCAGGTGCACAGGCTCCGTTTTTTGAACTAGAAAGTACAGAGTCAGTGTCATTACATTTCACAGAAGGCCATCCTTTCCCTCTACTTGCATGCGGTATGTCATGAGGCAGCAGGAAACATAAGAACCCCCCCCCCCCGGACTCGCACAAATGTACACTATGGAATGCATGCAGGTCTGCACAACTGGCCACCTGTCATTGATTTGAACGGAACACCTGTGCACCCCACGCATGTGAAGACAGCTCTGTGCACCTGTATAGATTGGTACACCCATATGAATGAGTCCTAGGTAATAACAAGTATAAACCCCAACTATATTAGTTATAGTATATTCATCTGACATTTGGAGCACTTCTTTATGCTGCAACCCTCTCTTGCTGAAGCTTCTTGTGATGGGAGGGCCCGTGGAACTCAGAATACATCTTATGTCTAAGTCACCCTGTGCTATCCTGGCACAGGGTGAGTGAGAAAATATATCTTGGACTACTTAAAATGGGACAGTATTATTTGTCCACAATATCTCCCAGGATGTATGTAGAGACTATTATTGGTTTGATTGATTCTGAACTCAACCTGTTAATTGAGTGAGCTGATCACATTAGCCTCCAGGACTGGCTAGGAACTGTTGATGAATAGGCTGAGGAGGGGGGAGATTGTTGTTTGTATTGTTAATTGTAATTAGCTCCTGTTATTGTGTTTATACTACTGTGTGAAGCTCGGTGCCCACAAGTCTGTCCTACAGGTCATGTCTCTGAGTCATCTGGTCTGGGTAAATTTAATAGTAAATTAGCTCATGTTAATTAGGTTAGCTTTGAGTCATCCTGGTGTATAAATTTGTGTGAGATCTCAAATAAAGAGTTAGTCCTAATGTACTCCAAGACTGGTGTTGTCTAGTTCTTGGGGGTTCCTATAGCCAGATCCATTGGACTCATGTTCCAGAACTTAGGAAGCGGTATACTGACGGAAGCATTAAAGCGGAGTGTGGGACGTTCCGTGGCATTGGTGGCAAGCAGTGGGAAAGCTTCCTGCAGTCTGGAACATCCAAACCTCCAACTGGATCCAAGATCAGCATAGCAGACGTCAGTCACCCCAGCGGAGATATGGACCTGGCATCAGAGTTCCCGGGGCTGCTGCGGATCATCCTTTCAACATACACCAGAACGGTGTCTGCGGATGAATACCTGGAGCTCAGGCAGCTGATTCGGGTGAAGCTCTGGATTGGAGCCCTTCAGCTCGCTGGTATAAAACAGGGCAAGTGCTTTCCAACCCAAGAGCAACAGGCCAGTGACCAACGGGCATTGCGGATGGCATTCCTGAGAGAGCAGCCCCAGGAGCAATGGGTGACTGAGTTGGACAGGCTGGTCCAGCAGGAGATAGAGCTGGACAATCGTTATCGGGCTCTGCAATGGCACGCAGAGGAGGGATATTTAGGGGAGACAACAGAATGCTCTCCGGAGGGATATGACTTTGGCGGCCCTGGATTGCTGTGGGAGAGCCTTACAGATCATTTTATGTTTGGCGATGAAGGGGAACCTGACCTTGAGGACCTGAGAGAATATAGAGAGTCTATGCTCGGTCTTGCAGGGGTCTCAGAGCTCAAACCTGATCTGGACCATTTGCTAAGGAAGGAACAGCATCTGGAAAGGGCATACAGGAAACTGCTAGAACAAGTTCAGCAGCATGCCAGAGAATCGGCAGTGGAAAATCTGGAGATTGCCGTCCCCAAACCTGAAGTGCTGACAACAGGGCAGAGCTCTGCTAACCTCTGCCCAGAAATGATAGCATCTTCTGGGTTCCATGGACAGGAGATGGTGAACCTCTATCCCCAGACATCAGTTGCAGAGACATGGGATTTGATAGACTTTTCTGCTGAGGAAGAAAAACCTGATGAGCCTCCAGCAGAAGAGCTGGTATTAGGGCCAAACTTCACTGTGCTCTGCCCAGCACCAACAGCAGTATCTGTGGAGTTACAACAATCTTCTCCAGCTGAAGATCTGGCAACCGGACAGAGGGTCCAAGACCTCTGCCCCACACCTGTGGCAGTTTCGGAGGCCCAGGGTGAGAAGGTGGCAATCACTTCCTAGCAGCAGATACAGGGGAAGAAGGGAAAGGAGGTGGGTGTTGTCCCTCCCCAACAGTTGGCCGGGGTGGAGGAAGCGGCCTTCCCTCCCCAGCAAAGATCAGTGCACCTGGGAGACAGTACCATAGACATGTCGTCCAAGCAACCAAATGAGGGAATGGAAAAGGAAGCAGCCGGCTCACCTCCCCAATGGCAGCTACACAGTTTGGGAGTGGAGGAAGCCAGCCTCCTGCCCCAACGGTTAGCCGGAGCGGAGGATGCCGAGTCCCCAGCAGAAGTGCTGGCAACAGGGCAGAGTGTTACCAACCTCTGCCCAGCACCGGCAACAACTACAGAGTTCCAGGGAGGTGGGGCAGTCGGCCTCCCTCCCCAACAGTTAGCCGGAACAGATGGTGTGGGGTTTCCAGCAGAAGGGCTGGCAAGAGGGCCGAGGACTGCTGGACTCTGCCCTCAACTAACAGAGGATGGATTTCCTGTGAAGGTGGATGGGACTTCAGTCTCCACCTGTATATCCCAGGGATGCTGGGCAGTGGGCCCACATCCCCAACAGCATGACAAAGTGAGTCCAGTCACCCTGTCTTCTCTTCTCTCCAGCGGCAGAAAGGACTCCAGGGAGAAGGGCCAGTCCAGGCCTCTCCCCAGCGGCAGATATGTTCTCTGAGAGAGGCAGAGGTTGGCTGGGTGAGTAATGCTTTGTTTGGAACAATTTATTTGGGGTACTGTGTGGCTACAGGCATTAGAGGACTGGAGCTACTTATTAACTTCGGAGTCAACCCGTCTGGGGTCTCCTCCTGTGTTAGTCTTCTGCCGAAAGGGGAGAGATGTGACGGGAGGGCCCGTGAAACTCAGAATACATCTTATGTCTAAGTCACCCTGTGCTATCCTGGCACAGGGTGAGTGAGAAAATATATCTTGGACTACTTAAAATGGGACAGTAATATTTGTCCACAATATCTCCCAGGATGTATGTAGAGACTATTATTGGTTTGATTGATTCTGAACTCAACCTGTTAATTGAGTGAGCTGATCACATTAGCCTCCAGGACTGGCTAGGAGCCCAACTGTTGATGAATAGGCTGAGGAGGGAGGAGATTGTTGTTTGTATTGTTAATTGTAATTAGCTCCTGTTATTGTGTTTATACTACTGTGTGAAGCTCGGTGCCCACAAGTCTGTCCTACAGGTCATGTCTCTGAGTCATCTGGTCTGGGTAAATTTAATAGTAAATTAGCTCATGTTAATTAGGTTAGCTTTGAGTCATCCTGGTGTATAAATTTGTGTGAGATCTCAAATAAAGAGTTAGTCCTGATGTACTCCAAGACTGGTGTTGTCTAGTTCTTGGGGGTTCCTATAGCCAGATCCATTGGACTCGTGTTCCAGAACTTAGGAAGCGGTATACTGACGGAAGCACTCAAGCGGAGTGTGGGACGTTCCGTGACACTTCTTACACAGCTGCTGCTCTATCACTGTATTCAGACATCTTATGCGTATACTCCCACAAGACATACAATTACCTGCTTTGTGACATATTAATAGTGGGGACGGAAAGTATTCAGACCGCCTTAAATTTTTCACTCTTTGTTATATTGCAGCCATTTGTTAAATCATTTAAGTTCATTTTTTCTCCTCATTAACGTACACACAGCACCCCATATTGACAGAAAAACACAGAATTGTTGACATTTCTGCAGATTTATTAAAAAAAGAAAAACTGAAATATCATATGGTACTAAGTAATTAGACCCCTGCTCAGTATTTAGTAGAAGCAACCTTTTGATCTAATAAAGCCATGAGTCGTTTTGGGAAAGATGCAACAAGTTTTTCACACCTGGATTTGGGGATCCTCTGCCATTCCTCTGCCATTCCTCCTTGCAGATCCTCTCCAGTTCTGTCAGGTTGGATGGTAAACGTTGGTGGACGGCCATTTTTAGGTCTCTCCAGAGATGCTCAATTGGGTTTAAGTCAGGGCTCTGGCTGGGCCATTCAAGAACAGTCATGGAGTTGTTGTGAAGCCACTCCTTCGTTATTTTAGCTGTGTGCTTAGGGTCATTGTCTTGTTGGAAGGTAAACCTTCAGCCCAGTCTGAGGTCCTGAGCACTCTGGAGAAGGTTTTCATCCAGGATATCCCTGTACTTGGCCACATTCATCTTTCCCTCGATTGCAACCAGTCGTCCTGTCCCTGCAGCTGAAAAACCCCCAAAGCATGATGCTGCCACCACCATGCTTTACTGTTGGGACTGTATTGGACAGGTGATGAGCAGTGCCTGTTTTTCTCCACACATACCGCTTAAAATTAAGGCCAAAAAGTTCGATCTTGGTCTCATCAGACCAAAGAATCTTATTTCTCACCATCTTGGAGTCCTTCAGGTGTTTTTTAGCAAACTCCATGCGGGCTTTCATGTGTCTTGCACTGTGGAGAGGCTTCCGTTGGGCCACTCTGCCATAAAGCCCCGACTGGTGGAGGGCTGCAGTGATGGTTGACTTTCTACAACTTTCTCCCATCTCCCGACTGCATCTCTGGAGCTCAGCCACAGTGATCTTTGGGTTCTTCTTTACCTCTCTCACCAAGGCTCTTCTCCCCCGATAGCTCAGTTTGGCCAGAAGGCCAGCTCTAGGAAGGGTTCTGGTCGCCCCAAACGTCTTCCATTTAAGGATTATGGAGGCCACTGTGCTCTTAGAAACCTTAAGTGCAGCAGAATTTTTTTTTGTCACCTTGGCCAGATCTGTGCCTTGCCATAATTCTCTCTGAGCTCTTCAGGCAGTTCCTTTGACCTCATGATTCTCATTTGCTCTGACATGCACTGTGAGCTGTAAGGTCTTATATAGACAGGTGTGTGGCTTTCCTAATCAAGTCCAATCAGTATAATCAAACACAGCTGGACTTAAATGAAGGTGTAGAACCATCTCAAAGATGATCAGAAGAAATGGACAGCACCTGAATTAAATATATGAGTGTCACAGCAAAGGGTCTGAATAATTAGGACCATGTGATATTTCAGTTTTTCTTTTTTAATAAATCTGCAAAAATGTTAACAATTCTGTGTTTTTCTGCCATAATGGGGTGCTGTGTGTACATTAATGAGAAAAAAAATGAACTTAAATGATTTTAGTAAATGGCTGGAATGTAACAAAGAGTGAAAAATTTAAGGGGGTCTGATTACTTTCTGTCCCCACTGTATAAGGGCTTTCCAATACCTTGATTAGTTTCACACGATTGGTATTCTTTCTTAAGTGTTAAAAAAACAGAACTGTGTGTCAGGCTGTTTTTTTTTTAGTTTTTTTACTTTTTTTTATTACCTCATTTACCTTTGCATAGGTCACAGTGGGCTTGATTTACTAGATGCATATAGACTGTACACCTTGCAAACGGCAATTGCACTCTGCAAGTGCAGTTGCTCCAGAGTTTAGTAAATGAGGTTATGAATCACTTTACAAAGAATACCCAATCATGTGCAAGGAAAATTAAAACAAAAGCATTTTTGCTTGCAAATGATTGGATTATGGAAATCAGCAGAGTTTCTGCTCATTTAAAGTGGTTGCAAACCCTTACAACACACTTTTTGCTACAGGTAAGCCTATAATAAGTCTTACCTGTAGCTACCCTGGATATCTCCTAAACCTGAATGGTTTAGGTGGTATTCCCTGTATTTGCATGTGCCGACGTGATCGGCACATGCACACTGAAGCGAACTACGTGCCGTTGCTTCAGTGAGTGTGCCGTTGCCGGCGGCGGGAGTGACGTCATCACGGCTCCAGCCAATCACAGCGCTGGAGCCTGCGATACCTGGAAGTAACTCCGGCAGCGATGTCGGCCGCTGGAGCGGTGTACGAGGATGGCTGCAGGGGCTTCAATCTCAGTTAAGTAATTTATAATGAGCTAGTATGCTCTGCATACTAGCTCATTATGCCTTTGTCTTGCAGTTTTTTTTTTTTTTTTTCCTTGGGTTTACAACCACTTTAATAAGCTGTGGAGTAACTACCCTTTGCAAAGTGCACAATCTATTTGCCTTTAGTAAATCAACCCCAATGTGTTTAAACCAGTTACAAAAAAAAGAAAGAATACTAAATGTATCTCCATATTATAAGATAAAACAATCATGAATATGTGTAAAAAAAAAGATTTAATTTTGACAACATAAAAAGGTCCACAGCTACAGATGAGAAGATATAAAATATAATAAATATAGATATAAATAAATATAGATTAAATAAAAAATAATTCATAGCTGCCACTAATGAAATATTGGTGACTGGTTGCCTTGCTATAGTAAAGCACTGCTTATTGTGTTATTAATATTATTATTACTATTATTATTCAGTCATGAACAGAGCCTGCCAGAGTTTGAGGTATATGCTGGATTTCTATGTTGGCAATGTGCTAGACATAATGATAAAGTTCCCATTTTCCTAGAGTAATCTTGTGGTTATGTAACTAGCCTCAAGTCTCACAGTTTCAGAATATAACCTCCTTCAGACAAGGATTCATTACCTTCTGTGAGACACATTGCAGCTGAGCTGTATAAAAAAAAAAAAAAAATAACAAGACATAATTGTTCTGCATTGACTTTTTCTTCCCTACCATGTCGCTGAGGATAATTCTGAACGAAGCGCTGCAATTATGGAAAAGGTTATTGCTTAGAGCGTTGCTTTACAATCTCTTGTGCTTAGTGATACCCTTAGATGATTTTTTAAATACATCCAACACCCGTATGCGTAAATGCCATGCAATTTAATATCAGTCTTGCAATAATTAATGCCTACACAGGATTTTATTTTATTTATATTTATCACTGTTAGACCCAGTTCTAGAATTACATTTATCTGTTTGACTTTTTTGTATCTTTGCTGTCACTAAATTCAGGAAACACAAGTTAACTACATATTTTTACAGTTTTTGTAAAACATTTTACATAAAAATATGAAGACTGATCACATTAAAATACTATCTGTAAATAATAGTCCTTTCATAGCACAGTAATCAGGATACTTCATGCATTCTGTGTAGAAGTGTTATCAAGATATTTCAAGCATCCTCTGTGTAGAAGTGTAATCTGTAGCTGTAAATAAAGGGCTTTTTTCAGTAACGCAGTTAACGATTGCTTGGAAAACATGTAAAATGGAGCCTAGAGCTCCACTTATTGGCTAGATTTTTAACAACGAAATGGTCCTAGACAATATTTACCTCACTAAAACATATGAAAAAAGAAATTATATGTTTAAATATTTTTCAATATATATATCTTTGCCTTGACCATAATAATAAAGAAAAATGGCTGTGTAACACCTGATGGTATAATTATTACCAAACAATAGCATGATAATACTTTAACCCAAAGAAGAACTGTATTTACCTGTGAGCCATTATAGCCAACATTACCAAAGGAATGATGTTTTTCTCTTTCTCCGGAATAAAACTTAAAATTTCTCAATGGCTGACCTTAATGAGCAAGATTATTTTCTTAACTAACTAACCAAGTAATTATTGTAATATACCATTTAACGATGGATTTATATCGAGGGACACTATTTTTTTATTTTTTAATAAAGGATTTGTCAAAAACTGTCTCTTGTAATTTGCACAAATGTTATCAGGACGGTTTAGATTATTAAAGGTGCCATGAAGGTGGTAATAGGTGAATTCCTTTCAGAGGTGGCACTGGAGAGGGTTGACTTATACTTAAGAACCACTCAAATTGGCCTAGCTCCCCACAGAAAGCTTGGTAAACCATATGAATGTAACATGATATTTGCAATGGCTCAGCCCTCTATAGCATGTCAAATCTCAGTCCTTGAGATGCATTTAGGCAGGTAAAGTTTTATGCTGCCCTATTTGGGAGGGCTAGAGTTAATTTTGTTTCTGGTTCTTTCTAGGTGGGCATTTCTTGGGTCTGACCCACTGGTTCTCTGTATTATAAAAGGGACAGGAGGACTTGAGAATGCGAGAGAGTGGTTGCTGCTGTTATCATGCTGGAGTCCATCCTGATAGCCTGCTGGAATTTGCAGAGACCGGACCATCTGTTAATGAACATCTGTCTTCAGGATCCTTCTAGAACCTAGGGGGATTGCTGGGACCCGCAGTCCACCCTAAAGATACAAATCCTGAATACTACCATCATGGACTAGTTTAGGGAAAGACTGTTGCCTTTGTTTGACTATCATGCCTAGTTACTTAAATAAAGCTTTTGAAACTTTGTCTTTGCCTAGTCTGAAGTTACTCAAGGGGTGTAATACAAGTAACACAGCCTACAGTTCGGATCAGTTAAGCACATTGGGGAATGAAGACAGCAGTACAAGTGTTAACACAGTGTGAAAATACAAGTGCTTACCAAGGGTAAGGAAGGTTTCTCTAGCAGTCTGTCGTAAGCACTGCATACGACAGGCAGGTGGGATAGCCTCTTGCAGGCGTTGTTGTCAGCACTCGCTCCATGAGTAAGTCTATCTCCCATAGAAACGGGAGCAGATTAGCACCGCAGAGGTCCTCAGCTTGTGTACAGATACAGAAGAGGAATGGTTACGCAAAGTGTATGGAGTCCACGCTAGGTAGCGGTGATGCACTGGAAAGGTGGAGATGGCATTGGCTCTGCGTGTCCCTCCTAAATGCAACAGTGACCTTGGTGGTGTATATTACAATAAGATAGTTAACTAGAGTTCAGTCATCTGTTCAAGTAAAGGTACCCTATGTATAAGGCAATTTCCCTATCCAAAGTGCCTAGCATAGCCCAGAAGAGCCCACCCTGGGGTAGGCCTCTCATGTGACCCTTGCTTTGTTCCCGAGGAGGGAAACATGGAGGATGTGACAACCAACTCCACGACCCTACCCCCTTATATGTAGGTGTGCAGAGTCCAGAGCCAAATTATCAGCAAGCGAAGATAATAAACAGTCTCTTTCCTTGTGTATGACAAGCAGGGGATCTGTATATTGTATAGTAAGAGAAAAGATAAAAAAAAAAAAAAAAAAAGATGGAGGCCTTGAATGGGGGAAAATAGGTAATTCCAGGCACAAGTGCAACAATGTTTAATTCTTTTCCAAAATTCAAACTCAAATTTTCCTATACTTTTCTCAGACTCTGATATTTGTGAAAACATTATTTTGATTGTGCCATACATAATTTTGGGGCATATTTAAAAAGCAGTGAATCTCGCATTTACCAAACATTCACTGCAGGTAAATATTCCGGATATGGGCGTTTAAATGACAGTTAATGATATACCACCAGTGAATGTTTGGTGAAAGTTATATTCAATGTTTTAGAAATATACCCCTAGCTGTTTTGTTCTACTTTATTAAAATGAAAACAGAAATAACTATTAAAAGAACGATTGATGGTAAAAGAGTATGGGAATGGTTTTTTTTAGTATCATACTTACCTAGTTGGATGCGGCATCAGTCCGATGCTGCATCTGTCCCCCGGCTCCTCTAATGCCCCGTACACACGGTCGGACATTGATCGGAAATTCCGACAACAAAATCCTAGGATTTTTTCCCACGGATGTTGGTTCAAACTTGTCTTACATACACATGGTCACACAAAGTTGTCGGAAAATCCGATCGTTCGGAACGCGGTGACGTAAAACACGTACGTCGGGACTATAAACGAGGCAGTAGCCAATAGTTTTCATCTCTTTATTTATTCTGAGCATGCGTGGCACTTTGTGCGTCAGATTTGTGTACACACGATCGGAAATTCCGACAACGGATTTTGTTGTCGGAAAATTTTATAGTATGCTCTCAAACTTTGTGTGTCGGAAAAGCCGATGGAAAATGTGTGATGGAGCCTACACACAGTCGGAATTTACGACAATAAGGTCCTATCACACATTTTCCATCGGATAATCCGACCGTGTGTACGGGGCATAAGACTGAGAACCAGGGCAGATCGCCTGGTTCTTAGAGCTTCGTGCAGAGAGCTGATGACTGCCACTCTCCCGGGAGCTCTCGGCTGTGGAGGGGGCGGGAGCTGCTGGCGCACGCTTTCCACAACTCACTGGGAGGCTGAGCCGGGTGCCGGTCCAGGCATGTGGACAGATCCCAACCAAATGGCTGCGATCTTTCCTGGTTCTGTGACTTCAGCTGAAAACAAGACACAGGGCTGCAAAACGAACTGCACTCATGCGTTCCACAGGAGAAGTACAGCCAAACGAGCTTTGGCTGTACTTTTCCTTTAAATCATAGTCAATTATTACATGCACTAAAAAAAGAATTAAAAAAAATCTTTTGATTATCCCACTCATGCTATAACCATATAGAAACTTATTTTTTTCAACCCTTGCAGTCATTTCCTCTTTGATTAGACCTATATGATCAACTGAAAGTGATCAAAACATTTTTTCACATGTACAGCTGGAATATCAAAATAATTGGGTTGCCATAAAATCTGGTTTAAAGAAGTGTGGATGCCTTTATGTTTTAAAGCAACATAGGCAATGTGATGAGTTGCTACTAATTAACATTCCTCATTTCAATAAGGTGGAAAGAATATCTTTATATGCCTCAGCTGTATTTTATAGTGTGTTTAAGCTTAAAAGATAGCTGAATTATGATCTGAGGTTATACAAAAATATAAGATACATTTCTGGCATGGTGCTGAATCAATAATGATGACGTACAAAATCCTTTAAGCAGATCAATAGACAACCGTATATTTTTATTCTAGTCATCCAACCATTAGCCTGCTAGATGTTGTGCACTCCTAGTTGCAAATTAGCATCTATTACCAAGGTTAAGCTGGAAATCTGGCTAATTGTTGGAGGATTTCTTTTTTTAAACATTTTGCTTTATTGGTTTGCAATTTTATACAGTCTTTCCTTAATATACTACCTCCTCAAACCTAAATTCTTGGACCGGTGTAGCATACTGCTTAGTGATTAAGAACGCTCTGTGGCTTTACTAGGGCAATATTTTGCATTATCAACAAGCACCCATTTTGTTTTATTTTAAATATTACCTGAAAGTAACTTTACATTACCTAATTTGTTGCACTTTGTACTTTCACAACCATTGTTGATTCTAAATTTGAAGACTTCTTTTTTTTCTTTCTGCTATAGTATTATGTAAAATAATGAACCATTTCTGAGCAGTTACTGATGTAAGATTATTGATATAATAATAAAGCAGCATAAAGTAGAACTTTATTACACACATTTTTATCTAAAATGATCATAGTGTAATACAAGTGTAATCAAACCTAAATCAAAACTTACTTTTTATGGAGTCATCATGCCTTTTAAAATTTGCACAAAAAAAAAAACACTCTTCCTACTCATGTCATAGGTGAACAGATGTTTTTGGACTAGTAGGGGCTTTTGTTCCTGCTCTTCATAAGGCTAGGCTTCCCAATGTCGTGGAAGACACGTTCAGAGACACAGTGTGGACCACTTTTGATCCTAGTTAGCTTAAATCATGATACACATAAAAAATAAATAATTCCGTGTGATTTAAGAAAAACTGTTAATTCATATTTGGACAATAACTACTATAACTTCAGAAAGAGTGAAAATGTCTTTTTTCTGTCTTTTTTTTTTTTTAGAATAGAGTTCTTATTTAACTCATGGTGCTTGTAAAGATGTTTTTCTGTAGGGATCAGCTTCAAATGTAGGGCATTTTCAGGTGTCAGCTTGTTCATTAGGGTGGGTTTCAGGACTTCATAAGCTCAGCCAGACCAGCTCTCTTCAGCCACTACCTTGGCCAGAGCTTCTATCTATTCAGCCACAGACAGATGGAAATCCCTTCTCTTAGATCAGGGATGGCGAACCTTGGCACCCCAGATGTTTTGGAACTACATTTCCCATGATGCTCACCTACACTGCAGAGTGCATGAGCATCATTTGAAATGTAGTTTCAAAACATCTGTATACAAATTGGAAAATGTATAATTTACTTACATCATGTTATCTTGTTCCATGCCAACCATAACATTTTGGATTTCCCATCACTTTAAGTCCTGGTGACAGTGGCCACCTGGCCAAATAGAAAGGGGTAAATCTCCCCAGCTGGGACACGGACAGCAATAAAAACCTTATAGTAGTTCTAATCCTCCCATACTCTATGTAGAGGGTCTCTGTTTTGAAGTACACTATATTACCAATGGTATTGGGACGCCTCCCTTTACACACACATGAACTTTAATGGCATCATAGACTTAGTCCGTAGAGTTCAATATTGCCTTTGCCCACCCTTTGCAGCTATAAGAGCTTCACCTCTTCTTGGGAAGGCTGTCCACAAGGTATTGGAGTGTGTCTATGGAAATGTTTGATCATTCTTCCAGAAGCACATTTGTAAGGCCAGGCACTAATGTGGACAAGAAGGCCTGGCTTGTAGTCTCCTCTCTAATTCACCCCAAAGGTGTTCTGTTTGGTTGAGATCAGGACTCTGTGCAGGTCAGTCAAGTCATTCACTCCAAACTCGTTCATCCGTGTCTTTATGGACCTTGTTTGTGCACTGGTGCGCAGTCATGTTGGAACAGAAAGGGGTCATCCCCAAACTGTTTTCACAAAGTTGGGAGCATGAAATTGTCCAAAATGTCTTGGTATGCTGACGCCTTAAGAGTTCCCTTCACTAGAAATAAGGGGCCAAGCCCAACCCCTGAAAAACAACCCCACACCATAATCCCTGCTCCGCCAAATGATCTGGACCAGTGCACAAAGCAAGGTCCATAAAGACATGCATGAGCGAGTTTGGGGTGGGTTATTTTGTGTTTTCAATACTGACCTTCAGTATGGCTATTAATAGCAGCCACCACGGATTCACACGTGGGGAGTCTGGGGATGTCAGTGACATCTTGGTAGATTTGACTCAAGTTTCTTTTGTTGCTTAGAGGATACTAATCTAGTGAAACACTGTTCCTACTATTTGTTGGTGTAAGGAAGGCCCTATACATACAAATAGGCATTGTTTAGGAGGGTCAATTAGCACCACTTGATCTCTGTCCTATTTACATGCAGGATCTGAAACTGGCAGTTAAAAGCAATGTAATAGCAAAGCATCTAAAAAACACATTTATGTTCTGCACTACCTCCGTCCAGTGAAGAATGGAAAAATAGTATGAATGGCATAATTCTCGAAGAGAAAGCTGTATATATCAAGCAAGGAGCGCCTTGGAAATATGATTTGACTTGGAAACCCTGGTGGGTAGCAAGAGGGATTCACATGTAAAATACTAATAATCATTAAAATAATCCTGTAAAAGTATAAAGACAAACCAAGAAGGGACCCTAGAGAACTTAATGGTGAGAGAATGGAGGGAAGATGGGGTGAGAGGGCTGAATCAGTGTGAGTGGGGGAAGCGGGTTTGTTTAGTTAATAAAAATATTAAGAGACGCATCTCCAGGCTCCACCCTATATTTAGATAATATATGTTCAGGTTTCATTGTTCTGGGATGGAGATCTGATTAATAAGGGGAAATATGTATTTACTTGATGTATTTTTGTACTGTCCCCTTTTTTTGCTATTTTTATATGTAAGAAAAACTTTTAATAAAGAAATAAAGTTAAAAAAAAAAAAAAAACACACATTTATGTGAGCGTAGCCTAGTACACAGGCCGAATGTTAGGCGACATTGGCCGGTTCAATAGAAAACAGCTGACATTTGGCCAGTGTGTATGGTAGCTGGTCTGACAGAAGCCTTCTGTCGAAGGGTCATGACCAAAAATGGTCTGCCGACCGGCTCCCTATCAGCACTCTCATCCAATGGCTAAGAGCACTGATTGGAGTGTTCTGGCGGGGATGGGAGGGGGGCTTCCCCCTGTCAGAACCCAATAGCACAGCAGGGGAGATCGCTGCATTAACATTGTATTGTTAGTACAGCGGCTCCGACCTGAGCTGTCGGTTTTTGTTCGTTCAACCCACTGGGTTGAATGAAAAAGACTAGTAGTGTGTACTAGTCTTAAGAGTTGGTTGGGGCAGCCATAATAGACGTATCTTCACTTCCCTCAAAAACTAGTTCTGGCCAGCTAGGTAGATTGTTTCAAAAAAGAGCTGGATGCATTTCTAAATGCACAAAATATAAACGGATATTACCATTTATAGGTGGTAACACCAGAGATTGTTGATCCAGAGAATATGCAATTGCCTACTGGGGGGATCAGGACAGAGTTACACCCCCCTGCTGAAGCAAATTGGACCAAATTTTATTGTTTTTTTGCCTTCCTGTGGATCAACTGGGGCTATAGGATTGTGTATGAAAGTTTATTTTTTTGTGTATGGAGGTTTATTTTTTTTCTAATGGTTGAACTAGAAGAACTTATGTCTTTTTTAACCTTACTATCTATGTAACCTATGGGTAATACTATAAAGTACCAAATGGGGTTCTCCTTCCTTATAACGTGTGCATATGCTTATCGCCAGCTGATAGGCAGACGCGTACTCATTTCCTGACATTTGCTTTAATTATTATTTTGGTAGATCCCCTTCATTTAGCACTGGCTGCCTGGAGGAATTGAAATTGATTTTATCTTGTTGGCAGGTGACAATCTACTGAATGCCAGTCTAGCTCTTGGAATCATTTTTTAGTGGTGTCAGAGGCATTATGAAGTGCAGGCTGTATTGTGACAATTAACCCACAGCACTGCATATTTTGGTGCCAGGATCCCTATGACATGTTTACATTGATAAAGGCTGAAGAACATCTTATCTTTCATCAAGAGTGTTTTGATAAATGTTACCACCACATCACGAAAGATTTATAGCTTTTGCACATATGGAAAGAGCAGAAGTTATATTTAACTTGAGCCATTTTCCTTTAAAAAAAATCATTATATCTAAATCACAAATAACTTATTGAAAAAAGCCATTCATATATTAAGTCATTGAAACTGCGAAAAGTTCCATAAATTTGTAGATCTAATCTTTGCCTAACATTGCAGCTAATATCGTGCAAAAGGCTGAACAGAAAAATGTGATGTGATCAATGTTAATGAGATTGATTTACTAATGGCAAATGGGCTGTTCATTTTGCCAGGGAATTTTCCCTTAGTCAATGAGGTGAAGCACTGCTGACTCCATCATCCAATCATGTGCAAGCAAAAATACTGTACTTACTGCGGTAAGTATAACGGAGACCGGGGGGGGGGTGTCTTTTGTTAGTTCACCTTTATTTTTTTTCCGTAAAGGTGAACTAACCCTTTAACCTTGAATATATTTTCTTAAATGTAAGCGATTTAGTATGTGATTTTGACTTAGATTTTGACTTAGTACTTTGATTTTGCATTCCCTGTACAGCAGAGGTCAGATTTAAGAAAGGGGGAAACAGCACGAGGTGCAAATTAGTTGTGCTGAATGTTCTAACAAAAAACATGATGATAGGAGGAGAGAAAAGAGAAACAGAGAGATATGCTAAACAGTGTGTACTGCTTCTCCTTTCACTGTCCAGTTGTGGAGGGACAGGACCTGTAAGTGTTATGCCGCGTACACACGGTCGGACTTTTCGTCTACAAAAGTCCAACGGACGCTGACGGACTAAAGCTGGCTGGTAATCCGATCGTGTGTGGGCTTCTCCGGACTTTCAACGGACTTTTTTAGCCTCAAATCCGACGGACTTTAGATTTGAAACATGCTTCAAATCTTTACGTCGTAAGTACGACGGACCCCGAAATCCGCTCGTCTGTGTGCTAGTCCGACGGACAAAAACCCATGCTAGGGCAGCTATTGGCTACTGGCTATGAACTTCCTTATTTTAGTCCGGTGTACGTCATCACGTACGAATCCGTCGGACTTTTGTGTGGTCGTGTGTAGGCAAGTCCGTTCGTAAGAAAGTCTGCCGCAAGTCCGCCGAAGGTACGTCGGAAGTCTGTCGGACAGGCTGTCGGACTTTTGTAGACGAAAAGTCCGACCGTGTGTACGCGGCATTACTGAACTGGAGCACAAAAAATATAGTTCTCCTGCCGTGCCAGACAGGGCTGTGCTGTGTGACAAGGCTGCGTATATCTAAAAGACTGTATGGTAAGAAATATATAAAGTAGTGGTGATGGAGACTAAGATAGCAAACTTGGACTAAAAACCAAACCATAAACTATGTATAATTATAAACATTCTTAAAGGAAAGTACATATAATGAGCAAGAGTCCCTCTATGAGGAGGTGCCTCTGGAGTAAAATCCAAAGGAGACTGGGTGGAAGGAAACCAAACAAATTGTCCCCAGTGCAAACACAACTGTTAGATGGAACCAGTCTGTGATGGATAATTCCGCCACTAAAACGGTTAGGTATGGCCCTGAGGTGCAATGCAGTGTCTGGGGTGGACCATGTACTGTCCCAACAAACAGCTCAACTGTACCTGGTGGGAGGTAGTTTCATGTAAAATCATGTAAAAAGCTCCAATGCCATGTCCAGACATGTTATAGGAGTATTTTGCATGACACTACTTCCCACCAGGTACAGTTTTTTTTGAAAATTCTGTTTATTAAATTTTTTGGACATATAAACATACAAAAACAGTGGAATGACCTGGCACAACACCGGCCATTCTTGGACCCACATGGTCAACTTGAATCTAACATTGGAACAACCTAACACAGGTAACTTCTTGTACCAAACCCCCCCCCCCCCCCACCAACATCCCAGTCCACAGTTCACCACAATTAAGAAAAATTGCTTCACTTTATTTTACCACTGGAGGACCATCTGAAGTAAGACCATGTAAATCTATATGTATGTGTTTTTAATACCCCCCAAAGCACTGCACCGTACTTGATGTTTAGCTAATTTATGATCCAAAGGACACAACTACCTGTAATTACCACCCCTCCTCATGTACTTGATAATATCAAAATCCCATGAGTATTACTTTACTTCATAAAAGACCTAGGGCAGAACTAGCCAGCCGTTACCTCCGATCCAAACCAGGCCTGCCAAACTTTATCAAACTTTTTTCCGCACCCTCTAGAGTGGTATGTTGCCTTATAATAGGGCATCATGGAATTCACCAGCCCCTTCCAAAATGGAACACCAGGGGGAGAGGAATTCTTCCATTTCAATAATATGGCTTTTCTTCCATAGAAGAATAGAATGTTCAGTAAAGTTCTAAGAGCTCTGGACGGAACCACCTCCTCCACTAGGCCCAACAAACATACCCTAATGGATAATGGAATAGGTATATTTAAAATTCCTTCTATACATTTTATTACTCCTTCCCAAAAAGTTAAACTGTTTGTTGGGACAGCACACGGCCCACACAAGACACTGCATTGCACCTCAGGGCCATACCTAACTGTTTTGGTGGCAGAATAATCCATCACAGACTGGTTCCATCTAACATTTGTATGGTCAGAAATAAAAATACTTTGGCAGGTAAAGGTTTGGCAGGGTATATACATTTTTTCTGTGCATTTAGCGGTTTGTTCGGCTTTCAGCTTTAAGGTGTATGCCCTTTGCTCTAACGCTGAGGTAATCTAAATTTTTGATTTGAGTTTTGTTTAATTAAGCCATTCCTTACCTGTTGATCCTGCCTGTTTTAGGATTACTTGATTGGGGTTGACATTTCTACAAGATCACTGCTCAATTTTCAGCAATGTTGTAACCCTCTCCCTGCAACATGGACAAGTCAGTGTACAGGAGTTGTCAGCTTATGGTGAGCACCAACATTAATGGACTTTATAGCATGTAATCTGGGACTGGAGAAGGAAGAGATATGGACTTGCTCCAAAGTACACAGGCACTGCTGCACTTTAGAATGTAGTCAGGACCATCAGGACTGCTAAAGAAATCTGTTACTTGGATGTCAGGTTTACACTCAACATGCACTAAACTGGCATAAATTAGAATATGAGCATTTATGCAGGTGTGTCCTACCTTTTGACTTTCCTAGGCCACATTGGAAGAAAGGGGAATTGTCTTGGGCCGCATATAAAATACACTAACTAACTAAAAGAATAGCTGATGAGCAGAAAAAGTCAGACAGATCACAAGTTAACGATCACTGATATAGATAATGTACCTATCTGATTAATAAAACTTTATTTGTTTGTAATATTTTTTATCAGAGGGCAACATAAAACAAATGCAATTTTTGACAATGTTTTTGATAAACTAACACATCAATATCTGGTTGGATGGATGTAGTTTGTGTTGGGCTGCATTCATAGATGTCTTAGGCAACATGTGGCCCATGGTTGGACAACCCCTGTTTTACATCTTCCCAAAATTTACTTGAAGGTAATTATCTTTACAAGAGTTTTGTATTATTATTATGCTCCATCCTGCCTCCACCTAAAAGCTGTACTTCTCCATCAGATCATCCAGTACAACTATTATCTTTTGAACCATTTGCCCATCCCTGTTAGATTGTAAGCTTCCTTGAACAGGGCCCTCCTAATCCTTATGCATTGAATTGTATTGTAACTGTTCTGTCTCTCTGTCTCCCTTATTTTTTCTAATTGGCATGTAAACTGTCACCACTAAAATTCTGTATTATAATAAAAATAATAATAATAATTCTTACTGTTATCACAAGGGCAATATATAGCTGAAATCCTCAGTACCCAGGAAATCATTGCTCTGGCCCTGAAGTCCCATGAGCTACGGATGGTGCAGTCACCATGAAGCCTTTAGCTTCTAGCAATGCTGGTGGTGGCATGGGGTACTGGTGTGTGACATAGGTGCACTGCTTTACTCCACCCACAGGCCGCCACTGGATGGAAGACCAGGAGCACTGCGGAAGTCACTTGAGCACCTCTAAAGATTTATAGGTAAGTAGAGGGGAAAATATGTTAAAACTTTAACAATACTTTGTGCTGGAAGCAGGAGGGAAAGGGATATAATCATGGAATTCAGCTTTAATTTCTCTTGTATGATCAATATCATTTGAGCTTTTGATGTTATTTCTATTGTGTGGTTTCAAAAAAATTGAAAAAGTATGTTCTAATTTAGTGATAATTCCCTAATTAAAAATGAAAGAACTGGGATCACCTGAGAGAGTACTTTATATGCCAGACACAAGTTTAGCTACAAGTTGTTCATGCCAATTATTTTAAAATCCTGGTATATCAAAAAAGGCAGCAAGTTCATAATACAGAGCCTCAGAAAATCTATGCAGCGACATAAACAATCTGGAGGTCAATTTTCCACTGTATGAGTTGATATAAATACTGAAATGATCATTTAAATGGATAAAATAGATGAACACAATTTCATACTTGTATAAGACACAATTTGGGAATACCCCATAGAAATTAGAATTTCCACTTTAATCAGTTGTGCAAATTTCTCCTTCAACATCAACGTCAGGAAAGAGAAATTCATTCAAAGGGTGGAAATGTGCCAAATGATGTAGCCTTGTGTTTCAACTTGTTTCTCTAAAATTTCCTTGCAGCTGGGATTCCTGCAGCTGAGTTAACTATATTGGAAGGTGAGAGGAAATAGTGATAACTTTACAACTAACTTGATGTTAAATGCTCACAGTCAGTTGGGTGCCAGTGTTCTATGATGTCAGTTCACTAAACTATAACACAAGAACTAAGGTCACTACTGTGTATAATATGTGACATCTTTGTAATCAGAAATATATTTTCAAGTTTCAGTGGGTCAAGTTTATTTAAAGGATCAGTCCCTGCAAAAGTTATGTAATGGGCTTCTTATATCTATCTCCAGCAAGGAGAGTGGAAACAAATCATAAAGGCGACAACGGGGGCACTAACCAAGGAACTCCAGCAAAGAGGTCTCACCACTGGAGTTCATAAAAGATATAAGAATCTCTACAAAAAAAAAAAACATAAATATCACTTTTGGATAGGCTGAGCCTGTCATACATTATACTTTCACTTTATTTTATTGGTATTTGTGGTATACATGTATAGTCAATTTGGACATACATTGCCTGACTTTTAGTTCTTTCTTTCCCATGCAAAAATTATTAGGTCCTTCCTCCAATTAAAGTGAATGTAAAAGCATTTTTTTTTAATATATTTAGTTTTAGATCCTCTGTGAAGTTTTAATTTTTTGTCGGAGATTCACAAAAACGCACTGGAACACATCAAAAATGTTATCTATGGTAAAGGAAATAATGAGAAATTTCCCCAATGGTACACAGACAGAAAAAAAAACGTTATGTGTGTTATAACCCATCTAAGCTCTATCCAAAATAAAAAACAAAACTGGCTTGAGCCCCCTTTCACACGGCTTTCTGAAAGTTTTCCAGGCGGACCTGATCGGATACTCCATTTACTCCTATGGTGCAGCGGATGTCAGTGGCATATGTCCGCTGACACCTGCTGCTATCCGATCCAATCCTGTCCGTGAAATCCATACGGATGGTGACCCTATTTTCCATCCGTCTGGTGGATCGGATGAAAACGGGCAGGCGGTTCGTTTTCATCCGATCTCCCCATAGAGGAGAGTGGGATTCTGACAGGTCTGTCTCTGGACAGTGAGCGGGGACTAGGGTTGCCACCTGTCCAAGATTCACCCGGACAGTCCGGGTTTTGAATCATGTGTCCAGGTTTCAGTATTTCTGAAACCCGGACACATTATTCAGACTGGGCTTTGGCTCCCCCAGTAACCGAGATAGTCACACACAAATCTGTTGCCGTCCGGAAGCTGCGGGTGTCTAGGGGCAGGTTTGGCATCACTGGGGGGGCGGGATGATGTCAGCAGGAGCAGTTTGGCCACACCCAGTGTTCGCCACAGCGATCATAGTTAGTACTCTCCTTGGGGCACCCAAAGGTGTCCCAGGACTTTTATAATCCTATAGTGTATACTAACAAAAAATTTACCCTGTGTCGCTAAAGTGTTTGGGTTTGGTTTGAAGAAAAGGTGGCAACCCCAGCGGGGATGGACCTGTCATCCACCTGCTTAGCGGGGATCAGTGGATCGATCCCCTGCTGAGCAAACAGAGTCTGCGGACAAGCCCGTGTGAAAGGACCCATATACACACTTTAAATTCTGTGAGGAGTCTGTGCGATGAGGGGAAATGGGATATTCATTGTTTGTTCTTTAGGAGAACATGTTTCCTAAGGGAAAAAATCTATTTATGAGGAATAAATGCCTAAAAAGTTGAACTCCAGGCAGATGACTAAATACATAGTTGGAATACATGTGTTTACTTTGCTACCTGCCAAAAGATATGTAATTGTGGTTAGCCAGTTGTGTGATTTCCACACCTCTGCCACAAGCTACAGCCAGGAAAATGACTCTGCTACTTCCTAGATTACTTTTACTATTTCTTGGATCACATCCTTGCTAATTGAATGCTGCTTCATTGTTCAGTGATCAGACGCAAGAGGCTGCATTGCAGAACCAGGAAAAGTGTGTTAAAGCGTTTGTTACCCCAACACTTCATATTCCTGATATGTGCCTGCTGTACCATGTACTTGTATGAGAAAGTGTGCTGTTCTCTTTGTATTGCTTCCTTTATGTGAAATCCCTGGTGTTCCTGCCAGTCCGTCTGCTTTCCTATTAAAAACTGACCACACTAAGCAGGAGAATACATTGTGGTCAGTTATCTAGCTATGCTGGGAACTCAGCCTGCTCTCCTCCGATGATCAGACTTGTCCTGAAACACCCCCGCTGCACAGCCATTCACTGGGAAGCTCAGTGTCCTGCTGCTTCTCCTCCCCCCAGCTCTTATGCAGCTGAGAACAGAGGGAATGTGATCATTCATAAGAAAAAAGGTATTTATAATTTTTTTCTATAAAAAAATTTTTTGCATTTAATTTCTATTTTAAACTGGATGGATTGTTTTACAAAGTGATTGTTTACAATCACTTTAAGAAAATATGTGTAAGGCAGCCCAAACATTAGTCAGTTTTTTCATTCAGCCGATTGGTTGAACTAAAAAAAACTGGCCTACTTCCCCATCCACACACTCAATGTGGTTGGAGGAATACTCACTAAACTATTGTATTCTTACAGTGTGGAGACTTCCCTGCCAGTAGAATACACTGATCAGCGCTGCAGGCTGATCTAGTGGGGAAAATCTGAGAGGGCAGTTGTGTAGAAGTTGATAGGTAGATTGACTTCTGTACAACCAGAGTGCCCATACATGGATCGAATTTTGCTGGGTCCGGAATACTGTCTCTTTCATAAGTGCCTGGGGTTACCTGTTTTCATCACAACCTGCTAGGTCCAGTGATCTGTGTCATCTACAAGTGCCTGCTAATGTATCTGCACTGTCCAGAGTCACATCACATGTAAGCTGCTTTTCATCATTGCAAGTTTTAGAGTGTTTTCATAAACTGTGTTATGGTTTTATTTCCTCACTCCTGGGCTCCGAGTTATGCTTTTTATCACCCAGCATTGACAGCGCTCCTACCCTGGTGACTTTTCTAGTTTTTTCTCATAATGTTCTATGAGCTGCTGGTGCAGTCTCTACTGTGGTGTTATTTTATTCAGCATCCATCTGCATTTCTACCTGTGCGCCAGGTTATTTGTGTTATTCTATTCGGAAATGCAGAAATGCAGACCCATCGGTTGGTAAAACAGTAAAAATATATGCTTAAACTGGGGTTTCATTTTTTTTCCCTGAAATTCCACTTTAACCACTTCAATACAGGGCACTTCCTGCCCAGACCAATTTTCAGCTTTCAGTGCTGTCGCAGTTTGAATGACAATTGCGCGGTCATACATCACTGTACCCAAACTAAATTTTTATCATTTTGTTCCCACAAATAGAGCTTTCTTTTGGTGGTATTTGATCACCTCTGCGGTTTTTATTTTTTGCGAAACAGATAAAAGAAAGACCGAAAATTCTGAAAAAAATAAAAGTTTTGCTTTTGTTTTTGTTTAAAAATTTTGTAAATAAGTAAGTTTTCTCCTTCACTGATGGGCACTGATAAGGCGGCACTGACGGGCACTGATAAGGCGGCAGCGATGAGGTGGCACCAATGAGCGGGCACTGACGGGCACTGACGATGGGCACTGATATGTGGCACTGATGGGCACTGGTAGGCGGCACTAATGGGTGGCACTGATATGCAGCACTGATGGGCATTGATAGGCGGCACTGATGGGCACTTATGGGTGGCACTGGGTGGCACTGGTGGGCACTGATGGGCACTGTTAGGCAACACCTATGGGCACTGAAAGGCTGCACAGATGGGTTCTTATGGGTGGCACTGATGGGCACTGATAGGCGGCACTGCTGGGCACTGATAGGCGGCACTGCTGGGCACTGATACGTGGCACTGATGGGCACTGATACGTGGCACTGATGGGCACTGATACGCGGCACTGATGGGCATCCCTGGTGGCACTGGCAGTGGTAAGCATGGGAGTGGGCACTGATTGGCAGCTGCCTGGGCATTGATTGGCAGCTGCCTTTGCACAGATCAGTATTTCCCTGGGGGTCTAGGGGGCATACCTGGTGGTCCAGTGTGGGTGGCTTCCCTGGTGGTCCTGGGCAGCTTCCCTGGTGGTCCTGGGTAGGATCCGAGGGGGGGCTGTGCTGATAAACAATCAGCACAGACCCCCCCTGTCAGGAGAGCAGCCGATCGGCTCTCCTCTACTCGCGTCTGTCAGACGCGAGTGAGGAAAAGCCGATCACCAGCTCTTCCTATTTACATCGTGATCAGCCGTGATTGGACACGGCTGATCACGTGGAAAAGAGTCTCCGTCAGAGACTCTTTACCTAGATCAGTGTTGCGGGGTGTCAGACTGACAACGATCGTCCAGTCAGGATATTGAAACCACTTTGCCGACGTCATTCTGCTATATGGCGGGCGGCAAGTGGGTAAAGAATAGTTGGAAATGAATAACAATTGCAGCGGAATGTGATATTTAAAGCGGTATAAATCCCCAAAAAATTTAATATATTGCAGCTTACCAATCATTAGATGTGGTGGCTGCATTTGTTTTTTTTCTTTTTGTGGCTTTTTTCCTGTTTTTACGTGGTGATCTGCCCAGTAACACACATCCTGCATTAGAGTGCCTCCACTCTGGATGAAGGAGCACAGAGTCATCTTTGGACAGCAGCATTATTAATCCGGGGGAAGGGGAGTGTTAGATGCACTAGCAGATTTAGAAAAACGCTAAACAAATTGAAGCTGAACTCCAGCTAGCTCTTTATAAGCAGTTACAGCAAGCAGTTTTAATTCTTTTGGAATAAAGGTTTTACATAAATAAATATGTAGCTGGGCACTGCCCACCGGTTGGAGGACCATGCTGAGTACTTTGTGCCCACTCTCCTTCTTCAACCCCCTGACACTGCACAGTGACTCTGTGTGTAAAATCCCCCGCTTGCTCCTTAACCCCCTCCTGGCAGTAAGGCAGTGGACCAATTAAGTACAAAGGAAGAGGATCATAGGACCCTACTCCCCAAGGAGCACAGTACAATACAAATTAATGGGCTGTGGACTAGAAGGGATACAAATCTCTGCACACAGGGGAGGAGAGAAATAGAGTTTATCCTGGGCAATTCAACGGAGGTCTGTGTTTTCTGTGGGAGGAAGGCGAGCTGTGCAGACGGATCTTTTGCTGTATGGGGACGAGAGAGTGTAGACCCACCACTGGGTGCCTACACCAGAAAGGACAGACCCTGTTGATGGGGTGTGACAGACTCACCCGGGACAGAGGCTTTTGGAGGGGACTGAATGCTAGCCTCTTGCCTACCGATTATAGGCCCTGGCATTTGGGGGAACGGTGCACTTTGTGAGCTGTATGCCTGGGGACCCTTGAGGTGGTGTTACTTTGGATTCGGGTCCTTGTCCCCCAGGACACACAGACTCTGGGAACCCTATGTATGCCATATTGGAAATGGTGACTGGGAGGGTATGTCTTGGATTGCTTAAAATGAGACAGTAAAATTTATCCACAATATCTCCCAGGATATGTGTAAAGACTATTCTTGGTTTGTTTGATTCTGAACTCAACATGTTAGTTGAGAGAGCTGATCACATTGGCCTCTAGAACTGGGTAGGAGCCAGACAGTCTACTCCTACTATAGTTTGTTGCCTACTAGGCTGAGGAGGGGGGAGATCACTGTTTGTATTGTTAATTGTAATTAGCTCCTGCTATTGTGAGATGGTGTCCTGTGTTTATACTAATGTGTGAAGCTCTGTGACTGACCTGTAGTGAAATCCTGATTACTCATAACAATGCTCAGGAGGATACGGAGTCACGCTGCTTTAAGGGATTAGTTAATTAGCTCATATTTATTAGGTTTCTGGTTACAGTTGTATTGTAAGTCTGCTGTATATATTTGTGTGTCATCTCAAATAAAAGAGTCCATGTTCAGCAGCTAAACAAGTATCATCTTGTTTTGTGCTTGTGAGCGGTTGGAATATCTAATATCTGTATTCAGACTGGGAGGAAGTGGTATATGACGAAAGCACTCAAGCGGAGTGTGGGGCGTTTCGTTAAATTGGTGGCAAGCAGTGGAATGCTTCCTGCAGTCTGGTTTGATGCTATCTGCTGCGAACTCTGGAAGGAAGCGCTAGCCCGTGAGCAGTGACACCAGGGCAAAGTTCTCCCCTCCATCCAGGAAAGGTACTGGTCGCCGTATGGATTAGGGTGCTGTTTTTGGGAGAAAAAACGCACAAGGAGCAGACAGCGGTATTAAGCAGGCTGGTCTGGGCAGAGATGCGACTGGATGAGAGCTACAGAACCCTCCGGTGGCATGTATCCCAAGCATGCCCTTGGATAGCGGATGATAACAGATGACAGCCCAACAGCGGCCTTAGACTGTTGTATGTGAAGCTGACAGGGGACCCTAACTTTGGGAGTGATTTGGAGTGGCGGTTGGACGAAATCATGGATTTCAGAGAAGGGCTACTGAACATCTCAGAAGTGCACTGGGCACTGGAAGAGATAGAGTTTCTGGCCACGCAGGAATGGGAGCTGGAGATTGCCTACAGACGGCTGCTAGACTCTGCTCCCTTTGCCTGGGACTATCAGGAAATACAAGTTGAGAACTCTGAAATCCTAGCTGAAGAGTCGGAAAGGTGACATAGGTGGCTTTGCACACTTGCCCCTGCCCCCGCGGAGGTCTTATGGCGGATGCAGAAAGTGCGTACTGACCTTGACGATCCTGTTTCTGCATGGAATGATGGGATGATCTTAGATGGAAGAATGTGCCTGTCCAGCAGCATGCCAGAGAATCGGCAGTGGAAAATCTGGATATTGCCATCCCCAAAGCTGAAGTGCTGACAGCAGGGCAGAGCTCTGCTAACCTCTGCCCAGCACCGATAGTATCTTCTGGGTTCCAAGGACAGGAGATGGTGAACCTCTATCCTCAGACACCAGTTGATAACGGTCTTCAGCTTGATATCCCTGGTATATGCAGTAGATCCGATACGTGCACCCTTCACTAGATCTTATATCACCACATGTAGTAAATCCCCCGCAAGGGGTTCTCACTCACCGGAACCAAAAGGATTATAAACCTTTAGCTAAAGGTGATAACAGGAGGAAAGAATATTGCGGATATCACCTGATTACCAGCCTGGGAGGTCCTCGAGGAGTGATCGAACGGAGGTTTTGATCCAATGCTTATAATCCTTTTGGTTCCGGTGAGTGAGAACCCCTTGCGGGGGATTTACTACATGTGGTGATATAAGATCTGGTGAAGGGTGCACATATCGGATCTACTGCATATACCAGGGATATCAAGCTGAAGACTGCATATTGTGTCCACTCTATGTTCTTTCGCTGAAAGCTTTCAGCTTGTGTTTTAAATCAGAGACATTTTTTCCGGTCAGAGTTCATGACTGTGTATAGCGCCGCTTTGATGTATTAGAGATTGACTGGTTAAGCGATTATTTATACATCTGTTATATGAGTTTGATTTTGTTAAGTGGCTGCTGTGAGACATCTCACATTTCAATTACTGACATCAGGTATCATCACTGCTAGTTTATCCATCTTTATATACGGTATTTAATATTCCTAAGCGCTGAGATAGGAGAATTGTGGCAGGGCGCATTTTCCACTTTCTTTGTTTTTTAAATGTATGTGTAGAGTGCACATAATTACAGTTGTTTTTTGGATAATTACTGCTGTCATATTTTTAACTATTTATACCAGTTAAAATTTGGTTAGCCTTGTTACAGTATAGGTAATTGTCATATTGTAGGCCAGTGTTCGTCCCACTTAGTTTATCATCTTTAAACGTGTTCAGTTACCTGCCTACTTGTTTATGCATTGTGTTGACTTGCCTTGTTACAATATACGTATTTTATCTACTATCTAGTTGCTTATGGTCTACTTTTTGTGCACTAATATAGAGTAGTGATGAAGTAGAACTATAGGCAAAACTTTTTTTTTCATTTTGGATTTATTTTTGGTTTATTTTTGCCTTCTTTAAGATTAACTTCACTCCCGCCCCATAGCCAAAACAGTAAGTGAGAGGAAATCTCTGCAAATTAAGAGAATCTATTGGGGACCGTTAAATCACCAGAACATATACTTTTCTGGGCACAACCCAAAATTTGGCATTAAGCGGTTGTAAAGACATAAGGTTTTTACCTTAATACATTCTCTTCATTAGGATAAAAATGTCCCAACATTTGTATTGCCCCCTCACCCCCCTTAGACTTACCAGCGCTGTGCCCATCTGCTGCAGCTCTGCTCTCTTTCTCCCATCACAAGACTCAGAGGCAGCAGTGGAAGTCATTGGCTCCTGCTGCTGTCAATCAAATGCTGTGAGGAGGGAGCAGGGGTGGGGCCGAGACACGTTGTGTATGTCTATTGAGCCCACATGAGCGCCTCCCCTAGAAATCTGTTTGCTATGTTGGCACTAGAAAGGGAGGAGTAGCCAAGAGCACCAGCGGAGGACACCAGAGAAAGTGGAGAGGGACCTCTCAGTGCAATACCATTGGTAAGTATAACATGTTTATTATGTTAGGAAAAAAACCTGAAGTTTTACAATAGGCATAGGCCTTAATACAAAAACAATTGAGTACTGTCCGTGATACTTCTTTTATTTGCACCAACATCAAGACTTTCAGAGCAAGCTTTCGGGGTGTACCCCCTTCTTCAGGGTCCAAGCAGTACTTATACACTAAATTTTAGCAGAATGTTAATAAGACAATCTCTGAGGGGAAAAACAATTACCTGTACGAGCTGTGTTGATCATTGTGGCAACCTGTGAAGCTCTGGTGAACTCCATGCCCAAGAGGGTTAAGCCAGTGCTGAAAAATAATGGTGGCCACACAAAATATTGACCCTTTGGGCCCAATTTGGACATTTTCACTTAGGGGAGTACTCACTTTTGTTGCCAGTGGTTTAGACATTATTGGCTGTGTGTTGAGTTATTTTGAGGGGACAGCAAATTTACACTGTTATACAAGCTGTACACTCACTAATTTACATGGTAGCAAAGTGTCATTTCTTCAGTGTTGTCATTTGAAAAGATATAATAAAATATCTACAAAAATGTGAGGGGTGTACTCACTTTTATGAGATACTGTATATCTGTATTGTTTACTTATCTCTCTAAAGCTCTTATGCCCCGTACACACGATCGGGAATTCCCCCAGCAAAAGTCCAATGTGAGCTTTTGGTCGGAAATTCCGACCGTGTATATGCTCCATCTGACTTTTGCTGGTGGAATTCCTGCCAGCAAAAGATTGAGAGCAGGTTCTCTATTTTTCGGTCGGAAAAAGTTTCGATCAGAAATTCCGATCGTCTGTACCAATTCCGGCGCGCAAAATTCCTACGCATGCTCGGAAACAATTCGACGCATGCTCGGAAGCATTGAACTTCATTTTCTCGGCTTGTCGTAGTATTGTATGTCACCGTGTTCTTGAAGGCCGAAAGTTCAGGGAACTTTTATGTGACCGTGTGTTTGCAAGTCAAGCTTGAGCGGAATTCCGTTGGAAAAACCATCCGAGTTTTTTCAGATGGAAAATCTGCTCGTGTGTACGGGGCATAAGTGTTGTTTCTCTCTGGTGCTTTGTTCCTCTGTTAGCAGCATGAGTAACTTCTGACAAGCTCTCCAACACATGAGATAACATGAGATAAAATTTGTGTCGGGGATGGAGATAAGAACAGAGCTTGTCTATTCAGAATACAGGTCCGCATTTTCCTTCGTTCCTCTGCCTATGTGGAGGGGGTTGGTGTTCCTTTACTCCAAGCAGCTCTCACACAGTGTCTCAGAGCTGTACTGCAGTTTTCCACTTCCTTCTCTGTACTACTCACAGATGCATAAGGATTTTATCACTTTGAAGGGTTATAGAGAAGAGAAGACTGCAGATAAACAAGTAAAACTTATGTAGGGGGATGTTTTTTCATCTTTGTGTATCATTTGAGGCAGTTCACTTCATTGGGTATATGTGAGGGTTTACAACCACTTTAAGTAAGACACAGGTTTCGTCCCTTCCCCAGCCTGTGAATTGACAATAAAAGAGGCAGACTGATGAATCTCAGCACTCTGTTTTCTCCTCTGATCATTTTGTTTCTTGTTAGCAAAAGATCACTGCAGCACAACTGATCGGCTCCCTGTACTGCTCCTTCTCTTTCCAGTCTGGGCTCTGTTGTACTGTATATCAGATTGGAAGAGGCCTGTACTACGTTGTAGATCAAATTCAGATACTTAAACTGAGTGCATTGAAATTAAATATAAAATAATTTATTAAATAATATAGAGGTACATTATATGTGTCTTTTATATAGGCGCCTAAAAATGTTGTGTTTAACAGAGCAGTCAGATCCAACACCTCCCTTGCAGCAGCCCAGTTTTGCCAATAACACACCTCCAGCTTGATCTGAAAATGATGGAGTAGCAATATATTGATGTGGTCATTTCATACTTGTGGTGCAAGTGCAGTCTGTATTTGAATCGCTTCTCAGAAGGTATTTGACTGGTGATAAGGCGTCTACCGTGTTGCAATTGCATGCATTGTTATGGTCCATCCTAATTGATCTCAAAGAGAGAGTTTGACAGGCAGTGCCGTCTGTCAAACTCTGCAGCCCTTGTTAAAAATGCAACGATCATGAAAAAGAGCATCCTGGCCGTGGCATGTAAACAGCCCTGTCAACCCAGATAGCAAGCAATTGTGCTGCAAGTTTGAAAATGACTTGCTAAGCTATTGCTAGACTTGCCAGGCTTTACAAGTGTGTTGCACAATTGCAGCAAGTCCTCATTGCATGATGCCAGGTCAACTTTCTTTGCAAACATTCTGCACGTCTGCTGCAAGTTTTGGTTCAGTTATGTTGCGGAATAGTCATCCCACCGCAGGGTTCACTGTGGCTGAATTTTCATCCTGTAGACTTGCAGAGCTCTTGCTGTAGACTCCCCCTGCAAAGTAATAGCATAATGAGCTAGTAAGCATCGCATACTAGCCCATTATGTGTCACTTACCTGCAATCAAAGCCCATGCTGTCCCCGCTGGTGGCCGCATCCATCTTCGACCCTCTTCCTTCCAGGGCCACGGACTCCGGCTCTGTGACTGGCTGGAGTTGCGTGATGTCCCTCCAGCACATGCACGTGGGAGCCATCGTTCATGGCACTTGCTAGTGAAGCACGGAGGGCCATTTCTTCACAAAGCACAACGTAAATATCTCCTAAACGGCTCACGTTTAGGAGATATTTACAGTACCTGTGGGTAAGCCTTATTATAGGCTTACCTATAGGTACAACTTCCGCATTGGGGGTATACCACCACTTTAATTTGTTTTTTTGTTTTTATTTAGTTTTTTGGCTGTTCTCTATATGTACATTTGAGAGTTATAATCTATAGGAGAGTCTTTAGGTGTGAATGTGTCCTTCACCAGCTGCTACTGGTCTTTATTATTCTGACTTTCTAGCATTCATGTCTAGCTGTTAGCTGCCTACACACTGATTAGCTCCAGGTGTTTCCTGCTCTGTCTCTGGCAACTCGTCCACTGTACATGATGCAAAGGTAGCTTGTAGATATCAGATTGGCACAATGTGCACCACACCTGAAAATTTCAACTAACAGCAATAAAAAGATGTCACTTGCAGGCATAGGTGTGCGCAGCCTATTGTATTAGGGTGTGCACCTCAAATCTCTAACACATATGCCTTTGTGACATATTAACTGGCCTCTTCCCCACTCGTCATCCTAAAACAATGGGGGGGGGGAGTAGGTGAGCACACAGGGGGACCTGGGCAGCAGAAAGAAAAGGAACTGGCACAAGAGGGGTTGCATACATTGGTACCAATCCCCTGTATTTTCCTCCCGAGGCAGCTGAATATCGTCGAGAGGAAGAGGAGGAGAAGCCGACTTTAAGCTGCTGCAGAAGAAAATACAGATCGGTCCCTTAATTTCCACTCCAGCCGCCTATCCTGTCCAGGTTCTGGGGGCCGGCAAGTAAGGATTGCGGCTTACCTGTCACCTGCCCACAATTGATGGGTTGCCAACTCCATGATTAGGGTGTGCCCAGGCACACCTGGCACACCCCTTGCGCACGCCTATTCTTGCAGGTTATTAGCGGAAGCTCTTTGGTTCTGTAACCCATAAAAGAAGTGATGCTCTTTACCCTACACTTTGGGTGATGAGCCCAGGTTAGAATTTCTGTAGCATAGTATTTCTTAGTAGTGTTAAGCCTTGTACACACGATCAGATTTTCAGACGGGAAATGTGTGATGACAGGCTGTTGCCGGAAAGTCCGACCGTTTGTACGCTCCATCAGACAATTGTTGTCGGATTTTACTTGGACATATGTTGGATGGCAGGTTTTAAAATTTTCCGCGGACAAATGGTACAATATGGGAAGAAAACGATAAAAACTTAGTCTGGGTACAGTGTTGCATGACCGCGCAATTGTCATTCAAAGTGCGACAGCGCTGAAAGCTGAAAATTGTCCTGGGCAGGAATGGCCAAAAGTGCCTGGTATTGAAGTGATTAAGCACAAATTTCTGATAATTTTATGGAGAGGACTAAGAAGATATAACCATGCCAATGGTGCAGCAGAAAACATATAGCACAGTGAGGAAGGTTTGTGGTCCAGGATGATAGGACAGTTGAAATTAGACGCGGCACCCCCCCCCCCCACAGTTGCGGTGTGACGGCCGCCTGCATACCGGAAGCAGTGCGCCCACTTTATGGGGGCGCTAGTCTAATTTGCCTCTCAGCCCAGTCCGCCCAATAAGACTGGTGCTACACTAACAGTGTAGCGCAAGCTGGCTGGGACTCTTTCCGTGCTGCCCCCTGCAAAGTGCTGCCCTAGGCCTGGGCCTTGTCGGTCTAGGCCAGGATACAGTGTTGTGTAGGGGGTCAACAATGCCAAGAGTTGGTGAAAGCAGGGGTCCGTCATCCGGAGATAATTCCGAAAAACATCTGGATTATTCTCCTGGAGCTCCCGCAACAAAGGCATATGACATAATTGGTCACGATTAATAAAGCAACCAATTTTTGGTCCAAGAAATCCTCCTCCTCCTGTTCCTGGACTGGACTTGGGTCAAAGCAATAACTCCAAGGCCAATAATAAATAACACATTATCGCCTCCGATTCCGCAACATGTCTGGTTGACGAACGGCCGCTCAGAAACAAACGGAAAAGCACAAAATGAAAATCGCGAACTGAAAATCGCGAACTGAAAAGCGCAAAACGAAAAGCACGAATTAACACTCACCAAACTTCTACTAACATGAAATTAGCAGAAGGAGCCAAAGGGTGGCGCTAAAGAGCTGAAAAACCACATAGTATGTCACTACGTTCGTGTTTGTTGGCCGACAATTCCTTGCCATTTGTATGCAAGACAAAATCCAGGCACACACCTTCGGACAAAAGTCTGAGATTTTGTCTGCGGAAAATCCGATTGTGTGTGCGAGGCTTAAGAAGATCTATGCTAGGACACATTGGATCTTTTATTTTAGGGCATGATCCACCAGCCTGACTGTACTGGATCACGTTCAGGCTGGGTTCACACTAGCTGCGGCTGTTGTTTACAGCAGGGGGTCCTTTGCATGTCTGTTCACTGTTTCACAAGTGCAAATCAGGTCCAAATTTTTGGCTGAATTCGCTCAAACCAGAAGACGCACAGGACCCTTCTGCAATTCAGACTGCGGTCGTCCTGGAAGTGTGTGAACCGGTTCCATTGAGAGCCGGTCACAGTCTCCTGTCATGCGAATTGGATGCAGTGAAGCTCAAAAACAATTCGCATCAGTGTGAACCCAGCCTGAAGGTTTGAATCCCAACCATGACACTACCTGCCTGGAGTTTACATGTTCTTCTTGTGCTTGCGTGGGTTTCCTCCAGATACTCCGGTTTCCTCCCACACTTTAAAGATATGCTGGTAGGTTAAGTTTTCTGTCTAAACAAGCCCTAGTATGTGTATGTATGAACATAGGAGTGCACACAGGGTGTGCCTGAGCAGACCTTAATCACCCTGTGTGGCACAGAGTCCACATTTCACCAAAGCCCCCTAACAGTGCTCCTAAAATTGTAAAAAAAATAATAAAAAAAATAAAATTGTATAAAAATAATAAAAAATAATAAAATAAAAGCAACGGACACCATCCACTGCCCTGACACATGCACACACACACACATATATGTTTGAGCTGTGTGGCACACACCCTAATGCAATAGGCTGTGCACACATATGTGTATGAGTGTGAGTTAGGGACCTTAGATTGTAAGCTCCTTGAGCGCAGGGACTGATGTGAATGTATAAGATATATGTAAAGCACTGCATAAATTGATGGCGCTATAAGTACCTGTAAATAAATAAATTAATAAATACAAATTTAGCAATGCTAATAATAATGCTAAATAAGTCAAGGTTCAAAAGGCACTTTTAGACAATGACTTTATGTCATGACATTAATGGCACAGATAGCAGCAAGAGGTCGATGGAATGATCTGCTGAAATGGTTGCAAATGCTTTTTCTATGTAAGATGCCAACACAATTAGACATGGCAAAATATATATATATATATATATATATATATATATATATATATATATATATATATATATATATATATATATATATATATATATATATATATATATAAACTTTCTCTGAATTGAACTAACCAAGCCAAATATAAAAACCTGCTTGTATAAAATAGCTGAATGTATTCTATTTTTTTTTGTACCACCCCACAGTTGTGTTCTGTGTACCCCATGATCCTGTATTTTGAATAAAAAGATGGATTTATCCATTCTGGTGTGCAGCTGTCCAGGTCTTCTTGTTCTCTTCTACTATTCTATTATTATACTCATAAATATGTAGCACCTTCCTAGATAAGTGCTAGAAGAGAGTATAGTTTTTGGTCTGTCTGCTAACCAGGAAGATTGTCAGGCAAACTTAGAGGGCTCTCTGCCCACCAGGGAGCAGGAGCCATTGGTAAGGTCTGCTCATTGTGCTCAGGTGCAGCTCAGATTGTCTGAATGTCCCACACTGGTCCAATAGGGAGGCATATTGGACAGTGGGAGGAGACCTGACAAATGAGGGCACATGTGTTGTTACAGCCCTGGCTATTGGCAGAGGAAAGTGCCTCAATGCATGCTGGGATACTGTATAAATGGCAAGGGTACATGTTCTCGAGGTCTTCAGCTGGAGAGCGGTGTGCGGAGAGGGTGGCTGCCACTCCTCTGTAGAGGTTGTTATGCAGCCTTGGGTAGTCGACCTAATGGCCTGAAGTTAGAGAGGAGCTGAACCCAGAGGTCCTGCAGAGCTGACTGGAAGGGGGACACCAGCAAGGATCTGGTTCTGCCTACAGTGAGTACAGATCTGTGTCTTTTGGCCTGTCCAGTGAGGGACACCCCTTCAGCTAGAAGAGTCAGTGGATGGGGTGTCAGTCAAGGGGATGCTAGAGAGTATCCTGAAGATAAAGTAGTAGTAGTCTGCTGCTAGAAAGCGCAAGAAGACTTAATTCTTCCATACATGTGGCAGTATGGTAAAAGCAGTGGGTCTGCTTCCACAAATCTTCTAGTGAGGCTAAGTGAGAGTTGTCCTTATCTACTGTGAATAGTTCAAGTTGGAGTATCCCACTATTTCCTTCTCCCATCCAAGTTCCACAATAAATATCAAAACCATATCATATTATAACCATATCAAAAATATCACCCGAACCACTCACCCCGCACAGGGGTATCTCGCTTTCACAGTATCTGCCATCTCCATGGGATCACCGTGAGGCTGCAGAGCTCAGCAGGCATGTGGCTGGTTGAAGCAGATTTCTTGAATCAAGTGCACCTGTCAGGCTTCTGCCTGCTGAGCTCTGCAGCCTCACGGTGATCCTATGGAGGTCTATATGGGTCCATGACAAGCCTTGATCTACTTTTATCTAGTGGGTGATGCGGAGTGAGAATTAAAGGAGAAAGGCATAACTGACACAGCTAGCGCGGAGAGGTATAGATGACACCGCAAGCACGGACTTGGAGATTGCTGCACAGTGGCAGATACTGTGAAAGAGAGATACCCCTGTGCGGGGTGAGTGGTTCAGGTGGGTGCAATACCCATAGGGGGCACGAAAAGGATCACGAAGGCATGGATTTGAAGAGCACCTGTCACTTTATATTTTATAGGGAATATTTGTCTTCAATCAATTGATTTGATGGGTACTGCTTGGACCTTGAAGAAGGGGACATACCCCGAAAGCTTGTCCTGAAAAATTGTATGTTAGTGCAAATAAAAAAAGTATCATGGACAGTACTCAATTTTCTTTATCAATTGATTTGAGAATTATGTTTACACTTGAGATATTATAGGGTCACACAGACTGTTGCACTGAGATATTCTTGAAGTGGTGTTCCGGCCGAAATTATACTTTTTAAATAAAAATACCCCTATAATACACAAGCTTAATGTATTCTAGTAAAGTTAGTCTGTAAACTAAGGTCTGTTTTGTTAGTTTATAGCAGTAGTTTGTTATTTTATAAACTTACAGCAGGCCGTGGCCATCTTAAGTGTGGGCATCTGAAGCCAGACTGTATTTCTTCCTGCATCTCATCCTTGCAGATCTCACACATGCTCAGTGCAGCACAAGCAGTATAATAGGTTTCAGGTCAGGTTTCCATATCAACGGCAGTGTCAGAGGAAATTGCCGCCTCTTCCCAGAAGGCATTGCAAACAGGAAATGATGCGATGGGCCATGGCCAGGGAGGAGGAAGTGAAAAATGAATACAGCAGATATACAGTGGGTGCTGAGAAATTTTTTTTTAAAAATATCCAATTCGTTTACATTGCACAGTTTAGTGAGGGATGCTGAAGAGTTGTAAAAGTGGGTGGAACTCCACTTTAAGTTACGCAGATATTGCACCCTAGAACAGCGCCATACCTACCTTTTGTTATTTTTCATTTGTATTTACATTCCACTTAGGTGGTTGTACCGGTAGGGGTAGCAGTTCATTTCCAATATTAATTATAGCCATAAGCGCGGGACCACCTATACATTTTATATTTACCCTGGAGTGTTTATTGAGTAACAAGCAAGCAGGACTAAGGGGGGATAAGTGAAAACCTCTAGCAACTGGCTGCAGGTAATCCGAGGGAGGCCTAAGAATTCAACACACAGCAAGCCCTACGGGGACAGTGCTACAAATGTATAAATTACAAACTAAAAGCATCAGAGAGCAACCCTGTTATATGCCAAAAAGATGCAAAAATCATGTTAACATGTTATATATTGCAAACACATCCCCTTAGTCTTGCAGTTATACATGCTGATGTAAGCTTTTCAAAACGTGCTTAAGAAGCTGCAGAAGGTCAAGTCAGATAGAGCCAGTCTTATTTCCTGGCTAAAGGTCATCCAGTCTCCCTAGTCTTACTGTCCCTGGCCCACCTCTTTCATTAACTAACTAGAGATAATGATCATGAGAAAAAAATACTTATTTAATATGACATTCAGCTCCATCTTAACGTGATTCTAAACGCACACTGTTTAATTTACATTATTAGCTCTAGTTCTGTATGTGGATGATGATACTGCAATTATTTTAATGAAACAAAAAACCCATCTAAATCCGTCCCCCAATGTGTTTAGCTGGTTAGCGGGCATGGAGGAGGAGGGAGGGAGTGGGCTGTCATTTACCTCTGTGTATACGCCCACATGTGTGACTCTATGGTCACATGGTCTGCTCAGATGTGATCGGGAGGGAAATGCTCAGGGTAGAAAATACACTGAAAACCGAGCATGTGCACAAGCTGCCAGTACTGCTCTGTAAAATCCCCAACTGCAGTGGGGACATGGGCAGGAGGGGGAGACAGAGAACAGCAGGATCAACCAGGTTTTTTGAAGCATATAGAAAACAAATCCCATAGTGACTGATTGAGTATGAATAGCGTGTAATACACCAATTATTGATAGTTTTTAATCATGTGGTTCTAGTGACACTTTAAGGCCATATTGCAGTGTTTTCCTGATTTACAATTTTTTTTATCAATGAAGAACATCTGACCTGGGGAGCACATAGAAACATTCAATTTTCCCAGCATTTACACAGAACAAAATGAACATGCAGTTATGCAGAATGAATAAATCTATAAAATACTTCCCATAGTATGTCTCCTCTGTAAAAAAACAAGAAATGTGACTGGATGCAATTTCTAGAGTTATGCATTCAGCTTATCTTCATTTCTTGTTTGTCGAGCATTCCCACTATCCAGAAAAAACTATAACCCACATAATAAGTTTGCATGTTGATGCAAGCGTGTAGGGGTACATGATCAAGCAAGCTGGATTTTCTTGAGAAGAAGAATGAATACTGCCGTTGCAGTTTTTTTTTCACCTTTAGTAATTCAGGTGCTGAGAATGTTGTAGTATATATTTTGCGATGTCAGCGACTAATAAAAACTACTGTGATCTCAATAGAATATTCTGCAGGAAAACTGGAAAATTGTAGCAATTTGTCATCTTTTTAAATAAGCCATATCAAACCTGGAACTCTGAATATCAACATTAAGAAGTCTTTGTTTGACAGATGTAAAACTAACGTCCTATTTAGAATGAGTAAGTGTCTTAAAATATTTCACTGTTAACAATTCTTCTCAGCTCGATCTAGCGTGGAATTCTAGTTTTCCGGACAAGTTAAAAGCTGAAAGCTACAAAGAAAGGAAGTGACATACTTGCTTAAAACCTGGGAAATACACCAGGAGAACATTCAAATCATCCAAATTGTTCTGCTGTTATTTTGGTTATTGGTTATTTTTGCAGTAAGTATTAAAAAATAGTTCCAGAAAATGAGAAAAGAATAGAAGCAAACTTAATAGAATAGAAGCAAAGTCAGAAGGTTTACTAAGGTTACCTCTAGGCTGGATTAACACTGTGGAGGTACATTTATCGTGGAAATGTTTTGGGGTAATCTGAATGTGAGGGGCCCTGCCTTATGCAGTGGTGTCCCTAGCCTTAATTTAATGCTTTTGGGTTGTAGTCAGCCTAAGCCTGGAATGCTCAACCTTTTGAAGAGCGAGAGCCACTTAACTGATTTGGTAACTGGTTGCAGGCCACAATGAACTATGGGGTTTTAAGGTCCCCAAACCACAAATGTAAATGAGCCCTTGCTGTTCTGAGCCCCCTATAAGGCTGCTTTCACACTGAGGTGCTGCAGTTTACCCGCACAGCAGGTGCAGCACAGTGCACCTGCGGCTTTCCTGCAGGTTAGCTGTGCTTTGTCATAGACTCCTATTACATCTTGTGGGTGTGGCACACCTTCTGAAAGTGCAGCAAACCCACAGGATATGATAGAATTCTATGGCTCAGCGCAGCTACCCTGCAGGAAAGAATCAGTATGAAAGCAGCCTAAAAACCCTTCTTTATAAGCGCTAATATGTCAACTGCAGTGTATGTGATGTTTAATACACTGACCTTTTCCTCTTCCAGCATCTGTTGGCATCACTCTCCAGGCTGCTAGAAAGGTCCCAGCCGAAGTGCATTTGGTATCACTCTGCCTGAGACAGTAGATGGCGCTACAGAGAAAACATCGGCTTATGTGGCTCTTGCTCCCTCCTCAGTTGCCTGCTTCCTCTGCTGTTGGCTCCGGCTCCATGCACTCTGATGCTCTGAGAAGGCGGGTCAGCAACCTGTTGATCAGGATCTGGGCTTGCCGACCTGCTATTCAAGAGCATGGGCATGTGCTTCCCTGGTTTGAGGTCAGGGACCACATCAGAGGGCTCTGAGGGCCACAGGTTGAGCACCCCTGGCTTAAGCTGTAATTGATAATGCTGCTTTCTTGGGGTTTTCCTCAAGCTTCTGCTTGCTGCTGGGGAGTGTTTGTGAAAAAAGTGACACTGAGTCATGAATATTAAGGTCTCCCTAGTCAACCCCTAGGAGGTTTATTGCCAGTAGTGCACGCTGTGGGAAGGTATAAATATTTGAGAGTGACCTTGGAAAGTTCTTCTGCCTCCCAGGCTCTGTCTGGTGAATAGTTATGTATTGCTGAGATTTTTTTCCTCCCAGGCTTGCAGCCTGGAGAAGGTGTGCTGTGCGACAAAGAGCTCCAAGCTTGGCTCTTGAAGTTTCCTGCTGAAGTGTTTATCCAAGAAAAATGGAACAGAAATGTGATTAGCCTCTTGACCCTGGCCGTACACATATATGCATCCACTTGGTGAGTGGGCCTTAATGCTGAGTGGCAGCATATATGTGGCCCTGTTGAAACAACTTACCATGCTGAGAGCGCGCTCCCTGCATGCTCCCAGCACAGTAACTGGCAGGGATTGGAAAGCACCTGATGCATACTCTAGATGGGGAGCTTTCCAATCATGTGACCGCTGTGAAAGCCAATCACAGTGGTCACATGAACCGAATGCCCGGCTTTTAGAGGTCCAGGAGGCAGTCGGCGCAAAGGGGTTAACTGAAATGGAGCACCGGGCGTGAAATTGCATGGTCTGGGTAGAAGCTGTGGACATTGCAGGTAGTTCTGGTGGCTCATTTATGGCATAAAGCTGGCCACACATAGAGTGAAATTCAAGCCACAGGGGGACCCTGTTGGCAACCTGCTGCCCGGCATCCTGTGATCTGAAAATCAAAGAAAACAGAAAATTGTTGGCTGATTAGCAGCTGCATCCAATTAGATGTGGTCACTGTTTTGGTATTCTGACAAATGTACGTCCCGGCTGCCAGAAAACAATAGCCATCAGGGAAGATTCCTTCACCCACCCTGTTTAGTATGAATGGAGAAGCCTTAATTTGCTGAACAGAAGCTGCTCTTAAGACTGAATAGTACAAAGTGACAGTCTGGCTTAAAGATAATTTTTCTGAATGGACTGTAAAGCTGGACATAGGCGGTTCGAATCCACGCTGAACCAGCTGATTCCAACCGTTTATGGGCAGGCTGGTTGTATCCAAGTTGATCGATCAATCATGTCAGAACCTGGTTCCTCTGCTGGGGGCTGCAGTTCCAATGTCCACCAACATATTTCAGTGATCAGCTCCACCTGGTTTCAGCTGCTCGGTGGCAATATAAGGTGGGGCCGCCTCTCTCCTCCCCTCCTGACTAATGTCAGCAAGGGATCCCCGGCCCCACCCGCTGCATCTGTCGGGCCGAGAGAGGAGAGAGGCGACGGGTTAGATCAGCGCTGATCAGCCCTCTGTAACCAAGGTATATACTGAATTATTTTTATAAAGCACAATCACAATCACAGGGGAACAATACATACATAACCAGAAAGGATAGTGTAAAGTTACATTTGTGGGTTAACAACCACTTTAAGTAGTATGGCCATGTTTTCTTTTTTTTTTTTTTTTTTTTGGTATCCTTTGACCAAATCACTTTTTCCTTTGGTTTATTGGCTTTAATCAACTCTGTTAAACATTCCTAAACTGACCTGGGTCAACTTTTTTCCATCCCACAAAGTGGTATGGATTCTGCCCTGAAGTGAAATGCTAGCCTCACTGAGCCATCTGGGGGTCCCTAACCACCTTCAGTGGGTAAAGGGCTGCTGCATATGCATTACTACTTTTTGGGTCAGCCCCCTGTTAATTGGACAGAACTGTCGATGCTCATTCCATGTGCTATGAGTAGGTTGGTGGTGGAAAGGGTGTTTTGGGAAATTGAATTACTGAATCAGGAAACAGAACTTTTTATCAGGGACTATATTATGTCACCAATCTGGCTGTGCAGGTTGGAAAATGTATGCAAATCACAAGACTGACAAACAGAATTAAAATACCTTGGCAGGAAAAGCAGTAAACATGTATGTATTTTGACTGTGTATTTAGATGGGGTTTTCTTTAATGCAGTATCTGTGAGCTTTAAATAAACTCTGTAATCAAACTTTCTTCTAACTGATGGTGAAGTGTTTTAACTTCCATCAACATAATAAGCCTTGAGAAATCCTGAGCACTGCTTTTTGCCAACTTAACACGGTGGGTTTCGGCATGCGTGTACTTTCTGATTTCTCTGCACTGTTTACTTCACCTGAGAGACTCTTTTAAAGTTGTGATAATTACATCTATAATAAACACTTGTTAGTCTGCTAGAATCCAGCTAAAAGCAAATAAATAGAACCTGCATTACCTTTGCTATATTGCTTTTAAATGCTCTGCCAACATCTCTGTGCTGAGAGCACCAGTAGTGGATATAAGACAGTGATAAACTAGGTGCTACAGATGGCAACTAAAGGCTTGGAGCCAAAGAAAAAGAATGACATGTAAAAAAAAAAAAAGTATTTCAAAAGCAGATTAGCTCTATAGATTATTGAAGCGTAGGAGAGGAATGTTTGGTTATTGTTAAAATGGGCCCACATGGAGAAGTTAGGGGCACCATGTTGTTTAAAAAAAAAAACATGACTCCCTAAAAGCAAGAATAGTGGATTATATCTTTTGTGCTTTGTGTTGGTACTTGTAGTCTCCATCAGGGACAGTTTCCACCCTTTAATAGGAAGTGTGTGAACAGGGACCTTCACGGCAGGTATTAATTTAATGAAATATAAATGCCGTAAATACCTCATTTCAGTGCCGAGATCGCGATCACATGACTGGTCGACTTTCTCTTTTCCTCCTCTGACAGATGCAGCAGGAGGGGCTGAAACACTACACTATAATCCCCCCTATATCAAATTCTTTCGGCAATATATTGTGGATGAGCGAGTTTGGGGTAGGGGAACTTGACTGGCCTGCAGAGAGTCCTGACCTCAACCCAATAGGACACCTTTGGGATGAATTAGAGTGAAAACTGCAAGCCAGGCCTTCTCGTCCAACATCAGTGCCTGACCTCACAAATGCGCTTCTGGAAGAATGGTCAAACATTCCCATAGACACACTCCTAAACCTTGTGGACGGCCTTTCCAGAAGAGTTAAAGCTGTTATAGCTGCAAAGGGTGGGCCAACTCAATATTGAACCCCATGGACTAAGACTGGGATGCCATTAAAGTTCATGTGCGTATAAAGGCAGGCGTCCCAATACTTTTAGTGTGTGTGTATGTATATATATATATATATATATATATATATATATATATATATATATATATATATATATATATATATATATATATATATTAGGGTTGCACCGATACTGAGCATTTGTACTTTTACCCGTGCAAGTGCTCAGATGCCTAATCTGATACCTGGGCAGTCAGGGGGTTATTGGTGTGGCGGTGGGGGCCGTTACAAGCACAGACCTCCCTGTATAGATTTCAATAAAGCAGCTACAGCCGCTTCTCTTCCTCTGCCTCCCGCAGCTTTCAGCTGCTTTATTGAAATCTATACAGGGAGATCGGTGCTTGTAACGGCCCCCACCGCCGCACTGATCACCCCCGACTGTCCCCTTTGTCCTCCTCCATTTCCTCCTCTGTGGTTTAAGGTCCCCCGCCATGTCCTCCTCTGTTCCCCCTGCGCTCCCCCTCCGTGTCCTTCTCCGCTCCCCCTCTGTGTCCTTCTCCGCTCCTTCTCCGCTCCCCCTTCGTGTCCTCCTCCGCTTATTCTCCACTCCCCCTCCATATCCTCCTCCAGTCCCCCCTGCCCCAGATCTGTCAGGATGGAGAGCAGAGGAATGAACCGGTAAATATGTCATTTACTTGCTCCTTCCTTTTCTGAATGCAAAGAGTCAGTGATCACTGACTCTGTCCATTCATAACTAAGCAAAGTAAACTGTGTTTACAATGCTTCAGTTTATGAATGGAGAGGAGCCGCTATCTCCTCTCCATTCATCTTCAGTGCAGCTGAGGCTGCAGAGAAAGAGACTGGGAAATCTTTGTCCTCAGTCCTCAGTCCCTTTCCCTGTCTCAAAGGGGAGATTTCAGGGGTAAAATTGTAAAAGTAAAAAAAAATAAATAACACTAATGCCCTGTACACACATCGGACATTGATCGGACATACCGACAACAAAATCCATCTGATTTTTTCCAACGGATGTTGGCTCAAACTTGTCTTGCATACACACGGTCGCACAAAGTTGTTGGAAAATCTGATCGTTCTGAACGCGGTGACGTAACACATGTACGTCGGGACTATAAACGGGGCAGTAGCCATTAGCTTTCATCTCTTAATTTATTCTGAGCATGTGTGGCACTTTGTGCGTCGGATTTGTGTACACACAATCGCAATTTAAACGATCGGATTTTGTGGTCGGAAAATTTTATATCCTGCTCTCAAACTTTGTGTGTCGGAAATTCCGACGGAAAAAGACAGAGGTAGTCCACACACGATCGGAATTTCTGACAACACAATCGGATCGCACTTTTTCTGGCGGAAAATCCGACCGTGCGTAAAGGGCATAACACTGCCAACCCCCCCCCCCCCTCAAAAAAAAAAGAAAGCATTGTAAAAATAAAAATAAAAATTTTAAAAATAAATTGTAGAAAAAAAAAAAAAAAACAATTGACACAGTCCACACCTTATCAGTGCCCATCAGTGCTACTGTCACATGAGAAAAAAAAGTACTTGGCGAGTACTTGAAAAAAAGTCTCAATATTTGTACTCGGTCTCTGTGGTATCTGTGCAACCAGTGGTGAAGCTAGACATTCTTTCACCCAGGACAAAGAATTACCTAAGTTTGGCGCCCCCCATACCAGGACAAAGTCAGTCAGTGCCCCGGAAGATACCAAACTGACAAAAATGCCTAAACAAGCCCCTGATGTCTGATTATTGAGACACAGATAGCGACTGAGGACAAATTTCCCATTTCCTTTCTCTGCAGCCTCAGCAGCCCTGAACTGTGAATGAATAAGAAGCGCCCTGTGCTGAGCGACGTCCTGTTCATTCACAAACTGAAGCCTAGTAAACATAACTGTGTTCATTCAGAAAAGGAAAGGGCTGGTAAATTACATATTTACAGGCTTCTTTACCCACTCACAAGAGAAAAATTTAAACACTACAGGGAGACAATTATCATACTTTATGCCAACTTTCAAAATTTGTGCAGGGTCTACGGCAGAGGTTGGTGCCAGTAGGGCAGTGGATGTGTCAGTAGGGCAGTGGATGTGTCAGTAGGGAAGAGGTTGGTGTCAGTAGGGTAGTGGAGGGCGTCAATAGGACAGAGGTTGGTGTCAATAGCGCAGTGAACAGTGTCAGTAGGGCACTGGATGTGTCAGTAGGGCAGTGGATGTGTCAGTAGGGAAGAGGTTGGTGTCAGTAGGGTAGTGGAGGGCGTCAATAGGACAGAGGTTGGTGTCAATAGCACAGTGAACAGTGTCAGTAGGGCACTGAATGTGTCAGTAGGGCAGTGGATGTGTCAGTAGGGAAGAGGTTGGTGTCAGTAGGGCAGTGGAGGGTGTCAATAGGACAGAGGTTGGTGTCAACAGCGCAGTGAACAGTGTCAGTAAGGCACTGGATGTGTCAGTAGTTTTCTGACGGAGACATACTAGCATGGACACCAGCAACAATTGCCTTGCATCTCTTGTGGGTTGTCCAGGGTCCCAGTAGCCAAAATGGCCCCCCTATGGCATCCCTTTAAATTTGAGGAGGGGGGTAGGAGGACATGTGCTAGTGGGTGATTTGGAAGGGAAGAGGACTTGTGTTAGGAGGGGGGGGGTCAGACTTCAAAACTGATTCCCCTTCCTAGCACAAGTCCTCTCCCCTTCCAAATCACCCCGTAGCACATGTCCTCTTACCCCTCCCCCCTAAAATCACTCCTGGCAGCATGAAACTGTCTTACCTGCCCATGCACCCCCTACCCCACCTTCCTGGTCACCAAGTTCCCTCCTCTGCAAGGCTCCATTAAACCTCTTACAGTCAGACCATAGATCAGTGCAGATGCACAGTGCTGTCTCTCCTCCCCGACTCCTTCTCCTGTCTTCTCCTGTGTACATGAAATGTCAGAGCCGAGAAGGAGGTGGCTTCAGTCTGCTCTGCAGTGAGTGTTTGTACAGGCAGCTGCCGGGAGAGAAATGCCAGCTGCCATAGAAAGATGAAATTGAGGCATTTTGGACCCAGGAAAAGTTGCAGGGCAGGTGTGACTGGTGCCTGTGCTAGCGCACCCATGTCAGGCAACTTGTTCCGGCACTTGGCTCCTGCACTGAGCTCCAGGAGGAGTGGATCATCTGTATTTTCCTCCTGCAGCAGCTGAATGCCGGTGGTAGAGGAGGAAAACCCAGCATTCAGCTGCTGCAGGAGCAAAATATAGGTAATTGGTTCTAGTAAATGCCACCCCTCCTGTCCAGTGTTGCAGGGAGGCACCACTGAAGCATAAGTGGGGTTGTCCAGCATTCAGCAATTTGGCAGTGTAAGGCCCCTTTCACACGGGTGGACCGATCGTGTCCTCCTGTCAGTCTTTTAGGCGGACCCTCCACTGCCCTCTATGGAGTGGAGTATGTAAATGGACATGTGTCCTTTGACACCCACCGACATCCGAACCGATCCTATCCGCTAAAAATAGACAAATGGGGGATCTGTTCCCCATCTGTCTGGTGGATCGGATGACAGTTGGATGTAAACAGACAGGCAGTCGGTTTAAATCAAATTGCCCATAGAGGAAAGCGCGCTGTGTCTGTGTTCGCTCTGCATAGGCGGAGTGGACACAAACCTGTCACCTGCCTGCTTAGCAGGGATCAGTGAAGAGATTCCATGCTGAGCAGGTGGATCTGCTGCCGATGTCCGCACACCCGTGTGAAAGAGACAATGCAAGCAGGGCAGCTGATGCATTAGGCAAGAAAGTGGGAAAATCCCAGGCCATAGCTGTTGAGTCAGTTGTCTGTCCCCTCCCTCTCATTCTCCTCTGGTCCTCCCTGCTCCTCTGGTCCCCCTTTTTCATCTGGTCCCCCATGCTCCTCTGTTTCCCCCCTGTTCCTCTGCCCCCTCCTGCTCCTCTGTCATCCCATGCTCCTCTGATTACCCCCTTGCTCCTCTGGTTCTTCCCTGTTCCTCTGGTCCTCTGGTCCCCCCCAAACTCCTCTGTTTCCCCCATGCTCCTCTGGTCCCCCCATGCTCCCCCAGTCCCCCTAAACTCCTCTGGTTCCCCCCATGCTCCTCTGGGTCACCCCAATGCTCCTCTGGTTCCTCCCTGCACCTCTGGTCCCCTGTGCTCCTCTGGTCTCCCCTTGCTGCTCTGGTCCCCCTGTGTTCCTCTGGTTCCCCCCAATTACTCTGCCTCCCCTGTGCTACTCTGGTCCCCTCAATGCTCCTCTGGTCCCCTTAGCTTCACAGGTTCCCTCTTGTGTTCCTCTGGTCCCCCGTGCTCCTTTGGTCCCCTCCAAACTACTCTGCCCCCCATGCTCCTCTGGCCCCCCGTGCTCCTCTGCCTCCTCTTGCTCCTCTGGTCCCCCCTGTGTTCTTCTGGTCCTCTGTGTTCCTCTGCTCTCATGCTCCTCTGGTCCCTCCCTGCTCCTCTGGTCCCCCCTGCTCCCCTGGTCCCTCCAAACTCCTCTTGTCCCCCTATGCTCCTCTGGTCCCCCCATGCTCCCCCGGTTCCCCTGTGCTCCCCTGGTTCCCCCCATGCTCCTCTGGGTCACCCCCATGCTCCTCTGGTCCCTCCCTGCAACTCTGGTCCCCCGTGCTCCTCTGTTCCTCCTTGCTGCTCTATCACCCCCTGTGTTCCTCTGGTCCACCCCAAATTCCTCTGGTCCACCCCAAATTCCTCTGCCCCCTGTGCTCCTCTGGTTCTCCCTATGCTCCTCTGGTCCCCTTAGCTCCACGGGTCTCCCCTGTGTTCCTCTGATCCCCCAGGCTCCATTGGTCCCCTCCAAACTCCTCTGGCCCCCCTTGCTCCTCTGGTCTCCCCTGTGTTTCTCTGCCCCCCCCATACTCCTCTGGTCCCTCCCTGCTCCTCTGGTCCCCCATGCTCCTCTGGTTCCCCTCTTGCTCCTCTGGTCCTTCCTGTGTTCCTCTGGCCCCACCTGTACTCTTCTGGTCCCCCCTATGCTCCCCTGGTTCCCCCTTGCTTCTATGGTCCCCCCTGTGTTCTTCTGGTCTCCCATGCTCCTCTGGTCCCCCGCAAACTTCTCTGCCCCCCCCCTGTGCTCTTCTGGTTTGCCCCCCTTATCTGGTACACCCTGCTCAACCTCCTCTCCCTGGCTAGTTGTGCAGTGCAGGCTAAATAAAGGCATGATCCTCAGCACGGAGAAGCTCATCATACAATCCAGAAGACAGCCACACAAAGTTATAACATAACCTTCCTCAGCACTTGTTCTCCTGGTCTTTCCTTCCCCTATTATAAGCTTCTCCGTGCTGAGGATCATGCCTTTATTCAGCCTGCACTGCACACCTAGCCAGAGAGAGGAGGTGAGCACTGCAGGAGGTACCAGAGGAGGGAGGGGCAGAGGAGCAGAAGGGGCATTAGCTGCAGAAGGGGCAGGAACAGGAGTGGCAGCTGGGTTGGTACTATTTCTGTATTTTCCTCCTGCAGCAGCTGAAAGCTAGCGGGAGAGGAGGAGAAGCGGTCTTTCAGCTGCTGCAGGTAGATCAGTACCAGCTGCAGCGCCCCTCTCAGTGGCGTCTAGGGGCAGCTGCCCCCCCCCCAGTTTCGTCCCTGGGTGCAACCCTAATATATATATATATATATATATATATATATATATATATATATATATATATATGTATATATATATATATATATATATATATATATATACTGTGTATATATATATATATATATATATATATATATATATATATATATATATACAGTGGGGACGGAAAGTATTCAGACCCCCTTAAATTTTTCACTCTTTGTTATATTGCAGCCATTTGCTAAAATCATTTAAGTTCATTTTTTTCCCTAATTAATGCACACACAGCACCCCATATTGACAGAAAAACACAGAATTGTTGACATTTTTGCAGGTTTATTAAAAAAGAAAAACTGAAATATCATATGGTCCTAAGTAGTCAGACCCTTTGCTCAATATTTAGTAGAAGCACCCTTTTGATCTAATACAGCCATGAGTCTTTTTGGGAAAGATGCAACAAGTTTTTCACACCTGGATTTGGGGATCCTCTGCCATTCCTCCTTGCAGATCCTCTCCAGTTCTGTCAGGTTGGATGGTAAACGTTGGTAGACAGGCATTTTTAGGTCTCTCCAGAGATGCTCAATTGGGTTTAAGTCAGGGCTTTGGCTGGGCCATTCAAGAACAGTCATGGAGTTGTTGTGAAGCCACTCCTTCGTTATTTTAGCTGTGTGCTTAGGGTCATTGTCTTGTTGGAAGGTAAACCTTCAGCCCAGTCTGAGGTCCTGAGCACTCTGGAGAAGGTTTTCATCCAGGATATCCCTGTACTTGGCCGCATTCATCTTTCCCTCGATTGCAACCAGTCGTCCTGTTCCTGCAGCTAAAAAACACCCCCACAGCATGATGCTGCCACCACCATGCTTCACTGTTGGGACTGTATTGGACAGGTGATGAGCAGTGCCTGGTTTTCTCCACACATACCGCTGAGAATTAAGGCCAAAAAGTTCTATCTTGGTCTCATCACACCAAAGAATCTTATTTCTCACTATCTTGGAGTCCTTCAGGTGTTTTTTTTAGCAAACTCCATGTGGGCTTTCATGTGTCTTGCACTGAGGAGAGGCTTCCGTCAGGTCACTCTGCCATAAACCCCCGACTGGTGGAGGGCTGCTTAGAATTAAGGCCAAAAAGTTCTATCTTGGTCTCGTCAGACCAAAGAATCTTATTTCTCACCATCTTGGAGTCCTTCAGGTGTTTTTAAGGAAACTCCATGTGGGCTTTCATGTGTCTTGCACTGAGGAGAGGCTTCCGTCGGGCCACTCTGCCATAAAGCCCCGACTGGTGGAGGGCTGCAGTGATGGTTGACTTTCTTCAACTTTCTCCCATCTCCCGACTGCATCTCTGGAGCTCAGCTACAGTGATCTTTGGGTTTTTCGTTACCTCTCTCACCAAGGCTCTTCTCCCCCGATAGCTCAGTTTGGCCGGACGGCCAGCTCTAGGAAGGGTTCTGGTCGTCCCAAACGTCTTCCATTTAAGGATTTTGGAGGCCACTGTGCTCTTAGGAACCTTAAGCGCAGCAGAAATGTTTCTGTAACTTTGGCCAGATCTGTGCATCGCCACAATTCTGTCTCTTCAGGCAGTTCCTGTGACCTCATGATTCTCATTTGCTCTGACATGCACTGTGAGCTGTAAGGTCTTATATAGACAGGTGTGTGGCTTTCCTAATCAAGTCCAATTAGTATAATCGAAGAAGAAATGGACAGCACCTGAGTTCAATATATGAGTGTCATGGCAAAGGGTCTGAATACTTAGGACCACGTGATATTTCACTTTTTCTTTTTTAATAAAACACAATTCTCTGTTTTTCTGTCAATATGGGGTGCTGTGTGTACATTAATGAGGAAAAAAAATGAATTTAAATAATTTAGCAAATGGCTGCAATATAACAAAGAGTGAAAAATTTAAGGGGGTCGGAATACTTTCTGTCCCCACTGTATATATATATATATATATATATATATATATATATATATATATATATATATAAATATGATGTAGGTATGGTATTAGTTATTGGTGAAGCTGGTGATCATGACAAATATGAATATGACAACCTTGTGCCTCAGAAAGGTCTATATTGGGTTAAAGACCTAAAATTGGTTTTGGCTCATAGAACTAGTTATTCCCTTAGCTTTCTTCAGTGTTGTGTTACCTCTTTCTCTTTCCCCTGATGTCCTTTGTCTGACTGTCACTGCATCCTCAAATTGTCCTCACCCCACCCCACAAGACACTGAATGAGACACCTTAGCAGAGGCTGAGTTTGTTGTGCTACTCCTTGCCTACCCACTCCTTGCCCAGATGAAGAAGCATCATTTCCTTTCTCGGGTGCAATAGTTAGTCACAAATCCTCAAAGTCAGATGACAGCTTGTGGATAATGGGCCACAGAGAGCTTGTTATGACATAGGGGAAGTTGTTCAGTTGGCGGTTGGTTTGGAGAAATTAGGTCCTTGGACATTTATGAAGATACATTGAGGCCCCCTCTTGTGTTATTGCTCCAGCAGGTTCTAGCTTCCCTCATGGTTTGTTTTTTTTTTCCATTGTTTACACACTTTGTGATGAAAGGTGTCTGTCTTTCTAAGGTCAGGAATTTGAAAGATATGGTGGTCTGTTCTGGTCAGGATCTGAAAAAATACTACTAAACAATAAACCCCACTTCTAACACAACTATCATTTCTGGTAGTATTTATTCTATTATTTTATTTTATTTTTAGTTCACTGCAGCCAGTGCTGAAAGGAAATTCTTCTCCCCCACACAGATTTATGCAAAAGATATATTTATTCAGAAAAGCATTTTTTCTAAACTGTGACGCACCGCTTCCAGCACAAGAAACAGGAAAGATCCACACATATAAAACAGCAGGACTGTGACCTTTCAAATGCGCTGGTTGAAACGTGTACAAGGCACCAGCTACTACAGGCATGCAAATTCTGCCAAAAAGACAGACATAAAACAATTATTTTTTCATTTAGATTTTTTGTGTATTGTTCCATAAAATAATTTAATATCTGATATATGTGAGTTGTATAGCTTGTATTGGGCATTGTGGTAAGACATAGATCTGTTAAAACATAATTTTAAGGGATCTGCCCTTTCTTTTAATGCAGTGCACCACAAAGCACTGATGGTACGCATCCATGAATTGTGGTATGCTAAAATTCAGGTTGGTTCGGAATGTGCATTAGGGCGCTGTTTAAAAGGAATGACACTGCAGTGCAAAGCATCACAGCATGGTTTGTTTGTTATGAAAGTGTGCAATAAAATTTACAGTTTACAGCAACACAATATGAGAATATAGTGTCACCACCCAAACCCCACATGGGTTCCAGAGGCTGCACAACTTATATTCCAGAAAGTGTAAGAGAAGCAGCTGGAATAAACATCACAAATTCGCAGGTGGGCAGGAACAGAGCTGGGAATTATTGCAAGGAGATATTGCTGCTGGAGTTTCCAAGACAGCTAAGAAATGTAAGGCTGACTCAGGGTTCCTTCACCCTGATTCAAATAGTATGGCTCTGCATAGACTCAACCACAGAATGGGCTGTGAGAAGGTATATCCCTGCCCTGTAGCTAGCGTTGGAAAGCCCGATCAGCACTAAACCTTGGTAGATATTTTACATTCTGATCAGACAATCTCCCACCCTGGGCAAACAAGCAGCCAAAAATGTGTATAACTTCAAAACAGTACTAATAGTATAAAGTCAAACATACTGTAGCATTCTAGACTAAATCTGTAAAACTCTTTAGTCTTCATGGTGGCCATAAATATATGATGGCAGTCTCCCAGTTCAGCTGTTTTTGACCAGATTGGTGAAAAGTTAAGGGGCTGTTAGGCACCATTGGACAGTACTACATGACCATTCCCAGATGATCGCAAGAGATAGTACTTGAGATATACTAATGGTGCCCCTCTTTCAAGTGATAAGTGTAGCACCTTCCTAGATAGGTTCTAGTAAAAGGTACATTTAATTCTGACTCACTGTATCCAGTGGAGCTGCATTCATCGTTAGGAAATTTAGTTCTGACTAATTGTTTTGGTCTGTTCTATGTTTCAATGGCTGCAGGATTGACTGCTCCCCCCCCTGGTTGGCCAGAAATGTTTTGGAAGTAAGGGGACAGGAAGTGTCTAATCAGGGGCCCAGATGGTGACTGGGAGTCTGTATAAATACACTAAGACCTGGAGCAGAGGGGTCTTTTTTCCTGAGGAGATCACAGCCTAGGGGGGCTGTTAGAGGGTCGGTGGAGCTAGCTGGAGGCCTACTTTGCTGAGAGTTGCTAAAGCTGACTGCGGGACTGTCGCTTGAGGAACTAGTCTGGTACCATGGGGTAAAAGTGTCTGGAGGGTATTGGAAGAAGGCAACCAACTTTCCAAGGACATTAGTGAGTACAGACTGGTGAGAGAGATCCTAGAGACTGTGCTGTTGCCAACCCGCTTAAAGCAGAGTTCCACCCAAAAGTGGAATATCCGCTTATGCGCTTCCTCCCCCACTCTGGTGCCACATTTGGCACCTTTCACAGGGGAGGAGGAAACAGGGACCTGTTTTTTACAGGTCCCCTTCCCCACTTCTGGGAGACTGGGCTGTGGCCCTATCTCCCGGAAGTTCACCCCCCCTTTCCGTCGCCGCTGGGCCAATCACAAAGCGCAGCGTGCTTAGCACATGCATAGTAGGGAACCAGCTGTGAAGCCAAAAGGCTTCACTGCCGGGTTCCCTTAGCAGGAATGGCGGCGGTAGCACCCGGGAATCGATCTGAAGATTGGCTGGGGTGCCAACATCACAGGCTCCCTGGACAGGTAAGTGCCCTAATGTTAAAAGTCAGCAGCTACAGTATTTATAGCTGCTGACTTTAAATTTTTTTCACCCAGGCTGGACCTCCTCTTTAAGCTAGAGTCAGCGGGTTTAAAGGCCACATTGTGTCTGGTGTCCTGAGCTCAGTCTACCTAATTTTTAGTGAAATTACTTTGCTCGGATGCCCACAGAGGAAGATTAATCTCCTTAAGTTGCTACTACAAAGCCCAGTCCATCATCTACTTGTGCAAGGACTTTGCGCAAAGTTCTACAGGAATTAGTTTGGTGTCCTCAAATAGTTTCTAGGGGTTACTGGAGTATCCTACCATTACCCACTACCTATCCAAGCCCTCAATAAAGCATCAAAAAGCATACTCCTAGAATGGATAATGAGTCTGAAGAGTGAATTATGTGATGGGCAGTGAGGAGACTACTGGGAAGAGGATCCTGTCATTTACTTAGCAACTCCTACAGGGGTAGCCCTACATACATTTTTATGCAGTGTGTAAATGTTGCTTCTTTTAATATGGAATCTGCGGAAATCCTGTTAGGTGCATGTACTGGCAGATAACATCTCTAAAAAGGGGCCACTATTAACATCTTGGCTGAGCATTTTTCATACTTATGAGAAGAACTATCATTTTAAGACCCCTTTCACACTGGAGGCGTTTTTCAGGCGTTTTAGAGCAAAAAATAGCACCTGTAAAGCGCCTGAAAAATGCCTCATCTGCAGTCCCAGTGTGAAAGCCTGAGTGCTTGGAATGTTAAGACCCCTTTCACACTGAGGCCGCCCTCAATGGGCAGCGATGCCGAAGCTTCTGCAAAGCGCATCGGCAGTGGTGCTTTGCGGGCGATTTTAACCGCTAATGCGGCTGCGCTGTCAGTGTGAAGGGGCTCTTATATAAATAGGAATTCTTTGGTCCTGTCACAGTAAAAATTTGCCATCACCTTAAAAAAAAATCACAAACCTTATACTCAAAACCTGTTTTTAAAAACTTATATTGTCTAAATAATCAGATAGAGTGCTACTTGTTCCAGTTTAAAGAAAATAACTAGCAAAGACTAGAACGTTTAGTTTGTAATACAAACGTGTTCTATTCATATTAAGGGATCGTGGGCTCACTAATGATCAAATTGCTCCAGCTAGCTTGTATCTTATCTTTGATTCACTTGCCATTTTTGGAAAAGTAAGAGTTAAAAAAATCTGAGGACTTGTACCTTAAAGGAAAAGATTGTCTAAATGGACTGAAAGCTAGTTAAGAAAATAGAATTGGCAAATGATGAGAGGTAGGGAATTCCAGAGGTGGGGGCAGCAAAGGAAAATGCCTGAAGGACAAGGAGGAGCATAGACATTTTGAAGAAAGTATTACCAGGATGGGGTCATTGAGTACAAATTAAATTAATAATTCTCCTTTTATCAAAGGGATTTAGATTAATACACTATGCAGCTCTAAATTCATCAGCTTTAGAAGTTTGAACTTGTGTTGTTAAAAATATTATTATTAATAATGATATTATTATCATCATATTACTTTGTACAGGCTCGCATTTATTCATTTTGCATGTTTGTGAGGCAAACAGTAGCTTATATCTATACAAGCGTAATTTTTTTTTTTTACAAATGAAGAGGTCACAGTCTTAAACCACCGTTGTCCTAAGAAATGTCCTGGGAAATGTCATCTGCTCTATTTTATTTCTTCCCTTCTGTGCATGAAATCTGTAACACTGAGTTCCATGCACCTAATAAGAGCCAATCAGAAGTATTTAGTGCTTTCTGGGTAATTTTGGCCAATTGAGGTTTCTATACGCTTGTGAGCATACTTCATGTAAGCCACAAGATGTTTACATTCTCATTAATATTTTGATCTGCTCAAGGTGCAATAGGAAGTATAAGCTTTTTTTTGGGCTTGTTTGCACATGCAGCAAGAACTGGTGTTCACCTGAAAAGCAACCCCTGCTTGGAATGCTTTTTCAGAGGTGTTTGATATGCAGTGTGCCTTTTCTATGAAGTTTAATGTTTTACCTTACTTTAATGCTTCAGGATTTGAGAATGGATAAGATTGGAATTCGGAGATGAACTACAGCAGATGCATCTGAATCACTAAGGAGTGTGGACAGCAGTGTGGACAGCAGTACCAATACCATGCAGTCCTTTTGCTATGCTGTGGCGTGGGTGTCTCAACCCCATTTTGCATCTCCCAGTGGCAAAGATGTCACTTTGGACACTGGCCTTCCAGTGATGCCCAGGCAGGGGTACTGTGTTGCAGGCCGTTAAAGCCTTGTGTTTGGAATGTGGCTGCTGTGGCTTCTTGGGTCCATTGCAGCTGATGCTGGGCATTCCTCTGAGGTCCTACAAATCAGGGAGGCAACCGGTGAGCGATGAAAGCCTTGCCAGGACACACAAATCCAGCCCTTACACTAAACCAGCAGAAGACGGCATTCAGGGTAACAGGACCTCGTGTTGAAGAAAGATTTCTCACACCAGGGCTTCCCCAAGAACAGCAGGGTTAAGCGCTCCCCTTGATCCATAAGAGTTGAGCTGTTGAGAGCCCATGGAGGAAGACCCCCAGAAGGCACATTGGCTCCATCTGCTGTTCATCTGCCTGCCAGCCAGAGTGACAATAAGTCTGCTGCAGAGACCTGTTCCACAATGACACCCGTGGAGAAGGTGACCGTCCCATGTGAACTGGACCCGTCAGGTCTGGGGAAGCTGGGCTTGTTCCCAGTCAGGAGGAGGCGCCCAAGGAGGGGCCAAGGGTGCTCTGGAATGCCCCTAGAGGTGCTGCAAAGACTGGGGAGTCAGAAGGGGAGGTGGTGACTCCTGCTTCCCCAGCTGTTCAGCGGCCAACCCTCTATCTTTCTCCAGGATGTGGACTGAACAGTTGGACAAGGACACTGTTGTCGGGCCTGCAACGCTACATGATCCGACAAGTCCAGGAACTCTATGAACCGGAGTTTCCTTACATCCCAGAAGCACAGCGGCAGTACTGGTATGAGGCAGCAGTGTGGGAACACCTATGGGTTCCCAAACGAAATAGGGTACTTGTTGAAGGGACCTCTGTGTCTGATACACCGCATCTATCGCAATTCGAACTAGGGTTGGCACATCAGCAAAGTGGTGGTGTCTTACTCCAACAGTGATGATATCCCCTATTAAGTTGTCAAGCAGGTCCCGGGTAAGGAGGAATGGAGGGAGTACCCTGATTCCAACTACTGTATATAAAAGATCTATCTGCCTTATGTTGCTACCAATTATTATGCTATGCTGCTATCCAAATACAAATACATACTATTTATGTACCTGATACTTATTGCTACAGAATTGTGGTTAACAGAGAAGGGCCAAACATCCCCCGGCTTGGTTCGCCCCAGAACTCTCGAACATTGCAAAAGTTCGGACCTGAATTGATGAACCCCATTGAAGTCTATGGGACCCGTACGTGAAAAATCAAAAGTCCCCATTTCTAAGACTTACATGCAAGTTATTGGCCATAAAAAGGTAATGGGGACCCGGCTACTGCCCTGGAGGACATGTACCAAAGCAAAAAAAACTTTTAAAAAAGATTGTTTTTAAAGGAGCAGTGATTTTAATGATACTTAAAGTGAAACAATAAAAATGAAAAATTTCTTTAAATATAGTGCCTGGGGGTCCCCTTAGTCTGCCTGTAAAATGGCGTATCTGTACCGTGTATAGAACATGCTGCATCAAAATTAACATTTATAAAGAAAAAAAAGACATTTAAATACCGTAGATTTCCCCTGCAAACTTTCTTTATTGTGTAAACAACAGCTTGAGGAGCCAGTCTGTATGATGAGGCTACAATTTAGTGAACTCAGAACAAGATTAGAGATTTTTGGGATATATTCAGGTGTCTCTTTGGCAGACTTTAGATGGAAATAACAAATTTTTGTACTACAGTAAGCAAGCTTTATGTGAAGAAGCCAAATTATAGTTCACTCAGGCCAAGATTACAATTTTTTTTTAGATAAAGTCTGGTGTCTCTTTCGCAGACTTTGTATAGAAGTAACAGGTGTGGAAAATATGGGCTCTGGCTGTTGGTGGTGCCTTCTCACTGTAACCCTATAGAGGTACTCTTGATGAAAGCAAGAATTGGCCTTGCTGTAAAAAAAATAAAATTTGATACCCCTGTCAAACAGTTGCAGAAAAATTGGTCTTTGGGTGTTGGTGGTGTCTTCACCCTGTAACTTTCTAGAGGTACTCTTGAAAGCAAGAATAGGCCTTGCTGTAAAAAAATTGATTTTTTTAAAGGATTTTTTTACATAGACAAAAAAAGAGGCAATGAATAGACATCATATATAGAAACCCTATGTGGTCACATTTAGGTCCTACTCTAGTTCCCACAAAACCTTCTAAATTTCTATTGTTTCCCTGAAAGTCCTCCTGGGGACCCATAACTGATGACATTTTGCATATGTATCCAAAACCTGTGCCAGGAGGGTCTCCATCCTCTCAATGTAATCCATTTCTAAAGCCCATTCATTCACTGAGGGGGATTGTATTGTCCTCCAATGTCGCGAATGGCCAGTCTCGCCGCTGTCAAACAATGTCTGAGAGGACTCCCTTTAATACTTTTAAAAGAGCCTTGTAAGATGGAAAGCAGGGTACTTTGAGGCATATTGGGGACTAACCCCCCTGTAACTGTAGTATATACAAAAATTGTGTACTTGATGGCATTCCCACCAGATGTGGAAGAGCAAACCCTTGGCAGAATGGCACCGCCAGCATATGTCAGCTGCATCTGGGTATATACTCTGCAAGGACGTTGTGCACCCATACCAACAAGAAAGGAGCTTATAGCTCGTCTATGGGCTTTAATTGTCAGCAATGTGTGAAGGTGAACGACTTCTCCCACTCTTTTGCTCCAATTTGGACATTTAAATCACATGCCCATTTGTCTGTAAATTCCAGGAGTACGGGATGGTTTTATGTAATAAGAATCTTATATATTGCTGATATGACATGCTTTGGTTTATAATTTTGCAACAAAAGGGACTCAAAACAATTTAGATCTGTATTACAAAATTTGTTTTAGGAATTAGAGGACACAAACAACAACAGTTGCTGATATTCCAACCATTGCATAAATTAAATTTACTGTGTAGAAATTAAATTCAATAAAGGCGGAAGTGTTCCCTTACGGAGAATCTGGCTCACTCTTCGGTGAAATTCCTTATTCCACACAAGAAAACTTGTCCGGTCCACTGCAGGTGGATATTGAGGATTACTGAATAAAGGTGTCATTGGTCCTACTTTTGCCGAAAGCCCAAACTGTGAAACCATTTTATCCCAGATTTTCAGTAGACATAATAAAGGGTAAAGAGGGGGATGAACCATGGTGGGTACCATGGAAAGATAAATCTTTCCATGGAAGTGCCTGAAGATCATATTGATTCAACCACTGTTCTATTGATACCCATTGTTTAGTGTCAGAATGGTAAAACCAATTCACTAACCTAGTCAGGACTGCCGCAACATAGTAATAATATAAATCCAGTGCACCCACTCCTCCTTTCATTTTAGGTAATGATAAAATTTTCCTATGCAATCTTGATCTCTTATTCTCCCAAACAAAACTTGTAAAAGCAGATTGTAAAATGGTAAAAAAAGATTTAGGGACAAACATAGGGATAGTTTGAAAAAGATACAAAAAACAAGGTATTAATCCTCCCGAACCATGAATATAGATTAGAGTAATATTTTTGTAAGATCCTGTAGAGTACGTTGCATAAGAGGAATGTAATTTGTTGAGTATAAATGGGCTGGATCAGAAGGAATATTAATACCTAGATATTTTAGTGTGGAGGGGCAGAATTTAAACGAAAAAGTATTCCTGGTGTGGTAGAAGTGACACATTAAGAATTTCCGATTTTGATACATACACCTTAAAACTGCTCAAGGCTCCAAAACGTTGCAATTCCAATAAAATAGTAGGCATGGAAACATTTGGATTAGTAACATAGAGTAACGGATCATCAATAAAAGCACGTTTTATTTCCTGTTGATCTGCTTGTATACCAGTGATAGGGGAATTTTTTATCTAATAGCTATTGCTAAATGCTCCATTACTAGGACATAGAGCAATGGGGATATTGGACATCCCTGGCGAGTACTGTTTTGTATAGGAAAACTTGTAGTCCATGATCCATTGATCCTTATTCTGGCCTTAGGTTTACAATATAGTGCTTAGATCTTATTAAGCAAGTTTGGGCCCATCCCTATTTGCATCAAGGAATGCTCAAGGAAAGGCGGCCCGACCCGAACGAAACCCTTCTTGGCGTCAACAGACAGAAGGCATACTGGTATTTTAGCTGTTTTGGCATAGCCCATAAGTAGGAAAGATTTTATTGTATTGTCACGTGCTTCTCTTCCTTGAACAAATCCGGCCTGGTGTATATGTACCAGGCTCGGAAGAAGAGGTTGGAGGCGTGACGCAATCAATTTGGCGTAAATTTTTATGTCTACCCCAATTAAGGATATCGGATGATAACTAGAACACAATGTTAAATCCTTATCTGGTTTAGGAATCAAAGTAATATGGGCTTCCAGTGTCTGACTTGGGAATGGGTTAATAGAAAAGATGGAATTAAACACTTGAAGCATAAATGGGGATAGATATTCTTTGTATGTTTTATAAAATTTTGTGGTAAATCCATCTGGGCCAGGACTCTTACCTGATGGAATATTGATGATTATATCTGATAATTCCTCATTTGAAAAAGGACAATCCAACGATTTCCTATTATCATCATACAATATTGGAATGGCAGTTTCCTGATCATAGTCTTCAATGCGACAAGTGCTAGATCCCATGTCTTCCAAAGATGATGGTGGGGCCAGGTTATAGAGAGCTGAAAAATATTCCCTAAATGTTTGTTGGAAACATTGTGGATCTGAGGTAGTTTCTCCCGATGACTTCCTAATACTAGATATAAAGGTCTGTGAAGGACGGGGATGCAGTGTAGGTGCTAACAATCTCCCACATTTATTCCCATACCTTTAACTACCTAAGGCACATCTATGTTGATAGGAACTATGGGACGCTTCCAAAAGCTGTAATAATGATGCCCTTTTAGACGATATGTTAGCTAATGTTTCTGCAGACTGGGAAGCTTTATTTAATGTTTCTAGGGAATGAAGACTTGACAAAGTATGTTGAATGGCCACAGACCTTTCTTTTTTAAGACGAGAACCATGTTAAATAAAAGGACCTCGTAGTACTGCCCTAAGGGCCTCCCATTTTAATGGTAACGCAGTCTCATCTTGTTCACGATCAGAAACAAAGTTACAAATTGCCTCTACAATTGCCTTATGACAAAGTGGGTCTGACATAAGCGTATCATTCAAACGCCAAGACCAACTTGTGCCCTGAGTCTGGGGGGGGGGGGTTGTATTGTTAAAAATACAGGTAAGTGATCAGACCAAATAAACAACCCTATTTCTAAAGAAGGGTTCCACTCCAGGACCTTAGGACCCGATAAGAAATAATCTAGCCTACTATAAGATTTATGCACTAATGAGAAATATGTATAATTATGATCCTTAGGGTATCAAATCCACCTTAGATCGAGTATCCTATGGTCAAACAATTGCTTTAAAGGCCCTTAAATGAGAATAGGAAATATTAGATCGCTGGGCAGAAGTATCCAACTGAGGCTCTAAAGCTAAATTAAGATCTCCTCCCACAAGGATAATACCTTCTGCAAAATCTGCTAAAAGATAAAGGTATCAGGAAATTGTCATAGTTTGGTCATGATCTGGAATGTAAAAATTAGCAATTGTAAAAAGTTTATCCCATAGCCGGAATTTAATTTAGAGGTATCTACCATTTATGAAAGGCGATGGAGACCCCCCTTGCCTTTGAATTAGACATAGTACTGTGGAACCACTGGGGATAGTATTTATGAGAACACACCGGAATGCCATCAGTACAAAATGGGTCTCCTGGAGGAGTAAAATGTCTGCCCTAGCTTTGTTCAAACTATATAGGGTCTGACCTCTTTTCGTCTCATTATTAAGGCCTTTGACATTATAAGTAAAAAGGTTCAATGAAGATGATGAAGAAAAATGTATTGCCATCTTCTGGCCAAAAAAAAAAAAATTGAAATTTGATGCCCCTGTCACACAGTTGCGGAAAAATTGGTCTTTGGGTGTTGGCGGTACCTTCACCCCGTAACCTTCTAGAGGTACTCTTGATGAAAGCAAGAATTGGCCTTGCTGTAAAAATATGACATTTGATGCATCAGGTGCAGAAAAGTTTGTCCTTGGGTGTTGTGCCCATGAAACCTATACCAAAAAATTACTTCAAGATAAAATCAACACCCACAAAGCTAGGCAGCCTAGACAGTCTTGCAGAGATTCAAGATCCCAAAAATTCGGCATCAGTGGCTTGACAGCTGCTGCTAATCCAGAACTGATCCATTTTGACAAATATCCGCAACAGAGTCTGCGGACAGACTCACTTTTTTATCTATCAACAAAACCTCTGGCAGCACTGAATGCCCATTTGGAAAGCATGCTGGATGCAGGGCAGCCCAGCAGTTTAATTACATACTGGGCAGGTTCTAGCCAATGGTCTATTCTCATGACCCAGAAACCCAGTGGGTCGTCTACTGGAAAGTATGTTTGCTTTCACCCCTAGATAATCTTTCACCATTTGATGCAGGCGCTGCCAATGGGATCTTAAAGCTGACAGCCCTGGGCGCCAAGGACTAAAACAATTTTGAAATGCATCACTGAGGTGGCCCCCTTCTCCACTGCTCCTCCTTTGACCAACAGAACCCTCAATACTAGCTTTTCTTTGAGACTGTAACCTATCAGAGTCTGGAAAGGTGTTACATAAACTCCTCTTTAAGGTGTCCTCAAGATTCTTCATCCTATGCTCCCTTTGTGAGGGCAGGATGAGTGCTAAGACTTTCCCCTTGTAACGGTGGTCAAGGAGGGTTGCCAACCAATAATGATACTTATGCTTGATGCCGAAAATTCTCAGGTCCTTTCTCAGGCTTTGAAGAAAAATGGAGCCCATGCATTGCACGTTTCCGGAGACATGAGAAGCAGAGTCCTCGAGGTCACTGAGGATTACAGTATCTGGAACTGCTACCTCCATGTCACGTACTACTTCCAAGGTTTCTTGGGACTGAAAACCATCTCTTAAGGTTTAATGTATGTCTTCCTCTGCTTCTTTGACTCCAAAACTGCCTGAATCCTCCTCCTCCTCCCTCTCCTTTTGTGTGTTGTGTGATGTTGTAAGAATGGTGTCTGCATAAAGCAGGCCTTGAGAGGAAAGAAAGGCCCCCTCTTCCTCACACTGCTCTGCCTCGAGTGCCCTGTCCATAATGCCACACAGAGTATGCTCCAGCAGGAACACAAGAGGGATTGTGTCATTTATGTATGCATTGTCACCGCTCACCATCCTTGTCACCTCCTCAAATGGTGATAGTACAGTGCATGCTTCCTTTATCAGCAGCCATTGGTGTGGGGAAAAAAAGCCTGTCCTTGTGCCATACTCACACAGGTACTCGTTCACGGCCCTCTGCTGCATGTGCAGGTGATGCAGCATTGCCAATTTAATTCCTGCTGCATTTCAGTCAACTGAACACTGGTTGTGTATGACCACCTGAAATGGCTACAGACTCTTCTGGCCTGCCTTATAAGATCTTGCAAACCTGGGTACCTGTTTAAGAAACGCTGCACCACCAAATTGAGGACATGTGCCAGGCATGGCACCTGTGTCAACTTTCCCTGTTGAAGGGCAGACAGAATGTTAGTGCCATTATCACACACTGCTATTCCTGGCTCAAACTGCTGTGGCGTGAACCACCTCTGGGCCTGCCAATGCAGGGTTGAAAGATTCTCTGCTCCAGTGTGGCTCCTGTCCCCTAGACAGACTAGCTGAAGTACTTGATGGCATCTTTTAGCCTGACTAGCCCCTTGAACGCTTAGGGGGTACTGGTGGTTCATAGAACAATCCAGCAGAGGAGGGCATGGAGGAGAAGGGGGTGAAACTGACATATCTTGCATCATCAACACTGCTGTATGGAGATGTGGCAGCAAAACAAGCTGCAGCACTGAGCCCTGTCCTGCATCCCTAGTTGCAAGCAGAGTTACCCAGTGTACTGTAAACAAAAGATATTGTTCCCGACCATGCCTGCTGGACCACGTGTCAGCAGTAATGCCCAAATGCCCTTGCCCAACGATGCCAAAACATTGCCTTCCACATGATGGTACAGATGGAATGGCCTTACATGAAAATAAATAACGACTGGGAACCTGCCATTGTGGTACAGCACATTCTGCAAATTCATGGAAGGGGCAGAATCCACCAAAAAGAAAGGCTGGAATTTTTAACCCAGTAATTTGGACAAGCTGGAATTTAGATGCTGGGCATGTAGGTGACAGGGAGTGTTTTTTATTTTCACTGCAGCAGCTGGGGAAGAGAAATGTACCTGCTATACAGCTGGTGGTGTGCTTCTGGCAGACGTGTTGCAAAGACCTGTGACACCCTTTGCTATACCATCATCCCTGTCAGTGGAGGCTGCTGAGAGGTCATGAGATATAGCAGGGGTAGACATGAAAGGTGAGGAGTGAGGAGGAGAAGAATTGTGTCCCTTGTGTGTGGCTTTCAGATGCTCTTGCCAACAGGCTGAGTGGTGGAAGGTTAAATACCCTGTCAAGTATGTGGTACCCAAATGACTGGTGTTTTTGCCACGCTTGATCTGCTTGCAGCACAGATTGCAAATTGCAACAGTGCAATCGGCTGCACATGTGCTAAAAAGGGCCCACACAGCTGAGCTGTGGGAAGTTGGCCGGGAGATAACAGCTCTACAATCTAAAGGAATAGGGTGGCTGCTCTCTATTCTTTCATAATGGCTGTCTCTAGAGGAAATCATGCCTAGTTGGGGTTGTTTCTCCCCCTCACTTTCCTCTGCTTTATCCGACACCCAAGTCACGTCAGTGACCTCATCATCATCATCTCCTCCATCCTCATCATCACTGGAGCCAATTTGCTAACATGCTGCGGCTGGGGGAACATGACTGCCAATTTGTTGTTTATCAGTGTTCTCCCCTCTCTGTAGGCTCATGTTACTCCCTACCTCAGAACCAACATCAGAATCAAATAATGTCTGTGCATCCTCAAGAAGCAAGTGGCTGACGCTGTGTTCAAATAATTCAGCTGACTCCTCCATGCATGATGCTGGAGCTATGGCAGGGGTAGCTGTGGACAAGGAGGCAGAAAAAGCCACTGTGGCATCTGCGGTGGACTGCGCACAAGTGTCAGCTTGGGTCATAGAGGATGAGGAGGATGAGAATGGTTTAGTAAGCCAGTCCACCACCTCCTCTGCATGCTGTGGCTGGATATCACGGGCAACATAATTAACAGAGACAAACATGCCCTGCCTGAGGACAGACCACGTCCACCTTTGCCTGTGTGGATACAGACGCTGCTCGCCCCCTCATAGTGGCATGGGAACATCTGCCTCTCCTTGTTGGCCTCCCAGACATGATGGGGGGCTTATTATCCAAATTTAATAGAAACTGGGAAACTTATGAATGAAAAGTGGTTTTTGGGTAAATTAAGGACTGATACTGACAGAAATGTAAAAAACAATAAAAAACTATAAAAAACTATAAAAAATAAACAAAAAAGGGGGAACACCAGCATTGCAGTCAGAAAAACTGCAGCTGACAAGTTAAAATAAAAAAGGGGGGGGGGGGGGGCAGGCAGGGAACAAAAAATAAAACATGCAGCAACCAAAAAAAGGGTATACAGCACTGTATACAGCACTAAATGTTATGTAATGCTATGTTAAATACTGTACTACACTAACACACTATACTCACACACTATACTAACACTACACTAACACTGTACACTCAGAGTCAAATGTTATGTAATGCTGTGTTAAACACTGCACTACACTAACACACTACACTGACACACTATACTCACACACTGAGTCACAATAAGTGAACACACTAACTCACTAGTAGCAAACTAAGTCTTGTGCCGTGTACACACGGGCGGACTTTTCGACCGGACTGGTCTGACGGGACGAATCCGTCGGACAATCTGACCGTGTGTGGGCTTCATCAGAGCTGCAGCGGACTTTTGCGGCCGAAAATCAGACGGACTTTAGATTTGAAACATGTTTCAAATCTTTCCGACGGACTCGAGTCCGGACGAAAAAAACGCTCGTCTGTATGCTAGTCCGACGGACGAAAACCGTTGCTAGGGCAGTTATTGGCTACTGGCTATCAACTTCCTTATTTTAGTCCGGTCGTACGTCATCATGTATGAATCCGTCGGACGTTGGTGTGATTGTGTATAGGCAAGTCCGTTCGTTCGAAAGTCCGTCGGAAGTCCGTCAAAAGTCCGTTGAAAGTCCGTCGCAAAGACCAGCGGACCTTTAATGCCGAAAAGTCCGCCCGTGTGTACACGGAATTGCTCTCCACTCCAACACAAAGCAAACGCTTCCTATGGGAAGTTACCTTTTATAGTGTGGGGTGGGACTACGAACACTGAGTCATGAATGAAGAAAGTCATCTTCACTTTGTCCAACCAGGGCTCTGACCAGCGGTCAGGTGCAAGGCTTCATCCAATTAGGGCCCTAAAATGCACTGTAAAGCACACAGTGCATTGTGGGGTGCTCAGCGGGTGAACATCCCTCCAAGCTAGCCAATTCGGTAAACACCCGAATTGGCTACGGGCGAACAGGCGATGTGCGGGCCGACATTTTGCTCAGCCCAAACTGTTCGCCAAAACTAGTGGTTAAGAATGTTTGCTCTGTTACAACGTTGCATTTATTGGATGTTATAATTGGATGTCCCCTTTCAGAAAAATCACTCCTCTAGTGATGTCATAGGTGTAGTCAGTGCCAATATAAATGCCAGTGTACAAGGGGCCTAGTGGTTGACAGGACATGAGAGCCAAACACCCCAGAGCTGTTAGGATGTAATTGTCTATCAACTCAAAGAGCGTTTTGCAGGGGTGAAGTCTCCAGCAAGGTGGAACAGAACACAGAAGGAACAGCCGTAGCCACCCTGTCTCCCCTAACCTTCTTCTGCAGGTCCTGCAGTGGGGTGCATAGGGTCTTTTAGACCAGGCCAGAGTCCTCTAATGTGAGTAGTGGTGAAGTCTGGGAATGAGTGTGTCATCTTGGAGCGTGCCCTGCTGGCAGAGCTATGGAAGGAACATTGGGAGAGACTGGTCTAGTATACTTATGAGGGTACCTTCCATTGGGAAAGTGGTCCCAACTCTGTGGTGCTCACAAGGAGTGGAGATGCAAAGGGAAGATAGCTTACTACAAATTAAGTGCTGGCGTTTTAGGCCTTAATGACAACTACAGAATGTTTGCTCCTGTGTATGGCATTCCTTACCAAAGAATTCTGCTAGTTTGTCAATGTGATGTCAGATGTCACCAAAGTTACAGTAAAGAGTATGACACAATATGGTGGAGGGTTCCAATAACAGGTAGGTAACTATCCAAGAAGAAGTGGGGTAGGTACTTGCATAGTTTGGCACCAACATCTGCCTAGTTGTTCCCTTTCCAATCTGAAATTGTGTAAGGTTTTTTTTTTCTTACTGTCAAAGCAGTAAAAATGTGAAACTCGGCTGCTTTCATCTAACAGTGTCTATAACTTTGAAAAACTTTTTTCAGCCAACACAATATACTAGACATGTGCGCCGTCAATAAATTTGTTTTGTTGCGTTCCGTTTCATATTAGAATTAATTCGTATTTCGTAATTCGTGTCCAAACTTTCGTACGAAATACAAATTTTCGTTAGGTTCGTTAACTTTTCGTAACAATTACTAATGTTCGTTATGATGAATTTATCATTATGAGGGGCTCCCACCATCCCTGTGCTGTACTGACTTCCTTGGTTTTTAACTTTTAGGTTAGTTAACTTTTCCTAACAATTATGAATGTTCGCTAGGAATTTGGATCCGAAATACGTAAACAAAATTTCGTATTTCGTACAAAATTCGGAAACATAACAATTCGTATTTCGGATCCTCCCGAATGTACGAATTTACAGAAATTCGTACCAATTTTGGATTCGTACGAAACTAATCGCACATGTCTACAATATACAGGGGCATTGGAATCTGTAGCAACCTAAACATAAAAACACACATACATACACTTTAATCAAATTTGCCCATTATATAACTACTGTATATTAATATATCTCTATTCCCAACTAGCTAGATGAATATTTGGTTATCACACTGTATATTTCATAATAAATTGTAAGTGAACTTCAGCATACCTGAGTTACAGAACAATGGTTCTGCAATGTCAAAAAGGAGTTAATTTTAAAAAGTATTGAATTTTATACTGTTTGATGTCCATAAAAAAGATTCTGTGATGCTCTTTATTTAGAAACAAACAAGAGATACCCACCTTCCCCGTACTCTCTCACCGTGTCCCCATTTTGGTGTTTTGAGTGATCTCACCTATGTGGCAGTGTTCTGACCTTTGGCTAATCACCAGTCCTGAACACTGTCACATAAGTGGGGCAATTATGTTATCCAGCTCCAACATCATATACCACCAGGGATTATCCAGGGTGACCTCCTGCAATGAAGAGCCAGTAGGAAGCATGCAGAGATAGTTATGGCTTGCTGGGGAGAGTGAGCTATCAAGAGGCACTGCCATGGTACCCTCATTGGGAAGGTGCAGTGTCTCTTTTAATGTAAGTTTGACAATTAATTGGACATTATCACACAAATGTGTAACTTTTACATTTGCCAATGAATTGAACATTTATCACACAAGGTTGTAACTGTATGGCCGTGCAAAAAGTAAAGCATAGTCACCTGAATTCACCTGTGACTTATTGTAGCACATGAGTCACTGAAGCTAATTACATGCCTGGTTTGCATTTTTCACTTATGCATGTATTTAGCTAAAAGCGAAAAGTACTTTCCAAATACAAAGCTATGAGGCCCAGGACCGTTTGAGACCCAGGGCCATTTATGACACCCTTATAAAACTTCTGTATTAAATGGTCAAGTCATAATACCATATTTCAACAACAGGAGGCACTGCAAGAAATGTTTAGAACTGCAAAAGGATTGTGGGAAAGTTCCATTACCTTTCCACACAAAGAGATCTTGGTTAAAAAGTGGTTACCCGTATTCATGAAAGCTGTCTTCATTACCATCGACCAAATTATCACATAGCTGATCACATTAGCTGATTATCTGTACATTCTATCCATGGTGCTTTGTACATGATTTGTTCCTGATTTTACAATAAAGACATTTCGTTGGATTATATTCTCCTGGTGTGCGGCTGTCCGGACTTTTTTCTTCCCTCACAAATTATCACATATTTTGAAGAAAAGCAGTCATCATGGCAGAAATAAGTAAAGTATCTTTAGGATTTAGTTTCCTTGTTCAGCTTTTGTGTGATAATAATTAGTTCTATTTACGAGCAGATTACACCCAGTCTCGGACACCTCCCTTCATATCGGCACCTTGTAACTCTAATCGTTTTCTGTACAGCATACAGTTCTGACATCTAGGTCAAGCAAACAAGTTGAGTCATTCCAAGATGCAAATGAGGACAGGAGGCTGTTCTGGCTGCTCGAGCTTTTCTGTCTCGCTGAAAGGGCGCTGCAGAGATTCACTGTCTGGAGCTTCATTTCACTATGAAAATAGATTTCGTGAGGCTTTATTCTGTAAGCTAGAAAAAACAGTGTAGCATACTTTGCCGCTTGAAAAAATATCTGTTTATTGCTGTGTACTGTTTTGTATTTCAGCAATTAAAAAATTGAAAAGGGAAAACAGATTTTATACTGCAAAAAACATGTTATTGTTGATGGCATAAATGAGGTAACATAAATTAACAAAATTAAAGTATGAACTGCAAGGTGCTTGCACTTCAATATGGTACGGTCAGTATGCGAATAGTGACTTAGCTCCAAGCTCTGCTATGCCCAACCTGCATACACAGTGTACTGTGCACTCCTTTCTATGGGTCAGTAAGGTGAGACCAATATCTGGTTGTACTCAGCTTCCCTCAATCTCCCCTAGAGAGAGCCCTAAGAATATCTGATGCTTCCAGGTATAAGGGAACCTGTGACTGGTCAAAACTTGCTTAGGTTGCTCTGGCTGCAGATTGTGGTGGCAAGGCGAGCACTGTAAAGATGAGTACAGCCTGGCTATGATGCCTCCTATAGCGTCAACCTGTTACTTTGTCTGGTGTGGGCAACGTGAAAGTGCGCTTTCATTTTTTATACCTCAGCTCACCTATAGTTTTCTATAGAGCTTTATTGAAAAATAATGCATGTATAGAATAACTCCTGTGGTTGTGAGTTCTGGACTTCCCTTTTTATACTGTCAAGTCCCTAAAGTGTGCCATGCACATGTGCCTCAGTGGGGAGGGGGCCTACTGTGCACTCACAGCATAATTTCAAAAGCACCGCTTGCCGCAACTCTGTCCTTTACTGGAACTACACTCACCGTCTGAAGAGTGCGGTGCTGGTAATATGCTGATTAAGCATAACAATAGGTCTTTTCCTTATTTGTCATCGGGTGCCTTCAGGTTTTTTCATGGGTGTCTTGGCAAAATGCCTAAAAACTGCCAAAATATGACTTATGGATATTGTTATGAATGCACCCTTCTAACTCTTTGCCCTTTATATTCTATATTCTATACAATATGCATAATTATATATATTTTTTTTTATGTATATGATCTCTCCATATAACCTACCGATAGATTGAATGGACATTTTGAGCTTATGTTGCTTGCCGTTTTTGGGTGAGCATTGTTTCTTTATGTTTGTACTATTTTTCTGTTTCTTTGCAAACAATAAAGTTACCTTTAAAAAACAGAAGCCAAAAAATTGTATACAAGCTAGTGGATGGATAAAGCCTGCCTTTTCAGTTGCACAAAGCCACAGGTTTTCATTGCGCTCCATTACAACCTTCCATTTGCCAGTGTCCCAATGATCAATGTTGTTATTGGTTGATAGGAAGGAAGTCAATTGCCTGCACAGCATCCTTGTTTGCCCCTCACTAGTCAGTACCAGTGTGAAATTGTGTATTTGCTTTGTAAGAATAAATCACATCTAATGACGAGAGTCCTCCCTGTGTGGTAAACTATGAGATTGCAGGCCACACCCCTCCCAAACGCTTTTCCCCAGATACAATGCAATTAAATAAACACGCAGGATACTAAATTTTTGGCAAAAGAAATGGCCACGACACTTTATTGTTTTTTCACATCAAATATCCTTTAATACTCTTTTATTATCAACCAAAAGACATCATGAACAAATAAACATCAGATCTTACTGCTCAGTTTTTAGAACTCAAGCAGCAGTACCACATATTTTACATAAAAAAAAATAAACAGTCCCCCCCAGAATGCCAGGTTGACCCAACCACATAATAGTGCTCGTGACTGGGGCGAGAGGGAGCGTTCCTCTTCTTGTCTTGACTGCCTGGAAAGAGGGAGAACCCTATTCCCACAGTCCATAAATAGCCTTTCCCAGTTTTCCAGAAAATTCCCTGGATTCTCGTCGGTCCCCCAGCCAAAACTATCTCTGACTCCTTAAAGGGGACAGCGCCCATAATATCTGTAAAACTAAATGCTGCTTTTCCTAAAATAAATTAATAAAATAATGGGAAGGGGTGGTCACAATCTCAAGAAAATAGGCCCATATTGTGCCCTCTTTATACATGAGATTGCAGGCCACACCCCTCCCAAACACTTTTCCCCAGATACAATGCAATTAAATAAAGACTCAGGATACCAAATTTTTGGCAAAAGAAATGGTCGCGGCACTTTATTGGTTTTTCACATCAAACATCCTTTAATAATCTTTTATTATCAACTAAAAGACGTCATGAATTCAAATACACATCAGTCATTACTGCACAGTTTTTAGAACTCGAACAGCAGTACCACATATTTTACATAGAAAATAAACAGTCCGCACAAGCCAGACTCGAAAAACAATGCCGGCCCCACTGTACTGTAAGCCTAATGCCCTGTACACACAACCGTTTTTTCCATCGAAATAAACTCTGAAGGTTTTTCCGACGGAGTTCCAACGGAATTCCGCTCAAGCTGTCTTGCATACACACGGTCACACCAAATTCCGACCGTCCAGAACGCGGTGACGTACAACACGTACAACGGGACTAGAAAACAGAAGTTCAATAGCCAGTAGCCAATAGCTTCTGTCGCGTACTTGCTTCAGAGCATGCGTCGTTTTTGGTCCGTCCGAACAGCATACAGACGAGCGGTTTTCACAATAGGAATTGGTTCCGTCAGAAATATTTAGAACATGTTCTATTTCTAGGTCTGTTTTAGAAAAAATATGTCCGATGAGGCATACACACAATCGGAATATGCGATGAAAAGCTTCCGTCAAACTTTTTCTGTCGGACATTCCGCTCGTGTGTACGCGGATTAATTTGAAAATATCCCCGCCTACATCTGAAAGGTGGACCCCGCCTCTCCTATACAAACAGGGATACCACCTAACAGATCCACGTGCCGATAATATAACCCACCAATCATGGGCATGAACTTTTCCAAGGCCCTGTTAATTATTTTTCCGCATCTTCTCCATGACCCTCCTCTGAGCCGAGGGCAGCCATACGAGATGAGGGACCACTTCAGAAAAGACAATCGCTGTACCTGGGGAAGTGACCGAAAAACGATGAAGATTTACAAACAATAAAGAGTATCAGTTGATACACATATAAGAAGCGTGTACATGGCATGAGCATGGTAAAAAAATACACATAAAGCAGCACATAAAATTTGTGGTAGATTGAATAGCATAGCACAGTAATGTCAACGACAACATGCCTGGCACCGATAAGTGCATCCACACAGTAAAAATGTATCCACTAAATGAGAAAAGTTATTATATTGGAGTACATGAGATGGTTCAGTCAGTATGATTCCGTAGATGTGACTGGGGCATCAAAAAACAACAAATCTTGACGCGTTCCTTGGATACTTCTCCACTCATCAGGAGCTGATGCAGCCAAATTTCCTATGAAGTATATGTATGACTTAATGAATCATACTGTTGTTGTAGAGAGAGTAAAAAAAATATATATATATATATATATATATATATATATATATATATATATATATATATATATATACAACTTTCCACCTCCCCATCTTCATAATGGCCGATTCTTGTAACCCTTTCCAGGCTGCCTCTGAAGCTGTGCCAATTCTAAAGGAGTGAGAGGAAAATATTAAATTACCCAAGCCCATTCGCTCTAGGCATTTCCACAATACCCCATCGAACTGGTACTTGGTAAGTGGAGCTAAATTAGCGTGAATAAGGAAATGTCTTTCCCATGAGGGTCTAACCCCAATGAACAGCCGAACTGTCTCTGCTGGGAAAACAAACCCATTTTCCTGAGCCTTCAGCGAGACCAACCTTCCTCTCCCATTTTGGTCCGTTTTAGATTTTTGTAGCAAAATATGCACCCCTGCTTGGTCAATCACCACTTGACTATGTAAAATTGCTGAAATACCTAGCTTATTACTAGGCACCAATTCTGAGATTCGAAAATCCCCAAAAAAATGTGAGCACAAATGCGGTTCTAAAAAGTAGCACTTCGTAAGGTGAAAAACAAACCACTCTTGTAACCTCACAAAGACCGTTAAGGATGTCAAGGGAGATCAGCCTTCTGTCATCCGCTACAAAGGTCATCCTCCTATAATTTTAAATGAAAAAAAAACGCGCTAGGTAAGACCAGTATAGGGTATATATTTACAATAGGTACCATATACCTTATTTAGAGGGTTCAAATACCTGAGTAAAATTAATATATTTAGCAGTGTTTATAACTCTAAATACGTATACAATAATCGCATCACAAGATAAGACAGGAATCATATCTTAAAATAACAGAGTACATGAGGAGGTTGTTATTTATCAAAGAGAAGTGAGCTGGTATTGTAGTAGATCACAGTGTAGGAAACGTCTCTTCTTCATATAAAACAGTGACTTCAAACTTGAAAAACACCAAAGACAATAGTGATGTAAGATAGAAAAGTCCTTCCACCTGGAAAATCACAGGCTCTTACCAGCTGCCCAGATCTGTTATCAGGAAAACAATTTCGCTTTTAGGCTTATGACCCAGCCACAGTCTCTTGATGAACCGATAAAAATAACACTTCTCCTCCTTTCCAGTTTCTCCCAGATTTCTCTCAGTCAGCCATCAACCAATGAAATCATCAACTTTGGTTGCAAAGGTAGAAGTAGCTTCCAGTATTGTAAAGACCATTAATCCATCTTCCTACAAGTTAGTAGTGTCCAGTGTGTGTCTTGGCCTCATGTGGACAGGTTGTGCTGATTGTGGGTATCTCACAGTTCAAACTGCAGCAAGACTGTTTTAATTTTAGTTTTATGTTTATTTATATTTGTATCTTCTAAAGTAGACAGGTGGTTGCAGTCCTGTCTCGTCTGGAAGTTCTTTTTAGACAGTGATGTATGTTTTATTTTATTATATGTTCATCCTCCTATAACCCCTGAGCACCTGCTTTACAGAAAAGTATGATGAACACGGAGGCAGCCCCATCAACCCTAAAGAAAAAAGAAAAAACTTCTTGACAATTGCTGTTGCATAAGCAATGACAGGAAAGCCAAAATACCCTCCGATATAGAAGCAAAATTGAAGCCATCACCACTCGCAAAGGACAGCCACATCCTCCAAGCTGCTGCATAACAAGACCAGGTCTTGGGGCTACCGAGCCCCTAATAGCTTCCATAATCACGGTCATATCACTATCCACAGATGCTCTGGACATGTGAGGCCCTCCTTGTCCGCCTCTGGAAAAAGCTGACAAAACCAAAAATAAAAAACAACCTGCCTTAATACCTTAATTACACACAACGAACCCGATGAGAAGCAATTCACTGCAAACATGATCCCTTTATTGTCAGTCACCACCATAATACGCCTGTTCGGAAACTTATTGCCCCACAAAATTAAAGCAACTAAAATAGGGAACAATTCTAAAATTACCACATTCTTTGTGGCCTGACTGTTTCTGGCCAAGCCGCACAACACCAATGGGTTTTCCATACCGCACCAAAACCTTAGGAACCGTCGGTGAAAAAACAAAAATTCGGGGAAAAAATGAAATACATCTGAAAAAAGGATCTCCCATTGTAATTCAGCAAATTAGCTCATACTCATAAATCATCATTGAGAGAACTGGTCAGTCTAATATGAGTGAAAGGCGACATCAGGCCCAATATAGAAATATAAAGTCTTTGCGAAAAAACTCTCACCACAGGCATAATCCTTCAAGCAAATGCCAGGACACCCAGAAACTACTGCATGTCCTACAAACGTATTTTCTCTTTTCACAAAACTAGGGCCAATAAGGCTTTTAATTTCCGCAAAGTAGCCATCGGCAGGCTAAACTCCATACTGCAGGTATCAATCTGGATGCCCAGAAACTCCAATTACGTGCTAGGCAAACATGTTCTCTCTTCTGCCAATGGAATACCAAACTCATGGGCCATATCCCGAAAAGCTTGCAATAAATCAAAACGAAAAGTATCCCCTGGCGGTCCTATAAACAAAAAATCATCCAGATAGTCAACCACGCTATCCCGACCTAATTGGCAACCAAGTACCCAGTGCAGAAAGGTGGAAAATGCCTCAAAATATGAACAGGACAATGAGCATCCCATGGGGAGGCACTTGTAAAAAAAATAGCAATTGTCAAAACAAAAACTTAATGAGTTGAACGCCACGGGGGAAATAGGCAGGAGGCGAAAAGCCGATTTGATATCGGCTTTAACCAATAAAGTCACAACCTAATTTTGATAATTGCATCCTCAAAAGTAACGTATGATACCAAACATAACTCCCCATTGATATCATCATTCAAAGATCCGCCTTTAGAGAAAGATAAATGATGAATGATGCGAAAGGATCCCGGCTCATGCTTGGGTACAACACCTAACGGTGAAATGCAAAAATTTTTGAATGGCGGATATTCAAACGAACCCTTTACTCTGCCCCATTCAATTTCTTTGAAGATTTTCTCCCTAACCACTTGGGGATACACCTCCACCGATTTTAAGTTTCCCACTACTGAACAGCCTTCCCCTGAAAAAGAGGGCAGCGGGAAACCATTTGTAAAACCGTTAATGAGAAAACATGCCTTCTCCCTGTTTGGGTACCTGACCAGCCACGGGTGCATTTTTTCCAGCCTCACTGGAGTGTAGGCTTATTTGAAAAATATCTTTCATCCCTTGACTAGTTCCCGCATTCGCATTTTTCCTGAAACACTTTATTACCGGGTACATCCCAGCACGATAGGAACATTCGTGCCTGTATCTGCACGCAGCATTCCAACTACATTGGCTTTCGTTTAAAGCAAAACAACAGCCTTTCCTCTACGTCGGGTTCAAAGGATTGGCTGCGGTTAGCTTTGGCATGACTTGCTTTTGTGGCAAAATCAAATTGAGCCACAACCCTACATCTTTCATACCCCATTTGAGGGACGCATGAATGGACAGCTTTTGCCTAAACGACTCATCGTAATAGTACCAACCCAATCCACCAAAATTTTTGTAAGCTTCCAAAACGTGGTCTAAGTGTTGAAATAATCCCCCACATAGTTCTGGATTTTTCCCTGCCATTACTCCACAATAAGCCTGCAGCCAATTGTGAAATGACCTAGGTATTGATCTACACCTATCCTCTTCGCTCTTCTCTTCCCCTCTCCTATCAGACTTTACTGCAAAATCCTCTTGAAAAGGAAGGAGCGAGAGTATATCTATAAACTCTCCCTTACATATTTTCTCTTTTATTGCCGTGCTTAAATGATAGCCTAGGGGGGAAACTTCACAAGGCATAGTATCCTTCATGCAAATTTCAGGGACAGTGAACCTAACAGGCGCAGCCGTCTACAATGTTCCAGGACACTCCTTCTGATTTCCAGTAGCCGCAGCATCAGGCACAGGCTGAGCAAATATATTCACACTTTGAATTTCAGAAACAGCAGCAGCTGAAGGGTTCACTGGGTAGATAGGAGTTGAAAGGACAGTATTAACAGGAAAATAGTTTGACACTTTAGGAGCCAAAGACTTTAACAGAGACGACAAAGAAGCTACTAATCCAGACAATACAAGTAATTGACTTGACTCACCGGCTGCTGGAGGCTGCACTGCCTCCTAACTAGCTTCCCCCTCCAGCAGCGCTCCCCTTTTTGGACCTTGTGGTGCCTGCCTGGCTGGCAACACCTGCGACATGTCAGCTTCCCCGCTGCACTAAAACAGCTCCCTGCTGTTCCAGAGCCGGTGTCTCGGGTGTCCGCCCTCTTTTGTTCCTCCCTGTGGGTTGTCTCTGCTTGTCCCTCTGACCTCCTCTCGCCACAGGCAATGGGGAATAGACCTCCTCTTCTTGCTGACTCGTCCGCTCCGCCCCACCATGCCTCCCTCTGCTGCCTCTCCGTGTCATACGAACCTCTTCAGCCTCTTTCGTGGCCTAACAGCTCCTCTCTGGAGGAATACTGCGCCTTGGTCTCTCACGCTGAGCAGGTACTCCCTCTCATGGTGCCAAAATCCTCCATGGTGTCTGTGTAGACTCTGCCGACACCGCTATGAAATGGTCTCTCTTCTTCCCCTTCCGTGACAGACAAGCAACGGCGCAGCCACAACTCTCCTCCCTCTCTGCTTGCTTTCTTGAGCAGTTGTCTGATGAGGGCTTTCATGGCGACACAGAATTGAGCTTTCCTCTTCTTGTCTTGACCGCCGAAAAAGAGGGAGAACCCTATTCCCACAGTACTTAAATAGCCTTTCCCAATTTTCCAGAAAATTCCCTGTATTCTCATTTGTCCCCCAGGCAAAACTATCTCTGAATCATTAAAGGGGACAGCACCCATAATATCTGTAAAACTAAATGCTGCATTCCCTAAAATAAATGAATAAAATCATGGGAAGGGGTGGCCACAATCTCAAGAAAGTGGGCCCATATTGTGCCCCCCTTTATACATTAGTTTTGTTTTTTACATTTTAGAATAGGGTGCCTTGACTGATAAAAGGTTGAGAAACTCTGATCTAGTATGATTAAGGGCACTGTGTTCATGCAACCACATCAGTGTTGCCAACCTACCAGATTTAAATTTAATGACATGACACCCAAAATTTACTGGCACAGAAGCGTTTTTACTGGCATTTCCAAAAGTTACATATTACAGTTTTAAGTGCAAATTTCAGTATTTGGGCTAAAAACAAGTACAATATGCAATTAGCAATGCAACTAGAGGTAGATATTAATACAAGAAAACATATTTCTTATTTTATTTTTTATATAGTAAGAATGTAGCTGAGGGACAGGAGGGCAAGAAATTTGAATGGGCAGGCACACAGGCATGAAATTGACTCTCACAGTGACACTGGCAGCAATGTGCAGCAGCACAGATGATGATAGCACTTCACCGACACGTCCCCTCCTCACAGTGACAGTCCCTTTCCATGCCGGCGCATCCCAAACACAGTGTAGCAGGCACTCGGATGGTCTTTGTCGGCTCCGGACTGGAACTGCACAGGCACAATTCCGAGCCGAGCATCACAGCCAAATTTCTTACTGGCAACCTTTTCCTGTCACTGGAATTTACTGGCAGGAGAAAAGTGCCTGTTTTTTTACTGGATGTCAGTAAAAAAGCTGACGGTTGGGAACACTGATCCACATTTAGGGACAACATTAAATATCAATGAATTTGATACTTGTCAATCCACTTAGGGTTTATGTTCTAATATGCAAATCCAAAACCAGCTGGATTTGTATTTGGACTTGCCTGGAGTGAGCAGTGCTTTTTCAGCTGCTTAGGGGGATATATTTAAAATGAAAAACATTTTTTTCTGTGAGCTGATATATACATTATCTATATTGTTAAATGCCCTTGTGGATTTTACTACATGGGGGGGAGTACTCAAAAAGTTAAAGCAGTATTAAACACAAAACCAAAAATGTAATATATTGCAGCTTACCAATCCTTAGATGTGGTGGATGCATTTGTTTTCTGTGTTTGGGCTTTTTCCCTCTGTTTTCACCTGAGGATCTGGTCAGTAACACACCTCCTGTACTACAGTGTCCCCACTCTGGATGAAGGAGCACAGGGGCACATTTGGACAGCAGCATTGCCAGTCTAGAGGTGGGGGATTGTTAGATATACTAGCAAATTTAAAAACACTAACAAATTGATGCCAGACTCCAACTAACACTTTATAAACAGTTACAGCAAATAGTTTTTTCCTGTTAGATAAAGGTTTTACGTGGATAAATAAAATCTAAACAATGTAAGCACCCCAACTAGTAGTAAATGGTTTGTTTCATCTCTTTAACTGATTTTGATTTACAACTTTTTACAGTTACAAGTTACAGTTTATGTTCCTTATTGTATTGGCCAATGATACTTCTATTTTTTTCTTTATATAACAAGCTGAATAGTGTCTTATGTAAAGAAGCTTAGCTGTTGCTTGTTTACAGTTTAAGGGCCGGTTTGTCTCATCTATTTAACTGATGCATTCTGCTGGAGAGTTTGTTCTTTTGAAAAACAATAGACTTACTGGCTGAATTACCAGATGGAAATAAAAGAAAGAAAGCCTAAAAAAGAAAACTAATGTAGCCAGCACATATAATAGTTGGTAAGCTGCAATATGATAAATGTTTGCTTTTGGTTTAAATACCACTTTAAAGATAGGGTGTCACAGCATAAATACACTATTCATTCCTCACAGTCTGACTTGCTGGGGGCTAAGCATTTCAGACAGTGTGTTAATACTGCCCAAATGAGATTTATGGTAATTGACCATAAAAGTAAAACTGTAACAGAGGGAAGTCAAGTGGATTTCTCAACTTGACACTATTGCACCCAAGAGAATATAAGGATTTTGATTTACAACTTTTTACAGTTACAGTTTATGTTCCTTATTGTATTAGTGATGTGTGTTTCTTTTTTATTGCAGGTAATATGTGGATTGGCCAATGATATTTCTATTGTTTTCTTTATATAACAAGCAGAATAGTGACTTATGTAAAGAAGCTTAGCTGTTGCTTGTTTCCAGTTTAAGGGCCGGTTCACACGTGAAGGTGCGTATTACTGTGCATTCCTCTGCAGTGTGATTTTCAGCCTATTCATTTGATATTGCTGAAGTTGCACCATATTGCACAAAAAGTAATGCATGCACTACTTTTGAAAAACGCTCCGAACAACATTGCATGGTACTGTGGTACCATGTGATCTGGCGGCTGCAAAGAGAAAACGGAAATTGCAAAAGCAGTGCGTTTTGAAAACAGTGCGGAAAACATGTATGGAACACACCTTCCCCACACAGCATTCTGTTGTGTGCAAACCCTAAGAGCTATGCTTTTCAAGGCATACAAATTAATTTATGTCTCGTTATACCTGATGAAGGGTCCTCACGGATCCAAAACTGTTGTATTAATGAGTTTTGTGACTCTTTATATAAATTTACAAAGTGCTACTAATCGGACTTTTGGTTTCTAAATATTTGGAGGAGATTAGGTGGTCTCCATTCGTCTGCTGTGCACCAAAAAGGCCTGTTTTTTCTGTGCTGGGTGTGGTGCTGTCCTTAGAACTTTGGAATTTGCAATATGCTGATCAAGTAGGCATGTAATACATACATACACCAGGCTTTTCCTCACCCATTCCCACAAACAATTGATAATAAAAGACATTTATAAAACCTAATAAAACTAAGAATACAATCCAAAGGTCTGAGAAACAAGGAGAAAATGTGTTTATTGGGCTCAAATAAATGGCCAATATTGTAGTTAATCGCATGTAATCACACACACTAGTGGGTATATGCAATTAGCGCCTCTGACCGAGCCTAGACACAGGTAGTATGCATCCAGGGTTACCAGCTCTGGCCACATACATGCCAGATGCTGCTAGGCTCCCAGTGTGTATGCACCCAAAGCATAGGTTGGTGTAGCACAGTGTCTTGAGGGAAGGGGCCCACTGTATTCAGAAAATGCCCTTACCTTTTGCTTTCTGCAAATGGACATTATGTGATGGAAACCTTACTGACCAATAGTGAGGCAAAGGAGGTGGGAGTATCAAAGTACTTAAAGCAGAGCTCCACCCAAGGGGAAGCTCCGCTTGTTCGCACTCTCCCTCCTCCGCTGCCACATTTGGCACTTTTTTGGGGGGAGAAGGGAGGGTTAAAACCAGGTACCCGCTCCCACTTACGGGTAAGATCGCTGATCTCTGCCATTTCAGGCCTTTCCTCCTTCTGCCCACTGCCCGCTGCCTTCTGGGACACACACAAGTCCCAAAAGATTGTGGGACCATTCAGAAGGCACAGCACAACTCACGCATGCACAGTAGGAAACCGGCTGTGAAGCCTTAAGGGTTTCCCTTACTTACAATGCAGGCGCCTACACCCAAAGCCAATTGACGAGTTGGCTCGGGATGCTGACATCGCCGGGTCCCTGGACAGATAAGTGTCATTATATTAAAAGTCAGCAGGTACAATATTTGGTTTCTATTTACACAAGAGATTTTGGCATCTCTGGTGCTTCAAAAAAAAAAAAAAAAAAAAGTGGAGCTGATATGCAGTTATCTGGAGGGTCTAGCCATGGAATGTAATTGTACGTAAAACTCTCCCACACCCCAAAGACATTCTGGTAAGTTAATTGGCTCCTATCTAAATTGGCCCTAGTATGTGTATGTATGAATGTGAGTTAGGGAAAAACAAATGGCCCCTGGCCCCATCTATAACTGGCCTTCACAGCAAGGAGCAGCACAGGCAAGACCAAACCAGAGAAAATTCCCAGCTCAACTCACTAACCAGTCTGCTCACCAACCGAATTATCCTGTCTAACAGTATACATTAAAAACAGGGGTTAGTTAGCACACATTTGTAAACACATGCGTAAGCTGCAGGTCCCCTTCATGGCACCCTGTATTACTTGCAGTCTTAAGCCTTGTAAATTTATGAGAGTCTTCAACAGTGGGAGCACCCGCATTCTAATAGATAGAGAGGTGTCCAGTGTGTTCTCTCACCAATATTTACATCAGTAACAAACAAATGGCCCCTGCCTCCATCTATAACTGGCCTTCACCTCAAGGAGCACATGGAAGGGCAACGCATGCAAGATAAAACCAGAGAAAATTCCCAGCTCAACTCACCAACCAGTCTGCTTAAAAAAACAAATTAACCTGTCTAACAGTATGTGCTAAAAAACAGGGGTTTAGTTAGCACACATTTGCAAACCCATGCGTAAGCTGCAGGGCCCCTTCACGGCACCCTGTATTACAGGGTTAGGGACCTTAGATTGTAAGATCCTTGAGGGCAGGGACTGATGAGAATATATAATATATATGTAAAGTGCTTCATTAATTGACGGCGCTATATAAGTACTTGTAATTAAATAAATAAATAAATAAAATGGGCGCACAGTTTTCATAAGAAAAAGTGTATATGGAGGCCTAGGAGTCCTAAGAGCCCTGCTTCTAGCTTATCATACACCCTTAATTGGTCCATCCTAATGACAGATTTACTTAAAGTGACTTATCTGATCAACTGTTCATCCTATTTATAATTCAGTTACCCACCAACTTCTCAAAATGGCAAGGGGAGATTCCCCTCCAGAGTTTACAGCCTCCACTCTGCCTTCATAACATACCTTTTAGACCCCTTTCACACTGGGGCACTACATCGCCAAAAATAGCGCCTGCAAAGCGCTCTGAAAGTGCCGCTGCTTTGTCTCCAATTTGAACGCCCCGAGGGCTTTCACACTGGAGCGGTGCGCTAGCAGGACGGGAAAAAAAGTCCTGCTAGCAGTATCTTTGGAGCGGTGAAGGAGTGGTGTGTATACCGCTCCTTCCCCGCTCCTGCCTATTGAAATCAATGGGGCACCACGGCTATACTGCCAGCAAAGCGCAGAGCAGAGGCACTTTGCGGTGGTTTTTAACCCTTTCTCGGACGCTAGCGGGGGGTAAAACTGCCGCGCTAGAGGCCGAATACCGCTGCTAAAACAACGGTAAAGCGCCACTAAAAATAGCAGCGCTTTACCCCCGACGCACCTCCCGCACCAGTGTGAAAGGGGCCTTAGAGCTGAATGTAAAGCAGTGTGGTCATTTATCTTTTGTTGCATCTTTTGTTGCATAGTGAAAAATAGGTGACAGTGAAACAGTTTAACCTCATTTGATTTTTGCTATATGGTATGGCTATAGTGACAATGTTGTGGTATTTTCATAGCTAAGATCTCCAAAGGAACATTTCCCTTAAGATACACATGATTTTTGAGTTTAGATAATTGCCATCATACATCATTAATATAGTTTGCAAAATAGAAAATTGGAGATAGAAAGAGTTTTCCCGAACCGAACATTAGCAGTGATTTCTGACAGACCCTTGTGATAAGAACAGCATGATGCGTGTGGGCTGACAATCGCCATTATTATTCCGTTAGATTCCCAAGTGCGATCAGTTTTTCATATAGAAAAGAGTGAGAGATGCTACTATTGCCTCTGGTCAGTCCCCTGAAAAAAGGTAAAACTAGCCACATCACAGGAAAAGAAAACGACTTGTTGAAGTACCATACAGTATTCTGCACTCCTGTGATCTGTTTGTTGTAAGCCAACTATAAGATTAGGATCCGCCTGGATGCCTGGACCGGCAACTGGCTCGACCGCTCAGTGATCTGCGTAGAGTTTATGCCAGCCTCTCCCGTCCACTCCACAGCCCAGTGCTCCAGTGAGCACTGGAGGGGCAGAGCAGAAAGCCGGTGGTTGACAGTCACAGCTCTCTGCTCAGAGCGGACGTTGAGAACTGAGTCAGCAGTGTTCGATTGCTGAGTTCTCATTGCAGAGCTGGTGGCAGACAGATGCAGCATCAATCTAGGTGAGTATAAATGTTTTTTTATTGTTTTGTAAGTCCATACTTTTTTTTTAATGACATTGGCTGTATGCTTGGAGTTGTCCTTCTGCAGAATAAATTTGGGGCCAATCACATGCCTCCCTGCTGGTATGACATGATAGATAAGTATCTTCCTGTAGTTCTCAGCATTGAGGACACCATTGATAGGGCAATGTTGAGGATCATAGAACCAGTGATCGGCCAAGGAAACTTAATGCAATAGATGAAAGGCACATCATGCTTACTTCCCTTGGCAAGCAGTGCCATTAGCACAGAATGGGTGGAAACCCATCTACTGTCCAGGGAAGTCTGAACAGAAGTGGTCTTCATGGAAGAATTGCCAAAAAAATTAGTGACTGCAGGCAATAGAGAGGCATGGTGGAGGCTCCTTGCTAATGTGGGGCTGCATTTCTGAAAATGGAGTTAGAAATTTGCCCAGGATCAATGGTGTCCTCACTGTTGAGAAATACAGTCAGATACTTATCTATCATGCCATTCCATCAGTGTGATTGGCCTCAAATTCATTCTGCAGCAGGACAATGACCCCAAACATACAGCCAATGTCATTGAGAACTATCTTCTGCGTAAAGAACAAGGAGTCCTGGAAGTGATGGTTTGGCCTCCACAGAGCCCTGATCTCAACATAATGGAGTCTGTCTGGGATTACATGAAGGACAGAAGGAGGCAGCCTATAGATCTGTGCTGAGTTCTCTAAGATTTTTGGAACAACCTACCTGCCAAGTTCCTTCAAAAACTGTGTGTACAAGCACTGTGTGTACCTAAAATAATTGATGCTGGTTTGAAGCCTAAGGGTAGCCACATCAAATATTGATTTGATTTGGATTTCTCTTCTGTTCATTTACTTTCCATCTTGTTAATTGATAAAAATAAAATATTAGCACTTCTATTTCTGAAAGCATTCTTAATTTACAAAATAATTTCATACCTGCCCAGAATATTTTGCACAGTACCGTAAGTATTTATAAGTCAAAACGATATGTAGCACTGCCCTCTTGAGGGTCGCAAGGTAAATCAATACCCCTCTGGTTGCCCTGAACCTGTGAGTCCTCTGCCACCTCTGACACCCTGGGTTCAAAATTTTTTTCTCTTTAGATAACAACAGCAATAATGAAATACACCAGGATTAGTTAAATCAGAAATAATTTACTCAATGAAATGAATGGAGAAAGAGTCAAAGGACAAACCTGAATTTAACTCCAAAGAGGTTAGCTTACAAAGGATATTTCTGTTTGAGGTACTGGTGTGGCTACACTCACTTGCCCCACCAGCATTCGAGCCCCTAGCACCAAAGGATGGTTAGTGACAATTGGGAAGCTGATTGGTACCTTCTTCTCACTTCAGGATAGGGCCTTGGTGGAAACCAACTACAGAAAAATCACTATCCCAGCAGCTTCTGCCTGTGCATCCGTCTCCAACACAACAAAGGGCCCTGATTGCTCCCGAATGAGTTTAACAGTGGCCTTCTGGTAAGCAATTTCTCTGGGCTGTTGCACTCGCTCTCTCATGTCTAACTTCCATAACCTCCCCACTCTCTCAACAGGGGAATTTTTCTCCTTAATCACTTGTTGACAGGCCTGGTATAGTCGTGGGTAGATCCTGGTTGGCACAGAACCATCTTCTCCCACCACAGTTGCTAACAGTCTTCTCACTAGGTCTGTGTTAGTCCCAATCAAGAAAGAGTTCTGTTCTGCTCCAGGAGGCCTGGGACACACCACGGCCAAGGTGTCAAATGTCTCCATCTTCCTTTCAGACCATGCAATTCCGGCATCTTCATCACACTGGCCAGCTCCAGTTGACTCCCTTGCTCTTGTGCCCAACTGGTGGCAGTGACTGATTCCATCTTCCCCTTCTCTCTGGGTTGGTCACAGGACTTGCTTGGGCATGCCATGAGGGGTATCCCAGATGAGCCTCCAAATGTAACATGGCCTCTTGAGGGTCGCAAGGTAAATCAACACCCATCTGTTTGCCCTGACTCTGAGTCCTCTGACACCCTGGGTTCAAATTTTTTTTTCTTTAAATAACAACAGCAATAATGAAATACACCAGGGTTAGTTAAATCAGAGTTCATTTACTCAATTAAATGAATGGAGAAAGAATCAAAGAACAAACCTGAATTTATCTCCAAAGGTTATCTTACAAAGGATATTCTTGATAACAAAATAACTATCGCTGTTACGATTCAAATATTCAACAGTGCACACTATATTTCCTATACCCAAATAAGTGTATATAATGTCTATGTGAGTGGGCTACAGGAGAGCAAAGGAATGACTTCTATGAGTGTCAGACCCCTCTCTACTGCTCCTTCACAGAAGAGTAGGGATGAGCCAAACACCCCCCGGTTTAGTTCGCACCAGAACCTGCGAACGGACCGAAAGTTTGCGTGAACTTTAGAACCCCATTAAAGTCTATGGGGCTTGAACGTTCAAAATTAAAAGTGCTAATTTTAAAGGCTAATATGCAAGTTATTGTCCTAAAAAGGGTATGGGGACCCGGGTCCTGTCCCAGGGGACATTTATCAATGCAAGAAAAAGTTTTAAAAATGGCCGTTTTTTCGGGAGCAATGATTTTAATGTTGCTTAAAGTGAAAAAAAAAAAGTGAAATATTCCTTTAAATATCGTACCTGGGGGGTGTCTATAGTATGCCTGTAAAGTGGCACGTGTTTCCCGTGCTTAGAACAGTCCCTGCATAAAATGACATTTTTAAAGGAATACAAGTCATTTAAAACTGCTTGCGGCTTTAATGTATAAAAAAGGAAACACAATAAGTGTAGCGCTATAAAAATAGGCGTTAAACCAACAGTTCCTAATGTATATAATAAGGAAGAGGCGTCCGTATATATATCAGTAGGGAGTCTTCAGGAGCTAAACACTTCAAGCAGGGATATATGACATCCGAAATGAAGACAGACACAACACCACCAGAAAATGAAAAGGCTTACCAGATGGGATGGACCCAAAGGGGCATACGCCGAGTTGGGGCGGATAAGGCTTAGGTGGTGAGTGGCTGTAGGTGGCCCGGAGAGGCGATGTTTGTGGATGGGCCCACAAGTTGCTAAGTCCCTCACAGCGGTGCCAGAACCCGGAGAGGCGAAGTATATGGAACGAACCACACGTTGTTGTATCCCTCGGGGCGATGTTTAAGAGCCAAATGATGATGGTAACAAGTGGAGAAAAGGAAGGAATGGCCACATAGTGTAAATCCGTATACAAAAGTGGAATTTATTTAAAATGAAGATATACACTCACATGTAGATCCATATAAAAACAGCGCTGTAGAAAAGTGGCGACAGTGGGGTCCTACCCGACGTGTTTCGTCTTCATAGACGTCGTCTGGGGGGTAGGACCCCACTGTTGCCACTTTTCTACAGCGCTGTTTTTATATGGATCTACATGTGAGTGTATATCTTCATTTTAAATAAATTCCACTTTTGTATACGGATCACAAACATCGCCTCTCCGGGCCACCTACAGCCACTCACCACCTAAGCCTTATCCGACCCAACTCGGCACATGCCCCTTTGGGTCCATCCCATCTGGTAAGCCTCTTCATTTTCTGGTGGTGTTGTGTCTGTCTTCATTTCGGATGTCATATATCCCTGCTTGAAGTGTTTAGCTCCTGAAGACTCCCTACTGATATATATACGGACGCCTCTTCCTTATTATATACATTAGGAACTGTTGGTTTAACGCCTATTTTTATAGCGCTACACTTATTGTGTTTCCTTTTTTTTGTAACATCTTAAAGGTTGTGTTAGCTGCTTGTTTTCTTTTCAGGGCAGCGCAGAATTATTTTGTATATATTTGGCTTTAATGTAATGTTGGGTCCTGGCAATATGGATGAAAATCAGTGAGACAAACTGCATGGGTACCCCCCCTCAGTCCATTACCAGGCCCTTTGGGTCTTGTATGGATATTAAGGGGAACCCCGCACCCAAATTAAAAAAGGAAAGGTATGGGGCCCCCAGGCCCTATATACTCTGAACAGCAGTATACAGGCAGTGCAAACAAGACAGGGACTGTAGGTTTGTTGTTAAGTAGAATCTGTTTGTCATTTTGAACTGGTACATTTTTAAAGTGTAGCTCCAGCCAAAAAATCTATTTTTAAGCTTTTTGGAAAACATAGGGAAGGGTTATCACCCCTGTAACATTTGTTTTGCTGTCTGTGCACCTCTTCAGAAGATTTCACCTCACTTTCTGTCCCAATGACAAATGTTTTTTGAAAATTTGGGGTTTTTAGTGAAACAAGGATTGGTGATAAAGCATCAGTGAAGAGGAGACACGTTTTTCCTATATTAACTCTTACAGGAGAGAATTTCCCTTCCTAGGGGTAGATTTAATCTCACCTCCTGTTGTCTCCCTCGTTTGCAAGTAGGAGTCGTTTGTAATTTGGATGTTTGAAAGTAGGGGCCTGCCCTATATACTCTGCAGAAATTGGGGCCTTAGGTGTTGGTGTTGCCACAACACTGTAAGCCCTCACAGTTACTCTTGGTGGGCGCAGGAACGGGCCCTGCTGTGAAATATTAGATCAAGAATTGTAATTACATGCCATTGTTCAACAGTGGTAGAAAAATTGGGCCTTTGGTGGTGGTGGTGGTGGTGGTGCTGGTGCCACAACACTGTAAGTCCTCAAGTTACTCTTGGTGGGCGCTGGAACGGGCCCTGCTGTGAAATATTATATCAAGAATTGTAATTACATGCACCTGTTGAACAGGGGCAGAAAAATTGGGCCTTTGGTGGTGGTGGTGGTGGTGTTGCCATAACACTGTAAGCTCTCACAGTTACTCTTGGTGGGCGCAGGAATGGGCCCTGTTGTGAAATATTAGATCAAGAATCGTAATTTCATGTCCCTGTTGAATAGGGGCAGAAAAATTGGGCCTTAGGCACTGGTGCCACAACACTGCAACCCCTCACAGATGCTATAGTTGGAGCGCAGGAATGAGTCCTGCTGCAAAGTATTGCATCAAAAATTGTAATTACACGCCTCAGGGGGCAGAAAAATTTGGCCTTGGGCACTGGTGCTGGTGCCACAACACTGCAACCCCTCAAAGATACTATAGTTGGAGTGCAGGAATGGGCCCTGTTGCAAAGTATTGCATCAAAAATTGTAATTACACACCCCTGTTAAACAGGGGCAGAAAAATTGGGCCTTGGCCACTGGTGGCAGTGCCCAGAACCAAAAATGTTTTTACAAGCTATCAGCATGAAAATTGAGGAGGAAGAGGATTGTCACTCAGCATAACAGGATAGTCAGTCAGCATCAGCATAGGCAGTCTTGAAGGGATCTCACATTGAAAAAAAAATAAATCGGTTACATCAGCATCAGGTGTTTGGTAGCTGGTGATCCAAGACTGATTCATTTTTAAGAAGGTCAGCCGACTGACCGACAGGCACACCAGCAGCCTCCAGCATCACTGAATGTGCGTTCTGAAAGAACGCTGGATGCAGGACAGGCCAGCAGCTCAATTGCATACTGTGCAAGCTCTGGCCAGTGATCCATCCTCAAGACCCAGTAACCCAGAGGATTTTCGGTGGGAAAGGTGTCCAAGTCTGATCTTGAACCTAGGTTATCCTGCACCATGTGAATCAGACGCTGGCGATGGTTGCTGGAACCGATCAGACCTTGAGGCTGCGGACTAAAAAATTGTCTGAACGCATCGGTCAGACAGCCACCTTCTCCACCGCTCCTTCTGTGACTGACCGAAGCCTCAGGAGGTCCAGGAGGACCAGGAAATTGTAACCTCCCAGGCTCTGGAAACGCGTTGCACAAACCTTTCTGCAAGGCCTCCCGAAGATGTTTCATCCTCTGCTCCCTCTGCGACGGCAACTTTACCCTTGTAACGTGGATCAAGGAGGGTTGCCAGCCAGTAATCATCCCTCCCCTTGATACCACGAACATGAGTATCCTTCCGCAGGCTTTGCAGGATCAGGGAGGCCATGCAGCGTAGGTTTGCTGAGGCATTCGGTCCAGAGTCCTCTGGGTCACTACGGACGACATCATCCGCAGCCACCTCCTCCCAGCCATGTACAAGTCCATGGGTTACTTCGGAATGTAAATGATCCCTTGAAGACTGCTGCTGATGCTGAGTGCCAGACTCCACCTCCATGCTGACATAAGCCTCCTCCTCCTCCTCCTCTTCCTGTGTGATCGACAGGCATGCAGGAACACTGTCTGGATAAAGGGGGCCTTGAGAGATAAGGAATATTCCAAGCAGCATGTGCTCCAACAGGTGGACAAGAGGGACAGTGTCACTGATGCATGCACTGTCACTGCTCACCATCCTTGTGGCCTCCTCAAATGGTGACAGGACAGTGCATGCATCCCTGATCATAGCCCACTGGCGTGGGGAAAAAAAAAACCAAGGTCCTCTGACCCTGTCTTGGTGCACCACCAAGTTAAGGACGTGAGCCAAACAGGGCACATGGGTCAGTTGCCCCTGTCGGAGGGCAGAGAGGAGGTTGGTGCCATTGTCGCAAACCACCATACCTGGCTTAAGCTGGCATGGCGTCAACCACCTCAGAACCTGCCCCTGCAGAGCTGACAGAATCTCTGCCCCAGTGTGGCTCCTGTCCCCCAAGCACACCAGCTCAAGCACCGCATGGCATCTTTTTGCCTGTGTGCTTGCATAGCCCCTTGAACGCCTACGGAGCACTGCTGGTTCTCAGCACAGCAAGAGGCCATTGAGGAAGAAGAAGAGGACGGGGGGGGAGGAGAGCGGTGTGGCAGAATCACCACTAGTAGAATTTTGGAGGCGTGGTGGCGGAACAACCTCCAACACTACTGCACCCTGTCCTGCATCCTTCCCAGCTGCCGGAAGAGTCACCCAGTGCACGGTGAAAGATAGGTAACGTCCCTGTCCATGCCTGCTGGACCATGAGTCAGCGGTAATATGCACCTTACCGCTGACTGCCCTGTCCAGTGAGGCCAAGACATTGCCTTCCACATGCCGGTGGGGGAGCCGGAATTTCCGTGAGAAAAAATGGCGTTTGGGAACCTGCCACTGAGGAACCGCAAATTCCACAAACTCACAAAAGGTGGCAGAGTCTACCAACTGAAAAGGCAGCAGTTAAAGTGCTAGCAATTTAGCCAAGCTAGCATTCAACTGCTGGGCATATGTCTGGCAGTGAACTTCTTTCGGCGGTGCAGCAGCTGGGGCAGGGAAATTTTCCTGGTACAATCTGACATCGGTGTAGCAGATAGCAGATTGCCCGCAAGTACTTGGCTGTGATGCACCTAATTCTACACCTTCATTCCTCGTGGTGCAGGTTTCAGAGAGGACTGAAGGTATAGTGGGGTTGGAGATCCCAGCTGATGAGGAGCAAGGAGAGGTCCACTTCGTTCTTCGGTGTGGGTCTTTTAGGTACGCTTGCTAAATATCTGCATGGCAGGTCGACATATGTCTGGTCGAGCATGTGGTGCCCAAGCGGGTGATGTTTTGGCCACGCGAGATACGCTTGAGACATATGTTGCAAATAGGAGTGGTGGGATCTGATGCACTCGTCTCAAAAAAGGCCCACACCAAAGAACTTTTGGAATAGCATGCAGAGACAGCAGTGCCCTGCACATGCGGAGCTCTGCGGTGTGATGCAGTCAGTGTGCTGCCCTTAAGCTGGCCCCTGGAGGGCATCCTGCCTCGTTGGAGATGTGCCTCCTCCTCCTCCTCTCTCCTATCAGGCACCCACGTGGAGTCAGTGACCTCATCATCCCCTCCCTCCTCATCACTGGAGCAAACTTGGCAGTATGCTGCAGCTGGGGGAACATGACTGCAATATTGCTGTCCTTCTTGGGCACCCCCTCTCTCTGGGCTCACGTTACTGCCTTCCTCTAGCTGGGTACCATCATCGGAGCCTTCAAAACGTTGGGCATCCTCCTGGAGCATGTACCCAACACTGTGGTCAAACAGTTTGGGGGACTCCTCAGGAGGACATGGTGGGGCTAGGGAAGGAGTGACTGATGCCATTGAGCCGAGGGAAGAGGCCCCGTTGGCAGCTGCTTTGCCAGACAAAGTACCCTGAGCCTGGGTGAGAGAGGATGAGGACGGCTTGGTCATTCACTCTACCAAGTCTTCCGCATGTTGCGGCTCAACGCGGACAAGCGTGTGCCATGGCCACATGCTGATGAGGATGCAACGTCTCCACGACCAGCACTGTTGCCTCTAGACACAGAGCCTGCTTACCCCCTTTTATTGGCTTGTGACTGTCTGCCTGTCTTTGTTGGCCTTCCAGACATACTAATGATACTGCAGCTAGCAGAATCAACTGCCTGCCTGTAGTATTATTAGTATGAGAACACTAGCAATTGTCTTCAGGTAGCTTTAGGTGCACATTATGCAGAGAACACAGTACACTAACTGTAAATACTGCAGCTGCCTGCCTGTGGTATTAATAGAATCAGAACAACAGGAATTGTCTTCAGGTAGCTTTAGGTACACACTGTGTAGAGGTTGCAGTACACTAATTGTAAATACTGCAGATGCCTGCCTGTGGTACTAATAGGATCAGAAGAACACCACCAATTGTCTTCCAGTAGCATTAGGTGCACACTGTGCAGAGGACACAGTACACTAACTGTAAATACTGTAGCTACCTGCCTGTGGTATTAATAGGATCAGAACAACAGCAATTGTCTTCAGGTAGCCTTAGGTGCACACTGTGCAGAGGACACAGTGCACTAACTGTAAATACTGCAGCTGCCTGCCTGTGGTATTTATAGGATCAGAACAACAGCAATTGTCTTCAGGTAGCTTTAGACGCACACTGTGCAGAGGACACAGTACACTAACTGTAAATACTGCAGCTGCCTGCCTGTGGTACTAATAGGATCAGAAGAACACCACCAATTTTCTTCAGGTAGCTTTAGGTGCACACTGTGCAGAGGACACAGTACACTAACTGTAAATACCGCAGCTGCCTGCATGTGGTACTAATAGGATCAGAAGAACACCACCAATTTTCTTCAGGTAGCTTTAGGTGCACACTGTGCGGAGGACACAGTACACTAACTGTAAATACTGTATCTGCCTGCCTGTGGTATTAATAGGATCAGAACAACAGCAATTGTCTTCAGGTAGCTTTAGGCACACACTGTGCAGAGGACACAGTACACTAACTGTAAATACTGCAGCTGCCTGCCTGTGGTACTAATAGGATCAGAAGAACACCACCAATTTTCTTCAGGTAGCTTTAAGTGCACACTGTGCAGAGGACACAGTACACTAACTGTAAATACTGCAGCTGTCTGCCTGTGGCATTAATATGATCAGAACAACAGCAATTGTCTTCAGGTAGTTTTAGGTGCACACTGTGCAGAGGACGCACTACACTAACTTTAAATACTGCAGCTGCTTGCCTGTGGTACTAATATGATCAGAACAACAGCAATTGTCTTCAGGTAGCTTTAGGTGCACACTGTGCAGAGGATGCACTACACTAACTGTAAATACTGCAGCTGCCTGCCTGTGGTACTAATAGTATCAGAAGAAAACCACCAATTTTCATAAGGTAGCTTTAGGTGCACACTGTGCAGAGGACGCACTACACTAACTGTAAATACTGCAGCTGCCTGCCTGTGGTATTAATAGGATCAGAACAACAGCAATTTTCTTCAGGTAGCTTTAGGTGCACACTGTGCAGAGGACGCACTACACTAACTGTAAATACTGCAGCTGCCTGCATGTGGTACTAATAGGATCAGAAGAACACCACCAATTTTCTTCAGGTAGCTTTAGGTGCACACTGTGCAGAGGACACAGTACATTAACTGTAAATACTACAGCTGCCTGCCTGTGGTATTAATAGGATCAGAACAACAGAAATTGTCTTCAGGTAGCTTTAGGTGCACACTGTGCAGAGGACACAGTACACTAACTGTAAATACTGCAGCAGCCTGCCTGTGGTACTAATAGGAACAGAAGAACACCACCAATTTTCTTCAGGTAGCTTTAGGTGCTCACTGTGCAGAAGGCACAGTACACTAACTGTAAATACTGCAGCTGCCTGCCTGTGGTATTAATAGGATCAGAACAACAGCAATTGTCTTCAGGTAGCTTTTGGTGCACACTGTGCAGAGGACACAGTGCACTAACTGTAAATACTGCAGCTGCCTGCCTGTGGTATTTATAGGATCAGAACAACAGCAATTGTCTTCAGGTAGCTTTAGACGCACACTGTGCAGAGGACACAGTACACTAACTGTAAATACTGCAGCTGCCTGCCTGTGGTACTAATAGGATCAGAAGAACACCACCAATTTTCTTCAGGTAGCTTTAGGTGCACACTGTGCAGAGGACACAGTACACTAACTGTAAATACCGCAGCTGCCTGCATGTGGTACTAATAGGATCAGAAGAACACCACCAATTTTCTTCAGGTAGCTTTAGGTGCACACTGTGCGGAGGACACAGTACACTAACTGTAAATACTGTATCTGCCTGCCTGTGGTATTAATAGGATCAGAACAACAGCAATTGTCTTCAGGTAGCTTTAGGCACACACTGTGCAGAGGACACAGTACACTAACTGTAAATACTGCAGCTGCCTGCCTGTGGTACTAATAGGATCAGAAGAACACCACCAATTTTCTTCAGGTAGCTTTAAGTGCACACTGTGCAGAGGACACAGTACACTAACTGTAAATACTGCAGCTGCCTGCCTGTGGCATTAATATGATCAGAACAACAGCAATTGTCTTCAGGTAGTTTTAGGTGCACACTGTGCAGAGGACGCACTACACTAACTTTAAATACTGCAGCTGCTTGCCTGTGGTACTAATATGATCAGAACAACAGCAATTGTCTTCAGGTAGCTTTAGGTGCACACTGTGCAGAGGATGCACTACACTAACTGTAAATACTGCAGCTGCCTGCCTGTGGTACTAATAGTATCAGAAGAAAACCACCAATTTTCATAAGGTAGCTTTAGGTGCACACTGTGCAGAGGACGCACTACACTAACTGTAAATACTGCAGCTGCCTGCCTGTGGTATTAATAGGATCAGAACAACAGCAATTTTCTTCAGGTAGCTTTAGGTGCACACTGTGCAGAGGACGCACTACACTAACTGTAAATACTGCAGCTGCCTGCATGTGGTACTAATAGGATCAGAAGAACACCACCAATTTTCTTCAGGTAGCTTTAGGTGCACACTGTGCAGAGGACACAGTACATTAACTGTAAATACTACAGCTGCCTGCCTGTGGTATTAATAGGATCAGAACAACAGAAATTGTCTTCAGGTAGCTTTAGGTGCACACTGTGCAGAGGACACAGTACACTAACTGTAAATACTGCAGCAGCCTGCCTGTGGTACTAATAGGAACAGAAGAACACCACCAATTTTCTTCAGGTAGCTTTAGGTGCTCACTGTGCAGAAGGCACAGTACACTAACTGTAAATACTGCAGCTGCCTGCCTGTGGTATTAATAGGATCAGAACAACAGCAATTGTCTTCAGGTAGCTTTTGGTGCACACTGTGAGGAGGACGCACTACACTAATTGTAAATACTGCAGCTGCTTGCCTGTGGTACTAATAGGATCAGAACAACAGCAATTGTCTTCAGGTAGCTTTAGGTGCACACTGTGCAGAGGACACAGTACACTAACTGTAAATACTGCAGCTGCCTGCCTGTGGTACTAATAGGATCAGAAGAACACCACCAATTTTCTTCAGGTAGCTTTAGGTGCACACTGTGCAGAGGACACAGTACACTAACTGTAAATACTGCAGCTGCCTGCATGTGGTACTAATAGGATCAGAAGAATACCACCAATTTTCTTCAAGTAGCGTTAGGTGCACACTGTGCAGAGGACACAGTACACTAACTGTAAATACTGCAGCTGCCTGTCTGTGGTATTAATAGGATCAGAACAACAGCATTTGTCTTCAGGTAACTTTAGGTGCACACTGTGCAGAGAACGCACTACACTAACTTTAAATACTGCAGCTGCTTGCCTGTGGTACTAATATGATCAGAACAACAGCATTTGTCTTCAGGTAGCTTTAGGTGCACACTGTGCAGAGGATGCACTACACTAACTGTAAATACTGCAGCTGCCTGCATGTGGTATTAATAGGATCAGAACAACAGCAATTGTCTTCAGGTAGCTTTAGGTGCACACTGTGCAGAGGACGCACTACACTAACTGTAAATACTGCAGCTGCCTGCCTGTGGTACTAATAGGATCAGAAGAACACCAACCAATTTTCTTCAGGTAGCTGTATATACTGTAAAAACACCTGCCTGCCTGACAGTAGGAAGAGAATAACAGGAACAGATCTAGCTAAACTGAATACAGTGTATACAGTGGGGCAAAAAAGTATTTAGTCAGCCACCAATTGTGCAAGTTCGCTCACATAAAAAGATGGGAGAGGCCTGTAATTGTCATCATAGGTATACCTCAACTATGAGAGACAAAATATGGAAACAAATCCAGACAATCACATTGTCTGATTTTTGAAAGAATTTATTTGAAAATTATGGTGGAAAATAAGTATTTGGTCAATATCAAAAGTTCATCCCAATACTTTGTTATATATCCTTTGTTGGCAATGACAGAGGTCAAACGTTTTCTGGAAGTCTTCACAAGGTTGTCACACACTGTTGCTGGTATGTTGGCCCATTCCTCCATGCAGATCTCCTCTAGAGCAGTGATGTTTTGGGGCTGTCGCTGGGCAACACGGACTTTCAACTCCCTCCAAAGGCTTTCTATGGGGTTGAGAACTGGAGACTGGCTAGGCCACTCCAGGACCTTGAAATGCTTCTTACGGAGCCACTCCTTTGTTGCCCGGGCAGTGTGTTTGGGATCATTGTCATGCTGAAAGACCCAGCCACGGTTCATCTTCAATGACCTTGCTAATGGGAGGAGGTTTGCACTCAAAATCTCAGGATACATGGCCCCATTCATTCTTTCATGTACACGGATCAGTTGTCCTGTTCCCGTTGCGGAGAAACAGGCCCAAAGCATGATGTTTCCACCCCCATGCTTCACAGTAGGTATGGTGTTCTTTGGTTGCAACTCAGCATTCTCTCTCCTCCAAACACAACGAGTTGTGTTTCAAACAGTTCTACTTTGGTTTCATCTGACCATATAACATTCTCCCAATCCTCTTCTAGATCAACCAAATGCTCTCTAGCAAACCTCAGACGGGCCCGGACATGTACTTGTTTAATCAGGGGGACACGTCTGTCACTGCAGGATCTGAGTTCCTGGCGGCGTAGTGTGTTACTGATGGTAGCCTTTGTTATGTTGGTCCCAGCTCTCTGCAGGCCATTCACTAGGTCCCCCCATGTGGTTATGGGATTTTTGCTCACCGTTCTTTTGATCATCTTGACCCCACGGGGTGAGATCTTGCGTGGAGCCCCAGATCGAGGGAGATTATCAGTGGTTTTGTATGTCTTCCATTTTCTAATTATTTCTCCCACAGTTGATTTCTTCACACCAAGCTGCTTGCCTATTGCAGATTCAGTCTTCCCAGCCTGGTGCAGGTCTACAATTTTGTTTCTGGTGTCCTTCAACAGCTCTTTGGTCTTCACCATAGTGAAGTTTGGAGTGTGACTGTTTGAGGTTGTGGACAGGTGTCTTTTATACTGATAACAAGTTCAAACAGGTGCCATTAATACAGGTAATGAGTGGAGGACAGAGGAGCCTCTTAAAGAAGAAGATACAGGTCTGTGAGAGCCAGAAATCTTGCTTGTTTGTAGGTGACCAAATACTTACTTTCCACCATAATTTGCAAATAAATTCTTTCAAAAATCAGACAATTTGATTGTCTGGATTTGTTTCCACATTTTGTCTCTCATAGTTGAGGTATACCTACGATGGCAATTACCGCAACACACTACACAAGGCCGCCACGCAGGCAGGGGTAATTTATAGGGGTGCTATGCCCCTAAAAGGGCAGATTGTGCCTAATATAATAGATCCCTCCAGTCCTCCCTCGTTCTTTCATAATTTGCAGGGTTTCTTTCCATGCCGGAGGTGTAAGGTGTGCAAACACAATGCACACCGACCTGGAAAAATCGAGACCTTCGGATCAACCACTACTGGCAAAGAATACAGCATTAAACATTTTGTCACATGCACGACGAGGTATATTGTATACCTCATCACTTGTCCTTGCGGGAAACAGTATGTGGGGAGGACCATACGCACATTTGCCATCAGGGTTAATGAACATATTAAGGCCATCAAGAAAGGACGCACTAACCATAGCGTGCCCAATCACTACCTGCTTTACCATAACCAGAGCCCAATAGGTACTAAGTTTCAAATTATAGACAAATTTGTATCTCATTGGAGGGGGGAGTCGAATATAAGGGGTGTATCTAGGCTTGAGACCTTTTGAATACACCAGCTGAGATGTTACACGCCACACGGACTTAACGTGGAGTGGGACATCAATTTTTTTATTAACCAGTCTTGATTTGGATATTTTAGGAGACGGTCTCTTTTTTCTTGTATGATATACTATTTTATTGCGTGAATTTCTGATTCACATTTTTTACTCTTTATTATTATTATTATTATTATTATTTTTTTTTCAACATATTTTTTATTAGAAATCAATAAATTGCTTTTGATTTTTTTGTCCCATTCCAATTCGTGGACCCGAATTGGTTGGTACACACTTTTAATCACATAAGTTACTTGAATCATTAGTCCCTCATATTTTCTAATATCGAGCCATACAGGTTCTGATATATAACTGCAATAGGGAGGTATGAGGTGTATTTTTTAATGTTCCCATTTTTTTGGCATACTGACTTCCCTGATCAACAGTTACGGTCTACAGATCAATTTTCTATATTTATAATTGAGACAACTGGTGGCGGCGGAAGTGGAAAATACTGAAATTAAACTTGTTTTTTCACTTCCTGCCCTGATGACTCATTTGGAACGCATATGCGCTCCAATGATGTTATTGTTGTGTTCCGGTTCCTGGTTCTCGATGATGACACACACCCCAGGCACGTTGGGCGTCGACACGTGACGTGGGTCACGTGACGCCGTCAGCCCAGCTGGCTTGTATCTGGTTGGCTACGGAGGAACTGGCGTTTCGCCGTTAGCCCAGCAGGCTTGTATCTGGTTGGTTGCGGAGGCATTTACGTTGCCCAAGTGTGAGAGCACCATCGGATTGGAGGGTCACATCGAGGCATGGTTGTGTGGGTTAGGTGCTCTGCGCCTATTGGCTAGATACACGAACACATGATCCTGTATTGGGACGCACGCCGTGTATCCAGGAAGTCAGTCTGCACGCTGTGAATTCAGCTGTTCTGGTGCCACAAATTAAAATATTTGTATATAAGCGTGGTAGGGGAAAGATGGTACATACCACAGCAGAAGTCTTATCAGACGAAATGCGTAGGGTCGTTTTTGCTGTACCCAGCTGCCTGTTTACCACGGTTTTATATGACTGGAAAAAACTTTTAATATTTTTGGAATCGATTCTAATTGGACATGCTTGTATTGATGATCAGATGACTCTGATGTATTCAATAAATTGATTTTCCGGATTTACACGATGTAGAGGCTCCCTCTTTTTGTTTTTCTACATATGGCGATTACACGGCTAAGCTAGAAGATTTCACCAACCACCTGGGTCGATACCTGATCCCTAATGGAGGAGGAGGATTTTGTCCCCACACACCGCATCCGCACTGTCATTTGGTGTATGACAGCCTAAGCTTTGATGACTCACCGCCCTCGGCTTGTGAGTCCACCAATGCTGGTAAGAGTACCTCATCTTTTCTCTATGTTGGGGACCGCCACTGGGAAGAACAGTATCTCACCTTTGGTCCATCATTGCTTGGTTTGAGCAGCATATGAAGCATTATGGGACTGTCACTTTGTAATTGTTGAACCCTTTTGGAGAATCAAATTACCATATCTGATTTCCATATATGTTTTTGATGCTAGTACAGTTTCACTTGGCACATTTTGCATATTGTATGTTCACTTCACCAACCCTTTTTACCACAGCCTGATTTGAATACTGACTCATGTTCACCTGCATAAGGGGGTTGTTTTATGCTTATTTTGTAAATGTGACCTACACACACTTACTCACTTTGCCATATTGCCATATTGTAACACTAACCCAATATAATTTTTTGGGTGAGATTTTAGGTCACCCTTGCTGTTTTATTTTTTGATTACTGATAGTTCTACACACGGTAACCCCCTTTTTTCTCTTTTGGGGGCTACTGCCCTGGTTATTTTGACACTGCATTAGCGCTACACTTTAGTTTTATATCACCCGTACATAATTTGTCTGATTGTAGTGTTAGCTGCTTTTCCTTTTATTTATGATTGGTGCGGTACTATTCCTCTATTTTTTAGGTCTGTGAGAGCCAGAAATCTTGCTTGTTTGTAGGTGACCAAATACTTATTTTCCACCATAATTTGCAAATAAATTCTTTAAAAAATTAGACAATGTGATTGTCTGGATTTGTTTCCACATTTTGTCTCTCATAGTTGAGGTATACCTATGATGGCAATTACTGGCCTCTCCTATCTTTTTAAGTGGGAGAACTTGCACAATTGGTGGCTGACTAAATACTTTTTTGCCCCACTATATATATATATATATATATATATATATATATATATATATATATATATATATAACACCTAGGATGCATATATATACACAGTACAATGTAAGTGCAGCTAACTGACTCCCCTGCCTACTCTAACTTAAATCAAATGACACTGTCCCTCTGTCTATCTCTCCACCGCCGCAACACACTACACAAGGCCGCCACGCAGGCGGCCTTATATAGTGTGGGGCGTGTACTAAACCCCCTGAGCCATAATTGGCCAAAGCCACCCTGGCTTTGGCCAATTATGACTCTCTGTACAGACGGCGCTGTGATTGGCCAAGCATGCGGGTTATAGTGCATGCTTGGCCAATCATCAGCCAGCAATGCACTGCGATGCTGCAGTGAATTATGGGCCATGACACGCCACTCGAATTTGGCGTGAACGGCCCATAACGTTCGCAATTCGATGAACGGTCAAACATGCGATGTTCGAGTCGAACATGGGTTCGACTCGAACTCAAAGCTCATCCCTACAGAAGAGTAGGAAAATGACAATAAACAAATACAACTTCAGGAAATGGTAACTATAGCACAATTCAACCTTCTCTTACAGAGAGTTCTTGGTGAAATGCAGCTTTGATATTTTCAGTAAAAACTATTTTCTGAAGTGAGGAGGGAAATAAAAGTAGTCCAGTTTTGCTGTGTGGCAATCCGGTTAATCTTCAGCTAGCTCTCAGGTATTTAATTGCATGCAAAGAATATTGATTGGTAAGGCAGAATAGCTGATCCAATAGATGGTGTATAACCAGTAGACAATATTCCTGTGCAAGTCAGGGTTGTAATGAAATTTGCAGTGATCACTGACTTAAATAGGTTTAACTCTGTGGAACTACAAGCAACAGCAGAACAATGGATAGCATGGATGTCTGTGTATATTGTGTATATAAGATATGTTGGAACAGATCTTTGAACTGAAGATGGTAAGAAGTGCAGGGAACAATGATGTCATTGTCTATACACGGTGTCTATCAGACTGGGCAACCACCCGCTCGCCACACTGGAACAGGAGATGTGTGTTCTTTCAGATATCTGCTGGGTAAATCTGCCAAAGCAGGCCGCAAGACAGCTGCAGCTCACTCTTATCACAGACTCCCTGCACACAGATCCACACCGGTCCCAAGAGAGCATGCTAGGCCCCAGCCTTGTCTCTTATAGTCTCTCCCAGTGGTCTGCTCTTCTCCATCAGCCCGCTGGTAATTGTAGTTTTACATAATACAACCAGAGGGTCAATCCTTTCCATATGGACTACATATCCCAAGGTGCCTTGCTCTACTTTTGGTTAAGAGAGTCACATGACAGCCAGACTGGAACACTAGGGGGAAACAAATCCCTCTGAATAATACCACCCTTCTGATTGCAGGAAAATGTAAGTATCCAGCTCCTGGCTACAGATAGGTTGGAACACACTTCAAGCGTATTGTTCAAAAGTATTCAGCATACAATGTAGCAATAAATACTTGAACAAGATGTTTGAAGTGTACTGCAAGCTATAGTTTGGAGTTCTACATATTTAAAGGGTAAATGAAGGGTAAGCGTGGGATATACTGTATATAAATATACACGAGGTATGTAAAAGTCAAGCCATTGTTAATACATATTGAGAACGGTTTGTGCGACATTGATTTAACCTGGCAGCCAAGGAGAGTGGACTTGAATGCACATGTGTGAATAATGACAACTTCATTGTATTAGTCAGTGTGGGTGCTAGATGCCATTGTGTGAGTATGTGTACTGTGTGGGAGCAGAGCAACAGATCTGCTTAAAATTTTGCGTTAAGCTTGAACATTACTCCGCCAAAACTATTCATATGATTTAGAAGGCTTTCGGGGACAATGAAATGAGTGCAGCGCAACTAAAAGTGTGGCACAAATGCTTCAAAGATGGTCGAGAATCTGTTGAAAGTGATCCACGTTCTGGAAGGCCTTCAACAACCCAGGTAGCAAGGATAACTTGCCACAAATTTGTGACAATGTTGAATTGCAAGTCTGTTAACTTTATGCACATTTTCACTGCCAAGTTGTACACTTGCAGAGCACTTGAAGCACAAGTTCTAGTTGACACTTTTCCAATTTGTATCAAATTTGCGTGACAAGTCTCTAGCAAGAGCAAAGTTGCAGTGGTGAGTCTACAGCAAGAGCTCTGCAAGTCTACAGCATGAAAATTCAGCAACAGTGACACCTGTTGTGGGATGATTATTGCACAACATAACTGAACCAGAACTTGCAGCTGACATGCAGAATGTTTGCAGAGAAAGTTGATCTGGTGTCATGTAATGGGGACTTGCTCTGCAATTGTGCAACAAACTTATGAAGCCTGTCAAGTCTAGCAATAGCTTAGCAAGTCATTTTAAAACTTGCAGCACAATTGATTGCTATCTGGTAAGCAGAACACTTGAGAATGTGAACGTGTACAGGCTGCAATCACCTAAGATCAGCGACTGACAGAGCGAGAACTAGAAGCTGCTCTAGGGATTCCAAAAACACTGGTTGATTTACTAAAACTGGTGCGTGCAAAATCTAGTGCAGTTGTGTATGGTAGCCAATCAGCCTCTAACTTCAGCTTGTTCAATTAAGCTGTGAGAAAAAAAAAAAACCTTGAAGACGATTGGTTTTTATGCTGAGCTGCACCAGATTTTGCACTCTCCAGTTTTAGTAAAGCAACCCACTGTATCTGAGATTTTGCCTCAGGATCTTGGCATGAAACGTGTCATGGCAAAATTCAGTCTGTGGATTCTGCTCCCAGAGCATCATACCAGAGCATCGTGCTGCAATCGCTAATGACTTGCTTCAAACCGCTACCAAGGAACCAGATTTCATAACCAGAGATGAATCGTGATCATGCTCCAGAAACGAAGGCTCAGTTGTCCCAATGGAAGTAGTATCTTTGAAGGGGACTGAGGCATCATTGTGTATCTTTTTCAGTAAATGTCCATTTTTCATACTACATGGCTGGATACTTTCCCGGACAGACTATATAAACAAATAAATATATATATATATATATATATATATATAGTATTTATGTAGTATACACCATATACAGTATATACTGTATATATACAGTATCTCACAAAAGTGAGTATACCCCTCACATTTTTGTAAATATTTTATTATATCTTTTCATGTGATAACACTGAAGAAATGACACTTTTCTATGATGTACAGTAGTGAGTGTACAGCTTGTATAACAGTGTAAATTTGCTGTCCCCTCAAAATAACTCAACACACAGCCATTAATGTCTAAACTGCTGGCAACAAAAGTGAGTACACCCTAAGTGAAAATGTCCAAATTGGGTCCAAAGTGTCAATATTTTGTGTGGCCACCATTATATTCCAGCACTGCCTAAGCCCTTTTGGGCATGGAGTTTACCAGAGCTTCACAGGTTGCCACTGGAGTCCTCTTCCACTCCTCCATGACGACATCACGGAGCTGGTGGATGATAGAGACCTTGCGCTCCTCCACCTTCCATTTGAGGATGTACCACAGATGCTCAAAAGGGTTTAGGTCTGCAGACATGCTTGGCCAGTCCATCACCTTTACCCTCAGCTTCTTTAGCAAGGCAGTGGTTGTCTTGGAGGTGTGTTTGGGGTCATTATCATGTTGGAATACTGCCCTGCAGTCCAGTTCCCTCAATGAACTGTAGCTCCCCAGTGATGGCAGTACTCATGCAGCCCCAGACCATGACACTCCCATCATAATGCTTGACTGTAGGCAAGACACACTTGTCTTTGTACATCTCACCTGGTTGTCGCCACACACGCTTGACACCATCTGAACTAAATAAGTTTATCTTGGTCTCATCAAACCACAGGAAATGGTTCCAGTAATCCATGTCCCTAGTCTGCTTGTCTTCCGCAAACTGTTTGCGGGCATCATTTTTAGAAGAGGCTTCCTTCTGGGATGACAGCCATGCAGATAAATTGGATGCAGTGTGCGGCGTATGGTCTGAGCACTGAAAGGCTGATCCCCCACCCCTTCAACCTCTGCAGCAATGCTGGCAGCACTCATACATCTATTTCTCAAAGGCAACCTCTGGATATGACGATGAGCACGTACACTCAACTTCTTTGGTCGACCATGGCGAGGCCTGTTCTGAGTGGAACCTGTCCTGTGAAACCGCTGTATGGTCTTGGCCACCATGCTGCAGCTCAGTTTCAGGGTCTTGGCAATCTTCTTATAGCCCAGGCCATCTTTATGTAGAGCAACAATTCTTTTTTTCAGATCCTCAGAGAGTTCTTTGCCATGAGGTGCCATGTTGAACTTCCAGTGACCAGTATGAGAGAGTGAGAGTGATAGCACCAAATTTAACACACCTGCTCCCCGATCACACTTGAGACCTCGTAACACTAACGAGTCACATGACACGGGAGAGGGAAAATGGCTAATTGGGCCCAGTTTGGACATTTTCACTTAGAGGTGTACTCACTTTTGTTGCCAGCGGTTTAGACATTAATGGCTGTTTGTTGAGTTATTTTGAGGGGACAGCAAATTTACACTGTTATACAAGCTGTACACTCACTACTTTACATTGTAGCAAAGTGTCACTTCTTCAGTGTTGTCAGATTATATAAAGATATAATAAAATATTTACAAAATTGTATACTCACTTTTGTGAGATACTGTGTGTGTGTGTATATATATATATATATATATATATATATATATATATACTGTATATATATATCTACCTATATATACAGTAGATATAGATATATACAACGTAAATCCTTATTCCGATACAAGTGCATGTTATATATTAGTAAAAATGTATACTGGTATCTGTCTGCTGTTTTATGAATATGCAATTATTAATGTCATAACGAAGGAAAAATAAAGCCACCAATTAAGAATTCTAAATCCAAGCGATCATAGGTTTTTGTAGCAGAAGGTGAATAATATTATTATTTCTGTTTCTGACAAAAATAAACAAAAGTGAAACATAGAAATGTTCTATAACAAAGCTTATTAATTTAGCGGTTCTTACTCCTGCATTTGAATTATATAATTGTTCGGTTTGAGCGAACATCTATGTATTTTCTCTGTGGTAACCCAAATATAGCCTTCATGAGGTAATGCAGCTGAATGACGTCTTTACTTCAGGAACACTGTGCCCTCAACCACAGAGACTGTCTGTATAGCATTGTGTGGGCTACAGATGAAATATTACAGAACGAACATTCATAATTCTGATATTACTATTAATATGAACTTACAATAAAGAAATACATCATTTTGTGTTCTTAAAGTGTAACTACTACTTTGGTGCAGCCAGCCATTAGCTCTCTTACCAATATTACTTTTATGGGGTACTCAGATATTAATTTGACAGATGTACATTTGTTTAACCTCTTCACGCCGACCAAACTTATATATGCGGCCTCTCAGCATGTGGGCCACATATATGCATACCTGAATGTAAATAGAGCTGTCTCGAGAGTGCTTGCCCCAGGCGCTTCTGGCAGTTACTGGCCACTAACAGAAAGTTTCTGATCTCTGCTTGAGATCGGGAGCTTCCCGATCATGTGACTGCTGTGACAGCCAATCATGGCGGTCACATGATCAGAAACCCCGCCCCCACCTTTTACAGGGCCGGAAGGCACCAGCGTTAAGGGGTAGACAACTCAGAAGAAGAAATGCAGAAAATGATTGTTAAAACTATAATAGCAACTATTGGTGTAATAATGTAACCCATTTAACCAAGTTCCATTCAACTGCTTTCAAGAAATGGATCCCAGTTACTCTCACCCCGGTCCTAACTGCCTGTTGGAACTCTTTAATCTTGTTTAAATATTCCCTTGTGAAATTCTCATGGTCTGAAATAGATATACAGCAATCACTATCTGACACCAGTTTGCAAACTCTACCTGCTTGGAGAAAATTATTATTTGTTCCATTAAATACATTCCCTAACCTGGACGTGAAGGTAAAATTGTCTCTCTTAACGTGAAGACCAGGGGAGATATTAAGACTTTCCCTTACAAATATGGCAAGCATATACACAGTTACTCATGGAATTAAAATGGCTATTTTAGTACATTTCTTCCACCTGAGAAAATAATGTTTTCTATAGGGACCAGGGGTCTGTTGGTCCAATGGGAACTAAACATTCTGAAAGTTTGGTTAAGAAACCATAATTTTTTTAGCCTTCATTTCAAGGGTACATTCATTGTTAGCAAAGGAAGTAAAACTTCCCTTGGCAGTGTCAATAATGAAATTTTAGATACATGGTGAACCCCTGGCATCGTTACCTGTCTCAACCTGAATTTGTAATTCTTGCTACTACAGCAATGATTGGCAATCATTTTTTTTTTCATTTTTACAGTGTCAGAACAATAAATACCAGAATACACTTCAAAAGTAAAGAAGATTTGGATAACGAGATAAAAAATGTGCAAATAATTAACAGGAATTATTTGATAAAGATAAACTAAATACATACAGGTGGGGGGAATAGGTCTGAGTTGTCTTTGATTACATTCTGTTCAACACATTAATATGCAATTAAATAAATTTTTAAGAAACATTGATGGATCCTTAAAAAATATAAAGTTTTGGAGTTTTTATTACCTGATAGAATTTTATTATAAAGAGGTTCCTGTTTTAAGGATTTATTAAAGCTGAAATAAACCCAAAAGCAAACTTTTTTATATTGCAGCTTACCAATTCTTAAATGTGGTTGCTGTATTATTTTCCTTATTCAGGTTTTCTTTCTTCTATTTTAATCTGGTTATCCAGCCAATAAGTCTGTTGAATTTCAACAGAAACGCTCTCTTGCAGTTACAGGGACGTTTGCAAAGTCATGGGGGGGACTGGGAAGGAGGGAAGGAGGAAATATAACAAGCTCAGTTTTAGAAAGATTGAGCTTGAAAAAGTCATTGACATCCATACCAATATGTCATTCAGTAAGTTTGTGATCCGTGAGGAGATCGAGGGGGTGAGCTGAGGAGTGGAGAGATAGATCTGGGTGTCATCGGCGTAGAGGTGGTATTGGAAGCCATGGGAGGTTATCAACTGGCCCAGGCAAGAGGTATAGAGCGAGCATAGGAGGGGCCCAAGGACGGAACCTTGGGGTAACCCAACAGAGAGAGGAGATGGAGTTGTAAGTGACACTGAAAGTGCGCTAAGATAGGTAGAAGGAGAACCAGGATAAAGCAAAATCACAGAGACCAAGGGAGTGTAGTTTGCTGAGAAGGAGCAGGTGGTCAACTGTGTCGAAGGCAGCAGAGAAGTCTAATAGTATGAGTATGGAGTAATGGCCATTAGTTTTAGCAGTTAGTAGGTCATTGGTGAGTTTTAGTAGGGCAGTTTCAGTGGAATGTTATGGACGGAAGCCGGACTGTAGGGGGTTGAGAAGATTGTTGTCCACGAGGTAACGACTCATTTGGTCATGGACAAGGCATTCAATGATCTTTCCTTGTCCATACATATGTAGAATTTCTGTAATCATTGCTTGGATAGGGTTCCCCCCTTTTCATTCCTTCAGTGGAAGCTTGTCATCCCCATATTTTTGGGACAGAAAAGTTTTTGCCACACCTTTTGGGTTTTCCTTTTTTCTTTCTTTTTTCCTTATTCTTTTATCCCCTTTATTCTTTTTCTTCTGCCTGCATTTTTCACTCCTTCGGGATGGGAATATATGCGGCAGAACATTGAAATATTGTTATATATTGTAATTAATTATGTTTTGTTATGTAATGGCAAAGGCATTTCCTACCTGGAGGAATTATGCTCCTTTTTTTGCAGGCTCTCATTCTTGTACCCAACACACAAAGGCTGTTTGTTTTCCCCTGGTTGTATTGGCAGTCCAATCACCAGAGGAGGTTTGTGTCTGCGGTGTTTGTCTCCAATATGGCTCCCAGTCCGGTCTCCGGATGTTGTCATCTGAGAGACCGGATATGATGCAGCAACGCATTAGGCAGCATGTCCGAGTGACATCAGTACGGCGCGCCTGTGCAGTATATGGAGATGACGGGGTCTGCAGCTGGCACCATTCCTCTCCTCCACAAGATACTAGGAGGAGTAAAATCCGCGGAGCCGCGCCAATATAGGCGGCAGGAGGTCCAACTTTTTGGCTGCTGTACTGGGATACCTTGATCCCACAAGTGAATGGCTTCTTACAGAAGGTAGTTTTTCTTTCCATGCTAAAGTTTTGTATTGTTTGCTCTCCAGAGGGATGCTTTTTGCCCCAATTGGTTAAGAAATCGTTTGGGCTGATGTATATATATCGCCCATTGGATTCATTACTTTTCTCTTTTCTCTTTTTGGTCCTCTAGTTTAAATATCCTCCGGTGTTCCCACCTTTTTTGGGTGTCATACTCTTTGGATTATATCCAGTAGTCCTGTACAGTGTGAAGGGCAACTTATGCAGATATTTGGCTTTCTCCTCCGTGATATAAGGAATGCCTTTGCTAAATGTTATACAAATATGTATCTAGAACATAAGTGGTCATGCAACAAGATTGTAGTTGTTGAAAATATGTACTGTATGTGGAACTCATATGAATTCTAAAATAAGAATATTTTGTAGTTCAGAAGTGGTATAATTCCCTGATGAAAATTCTGCTTATGCATCTATTATATCGGTGGTAGTTCAGCAAGTAGTTGGGAAATACCACTTCAAATTCAATACATCATGCAATGCTTTTACATGTTTGTACATTATGCAACATGTTGAATCTTTCTATATAAATTGTTATCTATTTATGTGTTAAAATAAATCTTTTTTATATATAGAATTTTTCAATCATTATTTCAAATTGCCTTAAAAATTCCAATTAGAGGTTTTTAATTATTTCTATTACTATAGGGATGATGGCAATTACACACCTAGTCACATGAGTCGCCCATTTTTTCTATCTTATTAGGTTGAAGAATACACCCAAACCTCACTTTGACTCATGAGGTTAGGTGTGAACCCATTTAGGTGTTTTTTCATATTTTAATAGAGATATTTTCCTCTATTTCTGGAGGTTTTCCGGTCTAGGGTGAAATCACCCGACTGAATATACTACATATATTTGGTCATCTTCTTTTCTTTTGCCCGAGGTTGAGGATAGGGGATCTGCGGGGGTGGGTGGGAGGAGCTAATGTCCAACATTCAGAAAAACTATCACATGAAGGAACAGGTTACATCGGATTTGTTTTCTCTTTTCTTTAGTCTTACAAAGATCTTAGAAAAGAAGTCAGCCTTACATTGGCACATACAGTCTTTGGAGAGGTACATTAAACAGGATATCAATCCTATTGCTCTGAGGATTCAAATATATCCCATCTTAGATCATATTACTAATGATCCTAAAAAGAATTGGGAAAGTAAATTAAATGACTGTTCAAGGAATTTAATGATGTTGTTGCAGAATGAATATTGGCAACAATTGGAGAATATGGACAAGGAAATAGGCTCACTGTATGCTAGACTCAGTCCACTGAAGAGTCATGAGGAATATCATAAATTGGAGAAAAAATGAAAAGAGCATTTAGAGGATTTTGGTAAAACCATAATTCTGAAAAAAGAAAAGAAATATTGGCGAGACAAGACTGCCTTTGGTGAATGTCGAGCACACAGATGGAACCAAGACAAAAAATTCCAGAAAAAGAGTCGTAGAAACAAGGGTCAGGAGAGAAATAGAAACAATGATTACTTATCTGATACACCATCTAATCCTTCCTCTTCAGCTTCCTCCCATACAGATCATCTTTTTGGGAAAAGAAAGGGTCCTTTCACTAAACAACACCAAATGGAGGGGGAAATCCAACAGATCAATAAAAAGCGCACAACGGAAACTCAGCAGATGAAATCATTTTGTGGTGGTAAAGGTGGTGGGTATAACACTACGAGAAATAATGGTGCACCAAATGGAAGTACAAAAAACTCAACTCAAGGTAAAATCACTAAAAAAGATCCTGGAACCACTCTAAGGATACAAAAAACTCAATTGGATGATTTTTTAGACAAAGCCAATGCACCTCAATCACCAATAACACAAAAGGGGAAGGAGCCCTTTGTAGTCAAAACTGCACAAAAGGAAGATTAAATGTTATCAACCTGCATAGAGAAGGAAGTGGGACTTTAAAATGAGGCGGTTGAAATGCGGAGGTGATGGTATAAATATAAAGTTTTATTTGTATCAAAATATTTAATTTCGTATATTACATATATGCACATTGCTTGGTGTTGCATGGCATGCAGCTTGGGTAAGTGTCCTTTGATCCAGGTCCACTTTTGTTTGTCCTGAATGCCATTGCACGTTTGTGCTCACATACATTTTCACTATTCCTAGGTTTCATTTTTCTGTTTGCATTAACAAGTAAGTTTTTCACAGTCACTCTTACATTCAGGTCAGCCCACCTCATACATACACAACTCTTTTTCATTCACTCATCACGTTCTTTTTCGCCCACCACCTACACATGCAGACATATTGGGTGTACATATACACATCACCCAATTCATCACTTCACCCCACACACACTCTATCTGTTTCCCCACACTTTCATTACTTAATTTCATACACATTTATTTTCACATTACAATTTTAAATTTGTTCCCAGATATCCTCAATTGCAGAATCACATGCCAGCACCTTTGCACATGGAGACCCTCACAGGCACCCCAACATCTCCCCAAGCTGGTTGTGTATTCCTACGCCGCCTCAGCTCCTGTGATGTGGTTTATGCTCCCGATTCGCCGTGTCTCGCTCGCCCCTTACTGCACTTACTACCGGGGTTGGTGAGTCTACTGGGTTAAATCTTTTCATTTTAAATTTAATATTTTTCACCTTCAAACAGAGTGTGATTTACCCTATTTATCATATTTACAGGAATCTATCGCATCTGCTCCTGACGAGTGGAAATGTATCCACGAAACGCATAGAGCTACATGATGCTACAGACACACATACTATGGCCTATGATGTTACCAATATGAACCCAGCTATCTTAGATTCCTATTATGTGATTATCTACATAGGTGTCGGGCATGCTGTGTTTGGCTTGTTTAGGCCGTTTTGCTGTCACATACCATCTACTTGATTCCCTTGAATTTATTTTTATTTATTTATGTGTTTTATACCTTTGTATCACCATGTCCATATTTTGAGCATATATGTAATATACGAAATTAAATATTTTGATACAAATAAAACTTTATATTTATACCATCACCTCCGCATTTCAACCGCCTCATTTTAAAGTCCCACTTCCTTCTCCATGCATCCAATATAGGGATGGAGGCACACATTTGTGCCTCATATAAAATCCCACACTCCCCCTCTTTTTCTCCAAATGTTATCAACCTGTCCTCTCATACACTAACACAGACAGAGCAATACGTATTATCGTTGGGTCTATCTTTTTGTCCAAACAGTAGTATGGACAATTTTGAAACAATTAAAGATATTAACTTATTTGCTAGAAAATTACTATTTAAAAGTATGTATACTAAACAAGTCAACAAAGAGGCAGAGGTGGCTCCCAAGCTCAAAGCAGCAGATTTCAGAGCTCTTTTAGATCTGAATCTGCTGCTACAGGAAAGTGAGTCACTTGATGACATGTGGGAGGATGATCTGGACAATGAGGATAGTGAAGAGGAGATAAATAATAATCCATCAAAGAAATTTAAGAGGAAATCACACAGATTCCCTCCTTTAAATCAAAATCCAGCAATAGCGCTCTTTGTAAGGCAAACAACCAAGAAGATAGAGGCAAATAAAAATGATATCACCATTCAATATCTGAGCCCTGAACACCAACAGGCACTCAGAGCTTTAAAGGACAACACCAAGATAACTATTAAGTCATCAGATAAAGGGAGCAACATTGTCCTCATGGACAATGAGAAATATGAAAATGTGTTTTAAAATCCTGAATAATACTAAATGCTATCGTAAAATCTCTTCCTTTGTAGTTGACAGATTTAATCGGGATTTTAATTTACTCGTGTATGAAGCCCTAAATGAGAGAATAATCACAAGAGATATGTGGGAGTTCATTCAAACCAAATACCCCCGTCTGCCCACACTTTATACACTACCCAAAGTGCATAAAGACATACAAAATCCACCCGGAAGACCAATTATTTCCAGCAATGAATGTATCTCAGAGGGAATTAGCCAGGTCATTGAACAACATCTCAGACCACATGTGATGGAATTACCACCATGCATTAAAGATACTATCCATTTATTGCAGATTATAGAAAACTTGGAGATCCTTAATTCCACCATACTAGTAACAATTGATGTTGAGTCATTATACAACAGTATCCCACATGTTCTTGGTGTTGCAGCTGTGGGATGAATACTTCGACAGAGGGCAACACAGGAATGGAAGTTCAATCAATTTGTTTTACAAATGTTGGACTTCATCCTGAGACATAATGTCTTCCTTTTTAAGGGATCCCACTACTTTCAGGTGCAGGGTGTGGCTATGGGGGCCTGTTGTGCTCCCTCATATGCCAACCTGTACCTGGGGGAGTGGGAGAAAGACTTATTGGGAGAACAATCGTCTATGAATACTCACCACATTCTTATGTGGCAGAGATACATAGACGATATACTGCTTATTTGGGATGGTCCAGAGGATAAGCTGAGAGACTGTCTCAATTTTTTTAAATCAGAACAATTTCAATCTGTCTTTACAATGATTTATGACTGATATAGAGTTGACTTTTTGGATATTAGTATCCTCAAAAACAAAAGTGGTGGGCTCACCAGTAAACTCTTTAGAAAGGAAACCGCTGGTAACACATTACTGCAAGTCCAGAGGATAAGCTGAGAGACTGTCTCAATTTTTTTGTACCAGAACAATTTCAATCTGTTCTTTACAATGATTTATGACCGATATAGAGTTGACTTTTTGGATATTAGTATCCTCAAAAACAAAAGCGGTGGGCTCACCAGTAAACTCTTTAGAAAGGAAACCGCTGGTAACACATTATTGCATGTGGATAGTTTCCATCCAGAACCCCTATTCAGTCAGTTTTTACATATAAAACGAAATTGTACTACAGTCGAAGATTTTCAGAGGGAATCTGATGAGCTCACCACAAGATTATTAGAAAGAGGATACACTAAGTCCACTTGAATCATCATATTAGGATATTATAATGAATATAATCAAGAGAGGAAAATTCTCTATTGGTCTATTTTTTGACTGAGGATCCAATTCTAGGGAACTTAGTGACTAGAAATCCACAAATAGCATATAAAAAGGCTGAATCTATTGGTGGAATGCTGACACAAAGTGAATATAAAGGTGACTCAAGGATGGATCCCTGCAAGGTCTGGGGTACCTATCCCTGTGGATCCTGTTCGCAGTGTGCAGTTATTGGTAAGAAGACTTGTTTTACACCGCCTAATTGGGAACGTTTCTGCATAAGGTATTTTGCAAATTGCAGGACGCAGGGTGTGGTATACCTCATGCAGTGTCAATGTGGTGCCTTCTATGTAGGCAAGACACAACAGGATTTGGGTAAACGCATTGAGAAACACATGCATAGCATGCGAATAGGCAATCTATACTTACCCCTGGGCAGACATGTTGCAAGGGGACATAGATATAGAATGCCCAATGTTAACTTTACAGTTCTAGACATAGTTCATATTCCAGCTATGGGAGGTGACTGGAACAAGATTCTGCTCCAACGCGAAATGCACTGGATCAGATATCTCAAAGCTACAACTCCTTCGGGCCTCAACGAGGCGAAGAGTTTCAGACCCTTTCTGGATGGTTTTAGTCCAGGGAAAACAGACCAACCTAGGGGAAAACAGATACAACCAGGGGAAAACAAACAGCCTTTGTGTGTTGGGTACAAGAATATGGCTCCCAGTCCGGGCTTCGGATGTTGTCATCTGAGAGACCGGATATGACGCAGCAACGCATGACGCGCCGGCAGCATGCCTGCGCAGTATATGGAGATCCCGGGGACTGCAGCTGGAGCTATTCCTCCACTCCACAAGATACTAGGAGGAGAAAAATTGGTGGAACATAGGTGGCAGGAGGTCCAACCTTTTGGTTGCTGTACTGGGATACCTTGATCACACAAAGTGAATGGCTTCTTGCAGTAAGTTGTTTTTCTTTGAATCATTGAATCTTTCTATATAAATCTTTATCTATTTTTATGTTAAAATAAATCTTTTTTTATATATAATGTTTTCAATCATTATTTCAAATTGCCTTAAAAATCCAAATTTGAGGTTTTGAATTATTTCTATTTCTATAAGGATGATGGCAATTACACACCTAGTCACACGAGTCTCCCATTTTTTCTAGCGGCATAAGGAGTGACCTTCTCCAGTCCTCCTTGGCTGGTAACCCAGTCATTGAACCACCTGGAATGCTGACGTCTCAAAGGGGAGACATGAAACTTTTTTTGCAATACGAGGTGTGGACCGGGTGGGCCTACCCTCAAGCTTTACTGATGTAGTAGTAGTCAACAGAACCTGGAAAGGTCCCTCCCACTGATGCTGTAGTGGCTTGGTAAGGAGCCACTTGACTCTACCCAGTCTTCGTTACTGAGGCAGTGTTAAGTGGTCCGTCTGGATCTGGCAATGAAGAAAACACCTAGGAATGCAGGTTAGTTAGTGTATGATGCTAATTCATTACAAGCTTAGTAAAAGAGAAAGATGAGAATTATGAAAAAACATTTCTTACCTTAATGCATTCTATAGTAAAAAAATGTTCCACTACATGTCCTAGCTCGCCTACCTCTAAACACTTACTTGTCTTCACTAACCACTATGCTTTGTCCTAGCTGCAGCATCCCTCCTCCACTTCCTAGTCTCATAGGAGACACAGGCAGCAGCAAGAGCCATTGGCTCCTGCTGTTGTCAGTCAAACTTCTGTGAGGAGGGAGCAGAGGCGTGGTTTACCTGCACTGTCTATGTCTATAAATTCACACAGCCCGACTCAGGAGCATGCCCACACAGATGCCCTTTTAGCACACAGCATGCTGGGGGGGCACCTGGAGTAAGGAGATGCTTATATTTCTCCTGAAGAAGTAGAAGACCGCTGTGTGCAATGATATAATGATATATTAGGTATTTTTCAGCAGAACAAAATATCTTTTAGTATCACTTTAAGTTCTTTTCCATAGTAACAAAAACTTCCTCTCAGGCTGTAAATTAAGCAGACAGCAACACATCAGCACCAGCTTTGACCCAAGCACTAATAACCAACCTAGACCCAAAGGGCACTAACTTCCATTTTGACTATACAGATTACCATTAACTTTTACTTGCAGTTCTTTACAACCCCCACCCACATCACTAAATTTTATTTAGACCAAAAGTTGATTCTGAGAATTTCACACAAATTTTGCAGATTCAGTAGATCCTCTACAATGCCAAAATTATACATTCTTTAAGTTCTACTGCAAAAATGAGGAATCATCATTCTCCACCAACCATCATGACACATAGGTGAACCTATACAACAAAGTCAAAAGGTAAGCAAAAGGGGAACTAGGTATAAATTAATGTTCCATTTATAAAATTTCACACATGCGGGGCATCCTAAGAAATTACACTCTTTCCTTTCCGCCAGATCAGACATGAAAACACTGAGACATGACACATTGTTGCGCCCCAATGAGCTATAGGGGGTGGGTGGGAGGGAGTGCTTGCAAAGCAGTTATAATTAAACTCAACAAACAGGAGGTAATTGCCCTCTCCCACAATGGCTTATATTGTTGGAGAATTGTATCATCATGGCTTCAACTAAATGTTTGAACTTCAACACTTTAAATATCTTAAATACAAATACAGTTTTGCCTAGAACTTAAAGAGGAACTGCAGTCTGCTCACATAATTTGTAATAAAAACATCTTTGCCATTCTGAAGCTTCCCTCCAACCACTTTGCATATTATTTTATATATGCTGTGATTCTGTACTTGTCAAATATGCTGCAGAAATCTCCCTCCACTGAGTCTGGCTGCAATCATTTTAACTGTGGGCAGCTGAAGCTGCTGCCTGTTCACTTCCTGGATTACACAGACACACAGAGGCACACCTCCGGCTCTGCAGCTCTCATTGGCCCTCTTATAACTAATCCCCCCTCCCTATCTGGCAAACTCTCACGAGAGTGAGAGAGAGAGAGCTGTGCATGATGTCATAAGCCTAGGCTTTTTTCCAGACAACAAACAGGAAGTGGGCTATATAAGGTATTTACTGGCAGAAAAAAAAATATTTTACTATCCAAAGTTAAAACAACAAGGGCAGAAGATTTAATAGATGGGAAGATGAAAAAATTACTGAAGTTCCGCTTTAAACTTTCTTCCATCTCATCTCTCTTTTCCCTTTTTTTCCTTCTCTTTCCCAGACAAAGCATTAGGTTAAGACTGCTCTGTTTTTACCAGGGTGAGGGGTGAATATGCAACTAGTCTTAAATGAGAGCATGCCCAAAATTGCATACTTTAAACAAAAATGAAAATCAGAAAAACATGCAACAATTTCAAAATGTATCTCCAAATTAACAGTTCATATAGCAGAGATGTAAAACTGGTTAAATCCAAAGGAAGAAGCTATTAAAAACTCTGCCATCACTAAATCATACACAGGCACTTTAGTCTTCTTTTACTCTGTAAGATTTAAGAATCAAAAATTCTGCACTATTTAAGAAATAACCAGATTGAAAAAATGATTAGCAAAACAATTCCAATTTAAGGACGTCCATAAAAACATGTACTAGCTGACTTCACCATGTTAGAATTGAGCAATTCAAACAAAGCATTATTTTCACATTATGAAACTACTGTATATTATTTATGGTTGGTTGTTCCTTTTGTTACAATACTAACAAGGAGCTCTAACTAAAACAGTTTGTTTTACCACTGTTTCCAGGATGGAAGGGGATCTCTCAGTAGGGAAACAGAAATCAAAAAAACTTGAAAGACATCCCAACCCTTATCCATTAAAAACACATTCTTATTGGTGTCTTTGGTTGCAATGGAGAGATTGCTTCTTAGTGGTCCCAGGGACAGGAAATAAAGGGAAATCTCCTCAATAGGGACACGTATTACAGTTAAAAACTGACACAGATTATACACCTCCCCACTGTAATAATAAAATGGTGCCCCTGTTTTAGAAATTCCACCACACTACCAATCCCACCAATTGTAAATTGAGTGGTTTGCGCAAAAGTTATAGAGTCTATAAACTATGGGAAAGATTTATGGCATTTTTATTTATTTATTTATTTTACTAGTAATAGCGGCGATCAACTATTTTTAGCAGGACTGCGACATTGTGGCTGACAAATCGGACACCTAACTGACACTTTTGACACTTTTTGAGAACCAGCGACATTATTACAGTGATCGGTGCTAAAAATATGCATGGTTACTGTACTAATGACACTGGCAAGGAAGGGGTTAACATCAGGGGCGATCAAAGGATTAAATGTGTTCCCTAGGAGGTGTTTGCTAATTGTGTGGGGGGGTGGTCTGACTGGATAAAGACAGAGCTCAGTGTTCCTGCTTAGCAGGAACACAAGAGCTCTATCTTTATCCCTGTCAGAATGGCAATCTGCCTTGTTTACATAGGCAGATCGGCATTCTGCCTCTCTGGGGAGCGATTGTGGATGGCCGGCGGACATCGGGTCCACCGGACCTGCTGATTGGCTTCTCCTCTGTCCAGATGGCAAGTGCGGGTGCCCTCCAGTGTATATTGCACGAAATGACGTACAGGTATGTCGTTTCGCACAATAGAACCGCCCTGCCGCAGTATATCTGCGGTAAGTGGTCTTTAAGTGGTTAAACTAAGCAGCTTGCCATTGGCCATTTATATAGATATCTTTTCTTTGCCTTGTTATGCAGCTATTCTTAACTGTGAATGATTCCAGTTGAATTTGTCTTTCTTCTTCTCTGCACAAAATCCAGTTCTAGAATATCTATTTCTGTTACTGAATGGCCAAAAGCTTGATCGGGGTAATTAAGATGAGTTTATACAGCACAAACACTCTTTATTGAGGAAATGAGCAGGAGCTTACACAACACACAATGGAATCATCCAGCCAGGTATCCAATAGTCACCCTGGTAGTTCTTCTGGAGCAAAAGGCTGGTCCTCCTCAGTGTCTCCCACTGTTTTAAGTTTTGCTATTTCTCCCGTGCCCCGGGTCATATGCCTTTCAGGCAGGGATGGATCCAGGGGGGGCAAGGGGTCAATTGCCTCCACCCCCCACCCCCGAGAAAATAGTGAGCAGTCTGAGTTGATGTCCACCCTCCACCAGCCGTTGCTGACACAGGGCAGCGGCGCTGAAACTGTCAGGCTCTGTGAAGGAAGTGACACAGGCAGAGCCGCAGCTGCGGGGGATTTCCATCCCTCCTTCTCCTCCTTGAGCTGAGCATTCACCTGGCAATGCCCTCCTATTGGCTACATTCAGGGCCAATGGCTGGGAAACTAGCAGCTAGAGGATTATGAGACATGTAGTCCCGGATACCAGCAGGCCCCAGGATGATTCCCTGAGAGGACTCCAGCCCCCAACATGCTGAGTGGGAGGGGGAAGAGGAAGAGAGGAGAAGAGGGACCATCAGGCTGTCAGGTGGAGGGAGCCAGTGATTCTATTATTATCCTCCAAGCTAAGAACTTACCTCGAGGTGGGGGGAGCGAGGGGAATGAGAGGGGGCAGCATGCAGGCTTCCATAGAGGTACAGGACCTTATCACTGGCTTTTCTCCCCTCCACCTGGCTGCTCCCACCCTGTCCTCCCCTCCACCTTGCTGCTACCACCCTGTCCTCCTCTCTACCTTGCTGAATCCACCCTTTCCTCCCCACCACCTGGCTGCTCCCACCCTGTCCTCCCCTACACCTGGCTGAATCCAACCTTTCCTCCACTCCAACTGGCTGCTCCCACCCTGTCCTCCCCTCCACCTTGCTGCATCCACCCTGTCCTCCCCTCCACCTGGCTACACCCAACCTTTCCTCCACTCCAGCTGGCTGCTCCCACCCTGTCCTCCCCTCCTCCTTGCTGCATCCACCCTGTCCTCCCCTCCACCTGGCTACATCCACCCTTTCCTCCCCACCACCTGGCTGCTCCTGCCCTGTCCTCCTCTACACCTGGCTGAATCCAACCTTTCCTCCACCTGGCTGTTCCAACCCTGTCCTCCCCTCCACCTGGCTACATCCACCCTTTCCTCCCCTTCACCTGGCTGCTCCCACCCTCCCCTCCCCGCTACCTGGCTGCATCCACCCTGTCCTTCCCTCCACCTGGCTGCATCCACCTGTCCTCCCCTCCACCTGGCTGCTCCCACCCTGTCCTCCCCTCCACCTGTCTGCTCCCACCCTGTCCTCCCCTCCACCTGGCTGCATTCACCCTTTTCTCCCCTCTACCTGGCTGCATCCACCCTGTCCTCCCCTCCCCCTGCCTGCCCCTTCTGAAGGCAGGTGACGATGGCAAGTGACACACTCAGGGCTCCCACTGATTCTGCATTATGGTGAGTTGAACTATTTAGTTTTATATTACAATGTAATAAGAGAAATAATGCGCTTCATCCTGACACCATATTAACCATGGTGCCGTGATGATTGAAGCGCCAACACCAGCCATTTCCCCTACAAATTGCCCGCAAAAATGTTGGCAGTGCCCCTCCCGAGATTAGACTCTGGATCCGCCCCTGCTTTCAGGTGACTGCTACTCCTCTTGCATGTCCTCCTACAATCCACTCTAGTTCTTCCTACACTCCTGGCATGCCTTTTTGTTCCTGTTGTGTGCAGCACACCTGCTCTTTCTATTCCTGAGATAATGTCCTGAGGGGGCATAGCCATGTGAGCATCTCTTGGATGGTCCATGCTGCTTTAAAAGGGAAACAAACTGGGGGCGTGGCCGGATGGTGAAGAGAGCAGTCGCATAGACACACAGCTCCGGCTCTCAACGACCATCCTGCATCCATCCTTGGTCCTAACGCCTCATGGAAGGTATCATTCTGTTCCCCACGGCTGTGGGCACCCACCAGGCTGGCAGACATTGTGAAATACAGGCTGCTGTGGCCCTCACACAGGGCGGAACAACTGGCACGGTTCCGGAGGCAAAATGGCGCCGAGACACATGCAGATCACTCATCACACGCACGCTGCCGGCCTCCTCCTCAGCCATCCAGGACTCTGTAACAGGGGTGAGTGCATCAATTCCTGCTATATTCCTCACACATACAGAACCCCTGCAGACACAAGACTCACAGCAATCTGCTGAGTTTAGTCAGGCTGTGGATTCTCCCCCTGTTGAGCCTACATTATCTACTATTATGCTGGCTATTCAGGACTGCAAGGCCTCCCTCTCCACTCAAATAGCTTCTATCCGTATGGACTTTTCTTTATTGAAACAAGATGTCCAGAACCTCAGGGACCGCACAGGGGATGCTGAGGAACTGATCAGTACATTAGAAGATACGGTACATCCCATGTCTGTTACCATACGTGATACTACAAGCGAGATGGCGGCACTGCACGCCAAAATCGTCGATTTGGAAAATCGCTCTCGCAGGAACAATCTCAGATTTGTGGGATTTCCGGAACGCGCAGAAGGTTCCCATCCTGAAATGTTTCTTTATTCATGGCTTCGGGACATTTTTGGTAAAGACGCACCCTCATTCTCACATGTTATAGAGCGTGCGCACCGCACTCCTCCTCGTCCTCCTCCAGTGGGTGCCCCACCACGCTCCATCATTGCACGCATCCTCAATATTCAAGATAAAGTGGCCATCCTACGCCTGGCAAGAGAAAAAGGTCCGCTTACATTTAATGGCAATAATATTTCTGTTTATCCGGACTTTTCTGCTGAAGTTCAACGCCAGCGGATCTCCTTCTCAGCAGTGAAGTCTAGATTGCGCACGGAAGGCCTCTCCTATGCCATGCTCTTCCCTGCTAAATTGCGCATTATTCATGATGGTAAGGCTAATTTCTATACCAACCCCAAAGAGGCCATGAAGTGGATGAATGATCACTATGGTGCAGCACACAGAAGCAAAGGAGACTGAAGTCACCATTAATATGTGTGGAGAGATTTATACCCTGCTATGCAAGCTACAGTGTTAACATTCTACATGTCCTTTCATTTTCCCCTGACCTTCATATCTACGTTCCACCCTGCATTGGTATTGGTTGCAGCCCATGGTAACCTGCACTCTGGAATAATCATCCGGGTAACTTTTTCCACGTGAACAATCAACTCATGTATCCTCCAACAGGACAAGTCTATTGGGGAAATTTTTTGTTTTTTCTTTCCTCGGTCATTAGTTGGGAGCCTCACCATACTCCACGCTACCCCCTTACCAGTTTGTGGCGAGGCCATGGTACAGTTTTTGACTTCCGCAGTGTTATACCTGAAAGGTTCCACATGTACTGTCACTTTAAGGCTGGCTCCACCCAGGAGTGATGACAAGGGTCAAGGGGTATAGTAGCCATCTTAGAGCACATGTAAGGAAGCATATAAGATGTACCTGTCCTGAGATGCATGTTGCAGTGTACAGAGTGTACTGAAATAAACATCCATTGTTCCAGACCAGAGTCTTGTGTCTCTCACAACTCAGAGGATATAACAGTGGCGACGAGGATGGGATTTACAAAGTGTCTATCAGTCTGAGAGAGAGACAAAGGCAGTGTAGATTGTCATCTGGATAAAAGCAATCACAGAGCCCAGCAGGAAAATGTCATTGATCGGGACATTAGGTGAATTTGATGGGGAACAGACATCCTGGAGTTCCTGGGTTGAGAGACTGGAACAGTATTGCAGTGCAAATGCTATCCCAGACAACAGGCAAGTAGCAGTATTCCTGACAGTGGTTGGTGCTAAGACATATGACACTCTTAGAGATCTCCTTTTCCCTGTAAAGCCAGCAACTAAGACATTGGCAGAGCTCCTGACACTGTTAGAGGATCACTTCCAGCCTAAACCATTAGAGATTGCAGAAAGATTTCGGTTTTATCAGCGGCAGCAGCAGCCAGGTGAAGAAATTAAAGCTTATGTGCTCGCCCTTCGCAGACTAGCCTCTACCTGTTCTTTTGGGGAGTATCTACCTATTGCACTGAGAGATAAGTTTGTAATGGGACTGAATTGTGAGTCTAGCCAAAAGAGACTGTTAACAGAGAAAGATCTTACCCTTACAAAGGCAATTGAAATAGCTTCAGTGATGGAAATGGCTGTGAAAGATACAGAGGAATTGAACCCCCTGGGCAGAAGGGAAGAGGTGAAACAGGAAGTTTTCAGAACAGCAGTCAAGCCAACTGCCGCAAACTGGAAATACAGACCCCCACCAAGTCGGGAGTCAGCCTGCTACCGTTGTGGAAATACAGACCATGACCACAAAGTCTGCCGGTTTAAGGATCATACCCATAATTGCGGTAAGACAGGCCATCTTAAACGAGTTTGCCATAGCAAGAAGGTGCGAGATAAACAACCTCTGAACCCCAAGACAAAGACATATATGGTGGGAAGATATACATCCTCATCTGAGTCATAGGATGAGGAAGTGCTCCACAGATTAGACATACATCATATGCATTCAGCACCCTCCGCAATGACTGTAGAGGTAACTGTGGAGGGAAAGAAACTCAAGATGGATATAGACACAGGAGCAGCAGTTTCAGTTATCACCCAGAAACAATGGAGACAACTTCAGACCCAAACAACTGTCCGCCCAACACCAATGAAACTGCAGACATATTCAAAGCAGATACTCCACCCACTGGGTTATGCGAAAGTACAAGTATTGTTCAAGGGTCAGACAAAGAGACTGCCATTATATATCCTAGAAAATGGGGGACCCCCTCTTTTTGGGAGGGACTGGATTGCTCACTTTGGTATGCCAGACATCACCATAAATCCCTGTAACACTGTTACAATTCCATTAGGAGATAATGAGGGATGGGTGGTGTCCCTAAAGCAACGTTTCCCAAAGATCTTTGATGACCAGTTGGGGAAAATAAAGCACGTCTGTGTAAGACTCAAGCTGAAACCCAACGCTCAGCCTAAGTTCTTCAAAGCTCGGACAGTACCTTTCGCACTGCGAGCAGGAGTGGAAGCAGAACTAAGTCGGCTGGAGGAACAAGGTGTCATCTCCAAGGTAGAGCACAGCGAGTGGGCATCACCAGTTGTACCAGTAAAGAAAGTGAATGGGGACTTACGCATTTGTGGCGATTTCCGCATGGCACTGAACTCCCAACTGGAGATAGACCAGTATCCTCTACCCAGAGTAGATGACATTTTTGCCTCTCTTGCAGGGGGCCAAAAGTTCACCAAGCTTGATCTCAGACAAGCATATTTACAGTTTGAGGTCCATCCTTCTTCCCGCAAGTTTCTAACCATCAACACCCACAAGGGACTGTATGAATACAATCGGATGGTGTTTGGTGTAGCCTCCGCCCCAGCCATTTGGCAACGAAAAATGGACGAGATTTTGGCGGACATTCCTTTCACGCAGTGCCTGCTAGATGACATGCTCATCACAGGACGGACAGAGCAGGAACACAAGCGGAACGTGGAGCTTGTGTTGGCGAGACTCCAAGAACAGGGTCTAAAAGTGAACTTAGCAAAATTCCAATTCATGGTGCCTAAATTGGAGTTTTGTGGCCACCTTGTGGATGCAGAGGGTATACACACCACGGAAGCCAAGGTTGATGCTTTAGTCAAAGCTCCAGCCCCAACCAACGTCCAGCAGTTGCGATCATACCTTGGCTTGCTGAACTATTACCACAAATTCCTGCCAGATCTGGCACACACCTTGTTTCCGCTGAACAAGCTTTTGGAAAAACATTCAAGATGGGACTGGTCGGCTGCATGCCAACGGGCTTTTGAAGTCTCTAAGCGGAAGCTGTTGGCGTCACGCATGCTCGTGCACTATGACCTCCAGAAGCCTCTCACCTTGGCTTGTGATGCCTCACCCTATGGTCTGGGTGCTGTACTATCTCACATCTTACCAGATGGGTCAGAAAAACCAGTGGCATTTGCCTCCAGGTCTTTGACAAAAGCAGAAAGCAATTACTCACACATTGACAAAGAGGCTCTAGCGCTGATATGGGCAATTAAGAAGTTTCATCTTTACCTGTATGGTAGGGAATTCACCATACTGACAGACCATAAACCACTCCTTCAGATCTTTAGCCCTGACAAAGGCATCTCTCAGACTACTGCGGCCCGCCTCCAACGCTATGCCCTATTCTTGGGAGCATACAGCTACAAAATCCAGTATCGCGGTCATGATGCCAATGCGAATGCGGACGCAATGTCCCGACTGACAGGGAAGTCGATGGACTCTTCTCCACCGGTCAAGAGTTGTCGTTACACCAGCCTGTCCTTCTTGTCTTCTGGGGAGATAGCAGCCCATACAGCCAAGGATACCTTTCTGAAAACAATAATCTCCTGGGTACGGTCCGGTTGGCCTGCAACCGTCACACAGGATTATGAACCTTATTTTCGTAGGCGTATGGAATTAACTGTGGCTGGCAACTGTGTTTTATGGGGAGACCAAGTGATCATTCCACAGACCCTCCGGAGACACATACTGGTCATCCCGGGGGCACACGTATGAAACAAAAAGCCAGAGGCTATGTGTGGTGGCCAAACCTAGACTCAGATATCACAACATATGTGAATGCTTGTGCTGGATGTGCACAAACTGCAAGAGACCCTCCTCGAGGGTGTGTCCAGCCCTGGACTTGGCCCACGGTTCCTTGGTTTCGCCTACACTTGGACTTTGCAGGCCCGATCAGAGGACACACCTTCTTGATCATAGTGGACGCCCATTCAAAGTGGCCTGAGGTAATTCCTGTTACTCAGCCAACGACTAAGGCAACTGTTTCCATACTGTTACATCTCGCTGCTACGTTTGGATACCCCAGAGAGATCATCACTGACAATGGTGCACAATTCACCAGTCAGGAGTTTCAGCGTTTCCTGACTGCCCACAACATCAAGCACAAGTTGACTGCACCTTACCACCCGGCTACTAATGGTCAAGCAGAGCGGTTTGTGCAGACTTTTAAACACTATTTCAAAGCTACAGTGGCTGCAAGTAAACAACAGTCCCTGTCACCCCAGCAGCTGGACTCCTTCCTTTCTGCTTACAGAAACACACCACATGCAACCACCGGGAAAACTCCAGCAGAACTCCTTCTGGGTCGGCAGCCATGGACTGTTTTGGACATGCTCCATCCTCAAACAGTCCAGGAACATGTACTGCAGTCGCAAGACAAGATGGTCAAACATGGTGAGCTCCCTCGATTCACAGCCCAACAAAAGGTATGGGCCCGATCTTATGGGGCTTCCAACGCCCGGTGGCTTCCTGCTGTCATTGCAGAGACTTTGGGACCCAAGATGTATAGGGTCTGCCTGGAAGATGGTTCCATTTGCAGACGGCATGCAGACCAACTGCGTCCTCGTTTTCAATTGCCCAAATCCCTGACGCCAGCTGAACCACCAGTGTCGCAAGGATCTGCTCCCAGCGGATCAGAATGTATGGGGACTGATGATTGGGGGGACTCTGAACTTTTGAACTCAGCTCCAACAGAGCCCTCCAGCCCTGGTCCGGAGGTCTGTTCACCCGCTGAGTTGGTGGATCCCTTCTTGGCCCCGCCGGTGCCCATTCCGGCCAGCCCTGTTTCCTCCAGTCCCGAGTCGCTGGGTGCCCGACCTCAACGACACTGTCGCCCTCCTGATAGGTTTCAGCTTCCAGACCGAGACTTTCGACGGGGCCGCCAAAAGTGATCCGATGACATTGTAGCCCCGCAACTGTCCCTGGAAGCTTGGTCTCACATCTGGATGCAGGAAATATCCGGCGCATCTCCTGTGTTTGGAGGACTGTTATTGGACAGTTATTAGTTAATGTTTTGTGCCTTTTCTCGTTTTGTTGTAATTTTTTTTTTTAGGGATGGATGGAAGGTGTTATACCTGAAAGGTTCCACATGTACTGTCACTTTAAGGCTGGCTCCACCCAGGAGTGATGACAAGGGTCAAGGGGTATAGTAGCCATCTTAGAGCACATGTAAGGAAGCATATAAGATGTACCTGTCCTGAGATGCATGTTGCAGTGTACAGAGTGTACTGAAATAAACATCCATTGTTCCAGACCAGAGTCTTGTGTCTCTCACAACTCAGAGGATATAACACGCAGTTTTCCAGTTAGGAAGGACTTTTAGTTCAGGGATCCAAAGCTTGCTATGTTTGGGATGGCTGAGCGGGGTGGGGGGCAAAAAAGTTCAAAAGGAGCTGTTGATGGTTTTTTTTTTCATGTTTTTTCTCTTTTGTTTTTTCCTTCTTTTCTTACTTTTTATTTCTTTTTCAACACACCTATACCATTTGCCAATGGAGTGTCATCAAGACCATACCAGGTCACCGCTTATAGTGGTTTATTAATGCCTCTGCTGTCATTTATATTTTTTTATTGTTTTTCTAAACCAACAAAATTTTTCTGGTCCATACTATCCTACAAGCAGAGCCACGCACTTTTTTGTCATGTGCTTGTGTGTGCTTCAGGTGGTGCGGCCTATTCACTTCTATTGATACTAATACAAAGGTTTACTTATGCTTCTTTATTATTACATGTTTCATTATGGCACAGTCCCTTAGGATTGTCTCCTGGAACACTAGAGGCTTGAATGCACCTCAGAAAAGATCCTTGGTTTTCTCTGTGTTGAAAAATGTCACCCTCACATTATTTGCCTCCAGGAGACTCATCTGACGGGTTCAAAAACAAGGGCCCTAAAGCTATACTATGCTACTCACACTAACTATTCAAGGGGTGTATCTATACTTCTGGCTAAATCTCTTCCAGCTGAGATGATCAGCGTTAAAACAGACCCAGAAGGGAGGTTTATTGTTCTTAGGTTACGAATTTCTACTATAACCTTCACGTTGGTGAATATTTATATCCCCCCCTTCTCAGTAGAAATACTCTCTAAATTATCCCTCCAATTACTGAATAGGCCCCCCGGCCCTTTGCTTTATATAGGAGATTTTAACGCAGTCTTAGATCCAACTATGGACCGCCTGGGTGGGGGGGGGGGGGCAGGTCTTTTCCCTCTTTTGTAGACTGGGCCCAGGTCCATGGTTTGACTGAGGTATGGAGATGGAAACATCCGGATGAACGCCAATTTTCCTGTCATTCGGATTCCTTCCATATTATGTCTAGGCTGGACATAGCATTTGCGCCGACGGAGACCCTTCCTGTTGTCTCCGCCGTTTCATATTTGCCCAGGGGAGTTTCAGATCATGCCCCCTTGTCTGTGTCCCTCCTCCTCCTCCTCCTCCCAGGATCAGGACCCGCCTTATGGCGCTTGAACTCATACTGGCTGGAGGACGAGCTGGTACAGGGTGAGTGTAGGATGAGTATTTCTAATTACTGGAAACACAATTTAGATAAAGTGGACCCCTCCACGGAGTGGGACGCATTCAAGTCTACATTGAGAGGTACCTTTATGTCTATTACGGGGATTTTAAGAAAAAATAACTAGATGCGCACGGAGGAATTAGAAAATGCTATGGTATGTGCGGAATATGATTATGCCTCTAACCCTGCCTCTGACACTAGGGAGACATGGTTACAGAGCCGTAGAGAATATGAACTCCATCTGTTAGATCTCACACAAAAACGCATGTTGCATGTTTCTCAAAAGTCATTTGAATACGGTAATAAAGCAGGACGTCTCTTGGCATACCTAACCAGACCTGACCATTCCCCCATTTCTATACCATGTATTTTTACTACTCAAGGTACTGTTAGTGACAACCCAGGAGATATCCTGGACTCTTTTATGTGCTTTTACAGAAAGCTGTATACTTCCAGGGTTGACTATGATGACTCTCAGTTGTCTGACTATCTGGCTGACATATCTCTTCCCTCCTTGTCAGACGAGGGAAGGGACATGTTGGAGGAGCCTATCACGGTTGAGGAGATTGCTGTAGCGGTCTCCCAAATGCCTGCACATAAGACTCCTGGACCTGATGGTTTCCCGACTGAATGGTATGCTAAGTTCAAGGACCTTCTATCCCCCTTCCTTCTACGGACCTATAACAAAGCCCTAGAGACTGGGATCCTCCCCCCAACAATGAGGGAGGCTTTGATAGTACTCCTATTAAAGCCCCGAAAGGATCCACCTCACTGTGAATCTTATTGTCCAATTTCTCTTATAAATGTGGACGTTAAGATTCTGGCCAAAATATTAGCAAACCGTCTGAATACTGTGGTTACATCCTTGGTTAATAGCGACCAGGGTGGATTTATCCCTGGTAGGTCTACTAGAATGAACATCTGCAGATTGTTCCACAATTTACAGTATCCACATGACTGCCCTCCTACACGTGTCATTGTGTCCTTAGACACCTGTAAAGCATTTGACAGTGTGGAATGGCCGTACCTTTTTCAGGTGTTACAGAAATATGGTTTCGGTCCCTGTGTGATAGCATGGATAAAACTTCTGTACACTTCCCCAACAGCTAGGATAAGGGTTAATTCATCTATCACTGATCCCTTCCCAATCACCAGGGGCAGTCGACAGGGGTGCCCATTGTCGCCCCTGTTGTTTGCCCTGGCAATGGAGCCGCTTGCAGTTCGCATTCGCTCCTCCCCTTCTATTAAAGGACTCCCAATTGCAAATATAGAGGAGCGCATTTCCCTCTACGCAGATGACACTCTGGTGTACCTGGCAGATGCAAATGAGTCCCTGCAGGCTTTGCTGGAGGAGGTCAATACCTTTGGGGACTACTCTGGTTTCCGAGTTAATTGGGATAAGTCCAGCCTCTTTCCCTTGGATGTGAATAACCCTCCTCAGATACACCCGGATTCCAAGCTTCAAGTGGTGTCTTCTTTCAGATATCTTGGAGTGTTGGTTCAGACTCCCTTATCTCTATATGCCACTAATAATCTTGATCCTTTGCTGACCCACCTCCAGGAACAAACTAAACAATGGATGGATTTGCCTTTAGCCCTCATGGGGAGGGCCAATATTCTTAAAATGATTTATTTACCTAGATTGCTTTATATTCTTACTAATTCCCCATGTAAAATATCAAAAGCTACTTTCAAACGCATAGACGTGATATGTACTACTTTCCTGTGGAAGGGTGGATCCCCCAAAGTGGCACTTGAGACACTGAGACTGCCAGCTCATTTGGCAGGTCTAGCATTCCCTAATTTTTTCCTTTACTATATGGCATCCCAACTGGTGCACATACATGATTGGATGAACCCAAATCCAGCCAATGCCTGTACAGCCACAGAGGGGGCTATCGCATCTTCCCTTGAAACTTTACATAACGTAATATATAGAAGCCAGGTCCTTGACCGCCCTGGAACCTCTCTACTCTCAGTCTCCCTTTCACTGTTTAAATATATTACCACGAAAATATCGAAACATGCCTGGCTGAAATCCCCTAATAACCCTTTGTGGTTTAATCCCAATCTGCAAGAATTATACTCTTTTCCAGATGCCAACCGCTGGTATTCAAAGGGGGTTAAATATCTGTGTCATTTATATACTACACAGGGCTTTAAAACTTTCTCTCAGTTGAGCAGAGATTTTGACTTACCAAGATCACACTTATTTTATTATTATCAGCTCAGACATGCCATACGTGCTCAATTTGGTACCTTAGATGATATCACTGATCTGCCTCCACTGGAAAGACTACTTAGGCAACCAGAACCCTCTAAATTAGTATCCACTTACTATGCAGCCTTAATGACTGACTCTAACCCTAAGTTCCACAAAGCTCAAGAGAAATGGGATTCATTGGACATCTCCATGGTAAATGAGGATTGGTCAGAATTTAGTGACACATATAAAACCTCTGTCATTTCCTCTCGAGACCGTATCATACAAGTTAAAATCTTTCACCAGACCCACATCACCCCGGCCAGACTGCATAAAATGGGTCTCCTACCATCAGCTGTTCGTTTCCGAGGCTGTGGCCAAGAGGCAGACTTCTTACATTGCTTTTGGTCCTGCCCGATAATTAGTGACTTCTGGGAGGAAGTGGGTGCCTTTATTTCGACTGTGCTGGGTCTTCCTAACATAATTCACCCTAAGAACTGCCTGTTTAGGAGAATTTGGAGATTTACACCTATCATCACATACCAAGAGATTGCTCCGTATACTTTATTTTTATGTTAAAAAATCTATTCTACTGTCCTGGAAGGGTACCCAGACCTCCTTGAAGTCCCTCTGGCTAAAACTTATCAATGACTCCATTCCATTATACAAATTAACCTTTGAAATTTGAAAACGGAATAAAATCTTTCATAAAATTTGGGGTAAATGGTTGGCTAGTCCGCTAACTCTCTCTCAAAATTGAATACAATTGATCATTGATGGGCTGCGCCACAGGGTCTTTCAATACAAGGTCTTTTAATTTGGTTATGTCATGCAAAGGTGCCCATATCTGTTTGTTATTGTTACCAATATTTCAGACCTTTTGAAATGACTTGCCTGCAATGCCTTGTGTGATCTAATTACAGATTGGTAAAAACAAGGAAGAGGGGCGCCTCTGAGTATAAATCAATAATCATTTATTACAACAAACAATATCCACTCACATGGAAGACTGTAGTATTGCGTTCCGGTGCATCTCTGAGTAGAGGAGAGGTTGGAGGACCACAAGTCTCAGCGAGTCCGTGCAGTACTGGTCACACATCAAGTCCTGGCAGGGATGGATGGTGATGGCAGAACACGGTGGAAGTTCCCTCGGGTCTCCAGATGGCACTTCAGAATGGGTAGTAAGTTAAATAACAAAGACCAACGGTCTGTGGGTTCCAGGGAGGGGGTGGGGGGACGTCAAGGCCGATCGCCGGGCGCGCTGCCGTCTGAGGCTCGTACGGCTCCGTGGAGAGAGATGGTGACGGCCGTACAGGGAGCCAGAACGAGGCCTGGAAAGCAAGCGCAGCGCGGCGCCAGGCCGTGACGTCACAGCTCTGCGACGCGTTTCCGAGTCTGCGCGCTATAGATGACAGGAATAGCGGCACTCCTTTTTCAAGCATAGGGGGCAGATGTGATGGCAGTCCTTTTGTAGTCTTTGGGAGGGAGGGGGAAGGGGCGGGGCTGAGAATAATAAACAGTATCCGGATACAATGCAGCTGTTTGGCAATACTAGATATAATGCACATGGAAGTGGGGCACAAGTAGATAAAATTTAAGCATGGAGTATCTGTACATACATATATAGAAGACATATGAGCATAGTTATACATAGAATTGGAAAATGGAAATTAAAAAATTAAAATTGTTTGATTAAAAACCAGTACACATCCACCTGCAGAATAAAACCTGGTGCATATGCAACTAATATGGACCATATATAAGAACATGTAAGTGTATCAATTGAGAATTGGGATGGTACTAAAAATTAATAATAATATTAATGATCATGGACCAGTGCAAGATAAAAGATATAAATATATATAAAAAATAAGAAATTTATATATGTAAAATACACAAGAGATGGTGATTATATAAACATAAATATCAGTACATACTGTAAATATAATTAGCAATGTAACACAGTCCGCAAGGGAAGAACCAGGAGAAAGGAGCAAAGGGAGGGGAAAAAAAGGGGGGGGGGGGGAAAGGGGGGGGGCGGGGAGGAAAAACAAGAGGGGAAAGGGGGGGGGGGGGGGGGAAGAAAGGAATGGAGAAAAAAAAAAAAAAAAAAAAAAAAGGGGGGGGGGGGGTTAGAGGGGTAATGGGAAAGAATGAGGGCAGGGGAGGGGGCGGGGGATGGAATATACTTACTCGTGGACCCGCCACCCCCACAATAATAGATATGTTAGTGTGTATACAACCTGTGGTAAGGATGATAAAGATACAAGCAATGAATATACACATACCATATATAAGCAAATAAAAGCAATATATATCTATAATATGGTGGCAATCTCGATGCCCTCATTCAAGCCCCCAGGCGAGAGGACGTCGAGATTGTAAATCCAGAACGTTTCCCTTGCACAGAGCTTTTTGAAACGTTCGGCGGGAGTATATGACTTGGGGATTTGTTCAATTACCCATACAGTGAGGCCCGTGGTGGATTTTTGGTGAAAACTAGCAAAATGTCGTGGGACACTGTGCATATCTTTGCCACCCTCTATCAGTCTCCGGTGTTGACCGAAACGCTGTCTGAGGGGGCAGATTGTTCTACCGACATAGATCAGTCCACAGGGGCACATAAGGCCGTAGACTACAAAATCGGAAGAACAATTGTAGAATTGGTCTATTTGGTACGTTTTACCTTTGGAAAGGAATGACTTTTGTCCATGTTTAACAAAGGCACAAGTTTTGCATAGGGTTTTTTTGCATCGATACATGCCAACCAGAGGTATAAGTGTGGTGGCATGGTCGTTGGTCACAGTAGTTTTGAATTTGCTTGGGGCAATTTTACTTTTCAAGTTAGGTGCTTTACGGTAAGTGATTCGTGGTACTGTAGGGAGAAGAGTTTTGAGAAGGGGGTCCTGTAATAGAATCCCCCAATGTTTTTTCATGATGTTTTCCATTTTTTTATATTCAAAGTGAAAGGTCGTGATAAATCTGGTGGAGTGATCAGTTGGGCAAGTATTTGTTTTGGCTGGTTTACCCTTGGAATAGGATGCACAAGCTACATCAACCAATTCTTTAGGGTATTGTTTTTCAGCGAATTTGTTTTTTAATGGAATGCTAGAGGCTGCATAATCGCTATCAAGGGTACAGTTCTGTCTGAGACGGCAGAACTGTCCCTTTGGTATATTTTTCGTCCACTTCGGATAGTGGCAGCTGTGAAAATGTAAGAAGGAATTCCCAGCAGTTGGCTTGGTGTAATTTTTAGCAATGATTCTATCGTCCATGTGACCCAATTCCAAATCGAGATATGCTAAATGGGTGGGGTCAGAGGTGTGGGTGAAGGCAAGTCCATAGGGATTATGGTTACAGTGGTCCACAAATGATGTAATCTGATCTGGGGAGCCGTCCCAGATCACGATCAGATCATCTATATAGCGCCCAAAGAAAATGATGTTTGCTGAGTGTGGGTTATTGTGCCATATAAAGTTTTTCTCCCAGTAACCCATAGCCAGGTTGGCATAGGAGGGGGCGAAATTAGCTCCCATGGCGGTCCCCTGTGCTTGCAGGAAGAACTCACCATTAAAATCAAAGTAGTTATGGGTTAAACAAAAATTGGTAGCCTCCATGATGAAAGCAGCTTGTCTGGGGTTTAAAAGAGGGTCCTGGGCAAGAAAGAATTCCAGAGCTAATAATCCAAATGAGTGGGGGATGGAGGTGTAGAGTGAAGTAACATCCAATGAAAGCCACAAGTAGGTGGATTCCCACTTGTACGGTGCTAGGAGTTCTAGGAGATGTGAACCATCTCTGATATATGACGGTAATTCCTTAACTAGTGGCTGTAAAAATTGATCAATATATTGGCTGAATCCCGTGGTAACACTGTCCATCGCCGCCACGATGGGTCTTCCCGGGGGAGTGGTTGTGTTCTTGTGGATTTTGGGCAAATAATAGAAATAGGGAACCTGGTAGAAGCTTTTCAGAAAAAAGGAAGCTTCCGTTTTATTAATCACTCCATTATTAAGAGCTGATTGGACCAAATTGCTCGCCTCCAGAGCAAATTCGCTAGTGGGGTCTTTTTTAAGTTTAATGTATGTGGTTTGGTCTGAGAGGAGTCTATGGGCCTCTTTGATGTAGTCTGCTCTGTCCAGTACCACTATACTTCCTCCTTTATCTGCTGTTTTGATGACTACATTAGTGTTTTGAATGAGAGAATCTAATGCTCGAGTTTCGGCGACTGTAAGATTGTGTTTATGAATAGGAATGGTGGAGGATGATTGACAAAGCTTCACAAAGTCAGCGTATACCACTCTGTAGAAGCTTTCTAGGAAAGGGCCTTTCGATTGGGCAGGGAAAAAAACCGACTTCGGTTTAAAAGAGGAGTGAATGATGGGCGGGGAGGGGGCCATGTGTTGTGTAAAAAGATCAAGCAGGTCCTCTTCTTCCCTGATGGAATCTAGGACATCTATGACATCACCGTCATATTCGAAAACATTGGGGGGTGAAGTACATGTAGGTGGGTCTGGATCTTCTTTTACGGGTTTATTTTGTTTTGCATTAAAGAACCTTTTGAGGGTTAGATTACGGATATAACGGTTGAGATCTTTAAACAAGAGGAAGGGGTTGGGCTTGTTTATGGGAGCGAAATTGAGTCCTCTGCATAGCAGACTGGTGTCTGCAGTGGAGAGTTCTAATGAAGACAGATTAAAAATCTTCATAGTTTGCGGAATTTGAGTAGGTTGCTTTTTGGACTTGGTTCGTCCTCCTCTACAACCTCTCCGGTGAATTTTCTTTTTCTCCGGTTGGTTGGAGGAGGACAATGAGCTAAAAAAGAAGGGTCAGTGGGTGAGAGGGGACCTGGGGCATGGGGCATGTGTGTAGATGGGATGGGGGAGGAAAGGGGAGGGATGTGGGAAAGGGGAAGTGTGGGGGAGAGCAAGTCTGTGGTGGAATGGCTGGGTGTGTCCCCAAGATTAGGTCTGGACACGTATGTAGTTATGGGAAGATCAGTGGTAATACCTGACGGTACTTCCATATGATCATCATTGGTAGTACTGGGTACTTTGGAATGACGTGGGTCGGTAGCATTATTCGAATGAGCTATCCCAGGTATAGCTCCTGGCTGGTTGTCTGACGTCTGACAAGAAGTCAGTGTAGCAGTTGTGGCAGCATTGGTGCTTTTTGTAGCACGTGATGGTCTGTTGTAAAATCTGTTGAGATCAGTTAATAGATTACTGGTTTTATGTTTATTTTTAGTGGTAATGGGAGTTTTGCGTACCGTACGATCATGGGTATTGGACAACAGATGTACAGAGTTTTTGTAAGGGAAACGAATTCCCATTAAGGGAGGGGGGTGATTGGGAGGTTGGATGGGGGGTGGTGGATGTGGGTGAGAAACATGTGATGATATGTAGGGTGGGGGAGGGGAAGGGAAGCAGGGATGAGAAGGACACGACGATTTAATGTCGTGGGTGGACTGTGGCAATTTTTGTTTCCAATTGAAAACACGATCTAAATTAAAATCGTCAAGATCTCTCTTGAATTTACCTAGTTTGCCTTTTAACATAAAGTCCTCATCGGACTTAGTGTTTTTCTTCAAGATCATGAACCAAAAGAGTGGGATAATGACTTTCTGATCAATGATGGTCTTAGCTATGGCATTGGCTTCTAACCTGAGTTTTTCAAAAAGATGTAATCTATGTTCAACCAGGATTTCCATCCATTTTGAGGTACAAAATTCGGAAATATTTTCCCATTCTTTTTTACGAACAGTATCAAGAAAGGGGCAGTCCTTGGTGACTCTAAGACCTCTGGGCGAGATCTTAGTGGAGATGTACCTTTCCAGAAAGAATTTATCCCACCATTGTAAATTAATGTGTTTGATAATTCTTTCTAGATGTTTAAATTTGCCACACAGAGAATATCTAGTAGTGCCGGTTAGCTTGATGTCATTGGAGAACATATGAGAAGGTAGAATGGCATATAGTTCTTCCAATACCTTATATTTATAAGTTTCTATGTCATCTAGGAATTCCATGATAGATGACCAAAGCTAGGTTAAATGAGGGGGGGGGGGGGGGGGGTGAAGGACGGACGGGGGGAGGAAGGGAGTGGAAAGCACTATAGAGGTTATTGGTATACGTATATGTCTATAGGGACACTACAAACAAATAACAGTGCAGATGCAATAAATTTAAATAAAAAATGATGTACAAGGAACCATTTGTAATGAATTCATAAGGCAGGTAATTACAGACATAGTGATGTTAAATGTGAGTATACATGTGCATGCAGCACTAGGAGCTTCTATGTAGAACAAAAAACAAGTAAAAAGGCGCAAAGCAGGTATACCTCACATAACAGATCCCAAATAGTCCAATGGCAGGGTAGGTGACTGTAGGTGTATATAGACATATACACAAGAGGAAGTCTATCAGGGCTGCCACCAATAAAAGACCAGAAGCAGGGTCCAATAGGCTGAGAAAGATAAAAACAAGGAAGAGGGGCGCCTCTGAGTATAAATCAATAATCATTTATTACAACAAACAATATCCACTCACATGGAAGACTGTAGTATTGCGTTCCGGTGCATCTCTGAGTAGAGGAGAGGTTGGAGGACCACAAGTCTCAGCGAGTCCGTGCAGTACTGGTCACACATCAAGTCCTGGCAGGGATGGATGGTGATGGCAGAACACGGTGGAAGTTCCCTCGGGTCTCCAGATGGCACTTCAGAATGGGTAGTAAGTTAAATAACAAAGACCAACGGTCTGTGGGTTCCAGGGAGGGGGTGGGGGGACGTCAAGGCCGATCGCCGGGCGCGCTGCCGTCTGAGGCTCGTACGGCTCCGTGGAGAGAGATGGTGACGGCCGTACAGGGAGCCAGAACGAGGCCTGGAAAGCAAGCGCAGCGCGGCGCCGGGCCGTGACGTCACAGCTCTGCGACGCGTTTCCGAGTCTGCGCGCTATAGATGACAGGAATAGCGGCACTCCTTTTTCAAGCATAGGGGGCAGATGTGATGGCAGTCCTTTTGTAGTCTTTGGGAGGGAGGGGGAAGGGGCGGGGCTGAGAATAATAAACAGTATCCGGATACAATGCAGCTGTTTGGCAATACTAGATATAATGCACATGGAAGTGGGGCACAAGTAGATAAAATTTAAGCATGGAGTATCTGTACATACATATATAGAAGACATATGAGCATAGTTATACATAGAATTGGAAAATGGAAATTAAAAAATTAAAATTGTTTGATTAAAAACCAGTACACATCCACCTGCAGAATAAAACCTGGTGCATATGCAACTAATATGGACCATATATAAGAACATGTAAGTGTATCAATTGAGAATTGGGATGGTACTAAAAATTAATAATAATAATATTAATGATCATGGACCAGTGCAAGATAAAAGATATAAATATATATAAAAAATAAGAAATTTATATATGTAAAATACACAAGAGATGGTGATTATATAAACATAAATATCAGTACATACTGTAAATATAATTAGCAATGTAACACAGTCCGCAAGGGAAGAACCAGGAGAAAGGAGCAAAGGGAGGGGAAAAAAAGGGGGGGGGGGGAAAGGGGGGGGGGGCGGGGAGGAAAAACAAGAGGGGAAAGGGGGGGGGGGGGGGGAAAGAAAGGAATGGAGAAAAAAAAAAAAAAAAAAAAAAAAGGGGGGGGGGGGTTAGAGGGGTAATGGGAAAGAATGAGGGCAGGGGAGGGGGCGGGGGATGGAATATACTTACTCGTGGACCCGCCACCCCCACAATAATAGATATGTTAGTGTGTATACAACCTGTGGTAAGGATGATAAAGATACAAGCAATGAATATACACATACCATATATAAGCAAATAAAAGCAATATATATCTATAATATGGTGGCAATCTCGATGCCCTCATTCAAGCCCCCAGGCGAGAGGACGTCGAGATTGTAAATCCAGAACGTTTCCCTTGCACAGAGCTTTTTGAAACGTTCGGCGGGAGTATATGACTTGGGGATTTGTTCAATTACCCATACAGTGAGGCCCGTGGTGGATTTTTGGTGAAAACTAGCAAAATGTCGTGGGACACTGTGCATATCTTTGCCACCCTCTATCAGTCTCCGGTGTTGACCGAAACGCTGTCTGAGGGGGCAGATTGTTCTACCGACATAGATCAGTCCACAGGGGCACATAAGGCCGTAGACTACAAAATCGGAAGAACAATTGTAGAATTGGTCTATTTGGTACGTTTTACCTTTGGAAAGGAATGACTTTTGTCCATGTTTAACAAAGGCACAAGTTTTGCATAGGGTTTTTTTGCATCGATACATCATCCTTACCACAGGTTGTATACACACTAACATATCTATTATTGTGGGGGTGGCGGGTCCACGAGTAAGTATATTCC